>NC_052627.1:72559904-73881570 GCF_016161935.1 Mauremys reevesii | reverse complement strand
GGTTTTATTAAAATATGTTCTCAAAATGAAATTATGCTCAAAAGAGAATTTAAGAGGAAAAATATGATTTTAAAGATTTATTACTATTTTGTTGAGATAATCACACATGCTTAAACAGCATTATTTCTGTATTAAATCCTTACACAGTTGTTTTTACTATTTTTGATTTGCAACTACATTTAAATCTACATTTTCAGAATATTTTAGTATTTCCCCTGAGCTATAATGTATAAACTACTTCAAACTTTACTCTAGTATCTCTTGTAAACTTGCTGATTTTCTTTTGTTATTTCTAAAGAGTTTCAATGACACTGTCTGTTTGCAAAATACTTTGGTTTTATTTCATGATAAAGGAAGTATTTAGTCTGAAATCCATTACAGCTAAAGAACTTAAATAATAATTTACAAGGATTGTCATGTCTCTTATCAACACCATGCATCAGGCCAGTATCCAGCAGATTTCCTCAGACATTACAGGTTTCATAAACGTGCTCATAGTATGAGACAGAAAGCAGCATTCATCAGAACATCAGCATGAAGAAAATGGCAGCAAATTAGAAAAGCAATATAAATATAAATCCAAACTGTTACATTACATCTTTAGCAATGCTGATTTTTCAGTCATCCTCTGTTAAACTCATACTTTCTATTCAAAATAGAAACAATTATTTTATATTTATATATAGCATGTAAATTATGCAGAAAAATGTTGCTTACTCAAAAATTCTGTAAAATGTACACAGCACTAAGGAAGCTATTATTAAAGAATGTCTACAGTTTCCTAGGAGACAGAGAAAACCCCAAGCCTTTTCTCTTTTCATTTGGCATCAGCAGAAACATAATAAGTCCTTCCTAATTACTCAATATAGAAACCAGCATTAAACTGAAAGTCTGTTTACAACAGAGATACTATTATTAAATAACAAATCCATATGACAAAATGGATTGGATGAATGGCTACAGCTATATCATTATTTATAGATACATGCCTATGTTATCCCTACCTTAGAATAGGTATCATTTTTTGTGAACCACTTAAGAATTTCCATGTCCATTCCAAAACCTTGCAGCTCCCAAAATATACCATCTCTTGATCTGGATTTAGAAAGAAATCACTTTACTCAGCAGAGGAAGGAACTAAACCCTGCTGTTCAAAGGATAATGCAGACTTACTAAAGGATGCAGAAGAAAAGCCTGAGCATTATGTCGCACCACACACACAAAACGGCAGTGTCAGTAGCCTGGCAACTGCAGCTCTTTAAGAGGTACCATTTTAATCTAACTTGTTTTGCTCTATTTCATGTACTCTATGTATTTCATCTATTTGCTGTATTTCATGATTGTACTACATTGTTATTTGCAAAACAGTAGCCTTTTCAAGCCCAGTGAAGAGGCATGACTGGCACTGTACAACATATAGGCACAGACACACACACCCTGATAAATAAAGGATGCTGTACTGTGCCAGTCATGCCTCTTCACTGGACTTAAAAAGGCTACAGTTTTGGATAGATGGATAGATAGATGTTACTATATATACACTGGTATATTGACCACAATCAATACCGTTGCATATCCTCAATCCACTGGTGATTTTGACCCGTAAGGAATATATATCTTGTTTATACTGATATATACATTATTGTGTGAGTGCATGAATGTGAATATACTAAATCTTTATGATACACTTATACAGAGGGATACTGATTATCCAAAGCCCCATTTTCTGAATGTCCATATAGAATGCGTGTCTCCTTCTATTGACTCCCTTGTCACTAACTACCAATTACGCAAACAAATTCATTATTCCCAGCTGTTGGGAAATTTAAAAATACTAAACAAGAATTATTGTGTTGACCATATAGGAAATGTTTGCTTTTAATAATTTACATTTGGCATACATATACTCAAAAATAAGACTTCTGAATCCAAACCCTTGCCTCTGCGTGCTACAAATATTAATTTTTGGCAGCATGTCAATGACAACATAACAGTTAAAAGATCTAGTTCATACTTCTGATAGAGATATAGGGATGATATCTGCTTAAAGACAGGGGGCCTTGATACCCACCTCTGTGAAAAAATTAATGGCAGAGGAAAACATGCATTGTGAACTGAGCAGTTTAGGTGCATCATCTCTTGCAAGGGAGGAGTCTGTTGACACATAGAAGAGGTACGGGGGTCTGTCTCTTTAACAACATGGATGTCGTAAAATTACTGGGAAATCCAAGGGTCTCTGACAGGAGGATTGATTAAAATCATGATCAAAATCACCAAGCAGGAAATGTTAATTAAAATAATTGATTTTAATCTTGTTTTGCATTTTTTTCAGTTATTTTCTTAAAGAAAGGTCGATTCTCATTGGTTAGTAACCATTAAAACATGTTGATTTCTAACTACCATATAGCCTTTACATTAAATCTGATGCTTTTTTGGGGGGTGGGGGCTAATCAGGGGGATACATTATAACTATGCAAGTTTATTTAAGCAACGCTATAGATTAACTTACATTTATTCAGATTCTGAAATTTTACACTTTTATGATGTTAGAAAATGATGACTGATGCATTTCTCATTTACCAGATAATTAATTTGTTACTTTTGACTTCTGTCAAGCTCTTTTTTGATGGAAGTTTGAGTTCAGTTAAAAATGCTCAAAAACAACAATTTAAATTTTTTTATTAGTTAAATAAAACTACATAAACATGCTGAATACATAGGAAAGATGATTATCAAAAAGTTTATCAAAACATGGTATGTATTTAAACTTAACTGATTTACTAAACAAAGAAATAGAGCTAAGTGAATAAGTGACTTTTTGGTTAATGGGCTGAATCAAAACATTTCAAAACAAAAAGTCAAATTAATTTGTTTCAAAATGTCTGAGAGGAACTGTTCTGACTTTTTTTTCTAAAAAAAAAGAAATGACATTTTTTCCCGCAGCTGAAACTATGAGCTGAATTTGACCCAAATTTGTGAAATTTGGTGCCCTGCAAAATGCATTTTCTGGCAAATTTACTATTTACAAATTTACTATTTGCTAATAAAAAATTACTATCAGTAGACAGGATACTGGGCTGGATGGACCTTTGGTCTGACCCAGTATGGCCATTCTTATGTTCTTATATTCATCTCTATGAAGGAAGTATTATCTGTAGTTACGGAATTGAACTGCTTGTTTCTGGTCACCATGTCCATCAAGATTTTAAAACTAGTAGATCTCATCCTCACACACCTAGTTTTTATTCACAGATTGGAAGAGGAAAACAAGTTTTCCTGCATTTTCAATTCCTAATCAGTTTCTTAACTTTGAATGAACTAGTCACTGAACTAGCTGAATAAACTGAAATGAAGAAAATATTCTTTCTCCACCTGCAGAAGAAACTACTGCCATCAAAGGCAGGTTGAGCACTTCAAAATCCAGTTCCAGGTACTTAGCTTGTGACCTCCACCAGTTCAATGGTTTGACTTTCAATGAAACTTAGCAGCAAACATGTATTGCTTAATATTATTTTTATCTAATTTAAATTATTTTAATAGATTATAGTTAGTTTAAGCCTTAACATAGGTTGTCATAATTTCAAATTAAATTTTAAAATAGGTTTGTTATTAAATTAAATCTAATTTTATTATTATTTGTATTAGCACAGTCATGGACCAGGTCTCCATTGTGCTAGTACATCTGTACAAACACCAAACAAAATGTTTTATCCATCCTGGTGTCTGGGTAACTGTCCAGTCAGCCTTTCCACACACTTCCACTCTCCCCCAGCCTCAGTGGGAGTAAGCCTCACATAGGAATAATGGTACAATTGGTACACTACCCCTCTTCCAAAGGAACTGGAGGATGCAAAGAAAAATTAAGTCCCAACTGATCTTCAGATGTTAAATGTACTGGTTCTAGAAGAGATAATGCAGGGTACCAGGACTGAACACTGAAATATTCAGGACACATGTACAACCTGAAAGCCAGTAAATGAATTTAATCTCTTAAATCATAGCATCATAGGACTGGAAGTTACCTCAAGACATCATCTAGTCCAGTCCCCTGCACTCAAGGCAGGACTAAGTATTATCTTGACCATTCCTGACAGGTGTTTGTTTAACCTGCAGTTAAAAACCTCCAGTGATGGAGATTCCATAACCTTCTTAAGCAATTTATTCCAGTGCTTAATCACCCTGACAGCTAGGACATTTTTCCTAATGTCCAATCTAAACTGCCCTTGCTGCAATTTAAGCTCATTGCTTCTTGTCCTATCCGCAGAGGTTAAGGAGAACATTTCTCCCTCCTCCTTGTAAAATAATGTATACTATGAAGTATTATAAATTAAAACTAAAATAAATACATTTGTCAAATAAATGAACAATGTACAGTTTATTATGTCATCTTTGCCTTCACCCCCCACCCAACTGTGCTTGTTCACTCACTACATTCACAAAATTCATTAATTTGCTATTGGCTTCTGAGTACTAAAGGGAACTTGTGAGATTCTAAATGTAATTGCAAAGCATGGAGATTATTTAAAATACTTATGGAGATGCAGTTGAGTCTATCTTTTAGTTATAAGACTGATTGTAAATACTTCCTCCCATATCTCCAAAAAGCTAAGCCCCCTGACATTTCATATGGCACATTAATATCGTATTAGAGTTTGTTTTAATTTTTTACCCCAAACTTCCCCAAAAAGAGAGTTCTGAAGCTATGTTGTTTAAAAAATTTCCATAACATTCAGTTTGAAATAGAGGCGAAGCATTAAAGAACCATTTTTTAAAGTAGGGTAGAGGAAGAAAATAAGTCGAATAAAGAGGACCTATCTAACTAAAGCTGAAAAAGTTTACAAGAAGAACAGTAAGTGTGTTCAACAGAAAATAAAACAGTTTGGATACAGCACACCAACAAACTGAAATGAGCTGATGAGAGAGGGAGTACACAATGAATGCTATCCAGGGTGAAAGAAATGTTGCTCCACCATGTGTGCCTCTGGATGTATTCTAGCTGATCCCTCTAGGATCTGGCCAACAGGATCAAAGGAAGGCATCATACTTAATGTGACTTCACCAGCATTCCCACCAAATCCTGTATGCAAATTGATAGAACCTATATTAGATGGGGCTCTGAGACTGCTCACAGATCTAACATTAATATGAATCAATGTCCTTTGCCCATGGTTAAAAGGTAAATCCACCATCTCTGCCAGCTGTTAAAGTAGCTGGAAACAGAAGTTCTCACTTAACCAACCAAGGAGGTTGGGGAGTTGTGGGGAAGCACTACTTAAAAAAAAATAAGCAGAGAGAAGACGAGGGTGGTGTTTTTAGCAAAGTAGAATGAGCTGTGCTCCCCAGCTGCTCTACCTTACTTTAATCCCTCTCTATATCATAAATTATTGTGGAATCTAACCATGAAAGGTCAGAATATTGGCAGAGAAGTTATGTGATGCATATTAGTTAACAACTCCTTGGTAACCTCAGCTAAGAAGGGAAAGTTAGAAACAGCAATAGATGGAAAAATCAGCTACATCAAATGATAGCTTCTTAACATTATTTTGTGTTCCCGAATAGGTGGTAGACTCCCCCTTTAAAGTAGATATTAATGATAACTATCTCATTAGGCACACACCAATCAACAGGGGCAAAATTCTGCTATGTATATGGTGGCAAACAAATCTAATGAATTTCCTGTTCTAGATATGGGCCATCAAATTTCTAGCCCTTGTGTAGCGAAAATGGCCTTCTGAATATGAATTGATCCAATGCAGTCTGACTGAAACTGTAAATCCACTGCCTTGAACAGCTCAAAGCCTTGCAAAGCTTTTCTGGACCACTAATAAGTTTTTCATTTATTATGACAGTCACAATAAAGGGTAATTACATAAATTTGGTTCCTGTGCTGCTCTAAAATAAGTGTTAAATGCCTCATACTTCTCAATAAGATTTCAGTTCTGTAACCTAATGATGACAGTTAAAATGTTAAATATAGTTAAACTACTTTATTGCTGATCATTTTAGTAGAACTATACAGCTAATGTGCTTATCCAGTGTGGATCAATATAATTGAAGATAGACAGGAAAATCTTCTTAGATCTGCTGTGTACAATCCATGATCCCCAAACTGCCCATATCTTTCTCATACCTTTGAAGAAGCAGGGAACCGTTGAGAACAAGCAAAGGAAAGAGTAGAGAGTTCTTGTTAGTGCTAGATAGGAATTTCAGCTTAATTCTGCTCATCAACAGTCTCCTGGAGGATCAGAAGCCTTTGCTTGCAGCTACAAGCTTTTACACAGACAGCTTCAGTGGAATGACATTTCTTAATTTCCAACTTGCCAATGAAAGCTCAAAAATCAAAGTGTGAGTGTCTGACATTCCTATGCCAATTGGAGCAAGAAGCTTCAAAATTCAAAGCTTTTTCAAAGGAACAAAAGGTGTTCATATATGTTTGCAGACCCACTTTAAGCAGAGCCAAATAATAAAATTATATGCACATGCGTGCACACATGCATAAAGGCCAAAGTTCAGCTAAAATTGATTGACTTGTGGTGTTTCAATGCAACTTTAATAATGGGAACTTACTAAATTTCTATAAATGTCTATTGAATGATAAGTAACCATTGAAGTAAAAGGGATGGATAATATTTGTATAATCTTTGTTGAAAGCATTTTTAATGAATCTGAACAATAAAAATATCACATTTACCTTACAGAATAAGACTTGTCTTTCAGAATGCATGTGACTACCTCAAAGATAAAAACAGACTTGAAGAGAAAGATTTGCCGGTGCCATTTTCCCACTGATATTTTTCAGACTTCTACACATATTTTGTCAACTGCTGCATACAATTATAGCATGCTTGACATAAATATGTAATTGTGTGCATTTACAACAGATTAAAATATGAAAACCTATGTCTGATCCTCAAGCACCTGGTAAGCTGACATTGCATTATTGGAAAGGTTGTGCACCTCTGGCTACACTTGATTTGGCAGTACTTCACCAATGGGGACGAGAGCCTGATTGTACGTCCTGTCCAATAACACTGGCTTCTGTGGTACTATTGATTTCAGAGGGTGAGCCAAGGAGCTCAGAAGTTCCATTTTAGAAAAAAGTGCAAAGCCCCTTGTGACTTCCTGGGAATCATCAACACAGGAGAAATGAAAGAGAGAGGTAAAAATAAACCACAAGAACACTATGCCACCTTATAAATCAGACACTTCAGCTTAGAATTTCTTCCACTCTTTCTGCCCCTAGCATGAAGTCTTTTACAAAATCACTTAGATATTTTTAATGTCAGTCAAAATTACCTCCTCAAGAGACAGGAAATGCCAGAACTAAGGTTGCCCAAGCAACTTTAATTTAGCAACTTTGCACATATGTTTATGCTATGGTCTTTGATTACATGATCACTTATTTTTTTCCACCAGACTTACCTGACAAAATTTTGAGTCCCTGCTGCGAAGCAGAGAAGAGTTAGAGCTCCTCAATGAAATGATTATAAGAATTTTATAACATGGGCAGACCATTTTTTTCCTATCCTCCTACTCAGAAATGTCTGAAACATTAAAAAAAAGATACCTGCATGGAAAATTTCAGTCCAAACAGTTAAAGTTTGGCAAAGTTATGAGCTACTGAAAAAGGGTTTTATAACAAAAGTATTGGATGACCGTAACTATAGGCAACTCTGTCAGTGCTATCTATAAATTATATCTTCTCATCCCTAGATCACAAAATTTTAGTCTTTTCCTTCTTCAAATTCTTTCTTCTAGAACTGCAATAAAATGAAAAGCCAAATGTTAACACCAGTGCTTCTGAGCGGTCACTATATACGCTAATATTCCTAACAACACACAGCCAGACATGTTGAATCATACAAGTAGTTATCTCAACTTGAATCAACACGTAGCACAGGTTTCAAACTAACATCTTTTGAGAGCTGGCTGTTCACATGATATTAGGATTAATAGTTTTCAGATGTTAAATGCAATTAAAGAGACAGCTAAATATATTAAATACTTTCTATTGCCATGCTAACTATTGCTATAGCCAGCACAGCCACAGTAGATGATGAAAGAGAGGTAGGCAGTCCACAAGATTATCGAGGTGTGTCCCATACTATGAAAATATTTGAGAACCCTGATGTAGGGAATCTGTTTTTGTCTCCCAGGAGAAGGTTACCAGCCACACCATAGCATAGCCTCCTTCCTGCTGTTCGCTTGTCCTTAGAGCATTATTGGTCTGATATATTCTTCTTATTCACTCCCTATGGAGCATAAGGCGCCAACCACTCTCCATATCTGAGATATGGCTACCACTAATCTCACAACTGCTTACCTTATGAGTGGCTGCTAGAGAATGAGGCTGTATCAAAAGCAACTATGCAATAAAAAAAGATACAGTAGATGAGAATGAGAAAAAAAGATTAAAATCTTCTAGCTCTACATTGCAGCAGTGGGCACATAATTCGCACTTAACAAATCACACATATAGTTAACTAATAAGGAACTACTGAAAAACAGAGAAGCCAGCAACTCCTGCTGCAACATGATCTAATGGCTGAGAAATATACCATTAAAAGAAAAATATGAAAAAGACACCAAACAATTACATTAAAAGAGGGCATAACATACCGAAAGATATATGCCTTTCATTATTTTCCTGTCTTAAACCTATGAAAAACAGTAATAGATCAAGCTTGCCCAAAGCATATGGTAATCAAAACACATTTAAACATTTTTTCCAAGACATCTTGCGAAGGTTGCCATAGCAACCACTCTTCTTATTTTGAAATAATGTCACCCGTTCCATAAAATCCTATACAAACGTCCAGAGTACAACATGGAGATGACCCTAGGTAAAGTTCTATGCTCTATTTCTTAAATATTGTCTTATTCAGATTTTCCCCACTCTATTCTATTCTTTACTGTAGTTAGTTGATTAGAATCAATAGCTATTACAGTCATTCCCTTTAACAGACTAAAATGGAACATTTAATTTCATCTTTGAAAATTTACTACATATTAAAGTATGCAACAAAAAAATAAAAATGCAGCTATCTGGTAACTGAAGTTCCAAGACTGAAAAACACAGTTCTGCTGGTTATTCATATTACATTATACTGAAATCTTCAAAATATGTCATTATATACTTAACTCAGGGTTAAGACCATATAAATAAATATTAATGAACCAGTCTCAGTACTGCAGTACAAATAATGCTAATGGTATATGTAACACAGAGAAACAGCAGTGCAATGAAGAAAAATGTAAGGCAGTAAAATTGAAAATGGTAATTTTAACAAAGAATTCTTACTCTTTGGTGTCCTTCATACCAATCATCTTCATCAAACCAGTGAGAAATATAAGTCATCCAAGCCATGATACACAGTATGTTTGAAATTTAAAACAATAATAAGACTATATCTCAGCATCTGAACACAGATAAGAACAACGTGGGTTCTGTGCTAAAATTTACCCAAACTAAACCAAGCTACACAGAGATCAGTTCTGGGCTTAATGAAATGATTCTCTACAATAATAAGCTGTAAGTTCATGAATATTCCACGTGAAAGACTTTTAATGAGAATACAAATACGATCCATTTAAGAAATTCTAAATGAAAAAATTGAAATCAACAAATAAACAAAATCATTACCATATCATATATTTCAGTATTTTAAAATTAAAGCTGATTAATGTTGCAAACTGGGTTATAAAACGCTGATGAGCTGTGAAATAACAACCATGCTAGACTGTTAAGTGGTTCTTATTTATTGTCCAAAACAGATTTTCTGTTTTCAGTTTTAGACTATAAAATTGGTCTGTAAGAGGTAGTTTCCAGTACACAATACCTAAGTGTTAAAATGTAAAGTACCTTTAGCTTTATGGGGCTAGATAAATTAGGCAATATCAATTTCAATATCTGTGCTTTGGTTGTGTTCAGTGGTTTAGAATGGTACAAATAATACTACTTAGGAATGGTCGCAACACCTACATATAGGTTGCCTAACAATTTCTAGCAAAAAAGAAATCTGTTTCTGAAGAGCTCTAAAGCATCCGTTGTTTGTAGTAGAGATCTCTAGGGCTCTGCCACAGCCAACGGCACTGATGAGGAGCTCAAAGTACAGTCATCACCATAACTTTACAGATAAGTGCAGTGTTTGTTTTCTCCCCCTTGCTCTCCTCCCCCTTGGTATCAAGGGGATTTAAAGAGATAGTTCCACCTATGTGCTACCCACTCCTTTGACTTACCTACTTGGCCATGAGGTGCCATATACTCCCCACAACATCACAGGAGTATGAAGTGCTGTTAACAAAGAGGGAGAAGGAGGAAGGAAGAAATGCCCCCTTCCATCTGCACCACAATCCACTACTTCAACACCATCATATGTCAGCTGCACTTATTTAGGGACTATCATGCACATTTTTCTGGGGACTACAGCAAAGCACAGAACAATACTGTCAGACCCTAAAAATCTGGAAAACTTGGAATATCTGCATCTTCAAAGATGTGGGATCCAATTATCCTACACACTCCCAAATTACACTGTTTTAAGGAAACTTTCCTCCAAACCACCACATTGGGATAAATTCAAAAGCAGGACACCTGAAGCCAATTGTTCAATCAGTAAAATCATTAAAGAGAGGAGGAAAACAATACAACAATCTGAAAATCCTGCTGCTGAATGCACAGTTGGCCATCGACCAAAATTATAATTGTTAAACACTTTAGTTTGTATTTGCTCAGTTAACCCTGCTGAAGGGTTGCCTCTAACATCCATTCTATTGTCACTGAGCATGCTTCCCAGCATGTCACTTCAGGATCCTGGGTCCAGAACTGAACCTCTGGACAGGATGCAGAGATAATAAATCTTCATCCTTTTACTACTATTCAAAATACCTTATGGCTTAGGATAAAGGTACACTGGGCTGCAAATCAGAATTAATTCAAGTGTCATGGCTCACACCAACTGATGTTAATAATTTTGTGCCTTTCATGATCCTTATTATTGAACAATGTCTGTCATAATGCCTGTCACTACATTGTTTGGCTGCCTGCTTTCTCCACAGCTGGCAGCCACCCTACACGAACCCCTCCCCCCAGTGCCTCCTGCCTGCCAGCAGACCCCGCAGATCAGCGCCTTCGCCTTCCCCATCCTCCCCCCGCTTCCTGCCGGTGGCAATCAGCTGGCTTGTGGCGTTTTGGAGGTAGGAGGGAAGGGGGAGGAGCGAGGACTCGGCGCGCAGGCTCCCCATCCCTCCCCTGCCTCCCGAACGCTGCAAGCCAGCTGATTGCCCCAGGCAGGAGGCGGGGGGGGAGGGAGGGGGAGCCTGTGCCAAGTCCTTGCTCCTCGCTCCCTCCTGCCTCCTAAATGCCGCAAGCCAGCTGATTGCCCCAGGCAGGAGGAAAGTGGGAGGAGCAAGGACTTGGCGTGCCTCCCCCCTCCCCCTCCCTCTCCTGCTTCCTGCTGGTGGGAATCAGCTGGCTTGTGGCGTTTTGGAGGCAGGAGGGAGGGGGGAGGAGTGAGGACTCCGCATGCAGGCTCCCTCCCCCCCCCCGCCGCCACCTCCCGAACGCGGCAGGCCAGCTGATTGCCCCAGGCAGGGGAGGGGGGAGGAGCAAGGACTCGGCACGCCTCCCTCCTCCCTCCCCCCGCCTCCTGAACGCAGCGTTTAGAAGGCGGGGAGGAGCCAGGATGCAGCGTGCGAAGTAAAGGGGGAGAGGTGGAGGGGAGAAGAGGGGGGTCAAAGGTGGAGGTTTGGGGGAAGAGGTGGAGTGGGCGGGCTGAGGGTTGAGCCCCCTGGTGCTTGCAGAGTAGGGGAAGCTGCCCTGGAACCTAACCCCCCCGCCCAAGCCACTTAAAGTTGCATTTTTCAGGAACGTAACTACAACGTTAAGTGAGGAGTTACTGTACCTTTTTATCATCATTTTCTTTCCTTTTATCTGTCAGATAGAGAAGTAAGACTGACTTCAGAGAGGAGATCCAGTATTATCTCTCAACTAGATCTCAAAAAATGTTTTCAAACAAAACCTGACAACCCCCCCGCTCCCTTTCCCCAAAACAGGCCCAGGTTAGTTACAAGCTGGAAACATAATGCAGATTGCACAAAAAGTTCCCTTACTGAGAAGCACAGAAACCAAAACATGTTGAAACTCCTGGATTCATTTGGTTTCTATGTGAACCAAGATGAAACTCAATAATCAGGAGTGAATTTTGCTTCATGTTTTAGGAGCAATACAAACCTGACACTCCAAACAAAACTCTAGATGTATGAACACAAAGATGCTCATTCACACTAACTTTTACAAACCAAAACTAACTGAGTTTAATACAAATCTACTTGGAGCCAGATGTGAGTAAGACACATTTGTACTGATTCCAAGAATTCTTGAGGCGGTATGTAACTAATATCAGATTCCAGGATGCTATAGAACTATTCCCTAGACTCACTTAGGCCTTGGCTACACTTGCAAATTTGCAGCGCTGCAGCAGGGTGTGAAAACACACCCTCTCCAGCGCTGCAAATTGCGGCACTGCAAAGCGCCAGTGTGGTCAAAGCCCCAGCGCTGGGAGCGCGGCTCCCAGCGCTGTACGTTATTCCCCACAGGGAGGTGGAGTACGGACAGCACTGGGAGAGCTCTCTCCCAGCGCTGGCGCTTTGACTACACTTAGCGCTTCAAAGCGCTGCCGTGGCAGCGCTTTGAAGTACAAGTGTAGCCAAAGCCTGAGTCACACACAGCAGGCTGTTTCTTTTTGGATATGTCTACACTACAATTAAACACCCAGGGCTGGCCCATGCCAGCTAACTTTGGCTCCAGGGGCTCGAGCTAAGGCACAGTTTAATTGCTGTGTAGACGTTCGGGCTTGTGCTGGAGCCTAGGCTCTGGGATCCCCGAAGGGGGGACAGTTCCTGAACTTCGGCTCCAGCCCGAGCCTGAACGTCTACACTGCAATTAAACAGGCCCTTAGCTGACTTAGTCTCGTAGGGCTTGGACCAGCACAGGCCAGCTGTGGGTTTTTAATTGCAGTGTAGACATACCCTTAGATTCAAACCTGTAGCGTAAACAAATTCTGTGTCCTTCTTGAGGCAGACAGAACTGGGAGGGGGCAGACAGGTCCTACATTGGGGTGGGGGGGGACCTTAGGACCAGCTCAGCAGAAAGATTCATCTAAGATTTATGTATTTTATTTAAGTCTCCCAAGGTGCTCTTGAGGTATAAAAGTACTCCCAAAAAAGGGAGCAAATTTGGGGCATAGTCACAATGTGTGAACTTTGTTAGCAGCAAGGCAAGAGCTCTCTCACAGCAGGTATCCAACCTTTTCAGATTTATTTCTGAAGACAGTGGAGGAACCATTCCCTATTGACCTCATCCTGAGCTAAAAAGAGAAAAAGGAAGCAGAGCTATACCTCCATTCTGTTCAGCTGGGAGGCATGAAATCCTGAGAGGAGTTCACTGGAGCCTTCATGGCTATGCCTGGAAAAAAATATGCTGGAAAAGAAGCACAACCCAAACATCTTGGACGAGGGAGAGGTAGGGAATCTAGAAATAGGGTATATCGGTGCTACAAGCACTGCAGCTGCAGCATACATACTTACTACAGTGACAGACCAGGTTTATACATTGCTCTAGTAAATCTACCCCCTCAAGAGGTCACAGAATTAACATCAACCTACAATTCTTCCTTCAATCTAGCTGCGTCTACAGTGGTGTTCGTAAATATTAACTTTACTATTTTTAAGTTAACTTCTCATAATTCTTTTATGTGCTAACCAAAATCCTTTTTATGTTGTGTATTGATATATTTAGTTCCCTATATATAGGGGCCCTTCCAATTTTGCGGCCATGAGAAATGCAACACAGACCATCCGACGTCCCCTTGTTCCTAGGAGCGCCCCAGCAAATGGGGCTCCTCGCTCCAGCTGGGCTGTGGAGGGACAAGACTTCTCTCCCTTGCCCAGAGAAGCTGTGCAGGGGATGGACGAGACCAGACCTACCTCCGGGTGCCTACCTCTGCTGCAGGACACTCTGGGACTGTGCAGCAGCCCCAGAAGTTCCTGCAGCTGGAGGAGGCTTGTGGAGTTGGATCTGATCTTCCCTGTCCTGCTGGGAGCACCCCAGCAAAGGGGGCTCCTTGGTGCTAGTCGAGGCGGAGCAGGACTTGCTCTTTCCCTGCACGGCTGTTCTTGGATATCTCTCCCGGCTGCAGATAGCTCCACACCCCTTCCTCCCCACTCTGTCCAGCTCTGAAGGCAGCACAGAAGTGAGGGTGGCAATCCCACAACCTCCCTACAACAGATTTGCGACACCCCTCCCCCATCCCCTTTTGTGTCAGGAGCCCCACAGTTACAACACTGTGAAATTTCAGATTTAAACATCTGAAAATGTGAACTTTACCAATTTTCAAATCCTATGGCCGTGAAATTGACCATAATGAACTGTGAATGTGGTAGGGCCCTACCTATATATATTGAAACTAAAAAGTTCTTTGTCGTTCAATTGAACCTAATGGATGAAGGGAAAATGAACTTAATAATGGACTGTGTATAAACTTTTAACCCTACTTTTTACATTGATTTTACTAATATAGTCCAGGCGGCCAAGGAAGAGAACCCTCAAACTAATGAAAAGTGTCTACACAAGTATGTTATAAACAAAACTGGGTGATTGATAAGGAATAGCTGTTTTTGCAGATAAATGAAATAATGCAGATGGATGAAATAATGACCCACTGAAAGATGTTTTTAATTCATTAAGAACTATTGGCTCTTACAGATGCTTGTAATAATGACCAGATTAGAGATTCCTTTCTGTTCATCAACCAGGTAAACTGAGGCACATAAAAGTAATATCATTAGTAATTAGGAAAACAGAACACAGGGTAAAATTAATTGTGGGAAAGTATATTTTCCTCCAAAAAGGAGCTTCATTGTTTCACTCTATAAAAGGACAGGTTTGGAAGTGAGTTTCGAGAGTGCAAACTGCCAGCATCCGATCAGTTACAGAGGAGAGAGAGAGACAGAGACCAGCTCTTTATGATTAATAATAATAATCCTTTATTAAATAATTCCATCTGAGCCTGTTACCGACAATCTCAAATCATTATTAAATTCAAATAAGCAACAGGGAACTAAGTCAACCTTACAACGTTATACAGGGCATGACATTTTTTACAGCCCTGAGCGATGTAGCTAGGTCAAACTAGTTTTAGGTGTAGAGCAAACCACAGTCCCTAACATGGAAATGAGCATTAGGCCTTTAAAATGAGAGCTATAATATATTCCTTAGAACAAAGATTTAGAATGTGAACTAAACACAACATATCCATATTTACATATTGCTAATGCCTGCTACTCCCCTCCCCTTCTAATTCTTCATACTTTGAAGTAATACTGATATGTTTAGGAAAGACTGTGTTTGCAGACTGTCAACTTTGCCCTTGCAAATGGGTTTTAGGTTCCAGATGATTCTGGGATTTGTAAGCTGGAACCAGAACCTGTCACATGTAAATCATTGGTTCAGTTCTGAAGGAGTTCACTAGTGACCACAAGTTGTTACCACTCTATGTCTGTTACCACCCAATGCCCTGGTGACTTATGCAAAATGAGTTTTCTGATCTCAATCCAGTCCTTGTTTGGCAAATGTATTTCGTCACAAAAGGTACTAGTACAAAAGTCCACTTTTCATTAGAGTCTTAGCAGGGAGCCCAGGACTAAATGAACATAGAAATTGAATTATCATTTCAATGCAACTAGCGGTGATATATTCAGCTCAAGTTAAAACGGGGGCAGGACACTGTGTGGAAGTTCTAACTGCTGATAACTTGTTGTACCCATCTGCAGCTAAATACAGTCGCAGGCTTCAGACTAAATTAAATAAATATAAAAAATAATAAAGGGGAAAATAGCCTGAACAGCTCCCCTTCTCAGACAATACATCAAGGGTCCATTAGAAATACTGATTAACATATTCATTCCTGTTTAACATATTCATTCACTCATTGACCTGCTGTCAAAACTACTGTTTACAAAAACTTTTTGTAATCAAATGACATGCAATGTTCTGATTTAAGGTGAATATAACCTAATTATTTAATAAAAATATGAAGATGGGTTAATGCAAGTCCAAAAAAATCTGAACTCTTTAAATTAGCCTTAACAAGGTTAACTTGGTTTAGTATTTAAGGCCTGGTCTACACTAGGACTTTAAGTCGAATTTAGCAGCGTTAATTCGAACTAACCGCTCAACCGTCCACACCAGGAAGCCATTTAATTCGAACTAGAGGGCTCTTTAGTTCGAATTTGGTACTCCACCCCGACAGGTGGAGTAGCGCTAAATTCGACATGGCTAGCTCGAATTAGGCTAGGTGTGGATGCTAATCGAACTTAGTAGCTCCGGGAGCTATCCCACACTGCACCACTCTGTTGACGCTCTGGACAGCAGTCCGAGCTTGGATGCTCTGACCAGCCACACAGGAAATGACCCGGGAAAATTTGAATTCCTTTTCCTGTGTGGGCACTTTGAATCTGACGTCCTGGTTGGACATCGGGGCGAGCTCCGCAGCACCTGCAACGATGCAGAGCTCTCCAGCAGAGGAGTCCGGGCAATCCAAGAATAGAAAGAGGTCCCCAGCATGGACTGACCGGGAAGTCATGGATCTGATCGCTGTGTGGGGCGAGGAGTCTGTGCTCTCGGAGCTGCGCTCCAACAAGCGGAATGCAAAGACCTTCGAGAAGGTCTCCAAAGCCATGATAGACAAAGGATACAGCCGGGATGCGATGCAGTGCCGCGTGAAAGTCAAGGACCTGAGACAAGGTTACCAAAAAGTCAGAGCGGCAAACGGACGCTCCGGAGCACAGCCCCAGACATGCCGCTTCTACGAGGCACTGCATGCCATTCTCGGTGGGTCTGCCACCACTGCCCCACCAGTGACCGTGGACTCTGAGGATGGCATAGTGTACCTGGACAGTTCCTCGGCGATGTTCGCCGATGGGGAAGATGAGGAAGGGTTTGTGGAGGACGGCGCAGGCGACAGCGAACACAATACCGCTTGCCCTGACAGCCAGGATCTCTTCATCACCCTCACAGAGATCCCCTACCAACCGTCCCCGCCCGTTAACCCGGACTCAGAATCAGGGGAAGGATCAGGCGGTAAGTGCTATAAACATGGAAACATTTATTTTTTAAAAAACAGGTATAGAAAAAATAGAAATACTATATAAAAAATTTTCAATGTCAAACTATATAAATAGTAGGTCCACACATATAGGGATTGAACAATAATCCTCTTGGGACAGTTCAACAAAGGTCTCAGAGAGGTGCTCGAAAAGCCTCCGCAGGAGGTTCCTGGGGAGAGGTGCCTTATTGGGTGCTCCGTGGAAGCACACTCTTCCGCGCCAGGACATCCTAATGTAGAGAGGAATCATCGCCTCCACCAGCATTGCTGCATATGGTCCTGGTCTGTGCAGGGCTTCCCTTAGCATCCGCTCTTTCTGACTACGAGTGACCCGCCTCAGGGTGATGTCGTTCTGGAAAGGCTGCATCTAAGTAGGGCAATTAGTGTATTGTTACTATTGTTAATGGTTTAAAATTAGGTTGCATAACAATGACCCTCGCTTAACAGCCACGTGCTGGAGGCCACAGAGAACAAGCATACATTGATCTTTCCCGTGCACTGGCGGGAGGGGCTGGAAAAGGCTCAGCCTTTCTGCTTTCCAGATTGCCTTTAGCAGGAGAGCACAGCTATCCACTAACTGATAAGCATTATCTACTTTAAGGCTTACCAGGACTGTCTGCAAGACGGATTCAGCTGTCTCTCCCCGCTTGTCCGCTCTCCTGTGCAATGGCGCCGCCAATGAGAGCGTATTCCGAAATCTCGAACTTGTCCTGAGATCTCGTGGAACTTGGTGCCCTGTATGGTCTTGTTCAGAGAAACTGACTAGACTGTGTTCACTGTTCGCAAACATGTATCTGTTCAAGGAAATCACTTACTGTTTCCCATCACACAGCTTCTGCTCTTTCCCAGACTGCCCCGGCATCCCCCTCGCAGAGGCTGGGTCAGATTAGGCGGCGAAAGAGAAAGACTAGGGACGAGATGTTCGCGGAACTGATGGCCTGCTCCAGAGCCGAGGCGGCCCAGCAGAGCCAGTGGAGGGAGACCCTCTCTCAGCAGCAGCGCTCACACAGCGAACAGGAGGACAGGTGGCGGCAGGAAGACCAGCAGGCGACTCAAACGCTGCTTGGGCTAATGAGGGAGCAAACGGACACGCTCCGGCGCCTTGTTGATGTTCTGCAGGACCGCAGGCAGGAGGAGAGAGCCCCCCTGCACTGTATCTGCAACCACCCTCCCCCGCCACAAAGTCCTGTCCCCCCCTCACCGAAAATTACAAGACGGAGGGGCGGTAGGGGCCGTGAGAACTGTCACTGCACCACAGCTGAGCGCTAATGTACCACACACCTCTGACGCTATAACTGTGTAGAAGCGCTTCCCTTACAGGATCACCCAGTCCCAAATCCAAGTTTCATCACCCCACTATGTAGTAGATTAATAAAAGCTGTTTGCTGTTGTTCACTCTTTCCGTCACGTCTTTCGTGTCAGAAGACTGTGTATGTGGGGGAGGGAGGCAGGGGATTTATAATTGCACGGGATAGCCTACATTAGCAGGGTACAGACTATCGGGGGCAGGATCAACTGCAGGGCACACACAGACTGCAGTCAGTAGTCACCAGGGTCACTCTGTGTGGTGTATGCTGCCCCGGGTCATTCTGTGATGTGTACGCTTGTCCACAGTCCTAGCGCCTGCCACCCCCTAATGTTAAGGCATGCTGCCCTTACCATGCACTTCCACCGTAGGCGCGATCCTCTCCGCTGCCCTGAGCCCCAACAAGAGCCCTCATCCACGGACAGATACTCACCCTTCCCCCACACCCCTCACCCCTTCCTACGCCCAAACCCACAGCCCAGAGCCTGCATCCAAATCCCTATCCAAAGACGGCACCACTCGCCCCTTCCTGCAAACCCACCCCTACATGCACAACCACTTGAAACCGTCCCCCACCCCAGAGACCTATGTAGGAGCAGGAGGCTGTCTGTCCTGTATTGTACAAGCGGTCTGTACATCAGTGCACACCGTACCCAGCACAGTATGCGTCCATGTTTCAAACCCTGAACAGAAATGCAAAGTAAAAGAAAGATTTATTAACAATAACTGTTCCGTTTAATTTGTTTTAAAACGTGTTTTGGAAGTGGGGGAAACTTGTAGAACGGGGTATGTAACCGCAGATCTCACTCAACACATCGAGACACAGGCCCAGGATCAGCTTCTCTTAAAATCAAGTGGAGAGTCATAGGTTACCCTGCTCTCCGAGGAAACTTGCTTTCAAAGCCTCCCGGATACACAGCGCTTCCCGCTGGGATATTCTTTCGGCACGGGTGTCTGGCTGAGCGTAAACAGCAGCCAGGCGATTTGCCTCAACCTCCCATCCGGCCAAAAAGGTCTCGCCCTTGCTCTCACAGACATTGTGGAGCACACAGCAAGCAGCAATAACTACGGGGATATTCTTTTTGCTGATGTCCGAGCGAGTCAGTAAGCTCCGCCACCTCCCCTTAAGACGTCCGAAAGCACACTCCACCACCATTCTGCACTTGCTCAGCCGGTAGTTGAAGAGTTCCTTCTCACTGTCCAAGGCGCCTGTATAGGGCTTCATGAGCCAGGGCATTAGCGGGTAGGTTGGGTCCCCGAGGATCACTGTAGGCATCTGCACATCCCCAACCGTTATTTTGTGGTCCGGGAAGAAAGTTCCTGCCTGGAAGCGTCTAAACAGACCAGAGTTCCTGAACACACGCGCGTCATGAACCTTGCCCGCCCACCCGACGAAGATGTTGGTAAAACGTCCCCTATGGTCCACCAGTGCTTGCAGCACCATTGAAAAGTAGCCCTTTCGGTTAATATACTGGCTGGCCTGGTGGGCTGGTGCCAGGATAGGGATGTGAGTCCCATCTATAGCCCCACCGCAGTTTGGGAATCCCATCGCAGCGAAGCCATCTATGACGACCTGGACGTTTCCGAGAGTCACTACCTTTGAGAGCAGTTGCTCAACGATTTCGTGGGCTACTTGAATCACAGCAACCCCCACGGTAGATTTGCCCACGCCAAAGTGGTTCGCTACTGACCGGTAGCTGTCTGGCGTTGCAAGTTTCCAGAGGGCTATGGCCACTCGCTTCTGCACACTCAGGGCTGCTCGCATCCGTGTGTCCTGGCGCTTCAGGGCAGGGGCCAGCAAGTCACAGAGTTCAAGGAAAGTGCCCTTACGCATCCTGAAGTTTCACAGCCACTCTGTTTCATCCCAGACCTGCAGCACTATGCGGTCCCACCAGTCTGTGCTTGTTTCCCGGGCCCAGAATCGCCATCCCATAGCATGAACGTGACCCATTGCCACCATGATCTCCACTGCGCGGCGTACCCTGCTTTCTGAGAGGTCTGCGCCACTCTGTGACTTCCTGTCCTCACCGCGCTGCCGGAGCCTCCTCGCCCGATTTCTCAGCAGCTGACTGTGGAAGAGGTGGACGATAAGGTGCGAGGAGTTGACAACGGCCATAAGTGCAGCGATGATCGCAGCGGGCTCCATGCTCGCAGTGCTGTGGCGTCCGCGCTGTAACCGACCAGAAAAGGGCGCGAACAGATTTCCCGCCGGCGCTTTCATGGAGGGAGGGCGTGATTGACAGTTCGATGACGACAGTTACCCAAAACCACCCTCGACACATTTTTTCCCCCAGCAGGCATTGGGAGCTCTACCCAGCATTCCAATGGGCAGCGGGGACTGCGGGAACTGTGGGATAGCTTCCCACAGTGCACCGCTTCGAAAGTCGATGCCGGCCCTGTTAATGTGGACTCAGAAATTCAAATTAGTGTATTTACTGTGGATACACAAATTCGACTTCAAAAGGTCGAATCAACAAATTCGACTTAAGTAGATTCGAAATAGTCTTGTAGTGTAGACAAGGCCTTAGATACATAGTTTATAATATACTTAATTCAGAAAAGAATTTTATACTATCCTTACATTTCTTTTAACGTTCTTTTTTTCCCCTCTCTCTCAAGAACAAGGTGTAGAACTATGTTGGTATAATAGTTCTTGTAATATACCAAACTGGAAAAACTTAATTCATTTCAGTTGGTTAATTTAATGCTAATAAACTATTATCATAAACACCTCTGAGCAGATCAAAAAATCATATTCAGTCTTAAAATACACAATCTTTTGAATGTATGCCTGATATTCTAAAAGGAATGCAAAACATACAGATCATAGTCACTTAAATACTGAAGTAATTGCTTAATTCTGGAATTAGTGTCACCACAGTGATAAACCCTCTGATCAAACAGATATTCCACATGCCTCTGTTTATGCCTCAGATCCTTTTAGATTCTAAGCACCCTCAATTCTCTTTGAAATCAATGGGGCAAAACACACTGCAGCTTACAGGATCGTGACCTTAATTCATACAGAAAACTATTCTGATGAACCAATTACAGTTTAGAAGCTAAAGAAACACTTCATGTTACTATTACTATTTATACTATTTATATTCTGATACATTACTGATATATAATGCCTCTTTTATCAATCAATTAGAAACGGTATTTTTATTATTAATCCTCACAACCACGTCAGGAAGGAAAAATTATTACTCTAAGGTCAAGGACACTGCAATATGACTTTATAAAACTGACAGCGTAACATAGAAAAAAAGACATTTTAAAGTCCATTTTAGAAAGTTAAACTCGGGCATATTCTATGTTTACTTATGTGCCAGCCACTTTGACTTTTACCTTTTTACACAACTGAGCTATGTAAAATAACTCAATTAAAGTATATATAAGGGATGATCTAGCTTTGAACTTGTTCCACTGAAATCAATTTCAAAACTCCATTGTCTTCAGTGGTAGTAGGATCAGGCTCTATGTCATTCAAGAAATAAAATGTCTCATCTTGGAGACTTCTCGAGCTAAGCTGAGTGGCTGGGTATCCTATGTAAAACATCTGAAACTGTACAATGTGAACATATGACTGTATACAAATTATATACTAACCTAGTAGTGTATTTATACAAATGTTCACTGTTTCTTTCTTTTCATTTTTGATGAAAGAACTATGTAAATTCAAAGTATTATTTGTGGATAGAAGAAATAAAATGCAAATAACTATGGTTAACCCCATCATTTTAGTAGAGATTTATATGTACAAAGTTTAAGAAATCCCAAGTTATAGCTCCACAACAACCACAATTAGGTCACAGAGCATTTGTGCCTAGCATATCAGATACCATTTAAGACAATGTTGCCACCTTATTCAGTAATACAAATAACCACACATATGCAAGGATGTTGAATTATAGCTGGTTTGGAACAATAAGTTTGAATTTCTTATCTTTTGTACAGCTGTAAACTTTGCATTAACATAGGCCCTGACTGACTACTCTGTGTTCACAAGAGGTGGGACTCTTTCATGGCTTGAAGTCTCAGCGAGGACACTGACACTGAAGGGAAGCATCACCTTCACAGCACTGTCCTCCTCACATCCAGAGATCCACCTCCATTGGATTCCGGGGGAATGTGGTTCTGTCTATAGGCCCAATCACAAACATTTGCTAGGGGCACAGTGCTTGTACAAAGTGGTGCTAATACAGTGAGTAGTCCCATTTTATGTCAATTTGTGGGATCACCCCCACAGTTAGTGAAACAGATGATGACACTGTGCCAAAATGAGCCCTATACTTAGTTCAATCCTAGATTTTTAAAGAACCTAGATGTGGTGTTATTGATTGGATCAAGATGAATTTCATTTTACAAGTTTAATAATAATTTGATTATGTCCCTATTCATATATATAATTGTTTTATTTTTTTTCAATTATAACAAATATATCAAAATAGAAAATTCATCATAATATACAAATTAAGTACTGAGAGTTAGGATAAAGAGAAGAGAAGGGAGCTGACATATCTATCTTCAGGGTCTGCATTAATCACCGACCTCTAAAAATTTAGCCCAAATTGCTTTGAATTTTTTGGGCATTCCTTCTGCAGAACGTCAGTCGTTCTATTTAGCTGCAAGTTCAGGCAGGTATCAATGTTTGATGGGGTTCAGGGATACAAGGTATCACTGAACCAGGTATGAATATTTGATGGGGACTGACTTCTGCATTTTTATGGTATTAATTTTTTAGCAAACAAATCTGCAGTTTAGAACCACGTCACCTTGTTACTAGGGAACCTCCAGATATCAGGAATATGTCCAATAATGAAAGTAAGGAGGTAGAGCTCCAACTTCGCATCCAATATCAAATAGCTCATTTGCAGAGCCGTCCCTTGGGTAGGGCGAATCGGGGTGACCACTCTGGGCCCCGTGCTTTGGGAGCCCCTGCATGCTGGTGTGATTGGCCAGCACGGTTGGTCCCAGAAGAAACGAGTCCATCACTTCTGCTCTGGGCCCTGCACCCCTCTAGGATGACCCTGGTCATTTGACCCATCTCATACGAGAAATTCTTGATACGGGACACTCCTGAAACATATGAGCTAGTGTAGCATCAAGGGAGTTACATTTCAACAGCGGTCAGCATTTATGAGGCCCATTACCTTATATGGGGACCAGTATATTTGAAAAAATGACTTTTGGTGAATAAGCTGTAGTCTCAGGTCTATATTTGCTTTTGTAATATTAGACAATTGTATTCCACTGGGTTGGAGATAGTTGTGTATCCAAATCTCTATTCCAAGCAACACTCAAATTTTCAATCTTTGGCAGTGTTTTTTAGATCAGAAATTGTCAAAGGATATGGCCGGCCAAGTAAATCCAGAAAGTTTCTTCCATAATAAACATTCTGGAAGTTCTGGAGCTCCAAATGCATTTGTAAGTAAATGTTTAATTGGAGATATTTCCCTGCTCCAGAGAAGGGCAAGTCAATTGTTGAGGAAGATCTACAAATGGTTTAAATTTATCATTCTCAATCAGCTGCAACACAGTTAATTCCTCTCTCCATCCAATCCCTCCACATCAAGGTTTGCCACCAATTTTAAAGCTAGGATTGCTCCACAGGATCTTCTCTACATGAAGAATGGACAAAAGCAGAACTTTATAGACAAGTTTGACCAAGTTTGCCTCACAGCTATTATTGTGGGACCACTGGAGCCCTTAAATCCATAATAATTTGATCCCTATAATGCCTGAAAGGGGGAGAAGGTATACCAATTCTCAGTCAACCTGAACACAAGGTAGGGTCTGTGCCTATCTCTCAATCTTCTCTGGCCCAGATGAAGCAGTTGAGTACCTGGCCCCAAAGTCCGAGAATGACTATTGCATGAATAAGAGAGAGTTGGTAGGCTGGGGAAAGCAATTGGAAACCATGGTAAGAATTAT
This sequence comes from Mauremys reevesii, assembly GCF_016161935.1. Taxonomy (NCBI): domain Eukaryota; kingdom Metazoa; phylum Chordata; order Testudines; family Geoemydidae; genus Mauremys; species Mauremys reevesii. Next base: position 73,857,162 of record NC_052627.1, on the reverse strand, counting down.
ATCTACTGTTTAGAATGAAAATATATGCCCATAATTTGTTAGTAAAGTTCACAGAATCTCAATTTCACTGTTGAATTTATTTATTACATGTTTATATAGCAGCAGGGGCGAGGACAACTTCTCCAATCTACATCTGGCCTGGAAGTTCCAACCATTTCTTTTGTTTGGGCACTTTAATACCATCAACTACGCCGTTCTCAATCTAAGATTAGATTGCTGCACTGCACTGTACATAGACCCACACCTTAAATCAGTGTGGAAACTGAAGCTGATAAAGAATACTGTGATCTACTCAATTCCTATATACTATAAATTTTCACCACAAGCACATTATACAAGTGCTCCATGAACTTCATCAGTTGCCTATTGTTTTCTGTATGCAGTTTAATTTACAGTTGATTTTGAGCTATAAAGACATAAATTGCATGGGACCTACGTACTTGAGAGATGGCCTCTCTCTCTACGTGACACAGTAACACCTGGATGCACAAAGGCATTTCAAGTTGGAGCTGCTTTGTATATGAAAGCAGGACCTGTCAATAGAATGTTTTCTGGTAGGGCCCCTGCTCTCTGGAATTCACCCTCACTCCTTGATCCAAAATAGCCATGTTGACTTTGGACACACTGGAAAATCCATCTATTATCGTCATGCTTTTGGAAAAGTTGGGCTGGTATTTTTGGAAGAAAGATAAAAGAGAGAGTATTAGATCATTTATTATTGATTGATTAATTATGTTGCTAAATCTGTTATTTATTGATTATTATAAACTTTATACTTTGTCAAAGATATCTACTGCTACTGTCTCTGTTTTAGAAAAATGGAGCAAAATAATTAAATTTCTCTAGATAAAATTAGCTATTTAATTTCTTAAAATAATTCCAACATGATGTGTAGTGCCTGTAATTTAATGACACAGGACTCAATCCAGCTTCCCACTTCCGAGAGTTAGAAATACCACCAATAAATTCAATGTATTTATACCAGTGAAAAATTGGCGAGAGTTCAGAATGAGCCTCATCTTGTGTGATTCTATTTCAACTCAGTTAAACAGTATTTTAAAATATGCCCAATCACAGCTGTGACCCTATCCACCCCTGTATTTACACAATACACACTGCTGCAATATTTGTACAAAATATGCCTTGTGAGGTATCACATGAAAGCTAATAATATGCTTGTTATTAATATCGTCATAAAATGCACGTGTTAACCTTATATATGAAGTTAATAATTCCCTTTGTATAATGTTACCAGAACATGTTTAAGACAAAAAACAGCCTAGCCTGGTAAAGTGATAAATAGGTCTGTTTTACACAAAGGAATGTGGATTTACCTCAATTTATATATTAGCCATAAACAAAGCTATCAAGCTAAACCAGCAGGGGTTATCCTGAGCCAGTACTCAAGAGACAGAGAATTAACATGGCTCCTGTACTCCAGAGAGACACAGGAGACTGAATCCCTAGGAGGTCTTTATGAATTTTAAGACAAAAAAATCCCTTTGGAAATACAAGCCACACAGAGAGATTCCATCTTTTGTCTACACCTGAGGAGACAAAAGACCCAAGCACTTTTTGCTCTGTGTCTTGGGTCCTGGCCAGCAGGTCTGGTCAGTCAAGTTGCCAGAATGATTGGTGAGAAAACTACCTTGAGCAAAGTCTGTAGCTTATGTTAGATCTTAACCATCTTTCTTAATCTAGAAAGCATATGTTTATGCTTCAATCCCTGCTAATTGGTATCGCCTAACCTATTTTTTTTGTTATTACACTTCTTGTCTTTTTACTATAATCCAATGCAGTGCTATGTTTGAACTGAAAGGATTGTTACCACAGTTAAAATGATAAACTGTACTTTTGTACAGTCTATATTATTTTCCTCAGTGTTCCAAGAGGGGACTGGACACTTCAGGGCAGATGGTATGGGGGAAATTCAGGACTAGGGGATGTACTGGGGTCACCCCACAAGCAGTAACCCAAGCTGGTGGAGACCAGGGTGGGGCTGCTGTGTTGTAGGCAGGCTAGTCGGGGGGTCACAGCACTTGAACAAGGGCTGCACAGCACACAGACACTCAGGGAACTACATGCTCAGCTGTTGGCGCCCAGGCAGTGAGACATAAGTGCAGAGCATTTAAGGCACCCAACATTACAGGGCAGGCTGTCACACAACCTCTCGCTCATCTGGAATATTACAATAGCACAAAATAATATCCTCAGATTAATGACCTCATATCAAAGCATAGCGTGTTACAGAAGGTTTTTGATATCTCTGTTGAGACATTTTGAAATTAACAGGTGCAAATTAGAGATAACTGTTTCTTAATGAAGAATGTAACAAAATTCATTCATAAATTCTAACATTGATTTGAGGGTTAAAAAAGCCTTTTCTACCTTAAAAAACATCTGTGATCCTTCTTTATTCATAATATTGTGCTAAGAGAATGTTAATATTTAAAAAGCAGGAAACTGAAAAAAATAACACAGAAAGTTGTTTTGAATGCATTGAAATTAGAACGTATACACCCATGATAAATTCTAACAATTGCAAAAGTCTAGAAGATAGATGTGTACAATTCCTAGAATGTAGTATTATTGCACATAATATTGTATTAAATAGAGACATATGTAAGCAGAGTCAGGATGAGCCCCCCTGACATCTGGTGGTAAATTATGGGGAGTGTGGAAAGAAGTTTCGGTTATTTGCATTGGCACTCCCATCCCACTTAGCATACCGCAAAGCAGCATGGGATGATTATTTTCACAGCTGTGGGACCCCCAATTTCGTTGTTATTGGGGCAGGAGCAATGAAATGTTGTCACCCTGATTGGGTAAATGGGGAACTACAAAATTGTCTTGTGATGGGGGGTTTCATTGTCAGCAGGATAGCGCTTGCTAGACGGGGGACATGGGTTCCAAAACCTATTGGGGAGAGAGGCTGGGGACAGGTATCTGTACTTGGTGGTGCAGGCTCCTTGTGTGAGCCAGAAGCACCAGTTCCACCTATGCTTCTCTCCACTGTGGAATGTCAGAGTTAATTTTTGATTCCCTTAAGAATCTAGATGCAGGTTACTGAGCTGAATTCACTGGTACTGGGGCTCCCCTACTATGAGCTGAAATCACTGAAGAGCTGGACTTGCTGAGCTGGACTTGCTGAGCTGAGAGCACTGTGCTAATGAGTGGAGCTGAAATCACTGAAGAGCTGGACTTGCTGAGCTGAGAGCACTGTGCTAATGAGTGGGGGAGCCTGAAACAATACTGGCAGAGCAGAGTGGAGCAGTTTGTGCAGCCACTGGGTGAGTGGAGCTGAGCAGCTCGTGAGGACGGCTGGAGTGGATCACAGGACAGCTGGTGGACCAGAGCAGCTGGCAGAGTGGAGCAGCCGGCAGAGTGGAGCAGCCCACAGAGTAAGCGGAGCTGAGCTGTTTGCGGGGACGACTAGTGGAAGCAGAACCCCACAAAGAGGCAGGGCAGTTGGCCCCGAACCACGTAAGGTGCCCCTTTCTACCTAGGCTGGGGAGGGGGACCTCTGCAAAGAGACTCTTGAACTCTGGGCTGCCTGACCCGGGACAGAGACTTTTGAATTGTGGGACTTTTGGGACTGTGGGTGATTTGGGGGGTTGCTGGACTCAAGGGCCCAGAGAGAAGGACACGGCCCAAGTTGCTGGGGTGGGTCTTTGCTCACGGTTTGACCTATGAACTCTAGTTGAGGTATTTTCCAAATTTCATGCTTGTTGTTGTTTATCTTATGTAATTAAACCTTTTCTGCTACACCAAGAGTCTGTGCTTGCAAGAGGGGAAGTATTGCCTCCTTGAGGCGCCCAGGGGTGTGTGTAAGATTTTCCCAGGTCACTGGGTGGGGGCTCGAGCTGGTTTGCATTACATTGTGGGGAAGGGACCCCTAGGTATTGAACCTGGCCCTTGCTGCTATTGTTTCAGCCTGGCAGAGGGGTTACACATAACCTTAAAATCATCATTTAAAGTGAAACTGTATTCTGAAAAGCAACTCTGTGATAATGACATCATAGAGTTCCATGTGATTTTCTGAATAATTACAGATCAAATGCACTCAGTTTACAGTTCAACATTTTTTCCTAACTGCCAACTGTGCCCACCCAACCAGGACTCAGAGTCAACCAGTTTCTTTCTTTCTTGCACCTTCATAAGATGTTTTAAAGGTTCCACAGGCCATCCTGACCTTTAATTACATTTGAGGCAACCCACTGTCTTCTGATTAAGCCCTCAGCAACACCTATCCAACACCACTGCCATCAATGAATTTGACCAAGTGTAACTTATTGCCTGTGCTGGAAGATTATTCATATTATTGTTTATGCAGGATACCACCAGACATTAATTTAACCATAATTAAGGCTACATTTTAGTCACAGGTAAAAGTCATGGACAGGTCATGTGCGGTAAACAACATTTCACAGCCCATGACCTGTCCGTGACTTGTACTATATACCCCTGACTAAATCTTGGGGGCAGGGCAGCTTGGGACCCCTGCTGGTGCTGGGGAGTGGGTGGGCGGGGCTGGCAGACTCCCTACCTGGATCCTCATGACTCCCTGGGAATAGGGACAGGTAGACTAGGCCCAGAATCCCTCTGCTGAAGGTCTCAGGGTCCTGCCACACCCAAGCCCAGAGAGGAGCAGAAGAGAGATCCTCCAAGCAGCTTAGAGTGGCTGCAGGGGAAGCAGCCAATTAGGGCCAGGAGGCCCATATAAAAAGGAGCAGCAGAGACCCAGTCAGTCAGTTGCTGTCTGGAGCTGGGAGAGGATTGTGTTCCTGGCTGACTTAAAGAGCAGTAAGATCACAGATAGCTCAGTGTGGGTAGGGACCATGTGAGCTAAGAAGGTGCTCCTGGCTGGCTGCTGGGACTGAGCCAGGACTGAGCCCAGGGAAGGCTGCAGGTAGACAGTGTCTCCAGGGAGGAAGCCCTAGGAGTACACCACATATCAGGGCTGGGAGAAGGTAAAGACTGTCTACCCCAGAAGGGATTTGTTCTGTTCCATGTACAGACAGCGTGTGAGACTTGGATGAAGGGCTGAGTCACTGAAGACGCACCGAAGAAACCATCAACCATGAGAGGTGGGTGCTGACCCCATTATGGATATACAGAATATTTAAGAATCAGGAAAGTATAATAATTATAAAATAGTTAAAGCCATTGTATACAAGACTACATATTATATATGGAGCAAAATTATTCATTTAGTGTATACTAGATCTGAAATGCTGGTCCTAACTTGGGGCTGTCTAAATAACCACCTCCTCTGTATACAACTGAATGCTAGACTGTCCTGGTTTCTGTAAAATGAGTACTGATCCAGTCTAGTCCACAAATATAAGTTTGTCTCAGTAAGTTCATCATGTTGCATACATTATGTTGTGCTGTCTTTACAGGGTTTGTCTATGACTTTTTCCTATCATAAATCGTACCATTTTAACAAAAAGTATATTTTAAAAACCAATTTCATTAAATTGGTACAAATCCCTGTGTGCAAAATTAACTAACATGCTTTAGTTAATGCTTTTTTAAGCACCACATAACTATCTTTGTCTACACTAGGTGCTATGTTTAAATATGTTATCTTGTGTTATTAACCCTAGAAAGAACTACTGTGTTCTGTATGTATGACATATTTATTTGGTATATACAATCTGGTCAAGCCAATCCAGTGTTCTTATCAACAGTGTTCAAAGCACATTATATGTATGACTATAAAGATAAAGAAGAAACACTAAAAGCACATCTTCAGTATAATACTATATCTTGGTCTTTCTTGAAGGGGAATGAAACCAGTATCTGACACTGATTTAAGAAGATAACATTCAGATGAGTATGTGGCCTGATACTATTCCCACTTATTTAACTGGGAACAGGAATGAGCCCCCAGAGAGCAGCATATCTTGCAAATATCTAAAGAAAGTAAAAATAAATAAATAAAAAGGAAAAAATAACTTTAAATACTATCTTCAGCTACAAAACACTCATAGATAGCGTCCCACAAGGCTCAATCTTCTCCCCCATGTTATTCAACATCTTTATCAAATTGTTGGGAGAGCTGATGAGACAAGATGGACTGAAGTACCAACAGTATATAGATTATATCCAGCTTTACATCTCCTTTATACAAAAATAAAGTGCACCATCTCCCAGATTTCTTACTGCAAGATTCGGGTGATCCTGTTAGGAAGACAGAAGATCCTTGAAGAACCTGCTTCCCATGAAACATCCCAAACTACAGAAGGCATCTCTTCTCAGAATATGAATGCAGTCTTCAGCATCTTTAAGGGGTCCTTTTAAACTCTTCAGTGCTACTGGATGCTCAAACAACCATGGTGCCAAAAATCATCTGCTTCCATCTGCTATTCACTAGTAGACAGTGCTCTAATCCCATGAAACTCTAAACTGGACACAGTGATTCGTGCATTCATGACCTCCAGAGTTACTACAAATTTTCTGCCCTGATACTAAAATCTCTCCATGGGATTGGCCCCAGCAACCTGAGAGATCCTCTCTCCTTCTATGATCATCATCTCCCACTACAGCTATGCTCCACCAGAACAATTCACTGTCAACCAATGGGGGAGACTTGAGTGCAGAATACCAAATTTTCACAGGTGCTAGACAGAGTATGGAATACATTTCTTCAAGAAAAATGATATATAACCCCAGGTATCACTTCCAGAACCAATTGCAAAATTATTTTCTTGTATGGAGCCTTGATTCAATAATGTTTTCCCACAAACGGACAAACAAAAATCACAGAAACTAGTCAAGTTATTTCTCCTATAGGTTGGGTAGAAAGAAAGATTATTGCAATTCCTACTTTTAAATATTTGGGAAGTGCTCCAATACTGTAGTGATGGGGACACACACAACAAATAACATAGCTTTTGCTTTTTCCTATTAAAAAATTTCAGGGAGAAGAGACTTTTTTCAGTATTTCTTTGTTTCTTAGTTGCTTTCTACAGCACTCGGCAAGCAGATGACCATGGATTTGTTTGTACTCCTTGTACATTGGCACATAGCTTTTCTTTCCAGTCACACATCTGAGGAAGTAATAAAGTCACATCTAATCCTTAGCTCATGCTAATAAACGTTTGGTTGTTTTTTTTTAAAAAAGGGGGAGTTGGTCTCTTGAAAACTGGGCACATACAGCAAGTGTTGTGGGCACCAGACTTTTGTGACTGAGTTTCTCTGCTCCCACCTCCTCCTCAGATTCTACCTGTATTATGGAAGCATTTTTAGAAGGGATTTCACTTCATTATATAAATTGCACTTTACTACAAAGAAAGATTTTGCTGGGAGATGAGGTTTGTAAAGTAAGAATGTGGCACTGGCAGTGTTCTTTCCTAGCAAACTAAAGAAAAATGGCCCAATTTATCCTTGATATTTAACTAGGGACCACCACCACTAATATGACCACCCTTCCCATCCCCCACCGGCACCTGAGGGACAACAGCGGAATCCCCTGCTTTTCAGCCCCAGGAAGCCAACAGTGGAAAATCGCAGAAAAGTAATAATGTACTTCATTACCACAACTCAGCTGCAATTTTTTGACAATCATCCTGCAATTCCAGCAGGGACTTAACTAGAATACAATTAGAAGTATCCTCAGACTTTTTATATTTTCAAGTACTGTTTTTGATTACACTTTAGTTCATATCTTGATACAGATTTATGAGCAGAACTCCCAATAAAGTCAGTTGACATTTTGTGCAAAAAATCAACAGTAGGATATGGTTTTCAGAAATATAACATGCAAATAGTAGAAATACTATAGAAGAATGTTGCCTTTAAATTTCCACAATGGGAATGGAAGTTGTACCTGGATCAGTGCCACTTGATACTACTCTATACATTTTAGTAATAATAAAAGAGGCTCTACACTGGTAGTATCCTTCCCATATGTAACTATGAATATTTCTAAAAGAAAATATGCAGTGTTGTTGTAGCCATGTTGGTCCCAGGATATTAGAGAGAAAAAGTGGGTGAGGTAATATCTTTTATTGGACCAACTTCTGTTGTTGAGAGACAAGCTTTCGAGCTTACACACATGAAGAGACCAGAAGAAGAGCTCTGTGTAAGGTCAAAAGCTTCTCTCTCACTGGCAAAAGTTGGTCCAATAAAAAAAGACTCTCACCTACCTTGTTTCTCAAAGAAAATATGTAATACTATAAAGTCTGGTACATTTCAGGTGGCAAAGCAATGTATTCTCCTCTGTTGCACAAATATTTGTATGCAGGCCAAGCTAGCCACTTCCCACTCATCTTTCAAATTGTGTATTAAACATTTTAACTTTTTTTTCAAAACTAAAAACAAGACTTTATTGGCTATTTCGTTTTGCTAAATTCTGTGTTCTCGATTGAGACGAGAAATGTCAGCACACCTGAAACTCTCTAGCATAGAAGTATAACTCCTATCAGTCAAACCCTGTTTAATCTCTTGCATAAAAACTGCATATTCAGTCTTTATCTAAAGAAGGATAAATTTCAGCCTTGCTAATTTTGAACAATAAGTATCTCGAATTGTTTATTATATATATGTTTTCATAACTCCTTTGTTTCCCCTCCCCACTGCAATAAACAGAATGTTTTTATTTTGTGGCTCAGTCCTTAGAATGTACCTTTTTTAAACAGAAAAACTTGCTTAATGCATTAATAGAAATGTAGAACCCTGAGTAACTGATTCTCATACATGCTGCAGTTTGCTTCTCAAAAGGGTATGTAACATGTACTGATTTAAAGTTCTCTTTTGTCTAAAAAGCAGAAATACCTTCTGGAATTCCACATTAAATATTGTCCAAGTGCAAAAGCAAGGAAACATACAGTTAATCAATTCCCTTTTCTCCACAAATATCACTAAATGAAAAAGCGTTAATGCAATAGTAATACTATATAATTTGGACTGGAAAAAAGGAGCAGCCGCGCTGACTAATGACGTTGAAAGCCAGCCCCGCAGAGTGGAGGTAAAAGCCTTTCCACCCTGCACCCTATTCCCTGATCCTTTGGTCCAGCCAAGCAGTGTTTTAGTACAGAACCCAAATGGGGAAAAAAGGTGGTTGTGTACACCACCTCTGCCCTCTCCTAATGCTGGAGCACAGCACAGCTACTGGCACATATCAGGGCCTGTCTAACTTATGCCAGCTTATAACAGTGGGGTTGTTACATCAGCCAAGGTTTGCCGGAGTGAAGCTCACTTTAGCCACGTTCCGTCTGAACACCTACTTGGGGGTTAGGATGTGGCCCATTGGATCAACATAGTCCAGAAACTGAAACAGAAGGATGGAGGAGGAAAGGGAAAAGAGGAGGGAGATGGTACTGAGGGGAAAATAGTGTTTGTTTGTTTTTTGTTTTGTTTTTAAAACAAAAAAACAAAAAAAACAAACAAACAAAAACTGACATGTACCTTTGACATTTTGCTTATATCATCTCTATTACTAGGTTTATGTCTTGTCTGTTTAAATGGTAAATTCTTCAAGGTACCCTGGCTCCCTGTGTGTTTGTACAGCAAGTAGCACAAGCAGACTGTGATCCTGAGTGGAGCCTTTGGTCACTACTGCAATACAAATATAAAAATGTGCAAATTAGTTAATTTAATTTTTGTAAAGTATACATTTTACAGTACACATCTTAAAATAAAGAATAATACATCATGCTGAAACAAACAGGAATAGTTATTCTGCATAAGTAAACAGCAGCTGAGTTATGACTGCTTTTGCACTTCTTGACTTTTTGCAATTGAGGACTAAAAAGTCTGCCTTACAGTGATAGACAAACTCAAATTATTTAGCTTATCAAATAAATTAAGAGATCACTTGATTACAATCCATGTACCTAGTCTGGGAGAAGATTCCTTTTAAATAGAGGGTTTTCAGTCTACCAGACAAAGGCGTAAACTAGAGCCAATGGCTGGAAGTCAAAATGAGACAAATTCAAACTAGAAATGAGGTGCAGATTTTTAACAGTGAGAAGAATTTCAAGAAAGGGATGTGGTGCAAACCATTTTCTATCACTGCATTCAATCTTAATATCAAAACTGGATGTCTTTCCATAAGACATCTGGACTCGTAGAAACAATCCTCAAACCATGCAACAGGCCAGCTTCCTCCAGGACAAAACTGACTTCCTCCACAAACTCTCTGCAACATTAACAATCTTCCTCAGAACACCATCCTTGTCACCTTGGATGTCATTTTCCTATACACCAACATCCCTCACAATGGTGGCATAGCTGCCTACCTCAATATTTATAAGATAATGAACAACTCTCAGATATCCACTCCAAACTCATCCACTGCATCCTTACCCATAATAATTTTACATTCAACAACAAACACTTTGTCCAAACCATGGATACTGGGATGGCTCCCCAGTATGCCAACCTCTTAATGGGCCATCTTGAAGAATTTCTAGACAAGCACACCACAGAACCAAGAATATACCTGAGCTACATCAATGCTATTTTCATCCTCTAGACAGGTGACTTAAATTCCCTCACAAATTTTCACCACAATTTCAACCACCACCTGTCCACTAAATTCTCTCTCGAACACTCCAGCTTCCTGGATATCACAACCAGCTTCAACAATGGAACCCAACAGACAATAATATACAAGACACTTGCAGATCACCACACCTACCTTCATAGATCCAGTAACTTCCCCAAATACATCACAAAATTTAGCATCTACAGCCAGGCACTCAGATATCACAGGATTTGCTCAGAGGAAAAAGTCCAGGATACATGCTCAAAACCACCTTCACCAAACAAGGACACTCCACCAGAGAAGTAGATTGCATCATGGAGCGGTCCACCCAAATACCCCAAGTTAACTTGCTTCAATACAGAAATAACACCCCCCTCCAACCACTCCTAGTTGTCACCTATCACTCAACACTGGAACCCATACTGGGTACCATCAAACAACTTCAACCCATACTTGATGGGGACCTCATCCATAAAGAAGTCTTTCCTGAACCCCCTCTTCTGGCCTTCAAACTATCTCCCAACCTCTCCAAGCTCATCGTCAGAAGCATGCTCCTACATACCACGACACATCAACTCAAAGCACCAACAGACCCTGCTAGAAGAACAGATGCAAAACCTGCATACGTATCTCCATTACTACAATGATCAACACACCTTTCAAGATCCATGGGTCCTACATATGCCTATCGCAACACATGGTGTACCTCATCCAGTGCACTAAATGCCCCAATAATAAGTATGTGGGTGAAACCAATCATTATGCACTTGAATGAACTCAGATAGGAAAATGGGAAAAGACAAAAACACAAAGAGATCACTTTATATTTGATCTATCAGTCTGCATATTCAAAGGAAACCTGCACAACACTTTCAAAGATGAACTGGAAGCTTAAACTCCTAACTTTACCAGACACTAAAAAATCATGGACTGAATAGAGACACCGGATTTATAGCATATTATAACAATCTATAACCCACTAACAACCCACTCTTTCTTTCCCCCCCAGGACTGGAAGGGTGTTAATAGGCCACTTCACCTTGAATGGTCCCTTGAAATATGTGTTAACTACTTGCACTAAGCAATCTATTCCACCTTATATTTAGCTGTGATTCTCTGAATAAGATTCCCAGGCCTAAAGGAGGACTCTGTGTAAGCTCAAAAGCTTCTCTCTCTCACTAACAGAAGTTGGTCCAATAAAAGATATTACCTCTCTCACCTTGTCTCTCTAATGTCCCAGGACTGACATGGCTACAAAAAACACTGCATTTCCAAAAGATAACTTCTGGTTGAACAAAAGTATATTGGGTATGATGCAGAAATTACCAGACGAATTTCTATGGCCTGTGCCATGCAGGAGGTCTGTCAAGTTATTGTAGTAGTCCTTTAAAATGTATGAGTTTTACTACCTGTGTCAAACTGATTAGACAGCTCACTTACAGTTTTTGATTTTTACAGCCTACATTTAGAAATCTTTCTAAAATAATTTCCAAAGTTATCATTGGATCATCACTGTCTAAGGGTATGTCTACACTACAAGACTATTTCGAATCAACTTAAGTCGAATTTGTGGAATCAACGTTATGAAGTCGAATTTGTGTATGCACACTAAATACACTAATTCGACTGTGTGAGTCCACAGTAACGGGGCCAGCGTCGACTTTGGAAGCGGTGCACTGTGGGAAGCTATCCCACAGTTCCCGCACTCCCTGCTGCCCACTGGAATTCTGGGATTTCCCCCCAATGCATGCTGGGGGGAAAAATGTGTCGAGGCTGGTTTTGGGTAACTGTCATCATTGAACCGTCAATCACGCCCTCCCTTCCTACCTGAAAGCGCCTGCGGGCAATCTGTTAGTGCACTTTTCTGCTCAGTGACAGCGCGGGCGCCACAGCACTGTGAGCACGGAGCCTGCTGCAGTTATGGCCGTTGTCAACTCCTCGCACCTTATCATCCACCTCTTCCACAGTCAGCTGCTGAGAAATAGGGCTACTTTTCAATGGTGCTGCGAGCACTGGTGGACCATGGGGGATGTTTTACCAACATCAATGTTGGGTGGCCAGGCAAAGTTCATGACGCGCGTGTTTTCAGGAACTCTGGTCTGTTTAGACGCCTGCAGGAAGGTAGTTTCTTCCCGGACCACAAAATAACTCTTGGGGATGTGCAGATGCCTATAGTGATCGTCGGGGACCCAGCCTACCCGCTAATGCCCTGGCTCGTGAAGCCCTATGCAGGCGCCTTGCACAGCGACAAGGAACTCTTCAAGTACCAGCGAGCAGCGAGCAGCGTGACCTGTGACTGTTCAGTTTCTTTACAGAGAAGCTGAACCTGCCCCTGTTTCTTTACCAAGTTACTGTTGACTAGCATCTGCAGTTACATACCCCGTCCACCCCGCTTCCCCCACTTCCAACACACGTTTAAAAATAAAATACATGTTCCACTGTAACTTTACAAAGGTTTCTTTATTGATGACTTTGCGTTAAAGGGTTGAAACTGGGACGCGGACTGTGCTGCGTAGGGTGTGCGGTGATGTAAAGACCGCCTCTAAACTCGAGGAATGACAGGCTCCTGCTCCCAGAGTGGTCTGCAGTGCCGGACTGGTTGTTTCAACGGAGCCTGCCATCCCTCCTTTTTGGGACTCTGTGCAGGGGCTATGTGGCCTTGTGGCGGGGGAGGACGGATACAGATTCCTCTGCTGCGTGGCTCTGTGGTCCAGGACAGGGACCATTGCATGAGATCTGTAACCCCCCTCCCCCGCTACAAAGTCACGTTCCCCCACCACCCACACAGAACCTGCAAACCACCTCCCATACCGACCAGGGTGCCTACTGACTGCACTGTGTGTGTGACCTGCTGCTGATCCTGCCCCCGTGTCTGTACCCTGGTAAAGGTGATTGTCCTGTCCAATTACCAACCCCCTTCCCCCCCCTTCAAACACAGTCTCCTCTAAAAGAACATGACAGAAACAGTAATTAACAGAAAATTATTTTTTATTATCGATTAGACAGTTAGGGGATGAAACTGGGACAGGGGCTTGGGTGAGGCGGGAAGGAAAGGACTTCTCAAAATTTAGGGTATGAGAGCTTTTGGGTACTTGAGCACTCTGCTGGGGTCCAGTGACAGTTTTCACAGCCCCTGGCACCCCTCTTTCTGGTTATTTTGGATGAGGGGGGTATGGGACTTTGTGGCGCGGGAGGGCGGTTGCAGATACACTGCAGGGGGGCTCTGTCCTCCTGCCTGCGGTCCTGCAGAACATGCACAAGGTGCCGGAGCGTGTCCGTTTGCTCCCTCATTAGTCCAAGCAGCGTTTGAGTCGCCTGCTTGTCTTCCTCACGCCACCTCTCCTCCCGTTCGCTGTGCGAGCGCTGGTACAGAAAGAGGGTCTCCCTCCACTGGCTCTGCTGGTCCGCCTCATCTCGGGAGCAGCCCATAAGTTCAGCGAACATCTCGTCCCGTGTCTTTTTCTTTTGCCGCCTAATCTTTGCCAGCCTCTGTGAGGGGGATGCTGTGGCAGGTCTGGAGACAGTCGAAGCTGTGTGATTGGAAAAAAGGGAGTGAATTCCTTGCAAAGATACATTTTTGTGAACAATGAACACAGTCTAGTCTGTGTCTGTGAACAAGAGCATGCACAGCACATATATCGAGCGCACTCCTGCTGCAGGCAATCCGGAAAGCATAAACTCTGCCCCTGTTCCACCCCATCGCAGTGTCCCCTGACCCTTGGAATTCCGGGCTGAGATCCCAGTGCCTGATGGTGCAAATTTCATTGTCGCGAGTGGTTCTGGGTACATGTAGTCACTCATTCCTTCCTCCGGGAAAGCAACGGCAGACAATCATTTCGAGCCCATTTTCCCTGGATTACCCTGGCAGACGCCATAGCGTGGCAACCATGGAGCCTGTTTTGCCTTTTGTCACTGTCATCGTATGTGTACTAGATGCCGCGGACAGAGGCGATTCTGCAGCGCTACACAGCAGCATTCATTTGCTTTTGCATGACAGCACAGATGGTTATCAGCCATATTGTACCATCTACCATGCCATTGTAAATTGGCAAGGTGATGATGGTTACCAGCCGTATTGCATTATACCTTCTGCTGCTGTCATAGGTGCCCCTGGCCGAGATCAGCCGGGGGCGCAAAAAACAAAACTGGGAATGACTCCCCGAGTCAATCCCTCCTTTATGGTACCTAAAAATAGAATAATTCCTGCACAGAAGATGGAGCTAGTGTAGTAGAGATCCAGTGTTTCAGAGAACCAGAGAGCACAGCCGCTCCGTGTCAGATTATGCAGGAATGATGAGCGGCATGGCATTCACAGGGGGTGCTCCTGCAACAACCCCACCTGTTGCTTCCCTCCTCCCCCAGCCTTCCCGGGCTACCGTTGCAGTGTCCCCTCATTTGTGTGCTGAAGTAATAAAGAATGCAGGAATAAGAAACAGTGACTTGTTACTGAAATGAAATGACGGGAAGGCAGCCTCAAGCTGCTATGATTGTCCAGACAGGACATTAAGCAGTGTAGTGGGAGAGGAAAACAGCATCCTGTTGCTATGACAGTCCAGGCAGTACAGAATCTTTTTTTTACACATGAAGGGCAGGGGCTGATGGAGATCAGCCCCCTGCTGCTATGATGAAGACGGTTAGCAGGCCGTCTACTTATGGGCTGATGACGAGGACGGGTACCAGTCGTATTGCACTACACCATCTACAGCAAGGCTGATGATGATGACGACGGATATCAGTCATATTGCACCGTCAGCCAACCGGGGGGGGGGAGGATGCTACAGTACAGTGCCGCAGCATCGCATCTACCAGCAGCATTCAGTACACATAGGGTGACATTTAAAAGAGTCAAGAGACTATTTCTTTTCCTTTTCCTTCTGGGGGTGGGGGAGGGGGGGTACACTGTTCACGGCGGTTCAGGGCATAGCTCGTCAATGTGTTTGACCGTACAGGTATTGGGAGATCAGCCAAGAATGCAAATGCTTTTTGGAGACTGCAGGAACCGTGGGATACCTTGCGTCCTCAGTCCCCCCTCCCTCCATGAGCATCCATTTGATTCTTTGGCTTTCCGTTACGCTTGTCACGCAGCAGCGTGCTGAGTCTCTGCTACGCCGTCTGTCCGGAGATTTTTTAAAAATACTTTGGACCAGGCGTAACATTATGGTAATTTTCCTAATTAGATGCAGGAGTCGCCGAGCGAGATCGCCCTGAGGAGGGTCACTGAAGGAGATAGAGAGCGCATGCTGCGTGAAAGCCAGCACAAAGCAGGGGCCTATGCTGCCAGTATTATGGAGGCAATTCTCCCAGAAAACCTCAATAAAGTCTGGCGCGGAAAATTGTGCTACCACGGAGCACCCAGTAAGGCAGCTCTCCCCAGGAACCTCCTGCGGAGGCTTTTCGATTTCCTCCTGGAGAGCTTCGTGGAGATCTCCCTGGATGATTTCTGTTCTATCCCCATATATATATATAGAGAGAGACCTCCTTTACACATACTTCAGATTCCTGTTATATTAAGAATAGAAGTTTACATGTTTAAAGCACTTACCGACTGCTCCTTCCCCTGATTCAGGGTCCGGGTTCACAGCCGGGGAGAGTTGATAGGGGATCTCCGTGAGGGTGATGAAGAGATCCTGGCTGTCGGGGAAACCAGCGTTGTAAGCGCTGTCGCCTGCCTCGTCCTCCACAAACCCTTCCTCATCTTCCCCGTCCGTGAACATCGCCGAGGAACTGGCCGTCGACACTGTCCCATCGTCAGAGTCCACGGTCACTGGTGGGGCAGTGGTGGCAGGCTCCGTAGCGTCCGTTTGCCGCTTTGATTTTTTGGTAGCCTTGTCTGGGGTCCTTGATTTTCACGCGGCGCTGCGTTGCATCCCGCCTGTATCCTCTGTCTCTCATGGCTTTGGAGACCTTCCCGTAGGTCTTTGCATTCCGTTTTTTGGAGCGCAGCTCCGAAAGCACAGACTCCTCGCCCCACACACCGATCAGATCCAAGACTTCCCAGTCACTCTATGCTGGGTCCCTCTTTCTATTCAGAGATTACATGAACTCCTCTGCTGGAGAGCTCTGCATTGCTGCCGGTGCTGCTGAGCTCGCCCCGATGTCCAACCACGAAATGAGATTCTAACTGTCCAGACAGGAAAAGGAATTCAAATTTTCCCGGGACTTTTCCTGTGTGGCTGGTCAGAGCATCCAAGCTCGGACTGCTGTCCAGAGCGTCAACAGAGTGGTGCAGTGTGGGATAGCTCCCGGAGCTACTAAGTTCGATTTGCATCCACACCTAGCCTAATTCGACATAGCCATGTCGAATTTAGCGCTACTCCCCTCGTCGGGGAGGAGTACAGAATTCGAACTAAAGAGCCCTCTATGTCGAATTAAATGGCTTCCTGGTGTGGTGCACGGTTAATTCGAATTAACGCTGCTAAATTCGAATTAAAGTCCTAGTGTAGACCAGGCCTAAAACAGCCTCTCTGGGATGCCAGGGGGAATTTATTTCCCCAACAGAAGTTCTTTTGATACGTTATTTGCCTCAACAAAGTATTAGAATTGTTTGGGAGTATCAACAAGTATGTGGATAAGGGTGATGCAGTTGATACAGTATACTTGGGATTCCCAGAAAGCCTTTGACAAGGTTCCTAACCAAAAGCTCTTAAGGATACTAAGTAGTCATAGGATAACAGGAAAGCTCCTCGCATGGATCAGTCACTGGTTAAAAGATAGGAAACAAAGTATAGGAATAATGGTCAGTTTTCATGAAGAGACGTAAACAGTGGAATCAATATTGGGATCTGTGTTGTTCAACATATTAATTATTTGGATAAGGGAGTATGTGACACTGCAACCCATATTTGTCACAATAATATAATATGGTTATGGCATAATTATGATGCATTTTGTACAAGATAAGTCATGTGAGGTGTCATTGGAAAAGTTATGATTTGCTAAATATGATTTCCCAATTTGTATGCATGTATCATTTTTGTATCTGAAGTTATGAATATAGACTATGTATCTGTATTTCAAATGTGGTTTCATCTGGGTAACCCCCACTACACAAGATGCTTTCAGTCTAAATAGCTGGTTGTAAAGGGCCTGTTCATGGTAATAGGCCATTAGAAAGAACAACAGGTCTTTCGAGAAGCTTATCTCCCACCTGGTGAGCCTTCCTGAAAACACTACAGGCAGCCTGTGAGTGATGGCTGCTATGACTCTTCAAGGACATGTGACCAGGCCACATGATACTGGACTCCATCTTGCGATGTCAGTATTTTTGCACAGACTGGTCTGGGAACCAAGCTTTGGAACAAAGGGTTCCTGCTGTATGCGAAAGCTATATAAGGCAGGGAGTGACATCATCTGCGGTTCTTCACTCCCCACCCAAGAAGACTTCTGGAAACACCTAAGGAACAAAGACTGAACTGGGGGAAGTGCTGGATCCAGGCTAAATGGATTTCTAGCCTGTGTATAAAACACCTAGGGATTCCAAGATGTAAAGCAAGTGCAGCCTGCCTCTTAAGAATCTGCAGCCTGCTTGCATCATCTCTTAGGGTGAAAATCTGCTAATTCATATCCAATCTATTTAGTGTATATTAAGCTTAGTTTGTGGTTTTTGTTTATTTGCTAGGTAATATGCTTTGATCTGTTTGCTATCCCTTATAATCACTTAGAATCTATCTTTTTGTAGTTAATAAATTTGTTTTTGTTTTAATCTAAACCAGTGATCTTTCACTGGAATGCCTGGGGAAAATCTGTTTGATTACCACAAGCGTGTATTGTTCTCCTCACACGGAGGGAGAGGTAGACCGGGTATTAAGCCTATATACTGGCCAGATTTGACCAGAGCAGGACAGTACTGCTCTGGGGTCCCAGGCTGGGAAGCTGGTGATTAGAGAGCCTGCATGTAACTACAGCTGGGTGTGTCCCTACCTATATGAATGCCCGTGAAAGTGCAGGCTCGTGGGCTTTGCAGCTTGTCACAGCAGTACAGTGTGAGAGGGAGCCCAGGCTGGTGGGTCAGAGGGCTCAGTGGTACTCCAGTTTTAGGTGGCACCCTAGGGGGAACCTGTCACAGAGTGAATAGCAAAGTGGAAATTTTTGCAGATGATACAAAATTACTCAAGATTGTTAAGTCCAGAGCTGACTGAGAAGAGTTACATGCAAAATGACTGCCTAGGAAGGAGTACTGCGGAAAGGGATCTGGGGATCATAGTGGATCACAAGCTAAATATGAGTCAACAGCGTAACACTGTTGCAAAAAAAGCAAACATCATTCTGGGATGTATTAGCAGAAGTATTATAAGCAAGACATAAGTAGTAATTCTTCCGCTCTATTCTGTGCTGATTAGGCCTCAACAGGAGTATTGTACCCAATTCTGGGCACCACATTTCAGGAAAGATATGGACAAATTGGAAAAAGTCCAGAGAAGAGCAACAAAAATGATGAAAGGTCTAGAAAACATGACCTATGAGGGAAGATTGAAAAAATTGGGACAGTAGCCCGGAGAAGAGAAGACTGAGAGGGGACATGATAACAGTTTTCAAGTACTTAAAAGGTTGTTATGAGGAAGGGGGGGGGGAATAGTTCTTCTTAACCTCTGAGTATAGGACAAGAAGCAATGGGCTTAAATTGCAGCAAGGATGATTTAGGTCGGACTGGAATAAATTGCCTACGGAGGTCGTGGAATCTCCATCATTGGGGATTTTTAAGAGCAGGTTCGACAAACACCGGTCAGTGATGGTCTACATAATACTTAGTCCTGCCTTGAGTGTCTTGAAGTCCCTTCCAGTTCTATGAGTCTATGAAAGGGATCTCAAAAAACTGGGTGACTGGGCAACAAAATAGCAGATGAAATTCAACGCTGACAAGTGCAAAGTAATGCACCTTGGAAAAATACTCCAACTACATATATAAGGATGGATTATAAATTAGCTCTAACTACTCAAGAAAGAGACTTTGGAGTCATCACAGATAGTTCTCTGAGAACTTCAGCTCAATGCGCAGCAGCCATCAAAAAAGGCTAACAAGGAAAGGAGTAGAAAATAAGACAGAAAACATGATGCCACTATATAAATCCATTGTGCACCTACACCTTAAAGTAATTTTTCATATAATACACAAATAACCTGTGGAACTCATTGCTATGGGATGCTGTAATGACCAGAAGTATAACTAGGTTTTAAAAAACTACAGGCGAGTCTCCTCTTACGCGCCTTTAACATGCGCGAATTCAGCTTTGTGCGGTCGGCACAAACAAAAAAAGAGAAAAATAATAATTTTAATACTGTACCTGCAGTGCAAGCAATTCCGCCCGCCATTACACTCAATGTAATTTTGACTATACACAATTTTCGCTTTATGCGCTGACAGCGGAACGTAACCCCAGCGTAAGATGAGACTCGCCTGTAGATAAATTCATGGAAGAGAGGTCCATCTATGGCTATTAGCCAAGAAGTTAGTGGCTGTAATCCTATGCTCAGGGTGACCCTGAAGCACTGACTGCCAGAAACCAGAAGAAGACAGGCGGCTCTCTTCAAAATTGCCATGTTCTGTTCACTCCCCCAAACCTCTGGCAATGGCCACAGTCAAAGACAAGATAATGGGAGACAGACTAACAGACTAACTAGACAGACTATTGGTCCCATGCAGTATGGCAATTCTTCCACCCTTATGTCTGTCAAGTTTATTTTGGCTCACACTTGTTTTCAAGTTTATCTTTGTGAATGTGTGTGACTTTCATTCAGCAGTTTTTCCAGTTCTGCCATTGCCTAGCGGGGAGACAGGATTTCACCCGTAAAGAAGTGAACCCCCATCTTTTCTCTGCAAACCCAGCAAGTATCTCTGAAGCCAGGCACGTCTCCCGGCCGCCCTCTCGCCCTGCAGCTCCCACGGGGGGAACACAAAGTCCCCCAAAGAAAGTTTATTGACGATGATACTGTGTGTGACTGTGACAGGCTGCCAGTCAGAGACCCTTCCCCCGGCGCCGGGCAGCGGAGGCGAAGGAAGCGCTCGCTCTCAGGCTGCTCAGAGGCGGCTGATGTGAAACACAAACCCCCGACAGGCACTGACACCCCGAGCCGCCGCCGCCCCCGCTGCCGGCCCCGGGGTGCAGGGGCAGCCCTCCGGCCCCGGCCCGCACATCTGCCGGCGGCAAGCGCGAGCCCCGCCCCGCCCAACCGGCCGCAGCTCCTACCTGACCGCAGCCCGAGCCCCCGCGCTGCCCGCACCGCCACTGTCCCCTCGGCTGGGGGTGAAACCAACCAACGCGTCACCCAGGCAACCAGCGGGGCCCGCCTCCTCCGTCCAGCCGCAATCTGATTGGAGAGAGCCGCTTGACCGTTCGGGGGGCAGGAGGAGGCGGAGCCCGAACCCGATGACACGGTGAGGAAGGGGGGTTAGGTAACGGAGCAACTGGGGAGGCGGTGGAAGAAGAGCCGTGCGTTAAGGGGCGGGGGGGCGTTTGGGGAGGTGTTGGGGGCGGGGGCGCAGCCGCGACTCCGCGTGCCCAGCAGTCCCGTGCGAGTGAGCCCTGTACGTCATAGCGATATTGAAACGAGCCTTGCGCTGTGCATTGTGGGAAGGGCTGCAGACCTCGCCCGGGCCAGACAGTCCCTGTCCCAGAGCGCTTCGCAGCTAAGCCTGGGGCATCCTGCGGCGCGGCTGGGAGGCGGCCACACGGTGACTGCGTGAGCAGGAGGTCGGGCCGGGCCGGGGTGTCTCCCACTTACGGTGTAGGCAGCGTGCTCTGAGCAGCTGTCCAGGAGTGAGGAGATGGAGGGTGTCGGGCTGTCTTCGTGCAGTTTTATAGTATTCAAGCATAGTACAAATGAAAGTGTCAAAATGATTGTGGGAAAACGGGACTAATAGGAAAAAGACATTGATATCACATGGTGGTAGGAGCTAACAATGTTTTACTCTGCAAGAGGTAGGGGAAAATTCCTTCCTGACCCTAAATGTTGTGGTCAGCTAGATCCTTAACATGTAGGCAAGACCAGGGCTGGTGCAACCATAGGGTGCTAGGATTTGGGGGGGCGGCATTTTCTTCCGCAGTGACCGCGGCAGCTGGATCTTCAGCCGCCCCGGTCACCACTGGCATTTAGGCGGAGGGAGCTGGGGCAGGGGAATGCTGCCTGCAGCAAGTAAGTTGGGGAGCATGCAGGGGAACTCCCTGCCTCAGCTCACCCCTGCCCTGCCTCCTCCCCCAAGCACGCCATGGCTGCTTCACTTCTCCCCCCTCCCAGGCTTGCGGCGCCTAAGCTGATTGGTGCCACAAGCCTGGGAGGCGGGAGAAGTGAAGCAGCCACGGCATGCTGGGGGTGGAGGCGGAGCAGGAGTGAGCTGGGGTGGGGTGGGGTGTCTCAGGGCGGAGGGGGGGTGCCTCAGGGTGGGAGGACGGGGGAGGGCGCAAGGGGGAAGTTTTGCCTAGGGCGCAAAACATCCTTGCACCAGCCCTGGGCAAGACACACCAGACAAATATGTGGGGGGAAAAATTGCTGTGGTAAGGTGTCGTGGTAATCATTCACCTCTCCCCATAAACACTGTACTGAGTTGGTTTACAGTAAAAATAAAAAAAAATATTAAAAATTGGACATAGGTTAAGTGATGTCAAGTAAAGGAATAAAGTTAGAAAGGGTAACTTTCAAGTAACTAAGTTAAAACATGAATCTAAAATTTAATCTTGCAAGGTACAGAATTTGTTCAAGATAATTTCTCACACCAGTCATTCTTCTTTCCAGCCATGGCTAACTTGCACTCAGTCAGGACCTTCCACAGAAATACAGGGTACTGGTTCCCTTGTCTTCCAAGACTTCTCACCTGTATCAGTTTCCAGAGACTTCAACACCTGCCACCTTGGTTGAAGGACTTACCTTGCTCAGCTTGCAAGAGCTCTGGTCCCTCGTGTCCAATGCAGAGGTTCTCAAACTGTGGTCTGTGGACCAGCAGTGGTCCGCGAACTCCATTCAGGTGGTCCACGAATAGTTCCCTCTAAGGTGCATATTAGCAGGTGTTCTGCACCGACCAGCAGCCAAGCTCCCCCCACCTCTTTCCCGCCTCCTCCCTTGAGCGTGCTGCGTTCCTGCTCCTCCCCCTCCCTCCAGCACTTCTGCCCGCTGCCAAACAGCTGTTTGGCGGTGCTCTGGGAGGGAGGGGGAGGAGCAGGGACACAGCGCACTCAAGGGAGGAGACGGGGAAGAGGCAGGGGCAGGGACTTGGGGAAAGGGGTGGAAGCAGAGTAGGGGTGGGAAGAGGCAGGGTGGGGGTGGAGACTTGGGGGAAGGGGTGAAATGGGGACAGAGGGGGTCGAGCACGCACTGGCTGGAGCAGAAGTCGGCACCTATGCTAAGGAGCATGCCTGGGCAGCTGCACATGAGAGAATGAAGGGCCACCCATCTTATTAGTGGAGCCATGCCTGTGTGGCTCCACTAATTAGGTGCCTGGATCCTGGAGAAGATGTATATGTAAGGTGAGGTGGTGGCCTTGGGGGTAATAGGGGAGAGGTGGGAGGGGGTAGTGGAGTGAGAAGAGGGGGTGGGGGGAATTTGGGACATGCAGGGCTGTGGTGGCCAGAGAAGGAGGTGGCTTTCCCCAGCTCAGGGCCTGCTGGGGGTGGGTGGGAGGGGGAGAGAGACCCCCCCACTCCATACCAGCCCCAGCTCAGGGGCTGCTACATGCGGGGGAGAGAGGGCACATCCAACACATTATGAAGATAAGACTACTGATATTAAAATATGAGTTGTGTGTTTTTATTTGTAGAACAAAAAATGTTAATTATTATTGAGGGTTTTTTATATAGTGCTTTTTTATACAATAGTTAGCTAACAGTACAAAAAAACATTTGGAAAGATCATTAAGTGGGCTGCGGAGATCCTCAGCAATTTTCTAGTGGTCCACGAAAAAAAAAGTTTGAGAACCACTGGTCTAATGGATACTAAAGATAGCTTCTGTCTTTGCTTATATCTTCCAAAGTTCAATGAAATTTTTCCCCAAAGAAGCAGAATGACCTCATGCTGTTTTTACCTTCCTGTAAAAGACTGTAAAAGTAAGAGACTGTAAAAGTAAGATGCTCAGGGCCTGGGCCCTGCAGGGGCCCCCATGAGAATATAGTATTGCAACTTTTTTTTTTATGGAAGGGGCCCCTGAAATTGCTTTGCCCCAGGCCCCCTAAATCCTCTGGGCGGCCCTGAAGATGTAAACCCTGTGCCCTGATCCCACTCCCTGGCAGGAGCACCAGGCAGAGCAGCACAGGATATGGGGGCACCCACATTTCTGGTCCCCAATTGGGCATAGGTCATATGGTCCCAGTAGCTAATCCACCACTGTAATGTTTTTAGAACTCATTACACCATGTCTAAGAGGGCCATGGGTGCATCTCTTAAAAGTGTCACCATAATCTTTAAAACTCAGACCAGAGACTTTTTGTCAGTCACCCGCAGAAAGGATCCACATAGGCAATGCTCAAAGAAGAAAGAATGATTACGTGCCATAATATTTGCAATATTTTTTGAGATGATTGCCTGTGAGGATTCATACTAGCTGCTCTCCTCCCCTATAATTTCAGAATCT
Organism: Mauremys reevesii; assembly: GCF_016161935.1. Taxonomy (NCBI): domain Eukaryota; kingdom Metazoa; phylum Chordata; order Testudines; family Geoemydidae; genus Mauremys; species Mauremys reevesii. The sequence goes on along the minus strand of NC_052627.1, from coordinate 73,833,112 downwards.
TACAACAGATTTTTTATTTAGTTGAAAGAACTGAGTGATAGGGGCAGCTGCACCATCTTATATATTGTGTAAGAGGAGTGTATATATCTGACACTGTTTTCCAGAAAGACTGAACCTATACAGAGAATGCATACTTTACCTACAGAGAGGTTTAATGTAGGTAATCTTGAAGAACCACAATTGCTATAATAAGTAATCATTTTATATCAGCCTATATTCCTCACCAGCTCCTTTAGGACACAATGCTGAATGATTAGCATGAAATCTTACTCTGAATTATCATAACTCTCATACATACTGGGTCATGTTTTCCCATGGTGTGACTCCACTTAAATCTATGAAGGCACTATGTTAGTCATCCCTTGAGACAATGACCCAGTGTTACTAATGGTTGTTATGTGTATTATATTCACTCATCATATAAGTCCAATAAATATGAAGATAATAGTAAATAAAATAGTCAAAGTACTAGGGTACAGCAAAGATGTTTTAGGAGTATTAGGATAAATTTAGGTAATTGTACTGAAATGGAATTCTTAGAGTACAGGGATACAGTCCAGTTAATTTTTCATAACTGTAAATGTATGTGGTTTTGCTCTTGCTTTGAGTCAGAAATGTTTCCAGTTTAATAAAAATCAGGGCAACTTCCTTGTCTGGGTACTTGTTTCTCTTGCCTCTTCACTGTTCCTTACATGAAACATAAAAAGGGTATTTTTCTATTACTCTTTTCGGGTTATCCAACAGGAAAACATAGGAATAATTTCAGGACTACAACCTATCCCTTGGGAGGAGGTTCTGTACTTTTTTGTGCTCCATACACATGCATGATGCATTGTCCTTCCACTTTCCCTGCCAGCTTCTTTCTTGTGAGCCAGCAGGAGACTGAAATTTATGACAGTCCACCTCTATGAATATTTTGAAGAGCTGAAATGTTGTCAGTTTCAATCCCCTGCTGGCTCAAAAGAATAGAGGTAGCAGGGAAAACAGAGGTTGTGCACAATGTGCACACGCCCACTATGTGGTGTTTTTTTCCCCATCTATCTCAGGAGCTCTGATTTTAAGTTTTGCATACAGCCCTAGTTTTGAAAGGTTGGTGTAGTTCTTCTGTTAGAGGAAACAGTTTATAACAGAAGTTGCCAAGAAGACTCAAAGTTGGGTCCTGTCAAACTTCTCACTGTCCATTTAAAGATACATAGAGAGATCATTTAAGATACGTACCGCCCATAATGGAAAGTGAGCAGGGGGGAAATAATCATTTGGTGGCCTTTCTTAAAAGGGAAGAAAACAATGTTGTATGAAAAGATCTGGGTGAACACAAAAATAAACTATATTCAAAAGAGCTGAGCTACAAATAATAATAATCAAACTAGTGGTAGTCAGAAATATCTGGTCACTAGCAAGCAATAATAGACAGTGTAACAAATGTGCAGAAGCCAGATGTGCAATCTCAGTGACTGCCAATTGTACTGGTTTTTCCAGCTCTGAATATTCACACAGCTGATATTAAAGGTAGAATAAAGACCCAAAGCTACCTTGAGAATTCAGCCTGGGAGGAGGTATTGAGAGAAAAAGTGGATCCACAAGAGGATTTCTCCCTGTTGAAGTAGTCTGCAGACTGACAAAGTTATTATTTGTATTACAATAGTGCCTAGGAGCCCTAGTTAAGAACCAGGATCCCAGTGTGCTAAGTGCTGTACAAAGATAGAGCAAAAGAGATGGACTCTACCCCACAGAGCTTATAATCCAGGGATAAAACAAGAGACAACAAATGGATGTTGACAGACAGGGGAGCATAAGGAAACTAGGAGACAATATTGGTCAGTATGACTGGCTGTGGTATCAGCACACCAGAAACCTAATCACTGTCCCAAGTTTTGTTTTTGTTTGTTTTTTAATTTTTTTTAAAGTGGGTTTCATGGAAAAGGGAGTTTTAAGGAAGGATTTGAAGGTGGATAATGAGGTAGTTTGCAGATGTTTACAGGGACATCCTCTCAAATGTGAGGGGCAGCATGGGGAAAAGCATGAAGGCTTATTTAAAATTTTAAATAGTGGGCAATGGAGGCTGGCATCATGGGCCAATCAGAGGCTGGAGTTGATGTTTGGGTAATGAATGAGAGATGATAGGTAGGGTGAGGAATAGGGATTGACAGTGAAGGGCCTTTAAAGTGAAGACAAGCAGTTTATGTTTGCTGCAATAGAGAATGGGGAGTCAGTGAAAGGATTCAAAGATGGGGTGATATGGTCAGAGCAACAAGCTAGAAAAATGATCTTTGCAGCAGCATTCTGCATGGATCGGGGGGGCAAAATTGCACTTGTCAAGATCAGAGAAAGCGATGTTGCAGTAATTGAGAGATGAGATTATGAGAGCCTGGACAAGAGTTTTAGTTGTGTGGAAGGATAGGAAAGGCTGTAGCTTGGAGATATTATGCAGAATAAATCTGCAAGATTTAGACATAGCCTGGATGTGAGGACCAAGACAGAGGTTGGAGTAAAAGATGCCCATGTTATAGGCTTGAGTGACAGGCAGGATAGTGGTATTGTCCACAGTGATTAAGAAAGGATTTTGGGGGGGGGAGGGGAGATTAGAAACCCTGTTTTAGCAATGTTGATCTGAGCTGATGGCTAGACAGGCACAGGCACAAGAGGAGAATGAGAGGCTTATTTTTTTTTTTGAAGACTAGAGAGACTAGAGGAGGAGAGTCAGCATAAAGCTAGTTAGTAGTTAGTTGTTTGTGTTTTTTAGAGAGGAGTTACAGAGAGGGGAGGAGAGAGAGGAGAAGAGAAGGTGATGAAGGATCGAGTCCCACACCCACACCACACAGGTGAGGAGGATGATGAGGATGATTGGGAGAGGGGAAGGGAGGAGGGGAGAGGAGGGAGGAGGAGGAGAAGATAGTCAAGGAAGCCAAGAGAAGAAGAAGAAGAGGAGAAGAGAAAGAAGTCAGCTGTGTCAGCTGTGGTGGAGGAGAGATGGAGGAGGAGGAGGCTGCTGAACTACTGAACTTGGAAGCTAGGAGAGAAGAGGTTTTTTAGATTTCGTTCAGTAGTGTGTGTTGTGTGTGAAGCAGAAACTGTAGTATCTGAGAGAGGACTGGAGGAGAGGTTTTAAACCTGATGCCCATTAATTTCATTTGGTGGCCCCTAGTTCTTGTATTATGGGAATAAGTAAATAACTTTTCCTTATCTACTTTCTCCACATCACTCATGATTTTATACTCCTCTATCATATCCCCCCTTGATCCGGGGATGAGGGGCTCAAGGCTGGGACAGAGGGTTTGGATGCGGGGGGATGATGGCTCTGGCTTGGGCTGTGGGCTCTGGGGTAGGGCTGGGAATGATGGGTTTGGGGTGCAGGCTGCCCCAGGCTATGGCAGGGAGAGAGGACTCTCCCCCACATTTCTCTCTTTCCCTGCAGCAGCACCTGGACTCAGGGGAAGAGGCACCTCTCCCCATCACAGCAGCTCTGGGGCTGGGAGAGAACATCTCTCCCTGCCTCTCCCCGCTGCGGCAGCTCCGGGGTTGGGGCCATGGAATAGGCACCTCTCTTCTGGCTGTGGCAGGTCCGGGCCAGGCCTAGGTTGGGGGAGGGGTGCCTCTTCCCGGCACAGCCCTAGCACCTGTGCGGTGCTTAATAGGTTGTGTGGCTGCATAGCTTAGAGGGTACTTATGTTGCAGAATATTTATCCATAAAGAGTAACATGTAAAGTTGTGATCGGGTGAACTCCTCTCACTCGCCTTGCAAAAGCCGAATTAGGCCAAGTGGCCCCAATCAGCTAGTTAGGCTACAAGCAGGGAAGATTTAGGCTGGAGGCAGCCAATTAAGGACAGGCTCACCTGTGCAGGAACAGGCAGGGCCTGTATAAAGGCAGGTAGATAGTTGCAGAGATGGGGGTGTCTGATTGTGGAAAAGGTTGTGGCCATCTAATGAATAGAAGGCGTTGGAAGCTGGCAAACCCAGAAAGAGTAGAAGCCTGATACCTAGGAAGAAGCCCAGGGAAACAGCAGCAAGGGGTAGGACTGCACAGGGACTGTGGCTGCTTGTTATAGGGTCATTGGGCTATAACCCAGTGTAGACGCTGGGCCTGGGTTCCCCTGTTAGCCACTGGGGAGTGGCAAAGGGTGTTGGAGATGCCAGATGAACAGCAGATCTGGAAAGACTGTGAATTCCCTGGAAGGGGAGGACTTTAGTCACTTGGATGGCAAGTCAAACTACATAGAGGAAGCTACAAACCTAGGAGTGAGACAAGATGGGAGAAGACAACACTGGAGGAAGAGTGCAAGTTGGCAGACCTAATCCCCAGGATGACCAGCAGGAGCTGCTGCTCATGGTGAGTGCATCATGTGACAAAGGTATCTACAGAAAATCTTGACAAATTTCAAGCTCCTAATCATTGTAATAGGTTAGGAATAATATGTTTATATTGAAAATATGCTTCTTTGGCTTGGAGTCAAAATTATTCACCAGGGGATAATATGCCTTGGTAGTAGCCCATTCAGGCAGGAGGGAGGTGCCACCATCCCTATTTAGCCAGTGATGTAATGCAAGGCTCCATTGTTTATCCTTGCTCAATATCAAGACTTTCCATGGAAAATCATCAGAGGCAATTGAAAATTTTAAAAACCACCTAAAGGTGTACAAGGAACATTACAGCAACACAGGGTTTTGTGATCCTGGAATGTATAAAAAGGGAAATCTCAAGTAGAGGTAGATTTATTTTACTTCTGTATTTGGCACTGGGTGACTATTGCTGGAATACTGTGTCCATTTCTGTTGCCAACAATTCAAGAAGGATGTTGATAAATTGGAGAGGATTCAGGGAAGAACCACAAAAATGATGAAAGGATTAGAAAACATGCCTTAGTGATAGATTCTCAGAGCTCAATCTATTTAGCTTCTTAAAGAGAAGATTAAGCTGTCTTGACTACAGTCCAAATAGCTTTGTGGGGAACAAATATTTAATAATGGACTCTTCAATCTAGCAGAGACCGATACAACCAAGTCCAATTGCTGGAAGTTGAAACTACAGGTCTGTCGCATCTTATGCGCATTTAACATGCGCGATTTCAGCTTTACGCGGTTGGCAAAAACAAAAAAAAAGAGAAAAATAACAGTTTAAATACTGTTTCTGTAATGCGGGCGATTCCGCCCGCCATTCAACTCAATGTAATTTTTACTATACGCGGTTTTCGCTTTACGCGCTTACCGCGGAATGGAACCCCCGCGTAAGATGAGACAGACCTATAGACAAATTCAGACTGGAAATAAGGAATACATTTTATTATGAGAGTAATTAATCAGTGGAACACTTTACTAAGGGTTGTGGTGGAATCTCCAACACTGACATCTTTTAAATTAAGATTGGATGGATTTTCTAAAAGATATGATATCTTATTTCTAATTAAATCTTTATCCTTTCTTCAATAAACCTACTTTTGTTTTATTGTAAGTGCTCAGAAGTGCAGTGTGTCTGACAGGAGTGGTGATTTAAGGTAAAACAGGTAAACTGGGGTACACTGCACCTTTGGAATTTCTGTGAGTAGACGGTGTCAGTGGCTGGATATTACAGGGAATGCTTCAAACAGACTCAGGGACTGGGGTGCACCTGTTAACCTGAATGGCTGGTGGTGTTAGAGAGATGACACCCAGCCAGGTGTAGGAAAGACTCCCTTATGCTGGAGACAGGTGCCCCAAGAACTGTCACATTCACCAACATGAGTAAAGATTCCATAATTGGACACTACATTGCATAAAGTATTTGTGTATACCTTATATTGTTTCAGTGAAAACTCCTTGGCCACAGTTGTCAGGGGAAACACTGATAGCAACAGTAGGACTCCTCTATTTAGGTATTGCAACACCTAATTTTTAGGTGCTTTGCCACCCAATGGAATCCACCATTGTGAGTTAGGCACCTAGGCTTCTAATACAAACCATGGGGAGAGTTAGGTGCCTTTTGGATTGGGACCTGCTGGCAAGATGGACAGGGGAACACCTAGCTTGAGGATCACTAACAGAAACCTAGGTGCCTAGAGGTACTTTAATTTATGTGGACATTTAGGCATCAGCTGGGTGGGGGTTTTGAGAATCTCAGTGGCATCTAAATATTAGACTTGGGCATCTAAGTCTTTTGGATCTAGCCCAGTGTTCTTAAACATGGCTATTGTTAGTACAATTCAATCATAACGTCGTACGGACCAAAATACTTTTCTGGTCAGATGCAAAAATTATATTTATTCATTTTTGCAAGGCATATATGTGCATGCAAGAGAGGGAAAAGAGTTGTTAAAGACAGTGAGAGATATAGATTTATTTTTCTTAGCCATGGGAACTTTTCCAACATTGCACATTCCACTAGAACACTGACTACAGCAGTAATGGTTATTGCTGTAATAGCTGGTGTTTACCAAGAAACCTCAGTTCAGCATCTGATAAATACAGTGTCTTGCTAATCCGTCTCACATTGATTCACATAATTTCTTTCCTCTATTTCTCAGCCAGCTTTTCTTTACAAATAAGATACAAGTGACTATAAAGCAATTACACAGCTGTTGCAAAAAGCATACAAGAAGTGGTAGAAGAGGTGTATATTTTAAATCTAATTAATTCATATTGAAAGGTGAAATAACCTTGCAGAAATATTGATTGGATAAGAGGCAATTTTAAGGAACCGGAGGATTGAATTAGCATTTGAAGTTTAGCTTAAAATAGCTCATTGGCACATATTGTAGACTAGAACGATTTAGTAACTGCCAAGGTTTTTACAAGAGCATTACATTCTACTTATCCACTGTCCTCTATCCTTCCAAATCCCTCAGCTTCAATCCAACAGCTCTGCATAATTGTGTGAAATGTCATAGACCAAGATAAACACTACTTGTTTAGGATAAAAATAATTAAAATCTTCTCATATATAAAGAAATCTTTAAATCTCTTTCATGTGCTAAGGGTATTGGAAAATGTGGAGAATGTTTCTTTTATTAGAATTACTCTCATTTGAATGTGTACAGTGTTAATTTCCAAGTGCTCTATTTTATAGACTACTTTTTAAGGCATTCAGTAATCTATACCATATTTTCCTAGTCTAGAGTGTGTTTGTAGAGACACTGAGTGCTGCAGTTCTGTCCATAATCATGTGTCCTGTTCTAGTTATTTAGAACAGCAATGCAACTTTTGGCAACTATACTAGTTTACCAGACTAGGATTAGCCAGTGACCTCTCTCTTTATCTAGTCTAATCTAGCTACTCCCATCAGGCCATTAAGGCCTAATCCTGCTTCCACTGTCTTCAGTGGGGCCCTTAATAATTCATCTGACATGTAATCACTGCGGTGAGACCAGGTGCCTCAGTGCTATCCACCTTTCACTCAGTTATGCACATTCGCCACTAAAGCATTGATTAGGGCACTCCAGCTCTCCAGATTAGAGCAAGGGTCAGCAACCTTTCAGAAGTGGTGTGCCGAGTCTTCGTTTATTCACTCTAATTTAAGGTTTTGCGTGCCAGTAATACATTTTAATGTTTTTAGAAGGTCTCTTTCTATAAGTCTATATAATATATAACTAAACTATTGTTTTATATAAAGTAAATAAGGTTTTTAAAATGTTTAGGAAGCTTATTTAAAATTAATTTGACATGCAGAGCCCCTGGACCAGTGGCCAGGACCCAGGCAGTGTGAGTGCCACTGAAAATCAGCTCATGTGCTGCCTTTGGCACGCCTGCCATAGGTTGCCTACCCCTGTCTTAGAGCCCAGGGCCGGCTCCAGGTTTTTTGCTGCTCCAAGCAACGGTGGAGGTGGGAGGGGGAGCTGCGATCGGTGGCAATTTGCCGCTTTCTTCTTCGGCGGCAGGTACTTCCCTCTGAGAGGGACCGAAGGACCCACCTGCCGAATTGCCCCAGAAGAGCCCGAACTGCGGTCCCTTCCCCTTGGCTGCCCCAAAAACCTGCTTGCTGAGCTGGTGCCTGGAGCCAGCCCTGCTAGAGCCTGCCAGATTACACCCCAGAGTGCGCTAGGAGATTTTAAGTCCGCTATATTATGTAAAGTCCCAGAGTGTGTTTTGATATTTAAAAGTTAATGAAAACAGTGAGTCTAGCCAAGGACATTGTTTTTCTTTCCTGAAATTGGGTGTGTCAGGGGAAGACACCTGTGAGTCCCATTAGGGGGGTGGCAGAGGATCTACCAGTCAGCAAGCTGGAGGACATGTCAATCCTGGATATCTCCTGAGAAATAAATTGAAGGGATCATACCTACTGGCCAGCCTGCATAAGCCTCAATAGGAAAGCAATCCAGTCAACAATCCCCAAAAGAGGGACTGAGGTCCCGATCCTAAAAGACAGTTAGGCACCTAGCTCCCATTGACTTCAAAGCTTAAATACTTTGAGGATCTAATCCAGGGTCTACTGATCAGCAACCCAACCCCCCAGCTGAAATAAGTGACTATGTGGTCACTGCCATGTCTCCTAGATGAGAAGACCAGAGTTGGAGAGTGCAGTCTGCTACTCTCTCCATTATCTACTCCATCTGTCGTCAGGTAGCTAAGAACTGGAGCCTGTATTGAGAAAGGTATGTTGTGCAAGGACTGGTGCGGGAGTTATCAAACAGAGGGTTACATTCACAAAGAAACTTAGGCATGGTGATGTTGAGCATTTCCCCATCTAACTTCTAGTTGCTTAGAAAATCGCTGGATTCACAAAGCCTGAGTTCAGCACATAGGCTCCCTATACAGTGAATGGAGAGAGAGAGACTAAACCCACATCTATCTGAGTTCAGTGCCTAAGTAGGGGCTGCAGGGAGATACCTCCCAGTCCTGCTTGGGATTCTCCACCGCAAACCTTCTCTTGTGCTTAGATACCCATGCCATTCTAGCAAGAAGTGGCGGGGGCGGGGGGAAGTTCCCTCATAACTCTTACCTCATTGGTTAGGATGCTCTGCTGAGATGTGGGAAATTCCAGTTTAAGTCCCTACCACTGTCTGATGAGGCAAAAGGTATTTGACCAGAGGTCTGCCACCTCTCAACTCAGTGCTCTAATCACTGGCCAATGTTATATCCTGATATAGGACTGCTTCAGTGTCTTTTGTTGAAGCTGTTTGACTATAGATAAATAATTAAAAGAAGTCATTAGAGAAGGGGGACTGGATCGTGGAACCCCTAGATAAGTGTTGTAACCACCAGGCTACAGTGTCAGTCTTATGTGCTCTGTTGCTCTCGTTTCATTATTTAGACACAGTGGAACAGCTTCAACAGGAGAAACTGAGGCTATATGTACACTTAAAACACTACAGTGTCACAGCTCCAATGCTGTAGCACTTCAGTGTAGACACTTAGTACAGCAATGAGAGGAATTCTCCCATCACTGTAGTAAATCCACCTCACCAAGAGATAATAATAATAGGAGATATACCAATCTCCTAGAACTGGAAGGGACCTTGAAAGGTCATCGAGTCCAGCACCCTGCCTTCACTAGCAGGACCAATTTTTGCCCCAGATCCCTAAGTGGCCCTGTCATAAACAGATAGTTAAGGGTTAATGTCTCTTTTACCTGTAAAGGGTTAAGAAGCTCAGTAAACCTGGCTGACACCTGACCAGAGGACCAATAAGGGGACAAGATACTTTCAAATCTTGGTGGACGGAAGTCTTTTGTTTGTGCTCTTTGTTTTGGGGGTTGTTCGTTCTCGGGACTGAGAGGGACCAGACATCAATCCAGGCTCTCCAAATCTTTCTGAATCAGTCGTATGTTTCAAACTTGTAAGTAGCACAGGCAAGGCGTGTTAGTCTTATGTTTGTTTTCTCAACCTGTAAATGTTTCTTTTGCTGGAAGGATTTTTACCTCTGTTTGCTGTAACTTTGAACCTGAGGCTAGAGGGGGGTTTCCTCTGGGCTATATGAATCTAAGTACCCTGTAAGCATTTTCCATCCTGATTTTAGAGAGATGATTTTTACCTTTCTTTTTCTTTAATTAAAAGTTTTCTTTTTAAGAACCTAATTGATTTTTCTCTGTTTTAAGATCCAGGGAATTGGGTCTGAACTCACCAGGAGTTGGTGGGGGAAAGGAGGGGGGAATGGTTAATTTCTCCTTGTTTTAAGATTCAAGGGGTTTGGATCTGTGTTCCCCAGGGAAGGTTTTGGGGGAACAGAAAGTGGGCCAGACAGTGATTTCTGGCTGGTGGTAGCGTTACCAGATCTAAGCTAGGAATTAAGCTTAGAAGGGTCCATGCAGGTCCCCACATCTGTACCCTAAAGTTCAGAGTGGGGGAGAAACCTTGACAGGCCCCCTCAAGGATTGAACTCACAACCCTGGGTTTAGTAGACCAATGCTCAAACTACTGAGCTATTCCTCTAGCTAGGGCAACAGACTATTTCTTCCATTGACCTAGCACTGTCTAAGATGACTTAAGTCGCCCTGTAACTACATTGCTCAGAGGGGTGGACTTTTCACACCCATGAGTGATGTAGCTGGGTCAATCTAATTTTCCAGTGTAGATAAGCCCTGAGCAAACCTCATCTGGGAATATTCCAGAGCCCAGTGGCTGGGGGAGGGGACTCTCCTGAGAGGTGGTGGATCCCTCTGCAGAGCCCTTCTCTCCATAAGATGGAGGAAGGACTTGAACTGGGGCCCTCCCACATCCCAGTGGAGTACTCTAACAACTGTCCGATGGGGGCTGCAGGAAGTGGTGCGGGCCAAGGGATGTGCTGGCCGCCCTTCCTGCATGCCCCCCCCCCCATTGACCTGGAGCAGTGAACCACGGCCAATGGGAGCCACAATCAGCTGAACCTGTGGATGTGGCAGGTAAACAAACCGGCCCGGCCCATCTGGGGCTTTCCCGGAACAAGAGGCAGCCCTAGTTTTGAGAACCACTGGTCTAAGGCATCCAGATTCCTGGTGTGGGGCTGCAATGTGCATGCTCAAAGGCAGAAACATGGATGTGTAGAGAACTTTTACTGCAAAATATTAGGCACTGAATGAATGTGGGCACCTACAGGGTTTGAAAGCAGCTGAGCAGGGAATTTGTGAATCACAGTGGGGCCTGATTCTATGACTTAAGTGCCTAAAGTGACAGTTAGGCACCTAAGTCCTTTTGTGAACCAGACCAATATGTATAATTCAAGTAAACATCTAAGCTTTTAGATAGTTATCCATACTTGAATTCCCCACTGCCCCACCAATGCTAATAAGAATATGAACAAATAGCTTCATTAACTAATTTTATTTAGAACCTTAACTTAGAGGTACTTTAAACTTATATGAAACTTGTTTATCTAACAGACCATTACCATTAGAAAGAACAGAGGCATTTACAAACTATGTAAATTAACAATTTTGAGGGAGATTTAATATTCAGATAGCTCCATAGTTTATACAGTGTCATGCTGTATATTCCACTGATACCTGTTTGTAGGGTGACCAGATGACCTGATTTTTATAGGGACAGTCCTGATTTTTTTGGGGTCTTTTTCTTACATAGGGTCTTATTACACACACACACTCACACACACACACTTTCCCGATTTTTCACATTTGCTCTCTGGTCACCCAACCTGGTTGCAACTTCAATTCTGGAGTCCTGACAATGACTGCAAAATATTTACAGAATTGGTGCTTGCTGTTTCCTAAGCAAATTGTCTTTTTTTTAAAATCACTAAATATTAAAACAAGACTTATGCTACTAGCTAATTCTTTTTCTCCCACAGCTTTTTTTTTACACTGAGATTGTGGTATAAAGTATGGGCATATATATCAATCCACACTATAGACAATGACTCTGGCACAATTAAGAAATGATTTTGAAATGCACCTCTAGCCTAGTCAGGGTCAAAACTGAAGTAAAAAAATGCAGAGTTCCAGGTTATGATCAGCAATAGAATCAATCAGCCCTTTGTACTAGAGAGTTGCATTCCATTCCCATGGTTTGACTGACCTCTGGTGGGAGTCAGTAATGAGTTACATTCACTAGAGGCTTTACTTCCACATATTGTTCTATACCAGAATTCCCCCTGCTACCCTGTGACACCATAAAGTCTTGTCACCCAATCACATCCAAAAATCTGACTCCTGCAGGATTTCATATAGAAGTACCTTCAGGCTGATGACTATTTTTGCATTCTCATTGAATGAAACTTACTAAAGGGGATGAACAGAAATACTTCATAGAAATCCCATTTACTTCAGCTGGTCCATGCATTTGGTTTATTTGCTACAGCTGGTAGCTATGTGGCTACAATCAGTAGTTTTGAATGCAGCCGATAGTTTTTAAAGCTGCATTGAGCTCATTTCTGGAAGTAAAATGACACAGCATTGGTTTGTATGATGGGCATTTGTCATGGTGCCAAGCTGAAACCTGAAATCAGATTGGATAATGTCAGAAAATTCCATTCAGTCCAGATGTCCTGCACTGTCTTGAGTAGTAGAGTTTCATGCACAGAGGTTCTGGAAAAGCTAGAGAAGCTGGAAGGTCTAATCTGCAGGATGGACCCCTCATGGCTGGTGAAAACCAGGGATTGTTAATTCCTGGGAAGGAACCTCCCTGGCTGCCTCCCCAGCTCTGCCCCTTAGATTGTTTCATAATCAGGTAGTGCCCTCACCCTTTCCCACACCTACCTCTCTCCATGCCCCTAATCTCCCTGCTTCCCCCAGCATTCCTCAAACATAAGTTTCAGCAGCAGACCAGGGCTTCTCTGGAAAACCACGAGGAAGCACAGCTTGCTGGAAAAACTGCTTCCTTATTGACCTATGAATGTCTTTTTAAAAAACAATACCTAGAGTTCATTTTTTTTATCCACCATAAGTTATTCTTTAAATGATTAACATGCTAGTAATGTAATTGTTTCCCCTCCTGCTCTGACTTTTGTTTCCTTACCTGTGTAATAGCAGCAGTATACGAGATCTTTCACGATGACTTAGTCATATACATGAAAATTAATCAAATCTTTTACATTATAGTTTATGCCATACTACCCTAGTCTTCAGCTGGAGTGTTTAAATTAAGTAGTTTGGGCCAAGTTTATGCCTGGTATAGCTATTGCAGCCAACAGAGAGATGCCAGGAATTGAAAGATCCAGATTTTTCACTCCACTGCAGTATTTCAGACTTGGCTCAGTACTTCATTGCAGTTCACTGCTGTGCTGGATGCACTGACTTGCAAAGAGATCCACCAAATGCTGCTCACTTCCTCTGGGCAACTTGTTAGCATACTAATGGTATGCAGATGTTGGAACTCTGATCATGAGAGGTATCACTCTGTTTCTTTTTTTAACTGTAAGATTTAAAAGATGATCAGTTAATACATATTTTGTTTCAGGTGTCCTTGTCTCATTTCCCATCAACATAGCATTTGGTCCTAATTTTTGAGGTAGGGACAGAGACATGGAAGACAAAGGTCTTAAAAAGAAGGGACTATGTGGGACACTAAAATCACACCTATGACTGCATACAAAGAAGTATGATGAGAATCTAACAGTTGGAATCTAACCTGGGATCTCCAGCATCAAAAGCACAAATAATAATTCCATTAGTTTTTATCCTTGGTGGGGCCAGTCACTCAGGGGCAACATGATTAGAGGCACTAGGCTCTCTTATTGTGCTAAGATAGAGCAGGCTCACAAAAGTCATTAATCATGTTTGTGTCTCCAAATTTCAGCCAATGGGGCTATATAATCTATCGCCTTATGCTTGTATCCCCTACGTGTTTTCAGTAGCACTGAGGTTTCCTGCAGCTCTTTAAGTAGTTTCTGATAAATCCTGTTGTGAAATTACAGAAGCAGACCCTGTATCAAGTTATATTTAAAGCTTTTTCTCCTTCCACTTCTAAAGAAATTCACTTATTTATTGTCTTCTGAATTAAACAGTTGTGGAGATATTGGAACATACTTAGTGAACTCCATGTTGTCAAACTGATGAATCTAGAATCCTCTGGCATTGTCATTACAAGATGGCTGTTATGCTTTTTGCCCTGTACAGTTTCTAGGTGTGCCCTAATTTCTTGCAATTTCTACAGGGTTTGTCTTTGAAACAACACTAATTTTCATTGTGAGACTGTGCTTTCATTGGGGAAACAGTCTTTGAGTGCTGTCCGTGCTGTGCTTCCTGCTTGAGCTTCACTTTATTTGTTCCACGGAGTACATGATGCTGTTGCTTTTCCTTGTTGTTTGACTCTATTGATACAGCAACTTATAGTCCATGGTTTAGAGTAAAATCAGCCTCCGTCAATAACTGTTTCTGGATTGCTTCATTTTGCATACTCCCTACCGTGGGGAGTGGGGGACACAATGGCCCCTAAATACATCATTTAAACTTTCTCCAAACTGGCAAGGTTCTGTTAATTTATTGAATCCAGCCATATATTCAGGAATTGGTTCATTTTCATTTCATTTATAAAAGCCAAACTGCTCTGCAATGACCAGTGACTTCCAGGATAGGTGATTTTGCAGAATGTCCATAATCCCAGCAAATGTTTTGTGGGTTTAATTGTCTGCTGTTAGCTAAGCGGCAGGACATAAGTTTTAGCCCTCATTTCAATCAGTAAAACCACCACCCTTTTTCATCAGTTATGTCTCTTGACATAGTTCAGACAGCTCTCTGAGCTGTAAGTCTATTATCCCAAATCCAGCCATTTTTAACTTTTAAAAATGGTTTTGTTTTTTTTCTCTAAAAGAGCAGTTCATTCCCAGTGGGAGCAGTTTCCTTTTCAGTTTCAGGAGGACTATGCAGTCACTCTGTATTTCACTGTATTCTTGGATCAGTATCCCATCTCCATTGCCAAAGGCGTAGCTTTTGCTCTTTATAACATTCATACTATGAAGGAATCCACATCTGTACAGTGGGATCCAAATAATCATGTTTACTAACTATATACAACATGCAAGTCCTAGCCACATACATGCATTCCTGCTCTGATGTCTTCTATGTTTTGAGAAACTAATGTGTATGTCTACACTGCAAGCTCAGACTCTGGCTCAAGCCTAACCCCTTTCCCCCTCCTTCTGTCCACACATAAATCAAATTAACCCAGGGTCTCAGGAGTCTGTGGGGTTACAGGGTCTGAGCCCAGGTCAAGCCTTAACCCAAGATTTGAGCTCTGTTGCTTTGCACTGTAGATGCAGCCCCACTTGACTCAGGTCCTGGGAGTCCTCTCAAAAGTATCCCACAATCCCATGGATGAACTTCCTTTTTCCTCTTTCTCAAGAGTCTTGGGTCTACTCTATTGAAAACAGAAGCAATCAGCCTTGATGTACTGCAGCAGCTCAGTGAGTCAGTGTGTTAATCCTTCCAGTGATCAGAAGACAGTGAACTGCTAACACGCCATTGGAGAGCCTTCTGTGTTTGCAACAGAGACTGAACAGAACAAGCACGCTACTTCATGGTCACAGGAGCACAGCACAGCTTTTGGTAAACCTCTGGTGCAAAGCCAGCAAAACTATTCCTAGTAAGAGTACTAGGAATAGGGTGACCAGACAGCAAGTGTGAAAAATCAGGACGGGGGGTGGAGGGTAATAGGTGCCTATGTAAGACAAAGCCCCAAATACTGGGACTGTCCCTATAAAATTGGGACATCTGGTCCCCTAACCAGGAATGGCCATGCATAACAGCAAATAGTGAAGAAGCTGGCAGCTTGCCAAATTTACCAGATTGGTGACCAGTGCAGGGAGCAGATTAAGTGGCCAAAGAGAAAATACCAGAAACTAGAATTGCAATTAGGGCAACTCCCCAAAATCATACCTGTTTTATGAGGAGTTTGACTGGGTACTGGGCACTGTACCCAGCATGGTGCCAACCAGGATGCACAATGACCTCCTCAGCTGGGATGGTGCCCTGCTGGCCCCAGAACCCAGTTCAGTATGGCAATTGGGACGTGCAAGCAGTAAAGAATACCTTTTAAAGTGTATTTTTTCTGGAAAGGTACCAACTTTTGCCAGGGCCATTCCTTCTTTCTTAAAAATAACTTTACATTATCATGCCTGTAAATATGCCATTCTGTAGTCTATTGAGCTGCCTGGAAACTGAATTGTGTGTGTGGGAACATGTTCAATTCACAAATCTAGTCCATTTCAGTCAGAGGTAGCCCATGCTGTCTATAGGTGACACAATCATTTGTCCCAAATACGACTGCAGTTTGAAATTTTGTCCAGAAATGTGCCGGGGGTGTGGAGGAGAGAGGCTGTGGATTGCTGCATGTTTGCATGCGGTCATAACAGGCAAGTCATGAGGAAGCTAATGAAGCATCCTGTTGATTCCTTCATGAATTCTGATCCAACCTTGGGTGCTGATAGCTGCAAACTGTTCCTGAAGCAGGAACTCCAGACAAATGGGAAAAGAACAGAAAGGAGAACAGGTGGCTATTGGACATGCTATGGTTGGGCATTTTTGTCTTCACATGGTTTCAGTGTGTGCTCTTGTTCATGAACTTTTTTATTTTTTCCTGGAAGGTTCTGTTACTGGCATTTTGGTGTGCTAATGGCAGCTGGCCTGCCTGGGCATGAGTGAATGTACTTTTCTAATACATGTTTATCAACTTTTTTATTTCATCAAGAAAGTTTATTTCTATCACTGCTTCACATCATATGATGTATATTCAAAATAATAAATGTACATGATCAGGGACAATTGGGAATTAGTATGCAAAGACTATCCCTCAATATACTTATCTATAGCAATTCATAATTCAATCACTTCCTTACATCAATCCATATTGTGACTAGCATCTCCTTCCCCCACTTCATAAGTCATTCATAAGTACATTGCCTGGCATACATTCTACACTCCTCTTCATAATCAATTATTCCTATTTTCCCGCTCCCAAGCATATGCATAGTGCCATGCAAGTCCATAATATGGGACCATAAAGCATCCCTGACTTCTATTGCCCAGGTGCATCCAGCTCCAGCTGTGGCAGTTGCACTTTCTGGCTGAGTTTAACAAATCAGTGTCCCCTTCCTCTCATAGATCCATTCAGAGGAAGTGGCTCACCTCTGGTTCACAAAGATTGTGAAGAGCACAGAAAGCTACAGTAATGCAGACAACATTGATGACACTGGTATCTAAACAGGTCTGTAAAAATCTTGAATGGGATTTCAGTCTGCCAAAAACACATTCAACCACCATTCTGCACCTGCTGGTTGTGTAATTAAACAGTCCCTTGCCAAGGCCTCTGAATCAGGATATGGTTTCATAAGCCAAGGCAAAAGGGGGTACACAGGATCCTCCAGAATAACAGTGGGGTCAGTAACTCCATTTGACAATGCCATTCGGTGGGAATAGTGTCCCAGCCTGTCCATGAATGTAGACTCCTGATTGGTGGAAAATCCTGGCATCGTGAACTTTCTCAGTGCAACCCGCACTGACATTCATAATTCCCCCTCTGTGGTCCATGAGGACCTGCATAACAATGGAGTAGTTCCCTCTTCAGTTTGTGCTCCTTGAAGGGGGAAAACTATGGGCACATGGGTCCCATCAATGGCCCCTGCCACTTTTGGGGTAAACCACAAGCCTGATTACCTCAGAAACCTCTGCAACCACTTGACCCACAGTTGACTTTCCAACACCAAACTGGTTTGCAATGGACCTGTAGTAGTCTCTGCTTGTGGCTGTGTTCCAGAAGTGCCAAGCAACATAAGGGGCATCAGAGGCTGTACTGAGAAGCATCCGTCAGTTCATCTGCCATGCTTGAGTACTCTACTTCCTCCTCCTGTTCCATCATAAGCTGTCTCACTCTGGTGTCTTTGGTGGGTCAGAAAATGCTGCTAAAAGTCCACCAGCATCTCCATGTTGCTGGCTCCAGTAGCTGGGACCACACTGACCAAAATGACTCTTCAGCAGGATGTGTTAACAGGCTGTTCAAACGTCCTATAATGTGTAGTGTGGACAGGCAAGTTTTCCCACAGTGCACCACAGTCAAAGGCCTAGAGCAGCCACATTTTGAATGGGTGCTGGGGATCTGGTATATAGTTGGTTTGGTTCGGGTCTGAGTGCTGTAGTGTGGATGTCAGAGCTCCAGGTTCAAGCCCAGGTTAGAAATTCATAACCAAGGTTAACAATCAGTGTAGATGCTCAAGATCTGAGTTCTCTAACTTAGGATTAGCTGACTTGAGTCCCACTAACTCTGGGTTTACATTGCCGTGTAGACACCCAATGAGGTGCACAAACTATTTAAAGGGATACTGTCCAATTTCTTATATATTACATCCTGCAATCCAGTTTTCACCTATTCACACAGATAGTTTTCTCTTAAATTGTGAAGATGGGGAACAAGATATCATGAGACATTTTATAGCTGTGAAACATACTTTACACATAGGTGATACCATGGGGGATTGAGGCATACATGACCTTCCCCCACTTTAAAAATCTGCTTATGTTTCTCTGCATGGCAGTAAAACTAATAGGCCAAAAGTGATAGTCCTTCTCAGCTTTTTATAGGTTCTTGTATCAATGTCTGCACAGTTTATAACCCATTTAATATAAAATACCTTACTCTCCATAGTTTTGTCTTTTAGACACAAGGTGATGAAAATCAGCAGGGAAAAAAAATCTGATTTTGAACTGAAACTTTATTTGAAACCATTTATATTGATAGTCTTCAAGAAATTAAAGAAAAGCTGTTTCCAATAATTAATTACTTTTCTGTCACTTATGCTCAGGAGTTGAGAAGAAAGTAAATATGGAAATGCAATTATTGTTAACACAAAGCCAGGAAAGAGGGGCTGATTGGTACAAGGGTCTGCTAGTGGCTTCTGGAAACCTTTAGTTCTATGTTTAGAATTACAGTCTGGGTGAGTAGTAACTGGAATTTATTGTCTGAAGAATGTTTTGGGTCCTATTTTAAATGAATTGGTAGTTTCAGTCTAATTCCTTGTATGTCCCCATTTGACAGAAAGGAAATGTTCACAGGTAGAACTCTCTACACAGAAGCTGTGCTACAGTGGAGCAGTCTTTATTATTTACTTTAGTTTACTCACTCTGCTGCAGCAGCCTGGCATCATAACCTCAACAAAAGTGGGTGGTAAAAACAGTCCTGAAATATCTTTGGAACAGATGTGACATTATCATGTCCTGCACAGTTTCTATCTCCTACAGGACTATGTCTCAAATATGGGAAACCCAAGCTGTCACTTTTGCCCAAATCCGAAATAATAAAGAGTTCTGTGCCTGGAGGCACCGGGGCAAGAAAAGAGTCAGTCAGCCTAAGTATTCCAATATACTGGCAAGGAGACAGTCATTGTGGCCCACAGCCTCAATGTCTAAAGACTGTTTGACCCACAGATTAATAAGTTTGGTGACTTAAACTGTGTTATATGGCATCTCTCTGATTTTTGTTTTACATATCTCTCTCCAAATTTCCTAGTGCTTTTCACCTTTTGGTTTGATTTAAACAGTGTAAGAATGTTAGGTAAAATGTAGTTGTTCAGAAGATTCTCAATTAGATGTATTGTATTCCTTTTAATAATAATTTTGAGTTAATTTACATTTGTTGAAAACTGTAGCAAATAGTAACAATACTCTATAGGGCACCAGGAGCTGCTGGCAGCTAACAGTCTTGTACTTATTTAATCAGAAATAAGAGAGACTTTCTGAACATCTTTCCTTTCAGTCCTGAAATTTGGCAATTCAATCAAAATCCTAAATAGAAGGAACAAGGATCAAAACATTTCAGTATGAAAATGCTTTTGTACAACCCAAACTGAATTATTTTACAGCACATCAAAAGCAAACTATTTTAAACCAACAGTACTGCTCTGAATTAGTTACTCACTGTTATTGTGGTGATTAAATTTTGTAAAACAAACACATTTTATACAACAATATGTATGCACAAGTTTATTATCAATTTGTTTCTTTTGGCAAACAAAAGATACCAAAGATAGTCTTTGACAGTGCTTAAGAGGCTGGGAATAGATGAAATAATATTGGGTTATCTAGGATTGTTCCATGAATGAAACATTTCAGGGAATGAAATTTCTACTGCACTAATTATAAATTATGAAGCGATACTAAGCTCTATGACAGACATTGAATGTACCTGTTTTCTATATGATTTCCTAATCTCTTCTGACTTGTAATATCTCAGCCAACTCCCAGAGTGTCTTATTTATATTGCTGTTGTACCTAGAAGCCCCGCTCACAGCCCAGGGCCCCACTGTGTTATATGCTCTAGAAACACCTAATAAAAATCCCGTTTCAGCCCCCTAATTTGATTTTGACAAGAAATAGTTCATTTGATTATTTTCAGAAAGTTTGGAGATTTACTCTAATGGATACAATTAAATCAAAGGGGATGCGGAAGGGGAAAGCTGGGCAAGGTTTATAACAAAATGTGTGGTTCCTTAGAGAAATGCATGTTTCCCAAGCGGTTAGTTGTGGCTTCTATTTATTCTACCCACAAATGCCTCATCATTTCAGTTTTCCACTGCTGTAGATCAAGCACCCTTCAGAATGTAGCTGCAACTCTAAGGGTGGGACCCTTCACTCCCATTACATTCTCTGTAAACTAAAGGTGGTCAGTAGTAGCTCACAGGAGATGCCCAGCAAGCACTGCATAGGATAGCATCTCAAGTCTACTAGGAAATCCCATCATCCTGCTGAATGTTACTTTATTTCTTTTTGTGCTATTTGCGGAACAGGAAAATAGACAAGTTTCAAACACATCTAGAAACTAAGCTTGTGTTTGAGCATCCACAAAGATAAAACAGACCCTGAATCTGATGTCACATTGATTATACACCACTATAACTCCACTGACTCTAACAGAATCAGTTTCCCTTATGCATTTCTTAAGTCTCTAGGTGGTGGGGGAAAGGCCAGTGTGCATAAATCACCAACACTCTATCTCCTAGCAACAAATGGCCAGGGCCCTTCCCCCACCGCAAGGGAATAGCTAAAGGTGAACACAGAGATCAGGTGACCTCCTGGCCCAGGAAAGGGACAAAGCCCAGAGAAGGAGGGACTGGAGGGGGGTTTTCAGTTTGGAAGCTGGCTTGGGATGAGGAGTGAGGGCAGCTGTGGGGGTCTGCCTTGCTGGGCCCCAGAATGGACCCGGCTGAGGGGTCCAGTTCTCTGTACCTACAAGCTCTATTTTAAACTGTTCCTGTCATCAAATAAACCTCTATTTTACTGGATGGCTAAAAGTCATGTCTGACTGCAAAGTGGGGGTGCAGGACCCTGTGGCTTCCCCAGGACCCCGCCTGGGTGAACTCGCTGTGGAAAGTGCATGGAGGGCAGAGGATGCTAAATACTCCAAGGAAAGACCCAGAAGATAAAGCTGTGTAAGTTTCTTGCCCTGAAAACAGTCTGCTCCAAGGGAGAGGAGGCTCCCCAGAGTCGTGACTGGCTTGGTGGGAAGCAGTTCCAGAGCATCGCCCAGGAACTCCGTGACAACTGGTGGCAGAGGTGGGTGATTTACACTAGCATAAACAAGATCAGAATCAGGGCCAGACACTTCTCTTTTTTTTTCATTTGCTGAAATTTTCCACTACCAAAACAAAGATTCCTCAGTTGGTAGGATCTTTTTGAAATTCAGGTGAAACAAAATTGAATTAAATTCCTAGTAAATTGTACACACATCCAAGAGGCTCTTCTGCCTAAAGGATATTGATTGATGTACTGTTGATTCTTTCTGTTTAAAGCAGGCACTTGATCTCTACTCTCCTCACAAAAGTAAGAGGCATCGTGCCATGTTATGCTAACAATAACTCTTGCCTGTCAGCCAGACTTCCTCTTGTGTTTTATTATGATATTCTTCCCAGCATCAATGGTGCCTTCCCCAATTAAATTATATGTCATAATAGTGTTGAGAGAGGAGAGAGCGAATGTCAGGGTGCGAGAGTTTTTTGTTTAAATATAGACTGCTGGTCTCTCTTCTCAGCCCGGGAAATATTGGCACCACACCCACCATCTCATTCAGAACCTTTTCCTTGGGAGAAATAAAACTTAATGCCTATCTAGTGCAAATTCAGCACATCAGTTACCCATCCCACAAGCCAGGGTCCTCCGCAAGGGTTAATCTATTCCACTATCAGCTACTTTCCTGAGAGAGCCTGTTACCAGCACCAACATACTTCTTGTGGCTCTTCCAGCAACTGAGCCATTTGCTGGCTTTTATAATCACCTGATCCCTAGCTGGTCAGTCTCGGTGAGGTGATAATGGATCCATCACAGGTGAGGCTCAGACCAACTCTTTTTTTAAAGGACTAGCCACCCTGTGACGTTTTTTGTTTTCTTTTATTTCTTTGACTAGATTTGTGTTACTCATAGACTTTAAGGTCAGAAGGGACCATTATGATCATCTAGTCTGACCTCCTGCACAATGCAGGCAATACAATCTCACCTATCCACTTCTATAACAAACCCCTAACCTATGTCTGAGTTATTGAAGTCCTCAAATTGTGTTTTGAAGACCTCAAGCTGCAGAGAATCCTCCAGCAAGTGACCCGTGCCCCATGCTGCAGAGGAAGGCGAAAAACCTCCAGGGCCTCTGCCAATCTGCCCTGGAGGAAAATTCTTTCCCGACCCCAAATATGGCGATCAGTTAAACCCTGAGCATGTAGGCAAGACTCACCAGCCAGCACCCAGGAAAGAATTCTCTGTAGTAACTCAGATCCCAACCCATCTAACATCCCATCACAGACCACTGGGCATACTTACTGTTAACATTCTAGCTATTTATGCAAACTTCTGAATACACACTATACAATGTATGGATCTGTGTTTTGTCATTCTCTTTCTCCTAGTCCTTCCTTTCCTAGGTGTTCCTTTCTGGTCTCTTTTAAAAAAAAATTCTTCATGGCAGATAACTTGGCCCACAGCCTCAAAGGCATTTAAGCACCCAGCTCCCATCCCATTATTTCAATGGGAGTGTGATGGGGTGGACTGGCCCTACATTGGAATGGATGGGGATAAGGCAGCACTCTTAGCAGCAGAAGCCATGCTCCCATGACCCTGCTGGGCATGCGCTTGCTGCTGCTGCAGTATAAAAGGGAGCAGCCTAGCTCGGTCAGGGTTGAATACCAAGGAGGAAGGATGCTTGGTAGAGGCTCCAGCCCAGGAGCTGTTACAGCCCTTGCCTACAGGCACTGAAGAGCCTGGGACTGGAGGCCTGCCACCAGCAGAACCCCAGGGAGAGTCCTGCACCGAGGAGCCTGAAGGACCTGCTGCCCTATGGACCAGTGCTGCAGGCAAGCTGGTAGGAAGTGACCTAGGGAAAGTAGGCAAGTGGTACCTCCCACCCTTATGAGGTCAGCATGTTTTGGCGGGATTCCCCACTGACTCAGTGGCAGACCACTCTGCCACTGTTAGGCCCCTGGGTCAGGGCCCCCAACACATCCCTTGTGACAGCCCCCATGTGCTGGCCACTAGGCAACCCTACCCTTCCATTGGCAGATGATTTAGTTGGTGTTTGGTCCTGCTTTGAGCAAGGGATTGGACTAGATGACCTCCCGAGGTCTCTTCCAATTCCAAATATGCTATGACTCTACCATGCTTCCTTGCAGACAACGGGAGTCCTATTGATGCTGGCCATTGGGTCATGCTTCCCTGAAGACAAGAGGAGTTCTGCCAACTTGAGCCATTGGACTACGCAGCCCTGCAGCGGAGCGTGCCCACATTGACTTAAGCACATCATGCCTGTACTTCACCCCCCAGAGGGGTTTGTGTGTGTGTGTACATACACTGGCCCCATGACAGGGAATCAGGCATCTAAATATTGTTGAGGGTCTGGGCCCATGTGTATTTCTCTACTCAGTTCTGCTGACAGTTGTATTTAGAGTAAGACTTTGTTCCTAGCCCTGTGTGAATACAGAAAAGGGAAAGGACACTTATTAATTGGCATTACCTTAGTGGATTGGGATCCAGTGTGCTAGGTGCTGTACAAACACAGAAAAAAGAGACAATGCCTGGCTCAAGGAGCTTACAATCTAACTATACAACCAAGGGCCACAGATGGATGGGAGAATAATGGGACAATTAGCTTGATAAGCAGTGGTTTCAGCACACCAGCAGCCTAATCTTACACAAGGAGCCTTCCCCTTTAATTCCAATTCCATTTAAGCAGATGTGTAAATCCCATCAGTGATTACATACTTGCTGAATTGGAGCCTATGGATGAAATACTGGTGCCCAACAGGAGTTTTGCCATTGACGTCAATATTGTTTAACAAACAAACCTGATTTTAAAAAACTCGAATGTTTAACCACATGGACCAAGGGAACACAAACAAGTATTCCTTCAGAAACTGGCAAGGATACAGCAGACAGGTAGCTGGAAGACCACCTTAATCTGTGTTGGATATCATCCTAAAAATCAACCATGCAAGGCTTTATGCTCCTTTTCTGTCTTGATTTACAATTTGAAAAAAGCTATTGGGTTTGCAGCACAAAGGTTAAGATGAAGATCACTTTAATGAGCAAGTATTTTAGAAAGTGTTCAGTCTTGCACTGTAAGAATCATGGAAGATTTATTAGTTTTCAGATATAAGATATAATCAAAATACAAGAGAATAAACTAAATAAACTGAACACATGAAATTATTTCAGAAAAATAGTCTTCCTTTCCTGTGATTAATAATAGTTCTAGTGACTTTTTGGAGCCTGTGGATCCATTATGAGACCTGTATCCCTATATGAGCCAATACTGATCAAACCTGCCAAAAGCTGCAGTTAAACTAGACGTCTTGGAGGAGTAGTTGGGGGGGGGGGGGGGGACAAAAAGATTTTATTGTAGAACAAACTTTTCACATTAATTACAATAGGAAGGTAATTACTGTGTGACTGCACAATGACAGTGAGTGTTTGAGAAGACTAAACGGTACATTATGGGACAAGGTTATCAAAGACTAACAAGAAATGCAGCAGTTGCTTTTGCTAGGATAATGAAAGAAAATAAACCATCTGGTGATCCAGAGTAGAAGAAGAAGGTGCCAAAAGATAAACAATATTTTATTTATGAGGAAATTATTGTCCAACATGTGTCTCTTAACATGTGTAGGAGGCGAAACATCAGATTTGAACTTCAACAATTCCATTTAAAACTCACACTATTGAGTGAGACGTTATCCAATCCAGAATATTTAAGTACTTAATAAACTAAGAAATTAAATTGAAGATTTTTTAATTCCTGGGATTCTGAAAGGATAATGAACCAACAGTTTAATAACTGCATAAAAATGAAATTTAAAAAAGAGATTTTACTGCATTGTATAAAACAGCATTTTGTGCAGAAATTTCAAGTTTTGGTTTTTTTAGAAAACACATGTTATGTTTTCATTAATATTATTTCCCTCTGTTTAGGATATTTTCAAAGTTGTAAAAGGCTGGAAAGTGTAGGTGATGTCAATTCAGATGGCTAGTGTGATAAAGCTTGTCTTTGCCCTAACAACCAATGGAAATGACATTGGTGAGTTACCATGGTAACTCACCAGGATGCTTCCTTATATATTTTGAATGAGTAAGTTCTAGAATGGGGAGGTAGGCTGGAGACAAATTAGGATGACCAGACAGCAAGTGTGAAAAATCGGGACAGGGATGGGGGGGTAGTAGGAGCCTATATAAGAAAAAGACCCCAAAATCGGGACTGTACCTATAAAATCGGGACATCTGGTCACCCTAAGACAAATCTTAGTTAGAGTTTGCCTGCAGTCAGGGATTACTGGGTTTTGTTTTGAAGTTGCCTGGGATTTTATCTTTGTTACTGAGGATGAACTCTAAATATATGAATTGGTGATCTTTGTATCCTTTGGTTCTTGAAGAGTCCCAATGAAGTAAAGCAACTTGTTTAGAAGAATGAGGGCTGTCATTTATTGGAACCTTCAGTTTACCAGAGACATAAGCATATGAGTTTTGGAGTACTAAGGACAAACTTTACCTAGTTAGTATTAAGGTATAATTTTCTTATCTGAGACTGTTTTCGGTATTTCTTACATATGATTTTTTCTCTGTTGTGTTTAAATATAATAGTGTAAATAAGTCTGGCTTCAGTTGTGCTATCCAAGGGTAGTGTTGCTTATAAAGAAAAGTTTAAAAAAGGGCATACATAGCCTGTCAGCCCACCCTCCAGGGATGCTATATTAGAAACAGAGATAATTATTAAAAAAACAAATTAAAAACCTGTATAAAGATAAAAACACCCTCAAAATCCTTGTGCCATGGATAGATTCTGCACTTCTCTGAGATGTTATTGACTGCCTATGGTATAGAAGCATGGCTCATTTTCTTGAAAATTACATACAGTACATTGTATCACATGGGAGGGAAAGGGAAATTTGCATCCTATTAATGGTTCATCATAAGGAAAACAGTAAACAGTGGCTAGGAAGGTGGGTGGTAACATTAATTTTCATCAAAAAGTTGCATGCTGTCTCAACATTTGACTTACTCCTTTTGTAAAGCAGGAAGTGGTTTTGTATAGAATTCATGGGGGATTTATATAAACATTATATACAAACCAATAAAAATGTATAAATTTTCAATTTCAGATGTGACCCCAAGAAAATGATTTTATTAAGGAAAAGTTAAATAATCATTCCATCAGCAGACTATTTTTGGACAAATTCAGAGGCAACTGGTTGCTGTTACAGCTGGCCTGAGAATTTACTCAAAATTGTTTTCCAGTTGGTCCTGTAACTATCTGTATCTAACGGGCAGAGAGACAGCTTTATAGGGAGAAGTTAGGGGACTTTCTCCCACTCAAAAATGGCATGATTTTTATTGTTCTTTTGGGAAAGTGAGAAGTAATGGTGGAAGAGAAAAGGAGGGTTATATTTATCTCTAGAAGAGGTTCAGGGAGTACAAATGCCCCCATTCTGCACTTCCAATGTGTCTAAATTAGAGGGACCACTTTTAGGGATCAGTCTTCGTGGCCTATTAGTTCTTTGTCTCTCTGCTGAGTCTGCCAGAAAAAGGGGAGATTTCATGACAGTGTGTTTTGTGATCTTGTCACGTGTCACCTAAAAAACACATTGAGACCACCAACTCATTTTACAAAGGTCAATGAACAGCTATCAGATGTTAACAATTTTATTACTGTTATTAAATACTTATATTACAGTAGCTCCCAGAGGCTCCAACCAGTATTTGCAACTTGGTGTTGCAAAGACATGGTCCCTGTCCCTAAGAACTCTGAGCCTGCAAGCTGCATCACAGAGACAGATTTATTCTTGTGTTTAGCCTCACTGAGGTCAAAGGCCTCTGCAAGGGCATAGGAATCCACTCCCATGAAACAGCTTGCAGAATTGTGGCCTAAGAAAGCAAATTTACTCACTACTGGCCTGAACTATATATAAACCAGTGAATATCGGAGGTGAAATAGGTAAAAAACAGATTAAAAATATTTCGATAAATTAGATGTACACAAATTGTCAAGGCCTGATGAAGTTCACCCTAGGATCCTTAAGGAACTTGCTCAAGCAATCTAAGATCTATTTGTGATGATCTTTGAGAACTCATCGAGGAAGGATGATGTCCCAGAGGACAGAAGAAGGGCAAACATAATACCTATCTTTAAAAAGGGGAACAATAAGGACCTGGGGAATTATAGATCACTCAGCTTAACTTTCGACACCTGGAAAGATACTGGAAGAAATTATTAAACAATCATTCTGTAAGCACATAAAGGATAATAGGATGATCAATAATAGCCAGCATGGTTTTGTCAGGAACAAATCACCCCCAGTGAACCCAATTTCCTTTTTTGATAGGGTTATTGGCTTAGTGAATGGGGAAAAGCAGTAGATGTGATTTATCTTTTTCTTCATTTTAATAATGCATTTGACACAGTCTCACATTACAGTCTTATAAGCAAACTAGGGAAAAGTGATCTAGAGGAAATTATCATAAAGTCCAATTAGGTGAGAAGTTATCAATAGTTCACTGTCAAACTGTGGGAGGATGCATCTAGTGGGGTTCTGAAAGGATCTGTCCTGGGTCCAGTACTATTTAGTATTTTCATTAACGACTTGGACGATGGAGTGGAGAGTATGCTTATAAAATTATAAAACTGGGAGAGGTTGGGAGCACATTGGAGAATACGATTAGAATTCAAAATGGAGAACTGGTCTGAAATCAATAGGATGAAATTCAATAAAGATAAGTACAGAGTACTGCACTTAAGAAGGAAAAAAAATCAAATGCACAGACTCAAAATGGGGAATAACTGGCTAGGCAGCAGTACTGCAAAAAAGGATCTGGAAGTTATAATGGATCACAAATTGAATATGAGTCAATGTAGTGTGATGCTGTTGCAAAAAAGGCAAGTATCATTCTGAGATGCATTAACAGGAGTGTCATAGGAAAGATACGGTACTTGGTACGGTAATTGGTACTTGGCATTCATGAGGCTTCAGCTGGAATACTGTGTCCAGTTTTGGGTGCCATACTTCAAGAAAGATGTGAACAAATCGGCGATTGCTCAGAGGGGAGCTACAAAAAATAAGAGGTTTAGAAAACATGACCTGTGAAGAAAAGTTTAAAGAATTAAGCATGTTTAATCTAAAGAAAAGAAGGCCAAAGTGGGACATGATAACATTTTTCAAATATATAAAAGGTTATTATAAGGAGGACAGTGATCAATTGTTCTCCATGTCTACTAAGGGTCAGATAAGACGTAAGTGGCTCAGTGTGCAGCAAGGGACAGTTAAGTTAGATATTAGGAAAAACTTCCTAATTATAAAGATAGTTAAACAGTGGAATAGGTTACCTAAGGAGGTGGTGGAATCCCCATCACTGGAGATTTTTAAGAACAGGTTAAACACTTGTCAGGGATGGTCTAGGTATATTTAATCCTGCCTTGGCACAGGTGGATGGACCCGATGACCTCTTGAGATCCCTTCCAACCCTACATTTCTATGATTCTATAAAAGGCTCTATGTTAGATTACCAATCCCATGAGCCATCCATTCTCCTATATTTATCGGTTAATCATTGCCCTGCACTTTGTGTAGTTACTTACCCAGTAGAAAATGAATGCAAAATCATATGCATACGTGTTGTTATGGGTTAGGTTAAACCTCACTGAAGCTAGGATGTGTAACAGCTACCTTTCTTTCAGGATACAGGACTTTTTGCTATCAGAAACAATAACAGCACCCCCCAAAATACAGGCACCTGGCAAGGCTTGAGTAGAATCAGGACCATGTCGCCCAAGGGTTTTCCTTACAGACTGGTATAGCAAATGCTGGGACAGTGACTGTTGGAGCTGAGTACATCTGTGCAGGTGGAAGAAGTACCAGGAAGCCAAAGACACAGCCCATTGGTCATATGACTCTGATAAAAAGATGAGAGAGAATTTTGGGAGCAAATGCAGGCTGGAAAGGTGCTTGAAACTGTTAACAAAGAAAATCTCTCTTCCTTTTTGATTCTGCAGTGTTCAGGGAAACAGGACTTCACATTGTCATTGATTTAATTCATAATGACCTATAATAAAAGTTCCAAATTAGTGTCCCTGGAAGGAAATGCCAATGGGATACACATATATACATAAGGGTAA
The DNA here is from genome assembly GCF_016161935.1 of Mauremys reevesii. Taxonomy (NCBI): domain Eukaryota; kingdom Metazoa; phylum Chordata; order Testudines; family Geoemydidae; genus Mauremys; species Mauremys reevesii. The sequence goes on along the minus strand of NC_052627.1, from coordinate 73,803,652 downwards.
GGGAAGAGTTCAGCCCAAGGTGTATTTGTGAATAGGCTTAATTTTCTCAGATCATGGCTTAAATACTATTAGCATAATCCTTCCTACACAATCCAGAACTTTTCTTCATTCTGAAACAAGAGGTAGGAGAATTTTCCCTCTGTTGGTACTAACACCTTCTTGTCAACTGTTGAGAATGGGCCACATCTACCATGATTTAATTGGCCTTGTTTGCACTACAAAAAGTAATTTTCCCTCTGTTGATATTTACCCCTTCTTGTCAACTGTTGGAAATGGGGCACATCCACTCTAACTGAACTGGTCTCATTAACATTGACCCACCCCCCACTTTGTAAGGCAACTCCCATCTTTTCATGTTCTGTGTATTTATACCTGCCTACTGTATTTTCTACTCCATGGATCTGATGAAGTGGGTTATAGCCCATGAAAGCTTATGCCCACATACATTTGTTAGTCTCTAAGGTGCCACAAGCACTCCTCATTGTTTTCACAATGAACCTGCTCACCTGCCTTCTGTCCCTAAACATGTCGCAGCTTGATAAAACAGAAATTTTTTAGCCCATTTCCCTGGCATAAAAGACAAAACTTGTTTTGATTTCAGTGGGAGCAGAATTATGCCCTGAAAAGTAGGGCAGAGGTCCAGGCTGAGGGAAACAAAAAAACTATTGGCACACGAATTAAATGCTGCATATTTACCCAGTCACTTTACAATAATGACAATGTATCAGCATGAGCAGGGGTTAGCTACCTTTTCCATGCTGTGACACTCTTTTCTATATCTGGATCATCCCAGGATCCCTCCCTATCTATCGAGAACCAACCTCCCACTTGGGCTGAGAACTCCTGAGTGTGAGGGAGAGGTACATTGGTATCTACAAGAAGCAAGAGGAGAGTATGAGGATGGTAACGATGTCCTGGGAAGATGACTATTGTTTATACTACGCTTAGTTCCAGTGCCAGAGGGGTGACTAGAGCAAATTAATGGGGGCCAATGAATTTGCAGTTGATTAGAAGGAAAAGGCTGCGTGAGACCCTCACAATCTGCTCCCCCCTCCTAACCCACCAGCAGAGAGGGGCTGGGGAGCACAGGGAGGCAGCTTAAGACCATGCCAAAGCCAGGAGGCTCAGCGCTTCCTTCTGGGTTGCTTAGACCCTGGCAGCAGGCCCCCCGCAGGCTCTGGGAACAGTTTGGGGGCTGCGGGGAGCGAATGAATGAGGCAGGTGGAGAGGGGGAGGGGTTTCTGGGCCCGCCCCTGGCTCGCCGGCGCCCGGGGCGGGGGAAGCTGCCTGGGGCCAGGCGGAGGGGGTCAGTGGAAGCGGCCGCTGGTGCTAAAGGGGCCGGGAGGAGCGGCCGCAGGGCTGGTGGGAAGGCGTAGAGGAAAGAGTAATGGGTGAGTCACTATGGGACACCCCCCTCCCCCATCTCCTTCCCGGGCGAGCCCAGGCGCTGCGCTCCGCTGCCCCGAGCGCTCTGCCCCGAGTTTGACTTTGCGCGGAAACTTTGTGGAGCGGCGGGAGGGGAGGGACGCGGCTCCCCTGCACCCCTCGCCCCGGGAAATCTCCGCGAGCGGCACCGGCGGGGCTGGCAGCGCGTTTGTTTGTGGGCAAAGCAGGTCGCGCCCTTCGGGCTCCTTACAGCTCACTTGTGAGCAAGCAGCTTAGCTGGGCTGTAGTAGGTTGTTGTCTCAAAAGTTGTTGCAGGCGCGGGGGGAGCTCAAAACGCCAAGGCAGAGGGTGTGTTTGTGTGTGTGGCAAAGCTGCTTTGGCTTGTTGGGTATTCATGTACCTGGCCGGCTGCTGAGCCCTCCCTGAGAGGTTGGGGAAATGCTGGCTCGGTGGCTCCTGCCGATTTTTGGTCCCAGCCCCCCCTAATTTTACTGCTTAAATGCTGAACAGGTCGAACTTCTTCTATCACAACAAAGAAATCCTGTAGCCTGATTTCCCAGTGCTGCAAAACCCCTCATCTGACACCTGAATCCTGCCACGTTTTCGGCACAAACAGAAACTGTCTTCAAAAGAGATATGCTGCTATTCCACCAAAACCAGATCTGGACCCAATACAGCTTAGTATAAGAAAGCTGCAAAAACTCTAATTAGTCATCTGTAGCATGCTGGATTTCACTGGCTGCACATCCTGCAGTTCTTCCAAATACATAAGCAGCTTCTCCTCCTGGATCCTAACACATTCTGATATAACAGTGCTTTCAAAAAAGAGATGGGGGAGGTGTACATGTCACAACTACTTAAAGTACTGTTGACTCTGCAAATGATAGAAAAGAAGCATCTGAACTTGTTCTCTACCTAATCCAATGGAATTTCTGAAGTGGGGACCAAAAATTGTCTGGATCTGCCCAGATCCAGGGTTTGCAGTAGGGGTGCATCATGACCTGGATTTTATTTGTGTAATAGCCTTAACTTGTTCTCTATTGGGCATTAGCATTTGAAGGAGGGTCTAGGACCAAAACTCAGAAGTTTCTAGGTATATCCATCTTTTGTATCTTTTCCCTTTAAATCATGGGTAGTTGCTGAGTCCTTCCTGTGCTCCCACTGCCTGTCCTATTGCAACTCCTGTCCACTTGCTACTTCTGCCTACCTGCTTCCAACCATCTACCTCTTCTCCTTAATCCCCCACTGCCTCTTTCACCCACCCTGCCACTTAGTGCCTTCCATCTCTAACTCTACCTTCTTGCTGCTTCTCTTCCCACTCCCCAGTTTTCTCTTAGCTGCTCCTCTTTCCCCCTCACTTCTGTGTGAGCTGCTACCTTGCAGTTTAAGTGTTATCCTGGGACTGAGCATAGATAGTGTCATGACGGAACACATACTCTTGGAGGGAAAGCAGGGGTAAGTGACTTCTCTCTGTTTGCAGTATTGTTGTAGTGTGTTGATCCTGGGATCTTAGAGAACCACAGTGGGGGAAGTAATGTCTTTTACTGGATAAACTTCTGTTGGTGAAAGAGACAAGTGTTCAAGCTTACACAGAGCTTTTCTTCTTTCTTGTGTGAAGGAAGGGATAATGCTGATGAGCTGTGGGAATTTGGAGTATTCCGATGCCTTGCAAGACCTACACTCAATAGAAGTATGGAGGGTTATAAAGCAATTTGACTTGCATCTCACACAGAACTCTCATTTACTTTTTATTCATATGTCACTAGTACACTCACACTAGTGAGGCTATGAAACAACAGTATGCAAGCAAAAAATAACTTCCATTAAATATGGTGTCATATTTGTTTTGTTCTCCTGATCCCTGGGTTGTGTAATATAATTTTGATGTCTGACTCTCCTGTGGAGGCCAAAGCAATCGGATGAATGTAACTCGTAATGGACCAGACTCTGAAATTGTGAGCTTCATCTTTGCAAATTGGGAAAAGTTATGGCTCTTATATGCAGTAAGGAGTATAGTAATACATTGTTTTATGGAAATCAAACAAAAAATGAGTTCAGTGCAGTAGGATGAAATCAAAGGGTGAAATCCTAGCCTCAGAGAAATCAATGGGAGGAAGGATTTAACTGAAATATTCTTGATTGTGAAGAGTGATCATTAGGGTTACACTTGAATTCTTTCCTTTTACTGGGTACTTGCTTAAAACCAGAAAATCCTGATACGAGATATCGCAGGCAAAGAATGACTGGCTCCGTTACAGATCTATAGTGATAGATAATATCTATCATTGGTGATTGGTCCTGCTTTGAGCAGGGGCTTGGACTAGATGACCTCCTGAGGTCCCGTCCAGCCCTGATATTCTATGATTTTACCTTATTTAAAAATATATATACACTTTTTTTATTTTCAATCAGATCTTTCAAGATCCAATTTAGCTAACAGCTACTGTTCTTAAACTCCTGTGATCAGAAACAGAGTTGTCTGGATTATCACATCTCTTATTTTCATCTGCCATTTTTTTAAGGTGTTTGTTCAACATGTATTGATGTGGGGGAGAAAAGCAAAACTTGTTCAGAACTTATTTTCTATAAGTCTAATCACTGTATGGTTATATGGTGGTTTTCTTTTTTTTTTTCATTCTACGTGAGTTTTGTTCAGGCAGCAAGGCTTGACTTGCATCCAAGCATATCCTGGAATTGATATATGGCAAACTTGGAGTAATTGCTGACTGTTGATACTAACTGAGCTTTATGTTGCTCAATATAATTTTCTGAAATGTTGTTTATACAGAAATTTGAAGCAGGATTAGTTTTGTCACTGCATCAGACTGTTATCTCATCATCTGAGATTATGGAGGGACCATCTATGCGCCACTGAATCAATGGGAGTTTTGCTGTTGACTTCACTGACAGTAGGATGTGGACCTTATTTCTTAATGATAAGCGCAACCTTTTTTGGTCTGGATTGTGCAAATACTAATATGCTTAACTATTCACAAAAATAGTTTCACTGAACTTGATGAGACTACTTAGGTACGTAAAGTTCCATGTGTGTAAGTGTTAACAGGTTGGAGCCTCAGTAAATGTATAATTGTGCCCTGCTCATGATGGTTTACATGCCTACAGTGTATATAAACAAATTAAAACCCAATGAGTCATTTGAACACAATTAGAATAAATGGAGGACGCAGAAACCAATCTTATTATCTGAAATAAGTCCCATGAGAGACTGATTGTTGAATTTTAAACATAGGCTTTTATATTTAACTGAAGTTTTTTCTTGTTTGTAAAACATCTAGATAGCTTTCAAAACATGCAGTATATACACAAGAGACTGGAACATCTTTTAGCAATTTAGCTTGTGCAAATATTTGTGTTTTTCAACAATGTTAATGCCATGTTTTGGCATGTGCATTATGTATAGGTTGGGTGCTACAGTGTGTTTGAATATAAGTTTGATAAACTATGAACATTTCTTATCGGCCAAGATGTTTGCGGATGTGACATTGATATTGGTTTTCATTATTGTCTTTGAAGTGTTGCCTGTTTAAGAACTGTAGAATTAGGCCCCATTAGATCTTTTAGAGTTGGAAAGTTCCTGGCTTTACTGCTATGACTTGCTACAAAGACATGGTGGTTCAACTAAAACGAGTGAATACAGTTTTAAAATGGGGGGCGGCACTGCCTATTTCCCATTGTGGAGTGAAGCAGCCTGAAACTGCTAATGCAGTACCGGCCAGAATTGGCCATTATTTGCTGAAAGGGGTAAAGAGACTGAAACAGCCTCATTCTGCCTTGTTCTGGAAGCCCCTTTGTGAGTCTTTGGCTTTGTCGGTTCACGAGATGATATGAAATGAGGGTGGGGGTCACAGGGATGACCACACTTCATTATCTCTCATCATGCTGTACAGAACCTGCTGAAATTTACTTCATAAAATAACACATGCTGAAACAGCCTGCCCAGGTTTTGGTAAGTTGCCACACATGTCATGGCCACAGGTGTGTTTTCCTTGATTTAAGGATTTCACAGTCACAGGAGTGAGGCTAAGGAAATACTATTCCTATCTCTACAATGAGCTCTCGAATTTTTTTGGTCTACCATATGCTACAAGGAACTTAATTATTCTATCACATCACCAGATGTGGTAGATAAAAACAGCAAGAGTTTTTAGTCTCGGATATTCTGTTGTAATTAAACATATTTATTTAATTTAATTCCAGAACTAATTTTACAGACTAAAAGGTAACTCTGTTAAGATACAAACCATTAGCAACCACCTCTTATTCATGTTTTTGAAAACAAACAATCCTGCCAATAAATTCAAAACAGAAATATTTGAATTGTTATTGGAAAATTACTGAATAGTTGCATAAATGCAAAGTGAGAAAGCATGAAGTTGTATTCTTTTCACTGCATCAACAGATATGCTTATTCAGTACATGTGTAAAGACCAAAAGAGAATGCATAATTGAATATCTGTAGACAGAGGGGGGAAAAAAATCTTGTAATGACTATTCATTAAAGTCCACAATTACTACTATTTTTATTTCAGAGCTGGGAATCAGACTCTTGGGGGTGGGGAAGGGGCCTGGTGACAAGTTATCAATAAGGGACAGATCCTGCAGTTCTTTACATAAACAAATCTCTTATTAAACTTAAAAGCAGTTATGTGCATGGAAAGGTTATGGTTCAGAAATAATCTGTATTCAATTAACTGGAAACGGTACCATACTGCTTGTTTTTGATACAACTGTATTCCTAGCTAACCAAATTCACCACCTGAAAGCAAATAATTATCCAAATATATGATTATTACCGAACTAACATGGAACATCCTTTTAAAGTCATTATACTAAATGTCTAATGATAAATATTTGGTCGGTGGTAAGCTGTGACAACTCGGCTTTCTGTTCAAAACCTGCTCATTTCGCTGTTATGTCATCCTCCTTTTTTTCCACTGTAAAAGTTGTTTCTTTTGACCATCTGTTGTCTTGCCATAAAGCAAGATTGTAGGCTCTGAAACTCTGTGGGGAAGGGAGTTTGTTTTTAACCCATCTCTGTACAATGACTAGCCCAACAGGCTAATGAGACCTCTAAGTGTTCCAATAATGTAAATAATAAGTTTGAGACCTAATTGGGTTATTATATTTATTTATAATTAAAAGTGATGGAAAGTGTATGTTGTGAGGTACAAGAACAGTATCAAATCAAGTGCAAGGATTTATATATTGTTTGTTTAATAGAAATTATCATTCAGCTGCAAGTTAGTAATTAACACCATCTCTGCAGTCTGGCTGAGAGAGTTACATTTCATTAAAGTTTTGTGCCATTCCACAGCAAGGACCATGTGCTTTCTTGCACTTGTGTGTATGGAGTGTCCATTGATATTAATGAGTTGAATAAATTGAATGATGTCAGTATCGGGAATCCTTAGTTACAATCACTGGCCTAGAAACACTAAACTTTTGGGGTTGGAGCAGGAAATAGGATGATGATTTAATCACGACATAGTTATTCATCACATCTCCTTAAGGGCGAGCCTTTTCTTGCTCCATTTTGGGAGTGGAACTATTCTGCAGTCTACCCTGGTGAATCTTAGCAGGCTCCAGAGTATTCAGAATTTATTTATTGCTCATCCATTGAGTCTCACTGTCACTAGTCTAGTAGAACCAGTAATTTATGAATCGTGATAAATATCACATTTGTCCTATATCCGCCTCCCTTACACCTCTCTCCAGCATCATCCATAACATTATCATGGTGTACAGAAGACACATTCCAGGGAATAAAGCTGGAGTACTTGTGATCTTTAAAGCTTTGAATAGTCTGGGATCTAGTTATGAGAGTGCACTTCTCACCTTATAACCATTGCAACAGTTGGCTGGGAGGTTCTTGCTGCCTGCTCCTATCTTTGAATATTCTGTGACCATTGGCAAGATAGTCTCATTTAGAGGCCCTTGCCTTTGAAATTTGCTCCTCTTGGCAATGTGTTGCCTGGTTTTGAGGCAAGGCCTGCTTATTTTGTGTATTATTTGGTTGACTGTTGGTTGATTCGTTTATATTCGACTTATGTTTTAATTTCTGTAACTGTGCCAAATTGTTACAAAGGTAAGTACTAAGGAAATAATCAAAGTACAAAGAAAGGGAGGAATGAAAGAAAGCTAACAGAATTGACATTCTAATGAATCAACTCATGTTTTATGTCTCCCCAAACCAATCAACATTGGAGGCCATATTTTCATTAACTGTTTTGTGAGCCCCTAGCTCATAACACCTTCATAATAACAGAAAACATATTTTTCCTCTTTCCATATAGCCCTTTCCTTTACAGGGTAAGAATAGACACCTCTCCTTCTGTATTTCTCCAGTCTCCTCCAAGAGAAATAAATCTTTATTCTGAACAGTTGTACTTAAGTCTGAAAGCAAGTATCAGTTGACTCAAGAAATATATTTACTTCTGTTCTCTTGGCCACATCTAGAAACCCAATCAGACAGTCTTTGACATAAATAAAAGTGACAGTTGATGTGCCTCAGGGGAAGATTATGGACTTAAAAATATTTCCTGTGAATAATTAATAGGATTTATTTGGTATTCTGTCTTGATTAAGTCATGAGCTTGATAGCCTGTTGGGAATGTGAGGCACTCTCAATTTGCGTATGCAACTCTGCAGACCCAAACCTCAAAGTAATTTTCAATTTCTTAATATAAAGTGTTCTCCTCTCACCAGTTAGCAGAATGCTGAAGCTGCTGTGTGAATATATTTCATATTTTGAATATTTTGTGACCAAGTAATTATATTACTTAAGTAATTTCTACTATTTCTACTTTGGAGTAAAATGCCTTTGCAAGAAGGAATACCTAAACTAGAAGAGAAAATTTAAGTTGAGGTTTTTCTCTGGTGCTGGTGGTTTGAATTACCAATGAAGACAAGCCTCAGAAAGGGAGCGAGTTAGAGTTGGACTATATACAGATTGTAGTAACGTGTTACTTATCTTGTTTTGAACAGAACATACACAGTCACATCAATTGGCTATCTTGACTGGGACAGGGAGAATCTATTTTTTTTTTTAGCAGAAGAACGGAATGGCTATTAGTGGAGATGTGGCTGTTCTACAATACAGACATGTATTAATCTTGGTATTTAGTACTAAGTTACTAAATGGCATCTTCATTATTGATTTTGCAGATATAGCACTTTCTGAAAAGAGCTATAACTTGTCAATTTATTCATTTTTGTTGCATTGTCACTAACATTACTAGTATTAGTATCTGATGGTAAATACTAGAAATACTGATAGCACTTAGTGTCAATCAGTAATATGAGAGAGGCTAGTAGTGTGCTTAGTCTAAAATGTAACTTTGTGTTAGCCCGTAATACTGCTGGGGAACAGGAAGGGGCAGGATTAGCCTGACTGCTGATTGGTGTGCAATTATGTCTGTCTGAATTCCTCCTAGGAACTCTTACTACCAGCATAGATAACAGGAAAAGTGATTGTGGGCAGATGGCTCTCACCATGATTTTTTTTCTTTTTAAGAGTAGTTGATTTTTTTGAAGAAATTTTTTTTTGCTGCTTCTGATGTAGATGCCTCATTGTGTAAAATGAGCATATTTGCCTCATTCTCAAAGTTTTAATTCTGCCATTTTAATGATGGGTTTTAAAGGTAGAGATTCATACATATTACTTGCATACTTAGTGTATCTAGTGTACTTTGTTGGTTTGCTTTGGGAAGGCATTGGCAGTTTGAGCTGCACAATCCCACAGGTTAAATAGCAGTTTTTCACCCTTTTTATTTTGGTGTGAGCTCATTGTTTGTTTGGATTTATCTTTTTGCAAGGTAAAAACAACTCTAAATATATGTATTTTAAAAAGTTACCTCTAGCTGATTAATTTTTGGGCTTATACTATCTCAATCATGTCTTATTTCTTGGCTCGTTTATTCATTTCATGTTTAAGAAGTTAAATGTCTTTGTGTTAATGCTGTGATTGAGCAAGATATCTCAATGGGTACTAAAATCTGTAGTTTCCAGAACTGATAGAAAATGTGTGTGACTTAGCCACACATGAATGTTATTATCTTTTTGCAGCTATAAATCTAAAGGAAAATTAATATATAGTTTGGGAATCTAATCCCGAGCATCACTGAAAAATTACTGGTATTGTGGGTGTTAAGCATCCCTCAGAATCAGGACATACAGTGGCTCCCCTTGGAATAGTTAGTGCAAGTTATGACTTTGGTTAGAAATAAGATTGCTGCTTAGAAAGTTATGGAAAATACAAGTGTACTATTACAGACAAAGTATGGCTCCTTTGTGTTTAACTTTTGAAATCTCCTTACAGAGATTTACAATGGTCTGTTTGTTAGATCTCCATCAAAACCTTGCTGGTATGTGAGATCAAAAAGGAATTTTTGTATCGATGTATAAATTTGCTCTGTGGGATTCTTGGCTTCACTGTACTTTCATTGGTTCTAGTCTTAAGAGTCACTAGAAAAAGCACTTCTACTCAACAGAGCTGCTCCCTTTGTATATTCTGTCAGTCAGCCTACAAGTATGACACAAATAAGTTTTTACTGCTTTTTACTTTTGTTAGAGCATCGCAGCCCACTCAGATAAGAGAGAGCTTTTTGTGTATCACCATAATTGTTTAGCCCTGCAAATGAAATTTAGTAATCCGTTGTACCTCTTCAGCTCCATTGAAAACAATGATTTACACAGGTGTCACTGAGGGTAAGAACTTCGCTTGATGCTCATCCCAGTTTGTGTAAACAAGGCTGCTAGTTAAGGATAAAATATCTATTCCTTGATACAAGGATGATGTCTGCCGGGGGAAGAGTCATTGATGAGACTTAAGATGGCTGAGGAGTCCAGTTCATGGTTTACAGGTTACTTATTAGCTTAAAGCTGTAATTCAAAGGAGGCTGCATGACATCAAGAATCAGTGGTGGCAAGCAAAGGCCAGGGAGATCCAGAGTTCTGCTGATCAACATGACATGAGAAACTTTTTACAAGCAATGAAAGCCATCTACAGGCCAAGTTCAAATGGCACAATCCCTCTGTGATCCCAGGACAATTCTACACTTCTCAAGGACAATGTGGCCCTCAAGCAATGTTGGAAGGAGCCTTTTGAGACTCTCATGAATCTGAAGTCTCAGCTGCCACCATTGAGTCCGTTCCTCAGCATCTAGTAATAGAACCTCTTGCTGACCCCCCTCCTCATCTTCTGAGGAAGTTTGGCGAGCCATCACTCAGAGTAGAAACAACAAGGCGTCAGGCCCAGGTGGCATTCCCATGGAGGTCTTCAAAGCTGGTGGAATAGCACTTGTGCAAAAACTTCATCAACTTCTTAATGAGGAAATTCCACCCGACTTCAAGAATGACTTGTCCCCTTTCTTAAAATGGTCACAATATTGGCAATGTGCAGGAATTACTGAGGTATTACCCTCCTCTCCATTGTCGGGAAAATACTTGCTTGCATCCTTTTGAACTGTCTCCTCCCTCTTGCTGAAGATGTCCTTTCAGAATCCCAATATGGTTTCAGACTGTCTCGGGGCATCACCGACTTGATTTTTGTTGCACGACAGAGCTAAGAGAAGTGTAGAGAACAATACCAGCCATTATTTATGGCATTTATTGCCCTAACAAAGGCCTTTGATTCTATCAATCATGAAGCATTATGGAAGGTGCTGTCTAGGTTTGATTGTCCATTGAAGTTCATTTGTGTTCTCAGGTTACTTCATGGGATGACTGCCACCATCCTCTGTATGGGTTGAAGACAGATCCGTTCACCCTCTGTGCTGGTTTTAAGCTGTGTTACTGCCCAACCCTTTTTTCCATCTGTCTTTGTCATGATCTTGATTTTCATTTGTGATCGCCTTTCTTCTGGAATTGAGATTGAGTATTGCATGGACAGCCAGCCCTTCAATCTGTGACATCTTGTACATGTAAACTAAGCACATTTTACGGGGAATCATGGTAGGACAATAAATATCAGATCCTCTGAAGTCAGGTGCACAGTCAATTTTCAGAATGGAACTGCAATTCACAGACTCTCCTTCTCCTAATCCAAACCTGCTTATAGAAACATGTTAGTATCCGCAATCAGTAAGATGAAACTCTGGTCCCTTGTACAAAATCTGATTGAAGTGGGCCTTACATATATGTGCTTTGAGATAGAAGAGGAAAGGGATTCTCCACTTCCCCTTCAGAGGCAGAGTGTGGAGCACCTGGATGTTACTGCAACCTAGGGTGTATAGTAATGGCTCTTGCCTGCTGTGCTCCTCGTTCCCCAAATTATGCAGAATGATTGTTTACTGGAGCCAAGGTCCTATAGCTTCACCACCACTGCCCCAGTGTTTTAGTAAAGAGAGTTGTTACATACTGCACAGAAGCATGCACTCTTCTCCCAGTATGATTACATGCCCTAGCCTGCCCAGTGTACTGGAACCACACTATTTCTTCTGTGTTTTGAGCCATTTTGGGCTGCAGAGAGGTCTACAGCTTTGACCTATCATCTCTCTCATATATCTAAAATATTCCCATGGCAATATAATAATATGTCAATATTTAATTGATCATTTAATCCATTGTTTCCAAAACTTTTCAGAGCTGAGCCCCTCTTCAGGAAAATAAAACCAATTGCCCCTTCCCTCTAAAACCCTGCCATCTGATGTTAAAGGGCTATCCAAAGTCAGTGGTCACTTGGAATAGATTGTATAGATCAGGGGTAGGCAACCTATGGCACACGTGCCAAAGGCGGCACGCTAGCTGATTTTCAGTGGCACTCACACTGCCTGAGTCCTGGTCACCGGTCTGAGGGGCTCTGCATTTTAATTTAATTTTAAATGAAGCTTCTTAAACATTTTAAAAACCTTATTTACTTTACATACAGCAATAGTGTAGTTATATATTATAGACTTATAGAAAGAGGCCTTCTAAAAACGTTAAAATGTATTATGGGCACGCAAAACCTTAAATTAGAGTGAATAAATGAAGACTCGGCACATCACTTCTGAAAGGTTGCCGACCTCTGGCATAGATATTCATAATATGATGATTCCTCTTATTTCTTACAAATGTTGAGCAGTGAAATAGATAAGTATTAATAGCTGAAATATCATAACAGAAATGAATGGAGCAGTTCACATCTCAGCGCTTACTGTTTTAGACTCTCTGTATTCAAGGGCATATTGCTTCATCACATATGCTGATACCATGTTTCAATGTTTTCTTTGCAACATAAGAGATAGGGACTTACTTTCTTTAAAAAAAATGAAAGCTAGGACTCTGGAGAACAATTGAGGACAATAAAGGACCTTTACGCCCTGTGATGGGGTACGTTCTACACTGTGAGAAATGCTGCTTTAATCCATTCATGTTTTGTGTGCATACTTGACGTTGCCTGCATAATTTTACATGAAAATAGCAACTACTACATTTTATTTTCATTTAATTTGTGCATGTTGTAAAATGTCTCTATAAATATCCATGCAGTTTGCCCATATGGTACACCATACAGTACACTGTAGCCTAGGGGAACGCACCCTCAACTGTAAATCAAGAGGACATTAGTTTGAGTTTTGACTCTGCCTTGGACTGCTGTTAAAGGATTCATAACAAATGGAAATATTATTAAGCCAGTTCGTGTAGCACTACAGTCAGGGGGTGCAACTATCATTGTTCCATTTCACACATAAGGTAACTGAGAGTGTGCATGTGATGACTTCAGGCAGATCTGTAAATGGAATCCCATGCTCTGATATGACAACTCAAATCTCCTCCATGTTGCCAAACTGTCCCAGAAGAAATGGATTAAATTATGTGCTTATGTAACTCTCGCTAACCCAGTGTGGCTCTTTGTCATTCTCTAGTAGTGAGACAGAGGTTTGCATCTGCTACTTCTGTCATGCTAATGGACCTGGTTCTTTAGTTCAAGTTGTTAGAGGCTCATACCTTTCCAATCCAGAGATGCTAGGTTCTTTCCCTGCAGATGCCAAAACAGAGGCCATTTGTCTTTGGATGCTAGTCTGACCACACTATTCTCCAGAGGAAGGCACAGAACCCATTTTATGGAGTGTCTAGATTATCATCATCACAAAGATGTAGGAATTGGTATACCTGAAACTCATTTTTTGTTGAGTGAGGAAATTGAGGCTGGTAGCATGGGCCTACCCCTGGTTTTTTTCGCCTTTTTGCTCCACAAAGAAGAAGAAGAAGATGATGATTTAGGAATGATAAGAACCCCCAATGCTGCTGCTCCTTCTCTTCCCTGATCTTTTTATATTTACCTAAAACAATACCAGTCCCTTGTGAAACTAGCCATGTTTCCTTCAAGACCCAGATATGAGAGGAAGTTGTATGATTAAAACTAAAGAAATTGATTTTGCTTTTACTTACATTTGTTATATATAATTCATTTCATATATAAAATGTAGGGTCACACTTTGTGACTAATTAGTTTCCTTTCTCCATTCCCTTTTCAAACTCTCCCTGTTGTGACTCTGGGTACTGCTGATCATTTGGCTGAGAACCAGGTCAGGAAAATGTCACAGCAACTGGAACTAACCCCTCAACCTTCAGTTTCTTTTTTTCACTGGACAGGACAAGTTTTTGTTTCTATTGAACAAAACAAAACAAAAAACCTGAAAACGAATTTGGTTTTCCGCAAAAGGCTTAATAGTTAGGAATTGAGAGAGAATTTTGGACTCATGTTTTAAAGTTAACAATTTAATCAGCTAACACATTTTAATTCTGGGCTTACATTCATAATCTTAAAAATTCATGATTAAAACAAACTTGAATCCGTTTTCTAATTGCTTGTAAAAGCATACATATTTCAGAGTAAGGATAATAATACCTTCTCAGCCTACAGTAAAGAGATTTGAGTCTGCCTGGTGTGTAGTAAACAAAATGATAAAGCTTGCAGCTGGTATTCTAATAGCTCCAAAGATGTGTTTTATATTGTCTGGCTAGGTCTTGACAGATTGCTTGGATTAATAAAGCATTTGAAATAATCACTCTGATCTGCTTAGACACAAGAATTTATAAGCAGGAAAATATATTTACATGTAATTCAAACATATAACACATGCAGAATGTGGGGAATATTACACAGCCCAAAAGAAAATGACAATAAGTCAGTGGCTCTTTGTGACCTCTCGAATAGAACAACTTTTTCAGCATTAATGTGAAATACAAGATGAAATTCAAATGTCAGTGGAAAACTAGATTTAAAATCTGCGTTGCTTGTCAAAGTATGAAGTGTGTGAGTGTGTGTTTGACTCTTACAAAATGAAAACAAGGTGATCCACTATAAGTACATGAAGAATAAGTAATACTTACTTTTCCTGCCCATTCCCAGTGCATTTCCCATTACATGAGCAGGATCAGAGCTTTATTTTGCACAATATATAGTTTGCAAATTTTATGTAGGTTCTTATAATGATACCCTTCCCCATAGTAGCTGAGTGATTCTTGGGAGAGAGAAACCAGTGTCTGTGTTCTGATTTGGTTGATTTTCTTCCCTACTTCTCTTGAAGTTGTTGGAGCTTATATATATTAAAAATTACTTCCACTTTCTTCTCTGTCTCTGCTCCATCCCCTCCTCATCCTAATCATCTTTCTCTACTACAGTCCTCTCTCAGCCTTTTTGCTGGTTTTATTTGCAGCTGTGGGAAAACTAAGTTTAAAAAAAAATGGGTTTTATACACTGACCACAAATCTCATTGCTTTCAGAACATTCTAATCTTCTCCAGTAAAGAGTTCAAAGCCTTGGCCCTGTTGCTGAGAGAGCCCTGTCTCCTAACTTTATGAGCATCACATTTTTCTTAATGTAGCTCTTGGGCAAGGTCAGTGTCATGGGAGGGGAAAGAGAGAGAGGTGCTCTCTTACGGTTTCTTCATAGAAGGCCTTGAAGATTAGCACCAAGACTGTGAATTTTATTTGGTATTCTGTGGGGTACCAGTGAGGTGAGTAGACATTAATTAGTTATTTAAATATTGGAGTGCTCATTAGTAGTTATGATGAGTTTTAGTAGCCCAGCCTGGAAGTTGTGAAGACATGATCACCATGGAGTTTTGATAAGTCTCAACATCTATCATGCAACTTGGTAGTATTATATGTCTGAATTGCAACCTGTGTTACCTTACACTATAGACTTTTCTTCATAAAATAAGTTTAATCCAACAGCGAGTAGTCATTAATCTTATTTTTAATGTTCTGTGGTGCAAAAAATAAGAATATTACAGTGGTTAAAAACTAACTCAACTTATCTCTGTAGGGAGATGTCTCCTTCCCCTCCCCCAAGAGCATCCCAGTGCAAGAGGGCAAAGGTCTCACTGATACCTGGTAGCTAGTTTCAGGTGGCCTGACCAGTCCAGTGTATCACAACTCACTGTCATACTCTTTGTCTAAAAGGTGTCATATAAGCTATAAATAGCAAGCTAATAACATACCAGTCATTCATATTATTGTGTGGTGTGTGTGTGTAGGACAAATTCAAAATTACCAACACATTGAAAATTATGTTATCAAGGTGTGTTTGCCAGGCAGGGCTAAAGTTACTCCACCCTAGACAAAGGAAAGAGGTTCTGCCACCCGGAAGGCATCAACAAGGTATATTGAGACAATGGGAACACAAATTACGTAGAAGATAAACAGGACCATCAAGACAGCAGAGGGAGACGATTGCAGGAAACTGTTTTGCATTTTAACAAACACCAGTTGGGGGAAAAAACAGCATGAAACGTCCTTCACCAAGAGACTCCATGTCACCTTCCTCATAGGTTGAATCACCTTCCTCATAGGTTGAATGAACTTTCCTTTTGGGGGTAATCTTCAGAAGAATCCATTTAAAAAGTCCACTGTACTTTGGATTATTTGCTCCTCTCTTTATAGTAATCTTTCAAAGACAAAGGAGCAGAGCACTTTGGACTTTGTGGGAGTTTCTGGCTAGATGGGTAGTCAGTCGTCTTGCTGGTAAGGTAGATTGGTAAGGAAACTAACTTGAACAATGGATGTAGCTTGTTTTGGTAACGCTTATCCTCTAGGAAGTGTTGGTTTTACTTGTTTGCAACCATTTCTAACTCTATCTTTTGTACTTGAACTCATTTAAAATCCTATCTTCTTTTTTAAATAAACTTGTTTTACTTTTATCTAAACCAACCCAGTGTGTGTTTGGTTTAAAGTGATGTTCACTCCAGTTAATGTGCCAAGCTTCTGGGTATTGTACCTTTTGAAGGAACAAGCAAACGTTAGCCTCTCTCTGAATGGTCCAGGAGAGGGCTGGAGATTGCAGAGCACCTGATTTGGGGAAAGTTTGGGATTGGGAGTTTGTTATGGTCATCTTGCCAGGGTAGCCAGAATGTGGCTGATGTGTAACAAGCAAGCTGCTAGAATCAGAATTGCTGAGTTGGAGCTGCTTAAACCTCCGACACTCCATGCAGGCTTCTGTGATGGCTGGGTGTGTCCAGACAAGAGAACATCATCAGCAGAGCCGTTTGAGACACTTTGTGTCACTGCCTGCCCTGTAATCCTATCTCTTGCTGGTTTGGCTTATATCGCAGAACCAGAGTTGCTAACTTTCACGTGGTACATAAGCACCCTGACTTTCACAATAAGCCAAAAATCAAGCTAATTCCATTTCAAAAGAAGGCCAAAATAAGCCAATCTCTAAGAACCCCAACACTCTCCCTCTGGAGTGTGGTCTGGGACTGTGGTGGGTCTGCTGTGCACCCCTGACTCTCTCCCCCACTTGCCCCTGCTTTCCAGGAGCTGATAATTTAAAAGAAGCTACAACCAAAAACTAGCCAACAAGCAACTCACAAGCCAATTAAGTCAAAACCAAGCCGAAATTTCTGTGTTTTTTTTTTTAGAGGGTTTGGCATGTCTGCCCAGAACATGACAACAGGCTCCATGCCCCAGCTCTGATTAGTGGAATTATTGATTTCTCTAACCTGGAGTCATCCACTTTGGAGCAGCTATTTCAAGGATGGGGACAAAACATGCTGAAAACCCTGCTAATTGTGGCTGGCCCTTGTGTGGGTGGCCAGAGGAGGGCGCAAGGAGTTGTGACAAAAAGGGTACTCTCCTAATATCCTACTGCATCTCTCTCCCTTACAGAGTGACAATAGAAATGACTGTCTCGGGCAGCAGTAGTTTCCATGAAGCATTCTGCATGGGATTAAGGGTGACGAATGAGATGAGAGTAGTTCAGTGTAAGCCAGCTAAAATTTATACTTATGTGAGAATTTGGGGGGAGCCTGGGGGCTTTGCTGCTCCTCCCCTTTCATTCTTTTAACCTGAGAGGGTTTGTTTTCTTTCTTTATTTTTTTAACTGCAGTGGATCTCCTTGTCAGCTGCCAGCTCTGTTTCAGATCCATCTGCAGAATTCAGTGAGTGAGAGGAGAGTGGGGACTGCTTGGACCCTTACTTTCAGCCTAGTCAGCAAAAGAGATCCAGACACTATGCAGAGACACTGAGGGAGGCAATCTGCCCTCTTGTGTCACTCTCCAGTGATCCTACTTTCATTCATAGGAAAGATGGCCAGGCTTGATTGCCACAGAACACCTCCATTGTGGGAGGTGTGTGTGTGTGTGTGTGTTTTTTTTCCTTTGTGAGAGCTGGCTTGGTCTTGTTAATGAACTACTTTACCCTCAATGTTCATCTAGTCCATCTGTCTCTTAAGAAATTGTGGCTCAAACAACGTGGTTGCATGAAATGAAGCTCATGTCTTCAGGATGCAAAATTACAGACATCTAGCACTAGTATTGGCAGGCGGCCCGGGTGACACAACGCGGGACAAAAGCCCACCCGCGGGGAGGAGAGCTCGAGACAGGGCGAGTCGGGGCGCGGGGAGCCGTCGAGACGGCCCCCCTTCTCCCGGCACCTCCCTCCGATCTCTCTCTCTCCCCGCATTCCACGGTGCTCCGGGTGACACCGGGGAGCGTCCGGCAGCGGGGCCCTGACGCTGCTTTTCTTCTTCCCGGCGCTCTGGGCGGCATCGAAGAAGTTGGACGGGAGCCGGGCGGCAGCCGGGCCCAGTTTGTAGACAGCCACAAATACTGACACATGTTTTATTCCATCCAGTAGAGGGCAGTGTACATTTACATACTAGCAAGTACATTTCACGCTAGAGATTTGTTAAATTCAGCTTTTTTTGATTTTGGGGAATTTCGTGCACAATTTTTCACCATTTTGTGTCCCCCCCCCTTTATTGAAATTCCAAAAACCCTTGTTTTTACATAGAGCATTTATGAAATACAAAGTTGTACGTAGTTTTTAATGCAAAATCCTTTTCAAAGCCACTGCTTACCTTTGCCAAATTATGTGAAAATAAGTCTATTTTCTAGCTGTTATCAGAATGTAAAAAACCTGGAATGTTGAATAGCCTTGCATTTTGTTACAACTACTCTGCATTCCTGTTTCTCCCTCCCTTCTACTTGTGCCAGCCAGCTGTTGAATCGTGTCCAATAGCAGGAGTGACTACATTATAGGGCTTTAGTAGGTGTCAAGTTTGCCTTTCTTTAGGGCCAGGAAGGAGTTTTCAATTATTATATTTCCTCCTTTTTAGCTGAAAATGGCTGTGTGCGAGCAGCAGTTTGCCTGTGTCCAAGAAGTTGGAGGTTTGGAACCTAACTTCTTGAGTACTTATGTAAGCAAAGTCAGGATGAGCTCTACCCTGACATCTGGTGGTGAATTGTGGCGACGTGTGCAAAAGAACTTCAGGGGCTGGTCTTGTCTGCATAGGCACACCCACCCTGCCTAACATGAGCCCCCAGCTACCCAAATGGTCACTTTGGCTGCTGTGGAATCCCCAATTTCTCTGTTGTTGGGGCAGGAAGAATAAAGTGTTGTTACCCTGATTATGTGAATCAAGGCCAGTAGAACTGTTTTATGACAGAGGGACTCACTAGACAAGGGACATGGGTTCCAAAACCCAGTGAATTGAGAGAGGCTGGGGACAGGTATTTGTGCCTGGTGGTGTGGGCCTCTTTTGAGGCCAACACCAGTTGCACCTCCTCCTCTCTCCACTGTTGAATAGCAGAGCTAATTTTGATTCCATTAAGAGTCTAGTTACAGGCTGCTGTGCTGAGTTCACGTTGGGTCAAGGGTGCACCAGCACTGGGGCTCCCCTACTACAAGCTGAAATCACTAAAGAGCTAAAATTACTAAGAGCTGAGATCACTGAGTGCTGTGTTAACTAGTGGCGGGGGGAGCCTAAAGATATATTGCTAAGCGGCTGGCAGAGCAGTTTGTGAGATGCTTGGAGCGGCCCACGGGACGGCGAATGGAGTGAAGCGGAGCAGAGCTGAGCAGTTTGCGGGACGGTTGGAGCGGCCCATGGGACGGCTGGTGGAGTGGAGCGAAGCGGCTGGCAGAGCGGAGTAGTTCGTGGGATGGCTGGAGTGACTCACAGGACGGGTGGTGAAGGCTGCAGCGGAACCCCACAGAGAGGCGGGGCAGTTGGCCTCCGACCACGTAAAGTGCCCCTTAACTCCCCAGGGCCCCTTCCCCTCCCCCATTTCCACCTGGGCTGGGAGTGGGGAGGCAAAACTCTGCAGAAAAGCTTTTGAACTCTAGGGCTGCACTGACCAGGGACAGAGACTTTTGGGTTGTTGGACTTTTGGGATTTTGGGTGATTTTTGGGTTGCTGGACTCAAGAACCAAATGGAAAGGACACGGCCCAATTTTCTGGGGTGGGTCTTTGCCCATGGTTTGGTCTATGAACCCTAGTTGTGGTGTTTTCCCAATTTAATGCTGATGTCATTTACCTCACGTTAAAAATTTTCTGCTACATCGAGACTCTGTGCTTGTGAGAGGGGAAGTATTGCCTCTTTGAGGCGCCCAGGAGTGTGTGTAAGATTTTTCCCAGGTCACTGGGTGGGTGCTCGAGCTGGTTTTGTGTTACATTGTTGGGAGGGGACCCCTATGTACTGAACCCGGCCCTTGCTGCTGTCAGCTCGGCCTGGCAGAAGGGTTACACTTACATAGTGCAGGGAGCTGAAGAAACATTAGATCTGAATCTTGACCTAAGGAGATTATTGCCTACAGCCAAAATTTTCAAATTTGTGTGCCTAAACACCGTTGTGGCCTGACTTTCAGAAGTTCTGAACACCCAAAAATACTATTGAAATCAGTTGCTCCGCACCTTTTGAAAATCAAATTACTTTTATTTAAGGCAATTTAAGTATAGATAGGAAGTTCCCTACATTTGGCATAAAGAAGTAGGGGGAAAATTATATCCTTCTTAAAATATTGGAGACTCAGTGTGATCAAGGTCATTCCAGGAAATTGATTGTGATGCAGTTTGTGGTGATCAGGATGGATGGAGTCACAAACTCCACTTGTGAGAAGGGACTACTGTGTGAGGCTGTGTAATATGGCTTTATGCCACTGCTAATGAGGAATATTTTCTTTATTTAAACAGAGAAGGCCCACCGAGCTTCTAGTGATTAGCAGCTTGGCAGTCACTTTACCTTTCATTTATTTCCAGGTATAAATATTGTTAGTGGTATTGTGGGTTTTTTTGTTTTGTTTGTTTTTGTCTTTTTTTGGTAAGAGGACCTTTACTTCCACAGTAATAACTCAATTAATAATTAAATAATTAGTTTAGTCTTCCAGGGTCCATTTTGAGATAATATAATTGCAGCCTTGCAATTATAGTTTGAGAGATGCATCATTTCTTAATGATCCTGAGGGAGGGCAATGTCTACACTACAGCCAGGATCGATGCTATGAGGTTGATCCACTGGTGGTCGATTTAGTAGATCTAGTGAAGACCCACCAAATTGACAGAAGATCGCTCTCCAGTTGACCCCTGAACTTGGCCAACGACAAGAAGAGTAA
This sequence comes from Mauremys reevesii, assembly GCF_016161935.1. Classification (NCBI taxonomy): domain Eukaryota; kingdom Metazoa; phylum Chordata; order Testudines; family Geoemydidae; genus Mauremys; species Mauremys reevesii. Next base: position 73,782,424 of record NC_052627.1, on the reverse strand, counting down.
GGTAAGTCAACGGGAGTTTTTCCCATCGACCTCCCCGTGGTGTAGACTCTGCAGTAACTTGATCTAAGGTATGTTGACTCTGGAGTTGCGTAGCATAGGTTGACATACCGCGGTAGTGTAGACATAGCCGAGAAATGGACTGTTGTTTTAACTAATATATTTCTTGTACTCCACACTAGAAAAAATAGTTGAATAGTTTATTTCCTGCTTTCAGGAAAGCCACAGTAGTTGAAATTATAATGTTGTGCTTGTTAAGCACTTCAGAGAGTTTCTGTCAAAGACTGGGAGTGGAGTGGGGGAATTGATATCTGAATTTCAGATATTTTCAAATGCTTTCATTTATTTTCTAAGCGAAATACCTATAATTTTGGAAAGTAATATATGTATAAAACCTGGATAACCCAGCTTTGCTCTCTTGCTAGTGATTCAGGTTTTTCAAATTATAGTTGTAGCAATGCGTTTTAAAAGGCATTAATTGAATAAAGTGATCAGGTTTAGCTGTCAAATTCACAAGCTGTTTTTGGTTGTAACAGCTTATTTTAGGTACTGCACTGGTTACTTTTGAGAGCAGAAGCGTAACTCAAAACTTTAGGAAATTCTTGTCCTGGACACTCACACTCACACTCTCTCTCTGAAGCACTTTTTATGGAATGCAGAAAAGTTAAGCAAATGATGCTGGTGTCATTTTCAGTGATACTAATAGGTTTTTTGACATTTAATTTTGAACTTCTGGGTTCCAATAGAATCTGCTTGTCTTACTCTTTACTGCATTCCGCAAGTTAGTTCCACAAACTGCCTGGGTGATTTCCTACATGTGGCACCACGTGAGTCTCTTGTAGCGAGTGAATACTTCACACCAATAAGCTGTAATACCATACTTCAGTCGCAAGTCAGCTCAGCTGTATAGCAAATGGAGTAAAAAAACCCCAACAATATTATCTGGGTGGTTGTGTTTGTTAGCAAACATTGCATATTACAGAAAGAATGAAGATGGTCTTCCTGTGTAGAGGCATTTATAATTACGGCTCTAAGGCCATGGAAAAACGTGACATGGACCATGAAATCTGGCCGCCTGTGTGCTTTTATCCTATACAGATTTCACAGGGGAGACCAGCATTTCTTCAAATGGGGGCCCTGACCCAAAAAGGAGTTGCAGGAGGATCACAAGGTTATTCTAGGTATTGTGGTATTGCCATCCTTACTTCTGCGCTGCCTTCAGAGCTGGAGAGTGGTGGCTGCTGGCTGAGGGCCCAGCTCTGCAGGCTGCAATGCAGAAGTAAGGGTGGCAACCCCATACTATGCCATCCTTATTTCTGAACTTATTTCTGGGGAACAGATGTGGTATTGGAGAGAGGCTCTCCTATACTGTCACAGCAGTTAGGCACTGCTGGTCTGGGGTTGTAGGCTAATTAGGAAAGAATGAGAAAGTTGGACATTGGATTTTCACTTGAAATACTGAAACCAATAACTCTAAGACTTTACAGCTAACCCAGCTAGGCACAATTTTCTTTCCAAATCTAATTCAATATCCAGAGTTAAGATCTCTCTACTGGGGCTTTTCTTTCCCTTCTCTCAAAGGCACTTAAAATTCATTGACAACCTCCCTGAATGCATCCAGTAAATCCTGAGAGCTAAGAATTTTCATTAGACTCCCAGATAGAAAATCATTCCCATAGCCTAATGAAGATTTTAAACTGAAGTTTTGTATCACCCTTCTTTACAGAATTGTACTAACTGTGAGGAATGAATAGTGCCAATCAGCACATCTTTGTAGCGACAAATTTTACACTCATTTGATGCCAGCAGTAAACACAAAGCTGATACCATTGTCTGTTTTTGCCATTAATGAGCTTCTTTCCAAAAACCTAATTATCCGCCTGTGCTGATCAAGAGACATAACACCAAATGCAGCACATGATGTAGTGGATATAATTGTCAGGCAGATGATGCTCTTTAGGCAAAAGATACTCTAACAGTTTTTCTTATGATGGAGGTTGGGTGAAATCCTGTTCAAGTTAATGGGTGTAATAGATGCTCTTTGTTCAGGAAAAATGTAACAAGCGCTAAAGCTCATTTTTTGGAGTAAGGGAGCTAAAACAATATGAACCACCACCCGAAATACAAGCCACATGCAAGGCCAGTCAGAAATGTATGTGGATGGAAGGTTTTCATTGGGTATTGTTCGATGGAGGTTTGTGTGTCTGTGAGTAGAAACTGTCAGGAACAGGCAGGGAATGCAGCAGGAAAGCCGAGACAGACAGAAATACACTGGAAATGCAGCCCTGAGAGAATGCACCTTCTGCTTTTGGGGCAGAATGCTGACTGGAAAGAAGCTTAGAACTATGAGCAAATAAATTGCCTCTTGTTGTTTGATTTCTCCGGCATTCAGGGAAATAGGACTTTGTGTAGATTGCTTGTAAATAAGAAAGTTTGTGTCAAAGAAATAACGGACATAATAAATTTCTCCTCCTAATGAAAACAATCAGAATGACTCTGAATATTGGCTAATGACTCAGAGCACAAAGGGAAACAATATACATTGTATCTAAATTCCCTAACATTTCAAAGATTGAAGTATACATGTGTGCCTATGGTCAAATACAAGATGCTCTGCTATAACTTTTTCTGAACTTCCTGAATTCTAAATACGACTCTTAAATTCCGAGTGTCAGTTGCATTTTACTAATTCTTTCAAGGGAATAGTAGACCAATCAACATGCCTCTTTTTTTTTTTTTAAATATTCTGCTTACTTTGGGTCAGATTCTGCCAGTATTCTCAAGTTGAGTATTACTAAAGCTGATTGGAACTTTTTTGACAAATTTTTTTTTGTTGGAAAATGCAGATTTCTCTAAACTGAAACTTTTTATGGAAACTTAGCAGCTTTGATAAAACATTTTGTCAGGAAGATTTCTCGGGTGTGGGATAGAATTGAATGAACCACCCTAGGATAGCCCTTCCCCGCCTCCCCCTTCTTTTCCACCCCCATGAAAAGTTTGGAAAGCTCTTGGTTTTATTGTGCATTGGAATGTATACAGATATTGAAACTTCGTGTGTGTGAGTGAAATGGAATTATTGTTTTCTTGTGGTCAAAGTAATATCTTATTCCATCTTTAGTCATACTGAATGTAATGAGACTGCTCACAGAATAAGATACAATTTGACATGAGTGAGGGCAGATTCTGCCATCCTTCCTTAGGGAAGACGTGTAGCCTGTGCAGTGATGACTCCACTTAAAGGTTCATCATTATTTTTGGAGTCGGGTTTCAGGTGCTAATTGAAAAGACTAATCAACTTTCAGAAGGTGAGAACATTTAATGTGCATAATTTAAATGTAAATTATCTTGCTCTAGTATATGGTGACTGGATTTTCATGTTCATTGCAAGCCTGTTCTCACTTCTCTGCTGTCAGTTCACTTTTCCTTTTTGTGGCTGAGCAACTGTTTTTAGATTTCTTAGTTTCGTGTGCTGATGTCTGCTGTTATCTTCAATATCTGTTAGACTTAATTTTGCTGAGCTAATGGGCCAACCTGGCTCATGCTTGGTAACTTTCAATTTCTCTCTTTCAAGGGAGAATTAGTTACGCATACTCTCATGTCTCCTTTTGCCTCTTCTCAAGCTTGCAAAACATGTTTATTAAATTGTTGTTTTCCTCTGACGGTCTCAATGGATTTCCTGATTTTCTGTGCTTTACTTTATTATTAGTAGTATTACTGTACCATCTAGGAGCACCAGTCATGGACCAGAACCCCATTGTGGTAGGTGCTGTACACATACAAAACAAAAAGAGACAACAGATGGATACAGACAGATTGACTAGGGAATACAAGGAAACAATGGGAGAACATTGGTCAGCATGATAGACAGAGGTCTCTACACTTCTCAGCCCAAATCCTTTAAACTGTGGGAAGGAATTGAACTCTATCTGTGCCAATTAACTTTGCTCTCCAAGGCCCTGATCCTGATACATACTGCATGTAGGTGTACCCCTGTGTCTATGTGGTGCTCATATGATCGGGGCTCCAAACTGTGCAGAGAGGTGTGATGATCAACGTTGAGCATTTCTTTCTCTGCAGATGGTTTGGAGCTGAGTATTCAGTTGCTGCAGTACTGCCAATTCCTGAGAAACGAACAACTGATCTGCACTCACCTTCTAGTCTCCTGTATGACAATGCAAACATAATTTTACTAGGCCAGCCCATATCTCTGGCTTTCTGTACTTCTTTACTTATTTGGCAGGAGGGCTACTGTGATGGACTACTTCCCAGCTCCTGTGTGCCTCTTAATCCCTTCTTCCCATTTTCTATATCTGTCCTTCATTTTCAAGTGGAACTAACTAATGAAAATATAATCTATCTTTAAAAAAGAACTGTTTCGTTAGTATTTGAATAGTTTTCCCTCTAGTGACTGCTGGTGAGAATGACAGCAAGGATTTATTATGTAGCAAATTACTGCCAATGTGCAAATAGCATAGAAAATACATTTAAGAGAATGCATAGCAGCCGATTCCTTTTGCTCCATTTTGTTTAGATGCCTTCAGTTTATCATGCTGTAGAATGAATCTCCAGAGAGTAACTGTGTTAAGTGACCTAACAGTTTGGTGGTGTTAATAAATGATAAATTAAAATATTATTGCATTTATAATTTCACTTCGCCTGCATACAAATTTTAAAACTATTCTTGATATTGCTATGATTAAGCAACAAGTGCTTTTGTATAAAAATAGAGGTGAATATTTTGGCATAATGTAAATTTTTCAAACTCAAACCTGCAGATATGTCATTTTGTACAGAGATAAATATATGCCACCAAATGCCACCTATTTAATATAGACTGGAATATGGCACTGTGCATGTGTTTTAACACTGTGTGGGCTGAGAAGTTCTGCTGTAAAAACAGAATCTATGCTACCTTCATTAAGAAACACTTTAAGAACAATGTTTCATTCTGTCCTAAACAAGGGAAGAAGACAATCAAAATGTCTACTATATTATATTATTCCAATTTTCTTTGACAAAGATTAAATAAATAAAAATAAACAGATTAATAGAGGCTTATCATTGGCTTATTCAGCTTGTCTTCTTTTACACCCGTTCTGCCTTGGTTACTATAGTTACTAGCTTAATCATGATGCACAGAGCCATTTCTAATTACAGTATATGCCAGCATAAAATTAATTCTTTGAATATCTTAAGTTACAAACAGCTTGCAGCTTGTTCTTTGGCATTTTATTACCATATCCTGAAGTAACACATTAGCTTAATATATATTTAATCTGTGCAGTTTTATTGAAAATAAAGTTAGTCTGTAAATATAAAATCTATATCATGGGGTTCTCTTCTGAGAAGAAATGTTTTATCCAAGAGTGATGCATTAATTTTATATTATATAGCTCCTATAAATAGTCTCTGGCCATCATGGAGCAGATCTTTCTCACTGAAAATAAATTATAATTTTGGTAAATACTAGCTGGTTGAAAAAAGAAATAATTGGAATGGTGTCAGTTTCTACCTACTATATTTTTATTACTTATTTCTAGTAGCACCCACAAAGGCAACCTCCTGAGTGTGGTGTTCTGTCCCAGCTAGTGGCACTGAGACCACTTCGAGAGAGATTGAAAATGAGTCTGCTCTACAGCCTTAGCTAACAGCCAGTTGGCTTTTATCTCATGCGGTATAGGCTTATGTACTAAGCTCCAGAGGCCCCAGGTTCAATCTCGCCTGCCGACCACAGGGGTCTGTTGGTGTTACACTATGAGCTCTTCAAACATTAAAAAGAAGCAGTCTCTTGTCTTGAAGAATTTATGATTCAGGGCCCTACTTCTGTAACTACATATGTGCAGGTAAGCCCAGTGACTTGAGTGAGGCTCTGTGCAACTGCACCAGATTTTTCAACAGTGCTGACCACCCACAACTCCAGTGAGGTCCATAGAGACTGGCAGGTAATCAGCATCTTAAAAAATCAGGCCAAAACATTAATTTCCTAAATGAAGGAAACAGATATGTTATATTCATTGTTCCTATACAGCACTCTGTTAACTAAGTCAAACAGTCCAATGGCTGACTTGTGTCCATCTTCCTCAACAGTAAAGATGGATATACCAAGTAATGTTGCCTCCACTTATGACTGTGACTCAACTTTAGAGAAAACAGAAAATAGCTAGAAATTTTTATAATATGGGAACTTGACCAACAATAATAGTATGTTTAATTTTAAACATGTACCATTGGTATTTCTGGCTGTTAACAGGTGTTGACAATGATCCAAGAGGGACTTTCCCTTAAAATGTAACAACCTTGAGTTTTCAGCATAATGGTAAATGCTTACATCTATATTTTTGTTGGAGTCATAATTCAAGCTGGAAATGGAAAACTGATTATTTTAAAATAGAAGCAAAAGTTTATTTTTATACACTTGTGTAGCAATGCCATTTTTAACTTCAAATGTCATGTACCAAACTGGGACTAAAAGTGCACAATCAGGATTTGTTCTCCTTTTAGTAGAGTACGAGAACATTAACTGTTAGGTTTTATTCAAACCATTTCAGTTTGGTCAGCTAGAGAATGAGACAATAGCTAAGGAAACTGAAATACATATATATACTTAATTGTAGTAGTTTTAAAATAAGAGAACTATTGTCACTCATTTTGAGTATCATCCAAACAGGTGGAATGGTAGCTTTCTTTAATTGGTATAGATACATTTAAAGTAGTTAGGTAATAAAGGTAATAATTGGAGATATACCAATCTCCTAGAACTGGAAGGGACCTTGTCATCTAGTCCAGCCCCCTGCCTTCACTAGCAGGACCAATTTTTTTTTTGCCCCAGATCCCTAAGTGGCCTTCTGAAGGATTGAACTCACAACCCTAGGTTTAGCAGGCCAATGCTCAAACCACTGAGCTATCCCTCCCCCCAAGTTATACTTCTGCCTCTGACTTGAAGCAAATATAGATTCCCTCGCTCCCTTTTCCCCCTATTATGAACAGTATAATAAAATAGAACTCCGAGTGGCCAAATCCTGCTTACCTTACTTATGTTTCATTGACTTCATCGGGGTTAGTCATTTAAATAAGTTCTGCAGGATTGGACTCAATATTTAATCACTTGTACATACAACTGCCATTGATTTTAATTCTGCATTTACTTCAGTTGCAGTGTTGTATGGGTGAGGAATGTAGGACTGGGCTTTGAATTTATCTGTGCCATTTATTTATTAAGATTTTTTTCAACTGGTTTAAAAATAGGAAATTACTGATGTAAGCTAAATTAATTTAAGCAAGGGTTAAACTGGCTTTAGGGGCTTGTACCTGCTTAACTAGATCAATATTGCTTCAGTTTAATTCTCTTCAATGCTACGTGGAATAGTGATATGATCGCACAGGAGTGGTAGTCTCCATGCTCTCAGTTACTGTGCTACAGTGGCCCCTGGCAGCTCAGCGAAGCAATGAGACTTTCTCATAGTGTTTAGTACAGTGAGCTCTGTGGACATACATAATATATGCACCATGATATTTGCTAATCTTTCAGTTTACAAAAGTGCCATATGAGTTAAAAACAAAAATCTGCTGAAATTAGCATCTAACATGGGCTATCTCTAACAAAAACCAACCCACGCCAAAAGTCTCTCAAATCTTTCTATTGCTATGCACTTCAGCCCCCTTCAAGCCTCTGTTGTTATGCTTATACAAAGCACATGGGATCTTTATAGAAGTAAATAAACAGCATTTATTGAGAATACAACAGTTAGCATATGGTTTTTAGACACCACTCTCTCTCTCTCTCTCTCTCTCTCTCTCTCCTGCCAGTGATGTTTATAGTTACCAGTCTGTTGTAGCTCGAGTGAATCTAATGGCCAGTTAGATTGAGCACGAGTATGGAGCTGGGCTCTTGTCAGTAGCGATCCGATGCTCCTGGAGTGTGGCAGACGAACCCGAAGTCCCATGGCCAAGCACCCTGGTTCTTATAGGTTTTTTTTCCTTTGTTGAAGTCCATGGATTTTGCTGTGTCAGTTTGTGACTGGTTACTTCTTAATTGGTGTAAACGTTTCAATACACCTCCGAGAGGGTCATCCTGTTATTTGTTCTGATTTAATCAATTGTCCTTAGGGGTTCCAGCCTTCACCTCAGGGTCCTCAGTCTGCCCTTCATTATGGATGCGTGTTGATGATTCTTTGATGTCCTTTAAGTCTCTTTACTCCTTCCTTGACTTTGGCTATCACAATGGCCTTCACACCTTATCTTTTCCTGATGCATACATCCTCATTCACACAAACAGATTGAGAATACAAACAGTAGTATTTTATATTGAGCAAAAAGGCATTGCAAATTAAACCTTGCTAAGTTTTACAATCAATAACCAAGACAATTTACATTGAGACCCAAGTCTTCAATGTTCCTCTAATCTACTTAACAGACACAATAGAGAATCCTGTCTCTTACTTACTAAACCTTAAAACAAATAAATGTATATTTAACTAGAGTGCGTAATTTGTAATACATATAGGAAACCATAGTAGACATTATAACACATCCTAAACCAAAAGGGTGACCATAATCACTCATAAGGATTGTTCTGGTCTGTCATTCCTTTCTGCTATTCAAAAAGGGTGGCTGACAGGATGAAATCAAATCATACATTAATTCTCATAGTACATTATAAAATCCAGCTCCTACATTGTCATCCTCAAACCATAAGTACATAGATAAGCCTGGTTTGTGTTGGACATAATGTAGGAGTGGGTTCTAAAGCTGAGGGTCTGTCACTGATACCATATTAGTACTAGGTCCCTCTCCTTAGATTTAAATGTGAAATTAAGGATGTCATTACGTGTGCATTTGTCAATTTACCAATATTTAATGTAGGTTGTAATTGTGTTTTAGGCAGTTTTGTGAGCCACTTGTTTGTTACTGACAAAATGAAAGTGGTGCCTGAAATGAAATGTGGTGTTGTTGTTTGACAGAATCAAGCACAGGTTTGTCACTGAATCTTGATTAAAGCTCAAAAGGTAATTAGTGTGACGTTTTCCGCTTGTTTTAAATACATTGGTCATTTTGCCTGCATATTCCCCTGTTAAATGACCTAGATAAGATACTTGCGTCTGTCTTGTCCTCTTGGTGTCATCGCCTAAGGAAAATGTAATCAGCTCAATGCTTTGAGCTGAAGAATTGAAAAGGGACACTTAGGCCTTGTCTACAGTACAGGGGAAAGCCAATCTAAGCTATGCAGTTTAACAGCGTAACTCAAATTGATGTAGCTTAGATCTACTTACCACAAGATCCACACTACGCTATGTCAATGGGAGATGCTCTCCCGTCGACTTCCCTTACTCTTCTCGTTCCAATGGAGTACAGGAGTCGACAGGAGAGCGATCTGCAGTTGATTTAGTGGATCTTCACTAGACCCGAGACCCACTAAATCGACTGCTGATGCATTGATTGCTGAGCGTTGATCCCTCAGTAAGTGTAGACAAGCCCTTAGTAATACTGTTACAGGAATAAGCATTAAGATTGAGTATGGAAAGCTTTGTGCTATGAGAGCTTCCTATTACTCCCTATGTTTAGTGACTCTCTATATAATGTGGCTTGAACTTTCAAAGCCCAAAGAAGCGAAGTGTTAACCAATTCAGAGTTAAAATAAAACTCCCATATCAAATGAACACTAAACTCCATCAGGAGGCAAAATCACAAGGACATGTTTTCAGAGGGATGTGAATATGATCTCCCATTGTGTACACACAATTTCTCATGGGCAATCATTTTTATGTGTGGGTTGTGGTTTTTTTTTTTTTTTTTTTTTTTACCCTAGAATTAAATGTTCCAAAGTCACTTTCATGCACAAAACCTTACTTGGGCTCAATTTGCTTGCACAAATGTGCTTTGTACATATAAATGCTATAATGTGCATGACAAGGAGCTGGGTGTACAACAACTATGCTAATACAAATAATGGTATATTATGAAGAGTTAGCTTTTTATAGCCATCTATCACCTAAGTTTCCCTTACTATCAAGTCAGTGAATGGATACTGAAGAAGGAAAAATATAGATACTGCATACATTGCAAGAAGCCCTTCAGAAAAGTTTGTAAGGCAATTTCTGGTGAGGTGGTGTACATGTGGCGACCTTGCCTTTATGTGAAGTGAAATGTTAAAAATTCTTTAAAAATTATGGTTCTGTTAGAAAGAACTTAAGTGGCTTATAAAAGTTAAGATGCCTTTGAACACAAGACTCCAGGAAGGTCAGACAGGTATTTTCAATATGTAACCTAGAGCTGAACTGGTATCAATTTCAAATAAACTCTAGCTGCTAGGAGTTTTGATAGATGCCTTCTCTAGATACAACACTTGCAGCTTTGACTTTTGTGGCTTAGAATAGTCAGGAAAGGTCCTGGAGGCTACTGTATTTGGAATAGTTAAGGAGAGGGTAGTGAGGTTTTGGCATATTGTATCTCCAGTAGAGATGTCATTGCAGTACCATGTTTGTATACCCTAATATTTTTATACTGCTTGTGATGGAATGCTAAGGCCAATGTATTTTTCTAAAATCTATATTTTGTTCCCATTTTTCTTTTCTGACAAAAAACTGGACACTAGGAAACATTTTTAAACAGTGTCTTAAAATTAGCTTTTTATATAAGAAAATTATAACTAATACCGAAGGTAAAGTTTAGGAGAGTGGTGTAGTTCAGTGTATTGCTGTTTTGCATCAAGAGTGCCACATTCTGCTCATTCTGCTCTGTTACACATAGGGTAACTTCTGTTTTCATGTGAGTTACCTTTATTTCATTTCAGTTTCCGTAAAGAAGCAAAGATGAAAATTTATATATGCTGAACTACCTTCCAGCATTTATAATGGTGTTAAATATATAAATAAATGTTTTTAATGTCGGGGGGGGGGGGGGGGTCACACTTAGAGGCTTGCTGTGTGAAAGGGGTCACCAGTAAAAAAGTCTTAGAACCCCTGCTCTAGTAGTTGGGATGGTATGAGGAAGCTCTGGATAAAGAGACTTCCGTCTCAAGAGTTGTTAGGCTGACAGCTTGCATAAGCATTACATTTTTTTTTTAATTAAAAATTATCAAACACTGACATAGGTTTGACATGATTTTCTTACAATACTATTTATCTCGAAGATATCTGTACAAAAAGCATAGTGCAATAATGCAAAACCCCTTTTCTCTTACTCAAACAAAGGATCATATGATTAATTCAAATCAGTTCACTCATTAAATTAGGTTTCTTTGGTAAAAATGGTGTTCTCCTTTTTTGCGAACAAATGATGTTTGTTACTATGTAGAGAAAATAGGCATTCAATTTAAGATATAATTTTGGTGTCCACATCGTCTCCACATTATGGTTAGTTTGCCCTCCTATTGGTAAGACTGGAGGAAAAATAATATATTTAGTACACCTTTTTTAAAAAAGCCTCTTTCCCTGAAGAAATAATAATAAATCTTAATGCTAGCAGGACCTTTCACATTATTTTAGTTCAGGTCCTGTCTGGGCTTCTGTATAAAGTTCCATTTCTTAGAGATTGATACATTGGCTGTCAAATGAACTTCATGCTGAAACTTGTTTGCCTGGGAGCACTTAAAAAAATTGTAGAAAAATTAGGTTGACTTTGATTTAAATTATTTGGGGTTATTCTGATGTTTAACTATGGTATAATACACTGGCTCACGAACTACAACTATTATAAGTAGAACAACTTATACTGACCTGTAAGTATATGAAAAGCAGATATCTAACTTTTGGTAAATAGATTACTTCAGTTTCTTTCCTCATTGATTCAGCTGAATTCAAACAAAACTCCTATGAATGAGCAAAAAATGTTTTAGATTAATTGAATTAATTACAAATTAGACCCAATTTTATTAGATTTCTGAAAAATATGATGGGTAACTGTTATTGAGCCCAGCCATTTATATTTGTGTGTGTGTCTGTGTGTTACTTCAGATAATCCCCAAAGGAGAGGTAAGAACACACAATAATCTTTCTAGCATCAGTGAAAGTGAATGAAACTCCAACAGGAAGAGAACTAGTCTCCAACACCAGCTCGTCTCCTATTAAAGCTAATGGAAAGCGTACTAGTGCCTTCGCTGGGAGTTGTTTCAGGTCCTTGAAGACCAAAACACTTAATGATAACATTTCATTGCAACTATCCAAGTCAGCACTTTGACATTGCTGATCTGTTTGTGGAAGGCTGATGGGGCCATGACCTAGTTTTGTTAATTATTATTTAACATAAGTATTCCTTCAGATGTAATGTTCAATAGGTTATAGCTATCTGTTATCTCAAGACCCCATACTTTCTTAACTGGTTATGGGCAGTGGGTGAAGTTTCCATCCCCACAATTACGTCAAATTGTGAGACATATTGATACCTATTCTATTAATTGCTTGGGCTGGCAAAGCTAGAACAGGCTTCTAAGTCACTTCTGTTCTGAAAATACACTGGCTGTCATGTAGAAATATGTAAGTGTAAGAGCCCGGGAGCGCACTCTTAGTACAGGCTGTGGCATAATGTGTCTTCCTCAGTTTCTCCTCGGTCCAGCCATTGGAAAGAAATAAGTCTCTTCCAGGGTCCACTCAGAATCTCGGTTTTAGGCATAATTTAGTCAGGTACATGTACAATAGTTGGTAAGACTGTTCTCCTCATGGCAAAACTGTTCTCCCAATTCCCACAGTGAAACAGAAACGTACAGTGATTTTTTTCCCCACATTCCTCACCGATCAGTCCACCAGTATTTGGTTCCCAGTTGCTTTCTTCTGCTCCAACTTAGTCCAATGAATCAGCCCTTTTCAGCCTCCCAGCACTGGCTGTTTGACATAGGAAGATGAGCAGGTTAGTCTCTGCACTGGATCTTAGGTCTTAGCCGTTTTTGGTCCCTTGGCTTTTAACTGACTCTCTAGCTCAGGATAGATAGTCAGCATACCGCCCCTCTGCCAGCTGCCTAGCCAATCCCAAACTCCCTCCTACCAGAGCTTTCCATTTTTTGCAAAATGTCTCTCCCAGGCAACTCTCACCTGCCCCTTTCCTATGCTCTCAGGTTCCTCTGACTGGCCAGGTGTCTGTCCTCCCTGGTCCTTTATAGCCCTTAGGTGCTGCCTGCCAAACTGGGAGCATGTGTTCTGGCACAGAGGAGCTGGACCTGCTTCATTTATAAGGGCCAGCCTCCCTGTAACACTAGGCAATAAATATTTGCCTGAAGCTTCAGGGTCCAAACAACTTAACTATGTGTAGGACCAGGAAATTCAATATATTAATTACCTTGAATCATACCTATTTTGTGACTGTATCAAACACTAACTATATATGCAGTAGCTAGCAATACAGGAGACCTGACCAATATAGTGAAATATTGCACTTTGATAGCATCTTCCATCTAATGATCTGAGAGTTTTATAAAGATTGAATTAAAGATATTATCACAGTTGATAGGAAAGCAGAGGCATGAGCAAGTTAATGACTTGCATATAATAAGAGGGCTTGTGACAGAGCTGGGAATAGAGCTGAAATCTACTGATTCCTAGTCCTTTGTTTTAAACATGTGATCTTCCATGCCTCCTTATATGCTTTGCAATATTTTCCTGTATGAACTTCAGCATTTTGTAGCATGCCTCTTGGTGAAGGAAAGGACTGTCTGTCATATGCTATCCTTTTGGCTATGGCACGGCATGAGCAAACTGGCATATTCAAGTCAGAAAGCTGACATGTGACAGACCTTTCACCTCACTGAGACTCAAGTCATCAGTAACTTATGCTCAGTAAATTGCCTCCTGATTTCCTTGTTTAACACAGATATGCTAGTATAAACATGCAGTAACTTTTATTCTTTGCTATATCTGCCTTTCCTTGGTGTCTATGTAATCTGTGTTACATGTGTTGTGTTCCCTGTCCTGTCTGTAGAAGATGCAAGTCTGTTATAGCCCCCAGCTACAGAACCCAGCTCAAGCAGTAGACTTATACTTTCAGCAAGCCTGTGGGAGCCCTGTCTTGGGCTGGGGTTCTCAGGGCTTCCAGGATTCTGGCTATGGAGCCCAGATCCTGAGAGTCCCTGCTAAAACTGGGGCTTCTAGGCTCCTGTGTCAACATAAGGGAGTCTGGAAACCTGTCGTCCCCAATGCCAAGACAGTCCACATGGCAGACTCTCAAAGCTAAGACTTCCCAGCTGTCCAGAATGCAGGCAGGTTTCCAGTGTTGGAACCCTGCCTGTGTTTTGATGGAAGTTGATCAAAAGTAAGATGTTTCCATGAAACACTTCAGTTTTGACGAATCAGCATTTTCCAATGGAAAAACTGTTTTGTTGGAAAATTCCTGACCAGCTCTATTCCTGACCATCTGGAAGGCATTGGTTCCACCTCAGATTTTTGTGAGGATGTGGCCATCTCCTCATTCGTTTAATCACCTGATGACTTCAGGCAGTTTCAGGAATTGCTAAGGTTTAGGACATTGGTTCAGGAGTTGGAAGCATCCATTAACAAGGGGAAGATACACCAGCAGCTCAGTTCCTGGAGAGTGAAGACTAATGGTGTCTGCTAGAGACCAACCTCTAGCCAAGAATTTAAGAAGAAACAACATTTTTATTAGGTCTTATAAGTTGGGCTCCACTGTTTCCTAACTCATCCAGTTCTGTCTCATTGATAGTGTCAGAAGTGAAAAAGGAAGAAGTGCCAAGAGAACTGAGACCTACCTATATGATGTTGACTAAAAAGATTTGGGGAGGGAAATCAGGTACTCTTGTTACCCATATGGCCAGTTAGTGTATCATGGATAAATATCAGTTTAAAAGGGAAGTCATTGTAACAACTTAAAACTAGTCTAATTTTTCATTGCCTTTTAAAAAATATTCTGACTGAGGCTAAGGCTAGGTTCCAATAGGGAGCACATCAGCAGCTTACTGAAGAGTCAGAAAAATGAAGTCCACTTAAAGGCAATGGTTCAAATTCATGATGGGCATAAGTAGCTGGAAGTACCTCCATTATCCTGAGTGTGACTCGCCCAGTGTGTGGTGTGTTACTCGAATTACTTGCTCGATTTACTATGAATTTCATGGACTGTGAAATAAGCCCTTCCCTGTGAAATCCATCTCCTGGTGCTGCTTGGAGCACCCTAGTCTAGGTCAGGCTGGGGAGAGACAGGACTTGTCCTTCTCCTGCACAGCCACTTTCAGTGGGGAGATCAGGCTCACCTCCAGAGGTAGTGCAGAAGTGAGGATTGTACACCCTTACTTCTGCCCTGCAGCAGCCGAGAGCTGGCCTCAGCACTTCCGCCCCGCTGCGGCTTCTGCCGGGGCTTGAGGTGCCTGGGCTCAGGGCTTCTGGGGCTCCAGCCGGGGCTCAGGGGTTCCACACCTTTCTCCCCTCCACAGCTTCTGTCGGGGCTTGGGGCATCCATTTTTCTGGGGGTTCCCAAATTGTCTGGGGCCTTTGGGCCCCGGCCAT
Organism: Mauremys reevesii; assembly: GCF_016161935.1. Taxonomy (NCBI): domain Eukaryota; kingdom Metazoa; phylum Chordata; order Testudines; family Geoemydidae; genus Mauremys; species Mauremys reevesii. Next base: position 73,766,987 of record NC_052627.1, on the reverse strand, counting down.
GTGGACCCATGTGTTAATCTGCCACTGGCCAGGACTAGCAGCTAGGAGCCCCCGCCTGAGGCACTCCCACTAGCCCAGGGGAGATCAGACCCCCCTCAGCTCTGGGAACTTCCTCCAGTTGCAGGAAGCTCCGGAACTGCTGCCCAGCCATGGAGCTTCCTGCAACCAGGGGAGGCACCCGGGGGTGGGTCAGATCTCCCCCTGAGAGGGGCTGTGCAGGGGAACAGGAAGTCCTGTCCCTCCCCAGCTGGCCAGGACTAGCAGCTAGGAGCCCCATCTGGGGTGCTCTCTGTAGCAGGTAGAGATCAGACTCACCTCCGTCTCTGGGACCCTCCTCCTGCTGCAAGAAGATCAATGGCCCAACTCTGAAGGCAGCACAGAAGTGAGTTTGGCAATCCTGTGACCCCTCCCCACAACAGCTTTGCAACTGCCCCATGATCCCCTTTAGGGTCAGGAGCCCCAGGGTTACAACACCCTGATATTTCAGATGTTTACATCTGAAATAATGAAATTGACCAATTTGAAAACCCCCTGGCTGTGATATTGACCAAAACGGACCTTGAATTTGGTAGGGCCCTATCAATGAGCCATCTTGTTTTCCATGTAGAACTGTCTGTTAATGGCTTTAGCTCTTTAGAAATTCCTTACCATCTTGTGTTTTAAAAAAATTCTATATCTTTTTAATGTGAACTTAAAGTACTAAAGGTGTACAAGAACACCCTTAAAATTTTTAAAGAAATAAGGATCTGAGTTTCTTTTAATATGAGATGTTTTTATGATTTTTTTTTTACTAAACATTATTTGTTCCTGAAAGGCATCAGGAAGGAAGTTGCAGCAATCCATTCCAGATACAGTTTTAGTGTTTTTGATGTAGGTTTCCTGTAGTTTTTAAAGTTTAAAAAATGAAAGATCCCAGCAAAGCTTTGAGTCCTGACAAGTGCTTTATTCTATGAACAGTAGCTTTTGAAACTTAGTATTCTTGTCACTTATACAGTACTGTAGATATAGAGAAGTCCCACTGCCAAATGTCAGTGAATACAAGGGCTGCCTTTGACGGCGTGGAATTATTCTTTTTGTGCAGTCCAAGCCATGCTACATATTCAGCATGAAATCTTTTCTTCTGAAAAGGAAATTATTTTTCACCACAATGCCTGTGTAAAGGGGAACAAGCATATCTATCAAAGAATATATTGTTTTGATATCCAAGATTAGTATGTTATTTTAATAATTTTAACTATTTGGTCCCTGAATGAAAGGATTTTGTAGATAATGTTTTCCAAAGAAATTCAATGTGTTGAATTAGAATTGTGCATAATTGAAACACTATTTCAGAACATACTTTGCTCAGAAGAATAAGCAGGAGTGAGGAGGAAATGTTAATTTTAATAGGTCAGTCAGCTATGTTTATCTCAAAATTTAAAATAGTTTATTAATATGTTGAGAATTCTATCTGCTGTCTTCAAAGCAAACCTCTCTTTCCAAGTGAATCTCCTTTGGAGCTGCTGGTGTCAGTACATTCTAGAAATCCAAAACCACAAAATGAGTATGCTCAGACCAGTTCAGAACAGACTATTGGAACAAACTGTCATTTAAAAGGTATCTTCTCTTTTCCTGAAAGTTACAGATTTAAGAGAATGCACACCATTGAAAACCAACAATTATGTGCAATCCCATTCCATTCAACCGCCACATAACTCATGTAGACAAACTGTCTACTGTAGCATCGGATGTCCCTCCCTCCCCCAAACAAAAAACCATTAACAAATACATTGTTTGAATGTCGTTCTGCTTGTGTCTAGTGCATATTCTGCTGAAGATGGGGGGGGGGAGGGGAATGAGGGGTTTGAGAAACATCACACAGAGGAATTTATGCATACCTCGATTCCAGCACACTGCATCTAGCATGAACGCTTGAGGCCTGATCATCATTAGCAGTTAAACAGTATATAAAATGAATGAGTTGTAAACAGGGATTCAGAATGGTTCAGGTTTTAACTGTTTAAATACAGTTTGACAATCAGACTGGAGCAGGAAAAACTGACAAATAGCGCTGGTGTATTTTCAGTTGAGAGCAAGCTGTTTGTAAACTCTTGTGCCTAATCATGATGGCAAGGTAAAGTATGTTTAAGTGGTACTGGCCTGAACTGCTTTGAATTAGAGTTTAAAATGGTTAATCTCTAGCCAAACAATCCCAAATGCATACCATATAATCCAGTTTTGAGTTCTGAATCTGTTGCAAAAGCTATTTTTAATTACTGGCAGGATACTGTAAATAGGTAAAGCCTCTGATTCAAACTTGTGTCCTATGCAAGCACAGACTCAGACTTTAAGGTCAGAAGCATACTGTTATTCTCCTCTAAAAATGTTTCAGTTAGCAGTATTCTGATAATGAAATTGCACCCTTCTAAGCTAGCTGGATCATGATATAGTGTTATACTTCAGTTAACATAGTCTTAAAATCTAATTTAGCTAAAAAATTCATTCACGCATGATCATCTATTTGTGTCATCAGCAGCATCACCAAATTTAGGATCATGTTGATTAAAGATTTCCAGTGAGTTAGAAACAATATTGAATCCAAGGTGTATCATCCTCCTGATTAGAGCTGGCCAAATCTCAGAATTTACTGGTTGCAGGAAACATCAACATTTCAGAATTTTGGTTTTGTTCCAATTTAAAAAATGTCCATGGAACTGGAAATTCTAATACCAGAAACACACATGGTATTTCCAAAATGAAATATACAACCAGGAACCAGTAGCTGCTAACTGAAATTAACATAATTCTTGTCAGTTTCATGGCTGGTCACCACTGGCGGCCAGAGTGAGCGTGAGAATGATGCTATAGCCCAGTGGTTAGGGCACTTGTCTGGGAGATGGGACAGTGGGTTCTAGGCCCCTGGTCCAGTAACTATTTAATTATTTATATACAGTGGAATAGCTTCAACAGGAGAGACTGACCTCAGAATAGCCAATAACCTGTGCGAAGGGCACACACCCGGGATGTGGGAGACCTGGCTTCAAGTCCCTGCTCCAGAGCAGGGTTCCCTAACCACTGGTCATCAGCGGACCACCATCTCCTCCTTGTGAATGATGCCGAATCATAGAATATCAGGGTTGGAAGGGACCTCAGGAGGTTATCTAGTCCAACCCCCTGCTCAAAGCAGGACCAATTCCCAACTAAATCATCCCAGCCAGAGCTTTATCAAGCCTGACCTTAAAAACCTCTAAGGAAGGAGATTCCACCACCTCCCTAACCCATTCCAGTGCTTCATCCCCCTTCTAGTGAAAAAGTTTTTCCTAACATCCAACCTAAACCTCCCCCGCTGCAACTTGAGACCATTACTCTTTGTTCTATAATTTGGTACCACTGAGAACTGTCTAGATCCATTCTCTTTGGAACCCCCTTTCAGGTAGTTGAAAGCAGCTATCAAATCCCCCCTCATTCTTCTCTTCTGCAGACTAAACAATCCTAGTTCCCTCAGCCTCTCCTCATAAATCCTGTGTTCCAGCTCCCTAATAATTTTTTTTTTTTGCCCTCTGCTGGACTCTTTCCAATTTTTTCCAAGTCGTCTTGTAAATCTGCCTGAAAAATTGAAAGGTTTCATGCTGAAATGAATGGTTTGGACACTTACATATTTTTCCTTTGTTTCAGTTTAAAAAAAATGAAAAAATAAGGTTTTGTATAAAGTTTCAGTTGAAATAAATACATTAATCTGCATTTTTCATTTAAAAGAATTATTTGTTTTAACAACTTTGCCTAGCTGTGGACCCTAGAAGCCTGTCCCAGGGGGCTGTGAAACCGGGACCTTGGAAGCCCTCCAAGCTCCTTGCAATGGACCTAGAGCCTGGAAACCATGAGAGATTCTAGGGCTTGCAGGCTTCTGGTTCTACTGTTGGGAGCCTGGAACTCTGGGGCAGCCAGGTACCCCAGAGCCACAGACCCTGGAAACCCCAGGGGCTATCTGCCAGGATTCAGTGGAAAGGTGTGTTTGGTTTTTTTTTTTGTCTTTAAACACATAGAAATGCCTCAGTAACATTAGCAATTTAAAACATTGCAGCATAATGCTGGCAATTGAGAATCTGAACTGAAATTGATTAAGTAAAAGCACAAGTGAAACTGACTAGTTTCTATTTTTGTTGTCCAGACTGAGAAAATGGCAAAGTAAACAAACACCATAAATGGTAAAAACTCAAAGTTAAACATATTTGTTTAGTAATATACTAAAAAAAAAATCCTTATTTTTTGTTCTCTATTGCCATTATAATTCAGAAATAAAACTTTTCTTTTAAGAAGTAACCTTAAAGCCAAACAAAGGTCAAATCCTGCAAACAGTACTCCTGGAGCAATTCTGTGCCAAAAAATTAAAAATTCTGCACAAAATATTTTAAAATTCTGCATATTATATTTGTCAAAATAATGCAATATAATCAAGCTGGTTTCAATTATTTTGGTAATTTTATTTATAGTACAATACAATGGATGGAGAATGGGAGTGAGGAACATTGGAGGAAATCCCCAAACCCACTTCCCTAATAGTAATGTAGCTAGGTTTGACTGTTCATTTCTAGTTACTAGTCAACAAAGATATGCAGCCGTATGCTCGGTGTTATATCATAGGCAACTGAAGACCAAGTGAAGGTTGGGGAATCAAACTCCTTAAAAGTAAAAGCCTTAAAAAATTTACACCTGATTTCCTGGGGGAGATTCATAAAGACAATGGGAACAATTCACTAAGCAGGCAGGCTGCTACATTCTGCTCTGCTTGAGGGGATAGAGCAGGGGTGGGCAAACTTTTTGGTCCGAGGGCCATATCTGGGTGGGGATACTGTATGTAGGGCTGGGGCTGGGGGTTGGGGAGCGGGAGGGAGTGCAGGTGTGGGAGGGGGTGCAGTGTGCAGGAAGGGGCTCAGGGCAAGGGATTGGGGCACAGGAGGGTGCAGGGTGTATGAGAGGGCTAAGGGAAGGGGGTTGGGGTGCAGGAGGGATGTGGAGTGCAGGAGGGGGGCTCAGGGCAGGGGTGCAGACTGTGGGAGGGGGCTCAGGGCAGGGGATTAGGGGGCAGGAGTAGTGTGGGGTATGGTGGGGGCTCAGGGCAGGGAGTTGGAGTGCAGGAGAGGTGCGAGGTGCAGGCAGGGGCTTAGGGCAGGGAGTTGAGGGGTGGGGTGCATGCAGGGTTTGGGCTCCGGCCCGGCGCCGCTTACCTAAAGCGGCTCCACGGTGGCAGTGGCACGCACTGGGGCCAGGGCAGGCTCCCAGTCACCTCTATATTGGGTACATCTTATAACAGCTATACTAAAATTAGCAAACAAAAACTAGTGGCACTTAAGATCATGGCAGAACATACACCTGTTCACCCAAAACCTTAAAAACAATGAAATAAAAAGTTAAGGTGAAAGACTTGTCTTCCTTTCCACCTTCATACTGCCCTACAGTGCTGTCAATAACATGCTAAAATGTTCTGGAAGGTTTTCAGTTCCATCCCCAGCAGAACCCAAAAGCACTATGTATCCCGACTGCATCAGACTTGCACTCTAGCAAAATACCATACCAATGCTAAGACCAAATAACTTGCCAAATACAGTGAATGTTTGACAATCATATGTGCTGATCTGTTGATATGATTAATATAAAAGCATGAGAGGTCACTCAAGGATTTGCTACTTCTGCACCCTAGTAAAGGTGTGATTTCCGCCTTCCCGCCAACCCCCTCGTGTCTGTCCCAAGAACATACCAAGTTCATTCTAGTTTGCTGATCTGGTAATTGCAGTGGTTCTGGTTCTTAAATATCAAAAAACAAGAATTCTTGTAGGTTAAGACCAGCTGAATTAAGGACCTGATCTTGCTTTTGCTTAAGTCAATAAAAACTTCTCATTGACTTTATTGGGAATCAGAGCTGGTCTGCCAACTGTGTAGTCTTCAGGTATTCTCTATGTCCCTGATACTATACGGAAGTAAATGGGACAATATATAGTCATTCAGCTGTTACTTGTGTAATCTATTTTCTTATTATTTTACTTTTTTCCATGCTGCAGGAGAGTTTTACTTGAGATACCTACTCAGCACAATACTTACTCTCTCTGTCTCTCTTTTATGTTTTCCCTTATGCCACTATGTTTGGTTTCTATGCTCTGATTAATTTTTTGGCTAACATTAATGCATTTATTTCCTGTCAGTGTCACGCACGCTCTCCTATGAAATCTTTATTCCTATTTATGCCTTCTACTGTTTTTTTTTTCTCTTTTTGCTGAGGCCAGTTTGATTACACCGTGGTGTGTGGTTTTGAATAAACCTTTGGGATATTAACCAACCAATATGAGATTATATTTTATTCATGTAGAATAATCTATAATCTGAATAGGCTGCATATTAAAAAAACAAAACAAAACCCCCAAATCTTTCACCTGGACAAAGTCCTGTCTTAACATATGGCATGCTAACTCTTCATATTCATCACATGACAGGAGTTCTAGCATCTGTGTCTTGGGCCCAAAGGCCTTACCCTTTCCAGGAATCATACAGTAGTTGATTTATGTAGCTGTGTAGCTGAATTAGGATAAAACAGATGGAAGGTTCCAATAAAAATATTAAAAATGCATACATATATTCTAAATGCCATGCTTCTTTATTGCCAGCACAACAAAATCATTTTATGTTTTTCCAGCTCAAATGTTCTTTGCTGAAAGATGGAAATGTTGTGATGATGTAAGACTTAGTTCCCCACTGCTAGCATTGTGAATGACTGAATAATTATCTGACTTGCATCTTGGATCAGAGCATTACTATCAAGACCACAGAAGCAGGAGTAAGAAACTACTAAAGTCTAAAAACAGGTAGATCTGCAACTTCATGTCAAACAACATGCCTTCTTAATTCTGTCCTGACTTAGTGACTCTGTTCAAATGAATGTTCTACAGCTGATGACAAAATAAAATGATATAATATAAAATTTTCCAGGGGAAATGGGGGACTGACTAGTTGTACTGGTAATGCTATGTGTATAAGATACATCGGAATTGCATTGTCAGTAGAGCTGGTCAATTTATTTTCCTTATAGAAAATGTTGCGGGGGGGGACAAAAAATAATTTTAGTCTAAGTTTTTCCACAGAAAATTTCAAAATCTGATTTATTTATTTATTTATTGCCCCAAATCAATGTATTTGCTTCATGGGAGTTGTAATTCAGATTCTTGAGCTCCCATTCTCTGTGAACTAGGCTCCTTGGCCAGATTACATTTGCCCTGATGAATTATCTCCCTTCATGGAAAGGGGAGGTTTTGTCATGGGAGTCCCTGACCATGGTGCATTATGGGGGATAGAATCTGGTCAGGGAAACCAGCTCATTGGGAAGGATGGAGACACGAAGCAACTGAAGTGCAACTCCCATGAGGAACTGTGGCAGCATTTCCAAATAAAAATATTTTGGTTTTCAGTTGAAATATTTCAACAAAAAATAAAAATTTTCCATAGAAAGCAAGCACTGATTTTTTTTGTTTGTTGAAAACTCAATTTTCCACTGGGAAAAAAAAAAGCCACCCCATCCAGTTTCAACAGAAATTTTTTTATTAGCCCTAATTGCTGGAACAGGCCAGTAATCTGTCCTGTGTGTAACAATGGCTAATTCAAGATGGTTGCGAGGAAGATTTAAAAAAATCCCTGAAAACTCAAAATCATGAAAGAAAAAAGGAAAGTAAGAGAAATTTCTTTCTAACCACAAGCAGTTAGTAGTTGGCTAATGCCCTCAGTCTTGAGGATGTATATCCCTTATATTTGTTTCTCCTAGCTAATGTAACTGCATAGGTTCTCATTATCTATTGAAATATCTAATCCTTTGCTGCAGTCTTTTATACTCCTGCTCTCAGTGATATCTTGTGGCAGTGCATTATGTATTATATAGAAAATTATTTCTTTTTTATCAATTTAAAGTGTATTTTCTTTCAGATTTGTTGAGGTCTTTTTAGTGTAGTATTATCCTTATTGGGTAAATACTTTACATATCCATTGTCTATAGAAACATAGGAATTGCCTTACTGGTTTGAACCTGTGGTCCATTTAGTCCAGTATGTTGATATCTGCCAGTACCTGATGCTTCAGAGAAAGGTGTAAGAAAGGAAGCAGGTGTGGGGTATCTGCTCTGTACATTAGGTCACATTCTGATATGTAATAGTTAATGATTGGCTTAAGACTTGAAACATGAGGTTTGATATCCCTTCATATATCTCTATTCTTGTTAATTCCAATAACTGCATATTCTTGATATCTACATAAATGTCCAATCCTTTTTGAAATCTTATGAAGTTTGATTCTGAGTCATTATGCAACCTGATTGCCATATCTGTACAGTGCTTAAAAATATAACAGAGTATGTACCATAAGTGCTAAGTGTTGTCAATAAAGTTTGTAGTGGGAAGAGCCTTTTGGCTCAGATTCCCATCCCCCTGTAAGGGCTTGATTCTGCACCATTCAAGTCAGTGTGAGTCTTTCTATTGATTCATGGGAGCAGGATGAAACCTAAAATGCCTGGAATTAGGATTTTAATCAGTTATTTTATATTTTTACTAGGCTACTGCATCCATTAGTCTTCTTTTAAATCTCTGTAAATATGACTTTATGATCTGATCCTTAAAAGTTCTTCACTCCCTCTCTACTCCAGTTCATTTAATTGGGAATTGGCAGTTCTGAGAGCCTCAGGTGGTGTTTGGCACTTACATGACTAGTCCTGAATAGCTCTAACTTGTCTAGCTATAGCGGTGGTTCTTCAATTAAAATATTTGTAACTCAATTGGTATGCAGCAGCTCCATAATAAATACCTTGACTGCTTCAACATGTTCATTCTCATGTTCCATTGTCTGGGACATCAGTGTAGATGGAGACCTTCAAGACCAGCAGTGAAAAGGTTAATTTGGTAGCATTTGATTATTAAACCTGCATTGAGTAATTGTGGTAATCTTTGCCACACAACATCATAGAAGCTGGTTAATTGTGGCTCTGCAGCAGGAGGATATTCAGCAAAGAGGCTTGTTATCTACAGAAGCTGTTCTTTAGTACTTTGGGGGATCCCAGACTTGTTCATTTTTGAAGGGAGTGAACTTTTTTTTTAATGAGTTTTTTACCTCTATAAATCTGTGCTTGATTGATTAGGTAGCACATGAATTGCTTAGCCTGGGAAGTTATTCCTGCAATGATCTAGGGTATCTTCCTGCATTGCCATGAAAGAGGCCAAGTTCTGTGGCTTGAATCTAATTACTTTCCCCCTCTGCTCTTTCTGCCTTTGATCATCTCCTGTTTTATCTTTTTGGCCCTTGGGGCTATCTTTAAATTTAAATGCTAGCTTGACAGACATTTTTACTGGCTGCCAGTCATGGAGATCATTCATTGGGGACTGTTGAACAAAGTGAAACTCTGAGCACGTTCAGGAAGTTGTCTATACCTTATATCTCGGTCTTTGATTGCCATATAATGTGCTTAGCATCACATCAGCCAGAGACCTGTGAGGCTTCTGTTCTATTTGCATGGTAAGCAGGCTACAGGCAAACAATGTGGATTTCACTTTGGCAAAAGGTAAGGTCATGGATCTAGGATCAAAAGAATGTAAACCGTGCTTACAGGTTGAGGGACTCTATCCCGGGAATCAGACACTCTCTCTCTGAAAAAGATTTTGGCATTTTGACGGTTCTCTGGGGTGCAGCCTGGAACTGGGGTACTGTTGAGCCCTCCAGCGTACTAACCTGAGCTCCCTGTCATGCTATGGTGCTGTGACAAGCTGCAATCCTGTCCAGGTCTTGCACTTACACGCCATCCACAGGCAGGGACACACCCAGCTGAGTTTCATGAATGCTTTTGCCAGCCACTCATGAACCAGTAATAGTGCAGCTCCAGCCAATTCCCCACAGCTCCCCAGCCTTGCACTGTCCTGCCCTGGTCAGAAGCCTGATCAGTGTAAGCTTATTACCCAGTCCACCCCTTTCCTAATATAGAGAGGACATGCACCAGCCCTATTTCCTGAACAGATTTCCCTTGCACTTCAAGCAACATACTGTTTTAGGTAAAACATATAAGACAGATTTATTAACTACAGAAAGATTTGAAGTGATTATAAGTGGTAAGCGTACACATCAAAGTTGATTACCTAAGATATGGGATACTGCTTCTACCTAAGATATGGGAAGTAAAATCGCAGTCTGAGTTATACAGACTAGACAGGATTTGAATCAAGCAGTGTCTCACCCTGAAAGACAATGCAAGCAGGTCACAGATCTTCCATACTCAGGCTGGAAATCCCTTCACCCTGGGACCACCTCCTCAGTTCAGTCTTTTTTTCCAGACATGTTTCCAGGTGTTGAGTTGTAAGGGGACAAATAATGATGTTACTTCCCCCTTTTATAGCTACTTCCAGCTTGCTGGAAAGATCCTTTGCTATGACATGAGCCAAGCAGCTCCATTGTGTATGCACATTCTCTGAGAGGTTTCCATTGTATACAGTTCCTGGGGTAATTCTTGTGCATGTGTGTATTCCCCTTAATGGGCCATCATCAGTTTCTGGGTACCTGAAAGACTAGTTGTGGGTGTTTCCAACTTCAGAAGATATTTCAGTAACACACATAGCAAAACTTAATAACTTCACGTACAATGGTAGCACATACAACTTAACAGCATACTAATGTTCAACAGATTAAGACTTTTAAGATAGCTTACAAGGCATACTTTGTACAAAACATATAATAATGATATCACCATGGTAAGTATGAAGGAGCTAGGGTGTTGTTTTGGGGTACAATGTCTCACAGGGGTCATGTTGGATAAACATGAGTCTCCAGTGTGACGCTGTGGCCAAGAGGGCTAATGTGACCCTGGGATGTATAAACAGGGGAATATGGAGTAGGAGTAGGGAGTTTATATTACCTCTCTTTTTGGCACTGATGCGACTGCTACTGGAGTACTGTGTCCAGTTCTGTTGTCCACAGTTCAAGAAGGATGTTGATGAATTAGACGGTTCAGAGAAGAGCCACAAGGATGGTTAAAGGACTGGAAAACATTCATTATGGTGAAAAACTCAAGGAGCTCAAACTGCTCAGTTTAACAATGAGAAGGTTAAGGGGTAACTTGATCAGTCTATAAATACCTACGTGGGAAACAGAAATTTTATAAGAAAATAAGAATGACCATAGTGGGTCAAACCAATGGTCCACCTAGCCCAGAATCCTGTCTTCTGACAGTGACCAGAATGCTTTGGAGGGAATGAACAGAACGGAAATTGAGTGATTCACCCCTTGTCTTCCAGTCCCAGTTTCTTGGCAGTCTTCTAATTCTTTTTTGAACTCCATTATAGTTTTGGCCTTCACATCATCCCTGGCAACATGTTCCACAGGTTGACTGTGCATTGTGTGAAGAAGTACTTTTGTTTTAAACTTGCTACCTATTTATTTCATTGGGTGACCCCTTGTTCTTGTGTTTATATGAAGGGGTAAATAACACTCCCTATTCACTTTCTCCATACCATTCATGATTTTATAGACCTCTACCAAATCCTCCCTTCATCATCTCTTTCCCAAGTTGAACAGTCCCAGTCTTTAATCTCTCTTCATGTGGAAGCTCTTCCATACACTAATCACTGTTGTTGCCCTTCACTGTACTTTTTTCCAATTCTAATATCTTTTTCAATCTATCAGACAAAAGTATAACTAGATCAAACTCCTGGAAGTTGAAGTTAGACAAATTCAGGCTGAAAATAAGGTTCAGTTTTTAAACAGGGAGGATAGTTAATGATTGGAACAACAGGGACTTGCAGATGTATAAAGAGACAGATGAGGCAAAACAATGGGGAACGGTGGTCCCAAACAGCACTGTAGGCCCACAGTTGTAAGAGGTTGTTACCCCAGATGGACGCACAATGCAGAATAGGTGACACACTCTCCAGATCCCAGAAAGGGAGGCAGATAAGGGATACTCCTCTGCTGTTTTGCTTGTCTCAGACAGGTAACAACCTCAGAAGGTTGAGACAATGGAACCCCAATACATGGAATAACCAGAACATGTGGACTTACACGTTTTGACAGCAGTGGTGCTGATGTTTGAGGAGAGCCTCACACATCCAAGTAACAACATAGGGCACCTCAAAGACTAATTACATATTGTTAGAAATTTAGCTATTAAGTTTCTTATACATATTTGTAATTGTGCATTATATTAATGTTGAGTCTTTCAGTGGTGATAAGTTTTCACTTAGAAGGGATGATATGTTAAGGACTGTGCCATTAAGCGCTGAGATATGGGTATGACATTGTGACATTATGCACAACCAGGTGGAACTAGACACCGAATAAAACAGATCTCTTGCAAATACCTTAATCACTAGGCAATCATTGAACACTATGAAAAGTATCATAAGGCTCAGCTGTGGTCAGGATTCCGGGGTAATTCTCCTGGTTTCAAAACCTGCAAAATCCCAGACAAAAAGAAGAGTCCTCTTGTAAAAGTGACTCATAAGGAACTAGAGAGGTAATATCTTTTATTGGACTAGCTTCTGTTGGTGAGACAGACAAGCTTTTGAGCCACACAGAACTGTCAGAATTGCTCCCAAGGCCTAAGGATTTAAGTTCTTTGCATGGATTCAGGGAAAGCACCTCATATAGTCCTGGTGGCTCTAAGATGCTACACAATGCAGAAAAGGCAGGCTCTGACAGAGATCATGCCATTAGATCCAGATGAAACTTAGTTGGCTTTCTCAGAGCCTAGGGATCATGAAATATAGGGGTTCCTTGGATCTGGACTTTCTAGGATGGTCATCTTATTCAGGGCTCCTCATCAGTTCCATCTGGCAAACTCCCCAGGAGATGCTGCCTGAGAATTCTTGTGGCATGGATAACAGACATTTTGTCTCTTGCACTTGTGAGTTTCCCTGCTTTTGGTCTATGGTTTCATTGTCCTAGTAGAATATTGCTGCTATCAGATGTATGGTCATAGCTACCCATGGGACATCTCTTCTTCTATGGCCAATTGCATGATGGGTTTTAAATATCAGGCGAGTCAGTTCACTGTACCTGGCTTTTATTTTCTCACCTCAAAGCCCAGTGGCTGCCCTTGGGAGGGTAGTTAACACCTAGGGGTATTAAGACAGCTATTCTTTACCCAGGATTAAACTGTTTAGAATGTCCAGCAGAACATTAACTAGACTCCTTCAGTAGGAATCTGTATACACATGGTTGGAAGGGTGAAAAAAGGACTTGCTATAAAGAGTGATTGTTTTTCTCTGATTGTTTTTGCCTCCATAGAGCCACACTTCCCTCTCCCCTTCCTCCTCTCTGATTCAGGGGTCAGCTACACATTGGGCTTCTGGAGCTGTGGGGCAGCAAAAGGAGAGGCACATTTAAATGCTAATATTCTTGAGGGGATTGTGGACACCCGTACGTGCTCAAAAATGGTTTTGAGGCTGCATCTTCCATATGGCCCTGTGAAGGCAACACATTCAGAGAGCAAGAGTTACTGTTTGTAAATAACGCTAAGATATGTATGTATCTGTATATTCTCAGAGTTGCTATAGAAACGTGATTTTAAAGTGATTTAATGTGGATACTCACCTGAGAGAAAGAAATTGACGTTTAGTGCCTTCTGATGGCTCTCTAAGGCTACACAAGAATCTTTGACACCATCTGGACAACAATTCCACTATGCCATATGGGATCTTTCTGATACTTTTTAGTTATCTTCAAGCAGTACATACTCAATATGTAAACTCTTTCAGTGCTGAGGGAAGCTGAATGGCTGCTGTTCAGGGAGAATGTCACTTAGAGCAGCATCTAGAGAAATTTATAACACATCATCCTATTTATTTTTCAATATACTATGAAGATACCAGTCAATCTCCAGGCATATATACAATTTGCATAAAAACCCATATAACAAAGACTTGCCCATGCCAGTGCCTATTTCCATGAGTGAAAGTTCCTTTAACCTAGCCACCAGCAGAAGCCTAAGTGAATACATACATCCTGTAGTGTGCCCTGAAAGTTAAAAATCCTGGCCTTGGTTGCATTGACTGGGACATGGACTTCAGAGGTGAGGGTCCTATGCGAACCTCCAGGTCTTTAGTGCTCACATGTGAGGCCTGTTAGAGAGTTGTTGAACTGATTGCCATCACTAGGATGATGCCTAGGAACAAAGACACTCATATATATGTGTTTTTATATATGAGAAAAAGGAGACGGAATGGAGGTGAATAAAATTCAAAGGGTAAAGAGCAGGTACTGGTAGGTGTAGAGAATGGTGAATGTAACAGGCTAAAAAAAGTGCAAATGTTGAAGTTAAGAAATTACTTTGCAAACAAAAGTGTACTTTTTTAGTGCCAACAACATTTTTTATATAGTATGGACTGCTAAAAACAAAAATATTGAAACTGCATTCAAGAGTGTGGTCAAAAGTAATTGGTACTTAAAGGAAAATCATATGCTCTGGAGGAGAGGGAAGGAGGGACAAAAACAACAAGAAAACAAACCCTACTAGCCAGGCACTCTAGGGCTGAATTAGGAATTGGCTTTCTTGACTTTTTGCTGTCTGGAAATGTTATTACAATATATAGCACTAGACTGTATAGCACCAAGAAGGTTGGTGGTGATTGGACATCTAACATAGTGAATGCCAGTGAAAATGAGGTAGGATCAGAGTCTAAAATAGGGAAAGAACAAGTAAAAAATTACTTAGACAAGTTAGATGTCTTCAAATCACTAGGGCCTGATGAAATCCATCCTAGAATACTCAAGGAGCTGACTAAGGAGATATCTGAGCCATTAGCGATTATCTTTGAAAAGTCATGGGAGACAGGAGACATTCCAGAAGATTGGAAAAGGGCAAATATAGTGCTCATCTATAAAAAGGGAAATAAGGACAACCCGGGAAATTACAGACCAGTCAGCTTAACTTCTCTACCCGGAAAGATAATGGAGCAAATAATTAAACAGTCCATTTTTAAACACCAAGAAAAAATTGTCAAGAACAAGTTGTGTCAAACCAACCTGATAGCTTTCTTTGACAGGGTAACAAGCCTTGTGGATAGGGGGGAGACAGTAGATGTGTTGATTTTAGTAAGGCTTTTGATACTGTCTCGCATGACCTTCTCGTAAACAAACTAGGGAAATACACCTAGATGGAGCTACTATACGGTGGGTGCATAACTGGTTGGAAAACTGTTCCCAGAGAGTAATCAGTGGTTCACAGTCAAGTTGGAAGGGCATATCAAGTGGGGTCCCACAGGGATCAGTTCTGGGTCCGGTTCTGTTCAATATCTTCATCAATGATTTAGATAATGGCATAGAGAGTACACTTTTTTAAATTTTGCTGACGATACCAAGCTGGGAGGGGTTGCAAATACTTTGGAGGATAGTATTAAAATTCAAAATGATCTGGGCAAACTAGAGAAATGGTCTGAAGTAAATAAGATGAAATTCAATAAGGACAGATGCAAAGTACTCCACTTAGGAAGGAACAATCAGTTGCACACAGACAAAATGGGAAATGACTGCCTAGGAAGGACTACTGGGGAAAGGGATCTGGGGGTCATAGTGGATCACAAGCTAAATGTAAGTCAACAGTGTAATGCCGTTGCAAAAAAAGAAAAGCAAGCATCATTCTGGGATGTATTAGCAGGAGTATTGTAAGCAAGACATGAGAAGTAATTCTTCCTCTCTACTCCACGCTGATTAGGCCTCAACTGGAGTATTGTGTCCAGTTCTGGGTGCCACATTTCAGGAAAGATGTGGACAAATTGGAGAAAGTCAGAGAAGAGTAACGAAAATTATTAAGAAGCAGCAAAGATTATTAAATTATTAAAGGTCTAGAAAACATGACCTATGAGGGAAGATTGAAATAATTGGGTTTGTTCAATCTGGAGAAGAGAAGACTGAGAGGGGACAGGATAACAGTTTTCAAGTACATAAAAGGTTGTTACAAGGAGGAGGGAGAAAATTGTCTTTCTTAACCCTTAGGATAGGACAAGAAGCAATGGGCTTAAATTGGTGGTTTAGGTTGGACATCAGGAAAAGCTTCCCATCAGAGTGGTTAAGCACTGAAATAAATTGCCTAGGTAGGTTGTGGAATCTCCATCATTGGGGATTTTTAAGAGCAGGTTGGACAAACACCTGTCAGGGATGGTCTAGATAATACTTAGTTTTTCCTTGAGTGTAGGGGACTAGGCTAGGTGACCTCTCGAGGTTCCTTCCAGTTCTATGATTGCTACAATAAAATAATTAAAATTCAAAACTTCCCTCCCCAGACCAACTGTTCTGCTCTTTTTATCTTTCTCCTCTGTTGGTCTTTCTCTTACTTTGTTTTTCTGACTCGCCCACTTTCCTCTTCTCTGCACTGTTTCCATCCTCCTTCAGTGAATCTTCCATCCAAGCAGGCAGTTGGAGACTGAGCCAGCACAGTCAGAGGTGGTGAGCAGGTGCAATATGGGGAAGGATAGCATAAGTTACTTTTGGGTGAGCAGCATCTCCCCCACCTCTCTTTATGCACCTAGTCAGCTAATCTGAGTGAGGAAGGGGTGGAGCCAGGTTTTCTTCCACTACTCACCCCTCTTTACTCCCTGCCTGCCCACTTGGTCATTGAGGAATAGTGGGCATGTAGCCTGTACTCCCTACCCTGTGGCTTGAGCCGTACACTGAGCAGCCATTGCTCAGCCAATTGGTGGAGTAAGGGAAGGGCCTTATTCCCTGTGTGAGACAGAGCTAAACTAATCTGGCCCTTTGGTAACAGAAATTGGTTTTAATTTTCATTTTAAAAAGATAATTAAACTAGGAGTTTCAGAGGCATTCTGCACCAGCCTGATTTTATTCTAAATACTTTTTCCTTTTTTTATGGACTTTTAAAAAGTCGTTGTTTAGTGCAAGTGTCAGTACTAAATGATGATGAAAATAACTCTGTAAGCATGATGGTGTAGGCTAATGATGGGTGATCCTGAAAAGGCTTTGGGTCTGTTGTAATAGGCATGGTGAAATTTGGATGTTTATCAGAGTACTTTGGCTGCCTTATCTCCTTTCCCTCATGACAATCCAAAAGGCAGTCATATCGATCCCCATCTTTTCCAATTTAGCTAATAATTCCCCATGTGGAACTGTATCAAATGCCTTACTGAAATGGAGGTAAATTAGATCCACTGTATTTCCTTTGTCTAAAAATCTGTTACCTTCTCAAAGAAGGAGATCAGGTTGGTTTGGCACATCTAACTTTTGTAAAACCATGTTGTATTTTGTCCCAATTACCATTGACCTCAATGTCCTTGACTACTTTTTTCCTTCAAATTTTTCTCCAAGATCTTGCATACTGCAGATGTCAAACTGACAGGCCTGTAGTTGCCTGGATCACTTTTTTTTCCTTTCTTAAAAATAGGAACTATGTTAGCAATTTTCCAGTCATACGGTACAACTCCTGAGTTTACAGATTAATTAAAAATTCTTGCTAATGGGCTTGCAATTTCATGTGCCAGTTCCTTTAATATTCTTGGATGAAGATTATCTGGGCCCCCCGACTTTTGTCACATTAAGCTGTTCAAGTTTGGCTTCTACCTCGGATGTGGTAATATCTACCTCCATATCCTCATTCCCATTTGTCATCTTACCATTATCCCTAAGCTCCTCATTAAAGACTGTTTAGATGTTGGGCCATGCAGTTCTCATTAGTAGGGTCACCCCATCTATTGGTCTATTTTCCTCCCTCTCCAAATCCCTTTTCAAAGATTCAGGAGCTACTCTCTCTCCCTTCCTTTATTATCACTCCTATGCCTATGCCACTTCAGCACGGAGAATACCTGACATAAACCAAGCAACAGTCTAACTAGTGTTATCCTGTAATGTCTGTCATTGTAGCATCTGACTGCTGATGAAGAACACCTGAGCACAATTTACTGCTGTAAGCCACTTGCTGACACCTGGCAGCAGGTTGAAGGGGCCACAGTAGAGGAGATGATAGGCAAGTTGGGACTTACAACCTACACAGGGACTTACATGGCCTTTTTTTCCCTCCCAACACCTCTGTGAGGTAGAGCTGTATCAGTATCGCTATCTTACAAGTGGGGACACCAAAACATGGAGAGATGAAGTGATGGAAAGTATCCTTCAGAGCAAGAGAGTCATTACAGGCAAAAGTCCTGATCTGATAGTATCTTCCAGTGATCAAAGACCTTCCCTCAGCCATGTCACCCACGGTGCTCCCTAGATTCCTAGAACTTAGCTATTGACCATATGTCCAGCCATCTAAGGACAGGCCAGTTTTCAAAGGACTTAGAAATTCTAAGAAGTAGGAATTCTATTTGCTATTTTTTTTACTTCTGACAATTTTAGCAATGAATATCTCACTGTTAGAGTGAGATACTACTGCAAAAGCTACAGTTTGAAGCTTTCAGACTGTATCCATCATCACTGTCTAGTTTAGCAGCACATGTGATAACTATTCACATCTGAATTGAAGCAGGGGAAAAAGGTAACAGTAATTGCAATGGTGCAGTTATAAAATCTGATTTCTCGTGATGTGCCAGATATAGAAACAAATGTGCTACATCTTTGGAAAGACTAGAATACTAGTGGTGTGTGATATTTGTTTCTAGCCCAGGTAGTTTGCAAGATATCGTACCATAAGAATCACTGGACCTGCAGTCTAGGAATTCACTTCTACTACTGGTTAGTGTAGGGCTAAGTTTCTCACGTTGTGAATCAGTGTAACTTTCATTGATGTATTAATATGAACAAGACTCTAAAATGTGTGCTGCTGTGGCATAAATTGGTATGCAGGAAGGCAGAAAGGTGGTAGCTGTCTTATAATTGCTTACGCTAGATATGCCTTTTCAAATTTTTCCTTGACCTATTAGCAACAGGATTCAGTGCCATAATTTCATGCTTCTAAATGTTTCTTGCATCCAGCTGTGGCCACTGATTCGCGTACTGAATTTAATGTTAAGTAGAATGAGAAAGATGACTTAATGGATCTTGAAAATGTTTACTGCTATTGGAACCATTCTGCTGTCTTCATTACCAAGAGTAGGTTCTGCCTGAATTATTGCTCTTCTTGTGTGCCAAATGACTGGATTTTTCTAAAGCAAAGACTGCATTAAAATACCAGTCTACACCAGCTGTTTCTCTACCAGAGAGAAATTAAGAATACCCATTATAGGAGATACTGTTATAATTCTCTTCCATACTCATTCATGTAAAGATAGGTTGCCTCTCTTTCTCTAAAACATAATAGTCTTTCTTCATAACATTGCTTGTTGGGGCTTTCTTAGAAGAGTTGCATGTAGTTTGGGAAGATATAAAGAGTCCGGGGAAAAATGGCTTCAGCAGTTTAATGGCAGAATAAGAACTATAAGTGCACCTCTAACTTGAAAGCATTCTAGAGTGTACTTATTAAAGCAAATCTCTCCTACTTAACAAAATAAATCAGAAAACACAGATAAATTAACATCTGTGGATTTTAAGTGATTATTTTAAAGGTCAGAATGAATATATAAAGAACTGAAATGATAGCTGATGTGTCAGTTTGATTTGCTGTATGAAATTGTCTAATCAGTAAGACTCTACCTGTATTGTGGTGCAAAAAGTAAAAATGTTTGCATTTATGGTGTCAAAATTCATGGATATTGCATTTCCCTGATGCTGCCTTGCTTCCAGCTGTTGCCCCATTTAAGGCAGAGCTTCGTATCTGATGAACCTGTCTGCAACCCTTCCATGCAAGAAGAAACAAAGACAAGCCCTCCCAGTTGCTGAATCTGTCTGCAGCCGCCTCGCTTCCGCTCCACCTCCCCCCATCTCCTGGTCGCTGAAGCAGCTAACCCATAATACCTCAACAAGTGCCCTGAATAAGCCCTTCTCCATTTGTCCAGATAACCCAAACACCTAATCCAATTTAAAGATGAATTTGTAATAATACTGATAAGAGATTTTCCCCAGCTGTCCAACATGGTATCTGGAGCAATCCCTGTGCCAGCTTCCCTCATAAAAATAAACATTACCGGACTCATTTCCATCTTCCAGCTGACAAACCCACCTTCAGTTCTCACAAATAACTTCACTCTCTCAGCTATTGAAACCTTCTAAACCCTTGTGCTATAGACATATGCAGCCCAAATTCCAGCTTCCAAATCCTCTCGTTGTTATCAGAGACGCACTTAATTACCACCAGTTCAGAGTCATTGCTATAACATATTCTGTGTAGAGGTCGTCTTCTATCTTATCCCTAAGGACATCCATATTGGGCAGCCAACTTGTTTTTCCTAATATGTGAAGGTCTAACAACTCATTCCTTTCTGTTCTTTTTTTGGCTGTTGGGAGTTGAACTGAAACGTCTGAAGTAGAACAGCATGTACTTAAATGGTCTTTTACTCCCATCTTGGGATTTAAGTCCCCACTAAAATAAACAAAACACCTCCAACCCCCAAGGAAAACAATTTTTTTTTACTTTCATGTTTGTTTAAAAATCAGCTTTTTATTTTTTTTTATTGAGTAAGTTTTAAATTAACTTCCCGGCTTGTCTGAGAGAATTTGACAGTTATAGTTAATGCAACCATTGTATGAGGGTTGATGTTTTGATTTATTAAGACTTTTATTGCTTTATCACTGAGGCTGAAAATACTAGACCCTTTGTGGTTATATATTAACAGATCCCAAAGCCACTGACTTAGACAGTTTCAGTCTGTTTTAGTACCTTGATTAATTTGGGATTTATATTGCACTTTTATTTTTGTTGGTGGTTTTTATTCAGTGTATCAGATGTAATTTAAGAAATTAAACTAATTTTTTCATCATAAAACTGGGATAGCAGAGTGACTTGTTTAGAATGAAAATGCTTATACTTTCAGCCCTGAAAAAAGAGAACCTACAATCTTATGCAAAACTATGGAAGGCAATCTTACATTACCATGCGAGAAAATATAATAATAAGGACTCATCCTTCTTGTATTTTCCCCATTCATTGTAAAGCACTGAAACACTAGCACAGCTACACTAGCATTTTAAGCAGCTTTTTATTCCAAAAGAGGTGATGTCTCCCATTGTAGAATCTTACTATGTAAGTTAGGGCTTTTTCTCATGGTATGCAGTCCTGTAAATTTATATGCATAGGTGGAGTATCCTCGCACACGCATTAGCTTGTAGGATTTTACAGATGGGAACTAAGAAACAGAGATAAAGTGACTTGGCCCAGGTTCCACAGGAAGTCTATGGCAGAGCAGAAACTGATTACCTGAGTCTGTGTGATTTTTCTTGCTCACTCCAGACTGGCTACCACTAGTCAGTCTGACAGCAGAAAATGACTCTCTCATTCGTTCATCCCTGGGACAGCCATACTATGGAACTGGTCATGTTTAGTGTACTAGAGTTTTATAGGTGTGATGCTGACAGAGGAGCCCAGGCCAGAGCCACAGGCCAATTCACTTGTGTGTTAATAGAGATCAAGGGAGATGTTGATTGTATTGTTTTTGCCTATCTGTAGACTGTTGTTTACTATTACATTACATTTATTTTATGCACGCCCAGTAATTAAATAACCCTAGGTCAAAGTGTGTGTTAATGTAAGAGTGTATTCAGGAGTTAGAACTTCATGAAAACGAATGGAATGTTACTTGTATTGTTCCCACTTATCTATTCCTATTATTATGTAATGGCAGGTATTTACATTATGTATATCCCTCTGACTAAATAATTCATCGAATGAAAATGAATAAGAGTGCTAAATTCAAAACAATTGGCCATTGTGTGGGTACAGATACTTGTCAGATTGTTGTCGGTGAAAAGAAGCTATAAGTACTGATTCAAAGAGAGATCCTGTATCTCTGGATTGTTTGGATTCTAATGGGTAGAATAGCTGAACAGATCTCCATAGTTACTCTGGGTAGCCCTGAAAAGACTTCTGGGAAACTGATAGGTTACTACATCTCTGCTCTCATTTTGGATTTACAAACATTGACTCACCTGTTATATTTTACCTGCTTTAACATCTCATTTTTTTTCTTATCTAATAAACCTACAGTTAGTTTACTATAGAATTGGTTGTCTTTGGTGTAAAATCTGGATTATCAATTGATTTTGGGTAAGTGACTGGTCTCTTGGGACTGGGAGAAACCTGATGTGGTGTGATTTTTGGTTTTAATCTTTTATCACAAAGTTCAGCTTGTCTGGGTGACAAGATAGACTGGAGAGGCTAAGGGGACTGTCTGTGACTCCATGGTAAGACTTGTACAGTGATACGGGAGTTAACATTTGTTACTGACTTGGTGAAATGCAATTATAGCACACACCACAGTTTGGGGTATCTGTCTTTGTTTTCTGACAGTTTGCTCCGAGATGGTCACTCACAGTGGTGAGCCACTCCAGACAGTGTGCCACTAAGTTCAAAGACATTGGTAATACATTTCTTTTTATATAGATATTTTCTCTCTTCAGAGATGGAAAAGCAGCTAGGCCTGAACATACTCTGTACTGAATTACTTCCTCCAAGAATGTTCCCTGCCATTTAAACACAACAAAAGAAAAAACACAGACCAGCCTTCACAACTAAAACACCCCAAATCCATATTAGTTGCTGAAGAAGTAATATTTTTATCCATTGTATGATATAACCTTTACTTCTCGTGAGAGAATTTTGCACTTAGGCATTCTTTAGGAAGAAAGCGACAAGGTACGTTATAGAATAACAGAAGTATTGGAGCATAAGCTGTCGTGGGTGAATACCCACTTCATCAGACGCATGCAAGAAAGAAAGGCATGAACTATCAAGACCACAAAAGCTTACCGTTTAGGTTGCAGACATACTTGTCTTATATATTTATTGCCTGATAATAAAAACATTCCTTGATAGTCTCTCTCCAGGTCAGATTTTGCAGGAATATTGATAGCTAATACTTCAGGTGAAAATCCTCATTTGTGTGCCCCTGCAGACAATCTGAAGACCAATATCCCACTGCAGGAAACCCTCCTGCTGAGATAGCTCATCTCAATTGATTAGGCTCTTACAGTTGTTATGCGTACTTCCACCTTTTCATGTTCTCTGTATGTATAAATATCTTCTGTCTGTGTGTTCCATTCTATGCATCCGAAGAAGTGAGCTGTAGCACACGAAAGCTTATGCTGAAATAAATGTGTTGGTCTCTAAGGTGCCACAAGTACGCCTGTTCTTTTTGCTGATACAGACTAACAAGGCTGCTACTCTGAAACACATCAGAGACTATTTATTTTTCCTTTTTTCATTGACTAGATTTCACACTGACAGTATCTCTAAGTATTTTATTGTGTGAGGTTCTTTGGCCTGTGTTATGCAGCTTGTCAGACTAGATTATCATAATGATCCCTTGTTGTTTTAAAATCTATTAAAGCTGTTTACATGATCAAGGAAAGTGTTGGGCACCCTAGAACTATTGTAGAATGGCATTGTTCTGTTAGTGTAAAATGGTGTTTCACAGCCAATCATTATGTATTTCTTTTATTTCCCTGAATGGTATATGGTTGCAGTAGGCACTCAGATGAGGTTGGTAGATATTATAAGAATTGTATCAGATTTTGTGCACCTGTAGGTATTCAGAAAAATGTATTAAAAATATGTCCGTGTTGTTATAAAGGAAGAGATTTACTGTGGTGTAGATTGGTGCAGGTCAGAGTCTCAATCTGCCTAGATTTTCTGCAATGAGACAAGGGCTTGTGTTCCCTGCAAAGTTAACACTAATTGTAACTCAAGTGTTGCCCCAACATGGGTCCCATCCACACACACAACCCCTTAACTTGAATGTGAGGATGCTTTTAATATGAGTTGGCTGGCCTAAGAGGGGCTGTAGTGTAGGCTACAGCTTCAGATAGCATAACTCATCAGCTCTTAGCACAACCATGCTCAAATGCTAATCTGCATCTGCACCACTAGTCCTCCAGTTCCCACCAGCATGCTCAAACAAGGACAGTCTTGCCATAATTCACTGGGGAAGAATTCATAGCGGGACCTGGCTTAGTGCAGTGTTAAGAACCATGGGATGTTCCCCCAGAAGTCTTAGCACCACAAGCATGTGCAGAGTTTGTATGGATATAGTCACTTGACTGCCATTTTGCAGTGTAGCTCTTGCTCAAGCTAGATTAAGGCTTTGTCTACACTGGCAATTGACCAACAAAACTTTTGTCATTCGCAGGTGCTTAAATCCCCCCTCCCTGAAAGACAAAAGTTTTGCCCTGGCAAGTGGCAGTGTAAACAGTGTGTTGTCAGCAGTAGCACTCTCTTGTCAACAATGCAAACCCCGCTCGTAGGGGGTGGAAGTATTTTGTCACCAAAAGTGCCGAAAAACAGCATTTACACTGCCTGACTTTTTTAGCGACACGGCCATGTTGCTAAAAGCTACGTAATGTAGACAAAGTCTAACTTGAGAAGAGTAACTTGTAACTTCAATTCACTTTTCATGAAGATAAAGTTAAACCCAGCTAATTTATTTTGAGTTCTAATAAAGAAGACAACCAGACTAGACCTGTGTAGCAATTGGACACACCGAACTTAATTCAGCAGAATACAGTTGCAGATTGTTGTGAGGTAAAAAATGAGTGGGACAGTGTCACGGAGAGACGGCAGATATTTGATCCTGCCCTGAGTTTGCTGCTACATGGCCAATTTGTCGGTAATGACCGATAGCAGGAATAAGGCCCAGAAACTGAGCAAGTAGCTTAGGACCTCATTAGCATGATAAAGATCAAGCCTAAACTCCTGTCTCCCCTGTTCTTTGCCTCCTCCACCCCCTTTAAAAAACAAACAGAGAATCCTCTGCAAGCTTAGGAGTAATTCAGTGGGTAGGCAGGTGGCTTGAAGTTTGCTGTTGAAATAGGCTTTGTCTGCATTTGAAAGGTATATTGGTATAGATATATTAGGGCATGTCTACACTGGCAGAGTTACAGCGCCGGGAGTTATAGCGCCGTTCAGAGGGCACTGAAGGGAAATCACTGTTGTGTGTTCACAGTGTCAGCTGCCCACGCATTAGCGTGTTCACCTTTGTGACACTTGTAGCGGTATTCGGAGCATTGCACTCTGGAAAGCTGTCCCACAGAGCATTTCTTCCTCTTCTGCCACTAAGGGTTGTCGGAAGACGGAGAGGGTTGCGGGGCATCCTGGGTCCTGTCCCAATTCCCCGTGATGCATTGCTTCGCATCCCAGCAATCCCTGTGCTTCTGTCTGCATTTGGTGCCATCTTTCAACGGTTTGTGTACTGCGTATTCTGCCTCTTCAGTCTGCAGGAATGGATCCCACACTGTTGACCAGTATGCTACTCCAGACTGCTACCAATCAATTGCTAACCAGTTCAGAGTGGGAAAGTCGACCACTGGACTTGTGTTGACGGAAGTGTTCAGAACCATTAATCGCATATTGCTTCAAAAGACTGTGACTCTGGGAAACCTGCGTGACACTGTGGTGGGCTTCCCTAACTGTGGAGGGGTGATAGATGGGACACACATTCCAATTCTAGCACCAGACCAGCTAGCCAATGAGTACATTAATCTCAAGAGGTGGTTCTCAATAGTTCTCCAGGCGCTTGTGGATCACTGGGCGTTTCACAGACATTAACACAGGCTGATCCAGAAAGGTGCCTGACGCATACATCTTTTGGAACAGTGGCCTGTTCAGGAATCTGCAAGCATGGACTTTCTTCCCGGACCAGAAGATCACCATAGGGGAAGTTGAAATGCCCATTGTGATACTGGGAGACCCCGCCAACCCCCTAATGCTGTGACTTATGAAGCTATACACAGGGAACCTTGACAGCAGCAAGGAGCGGCTCAACAACAGGCTGAGCAAGTACAGAATGACTGAGTGTGCTTTTTGGCTGTTTAAAAGCCCGCTGGCATTGCCTCTTTGGGAAGCTGGACCTGGCCGAGGACAATATTCCTATGCTTATAGCCGCTTGCTGTATGCTCCATAATATTTGTGAAGGGAAGAGTGAAAGCTTCTCTCAGGGCTGGACTGCAGAGGCTCAGTGCTTGGGGGCTGAGTTTGAACAGACAGAGACCAGGGCTATTAGAGGGGAGCAGCGCAGGGCCATAAGGATCAGGGATGCCTTGAGGCAGCAATTTGAAGCTGAAAGCCGCTAATATTTGTTGCTATGCTCGGGAGTGCAGTGTTTGTAATGCTAGGAGGTGATTGGTGCAAATGATGCAATATGAAGGTTTAACATAAGTGTCTGTTACTTTGCAGAGCTCTTTGTTTTCAATTAAAAGAATAAAGATTGCTTTCAAACCAACACAATTATTTTATTAAAAAACAACTGGAGGAGAGAGTCAAACAGAAAAAAACATCAGCAGTGAGGGGGTTGGGAGAAGCAAAGGTCCCAGGAGAAGGTGGGGTCTGGGATAGCTAAAAATTGTGTATGTCCAGGGATCATATCCAACTTTCTCCTTCTGGAGTACAGTGCAGTGGGTACTGTACTTCAGCAGGGCCAAACTGCAGAGGGGATGGGTGTTGAGTGCAGTGGGTAGTGGGAGTCTGCAGTGTTGGATTGTGAGGTGAGAGGAGTGGAATGCAGCGGTACAGACTGGAGCCAGGAGGTTGATGAGAGCCTGTTGGTGGTGTCTGGGGGAGCACATGGGAAAGAGTTTTTTGTGACAGTGGTTGCTGGGGAGGGCAGGCTTGGAGGTGCTCAGTTTGCAGTGCTAGTATTGCGTGGAGTGTCTCTGCTTGGCGCTTTATAATGTTAAAGAGCCACTCCGTGGCTTCATTCTGGCATGCCGCATTCTCCTTTCCGTCCCTCTTCTGGCTGTCTTCAATTCCTGCTTCTTGGCCATGGAGTGCATCATAACATCACGCAGAAAGTCCTCCTTAGTTCCTCTTGGCCGCTTTTTAATTCTGCACAGCTGTTTAGCCCCTGATAACAAAGAGGGAGGCTGGGCTCCCAAGGTCATCTCTGAAGTTTAAATGCAACATTTTACAGAAGCAGTATTGTTTGCAACACACAGAACACTGATTCAGTGATTTAAATAACTGAATCATAATTCTCACACCTATCACTAACTGGCTGACCCCAGGCAAGCACACACGAGCCACAAGACCCCCAAAATGGTGAGTAACAACAAGGGCAGGGGAAATCAGTGTTCCAGGACCATACTGTACACTGGGCACATGGCTCTTGGGGAGAGCCAGCACTGTAGGTAGGGCCTGATAATCATTCCTGTCACCACAGTTTCCACAGGATGTGATCAATATGGAAGATATCTCGCTGCTGAGGGTGAGCGGGGAATCAAGGGAGGGTCTTCTCCAAGACTGCCACTTCCGCCCTGGCCCCTATGCAGCTCGCCTGTGTGCAGCAATGGTTCCCCCTCGCTCCCTGTGATGGCACAGTGGCGTGGGAAAGTTACTGTTAATGGGGCAAGAAACAAAGCAGCTCTGCCAAAGAACCTGCGGCAGCGGATTGCCCAATATCTCCGTGAGTTTCCTTGAGATCTCTGAGGGAGATTCCTGTGAAGTGAGGGATTCCATCAACAGCCTGTTCTGCTGCTCAGACTAGGCATGTGGTGGTACTTGCATCATACAGACACAAGCCTGCTTTCTGCAACCTCCTGCCCCCTACAACTCACTTCAGCGATTCCCAAAATCAAATCCACTTACCAGGGGCTTCCTCTCCTGTTTGTGCTTTGCCAACATCTGACAGGTGTCATAATTCCTATGGCTGAGTGCAGCTTGCACTGGATAGCCTCTTCTTCCCCAAATGCTGATGAGGTCCAGCAGCTCGGCATTGCTCCAAGCTGGAGATTGCCTGGTGCATAGAGCAGGCATGGTCACCTGGAAAGATACGCTGAGGCCACTGCACGCATCACTGAGCAAACAAGAAGGGGACTTTCAAAATTCCCAAGGAATTTAAAGGGTGGGGATGACGGTTGGTCACCTGAAGGCAGGGCAGTACTGATGACTAGAGAGGCGAGAACAGGCATTGTGGGACGCCTCTTGGAGGCCAATCCAAGTGCTGTAATCTACCACAGTGTCTACACTGGCACCGCAGCACTGTACCTCTGGCACAGAAAGCTGTATGCCTCTCATTGGGATGGTTTTTTGTTTTGTTTTTTGTACAGCACTGCAACTGCGCAGTTTCTGCACACCAAGTGGCTTGGCAGTGTGTATACCTTGGGAGTTACACTGCAGAAAGCTGCTTTACTGTGCAGAAACTTGCCAGTGTAGATGGCCTTAGTTAGGGATGTAAAAAAACCCACGCCCTTGACCAATTTTACAGCTATGCCAATGTAGCTACATCAACACTGGGTGTTATTTTAATGGTAGAATGCTTCTGTTGAGGTAGCTACCATCCTTTGGAGGGGTGTGTGTTCCTAAACAGTCAGAAAAAAAGGCTTACGTTGATGCAGGCTGCTTCTGACTCTACAGGGCTCTGTTGTCATAACTGTTCTGATATATTCTCTGAAGTGTAGCCATCCCCTAGCTGTAGAAGATTGGGCATAGTACTAAAATTGTAAATTCTTTGTGACTGGGACCATCTTTCAGTCCTGTAGTTTGTACAGTTTCTGATAGCACCAGGGGGCTCTTGTCCCTGACAAGGGCTCTTAGGTGCTACCTCAATACAAATAATAGTACTTAACTTCAGTCCCATTTGTGTGTAGCTGCCACACATGCTTGAATTGGAGTTTAATAACCTTGTGCATCTTCCTACACACTGTGTAAGGACTTGGAGGATCATAATATATATTTTAATATTTTGTCTACATCAATATTGAGTATAGAAAGTTGCAAATATTATGTATACTGAAAGTGGGATTAATGAATAATACTTGTTTGTGGGCAGGTTGCTGCTCATGTTATAGTTTCACAAGAGTGTAAATTTTGGAGCCTTCATTTTCACAGGAAGGTTACACCATCTGTCTGCACTTTCATTTACTGCAGCATTTGCATTAACCTGCTTGGCACCTTTTATTTTTTGCATAAATGAATAGAATTGTGTCCAAAGTAACTCCTTTGTTCCTGAAATAGTATTCTTGAATTATTAGCCTAATTAAGGCTTCATTTCAGCAAAGCAATGCACAACTAAGGCATGGGTTCTGCTTAAAAAAAAATGTACAGCTGCAACTCTTTTTAAAAAACAAACCAAAAAAAAAAAAAAAAACCCAGAACTTCCACAGTATTTGTATTCACAAAGAACTCAATCTTTAGAGTTAACAAACACCCAACAAATTTCAAGGCACCTGCATTCCACTGAATTACTCCCAGAGTTTCTGGTGACTTAAGAATATAACTAAGTCTTATATAGCACTTTTCATCAGTAGATTTCAAAGCACTTTACAAAGACATAATAGTCGCCATTGTCTGCAGATGGGGAAACTTAGGCACAGGGCTGTGAAATAATTTGCGCAAGGTCACCTGTCAGGCCAGTGGCTGAGCCTGGGAATAGAATCTAGGATTCCTGAATCACAGTCAAGTACTCTGGTCACTAGGCAAAACTGACTGTCAGTAGTAGAAAGTGTGAATGCTGACCGGTTCTGAAAATCAAGCTCAAAGTCCTTTTCTCCATGAAAATATTACTTACACAGTGCTGTTGTTTGGAGGGCTGCAGGAAGGGCAGCCAGCACGTCCCTCGGCCCATGCTGCTTCCTGCAGCCCCCATTGGCCTGGAGCGGCAAACCACGGCCAGTGGGAGCCACAATCAGCCAAACCTGTGGACGCGGCAGGTAAACAAACCGGCCCGGCCCTCCAGGGGCTTTCCCTGAACAAGTGGTGGCCCAAGTTTGAGAACCACTGTAATAGAATATCCAGAAAAAGACTGGCTTTTCTCTTTACTGTGGCCCAAATTAATCAAGGTACTTAAATATGTGCATAATTTTAGGCACTTGAGTACACTGTTTCCATCAAAGTCAGTGGGACTGTTCATATGTTTAAAGATACATAAGTGCTTAAGTATCTTGATGAAATGCATTTGGATCAGGTGTAAGGTATTGGTTTTTTGTGATACTGCAGCAGTAGAATTACCATGCTTGTAGTTTCATAAAACACAATCTGCACAAATGGAAGCATGTGATAGTAAGAGTCAATGCTCATCACCTTTTTTTTTTAATTTTTATTTTTTTAACATTTTGGTGACACACCTGTCACTGAATACATGCTCGAACATTCAAAATGTAGTTGTATTTTTCTAGTAACCATGATGATATAAATACTGTGTCAGAACTCTTGACCTTTTTATAGGGAATTTTTTAAGGGCCTTTGTTACCATGTCTTCTCTTGCTTGAAGCTTTCAGATGCTCGCTCCCCTTTCAAAGCCTCCCCTCTCTCCTACATATCAACATTCTCCCTTTCGTATACCTCTTCTCTGTTATCTGAGGCTTTAGAAAGGGGAGAGGAGAGTCCTAGACATCACTGTTGGGATGTGGTGGATGTGACACTGCCCCCCATGTTCTTCATAGCAATATTATTATGATATGATTATGGCATAATTATCATGTATTTTATGCAATATAAGTCGTGACCTGTCATTTAAAAGGTTATGATTAGCTGAATATGATTTCCTATTTGTATGCTGGTAACATTTTTGTATCTGAAGTTATGAATATTGGCTATGTATCTGTATTTCAAATGTTGTTACACCTGGGTAACGCTCACTAGACAAGGTGCTTTCACGCTAGATAGCTGGGTGGGTAAGGGCCTATTCAGGACAATGAGCCATTAGGGAAAAGCTTATCTTCCCACCTGGGGAGCCTTCCTGAGAACACTGCAGACGGCCTCCGAGTAGTGGCTGCTATGACAACAAAGACAATGATGTGACCACATATCTCTAGACTCCATTGGGCTGTCAGTGTTTTTCCACAGACCAGTCTGGGAACCAAGTTTTGAAACAAAGGGTCCCACCATATGGAAAAGCTATATAAGGCAGGGAGTGACATCATCTGGGGTTCTTCACTCCCCACCAGGAAAACTTCTGGAAAAACCTGAGGAACAAAGACTGAACTGAGGGAAGTGCTGGACCCAAGCTAAAGGGATTCCTAGCCTGATTATGAAACACCTGGGGATTTCAAGCAGTAAAGCAAATGCCACTTGTCCCTTAGAATCTGCAGCCTGCTTGTGTCATCTCTTAGTGTGAGAATCTGCTCTTCCTATCCAATCTATTTAGTATATTAAGTTTAATTTGCATTTTTGTTCATTTGCTAGATAATCTGCTTTGATCTGTTTGCTATCACTTATAATCAGTTAAAATCTATCTTTCTGTAGTTAATAAACTTGTTTTTGCTTTATCCAAATCAGTGTGTGGGAATCATAACTTGGGGTAAAAGGCTGTTTCATATTCCTCTCCACATTGAGGGAGGGGGTGAATTTTATGAGCTTACTCTGTACAGTTCCCTGTACAGCACAAGATGGTATAATTTTGGGTTTATACTCCTGAGGGTGTGTGTGTGTATAGCTTTCCGATGCAGGGGCTAGTCAGAGAGCCTGCTTGTAACTGCAGTTGGGTGTGTCCCTACCTGTATGTATGCTGGTGAAAGTGCAGGCTGGAAGGCTTTGTAGCTTGTCACAGAAGTACAGTATAAAAGGGAGCCCAGGCTGGTGGGTTTGGGGGACCCAGTGGTACCTCAGTTCCAGGTAGCACATGGAGGGAAACCTGTCACAGTGGATTCTTCCTATTTTCCCCCACTTTATACTCAGCTTTCAAAGTCCTGCACCATAGTCCATGGCCTGCTAACCCAGGGTGCCTTCAGAACTTGTAAATGCTGATTCTTTAGTAAGCCGTGAGGGTTGCCTTTGTACAACAGGGCTTGAACATGTTTTCACAGCATTTGACACCTCTGATATACAAAGGAACAAACACTTAGGCCTTGGCTACACTGGTGCTTTACAGTGCTGCAACTTTCTCGCTCAGGGGTGTGAAAAAACACCCCCCTGAGCGCAGCAAGTTACAGTGCTGTAAAGCGCCAGTGTAAACAGTGCCCCAGCGCTGGGAGCGCGGCTCCTAGCGCTGCAAGCTAATCCCCACGGGGAGGTGGAGTACGTGCAGCGCTGGGAGAGCTCTCTCCCAGCGCTGGTGCTGCGACCACACTCACACTTCAAAGCACTGCTGCGGGAGTGCTCCTGCAGCAGCACTGTACACCTGCAAGTGTAGCCATACCCTTAGCCTAATGCTATGTCTATACTAGCACCGGAATAGTTGTTTCCCAGGGTGGCCCTGGGAGGTGGTCCCTGGGCAGCTGGTACAGCTGCTTCCCAGGGCGGCCCCTGGCAGCAGTCCCCGGGTGGCCATTGCAGCAGCTGCCGGCGGCCACTGGCTGCTGGTGCTGCGGCTGGCCCCATCCCCCTTCCCCACAGCAGCAACCCCCCAGGGTGAGCGCCCACCAGCAGCTCTTCGGCTCCCCCCTCCCAGTAGCAGCTCCTCTGCTTCCCCCTCCAGCAGCAGCCCCTCCAGATGCCTCCCTCAGCAACAGCCTTGGCACCCCCCAAAGTGTCCTGCTTAAGATTTAGTCAGGGGTATTTATAATAAAAGTCATGGACAGGTCACAGGCTGTGAATTTTTGTGTATTGTCCGTGACCTGTCCAGGACTTTTACTAAAAATCCGCATGACTAAATTGTAGCCCTAGCCATAGTAAATAGGAATGCAGAGAAAAAAACCATAGATTTGGTTTTGGTCATGAGATTTGCTGCATATGTTGTATGTTTACTTTTACCATGAAAACACATTTTCTGCTAATTCCACATGCAGCATCATATTGCATATGTCAGAACTTATTTATATTTAATTCCTGTTTTACATGTTCTCTTAAGGGCCACTTTTTTCTGCTCGTGGGGAAGAGGAGAGAGATAGGAAATACAATGCTGTGCTATAGTTTCACAGGTTTTGGTTTTGTGACTTCAGTTACCCAAGACAAGTGATTTAAGCACCTCATTGCACAGCTCTTAGGGCCCTTGGCAATTATAAAAATGGATGTGTGTTATAAAAAGGGAGAAGATTGACAAAAGCATTTTAAAATTAATTTTAGAGTCGGTGTGGCTGATTCTGATCAGTTTTACTGCAGGATGACTCTATTGTCTTCAGTGCAATTCCTGCTGATTTACATCAGCATATTTGAGGTTGAAATTGGACCCTGTGGCCCTGGCTCTCCTGTCACACCATTTAACTTCATGGCATTAAATTGAGTTGCTTCCAATTTATGATGCAAGGTAAGTGAGAAGAAGATCAGGCCCATTTACATACATCCACACTTACAGAAGTCATGATCATAACACTTTTTTGCATAGCATGCTGTGTTTTAAAGCATCGCACAAACATTAATGAAGAAACAATCTTCTCTGCATGTAAAATGGTGTCACATAAATGCATAGCTTCCACATATTAGAAGCCAGTCAGGTTGTCTGTATTTAATGGTATTCAGTGTCAAGAAAATCTGACTGCCATTGGCAATGGGTGAATTCAGCAACATTGTTTCCAAGGAATTGTGGTGTAGCTGCCTGCAGTATTTAGTTGATTGTGGCAATATTAAAGGACAGTAGCTATACTGTTGTTACCCGTAATTGCGTCTTATTCTTCTGGTCCTCTGACAGAAACAAGTTATTTCTTTAGACTTGCATTAAAATCAGGTTAGCTCCTCCAGTGGATTCAATCACAGAAAAACAAATTTATGGGAGATCTGTATCCCAGATAAATGTGTAACTGAGGCTAGCGCAAAGCAAACTGGAGAAAACAAATGGAGATATAGTATTTTTTTTAACTATTGCATTTTCCCCCATCTCACGTTTTTGTGGAAAACACCACACTTGGCAAGATATGATCAAGCACAAATATTGCACCACACATCAAGCTTTTAATAGTGAAGAAATTCTGAGTCCCTATATGGGAACTATAGACAAGTGTAGGGATCTTGCAATGGGTATTAAGATATGCATGCTAAGAGCACAAGCTGTCAGCTTGTAGGTTCTTTAAGTGGATCATATAGCAAATAAAGGACAGTGCAGCTCAAGACCCTGAGCCAGATGATCCCCTTGTGTGTGCAAGGAGTCAAAGAGGACTGACAACTCAGTGAGGTGAAGCTTATGGAGTTTTCAGGACATCACATTTCTAATGGGAGACACCAAAGGAAACCTCCAGGTAAGATAAGCTATCCTGAGTTCTTGTGTATGTGTGTGATTTCAGTGGCTCCTCAGCACCAGCAGGAACCATGCTACCGTTGGGTGTTTTCCTCTGCAGAGCCTCAGTAAAAACTCACACGAATTGATGGTGCTTCCAGCAAGGAACAATGCCTCAGAATATGGATGGTCTCTGTCTTCTCTTTCTCCTATTCAGCTGCCCTTTCCTCCCCCCATCTAGTGACAGCAATTTGTTGACAGACACCCCCTCACCCCCAATGAAGGCATTTCAGTAGGTCCTTAGGAAAGGTGTAAGGAATTATGGCATTCAAGGGAAAACCTTCTTGATCACACTTTCTTTCAATCATAGAAGAGAAGGATTTGAGCCCCTTTCGATTTGGTTTTGTTTAACCTAAGGGGATAAAGCTTTCCTGTCTGCTTTAGGAAGGTCCTGCAGCACAACGTGATTGTTAACTAGATCAGTTTTCAGAGTAGTTCAGAAGTTCAGAGTAGATCAGTGGTTCTCAGCCAGGGGTCTGGGGCCCCCTCAGGGGGCCTCGAGCAGGTTTTTGTGGGGAGCCTCCAAGCAGGGCCAGCATTAGACTCTCTGGGGCCCAGGGCAGAAAGCCGAAGCCCCACTGTATAGGTCTGAAGCCTGGGAAGTGTAGCTTTGTGGGAGGCTCTGTGTCATGGGGCCCCAGGCAGTTGCCCTGCTTGCTACCCCCCCTAATGCCAGCCCTGGTTTTTATATTCAGAAAAGCTGTTACTGCAGCACAGGTGGGCCATGGAGTTTTTATAGCATGTTGGAAGGGGAGGGCTCAGAAAGAAAAAGGTTGAGAACCTCTGAACTAGATGGCATGTTGAAAGTTCAACTCTCATTTATGCAGAGTGTATCTGGTGGCAATGCTATCCTTCACAGGAAGGAACAATAGAGTCTGTTTTTGGGAGTGACTCCCATCATTTCACTTCTATATTCTGATACCCTCTTTTTTTTTTTTAATCAAAGTAACACTTAAAATCTGTAATGAGCCACATTCAAATGCTTCACTTTGCAGCCTAAATAACTTTTTGGTTTAATGCAGATTTTTTTTGTATGTAATCAAAACGTTGGGCTTCTAGTAAGCAGATAAACAAATTTAACTTGAAGGTTGACATAACATGCTAGCACCATTTATTTAATAATTAAAATGTCATTAAAATAAGAACACATAACCATAAAGCCCCACTCAACCAGTATAAGTAAGTAGTACATTTCACCACTGAACAAAAAAAGGAGGAAATCAATAGAGTCCCAGAACTTATTTTTATTTGACTTCATTAGCAACCCAAAACAGTTAAAAAGGCCTCATATCACGAATATGTAAATGTCCAATTAATGGAAGAATTACAGCTGAGATTCCAAAATACATGTTAGTGTGAGACAAGGAATGAGAAAAGCAATTAACACCTGGGTAATGACAATTAGTATGGTGAAGGGTTTGGATAGCTGTCACTCTAGGAGAATCAAGGGACATCAATCACTATGTAATTCTTTACCAAACGGTGTCTAGACTTTAACAGAGCTTAGTTGTGGTTACTGATGGGTGTTGATGGAATAGACATGGGGTTCTCAAACTTCATTGCACTGCGACCCGCTTTTGACAACAAAAATTACTACATGACCTTCGAGGGGGAGGGGAGCAAAGCCTGAGCCCCCCCAAGCCCCTGCTGCCCTGGATGTGTGCAGGGGGGGGAACGCCAAACTGGGGGAGAAGCAGAGCCGTAACTAGCTATTTTTGGGCCTGAGGCAAGAATATAAAATTGTGCCCTCCCCCCCCCATATAATTTCATAGTAGTTACTTTGTAAAAAAAAAAAAAAGAAAGAAAAATACATAAATAACAATAATAATAATAATGATAATAGAACATTTATTTTAATCATAAGATCCACGTACAAAATCAGCTAATACATATAAGGTGTACACCATAATGCATCATGAACTGTCGGTTGGGGCTCACAGCCCGGCTCAGGGGTTGGGGCTCGCCTCGCAGCCGCACACTGGGATCAGGGTCGGGGCTCACAGCCCGGCACAGGGGTCAGGGCTCACAGCTGCACACTGGGGTCAGGGTCAGGGGCTCGCAGCCTGGCACAGAGGTCAGGGTCGGGCGCTCGCAGCTGCACACTGGGGTCAGGGTCGGGGGCTCGCAGGGGTCGGGGTTCGCAGCCCGGCGCAGGGGTCGGGGTTCGCAGCCCGGCGCAGGGGTCGGGGTTGGGGCTCGCAGCTGCGCACTGGGGTTGGAGCTCGTAGCCCCGCAGCTCCACGCAGGCGTCGGGGCTCTCAGCCATGTGTTGTGGTCGGGGCTCACAGCCCGGCGCAGGGGTTAGGGTTCACAACTTGCAGCTGCACGCCGGGGTCGGGACTCATGACCCCCCACATAACCGGGCTGCGACCCCCCCGAGGGACCCCCAGTTTGAGAACCAATGCTTTATAATTACTGTAGCATGTATTCTGTTTATTTTCCATTTACATTGTACATTTGTCATGACGCAATTGCATATTATGTGATTATAATTTTTCGTAAAATAATAAGAATTAAAAAACTTAATTTGCCTTTTTCTGCACCCCTCAGCTTTGTGCGTCTGAGGCAAGTGCCTCACTCGCCTCGCCCTTGTTACAGCACTGGGGAAGAGGGGCAAAGCCTGGGGCTTCAGCCCCAGGCAGAGGGCCTGTAACCTGAGCCCTGCCACCCAGGGCTGAAGCCCTGGGGCTTCAGTTTTGAATCCAGGTGGTGGGGCTAGGGTTTTGGTCCCAGGCCTCAGCAAGTATACCACCAGCCCTGGTGACCCACTTTGGGATCCTGATCCACAGTTAGAGAACTGCTGGAATAGAGGCCAAGCAGGTCCATTTTTGGCAGTGATGCTTCTAAACTCAGTTCCATAGAATCCATGTTTTTTCTTAAATGTTGATAACTTCAGTAGGCTTCCTTTGGGAGCTCTCTGCCTTTATTCTCAGGCTGTCATTCAAACAGATATATAGCATTACAGGGGAAATTGAGTTTCCATGTCCTGGTGGCAGTCCACTGGAAAATAAGTACCGATACCTTGACCTGGGTGATAATGATTAGGGACATACGGTACTAGTAATGGGCAAATTGCTATCCATTTTTGTGAAAATATTTTTAATAAAAATTTCTAATGAAAATTCTAGTTTTGAAAATGTTTGGCTTTGTGGTTTTGGATCCCTTTTTTTCATTTTAATCCTATTCTTGGCCCTCCCCCTTTTTTCTATTTCGATCCTTAAAAGAGGGGTGGCAGGAGGAAAGGAGTGTCAGGGGCCAGAAGTGATCTATATTGATGAAGCACAGTAACTCCATACTTAGTCATCCCAGTTAATGTTGTTTCGTTGTTACACTGCTGATCAATTAGGGAACATGCTCGTTGTGCAATGCTGCCTTATAACGTTGTTTGGCAGCTGCCTGCTTTGTCCATTGCTGCAGAAAGAGCAGCCCATTGCAGCTAGCTGGTGGAGGCTTGGAACTAGGGTGGACCAGGAGCCCCACTATCAGCTCCCCAGTCCCCTAAGTTCCCTGTGTGGCAGCCGCCCAGCAGGCTATCAATTGCTGTCAGTTCAGCTGTCCCTCCCCGTGCTGCTCCTGCCCTCTGCCTTGGAGCTGCTCCCGGGAGCCTCCTGTTTGCTGTGCGGGGGTGGGGAAGAGGGGAGCTAATGTCAGCGTGTCCCCCCTCCCCCCTGCTCCTGCCCCCCGCTTATCTCATCTCCATAGAGACGGGGGGGGGGAAACGACGTGACAGGGCTCAGGACAGAGGGAGCTTGCTCGCAGCAGCTGCTGTCTCAACTTGCTGATCTACTTAAAAAGGCAGTGTACTTAGAGTGCAGTCAGCATACCTCAAGGGCAATGCACATCTCTCTTTTTCTCTCTCTCACGCACACAGGGTGTGTCTCTGTTTGCCATGCTGTCTCCCCTCCCTCCATTTGTGCTGCCTTGTAGAGTCTGAGGCTACATTAAC
Organism: Mauremys reevesii; assembly: GCF_016161935.1. NCBI lineage: Eukaryota > Metazoa > Chordata > Testudines > Geoemydidae > Mauremys > Mauremys reevesii. Next base: position 73,728,944 of record NC_052627.1, on the reverse strand, counting down.
AACAATGTCTAACCCTTGAGGGCTCAGCCAAGGGCTAGTTCATCATTTAGCAGTATTCCCTGGGCATTCCCTGGGAAATATCCCACCCTCTGACTTCACTACCTCAACCAAGCTTCACAATCATCATTGCTGTGTACAGTATTACATTTTGTTTAAAACTTATAGTGTGTGTGTGTGTGTGTGTATATATATATATATATATGTGTGTGTGTGTGTATAGTCTTTTGTCTGGTGAAAAAAATTTCCCTGGAACCTAGCCCGTCCATTTACATTAATTCTTATGGGGAAATTGGATTCGCTTAACATCGTTTTGCTTAAAGTTGCATTTTTCAGGAGCATAACTACAACGTTAAGCGAGGAGTTACTATATTTAGTGAAGGCAGTGCAGAGTTGTAGAGCTCTCAAGAGTGCAAAAGCCCAACCACTCACTTGTGTTACATTCACTTAAAATTGGTGATTCTAGAGCTGTCTCAAAACAGGACAAAAAAGCGTTGGAAATAATCTCTCAGACACTTGATGCTAGGTCATAAAGTGCTTTAGGAGGGAACTGGCCACAGGAATCATGGCTATTTAATTCATGGGAAAAGGGCCACTTCATTGAGCAGTGATATGCAAAAGGCAAGGCAGGCCAGCAAAGTGGTATGGCATATGCAATATTTGTATAAAACACTATTTTTGAAATAGGCTTTGAGAGTCACTAGATCCTGTTTTGACACTTGTTTAGGAAAGATAGTTGTAGGCACTGTGCCAGCTAGTCCGGGAAATAAAGAGGGTGGTAAAGGGAAAAGGAGACGAATACAGATCTTGATCTGTCCTCATACAGGTGAAACAAAAAATGCCCTGATGACATTTAAACATGCATTAGAGTAAACACCTTGATCATATTAAATAAACAAGGTGAGAGAGGACTCTATTGTTAATCTAAACTAAAACTGTGTGGCTCCAAGTAAAAGCAAACCTTTATGAAGGGGATGTCTCTCTTGAGTTAACTGACAAAAACTTGCTGGCCCCAGAAATGGGTATAATTTGGCAAGGATGGAAGTCTACTTAGTGATATACCCGACACAGAAATGTACAGTAAACATGACTGAATACACTTAATCTCCTATCATGGATGCAATACATTCTGTTTCTTTGTTACAAATTTAGCTATTTCAACTATTTTCACAATTTTCAAGCTTTTTATCAAATCATTCAGAGCCCATTGATAAACAAAAATCACCAATTAAAAGCAGCTCACTGTACAATATACTGGTGTCTCCCTAACTTAAGTTTAACACTGACTTTGCAATATATCTGTACTTGTAAGTGTACAGAATAACGTAATAAAATAGATTCTACAGCAGGATGGGAATTATTTGACCAAATTATTTTCAACCAAAAAATGCCTTTTAATTGAAACTGAATTTTTTTTGTGGGACAAGGTCTGTTTCAGCAAATTTCTTGACTCAAAAAAAAATTGAAAAATTTCAAAATGGTTGAAACTTCCTATTTTGACAATTAATTACTGAAAAATTCTGGTTTTATAGTTCCAAATGGCATGTATTTTAGAAATTTAAGATTATTAGGATAAAAATAAAATGTTTCAATTGACCCAACAAGCCTTGCTTCAAAGGTTTGAGAAGAACTGCCCAATAGCTGTTAGTCACTCAAATATTCCATACTATAGGTCATGTCAAATAAGTGACTATGAAACCTTTACACTGCCCCTTGCTATAATGCATTTTCTTTTTAATTGTTTTTTTTGTTTGTTTTTTTGTTTTTTAATTTCGCAAGGTTGCTTTAGGTACCAGGCACAGGCCTCAGAATGGAAGAAAAATTAAAAATACTGAACTTTTGCACCTTTATTATTTAAAGAGGAACTGAAAGGTGTCTGTTTTAGTTGAATATATGTTTATAATTATATATTATAATTTAATTTAGAGGAAACAATGTTACGGTTAATGGTAATGATTTTATAAAATTCTGTTTTTATTACATCATGTCTCTCTTAGTAGCTAACAGTGAGAAAAGGAAGATTTTGTGGTTAAGGCACTGGACTGAGGCTCAGAGGGTTCAATTAATTAAAAAGTAAATGGCTGCTGATTTTGAGTGCCTCTATGTTTTTTTGGTACCCAATTTAAACATACTGAAAGGGCTTGATTGTCAGAAAGTTGTGAGCACATCCACCCTCTGAAAAGGTGTCTCAAATTGAACATCCTAAAGCTGAGGTACCCAAAATAACTTTTCATAATCTTTGCCATAATCTTTCTCCGCCTTAGTTTCTTATCTGTAAAATGAAGCTAATGATATTTCTGTACCTCACAGGTGTTTGAGGATAAAACTCATTAGTGCTTGGTAGATAGCTAGCATCCCTAACCGTGTTGGTGGGCTGCTACTAGAACCCTCCATGCCAAGAGGTTTCCTACTTTTACGAATTGTAGGCATAAGTGAATGTGCAGATCTTCTCAGCCCTTTCAAGCAAGACGGCTGTCTTGTGCCTTTGAGCTCTAAGATCACTTCACACTTTCCTTCAGAGGGTAGAATTTAACTTGCTTAAGCTTTCAAAAAGAAACACATTCTAAGGTCACACACTAGAAGCTAGAATTTTACAGATCAGTCAAGATGTATTCTAGAATTTAATCTCTTCTGGGATTTTTTTTTAAATTGAATTGGGGTTTTAGTAGTCCTTTGTATGTTCTCCTCACCCTTTTAGAGCTGGGGAGGGAGCAAATAAAATAGTCCAGTTTATTTTTTACTATCTTGTGTATATTACAATCTTTATATTAAATATTTAAACTTTTAACAAAATTCAGATCGTGCCTACAACATTTTCCTGAAAAAGTTAGAATATGCAAGGATTCTTTCACTATTGATATGATCATATTAGAAGGAAGCTGTGATTTATTGTCAAAGTGCCTACCTTTTCATAATAAGTGTATCTAAAATATTCTTACTAGTAATTTCTTGTATAAATGTCAAATACTGTAATGCACTGGATGAGTTGAAATGAAAGAAGAGGATTAAGAGGTAAAGCACTGTGCCATTCTGCTGTTTCAGGCTAATTAATGTAGTGAGATGGACTCCTTTTTTCCTTACCCTATTTGATGAGCAGAGTCAGATGCCTATTTTATTTCATGATAGTGGGAATGGGAAACAGGCTTCAAACCAAGGCTTTGAAATTTCTTGCTGTTGCTCCTATTTGTTGATTGTTGCCTTTTTCCATTGTGGGTAAAAACTCAGTTCTCTGTGTTTTTTTGTTTTTGTACTATCCGTGTATATGATGTATTGCTGAGCAACAGTTAGCCAGGGGGGCCTTATGCTTTTGCTACTTTTGCAAAGTGCTTCACGTACATTTTCACTGTCATGGAGAGACATTATTCTGTATCTTACAGGACCAAAATGAATGGAAATCCTACAAAGCAAGATTACTTGAAATTCAAGTCCATCTTTAGCATTTAAACTAGCAGGGTAGTGGACATAATTACCTGCATACTAAATGCCAGATTTCATGGTATCATTATTTTTGCTAACTTATTTAACCACATCAAAGTTCCTTTGCAAAATGCTACTTAATACCAGATACTGGTGGTTCTTGAGATTCTAATGTAGGGTATGGCTACACTGGCAATTTGCAGCGCTGGAAAGCCTCCACCAGCGCTGCAATTAGTAAGTGGCCACACCTGCAGGGCACTTCCAGCGCTGCAACTCCCTGGCTGCAGCGCTGGCCGTACACCTCACTCGGCATGGGGAATAAGGATTCCAGCGCTGGTGCTGCAGCGCTGGTCATCAAGTGTGGCCACACACCAGCGCTGTGATTGGCCTCCAGGGTATAAGGATGTATCCCAGAATGCTTTTAGAAGTGAATACCCACTTCTTCTCTTTGTTTTGTTATGCAGCCTCTCTTTGTTTTGTTGTGAACGAGTTCCGATCGGAGCTCCGAACAAACAGAGCTCCTGTTTGCTGTGATCATCTGTACCTGGCTGTAAACAATCAAATGAGAGGCAGGCAGGGAGAGTGAATGAAACAGAACGGAGCCAATCGGAGCTCCGTTGAACTGTTTATCTAAAAAAACAAACACTGATCACAGCAAACAGGAGCTATCTGTACCTGGCTGTGAACGATCAAATGAGAGGCAGGGGAAACAGCATTGGATGCAGGGTTCGCAAACATTTTGTGATTTTTCCAATCTCTCTCTTCCCCGCTCCCTGTCACAGTACACCACAGGGAGTGAGTGAATCAGCGGGGAGTCCGTGTTGGAGGCAGGCTGTTTGCAATTAAGAGTTAAGACTAAGGGCTCAGAAACATGTTCTGATTTTTCAATGCAGGAAGCTAAACACACAGTGTTGGCTCCAAAAATCCCCTCTCTCTTTCCCCCCGCTCCCTGTCACACTAGACCCCACTCCACCCCCCTCTTTTGAAAAGCACGTTGTGGCCACTTGAACGCTGGGATAGCTGCCCATAATGCATCACTCCCAACAGCGCTGCAAATACTGCAAATGTGGCCACACACCAGCGCTGGTAGCTGTGAGTGTGGCCACACACCAGCGCTGGCCCTGCACAGCTGGATGACCAGCGCTGCAAACTACCAGCGCTGCAAACCGTAAGTGTAGCCATACCCTAAGGGTCTGACTGTTCAAGTTTCAGAGGGGTAGCCGTGTTAGTCTGGATCTGTAAAAGCAGCAAAGAGTCCTGTGGTACCTTATAGACTAACAGACGTCTGTTAGTCTATAAGGTACCACAGGACTCTTTGCTACTGTTCAAGTTGTGCACATAGAGTTCTGAGTGAAGTCAATCAGTGTCTTGTAGGATCCAGTCTAATTTGGTATTGATTAATTTGCTATACAGAACTTGCATCCCATAATGCATTCAAGAACAGCTGTGCATGGTTTTCAGGGGTGAGTATCTTCTTACCTAGATAGTGTCCAAAGGCACTGAATCTATGCACATGTAAGCAGGTGAAATTCCCATCTTGCTCTGAATAGACACAAATTGCATATACCTGTAGTCAAACCTAGCCTCTTCTTGTGGCTTTGCTTTGGGACAGTGATCTCCAACCTTTTTATGCACAAGATCACTTTTTGAATTTAAGATCAACCCAGGATCTACTCTGCCCCTTCCCTGAGGCCCCGCCGTGCTCACTCCATTTCCCCTTCCTTCAGTCGCTCACTCTCCCCCACCCTCACTCACTTTCACCAATCTGGGGCAGTGGGTTGGGATGGGGAGGAGGTGCAGACTCTGGGCTGGGGCCGAGGGGTTCAGAGTGTGGGAGGGGGCTCCAGACTGAGCCTGGGGCAGGGGTTGGGGTGCAGGAGTGAGGGGCAAGCTCTGGGAGGAGTGCAGGGGTCATATGGGTCACACTCTAATCTCATAGATGTAGGAATATTAAGGAAGGTTTATATTAAACATGGTTTATATGAGAAATGATTTATTGATTTATTGTTAATTAATACTTTATAACTTAAGGTTTATGTTAGAAGTAAATTTGTGATTCCCAGCATTTAGCCTCTAACCTGCAAGCCACCAGCTGTGTCTGTGTAAAGCCTGCTCAAAGAGATACTTGGTATAAAACTTGTTAAGCTCAAAGAAATACTTTGTATAAAACTTGCTAAACATTAATTAACTCTAAGTAAGCCAAAACAGTAGCTGTTATAGTGTATAGATAGAGACCCCCACCCTCTGTAAGTTTTATCTCACTTTATCTTTGCTTGTTAAAAGACAGGGAGTCTCACATAAATTGGTAACACCCCAAAAAGTAAAGAGACAGTGAAATAGATGTGATTAAGATAGAGAATGTATGTGAATGAATGGTTAGGGAGTCACCAGCCTGAAGAATTCAGTGTCGGCTGAAGAAGGTGTCAAGTGGGATCAACCAGATGACCCCCGGAGGGCAAACTGGAATCCACCCACCACACCTCAAAGGAAGAAAAAACAAAACATCTAATAACATGGAGCCAGCCACCTGCTGATTGATTTAGCAACAGCAAAATGAAGCAACTCTCATGAACTGACATAGGAATAAATTCCTATAAAACTGGACTCTAAAGACTGAGGACTTTGAGTCTATGGTTCTGCTGCCAGCCTCCAGGAGCATCAGATGCATCTGACACAGACTCGGCTCCATCCTCATGACCAAGATACCTGGCCAGTAACTTGGCATGAGCAACGTCTAGGCTGGTAACTATAACATCTATACAGAACCTGAATGAATGATTGCGTGAATGAATATGTGTGTGTGTATAAGAAATAAGTAGTAAAACAACGTTGTTTACTGTTGTCTTTTGTTTTGTTATGGTATTTACAATAAATGTGGCATCTTTGCCTTATCCCTCTTAATAAGATCCTGCTGGTTTTTATTATATTGGTATAACATAGAATCCACTGGACATTTCATGAATTTTACTTTTTATTAGTGTCATTTGTGGTTTATAGATCCCAAATCCTTCATGGACTGTCACAAGTCAGTGTAACATTCTCAGCTGTGGGGTGTGCATTGGCTGAGCCTGAGGCAGGGAGTTGGGGTGCAGGAGTGAGGAGTTCAAGTTCTGGGAGGGAGTTTGGGTGCAGAAGGGAGCTCCGGGCTGGGAAGAGTGTTGGGATGCAGGAAAGGGTGAGCGGTGTGGGCTCTGGGAGGGAATTTGATGCAGGAGGGGCTCTGGGCTGGGGCAGTGGGTTGGGGTGTAGGAGAGGGTAAGGGGCGTGAGCGACCTGGAGATCGTGATTGACTGGCAGAGACTCCAGGATCAACCAGTCAATCATGATCAGTGGGTTGGTGGCCACTGCTTTGAGAAACTTGAACAACAATAGCAAACCAATGTTCAATCTTAGCTGAGTATAACTGAGCCTCAGTTTCCCTCTTCTGTCCTAGACCTGGATCCACAAAGAAACTTAGGTGTTGCAGTGTTCAGCAGTATGCATTGCAACGCCTAACTTCTAGGTGCCTAGAAAATCACAGGAATGACAACCATAGGTGCTGACTTACCCTCTTTCCCCTTGGTGCTCGACTCCACTCCAGCCCTTCCATGAGGCTCCACCACCATTCCAACCCCTTCCCCAAAGTCCCTGCCCCATCTCCACCCTGTCCCTGCCCCTATTCCAACTCCTTCCGCAAATCCCCGCCCCGGCCCTGCCTCTTCCCCACCTCCTCCCCTGAGCGCACCATGTTCCCAATCCTCCCCTCCCCCCCAAATGTGCTAATGCTGCCAAACAGCTGTTTGGCAGTGGCCAGGCGGGAAGTGCTGGGAGGCAGGCAGAGGAGCGGGGACGTGGCACATTCGGGGAGGGGAGGAGGAGGAGGTGGGGAGCTTGGCTGCCGGTGGGTGCAGAGCACCCACTAGTTTTTCCCTGTGGGTGCTCCAGCCCCAGAGCACCCATGGTGTCGGTGCCTATGATGACAACAGGATCCACAAAACCTGACAGGTGTGTAGGGTCCCTGTATACATGGGGAGAAAGAGGTGCCTAAGAATGGGATCCACAAAAGCTAGTATGCTAGGCAGGGAACTGCCTAAGCTAGCCAACGTGAGATGCTGAGGAGAGGATGTGTCCTAAGCCCCTTCCCTGTCACAGAGAGAGGCACCCAAGTCTGGGCTGCAGGGAGCCATCTATCCCTGTTAACAATCCACAACCCATAGCCCCTCTCCTGGAGGCAAGTAGCTTAGGCTCCTAAGTCATTTCTTGTGAGAATGAGTTTGCACCTTCCTTGCTCTACACAAAATGGCTAGAAGAGGAGCAGGAGGTGGTGCCCATCTTGCAAGTTTTAGCCCTGTGGTTAAGCACACACATGCAAGGGCGGCAGGTTTGTAAATTTTTGGTGGGGCCCAGAACAGGTCCAAGTCCCGCGCGCCCCCGCAGACACCTGCCTAAGGCACTGGAAGGGGGTTTGGGTGCAGGAGCGGTGCAGACTCTGGCCTGGGGCAGGGACCTGGGGTGCAGGAGGGGGTTCGGTCTCTGGGTGGGAGTTTGGGTGCGGGAGGGGTGCGAGCTCTGAGAGTTTGGGTGCTGGGTGCGGGCTCTTGGCTGGGGCAAGGGGTTGGGGTGCAGGAGAGGATTGAAGGGTGTGGTGCTTACCTTGGGCAGCGCCTGAAAGCGATCTGCACACCCCTCTGGCAGCGGCTGCTAGGCGGGGGTCTCCATGCACAACTGCCCGCAGGCACCGTCCCCATAGCGCCAATTGGCCACAGTTCCCGGCCAATGGGAGCTGCAGAGTTGGCGCTTGGGGCAGGGTCAGCATGCGGAGACCTCGGGGCCCTTAGGGGCCCATTCCAGCTGCTTCCGGGAGCAGCACGGAGTGAGGCTGGGCAGGAAGCCACCTTAACCCCACTGTGCTGCCGGTGGTGGCAGCGGTGACTGGGGGCCTCCAGGTTCTTTTAAATCACCCGGAGGTGGCAGGTGGGGCCGGGAGATGCTTCGGGGGAGGTGCGTGGGGGTGGCAGGTGGGGCCAGAGGAGAGACCCGGCCCCGAACGTTGGTGGAGCTGGGCCCCCAGGCCCTGAATATTCCTGGAGCCTGGGCACCATGGGCCCATATAACTTGCCACCCCTGCACACGTGTGATGCGGGAGACTCAGATTCATTTCCCTCTCTCTGCTGGAGAGGGGAGAGGATTTAAACAGGGGACTCCCACATCTCTGAGATGAGTGCTCTAATCACTGGGCTATGGGTATTCTTAGCTGGGTCTCTCTCAATCTCTCACGGTTCTACGGTGGGTAGATAAAGAGTCATTGGAGCAGGGGGACTGGACCCTGGGTCTTCTACCTTCCATATGGGTGCCCTAAGCACCCGGCTGTAGAGCCACTCTCATTTTTTTCTCTCTCTCCCTCTTTCTGTCCCACAGTGACTCTTTAAGTATTTATCCACAGTGGAGCAGCTTCAGCAGGAGAGATTGAGGGAGCCCCATATCAGAATATCCCATAGTCCATTCGGCCATGGCTACACTTGCAAATTTGCAGCGCTGCAGCAGGGTGTGAAAACACACCCTCTCCAGCGCTGCAAAGCGCCAGTGTGGTCAAAGCCCCAGCGCTGGAAGCACTGTACGTTATTCCCCACAGGGAGGTGGAGTACGGACAGCGCTGGGAGAGCTCTCTCCCAGTACTCACCTGAGAGGTGTGGGAAGCCCCTATTCAAATCCTTTCTCCCCTCTGGCAGAAAGAGGGAAATGACATTTTGCCTGTACAAAATAGAGGAAAAAACAGTCCCTGCACCACAGAGCTTGCACTGTAAGTAGTGACAAAACAATAGCTGCAGACATTCTCACTCTGATCATCTGGAGCCATCTTAGGGTGCTGCAGGTTTAATTAAAAAAAAAAGTATAGGACATAGAACTTGGGTCCAAAATATTACAAAACTAAGTGCCAAGAATTTCCAAATCCATATGCAAATACTTGAATGTATGATCAGAACACCCACTAACTTTCAATGACTTCGATCACTGCTAGGTACTCAGCCCTTTTGAAAATGAAGCCCATTTTAGACACCAATTTTTGAAAACGTTGGCCTGTTTGTTGTAACAAAGGCCATATTGAAAAGAGAAATGGATTCTAAGTAGGGTCTTGAAGACAGAAGGAAGGGTGACCGCCTTGCACAATATGGGTTAAAGGGAGCTCCAGGTATGTTGGGATATTTGAGCTGAGCAAATGGAGCGAGAAGGAGAATAGGAAGAAATAAGATTAGAGATGTAGGCAATGAATAAGTTGTGCAGGCTCTTGAACTTAAGAAGGAGATCCTTGAACTTGATATCGATGGCAAGGGAAAACCAGTGGAAGGATTCAATGGCCCAGCCAGGAAGGTGATTTTTAGCTACTGTGTTCTGGATAGAATGCAGATGAGTGAAGTGGAAATCAGGGAGGCTAGTAGGGAGGAGGATGCCATAGGAAAGCATAGTTGTTTGAAAAAGGCCACTGTCATTCTAAATGAGAGTATCTATATGGGGAGTTACACAATGGCCTTTTTCAAACTACTATGCTGTATCTATCGATCTGTTGATCTATATAAAATGTGTGAGTGCATGTATGTATAGTGAGTAGAAATAATTGCAGAATATGTATCTTGTAGCAAAATTATGTACCATTTGTTTTTAAAATTGGATAACCATCCATGGAAGGAAGACAGGAGTTTTTTTTCTGTAGATATAGAATTTTAGAACTCAAGAATTTCAGTGTACTTACTTTTCTCAAAGGATGTAGTAGCCCATAGTTCACAATAGCTGTATTTCTTCCCCATACATATTGTGTGTTGTGGTTTTGTATGCATTATCTTCTTACAAAAAGCAAACCATTTGTCTTATTCATTTATATAATTTTAGGGGGGAAAGAGGCTCTATGAAATGAAATTCCTTGTTTATGTGAAAATGTTTGCAATGAGTAGATTTTTGTGTTATGGCAAACAAGCTTTGGAGAAATATAGTGGCTCTCAATGATGTGCTACTGTTGTCATGGAAATGGAGATTTTCAAGTAGGTTTATCTGCTGTGCTTTGCTTTTTATAGGCTTTCTTTCATTGAAAGCTGGTTTTGGACAGGCATCCTTGCACTTCAAGGAGAACAGCAATCCTTCTTTTATCATCCCTTTGTTTCTTTTCTGTGCCCATTAGGATTTCATGATGTTAACAGATCTGAAGGTGCCAAGAGAATACTTAAGTCTGATAGCAGTGCTTAGCCTCAGGCTGTAGAAAAAGAGGGCATGATTTTAAGGAAGAATGAAAAGAAATAGAATTAAAACTTTCTCTGGACAAGTAAAAATGCATACTACTGGCATTCACATTTTTCATATTGATGTAAGCTGCAAAAGGTTAAATTACTGATGGAGGGTAGGAAATCTGTAAATTTCTTTGAATGCTTACTGTACATTCATTAAAGGAAAGATGTTTACTTCTCTTTAGGAAGGTTTTTATGTTAAAACAAAATCCAATTGTCAAGACATCTTTACTTGAGTAATATGTTACATTAAAATAAATTGCAAGGTTATATGACTCTGCACAGCGTTATTAAAAGTGAGTCAGTTTCATGTGGACCGGTAATGTATTTCCATTACATTGCACATATTCAGAATTGGAATGAACTTTTGTTATCTGGACAATATGACTTGGGTCTCTGGCCATGTCTACACTGGCAAAGGTACAGTGGCAGAGCTGTACTGATGCAGCTGCGCTGCTGTAAGAGCGCTTGTGTAGCTGCTCTGTGCCGACGGGAGAGAGCTCTCCTGATGACATCATACAACCACCTAAACGAGTGGCGGTAGCTATGTCCGTGGGAGAAGCTCTCCGATTAACATATCGCTGGGTACACAAGCATGTATGCCAGCAAAACTTGTGTCTCTCAGGGGGGTGTAGTGTAGACATGGCCTCTAAGTCCACAGTGATCACAGATGCGTAGTGGTATCCTTTGGACTCTCATCTCTGTCAAAGGAAGGAGGGAGATGTCTCAAAAGCAATCAGGTTTCAGAAAAAAACTGGAACAGTGACTCCAATTTCAAGAATCTCTGTCTTTCCACTGCACCGTAGTTATTTTTGCTCTGTTATGCTCTTTTTGACTCTTATAGCCCCAATTCTGTATTGCAATAGTTCTACAGAAATGTAGTTGCAACAGAATTCATAAGAGTTAGTAGCTGCAGAGAAATAATAAGCAAAGGGGATCCAATCCTTTCTTGTTTCCATAGGTGCACAAGTCCTGATATAAAGAAAAATCACCGTAGGGAGGCAGAGGAGAGAATCACAAGGGAGTTTTCTATACTACACCTCATACTGCAGTGTGCTGCATGTGAGTTACAACACACATCATTAGATAAAAATGTAAATAATCTCTATCTGAAACAAATTCATATGTTTGAGGTTCATTTTAATGCTGGCTGAAACCTTCTCCAATCATACAAATCTTAATTAGAAAAGAAACAGCACTTTTTTTGAATGTATAAATTTGTACTGCAGAGAATCCAAGCTGCCAAAGCTGTGGGACTGTAGTGAGTTATAATGAAGATTATACTGGGTGAATCATCCCTTTTTAAAAATTCTCCTTTATGAAATAGCTGAAATATTAGATAGTTGATGCTTCTTCAGTCAGATTGTGAACATGTGAGCTTATTTGCATAAATTAATATGGGCATTGGACAGCCTCTCATTTTCTATTAGACTATTTTTATGTGAGCAATTTGGATGAGCCCAAAAGAACTATCAGGCAAAGGTACATCAATGCATCAATATGCTAATGGAAAATCTGTTACTGGCAGCATTGTTATCGTAAAGCAAGCTGGAGTTTAACAAATCTTTAACATTTAAAAAAACAACCCAAATATGAATATTCCAATGTGTTTTCACATCAGTTCTCCCCCATCAAATTCAGTGGTCAGGACCAAGCGAGAGAGCCACTGCATATGGATACATCTTTTTTTATTCTTCTGTAGAAAAAGCTGTAGATGAATATTCTAACTGAATAATATGCGTAGTTAACTAAATGTCTTTATAAGATGTATTGTTTATGTGCAGAGCCATCATTAAAAGCTCAATACTTAATGACAAGCTCAGTGTTCTTGTTTTGAATTAAAACTAAACCAGATTTTTAAATAGTAAAATCATCTGCAAAATGGAATTGATTTTCTCCACACAGATCTAATTATTAGTGTCTCTCCATTGCTGATGCACCTCTCTGCTCCCTGATCAGCACTGGTTTTGTGGCCCCACAAGCATTTTGCTATGGGTCTTTCCTAATTTGGAGGACCAAGGAATGTAAAGAAGAATCTTGGCTTATTTACTTAATAAACTGAAAGTTTCTATCGCTTTTCCCTGTTAAAGTAGCCTGAAAAATGTAAGCTGATGTAAAACACTGCAAAACTAAGCTTTTTACATTCAATTGAGCAAGATGTTCTCTGGTATTTCACTCACTCAGTTCATGCAGAAAGCTTATACAATAATTATGTTTACAAGGATGACCAAACCAACTCCTATTGTTTTAACTTTACACAATAGTTTTTTGTATGTCAGCACCTACTGCAGATCAGAAACCATACTAATCTAGGGCCAGATTCTGCCCCCAATACAGCTCCCATTATTTTAAGTGACAGCTGGGGGGTGCTTGCATTGCTTACATCCACTTGGGCAGAATTTGGGCCAAGTTATTTAGAAGCAATTTGATGTAACTACTCCCAATTTATCATTAGAAAATGTATATATTTTTAAAATGCCCTGTTGAAAAGGGACCCTGGCGGCTTCGGTCAGCGCTACTGATTGGATCATTAAAAGTCCTGTTGGCATGGTGCTGTCAGGCTCCCTACCTGGCTCTCCGGAAGCAGCAACATATCCCTCAGCTCCTAGGTGGAGGAACGGCCACGGGGACTCCATGCGCTACCACCACCCTGAGCACTGGGTCCGCAGCTCCCATTGGCTGCTTCCAGGGAGCTGCCAGAGGTGAGTGCTGCCTGGATCCAGCACCCCAAAACCTCTCCCATGCCCCAACCCCCCGCCGAGCTCTCTCCTGCACCTAAACTCCCTCCTAGAGCCTCCCCTGCACCCCCTCCGATGCCTCAGCCCTGAGGCCCCTCCTGCACCCAAACTTCCTCCCTCTTAGTTAACCAGAATTTTTGATTTACCAGCACCCCCCCATTCCTCCAACATGCCAGATAACAAAGCTTTGTGTGTGTGTGTGTAAAATAGCAAAGAACAATCCTTCATTAGTTTTCATAAAGTTTTAATACCTGACTACAATCTTGCATTAACACACCTTTGATCTAGATCTTTTTAATTACAGGGTATACATAATGTAGAATTAATGTAATAGCAAACTACAGGATATAGACAGATGAAAATAATACGATCAACAGCTCCTTTCATTCCTAATAGCATACGAGTGAATTGGTTTGAATGCATACTAACACTTAACAGTTCTTTGATATTCACATACAAGTGAATTGGCCTGAGATTTTAGATCAGCGGTGGGCAACCTGTGGCTGCGGCCTGTCAGGGTAATCCGCTGGTGGGGGCTGCCAGACAATTTGTTTAAGTTTGCACGGTTGCCCGCAGCGCCCAGTGGGAGCTGTGGGAGACCCGTGCTGCTTCCTGCAGCTCCCACTGGCCAGGAACGGGGAACCACGGCCACTGGGAGCTGCGGACAGCTGTGCACATGTAAACAAACTGTCTGGTGGCCCGCCAGCGGCTTACCCTGACGGGCGCAGGTTGCCCACCGCTGTTTTAGATATACCACTGGGACCTCCATACGGGCCAAGATAGTTAGGGATAGTGCACTGTTATTTCTCTTTCACAATGCCTGTGGTGTTTGGAAGTACACAATTTTTCTGATTTAGAATAGGAGATACCTGTGCTGACTGTATGGTGGTAATAATTGGCCATTGTTGACTGTTTAATGGCTTTTACTGGGCTTGTCAGTCCCCATGATCACCCTTAAAGACTTGCTGTTTTGCTCTAGGTAAATACCCCTTTTTTTCTTCTATGCTTCTCTGCTTTTTATTTACTTGCCTAGATTGTGCAACCTGCCTGCAGCTGTGTAATGGTATATACTCCTGTAGAGTGAAGCTCTGCACTGCCCCTGCGGGAGCACTGAGAGAGAATGTCCCTTAGAAGACTGCATGGTGGGGTATGTAGTCTGTGCCTTTAGAATCGTGCAGATTACTGTTCTTGTTTTCTAGCCCTATACTGTAGATTAGTTTGGAGGGGCAGGTCTATGACCTGCTTTCTTTCTTTCTTCCTGTTGTTGTAGGTAGTGTCTACACTGAAGCGCTACAGTGGCACAGCTGCATAGTGACAGGTTTGGAGAAGGAGATATGATACAGTCTAATATTGAAACACTAATGTTTAGCATGTAATCGATGAGAGGCTAAAGTTGACAGTGTATGTACTTTGGCTTGCTGTGCAGTGATATTTAACCAACTACTTTCGCTTTCTCTGGGGGATATTTTTTTGCCGTCTGAAAGCCGATCTGAAATCTATTTATGTGATTTAGTTTTCTGGATTAGGAGGATCTTCTAAACATGTTGTATTAAGAGATTCTAATTAGTTTGCAAAGGGAATTTAGTTTGAATAGGTCACAAAATGTGTGACATTATTATTATTATTGTTGTTGTTGTTTGTTGTTTGTTGTTTTGTTATTTCTGGGCTTTCTTCCTCCCCACCAAAGAAAACTAGTGTTGTGGATAACATAGCTGGGTAATCAGGATATTCTACACCCCATTGATTTTTTCAAAGGCACTAAGTAAATAACAAAGATTAAAAAGGATTACAGGATCCAGAGGGTATGCTAAACCAACAAGATTAAATCAGTACTAGTGGAGAATATCTATAAACTGTTCTTTTATAGTCTGTTGTTGTGTAGTCAATTTAAATTATGGTTTTTAAACCTTTCTCTGATCTTTTGAGGATGTGAAGAGGGGTAAGGGGGTAGTTATATACTTACTTTATGCTCTTCTAGGAGATAATTTAAATAAAATTTCATTTGAAGTTTAGCATCTGGATTGTACAAAAGTCTCATTTGCTGTATTTTCTTTTAGTGAAAAAATAATTAAAAAAATTAAGTCCTTCACTAACCCAATACTCTGTACTTGAATAGAATGTGGATGTATATTATAACTTGGCAGAGAAGTGTTTGGAGAAGAAGAAATGAAAGACCATTGAATAATGTCCTTTCAGTAGAAATGTGAAATGATAAGCAAGATTTTGCTAATTGCAGATTCCAATATATTGAACAGAGTTGAAGAAAACAGTGCTGAATACTTTTAAGTGGCACAGGAGAATCTCATGCCTAGCATAGTTTTATCATGTTGATTAGTTTACAGTTGAGAGGATGAAGTCAGTATACCATTTCCAGACTTCTTACATCTATCATTTGAAGACCAGTTCAAAGTCAGAGACAGACTGCTCTTTTAGGGATATAGTAAGGTGTAAAAAGGCTTCTGGGAAAAATCTGTGAGCACAGTTTAACTTTTACAAGTTCACTACAAATTCAAGGTTTGTTGTTTTGCCCAGTTTTATCACATACACACTCACCTAATGCTGACCTTAAAAACTGTTAAATGTTTGAGTGTTTTGGCTTTACAATTCTTTTTAGTCCTCCCGCTATATGTGCTTGTGGGAAGGCCCAGCAAGCAGGCTTTTGTCTAGTTCTCTTTGTGGCGTTGCTTTTTGTCCCCCTCTTCAGTTCATTTTTAACTCTTCCTTGTCTCCTAGTGGGAAAATGAGATGGATGACATTTAGTAAGATGGGTTAGCGGAAGTAAAGGGGTGCTAAAGTATGCATGTAGCTGGCATTTTCACAAAGAATCTACTGTAGATGCTTGCTTGTCCAAGCCTAAAAGAGAAGAGTCCTTAATGGGGCTTCTGAATCTGTTTGGAGCTCAAAACTTCCTGCCACTGCCAGCATATTTTTAGCTCCCTATATTAATTTTCTTTGCCCAACTCATTAGCTCAAGTTGTAGAGCTCCCATAATCATACCATCTTGGCTGACAGGAATTTTCTAAAGCACAAATTAAAAAAAAAACCCACAACCACCACCAATCCTTATGCTGTCTTCATTTCCTATGCACAGTTCTGGTTGATAGCAGTATATGATTCTGAATCTGATGTATGGGCTTTCTTAGTTGCATAATTCCCATTGATGTTCCCATGTGGTTAACTATGGAAACCATAATGTACTGCAAATTTTCTCACAAGATATTAAAATTGGCAAAAGCCTGAACATAACTTATTTAAAGGGTCAACAATAGATTTTATTATTATTTTGAAATATTTATATTTAGATGTTTATTTAGCAGTACTAAAGAGCAGCATTTAAAAAAAATGGCTGTACAAATACACACAGAAAGATGTAGTCCCTGATACAAAAAGTTTAGTCTAAAGCCCTGATCCTGCATTGTGATCCACGTGGACAGACTACAGTGGCCTACCGGAACCCCATTGACTCCAATAGTGTAGGAGCAGAACCTAACTAAAACCAAAAAGAAACAGGTGAGTGTAACAGACAAAAGGAGTGGGCAGTTAAAGGTAGCAACAGTAAATCTTACAGTTACGTAGGTTAATTGTGTGCTCAACTTTATGGTTCTAGACCTTTTGGACTTCTGTCACTTAATAGTTAATATCAGCAACCCCCCAATTATCACCCAACCTAGCCTACGTTAGCTGGCTGATTCTTCTAGGCATAGTATCACTGTAGAAATGGATCTTGAGGTGGGATTTGAAGGTATTTGTGAATAGTTTCTTCAAGTGATGGCTTGATCATGGGTACTTAGTGTTATGGGTTGGGTCACAGAGACCTCCTTGGGACTGCCACCTGACATGCTGAGTCTACCTCTGAGCCCATTCTCCCTGCCAGCTTGGGACTTCAGTACCCTGTCTTGTTGATCCAGACATGCTAGCCTGCTGCAAACACAGACTTAGGTCTGAACCACATCTCCCAAAAGCTGCAGACTTAACTGACAACAGCTTAAGAAGTGCTCCTGTCTCTAGCACCCAGACACCCAGCTCCCAATGGGATCCAAACCCCAAATAAATCCATTTTCCTCTGTATAAAGCTTGTATAGGGTAAACTCATAAATTGTTCGCCCTCTATAACACTGATAAAGAGAGATGCACAGCTGTTTGCTCCCCCAGGAATTACTTACTTACTCTGGGTTAATTAATAAGCAAAGGTGATTTTATTAAATATAAAAAGTAGGATTTAAGTGGTTCCAATGGCAGAACAAAGTAAGCTACCCAGCAAAGTAAAATAAAAATATGCAAGTCTAAGCCTAATACAGTAGAAAACTGAATACAGATAAATCTCCACCTCAGGGCTTGTCTATATTGGCAAGTTTTGTCGATGAAACTAATGTGAACAAGGAAAAATCGACAAAAGCAACGTTGCCAAAGCATGTCTACATTTGCTCCCCCTGTCAACAGATCGTGTCCACATTCGGGGCACCTTTTGTCAACAGTGAGAGCAATGGACTATGGGTCTGTATCCCACAGTGCCTGGCGACACCATCTGTCGCTAGGTGTTGTAGGAATGCGGAAACGGAGCACGGTGCATCCTGGGATGTGCAAAATGTACTGTCATGCACTGCGTTGTGTCCTACCCCTCCAAAGGTTTCAGACTTCCTTTCATGCCATTTTTCCAACTGTCATTCTTTTGTAGTGCGTGCCAGAATCTTCAGTGATAGAGGATGGATCCCACACTCCTCTCCTGTGCGCTGTTAGCTGTCGTGAGGACATCACTCATGACAGCACAGTTACTTGCAGAGTTACTCACAGTTAGCAGAGGATGAATCACAGGCCCCTGAGTGTGATATGGACAGCAGCAACTTATCAGTGCTTTGTGCATTCACAGAGCAGCTGCAAACGGTAGATCGTCACTTTTGGGCTAGGGAAAAAAGCACTAATTGTTAGGATCACATTGTCATGCAGGAGTGGGATGACGACCAGTGGGTACAGAACTTTAGAATGCGTAAAGCAACCTTCATGGAGCTATGTGCTGAGCTGTCCCCCAACCTGTGGTGCAAGGACACCAAATTGAGAGCTGCACTTTCGGTAGAGAAAGCATGTTGCAATCGCTGTGTGGAAGCTAGCGATTCCAGACTGCTACCAAGTCAGTTGCAAATCAGTTTGGAGTAGGAAAGTCCACTGTTGGGGCTGTATTACTCCAAGTGTGCAGGGCAACAAATCGCATCCTGCTGCATAGGATGTGTCTCTGGGAAATGTGCATGTAATAGTGGATGGGTTTCCCTAACTGTGGCGGGGCAATTGTTGGCGCACACATTCCAAATTTAGCGCCAGACCACCTTGCCTCTGAATATATCAATAGGAAGGGATACTTCTCCATGGTGTTGCAGGCACTTGTGGATCATTGGGGGCATTTCACCGACATCAATGCAGGCTGGTCTGGAAAGGTGCATGATGCATTCATCTTCAGGAACAGTGGCCTGTACAGAAAGCTGCAGGCAGCGACTTTCTTTCCAGACCACAAGTTCACAGTGGGGGATGTGGAAATGCCCATAGTAATCCTGGGAGACCTGGCTTCCTTACAGCCCTGACTCATGAAACCTTACACAGGGCACTGGACAGCAGAAAGGAGCATTTTAACAACAGGCTGAACAGGTGCCGCATGGTAGTCGAATGTGCCTTTAGCAGTTTGAAAGCCCACTGGAGGTGTCTCAATGGCAGGCTAGACTTTACCAAGGATAATATTCCCGTGGTCATAGCCGCGTGCTGCACTTTGTATAATCTGTGTGAATCTAAGGGTGAAATGTTTGCTCAGGTGTGGGGCACTGAGGCAGAGTGTTTGTCTGCACAGTTTGAACAGCCAGATGCTAGGGCTGTCAGAGGAGCCCAGAAGGCTGCCATTAACATCAGAGAGGCTTTGAGGAACCACTTTGACAATGAGAGGCAGTAACACATCTCTGCTTTGGAGCTGTATCAAAGACTTGAGCATCTCTGTCTGAGCCTCCATAATTTTTATGATCTGCTCTATCGCTTGCCTTTTCTATCCTGCCTTTCAGCTTCCCAGCAATCTTTCTGTTCCCTGGTCTCTGTCTCATCGCGCTGTAGCACCTCCCGGAACATGTCGTCTTTGCTGCGCCTAGGATTTTTTCTTATCTGCCGAAGCCAGTCCATGAGGGTACTTGGTTTGTTCTTCTAGGTCTGTGCTGAACAGAAGAGGGATTGTTACGTTCCAGCAAATGATTGAAACATTTTACTAAAAAGGGCATTTTGCTAGTAGAAATCACTTTCTCTCTGAGACTCTAGGCAGGCATGCAGCTCTGCAAGCACCCCAATCATGGTAAGTGTCGGGAGTGGGGGAAGGCAGTTGTGTGTGTGGACAAAAAGGTCACAGCTTTCAGGGCAGCTTTGCAGGGAACTCATTCTAAAATTATCCCACACTTTTTCACAAGCAGCCAACCTGCTGGCTGACATCTCGCTGCTGCGGGTGACCAGAGAAACCAGGGCACAGCTGCTGAATGCTTGTGTCTTTCACTCCGGTCTATATCCTGCTCCGCTATGTGCTGCTTTGGTCCCAGCTCCAGTGATTGCTAAATGACATGGTACAGTTTCCTACAATGGGGGAACTAACAAGGCTGCAATCCCTTGGAATCTGTGGCAGAGGGTTTGACATTTTCCAGAGCCTCTCTCTGGAGGCTTCCCTGCAAGTCGGAATGTCCACCGACACCCTTCTTGGCCAGGCAGATTAGCTACACAGGGCAATGTCCAGCTCACAGAAAGTGCTACCTGCCTCCCACTTTTCAATTTCGTATACAAGCCACAGCACCTTACCTGGCATTTCATCTGCTTCCTGCTCCCCAGAGAGCACTTCTGGAGTGGAGAAAAGTTCCTGGCTGCCTGCCCCCGGGGCGACCCTGCTGGGAGCACCACGTCCTCTTCTAGCTCAACTTCTTCATCCAGAATTTCAGCCTGTGGATTACCCCCACTTTCTGCTGCCTGCGAAGTATCCATGGGGCTATCAGCGATGGAGGTGGGGTCACCACTGAGGATAGCATTCAGCTCCTTATAGAAGCAGCAGGTCTTAGGTGCACCACCGGAACAATGGTTCGCCTCCTCTGCCTTATGGTACACCTGCCTCAGCTCCTTTATCTTCGCTCTGCACTGCTGCATGTCCTGATCATAGCCCTTTTCACACAAGCCTCAAGAAATCTGCCCATATGTGTCCCAATTCCTACGGGTCACTCACAGCTGCGACTGAACAGACTCCTCTCCCCATATACTGATCAGATCCAACAACTCAGCGGTGGTCAAGTAGGAGCATGTTTGGGGTGATAGCCAGCCATGCTCACTTGGAAAGCTACCTGGGAAGCTCCTCTGGGAAGCCAGCAAGCAGGAAATGAGATTTAAAATTCCCAGGGTTTGTAAGGGGAAGGGGCAGGTTGGTTACAGGACAGTGGAGTTCAAACTGCTGACCAGAGTGACAGAATGGGAATTGTGGGATACTTTCTGGAGGCCAATACAATTAAAAAAAAACAACAACCCCAGACCCTGTTGTGTCTACACTGCATGTTTATCGACAATAAAGGGAAGTGAAAAGACAAGTCTCTTGCATGGGTGGAAGTTTTTTGTCGCTAAAACTAGGAGTTGTTTTGTTTTTTTTAATGACCTTGCAGTGTGTACGCTGTTGCTGTTTTGTTGCCAAAAGCCAGTTTTTGGCGGCAAAACTTGCCGGTGTAGACAAGCCCTCAGAGTTGTTCCAATAAGTTTCTTTCACAGACTAGACTCCTTTCTAGTCTGGGCCCAATCCATCCCCCGGTACAGTCCTTGTTCCAGCTCAGATGGTAGCTAGGGGATTTCTCATGACTGCAGCACCTTTGTTCTGTTCCACCCGCTTATATAGCTTTGGCACAAGGCAGGAATCTTTTGTCTCTCTGGGTCCCCACCCCTCTTTCTAAATGGAAAAGCATCCGGTTTAAGATGGATTCCAGTACCAGGTGACATGGTCACATGTCCTGGGAGACCCCAAGCCTTCATTCTTCCTGGCCTGACTCACAGGAAGGCTTCCAAGTAAACAAAGCCATTTTCAACCAATTGTCCTAGTTGATGGGATCCATCAAGATTCCAAGCCACCATTAATGGCCCACACTTTGCATAATTACAATAAGACCTCAGTGTTCTATTTCATATTTCTTGTTTCAGATACAAGAATGATACATTTATACAAATTGGATGACCACACTCAGTAGCTTATAAGCTTTGTAATGATACCTTACCAGAGACCTTTGCATGAAGCATATTCCAGTTACATTACATTGACACTCATTGGCATATTTTCATAAAATCATATGGAGTGCAACATCACACTTAGCTGTTGAAGTCACTGAGAATTGCAGATGCACAGCATCGCTAAATATCAGGCCAAGATTTTTTTTTCTGTTGTGTGAAGAATAATTATTTACAGTAAATAGGTGCTCAAATACTATTCACTCAGATCTATAACTTACTATTGCTGAATATCTTATTTGTTAGTGTTTTCCCATCCATATGCAATCAGCTCTAGGACAGTGAAGAGTGCCCAACAGTAAGTTGACCTGCAAGGCCCTGATAGATGATCTTTCTTGACAACACTAGGGGCAACAGTATCTACAGCATCATTTTTAGGGAGCAGCATCATTTGTTGACCATGGTAGAATGTCAACAATATAATGAAAGGTTTCTATTCAAAACTAAACTTGATGGGCCAGATACTCAGTTGGAATCAATCCGACAGCTCCAATGACTTCAGCAGGTTTAAATCAGTGTAGGTCTATTGAAGATCTGATCGAATATATTGTTAGAAACGTTTTTGTGGTGCCCTTGACTATAGTGATATAGTTTTACTAGATTTTTTTTCTTTTTCTTAGAATGCGAGCTCTGTTTGGTCTTTGCAGAAATGCTGTCATGTTAGTATTGTGATTCAGTTTCTTTTTAGGGGAG
The DNA here is from genome assembly GCF_016161935.1 of Mauremys reevesii. Classification (NCBI taxonomy): domain Eukaryota; kingdom Metazoa; phylum Chordata; order Testudines; family Geoemydidae; genus Mauremys; species Mauremys reevesii. The sequence goes on along the minus strand of NC_052627.1, from coordinate 73,706,587 downwards.
CTGTGGCAAGCATCCAGGAATTTGCCCTCTGACTTAATCTCACAAACTAGAGCCATTTCTTGGTGAAGAGGTAATCGGGCATTGGTACTCAGACAGAGATTTCTGAAAGAGGCATTGCCTGTATGCCGTTTGTGATCGCCTCTGTCCCAGGATTAGTATATATTGTTGAAGCAAAGTGGTACTGAGACTACTCAGGCTCCACTTGATTGATTTCTCTTGCCAACAGTAAGATGACCTGCAAGGCCCTGATAGATTATCTTTCTTGACAACAGTAGGGGCAACAGTATCTACAGCATCATCACATTTAGAAGAACAATTTCTTCAAGAGAATCATTCTCTTTCCTTGTGTTGCACTGGAAAGGGAACAGAAATGTGGGCAGGGACAAAGAAGTGTAGAGATAAAGGAAGGTTTAAATGATATGGGGGAAAGAAGAGATGTATAGTAATAAGGGGTGGGGAGGAAATGACTAATGTAAAAATATAGGCATGGAACAGAGAAGCAGAAAAGTAACTAAACAAATTATATACAATTTTCCTCCTATAATTTATTTTTCTCCCCTGTTGTATGCACTTATGATACTGTGGTGCCCTTACTTTTAATGTACCTTTACATTTCTGTGAACTCTGCCTGTTGGTGGAGACAACAGATACCTTGTTCTCAAAGGAGAAACATACTTTTCTCCTTCTCTTTTATTCTTTCTTGTTGTTGTTTTCCTTAATCTGAACTGAGTCATTCTTAATGAAAATATATGAGTTCTTGCAGAGTATGTGTAACACACTGGTCAGTGTGTGTTACCTGTCCCCCCTCAGGACCAATCCACAAGTCTGTTACTGCCTCCACTTATGTCATGACTGCCATCTTGGCCAACACTGCGGATTGAACAAAGGACCTCCAGAGCTAAAAACATCAGGCTCTAAAGCATTGAGCACAAAGAGCTAGAGAAAAAGCCAAAAGCTTTAACAGCCATGCAGGGGGATACATAACACACACTGACCCATATGGTACATATGGGATAATATTATATCCCTTACAACAAGGTGTCAGGAAGATGTCTCCAATGAGAGAGGAAAAAATGAAATAACTCTGCATTATGAAACCCTATGAATATGCACTTTGGTGTAAATTGACCACAGAGGAAATCTAGGGAATGTGAAAGGCTCTTTCAAGATTTGAAAGCTCTCAGGAAACAAAAATACAGTTTTAATTAATTGTGATAGATTCATAAATCATAAAGCCTGAAGTGGGGGGGATCATTGTGATAATCTAATGTGACCCCCTGCATAACACAGGACCAAGGGCTTTACTGAATTAATCCCTTGTTGAATTAGAACACATCTTTTAGAAAAATAACCAATCTTAATTAAAAAAATTTCAGTGATGAAGAATCCACAATCCTTGATAAATTGTTCCAATGGTTAATTACCCTCATTGTTAAAATTGTGTGTGTTATTTTGAGAGCACATTTGTCTAGCTTCAACTTTCAGCCATTGGATTTTGTTATACCTGCATCTGCTAGACTGAAGAGATCCTTCTATTATCAAATTTCTGATAGCCCTGTAGGCATAGGTGCCAACTCCGTGGGTGCTCCGGGGCTGGAGCACCCATGGGGAAAAATGGTGGGGGTGGAGCACCCACCAGGGCAGCCTCCCTATCAGCTGCCCCCTCCCCCTAGTATTTCCCGCCTGCCAGCAGGCAGTGCCTCCTCCATCCTCCCTGTGCCTCCTGCCCACCATAATCAGCTCTTTCGCGGCATGCAGGGGGTTGGGAGGAGGAGCGAGGAGGTGGTGCGCTTGGGGGGGGCGGACTAGGTGGAAAGAGGCAGGGTGGGGTGCACCGGGGGTGGAAAAGGCGGGGTGGGACCTTAGGGGAACCTTAGAGAGACCTTGGGGGAAGATGGAGTGGGGGCGGGGCATGGAGCAGAGCTGGGGTTGAGCACCCCCCGGCACTTTGGAAAGTCGTGCCTGTGCCTGTAGGTTACTTATAAACTGTGAACAAGTAATTCCTTGATTGGTGGGGCCCACCGGCTGGCAGGAGGCGCTAGGGGGAGGTTATAGTAGGGGGGCTGCCGGTGGCAGTATGGCTTAGATTCTTTGTTCCTAAATGCATGACTTACATTTGGCTGTATTAAAACAGGTATTGTTTTCTTGCACTTGTCCTACCGAAGTTAGTCAAGCACTTAATTTTTTTGGTAGTCAAGCACTTAACTTTTGCATTACTAACTGTATGAACTTTTGTAGCTTACAGTATTGTGCTTAACCTTGACATTAAAGCTTTCAACACAATGAACCCAACACAATGAACCAGATCTCCATATGTTAGCTATATTGAAATCATATGGACCTATGCCAGTTTATACCACCTGAGGATCAGGCCCAATAATAATAAAACATATCAAAGAGTCTTTTGCTGTGAGAAACTTATGAGGTATATGCCATGGTACCAATTTGGATGTGCACTCTGGAGTGTAATGGGTTAGAATTTGACACACATGGCCTTAATTTAATGTATCAACTGATGTGGCAATACTTTTTATGATCCAATTGTAAAAATGTCAGCCTTTAATTGGTGGTAATCTGGAAACACATCTGGTCAAAATTCAAGGTCTTAAATTGTGGTAATAATCTGGAAATATGTTAGGGCTGATATTTTGTATCAAAGGCGCCATATAAATCTAAGGTATTATTATAATAATTCCCTTAGTGAGTGTAGCTCTTGGGTAGTGTTATATTTGTGTCCTGAAAGGGGAGTATTTTTTAAAATCTCAAATTTTAAGATTATATACCACAGTGCCCAATGTCATGGGTAGCAGAAGGCATCTGCAACAAAGTAAAAATTTCTAAATGGGTTAGTTATTCAGAGCAAGGCTGTCCTTGATCCCTTTTATATTTAGTAATATGAATATAATTAGTAATACAGAGTGACATGTAAATTAGACTACTGTAACTTTCTTTACTGCATATAATCCCTCATTGCTGAAAGTAACAGGTTACCAGGATAGGGAAAAAACAAATGATAAATATATTTTCAAATTCAGGAAGAGAATTGTAAGAGACAAAAATAGAGGAAAAGGTAGGAAAGCAATATGGGAATAAGGAAGACCAGTTCCATGTGCATACAGGAGAACACTGAACTCTCATTAAAAGTAAAATGCAAACCTGACCTTAACACTACCTAAACAATAAGAAAAGCCCTTCCTTTTCCCCTTCATACACACTTGTACCAATTATGGAGCACACTTCCTCTTCTCTTTGTTCACTTTCACAGTACTATAGGCTAGATTCTCAACTTTTGTAAATGGTATAGTTCCATTTATTTCAGTGGCATTACACTGATTTACAGCAGATGATAATGTGTCTATATAATATGGACATCCTGCCATTCTTTTAAGCATGAACTTTGATTGGTTTTACCTCAGGGGATATTTCTCTTGTTTGAGTCCTCTACAGCAGTAGTTCTTGAAAAGGGGTAAGGTACCCCTGGGAGTACAAGAGGCCTTCTGGGGTACACCAACTCACAGGTGCTGACTTTTATTTTTCTTGGTGGGTGCTCCACCCCTGCTGTGCCCCAAGGTACTGCCCCTGCTCTGCCCCTTCCCCCTAAAGCCTCATCTTTGGTCCGCCTCTTCCCACCCCTGCTCTGTCCCCTCCCTCAAGGCCCTCTGCCTGCTTGGTGTTCTCTGTCCTCCCCGAGAGCCTCCCACCAGTTGCCAAACACATGGTTGGTGGACCCCACTGAAGAGTTGTGGCTGGTGGGTGCAGAGCACCCCCTATTTTTTTCTGTGGGTACTTGAGCCGCAGAGCACCCATGGAGTCGGCGCCTATGCATCAACACATCTAGATATTTGCCTAGTTTTACAACAAGCTATATAAAAAGCACTAGCAAAGTCAGTACAAACTAAAATGTCATACAGACAAAATGAGAAAGTAAGCAAATTTTCAATAATAGCATGCTGTGACTCTTGTATATTTTGTAAGCAAGTATTTTTTAAGTGAGTGAAACTTGGGGTATGCAAGACAAATCAGACTCCTGAAAGGGGTACAGTAGTCTGGAAAGGTTAACAACCACTGCCCTACAGTGTCATTACCCCCAGTGTTTTACCTCTTTCCAAGTCGCTGTTTTGGAAATCCAGGACCCAAGTCCTTGATCCCATCATAGCTTATTTCTTCAGGTACAGATAACACCATAGTTACCCCAGTTAGATCTTCCCTTCAGTTCCTTTCCTCACCATTTCAGTGTTCCTCCCTACCACAGAGCTGACTTTTGTTAGTTACCTTTTCATGACATGAAACACATCCGTTCCCAGGCATTTGCCTGAGTGTGTAGCATAAGGGAAATTGTGGGTTTTGGTGGGATTTTAGTTGTTCATCTTGAGGCATGTTCCCTCTCCCCCCTTATTGTATTAACTAATGTGTACATGCCCTGGAGTGTGTATTTAGGCATATTTTAGAAATTTTAAATAAACAGCACTGAAAGCTGCTGCCTCCAGCATTGTCCCATAGGGAATTCCAGGGATGAAATCTCTTCATTCCATCACTAAATTGTAGTATTTCTGGTGTTAATGTGCCAAACAATGTTTAAATACATGAAGTGTTTGTTTATATAAGGTCTTTATAAAAACACAATGTTTATCATGCAGAACAAGACATTATTATTCAAAATTTTACTGTGAAACCATTTTAGTTTGTGCAGTATTTTAGTCTTCCTGAACCTAAATGACCTTGTTCCCGAACTTTTCCAAGATAGTTACTACATATATAGTGTATCTGGCAGCTCTGCCCTAGGCTTCTGGGTTCCTTTCTCAGTTGTTTTAGTAGAAGTAAAAAATAATACTTAGCTCTCTGCGACACTCTGTAGCTTGAAGTAGCACCCTGGACCCCCATATTTGCACTGCGATATGATTATGATATGTTTTGTACAAAGTATGCCTTGTGAGGTGGTATTTAAAAAGTCTTGAACTGTTGAACTTTAATATCCTATTGAATTGTATGTGCTGTGATTGTATATGAAGTATTACTATATGTGTGTTACTGAAATACATTGTGAAGTTGGGAAATGCCCATAGTCAGCCTTTCAGTGACAAAAAAGGAGCACTTAGTAAGACAGATTTACACTAGGACCAGCCATATATATATTGATGGCCCATTAAGGGAAATCCACTCTCCCAATGGCCATCCCAGAGATTTCTCAGAGAGGACACGTACCCATTGAGGGCTGCTTAACCCCCATGTCACAGCAAGGGTCTTTCTAGCAGCTGGAAGAAAGTATAAAAGAGCAATGACATCATCACTTAGCCTCTCTCCTCCCCCCCATCTCAACACCTGGAAGATCATCTGGAAGACAGACTTTGAACTGGGGAGATTGGTCCCAGGCTGGGAAGGGAATGAATCTAGTCTGTGGCCTTGGCTACACTTGAGAGTTACAGCGCTGTTGGTGGCTTTATAGCACTGTAACTCACTCCCCATCCACACGGACAAGGCACATACAGCGCTGTATTTCCGTGGCTACAGCGCTGCTTGTACTCTACCTCCCCAAGAGGAATAAAGAGTATAGCGCTGCTGCTGCAGCGCTGGGGCGCCAGTGTAAACAGGGAATAATCTTAGTACGCTATTACTGACCTCCGGAAGCTTCCCATAATCCTTTAACTGAAGGTTTCGCTCTTTGTTTTGTTATGAACTCTGGGCTCCCGGAGCTGCTTATCAAAAAAACAAACACAGCCCCTATTTGCTGTGAATGAGCAGAGGCAGGGGGGCTCCCTTTGGAACGCCCACGGCTAGTGTTTGCTTGAAGAGAGGGGGAGGGAGGGGGCTTGAGGAGAGAAGCAGCGCGGCGGGTGGGAGGAGGGGGGTCCATTTCAGAGCAGTTGCTTATCTGGTCTGTGAGGAAACAAACAAACAGCCGCTGTTTGCTTTCAGTGAGAGAGGGGTTGGGGAGGGGGTCGGAACTTGCAAGGCAGGGAGCTGACACAGTGTCGGATCCAAAAATCCACTCTCTCTCTCCCCCACGCTCCCTGTCACACTCCACCTTTTGAAAAGCACGTTGCAGCCACTTGAACACTGGGATAGCTGCCCATAATGCACCGCTCCCAATGCCGCTGCAAATGTGGCCACGACAGTGCGCTGGTAGCTGTCAGTGTGGCCACACTGTAGCACTTTCCCTACTCAGCTGTACGAAGACAGGTTTAACTCCCAGCGCTGTACAGCTGCAAGTGTAGCCATACCCCGTGTATCGAGAACTGTGAGCTGCCTATAACATCCATTAGAGCTGCTTGATTCAAATCTTGCTTAGTCTGTAGAACTTAGACTGCAAATTAATTTGTTTCTTATGTAACCAACTTTGATCTCTATGCCTGTTACTTATAATCACCTAAAATCTACCATTCTATAGTTAATAAATGTGTTTTATATATTATCTAAAACAGTGGAGTTCAACTGGCACCTGTAAGAGTTTCCCTTTTGGAGCCTGTGACAGCTCACGTTTGCATTTGCAGTGGCACAGAACCAGCATCTTCAAAACAAAGCATTATGTATTCATTCCCAAACAATACGAAGCATATGGTGCAAAGGGTAAAAATAATGAGGCCTACATCTGCAGCTTGAGGTCTTCAAACCGCAATTTGGGGACTTCGATAACTCAGACATAGGCTAGGGGTTTGTTATAGAAGTGGATGGGTGGGATTCTGTGGCCTGCATTGTGCAGGAGGTCAGACTAGATGATCATAATGGTCCCTTCTGACCTTAAAGTCTATGAGTCTATGAGTGGGTTTTTGGCTGAAGTGCTTGGGAAATCTCAGCTCAGATTACAAAGGCTGGTGCATGTCCACTTTCTGTTGACCAAGTGGCAAATTAATTAATGAGCTTTCACTATCCCAGGGAGTGTTGAGCATTGGAAGACAGTATATTTCTGGGGTGCAAGACTGGGGTGATTGGCTGGTGCCCCTCTCTGTATGATTGAATAAAACTGCGATTTAGTTACAGAGGTCACGTGACTTCCAAAGACCTCCGTGACTTCAGTCAGTGCCGGCTGGGAGCTGCAGGGTCCCTTGCCGGCTGTGGAGGCCCCCGCAGTTCCCAGCTGCTGCAAGCAGCAGGGGGATCCCCACCCACTCCCCACCTGGCAGCAAGGGGGACCCCCACCCATTCCCTGTCACTGCAGTGGCTGGGGGGAGCCCTGCAGCTGGAAACCACCAGCAGAGGTGGACCCTGTAGCTCCAAGCCCCACGGGTGGTGGGGGTCCCTGGAGCTCCCAACCCACTGGCAGATGCCCAGGCTCCCCATTTTGTCATGGATATTTTTAGTAAAAGTCAGGGACAGGTCACGGCTTCCATGAATTTTTCATTATTGCCTGTGACCTGTCCGTGACTTTTACTAAAAATGTCCCTGACAAAATCTTAGCCTTATTCATGAGTGGCTTATTGAACCTTCATGCAATTTAGCTGGGTGTGGGGCCCACATGCTGATGGCTGAGTGATCCCAGTGCCTGGAGGAGATGACTGTTTGTCACTGGCATAACATTGTCCCAGGCTGGAGAATTAAGGGGGCACGGCAGTACCACAGTTCAAGGTTGTACCCCGGGTATCCTCTCACAATCTCTCATGTATATAAGCTTTATACAGAATAAAACTGATTTATTTGGGGTTTGGATCCCATTGAGAACTGGGTATCTGGGTGCTAGAGACAGGAGCACTTCTTAAGCTGTTTTCAGTTAAGCCTGCAGCTTGTGGGGGACGTGGTTCAGACCCAGGTCTGTGTTTGCAGCAGGCTAGCATTTCTGGCTCAACAAGACAGGGTACTGAAGTCCCAAGCTGCCAGGGAAAACTGGCCCAAAGGTAGTCTCAGCACATCAGGTGGCAGTCCCAAGGGGTTTTCTGTGACCCAGCTCGTTACATCGGGGTCTCAGCATGGATGGCCTCTGCAGCCTGGGGCTCTGACAGCTGCCTGGTAGGAGCATGCAACACATGTCTGGTTTCCTCTGTGCTCAGCCCAGACTGAGCTGAGCTACTCCCTTTTATAATCTGCTTCCAGTCTGAGCATGCCCAGCATGGGTCAGTGTGTGTGGCTTCTTCAGCCCACAAAGTGTGGTTTACCAGTGCAGAGTAGGTATTCCCTGTCACATGGGGTAAATACTAGGGAGACTGAAGAGCTGTTTAAGCTAAAAGACAATGTTGGCATAAGACCAATTGGATATAAACTGACCAGGAACAATTTCAGGCTGGAAATTAGAAGAAAGTTTCTAACCATCAGAGGGGTGAGATTCAGGAACAGCCTTTCAATAGGAGTTGTGGGGGAAAGCAGTTTAATTAGTTTTAAAGAGAGAGCTGGACAAATTTATGAGTGTGGTTTTATGGTGGGGTTGTTTGTGATGGTGATGGGCAGGGTACAACAGCCCTTAGGCTCACTTCTGGTTTGCCATGCTTCAGGTTTCAGCTGACCACCTGCAGAGGTCAGGAAGGGATTTTGTATCCCCAACATATTCTGTAAGGTTTTTTATCTCCTTCCTCTGAAGCATCAGGGTTGGCCACTGGGTGAGGTGGACCAGGCCTCTGAGGTGTCACTGAGCATTTTTTCTTTCGGGTGCTTCGCTGGCTGGTTCTTGCTCACATGCTCATGGTCTAACTGATCCCCATATGTGGGGTTGGAAACAGGGGCGGCTCTAGGAATTTGGCCGCCCCAAGCAGGGCGGCATGCCGCAGAGGGTGCGCTGCCGGTTGCCGGTCCCGCGGCTCCGGGGGACCTCTTGCAGACGTGCCTGCGGAGGGTGCGCTGGTCCCGTGGGAGGTCCACCAGAGCCGCGGGACCAGCGGACCCTCCGCAGTCATGCCTGCGGGAGGTCCGCTGGTCCCGCAGCTCCGGTGGACCTCCCGCAGGCATGACTGCGGAAGGTCTGCCAGAGCTGCCTGCCGCCCTGCTGGCAAAATGCTGCCCCAAGCGTGCGCTGGGGTCTGGAGCCGGCCCTGGTTGGAAAGGAATTCTCCCCCAGGTCAGATTGACAATGACCTTGGATTTTTTTGGCCTCCGTCTGCAGCGTGTGGGTACAGGTCACTTGTGAGGATTATCTGGGCATTTAATCATTTCCCTGTCATTGCAGTATTGGGATTCCCGCCACGACCCATTCAACCGGCTTACACAGAACACCTAGATCAGTTCTGGAAGAACACTTCATCCAATTCTCTAGGATCCAAAAAAAAAAACTTTAACTCCAGATTTCGTCACATAGGTTATTTTATTTGGCATTCAGCAGTGCTATGCTCAGTTGATCAGACTCAAGTCTGGGGGATGGGTATAGGGTGTACCACACATCTAACATTACACAGAATACCTCTTCCTTTATATACATTGTGACGGACTCAGGCCAGAAGGATATAAGAAGGTAGTGGAAAGCAAGTATATTAGCCTCAGAATGAGCAGGTCCTTGTTCTGTGGATAGCCAAACAAGGGCTACTTGAGGCCAATCAAGACACCTGATGCCAATTTAACCAGTTAAGGTCGTTAGGCTAATGCTGGCACCTGACCTCAGTTAACTGACAAAGGGTCAGCTAAAGCTGTTAGGCTAATGGGGACAGCTGGAACCAATTAAGGGCCCAATTATACTGCTTTAAAAGCTCTCCTTCCAGTTCTCTCAAGAGGAGCCCAGGTGAAAGGAGCTGGAGGAGAGGAAGCATTACTGAACCCTGAGGTAAGGGTGAAGCTTGGAAAAGGGGAGCACGGGGAAGTGGCCCAGGGAATCAAAGCAGCGTCAGTGGAGGAGGGAAGCCACCAACAGCTGCTGCCATTAGGGTCCCTGGGCTGGAACCTGGAGTAGAGGGCGGGCTCAGGTTCCCCCCTTCTTCCCTCCCCCCCCCATGATCTACAGAGATTCCTTGGAGAGGGGAAACAGACTTTGGCCCAGGCAGGAGACCAAACGGTACCTACAGAGCTCTAAGGAGCAACAGAGACTGTGGGTATATCCCACCTTCCCACCTCCCATACCGGCCTGTGATGAAAGCAGTTCAATAAGCTGTAACCTTTGCCGCCATACTGGGAAAGGGAGGTCATATTAAGGCCCCTAGCGAGCTTCTGAGGCCACTGTATCCGTCAGGAAGCGCAGGACCCACCAATGCAGGCTCGGAGCTTTGTAACAACATGTACACGTTACATTGTATTTCTGTACATTGCATCACACATTGTGGGATTGGCTTGGTTACTTTTCAGGAAAAAAATCCCTATGCAGCATACTCTGTCCATGCATTGTCCAGACTTAATATGGTCTTTACCTCATCTCTACATTCCTAGCTTGTCTTATCCATTGTTAGTATATGGTTCTCTCTCTGTTCTCCCTCTTAGCTGGCTCAGGCATTCTGTGTTTTTAGCCTACTGACCTATTTACGTATCTTATTTAGCACAAAGTTCTGTTTACCTCCCTAATCCCGTCCTCCAAGAAATGAGGCCTCCCTCCATGTGTTAATTACATGTGAGGCCAGCCCTTTGCCTCATACAGGGGCCTTGAGGACTGGTGCACCTTGGTCCTACCTAATCTCTGCCTGTGGCACATAATAATCTAGTCTTCTGTGAGTCTCATTTACTTTGGTCTCGTTTCCATTGCTGGGCTTAGTGTATGAGTGCTGGGTCTTGTTGGTGGCCTGTGATATACAGGAGGTCAGACTAGATGATCTAGTGGCTCCTTGTGGCCTTAATCCTATGAGCAAATGGATGCCATTCCAAGTTTAGGACAAATCATGAAAAAGATACTCAAGGGGTTGAAGGTGATAGAAGATTCAGCAGAGTGAAATCCGTTAGAGTGCAGGCTCAGGAAGAGAGGACAGCTGAAATGTAGATAGGAGCATACCTGTTCTGTACTCTTTACAGGTGTGGTTGATTAGCTAGAAAGTGATGTGCATAAGGGTGATTGTCAGTGAAAGGATGTGAGTTAAATGCTCACATTTGCAAATAAAGTAGTACAATTTTATACAGCATATATTTTAAGCAAGTTTTGGTGCCTTAGAGAAATGCCCTCCTTTTCTGAGGAACAACAGAATGCATCAAAAATGCCTTACTGAGGCCCACCTTACTGGAACTGGTGAATTCTAGGAGGAATCCCAGGAGAGTGTAGGACCAGTTGGTCAGTCAGAGGGGGTGCAGATCGGGCTTTTGTTTGATGGTTGACAGCTGGAAGGAGAGTGGTCAGGCATTTTACGTATTGGGGGATATGTTCATTTTAATGAGTTATTATTAGATTGAACATCTATGTCCTAGACTGTAGTGTGCTCTTAAAATATTATACATTCTGTAGACAGCTGGGATCTAGGGAGAGAGGCTCCAAATCTGCTGGTCTATTTTCAGTGACATCTGAAAGATATGAGGAAATGAGAGATAAGGAATGTTCAGCTGTGCCATGCATTTTATGATGCAATTCAACAAAATCCAAATTTGTGGACTTTTAGGTCATGCTGAAAGCTCATTTGTTTTCCCAGGTTTTCTGGGGGAGGCAAGATCCTTGCATACTATGATGTTGAAGCCATCTTAGATAGATGAGCAGCTAAGTGGTGGATTTGGGAGATTTTAGTTTGAAAAATATCTAGGAGGTCTGGGAAGACTGAATCTGTGGGAAATTGGTCCTTCTTTATTTCATATAAGAGGTATACATGCAACCAAAGCGCTAGATAGGTGCATTTTAAAAACAGAACGGTTAGGTAGCGACCTATCTGAATGTACAGATTATTTTTGAAATGTCTGTTGACGTGAACCGTTATGAACAAAATAGTATACAAAATGTTTACCAGGCCTTAAAACAATTTTAAACATAGAGCGAGCTGGTGAGGGGGTCCCTTTTAATAATGTCACATTAAAAATAGTTTTGCTTCTGTGTTTATTCATTTTAAGCCTTGAAATTTTCTATTCATTATGAGAATTAGTCACGTTTTTCTAGGAGGATAGGGAAAGGCAATGTGAAAGAGCTTTAAAAAAGCCCAACACCACAACACACATTGCGTGTGTTTTTTCTTGTTCTTCTAGGAAGTATTCACACTCTTAAGATGATGCTATGCCACTCAACAGGCCAGGGTACAAAAATGCTAATTTATTGATAGACTGCAGTGTCCAATTTGCATTTCAAATCAGACTGCACAGCTCCCCAAACAAGTAAGTGCCCCGACAATATACGGAACCTGTGTTTTTTCCTCCAACAATCCATGACAAACATTGTGTAATGCGTGGGGTGGGGGGAGGTTTGGGTTGATTTTAAGCTTCACCATCTTGAAAAGGTTCCATCTTTTAATAAGGTACTACAGCCTACTGATAATTTTGCATGCTATACAGCAGAAAAAAATTGATAGAAAATTTATTTAAACATCTCACTGTCTTATCTTAAATTCATATCTGAGTACTTTGTGCCATTGTGAGAGATAATTTACCTTAAATAGAGGATTTGGTGGGCAGTCAGTAATATTCTCTATTTCATACTTTCTGCTTTTTTATTTATATACTTGGGGGGAAAAAACACCTTAAACTACAAAGGTGTATTCCTCTTTTAAACAAGTCCTCTTGAAGCCTGTCAGAATACATTATAGAATAAGTATAATATTATGTATTTCTAATACTAATTATACACAAATAGTATAGACATATGAGAGAGAGAAAATGAAGGAGAATATTAGTATGTGACCAAGAGTGAGACAACTACTGCAGCATAAAGAACCCACAGGCATCTGGGCTTTCCCACTTTGGTAGCAAATAGGGGGAATTGTGGGTTGGTGGTCTGCTTCATGTTAGGAGGACACCCCTCCATCTGTTCTCAGTGCAGCCTGTTTCCAGTTTAAAACGCAGATTTCAATACAAACCTCAATTTCTTTTCCCCATTTTATATGCAAAGTGAGGCTTATGAATTACAGTGTCACTGGAACTGAGACCAAATTTCCCCCCAAAATTCACTGGCTATTCATTTGAATACCTGTTTACAGTGATAAACAATGGACAGCTTTGAGAAGAAAAATTGATAATCTTCACGGAAGAGTAATTTGAATGAAATTACACTTGACAGCTTGTCTCCAAGCAAACAAGGAGAGAGAGAGAGAGCCTTAGCTAAGCTCTGAGGACTTGCCTAAGCCTCTGCTGTTGGAGCTTCCCAGGAAAAAAGCACCCCACACTTTTTCCAACATCTAATTGAAGCTTTTGATTAATTCTGTGTAGCAGTTTGTAGTGAAGAAAGGTAGCCATGGAAGAGAATATGGAAGAGGGACAAACACAAAAAGGTATTGTGATAAATAGTTTTCCGTTTACAAATATGGTATTATTTTATAGTTTCCTTATTTGCTTTAGGTGCATGCCTGTAAGGCTAGTGAATATCCTGATGTAGTAGATGGGAAAGATTTTTCTTTCCGTTTGGCTTCTTGAAGTAATTCCTGGAATTAATATTGTGATTGTGAATATTTAAGATTTACGGAATTCAAATGCAGAGTCCTATATGCATAGTAGTAACACTGCAAGCTTTTAATGTGGACTGTTTCCTAGAACAGTCCTTTGTTAACCTTCATTTATTTCATGTTTTCACGCTTGTCGAGCTCGGTCAAGGGAGCCCACTGTGAACTATGAGAGAGCCAGTCACACAATATTTGGAGCTAGTTGGAGTTAGAAATCTAACAATGTAACCATTATTTACACCTTTGAATGAGTGTCCAGACTGAACAAAGACCTGGAGTATATTTTGCATATTATTTGGGAGGTGTCTATATTTCTTTCACTTTCCCCCTCCATTTCGCTTTAGGTATCTGTGGAAGCAGCCTTGCTATAGTATCTATCAAGGGATTGATTGTAAATTTTGCAGTGTATATATTCAGTTAGCTTTTTGTTTTTGCACAGTGCAGTTCAGTTTGTGTTAGAAAAAATAAATACACAGCATGGTCATGGTATTCCTATTTTAAAATCTCTGGTCAAAGTTGTATGTAGCTGATTGTTGCTGGGCATATTGCTGTTTTTTAAAGGTAAACCTGTAGCTTGTTATTGCTTGTACAGTATATCAAGTTTTAGCTCAGGAAAATATACTGTTTGTAAAGTCCTTTTCTCTAAGGAGCAGAGTGTATGATCACTGCAACTGTGTTCCCTTTCTGTTCTGTCCATGCTGGATTTTATCTAGATGTATTGAAATGAGGGCATTTTTTGTATTGCAAGTGCAAAGGTAATGCTGGCAAAGATTTGCCACATCTAAATCACAGGTACTGTTTAATCTAAATTGATCTGGAGATTAGTGCCTGAGAGGGGCATTTTGGAGGTAAGAAAATCAGATAACCTAAACTCCATGTAGATGCATATTTCCTGAGTTGATGCCATATTCTGTTTTTCAACACACTGATCAATCTGCTTGCTACATGTAAATGTCATGCTTGCTCATTAGAAATGACCCACTTAGACTAAATGCAGCTTTGGAGTGTTTATTATCTTGCTTTTATCTAGATGTACAGTAGATTCTCACAACAAAGCAAAATATATGTATCAAATGTAAAACAGATTAATTTATAAACAATATGGTGAACTGACAGGATATCTGACAATTAAATCCAAATACCTAACCATAAATTAAACACTTGATTTGGAGAAACAATATATAATTCAGCACCCCTACATTCCTCATTTAAAAAATCCAATTGGAAAACTCTAAAAATTTCCAAAGAAAAATGTGAATCAATTAGTGGATGACATGAACAAGTTGCTATAGATAACTGTGTCCTCATTTTTCAAATGATAAGCAGTTGGAAAGACCAATAGCCTCTCAAAACAACGTGATTAATAGTGTGATTACAACAATAGCTAATGCAACAGATTTTTTTCCCATTTAGAATGCCATGCCTTTAGTAGTGCCCAGCTGTCATCACAAGCATGGGCAGAAATGTGTTGAGATCCCAATAAATTATATTTATTTTCCCTTATGGGGGAGGGGTGGTGCTGATTAATTGCTGTGACGGTATTTGTGGATCTGTTGTGGGAAAGAGGAGTGCCCGTACCCCCCATAGAAGGCTGGAATTCAAGATTAATAAAATGAGGGACTAAAAGGAGGACTCATGAAGAGAAGGAGTATTGGGACCTGAGTTTGTGAGGGGTTGTTAAGGAAAGTACTGTGATCACTGGTCACTACAGATGCTTTAAAGGCTGCAGTTTGCCTTTTGGAGGAAGAATATTGTCTCTAGTTATAGACTTTAGTACTTCTGTCCTAAGTTGCTTTCACATACCATAACACTTCTGTTGTGGTGTGCTTTGTCAAGGTTGAGCAATGTATAGTTATAATTTAGCTGGACCATCTCTTATTTTTCCTTAATGGAATATCCCAACAACTTTCATCAAGACATGTTTATTCTAATTTTCTTCATGCTTCCATCTTGAGTGAAGCTGCTTGTTTCCGCCTCTCTCCTTCTCTCTTCCTGCTATAAAATCAATGGGAGTATAAATTGTCACTGCTCACCAGCTCCTGCACTCTTTGTAGCAGATGCTTTGAACCACCCACGGCACGGCATTACATGTTGCTAGCAGCCATGATGGAAGTGAATAGTTTCATATTGGTGCATTTCACAAATACAATGCAAATAGCTCTAATATGATACTTGCTGCTTCAACAACCATTTTATTCCTATAGAGTCAAATACAATAAAATACCAGTGAGTACAAATAGTATGTTTTCTATAGTGATACACTGAATGTCATTGTTTAAGCAAGGGATTCTGCCTGTATATTCGCTATAAATTCCAGTTTTTTGACAGTTAAAAATTCTTTTTAGGCTATAATTTGGGAAACAAACTACCAGCAAAGGAGACTGCTGGACGGACACATTAGCCTCAGAAATCAGACAAATAATACATAATATGTATGTATTGTCTGGTTTCTGATGCTGATTCACTGTGAAGCTGCATCATGGTTGGGGATGAGATGCTCTAGTGTTCTAATGCTTTCTCCAGTATTGTCTTGCTGTGTGGAAGTAGCTTCTCCTCTCCGTTTCAGTTTCCGCATTCAGAAGATAAAGCTCATGCTAACCTACCTTGTCAATGTTTGTTCAGCAGTTTAAATATGTAAAAGTGTATAAGTGCTCTGTATTTATTATCTATTCATTTTTGCACTTAAACTAAGGGAAGGCCCCTTTTCTTTTCTTGTTGGTCACTGGCCCATCTCATTGTCTCTCAAGAGAGCAGAGGTTGGAAAGACAAGTCCAATTACATCCACTAGCCCATTCCTGTCCAAGAATTAGACCTATGCATGGAAGTGGACTCTTCCTTCAAAACATTACAGTGTATCTTTTTGGTGCACATTAAAAATAATAGTCTTACTAAATATCTATAGCATAATATCTTGGGAGACTTTTCAGCCATTACAGTTTCTATGAAAGGAATATAAAGAGCTTTTTGACATGGTGCTGTGTTCATAGGAAATGAAAGCCAGAGCAATGTCAGCAAGAGTTTTGTTGTCCTACTGCTGAAAAACACAAAGGTGGTGGAGATGATGGTTTTAGCTATTATTAATGAGATAAAATATGAATTTCAAAAGTGTCTCAGTGAGTAAGGAGCTTTCGGTGGGACATTTGCTATTAAGTCACTTAAGTGCTTTTCAAATATCTCACCTATAAAAGCTAAGTTATGTCAGTGGTTAATCTCCCAGGTCACTAGTGGTGGAAAGATGGTAATAGCAGATTGCTTTTCATTTTGCTACATGAAAAAAAATCTGGTGGTCTCAGTCTAGTTTCTGCATCACCATTCGCAACATTGTTTGTCGCCAGAGGCGTAGCGAGCACCCTCCGTACCCTCCGACCAGAGGGGGCCCCGCAAGGAAGGGGGCCCCTAAAAGTGGCAAAAAAATGTAAGGTATAACTAGGTAAGTGACATTTATTGACGCTATTGCACAATCCATGTCGGTTTTACTGACAAAACCGTGAAGTCATTATGATACATCATAATGCTATTGGCTACATCAGTTGTCTGTCGGTCAGTTTCGAATTTTAGTTGGACCCATAAAAAGAATGTGTATTTGCGTTCATAATGGCGGTCGGCGGATAAATGTTATTAATTTAGTTGTTTAATTTTTTATCGTTTCCAACGCAGAAGCGTGCTTTGTGATGTCTAAGAGAACGTATAAGAGCAGAGCTAGTGAACGAAAGGCAGCAAAAGATGCCGAGAAGGAACTTGAGAAAATTCCAAAGTTGTCAACGTATTTTGCGCTGCAATCCAACGTACAGGTACAGGCACATGAAACGGACAGCGCTAGCAGCGACGAATCGTATCCAGAAGTGCTTCAAGTGAGGTCGAAGGTGAAGCCAGTTGTTCTACCAAACAAACTGGGACAGATATTCCAGCTGCTGCCGGGAAAGAAGTATCTGAATCTGAACCACTGACTGATGATCCAGGAGATTGGCCGTCTATAATATCGGACAGGCAAGTGTGTGACATTGTTGCACGTGGCCCACCGCAGCAGAATGAAAGTTACGAATTTCCATTTAACGAGGAAAGACGGAGGTTCACAAGTACTCATTTCTATCGAACCATGGCAAATGGCGAGAAAATAAGACGTTCATGGTTAATGTACTCAGTTCAGAAAGATGCCATTTTTTGTTTTTGTTGTAAATTATTTGGCACTGGCGACATACCACTACGTCGTGGAACATCTGCTTGGAAAGCACTGTCAAAAAGACTTCAGCAGCATGAAACAGGCAAAGGTCATCAAGACTGTATGGTGAAATGGTTTGACCTTCGGTCAGGCATAGTAAACTGTACATCTATTGACCAACTCGAATTGCAGGCTTTTCTGAAAGAAAGAGATTTCTGGAGAAATGTTGTCAAACGCATGGTTGATGTCGTTATTTTCTTGTCCGAAAGAAACTTGACATTTCGAGGAAGTAATGAAAAGCTCGGCGATCCTTCAAATGGCAACTTTCTGGGACTGTTTGAATTGCTTGCAAAGTATGATACTGTCCTCAGCGAACTTTTACAGAGGATTAAGAAGGCAGAGACACATGTTCAGTACCTCAGTCCACAGATCCAAAACGAGCTGATTCAACTTGTTGCCAGTAACATTCAAGAGGCCAACATAGCGCAGCTTAAAAAAACAAAGTATTATTCAGTTATTTTGGACTGTACTCCTGACGTGTCACATGAAGAACAGATGTCTGTGGCATTACGCTTTGTTGAATGCAACGGTGAAGATGGTGTCAATATTCGTGAAGCGTTTGTTGGTTTTCTTAATGTTCATGATACAACTGGCGAGGGCTTATTGGAAGCGTTTCTTGAAAAGGCAAACAACTTAGGAATAGACATTGCTGACATGAGAGGCCAAGCTTATGATAACGGCGCAAATATGAGAGGAAAGAATAAAGGAGTTCAAGCCCACGTGCTAGAAATAAATGACCGTGCCTTGTATGTAACATGTGGAGCTCACACTTGGAATCTTGTGATCTCAGACGCGGCAAAGTCATCGAAATATGCCATTGACTTTTTCGGTCTGATTAACAGAATATACATTATCTTTTCTTCGTCACCTTCACGTTGGGATATACTTCAAGAACATATGGCAATATCTGTTAAAGGGTTATCGGACACTCGTTGGGAGTCGAGAATTGATGCTGTGAAGCCATTGCATTATCACCTTGAAGAATTGTGCAATACTTTGTCATCTTTGCGAGAATATGCGCTCGAAAAGAAAGATGGCAATACAGCAACAGAAGCTGGTGCGTTTTTAGACCATGTTACTACGTGGCCTTTTGTTCTGACTGCGTACAGGTGGTACGATATACTTTCTCACTGATCAGGCCATATCTTCTGTTTCATCGCGATTTGACCAACTCGTGGAGTGGTATAAGTTGTTTG
The DNA here is from genome assembly GCF_016161935.1 of Mauremys reevesii. NCBI lineage: Eukaryota > Metazoa > Chordata > Testudines > Geoemydidae > Mauremys > Mauremys reevesii. The sequence goes on along the minus strand of NC_052627.1, from coordinate 73,687,781 downwards.
GATTTCTGTACAACGCTAACAGCCTGAAGCAGTGTCACAGAGAAAATGAACTGGAGAATCACAGCAAAAATTTTGAAAGAAAAGTGGGAGACATTGATGCCAACGAACTCATAATGGAATTGAATCATTTTATTTATGTCATCGAGAAAGAGAGAGGATTTGTCACGGCAAACAATTTTTTAACGTACATATACAAGAACAGCCTTCAGGAGATATATCCGAATCTTTGCATTTGCATCAGAATTCTTCTGACCACACCAGTTACTGTCGCCGGTGCTGAAAGGAGCTTCAGCAGAATGAAACTGATCAAGAATATCCTGCGCTCAACCATGACAGATGACAGGATTTCTGCGCTTGCAGTTATCTCAATCGAAAACAAGATTGCCAGATCTCTGGACTATGACGCATTGATTAACCAATTTGCGGAGAACAAGGCTCGAAAGAAGCGCTTTGCGTAAATACGGAATACATGTACACTGTAGGCCTATGTATACATAATTTGAACCCTGTATATTGTATAAAATAAATACCGCATTCCAGTTTCTGCATTGTAAGGGGCCCCGGACATATGTTCGGAGCGGGCCGCGTTCTTTGTTGCTACGGCCCTGTTTGTCGCCTCAGCAGAAAGTTTTTTGAGGAAGAAACAGTGGGCTTTTTATTACACATTTTATGCAACATTTAGCATGGGACCTGAGTCCCAATGCTACTGTATCAATGTGGAATTTAAACTACCTGGTCCCTCCAGGTTTCCTTGAAGCACATTAGCAGAATAGTGTGGGAAAAATTTCATTTTTGATGCTCCTCATATATCTGTTCTTAGTGTAATTATGTATAATAAGTGCCCGTATTTAGAGAGGCAGCACGTTCCGGGGTACAGGGCACTGCACTGTGACTCATGAGAGTGGACTTCAATTCTCTCATCTGTCAATAACTTGCTGTTATAATCTGGGACAAATAACTTCCTCTGTGCCTTTTGTCTTGTATATTTGGACTGTAAACTCTTTGGGGACAGGGATTGTGTCCTAGTATATATACATACAGCACCAAGCACAGTGGGGAAACTGATCTTGTTGGGGATCTCTAGGCACTACTGTAATATAAACAATCACCTAATGTTCTGAGCACTTTTACAAAGTTTAAAACTCTCCATAATATTTAATTCAATATAATGTAATATAATATACAGTCCATAGCACTTCTTCGAGTGCTTGCTCATGTTGATTCCATTCTAGGTGTGTGTGTGCCCACATGCACAATCGTTGGAGATTTTTGCCTTAGCGGTATGCATAGGGTCAGCTGTAGCACCCCCATGCTTATGTGCTGGTATATTAGGTGCTGATGACCCTACATCCTCTCAGTTCCTTCTTACCGCCTATGACTGTTGGTTGGAGCACCTTGTCTTGCATCACAAGAGTGTTAGCGGTTCTTACAGTCCATTGTTCTGTCTCCTTTGTTGTTAGTTGATAGGTACTGAGTTAGACCTTTACGTGTTAGGGTAGAGTAGTTTAGGCGTTAGAGTCCCAGCTGGGACTTCATCTCGGAGCCAAGCATGCCCCATTCCCCAGACTTTACGCCATGTTCATTGTGCAGACAGTCAATGCCCATTACTGACCCCCATGACAACTGTTTAAAGTGATTGGGGGAGTCCCACAGAAAGGATAAGTGCAGGATCTGAAAAAACTTTCGCCCTCGAACTCAAGAGTGGGATATCTGCTTAAGGGCCCTCCGTGTGGTGGCTGTACTTCGTCCTACCTCGAAACCCTCTTGATTGGACTCCACAACCGGCATCTTGGTGTTGGTACATAGTACACCATCAGCACTGGAATCCATCCGGCACTGTTCCACCTCCCTGGTGCCTAAGAAGCAGTTGAAGTCGACGGGCCCACCAGCACCACAGGAAAAGGGGGCTTTGGGCAAAGGACCTGTGTCAGGCCACTTGCCTGCCCCAGAGCTGCTTGGAGGTACCTCTGCGGTCAGACTCCCTAGTCTAGCCAGGGACCTGCCTCTGACTTTTGGGAGCGGAAGGGGATCTCGGCCTCTAATAGGGTCATGTGTGCCCCAAGTGGGCCTGGCAGCCAAAGAGCAAGTAGGCCAACCAACACCGCAGATGTCAAGCCAGACATGGACCTATCCAAGGGCCCGACATCTATGGGCAAGGCGGTTATGGGACCACCCCTAAAGCAGCAGAGTGTCCCCAATCCCTGGACCGCAGGCATCAGCCCCCATCACTGTGGCCTCGGACCCTGGCACCGCAGCCTCAGTACCTGTTAGAAGACCCAGGTCCCTGATGCCAAGGTCTCTGCCTGTAGGGCACGGGACACCTGAGTCATTATGCTGATCCCTGTACCTATGGTACTGTTGGGCCTCCCACCAGAGTTTACCACAGCACAGATCACCATTGCCTAGGTGGTCTCCCAGGCATCAATCTGCCCCCCACCCCCATGTGAGATTGTTCCCGGTCATGGCACCGGTCTCTGGCTCCCTGGTACTGCTTTTAGGGCTGGCACTGGTCCTTGCCCTCTCCTCACTGGTCGCCGACAAGTGTCAGTTGGCAGACTCAGGCATCTACGGCTCCACCCTGTCACCAGAAGGACAATGGTCCAAGCCTGAAGGGGAGTTCAGCCCCTCACCTATAAAAGGCGAATTGCCACCAGCCCACAAGACCGGTGTGGCTCCTGCAGCAGCAGCAGCGTGGAGACAGGGGCAATGGCCCACTCAGTGGCAGTATTGGAACGCGTGGGCTGTACCTCTTATGCTGGTCCCATACTCCCACTGTTCCTCCCAGGCTGCACTGGACAAGCTGCCCCCAGCAGAGCATGCACCTGTGTTGTAGCACGGTGTTGAATCCGACACAGGGGCAATACAGCGGTCCCCGATGCCCTGGATGAGAAAGGGGAAGCTGCTCCTCCCTCTGCTGTGCAGTCATCTTCATCATCTCTGGATGAAGCTGTGGTGGGCCTCTTGCAAACGAGCAGCCTCCTAGAAAACTTCAAGGAGCGTCAGACTCTGCTCAAAAGGGTGGCTGCCAACCTGAACTTGGAGGTTTAGGAGTTAGTGGAGGAGTTGGACGACCTCTTTAATGTCATACCCTCCTCCACCCTGGCCCAGGTTGCAGTGCCCATCCACCCAGGGGTCCTTAAAACTGCCAAGTCTGTGTGGCAGACCCCCTCTTCCATTCCGCCTACCTCCAAGAAGGCAGAAAAGAAATACTATGTGCCCACAAAGGGATTTGAATACCTGTACACCCACCCTCCAGCACAGTCCCTCATTGCGTCTGCCATCAACGAAAGGGCCAGGCAGGGTCAGATGAGTGGCACACCAAAACATAAAGACGGCAAGAGGCTGGGCTTGTTTTGCAGGAAAATTTATTCTACAGCCAGCCTTCAATTTCGGGTGTCTAACCATCAGGCCCTGCCAGACAAGTACAACTTCAACCTGTGGGACTCCATCAGCAAGTTCAAGGAGGGCCTCCCACAGGACTGAGCCCAGGAGTTCACCACCTTGGTGGAAGAGGGCAAAGCGGTGACAAGAGGTGCTCTCCAGATGGCCTGGGATGTTACAGACTCATTGGCCAGGGTTGTTGCCACTGCAGTGGTCATGAGGCGCAGCTCTTGGTTATAGTCCTCTGGACCATCTATTTGAGGGAGCAGGGCTCTTTTCAGAGTTGACCGATGCACAGCTCCACAGCCTTAAAAACTCCCATGGCACCCTCCATTCCTTGGGCCTACACACCCCTTAGCTATCTAGAAAGCCATTCCGTCCACCTGAGGTGTCCCCTGGTCCAGCTCCTACATGAAGGACAGAGATAAAGGATTTAATCAGCATCACCCTTTGTCTGCCCATTACTCTGCCCAGCCTGGTTCTTCCAGAGGCCAGGGAAGCCAGAAGCAGTCATTTTGAGGATGTGCTCAAGGATAGCACTCCAGTCACTTCCCAGGATCCATCCGCCTGCTCTTTCCTCAACCGCCTGCACCCCTTCCGGTCGGTTTGGTCGTGGCTGACCTCGGACCGTTGAGTGCTCGACATCAGATCTTTGGGCTACACCCTGAAGAAATAACACTTCTTTATACACTTTCCCCACACTATTCATGATTTGATAGACTTCTGTCATACCCTTCCTCAGCTGTCTCTTTTTTTTAAGATGAAGAGTCCCAGTCTCTTAAATCTCACCTCATATGGAAGGTTTTCCGTATCCTTAATTGTTTTCATGTCCTTCCCTGTACTTTTTCCAATTCGAATATATGTTTTTTTTGAGATGGCGTGACAAGAACTGCATGCAATATTCATGGTGTGGGTGTACCATAGATTTCTATAGTTGCCTTATGATATTTTCTGTCTTATTGGCTGTAAATGGTTTCTAACAGTCTGTTTGCTTTTTTGACTGCTGCTATAAGTTGAGTGGATGTTTACAGAGAACTATCCTCAATGACTCCAAGATTTCTTTCTTGAGTGGTGGTAACTAATTTAGACCTCAACATTTTGTATGTATAGTTGGCATTATGTTTTACAATGTGTATTAAGTTGCATTTATAAACATTGAATTTCATCTACCATTTTGTTGCCCACTCAGTTTTGTGAGATCCCTGTGCAAGTCTTCGCAGTCTGCTTTGTATTAAACCATTTTAAGTAATTTTGTATTTTCTGCAAACTTTGTCACCTCACTGTTTCCCTTTTCCAGATAATTTATGAATATCTTGAGCAACACAGGTTCCAGTACAGATCCCTGGGGGACTCTGCTATTAACCTCTCTCCATTGTGAAATCTGGCCATTTATTCATAGTCTTGGCTTCCTATCTTTTAACCAGTTACTGATCTCTTATCCCATGATTGCTTACTTTTGCTTAAGAATCTTTGGTGAGGGACTTTGGCAAAGGCTTTCTGAAAGTCCAAGACAGTATATCAATTGGATCACCCTTGTCCACATGTTTGTTGACAACCTCAAACCTCATGTTGACTCTTCCCCCAGCATATTGTGTTCATCTTATGTGCCTTATAATTCTCTTCTTTACTATAGTTTCTACCAATTTGCCTGGCACTGAAATTAGTCTCACCAACCTGTAATTGCCAGGGTTGTCTCTGGAGCCTTTTTAAAAAATTGGCGTCACGTTAGCTATCCTCCAGTCATCTGGTACTCAGGCAGACTTAAGTGATAGGTTACATAACACAGTTAGTAGTTTTGCATTTTCATATTTAAGTTCCTTCAAAACTCTTGGGTGAATACCATCCAGTCTTGCTGACTTATTACTGTTTAATTGATCAATCTGTTCCAAAACCACCTCTATCAACAACTCAGTGTGGGACAGTTCCTCAGATTTGTCATCTAAAAAGAATGGCTTAGGTGTGGGAATCTCCCTCACATCCTCAGCCATGAAGACCAATGCAAAGAATTAACTTAATTCCTCCACAAATGCCCTGTCTCCTTCAGCACTACAATTATCTAATGGCTCCACTCAGGGCCTTCCCTATGAGGGTGTGCGGCCTGGGGCAGAAGTAACTTCCAGGATCAACCCCGCCGGCCAATTGCACTGGCCCGTGCCCCCCCACCCTCCAAGCACTGTTTGTTGTTGCTGTTTGTTTTTGTGTCTTTTGCTAGTTGCTTTTCCAATTCTTTTTTGGCCTGCCTAATTATACTTTTACACTTTACTTGCCAGAGTTTATGCTCTTTCCTATTTTCCTTAGGATTTAACTTCCATTTCTAAATGTCTTTTTGTCTCTGACTGTCTCTTCTACTTTATTATTTAGCCATGGTGGCATTTTTTGGTCCTCTTATTGTGTTTTTGATTGGGGTGTACTTTTAATTTGTGCAGTTTCCATGCAGCTTCCATTTCACTCTCGTGATAGTTCCTTATAATTTCTATTAAGATAGCTTACTCATTTTTATGTAGTTCCCCTTTTTGACGTTGAAGCTACTGTAGTGGGTTTCTCTGGCATTTTCCTCCCTACAAAGATGTTAAGTGTAATTACATTATGATTGCTATTACTGAATGGTTCAACTTTCACTTCTTGGACCAGAACCTGTGCACCATTTAGGACTAAATCAAGAATTGCCACTCCCCTTGTGGGTTCCAAGACCAACTTCTCCAAGAAGTAGTCAAGAATGGTGTCAAGATATGTTATCTCTGTATCGTGTACTGAGATGACATGTATCCAGTCAATATGGGGGATAGTTGAAATCCCCCATTATTATTGGATTTTCTTTATGTAGTCTCTCTAATCTCCAAGTCACTGTCACCATCCTGTTCAGGTGTCCGGTAATATATTCCTACTGCTAAACTCTTATTGTTCAAGTATTGAATTTCTATCTATAGAGATACTATGATACACTTTGAGTCATTTAGGAATTGTACTATATTTGATTTGGCTTTCTTTTACATATATTGCCACTCCCGTACAGACATGACCTACTCTGTCATTCCTATATATTTTGTACCCTGGCATTACTGTGTCCCACTGATTATCATCATTCCACCAAGGTTCTGTGATGACTATTATATTGGTATCCTCATGTAATACCAGGCAAACCAGTTCACCCATCTTGGACTTCTAGCATTTGCATACAGATCCTTATAAAATTTGTCAGTATTTAGTTGTCAGTCTTCATGTGATGTAATTGAATGGGACTCTTTTTCACGTAACATTTTGTCTTCAGTTCCTACCTGTACATCAGCAAGTTCTATCTTCTCCTCTTTACTAGAATATAGAGTATCCTCTTTAATAGATCCTCCCCTTTGGGATGTCTCTCTCCAAACCATGTGCTCCTCCACACCTGTCGGCTTTCTCCCAGCCCTTAGTTTAAAAACTCCACTATGGCCTTTTTAATTTTATGTGCCAGCAGTCTGGATCTATTTTGGTTTAGGTAAAGCCCATCCTTCCCATACAGACTCCAGTATTAAGGCTTACAAAGTTAGAGGAATAGATTCTCCACTCCATCTGAGATCTGCTTGGATGCAGTGGAGAGGGGGACCTCTGCAGAGAGCCTATCATGGCAACACCTGGCCCTGGTAACCTTATTCCAGAGGAGTGGAGCAGAGTAGAAATCCACTTGGCCATTGCTTTCCCCACCTCCAGTCAATTCCACTTCTGGAATGCCCTGTCCCTCTCTCTTTATACTGGGAGTTGGGAGGAGTTTGGTACAGGAGTCTGCTCAGCTGACTTTCCACTAGACCCAGAACAGTTACCTCCTTCCAATCTGACATCATTCCATTAATAGTTACTGTTTTTGTTTGCAGTTGTTTAACCAGTTATGTATCCACTTAATGGTAGTTCTACCAAGCCTGCATTTCTCCAGCTTACTTATGAGACTGTTATGTGGGACTATGTTAAAAGCCTCGCTGAAGTCCAGGTATGTTATGTCCACCACATTCCCCTTATCAACCAAACCTGTTACCTTATCAAAGAAGAAAATCAAGCTGGTTTGGCATGATTTAATCTTAGTAAATCCATGTCTACTGATATTGATCACCCTCTTCATCATCCAAGTATTTGCAAATGAAATGTTTTATATATTGCTCTATTAGTTTCCCAGGTATCAAAGTCAGGCTGACTGGTTTATATTTCCCCCGCTCCTCATTTTCCCCTCTTTGAGAAGTTGGGCACTATGTTAGCCCTTCTCCGGTCTTCCTTTCCTGTCATCCATGGGTTTGCAAATATTGTCAGTGGCTCCGAGATTTCTTCAGCTAATTTCTTCGGCAACCTGGGGTGAATAGCAACATGCCCTGCTGACTTGAATTCATTCAAATTAGTCGGAAGATCTCTGATGTGTTCTTTACTTATCCTGATCTGCATCCCTTCCCCGTTATTGTCTATGGTAACTTCGCCTCATACCCTAAAGTTATGAGATCATACTTCTGAATTTCTGCTGAGAGTACGATATAGAGTTGAAGTCACTCTTATTTGTATTACCGTAGTGCCTAGAAGACCCAGTCATGGACCAGCACCCCATTGTTGTAGCATCATAAACACTTATAACAGAAAGACAGTTCCTGCCCCAAAGAACTTATGGTCTAAGTATAAGACAAAAAACAACAGGGAGATACAGAGATAGGGAGCACCAGGAAAAACCAGTTGAGATGGTATAGGTCAGTATGGTAGGCAGAGGTCTGAGAATACTAGCTGCCAAGCCACTGTCAAGATTTTTTGTAGTCGTCACAGCTAATAGGAGTTTTAAGGAGGGAGGTCAAGAGGTGGTTAAGTGCTACTGGGAGAACCCTATGTCAAGCCCTAGAAATTCAATCCCAGAGACTAAAAGCTGAATTCTCTTCTCGATCACAGTTGCTGTGTGTGCGCGCGTGTGTTTGGGGTCGGGGGTTGTCTTAGGAGAAGAGACAGTCTCTGAGATAGCTTGAGTCATGGACTCAAAGACAATAATCAAGACTTTGAATTGCACCTAGAAGTTAAATAGCAGCCAAAGTATAATACCAGACACTGATGTGATCAAAGAGAATAAATCTGTGAAAGAGAATAACTGTCCAATTTCTCTTTTAACTGTGATTGGAAAATGTGCTGTGTTCTAGACTAAAAAGTAGAAGATCATAATATTCTGCCCCTTAATTTTCTAGGTGACTAGACTTGTAAATGAAGCCTGAGAGCCAAATTCTTCTCTTACATATGATATTGCAAATGAAAGCCATATTTGGCTCTCCAGTAATGGAAAGTTTGTTTGTATTATGTAGCTGGTGTTTTACCAAATCTTCTGGGACCCCTAAAGTGCAATCAGTTTTATGCATAATTAGGATAATTCAGAAACTGCTTTTAAATTTGGCTTTGTGAAAAATTTATGAGGGAGGGGAATGCTCCTGTCTGATACTTCTGTGTGAAACTGGCATTTACAATGTTTGGTTTTTAGTGAATTTAATGTGGACTTCCGCTTTTACCTCCCACATGTGTTCAGACTTGTTTTTTTGCCAATTCCTTCACTGTGGTATTGTTTTAAATCAACAATAAACATAGCATGAAAGCCTGCTCTTTTTTTATATATACTCCCTCAGGCATAGTAAGTCTAATTAGCTATTCTCCCTTAATAAACATTAAATAAAACATCACATTTTAGCAGCTGGTGAAGTACTGTGTCTTACTTCCCTGCTTAATAGTAGTTAATCAATAATTTTATTAAAGGAAAAGGTAATAATAGCATTTAATATGAAACTGAACTCAATTGCTTTCATTCCATAGCATGATCTTCCATGAGCCTCTCTCTCCAGGTAGTTGGCCACGTAGTATCTAACATAAGATGCTTATATGGAGATAAACAAATTCCAGCTCATTTTAGCACAGGATGTATCCTTGTATCCTTCCAAATAGTCCTATTTATTCTCAGTGAAAACTTAGTTTGCATGTTTTTTATGTTAACGGGCATATACTGAACCTTAGAGTATTCCTATGGGTGATATGCACATAACACTATTCATTTCTCTGTGAATAAAACCATTTTCTTTTATGTAGTCTTAAACTGAATGGGCAGCAATGCAATTTCTAAATTAGTACTATGCAAATAGCACTTTTACACAGACCCTTAATTAAAAGTCAGCCATACAGCAAGATACTGTAATGCTGATATGATTTAATTTATGCCAAAATATATGCTTTCATTTTATCATTTTTTGACAATGAAAATCCATCAGCTGCCTCAGGGAAAGGAGGAAAGAATCTGGACCACATGTGGCCTTTATATTGTGGTGGTGATGATTTTAATAATTATTCGGATAGTGCACAGATGAGTGTGGTGTAAATGTTTAAACAGATTTTTTTTTAAAGTAAGAGGCCAAAAAGGAGGCAATATTCTGCTTTCAGTCTCCATGCAAAGCTCATAGTGATTTCAATGAAAGGATTTAATATGGAATGGTTATAGAATATGTATCTTAAGAACTACTAACAATTCTACATCACATAGCACAATATGGAATTGATATTGCCAAAAATTACAGAAATCCTCTTTTAGAAGTGGCAAGAAGGCAAAGAATCATTTTGGGAAAAATCATTTTTAATAATATTGTAGGTAGAGTTTAAGTTATTCTGACAAAATAGGAAGTAACAGCAAATAATACAAGAGATGTAACAAAATGTGCTGTTTGTTAAACAGGCTGTGAATACACTTTTGTGACTTTAACTTCTGAATCCTTTTCTTATATTTCCATTTTATTATTATACTTACTGAAATGTAATATAAAGTCTCTAATAAAGAAAATACCTAAGGATAATTTCAGCACCAGGATTACTCCCCACAACCGTGATAGTTCTAAAAAGCAATTTTTATAAATCTATTTTTAGTAAACATTCAAGAGTAGATGAGGAAGGGATTACCTTGACTGTTAGAGGAAATGCTGCTGCTTTTTGCCCAATTATATTCGTTTTTTGCCTAAGGAACTCCTAAAGAACATACCTAAATGTTAATTATATTAACGGACTAACTGGGAAAAAATATAATTTACAACGTTGCTTATTTTGCAAATTAGGTATAAGAATCTGGCTAAAGTGAAAGTTGTATTTGAGCTTTTGCAAGATACCAAGGATCTGACTTAATGGAAAGCAAAAGTGAAATTTATAATTTAAAATTTAGGAATGCAAGATATAAATACAATATATATTCTATTCTCTATATAGAATCGTAGAAATGTAGGGCTAGAAGAGACCTGAAGCGGTCATCTAGTCCAGCCCTTCACACTGAAGCAGCACCAAGTATACTTACAGCATCCCTGACAGGTGTTCGGAAGTTTTTAAGAACAGGTTAGACAATGATTGAGAGTCCACAACCTCCCTTGGAAACCTATTCTTATGCTTAACTATCCCTCTAGTGATATTGCAAATTCCTCTAGTGAGGAAGTTTTTCCTAATATTTAACCTAAATCTTCCTTGCTGCAGATTAAGCTGATTACTTCTTGTCCTACCTTCAGTGACATGGAGAAAACTTGATCACCACCCTTTTTGTAACAGCCTTAACATATTTGAAAATGGTTACCAGGTCCCCTCTGTCGTCTTTTCTCAAGACTAAATATACTCAGGTTTTTTAACTGTTCTTCAGAGGTTAGGCTTTCTAAACCTTTGGTGATTTTTGTTGCTGTTCTCAGGACGCTCTGCAATTTGTCCACAACCTTCTTAAAATGTGGTTTCCTGAATTGTACTTTAGCTGGGGCCTCGCCAGTGCCAAGTACAGCAGAAAAATTACCTCCTATCAGCGGCGGCTCCAGGCACCAGCGCTCCAAGCGCGTGCCTGGGGTGGCAAGTTGCGGGGGGGGGGGGAGGGTGTGCCCTGCCACTCCCTGCGAGGGCGGCAGTCAGGCTACCTTTAGCAGCTTGCCTGCGGGAGGTCCGCCAGTCCCGTGGATTTGGCGGCAATTCGGCGGAGGGTATGCTGAAGCCGCGGGACTGGCGGACCTTCCTCAGGCAAGCTGCTGAATCCGGGGACCTCCCACAGGCAAGCCACTGAAAGCAGCCTGCCTGCCGTGCTTGGGGTGGCAAAAAAGCTAGAGCTGCCCCTGGCTCCCCTGTCTTACATATGAAACTTCTTTTAATACACCCCAGAATGATATTAGCCTTTTTGCAACTGCACCACATTGTTGGCTCATATTCAATTTGTGATCCACTATAACCCTCAGATACTTTTCAGCAGTACTATCACCTAGCCAGTTATTGCCCATTTTGTAGCTGTGCATTTGATTTTTTCTTCTTAAGTATAGTACTTTGCAGTTGCCTTTTATTGAAATTAATTTGTTTATTTCAGCCCATTTCTCCAATGTATCAAGGTCATTTTTAATTTTAATCCTGCCCTCCAAAGTGCTAGCAGTCCCTCCTAGTTTGGTGCCATCCAAAACTATATATATAATAAGCATACTCTTCACTCCATTATCCTAGTCATTAATGGAAATATTAAATAGTAGCATACCAAAGACAGACCCCACCAAATAGATATGCTCCCAGAAAAGAATGGGAAGATATGTATTAACCGTATGTAATGTTCTCTTCCTAATTGTGCTAATTAGTAGTTCAGGCCAAATCCTGCTCACCTAAATCATGCCTGTTGAGTTTAGTGAGTCAAATGAGCAAAGTATGGACCTTTTGTGTGTAAGAGTGAAACATATTTGGAACTTTTCACTACAAAAAACATAGCCTGAAATAAAGTTACTAGCCTAAAGCCAGTAACCAACTCATCTTTTAAGTGGTTTCTCAGGAGAGACAGACTTACGATGGCTACTAACATCACATAATCACAGTGCACTGTTAATCTGTGGATATGTGTGCATGCGTGCACACACACACACACACACACACACTATCAATACAACTATATTCTTTGCTGTTAATAGGAATGTTCTATCATTGTGACTGTTAATTAGAAGTCTAGCATATTCTGCCTTAAATTAGTTCTGCCTTAGATTGTGGATTTAGGGTAAAATTTGTAAAAGTGCATCAGTGACTTAGGTTGGGGACACTTCCCTAGCTTGACAGAGAATCACTGATAACTATTCTTTGAGTACAGTCTTTCAACCAGTTTTGCACCCATCTTCTAGTAATTTTATCTAGACCTCATTTCCCTCATTGTTTATGAGATTGTCACATGGGACTGTGTCAAAAGCCTTACTAAAATCAGGATACAATATATCTACTGCTTTACTCCTACGCTAAGCCAGTAACCCTGTCAAAAAGGAAGTTAGGTTGAATGGGTGAGATTTATTCTTGAGAAATCCATGTTGGCTATTACTTATCACCCTTTTATCCTCTACAAATCGATTACTTAATTTGTTCCAGTATCTTTCCAGGAATCAAACTTAGGGTGAATGGTATGCAATGGGTGAGTGTTGCTGGGGAAAACAGGGCATGGCCTGGGTTTCCCTAAATCCGACTGGACCTCTGCTACCATATTGGTCCTGTGAAGCGATAGGTAGCTGATATAACTTAAAGCAACTCAAGGTGCTTTGAGAAATGGTGAAAGATCAGTCCATAATATCTTTCTGTAATATGTCCCTGAGGCAGATCTGCTCCTTAGCTGTAGCTAAGGATCTAGGCTTATATTTTTTTCACCCTGGGGGAAAAAAATGTCATCAGCTACCATTAGGCATCTGAAGTCATCACAGAAGTGCTCCAGCTGGAGGAAATGGATAAATCAGGGGATTGGTAATGGGAATATTAAGTGTTTTGGCTCTTAACTTACTGATTGGAATCTAGGCCTTGTCTGCAGTGACTAAAAGTTGTTACTGTCACAAGGGCCATCTTAAGGTATGTGGCCTGTCTGTAATTAACTTATGACTTTTAGTCCAGATCCCAGTTTTAAGAGTGTGAACATAACTGACTCTGTCTCCCTGTTTGGGACTTGTGTTGATAATATCAGTAAGGCCGTCAAAGATGGCAATATAGTGTCTGAGCTATCATCTCACCCTTAGTTGTAGAACGCCCCAGGTTTGTATTGGGGAACATTGGTGAAGCAATGTGGTGAACCATGTACCACTACTGTTTCTGTTAATCTTGCTCTGTGCCAGAACCTGGGAATGGGTGACAGGTGATGGATCACTTAACAATTACCTATTCTGTTCATTCCCTCTGAAGCACCTGGTAGCCACTGTTGGAAGACAGTATACTGGGCTAGATGGACATTGGTCTGATCCGGTGTGGTCGTTCTTGTGTTAAATAAAGTCCTTTAGTCCACAGGGCTGTTATTCTGGTACATTTCAAAGTGACTCAACATGCATAAGCTTGGGGTGTTTTTTGGTGTCTCTTTCAGTTAGTAGTAAAAATAATATTCTCATGCCTCATTTTATAATTAAATGCAATTGTCATAGTAAAGACACTATATTTTCTCTTATGCAGTCAGTATTACTGGATGGAGTCTCAACTTGTGCATGGTCTTCTAAGTGATAACATTAGAGACTCTCTGGTTCAGATTTTTCAAAGTTAGGTGTGGGCAGTTACTACTATTTATCATTGTATTCTTATACACACAAGTTGTGTTAGGTGGTATCCATACCTAAAAGCAAACTCTGACTGGCCAAAGGCGTTTACAATCTTAGAAGTCAAGTGGCATATGAAGGGTAAGAGAGAGCAATAAAACATGAAGGGGCTGATTTTTAGAAGTACTGAACAGTACCACTGACTTTATAGTTTTAGGTGCTAAGCACCCATAAAAATCAGGCCCACAGTCTGTGTCCCTTCTCTCTCTCTTTCTCTCTCACTCTGCATCTATATATGCTAGTACTCTAGGTGTATATGCAAATCACGTATTTGTATGCATTCAGACCTGACCATGTGCATGTGCAAATACTTAATTGGCATGTACACACTGGAAATTTATAAATTTAGAAAATCTGGCCCTTCATATTTAATTATCCCCTCATATAAAATAGAAGCATGAACATGACTTTAATATAACCTATCCAAAATCTAAAGGGAGAAATAGCATGTAAAGATACACTGAAGCTGGAAAATAACATTGAAAACCTAGTGAAAGCTATTTTTGTAGCAATTTCAGATTGAATAAAGATACGGTGAATGGGAGATGTGTATTCAGTCAAAGGAGGCAAGTTGATCTAAAGGTGCCATCCTAGGTTTTCATTCTCTGACCCATGCTACAAAGTACTTAGACACCAGACAGCAAAAAGCAAATGTTGTTTTTAAATCTGCATGTTGTTGCATTCAATTGACAGCTGACATAATGTGTAGTGTCTTCATAGTGTCTCTAGCCAAATGATTTATGTAGGGGAGACTTCATCTGTCCTTATTTGTCCCATTTTTCCACATGAATGTGGGTAGTAATTTTCAACCCTGGACTTATCCAGTATATAGTAGAGTCCAGAAAGTAAGTTTTTGGTTTGAATAGTTTATGTAGAGAGCTGATGAGATTATACTATTGCCATGGATCTCTTTTTCTCTCTTTGAAATGTTGATCTACTTGTTGTTTCCATTCCCACCACAAAACAGTTTTCTAGTATAAAAAAAAAAATGTTGTCATTTTCAAAATATATAGAACTGGCCAAATTTTGCTCTTGGTTACATCTGTATAGACTAAAACTGTGGATTTCAGTAGAATTTCTCCAGTGTAACTGAGATCAGAATTTGGCCCAAATGTGTGAGACCCTGCTCTGAATGTAAAATATTGCAATTTGTTCACTGTATTTTGCTGGAGAATCAACAACTATAGAATCATAGATTTTAAGGTCAGAAAGGGGCCATTATGATAGTCTAGTCTGACCTCCTGTACAATGCAGGCCACAGAATCTCACCCACCCACTCCTGTATCAAACCTCTAAACTATGTCTGAGCTATTGAAGTCCTCAACTTGTGGTTTAAAAACTTCAAGGTGCAGAGAATCCTCCAGCAAGTGACCCACGCCTCACGTTGCAGAGGAAGGCGAAAAACCTCCAGGGCCTCTGCCAATCTGCCCTGGAGGAAAATTCCTTCCCGTCCTCAAATATGGCGATCAGTTAAACCCTGAGCATGTGGGCAAGACTCACCAGCCAGCACCCAGGAAAGAATTCTCTTTACTAACTCAGATCCCATCCCATCTAACATCCCATCACAGGCCATTGGGCATATTTACCACTAATAGTCAAAGATCAATTAATTGCCAAAATTAGGCTATCCCATCATACCATCCCCTCCATAAACTTATCAAGCTTAGTCTTGAAGCCAGATATGTCTTTTGCCCCTCCCCTCCCCCCCCCCCCGCTCCCCTTGGAAGGCTGTTCCAGAACTTCACTCCTCTGTGGGTTAGAAACCTTCACCTAATTTCAAGTCTAAACTTCCTGATGGCCAGTTTATATCCATCTGTTCTTGTGTCCATATTGGTACTGAGCTCTCTCCCTGGTATTTATCCCTCTGATATATTTATAGATATATTTATATCTCCCCTCAGTCTTCTTTTGGTTAGGCTAAGCAAGCCAAGCTCTTTGAGTCTCCTTTCATAAGACAGGTTTTCCATTCCTGAGATCATTCTAGTAGCCTTTCTTTGAACCTGTTCCTGTTTGAATTCATCCTTCTTAAAATGGGAGACCAGAACTGCACACAGATTCCAGATGAGATCTCACCAGTGCCTAGTATAACGGTACTAACACCTCCTTATCTCTACTGGAAATACCTCGCCTGATGCATCCCAAGACTGCATTAGCTTTTTTCACAGCCATATCACATTGGCGGCTCATAGTCATCCTGTGATCAACCAATACTCCGAGGTCCTTCTCCTCCTCTGTTACTTGCAACTGATGCGTCCCCAGTTTATAACCAAAATTCTTGTTGTTAATCCCTAAATGCATGACCTTTTCACTATTTCACTATTAAATTTCATCCTATTCATACCTCCTTGATGAGCATTGAAATGGAACAGTGTAGTGCTGGTGTATACACATGTGATTACTTTAAGCAAGGGGATTGATGTTCTTCTCTTAATGGTCCCCCAAATGGTGGAGGAATGTTCGGGGTGTATGGCAGGGCCTGGGACATCCCCCATCGGGGGCAGGGAAGGAGTGCCACCCAGCCCTGATTTGCCCCCAGTTCTGCTCTGGATCCGTCCCTGTCCCCTGCCGAGGCACTGGCTTCGGCTCCTGGCCCTGGTCTCAGTGCCCGACTCTGTCCTGGCTGCTGGCTGCGGCTTCTGCTCCTGGCCACAGCTCCCAGCCCTGGCTCCACTCCCAGCTGCAGCTCCGGCCCTGGCCTCAGCTCCCGGGGGTGTGTGGACAGATTAAATTACGGGTAAGGAGGGGGAGCGACATAAAAAGTTTGGGGACCATTGCCTTATCTGGTGAATGTATCCACTAATTTTGTAACATTCCCCTTTTCATAGTACAGTGTACATAATGGGACAAAGTACTGGTTGTTGCATGGCTATAATTAAATCAGGTTAAAGCAGCAAAGAATCCTGTGACACCTTATAGACTAACAGACGTTTTGGAGCATGAGCTTTCGTGGGTGAATACCCACTTCGTCGGATGCCCATGAAAGCTCATGTTATACCAATATAATAAAAACCAGCAGGATCTTATTAAGAGGGATAAGGCAGAGATGCCACATTTATTGTAAATACCATAATAAAACAAAAGATAACAGTAAACAATGTTGTTGTACCACTTATTTCTATTACTACTTATTCCACACACACACACACACACACACACACACACACACTTATATATATTCATTCACACAATCATTCATTCAGGTTCTGTATAGATGTTATAGTTACCAGCCTAGACGTGCTCATGCCAAGTTACTGGCCAGGTATCTTGGTCATGAGGATGGAGCCGAGTCTGTGTCAGATGCATCTGATGCTCCTGGAGGCTGGCAGCAGAACCATAGACTCAAAGTCCTCAGTCTTTAGAGTCCAGTTTTATAGGAATTTATTCCTATGTCAGTCGATGAGAGTTGCTTCATTCTGCTGTTGCTAAATCAATCAGCAGGTGGCTGGCTCCATGTTATCAGATGTTTGTTTTTAATGCCTTTGAGGTGTGGTGGGGTGGATTCCAGTTTGCCCTCCAGGGGTCATCTGGTTGATTCCACTTGACACCTTCTTTGGCCAACACTGAATTCTTCAGGCTGGTAACTCCCTAACCATTCATTCATTATTTAAACTAGGCATGCATTCACATACATTCTCTATCTTAATCACATCTATTTCACTGTCTCTTTACCTTTTGGGGTGTTACCAATTTATGTGAGACTCCCTGTCTTTTAACAATCAAAGATAAAGTGAGATGAAAACTTACAGAGGGTGGGGGTCTCTATTTATACAATATAACAGCTACTGTTTAGGCCTGGTCTACACTATGGGGGGGTGGGGTTGAACTAAGGTCGAACTATTCGCGTAGCTGAAGTCGAGCTACCTTAGTTCGACTGACTTACCCGTCCTGACGCCGCGGGATCGAACTCCGCGGCTCCCCCGTCGACTCCGCCACCGCTGTTCGCGGTGGTGGAGTTCCGGAGTTGACGGGAGCGCGTTCGGAGTTCGAACTATCGCGTCTAGATTAGACGCGATAGTTCGAACTCCGAGAAGTCGAACTCTCCGCGTCGACCCGGCGGGTAAGCATGGACCTACCCTTAGAGTTAATTAATGTTTAACAAGTTTTATACAAAGTATTTCTTTGAGCAGGCTTCACACAGACACAGCTGGTGGCTTGCAGGTTAGAATCACAAATTTACTTCTAACATAAACCTTTAGTTATAAGGCATCAATTAACAATGTCATTTTTCATATAAACCATGTCTAATATAAACCTTCTTTAATATCCCAACACATGCTCCAAAATGTCTGTTAGTCTATAAGGTGCCACAGGATTCTTTGCTGCTTTTACAGATCCAGACTAACACGGCTACCCCTCTGATACTAAATCAGGTTGTGATTCCTGTTCTTTCAAGTGCTCCCCAGAGTTTGAGTGCTATAACTATGTCCCATGGACTCTGTGTTTTTGTCCTTAACTGAGTGGCAAGGAAGGCACACGTGGATATTGGCACATTTGATGATTAGTTATTTGAGCCAAAAATATAAAAATTTCAGAAGCACATACATGATTTTGGAGACTAAGGGCCAGGATTACAAAGGAATTTAGACATAAAGATGCAGATGGATCCCTAGTGGAATTTATGAAAGTGCATAAGTAGGTTAGGTGCCTCGCTCCCATTAAAACCATTCAGAGACTGAAGGTGGTGTAGAATGCAGTGGATCACTTACCGGGTGGGGCATCACACTGGGAGCATATGATGCCAGTGCTGTGGGATTTGCTTGTCTATTGGTTTTTAAATTGAGTTTGTGTTGGTTATGATTTATAAAGCCTTGAATGGACTGGAACCAGCCCCCCCTCACATATAGCCTCTCTCCCCATGTCATGCTGCCGCAGCTACAGTCAGCAAAGGCACTTGAGCTGGGTCACCCTTTTCATAAGACAAGGTTTGCTGTTCTGTGTGGGAGCTCCAGGACTCTGAAATGTGCTTTCTCCAAAATAGCCTGAATTCAGTGACTTTCTGGGCATACTGTCAAAAAATATCTGTTTGCCAGGGTTTTTGGAGAGGGCTGAGGGTGTGCTCCGAGAAGGATGAAGAGCATTTTTGTAGATGGTTGGCTGGCAGAGTTACTCTCGGAATGATTGTTTTCATGTTGCTGTGGTTTTGTTGTAATACTCGTATAGGTGTCTCTTCTATTATTATTTAAATAGAAATAAATGCACAGTACAGGTAGCATAAAACCACTCTAAAAGCCCTAATGGCTAAATACCATCAAAGGTATACATTTAAGGAGAATGGAGCATTCAGCCATTTGAGTGCTTACCAAAGGAGAATTCCACTTAGAAAGAAGATCTTTCTCTCATTGGGCGCATGCATTTATGCATCATGCTTTCATTTCATACCTATAAAGTGATTACATTTAAGAACCTCTCATTTGGCACTAGATTCTTTTACTTTCTGACTAGTGTTGTGGTGATCATTTCTACAGGTATATTCATTAAAATGAATAGATTAATTGATTGTCCCAGAACATGATGATGCTGGTAAATAAGTGAAACTATTTTTGAGCTCCATGGCATTCTACACATGGCATAGGAGGATTGTAAGGCTACTGATCTTTATAAGCTTTTTATGGGAAGCTGTTTTTTAATATGCAAAGTCCATTAGTTTGCTTTTATTTGTGGGAGCAGGTTTCTGCACACAATAATTGGAGTAGGAATAACTGCAGCATAAAGTAACAATTTGAAATTGTCCGTGAGAAACAAAGGCCACTGACTAAGGTGTTTGTAAAACTATCTTTTTTTTTTTTTAAGTTCATGTATAGAGAAACAGTCTTATAGTTTCTTCCAAGTGGTACTGTGTCCTTTCACTCAGCATGTAGTTCATAATTGCATGTAATATGTCAGAATGGGAACATAGGCACATTGGAGGCTGATTCACTAATATTTGATGTCATCTTTTCCTGCTCCCTCCAACAACCTATTTCTTGCAAATATTGTACATTTTCCTTTCTTATCTCTGAAAAAAATCTGCCTCCCTTTCTCCATTCCAGTGGCTAAAATCCTTGTTTGTGCCTTGGTCATGTCTCAAATCTCCTCCTCCAACTACTGACTTCTCTCCACCAGGCCATCCAAAATGCCACTTATCTTCCTCTTTTACTGCTTTGACCATGTATCCCCACTTCTTCATTCCCTTCAGCAGCTGTCACACTCCTTCCATGGTAAGTTCAAGTTACTCACCCTCATTTTAAGGCTCTATGAAACGTTGTGCTTATTTACATTCTTCTCTAGTCTCTACCTACACCTCCCATCTTCTCTTTATGCTCTGCCCAAACTTTTTGTGGCTGCACTCCTTGGTTCTTCTCCAGTTCTGGACCTTTTCCATGCTCCCTAGCCCACTTTACACATGGGACAGTCTCCTGCTCTCCTTCTCTTCCTTCAAAGGCTACTTCAGATCCACCAAGGTCACACATTCTGACTTGTTTAGTATTCTGTGATTTACCATATTGTATCTTTAGTCCATAGACTGTTTTCAGGTAAAGACTTGTATTTACTGAGCACATACAATACAGTGCTGTATATTTTATAAATTATAATAATAGTAGTTTTACATCTGGGTAAAAAGAGGCACAGAGTGATGAAGTGACTTGCCAATGGCTACAGAACACATCAATAGCAGAATTGGGAAGAGCACCAAGGTGTTCTGTCTCAGTCCTGGGCTTTAATCACTGCACAATACTTTCTTTTTGCTGGCAATGGTTATAGTCATAGTAAGTATTCAGTATCATATAACACCCTTTATACCCATCCCCTGTTTGATGTCAGTGAGATTTACATATACATGGCCAGGACACTATATGACTATAACATGTTTTACAATATGTAGTTTGGAGACCAGCATATTTAGGAAGCCTTTGAAATTAGTGGCTGAGGCGCTAATCCTGAAAAGAATTACTTTAATTATGCGTAATTGTATGAAAAGGGAAAATAGCCCCATTGGCTTCAGTGTTATTCACACAGATGTACAGTTAAGCATGAGTGTGGCTGTTTGTAAGATCTGGGCCTAATATGGCTATGTAATGTAGCTTTTAAGAAGGTAAATGGACATTTGTTGTTTTGAAACTTGCCATCTGAACTGCACCATTTTGGTGCAGTAAACCCTTAAAAAAAAAAAGGGAGACTAATAATTTGACATAGGTTTAGGAAGAAAATGACTTATAATTTATAATACTAGTCTAACAGACACACGTAAAACCAATCAAGAAAGGATGCATATCATTATTGCTAACAGGAATTTTGGTGGAGTAAGAAATGCAGAACAGAGCCATTTACAGGTGCTTAAAAGGCAGCAAAATGAAGCAGTGCAAATACTTTCTGCATTCTTTCCACAGCTCCAGCAGTATTTGAACACCATAACTAAGCAAAGCTATTAACTTTGTGGAGTTTCTGAAATTGTTCACTACTGAAGGCACTGGGATGATTCTAGCTTAATGGTGAGCAGGCCTTTTAGGTCAGCTGTGATTTGTTAATGGACCAGACTAGATTTACCCCCCGCCCCCAATCTGGCACAATCATTAAAAATTGAAGACACAGGGGAAGCTTTGTGGGCATTTGTAGTATTTTCTTGGCTTTGTGGGTGTGTTTGGATTTTTTTTTTTTACCATGAACTGCTGTGCACTGTCTGTGCCATCTGTATTGTCTGTGCATCCAGCATATCTCTTTCCGTTATTGCCATACATATCCTCTTCAACAAAATGAAAGTTTATATTGTATCAAATATCTGTTGACTGTTTCATTACGCTTAGAGTCCTGCTCAGGTACCTCTACCTCAATTTGAACTTATAAATATGTAGAATGTGTTTACAACACCACAGAGCTAGCTGTCAATTGGCATTGTGACTATTATGCACCTACAAAGAGAGAAACATATCATCCATGCCTGCTAGCAGGAGATTGGAGTCGTATGTCCATGCTTGGGGTGTTATCTTCTCATGTACAGTCTTTCCCAGTTTGTCTTTTCAGATTTCTTATTTATCCAAGCATTCCAATCGATTTATTTTTGTAATTCTTTTTTAATGTAGGCTCAGCTAGATTTGATTTAGCAGCATCATTGTTTCTAGCAGCTAAATTTTGCTATACTACTTTCTGGGACTTCATTGTTCTATATCCTGTTTTCTCCTCCCTTATAATTCCTGATCTTGCCTGAGTACTTACAAGCACCTTACCTCCAGCTGAGAGGATGAATATCTACTCCCTTTAGCAGTCTGAGAGCATTTCCATTCAGGAATCACCCAACCTTAGCCATTCCTGTATTCTAATACCCAGCCAAGGCAATGCTGCTACAGAATGAGATTGCTCTGTTTTATTTCTAAAGGAATAATTTTACTAGGCTGTTTGTAGTCCTTCAGGGACAATGAATTGCACAATGGCCAGATGTAACAAGCAATACAAGTGTCCTGTTCATTAAACTGAATTATTGTTGTCATTTTTATTGCCTTTAAGATCTGTTGCTTAAAAATAGTAACCTTCAGTATGATAAACTATATTATCTAAAATCTTCCTTACAGAAATGTGATGAGCAATAATTTGGCCATTGGTTGTATGCATAATAGTGCGGCAGAGCTTATTGAAATAGGAGTTAATCATAAATCCTGTAATAAATTAATCCAGCAAATAGAAAAATAGTACATTTGCAAGCAGCTAATGTAATGGAGATGCCTGCTCTTCATAAATATAGAGTCAGTGTGTTGTCGGTCTCCTGGGTCTTACTGAATTTGTGCAATATGTCAGCATATTAATACACTTTATGTATTTTTCATTTTGAGGTCATCACACAGGAACATGCAATATATTTTCCTCTTTCTGTACCCAACGATTTTTTGTGTTTTTTCCCCCCTAACTTTGTTTCTGGAAACTTTGTGGTTGCTTCCAAAGAATGGTCTCTCCCTGTAAAGGAAAACTTAGAAAATGAGTCTCTTTTCTAGGAGTGAGAGCAACAAAGAATCCTGTGGCACCTTATAGACTAACAGACGTTTTGCAGCATGAGCTTTCGTGGGTGAATACCCACTTCTTCGGATGCAAGACTTGCATCCGAAGAAGTGGGTATTCACCCACGAAAGCTCATGCTGCAAAACGTCTGTTAGTCTATAAGGTGCCACAGGATTCTTAGTCTGGATCTGTAAGAGCAACAAACACGGCTACCCCTCTGATACTTTTCTAGGAGTGTGAATACTATGTATATTAGGGTGGAAACAGCTATTCTGTCAATATCTCAGCATTTATTTGATCTCTGAATTAATGTTTGTAGGTTGCTAGGCAATTTTTACTCTTATGGTTTTATTAGGAAGTGAATAATTCAGGTTGAGTTTAGTTCTGAATCCTCAATATTTGCTTTAATCTCAGCATGGTTAGGAAGTAAAGTCCTGAATAATGTGATGCTTGGAATCAAGGCTGATGTTAAGGGGCAATTTTATGGATATATTCAGTAAAATACCTTAGTGTCCTGGGCCTGCTCTGCATTCCTTATGCACCTCAAACTTCTATTGAATTCAGTGGAAATTTAAGGTATTCAAGAAATGCAGAATTGGGCCTTATGTAAATTGTTGAAGATTATCTTACATTATACTACAGCCTGTTATAGCTGTAGTATTTTGGAATTGCATGCCTTCTGCAGCAACTCTGAACCATGTGTGTATTCTGAGCCAGTACTAACCAGCCCCTCTGAGTCCACAGTGAACTGCTAATACAGCCCAGTTATTCAACTTGTAAATTCATTCAGTAGATCTCTATCTTCTCTTAAGTATCAGAGGGGTAGCCGTGTTAGTCTGGTTCTGTAGAAGCAGCAAAGAATCCTGTGGCAATCTGTTAGTCTATAAGGTGCCACAGGATTCTTTGCTGTATCTTCTCTTAGGAAGGCAGGAAAGTCGATATGCACATATGCATACAAATTAGTGGCAGTCTTAAAAGCAAACAACCCCACTCCACAATCCTACAATAATTGTCCAAAACACTGCGGTAAAATACTGCTGAATTCTAGCATATTGTTATAAGGTAAAGGACAACACTTTTTGGGGACAGTCTCTGAAAAACATAGTCTGTGTTTCTATGCTGGTGAACTACAGAAGCTTGGAAATGAGTGAGAAAATATTTTAGCTCTTTGTTTATGAGGAGAGAAACACTCTGCAGGCGTAGCATACTAATGCCCTACTTTTGTTAGGTTCTTGTGTTCTTGAGGTTCAAACCTTGGCTTTGAAAATTGATTGACTCAATTCCTGGTACCATAGAGAGGAACAAGTAGTTAATAGCAGAGCCATCTGCAGGAGCAGTGACCATCTTTTGACTGAATTCAATGGTGATCGGGTCTGTCTGAATGATTAGGTGTCACTAAGAATTAAGTGTGTTTTAGTCCAGCCACAAAGGCATCATAAATATTAAAAGAGAGAGAACTAGGAATGTTGTATATTATAATTATTGTGTATTAAGTCTGCATCCTTTGAACGCAACTAGCTGCTGGCAAAGCTTTTCATCGGCTATCTTGCAGCTTTAATTTGAGTTGCAATTGCAGTTAGTCAGACAATAATGGGATTTTATTTTAGAGCCTTTGGATGGGAGTCAGGTGAAAACAAACATGAAAAACATAAGTTTATTTTACCAACAGCTTTTATAGGAGTGCTATAGAGGAAGCAATAGGTCAGTTGACTGTATTTTCACATTCTAAAATTCAGAAGTGTTGTGTTTGTTCGATAGGTGCACCACTCAACAACCAAATACGGGGGGTACAAAATGATGTTTAACACTTACCAGTGATACATGGCATTCTGATAATAATTAAGAAAAAAAATAAAAAAGGGTAATTCATTTCATACAAGATCTTTGAGAGTCCTGCTGACCCATTGGGGCATGCAAAAATGATGACATATTCCACCAGCATTCTTAACATTGTATTTGTGTTACCAGGGGGTCTCCCAGATCATCTTCACATCATCATCTTTGCTTAATCATATCTGTTTTACTGCTTAATCATGGCCTACGGTTGCTGTGATGGTGGTTTTCCATTTTCAGTGTACGAGAAGCTGGGTTTATAAATCTCACAAAGCAGAAACATGTAGATTTTTATATTGCAGAATAGGTGAATGGGTACTGGTAGAGCAGATAGAGAATATTTATTTTTGCCTCCAAGCTTACCTGGCAAAACCAGTTCTATATGGTTCTCAACAAGATATCCCATTGTGGTTCTTCAACAAATGGAAAATAAACCAAACCAAACCAACCCCCGCCCCCCGCTATTTTTCAAGACTATGCATTGTCCGTATGGAGCAGCACTGTATACATTCTGACCCTTTTCCTAACCTGTGGTTTCTCCTATTACAAACAATTAAAAAGAATTGCAAATATTTCACATTAAGTAATACTAAGCACAGTTGTTATAAAATAATTAAGGTATAAAATAAGTCTAATCTTAAAACTGTAGGCTTCTGTGCAGAATTAAAAAAAAACAAAAAACAAAAACGAAATTATTTCCAGCTAGAGAGAAACTGTTCCCTCAAACTATTAAAGAAGTTTGATATTGTGGTTAAAACACTGGATTGAGACTTTAAAGATCTGCATTCATTTCTCAGCTCTGCCATAGACCTCCCTGTTGGATTTTGTGCAAGAGATTTATGGGATCTGTGCTTCAAAGTCCCTTAATCCTAACCTTTGCATTTGATAATCCTAACCTTAATCTTTCTGTGCCTCAGTTCCCCATCTGTCAAATACTTGATATCAGTGGTTCTCAAACTTTTTTTTCCCCACACCCCCGCAGACCACTTGGAAATTGCTGAGGGTCTCGGTGGACCACTTAATGAATTTTCCAAATGTTGTTTGTACCGTTAGCTAACTATTGTAAAGCACTTTGGATAAAAGCGCTATGTAAAAAAAAACCTTAATAATTAACGGTTTTTGTTCTACAAATAAAAGCGCACAACTCATATTTTAATATCAGTAGTCTTACCTTTCTAATGTGATGGATGTGCCTTCTCTCCCCTCCGCAGCAGCCCCCGAGCTGGGGCTGGGAAGGAGGGGGAGGTCTCTCCCCAGCAGCCGCTACCCTGGAGCTGGGGAAAGTTGCCTCTTTTTCTCTGGCCGCTGCAGTCCTGCACATCCCAAATTCCTCCCACCCCCTGTTCTCACCCCACTGCCGCTCCCACCTACCCTCTATTCCCCCCAAGGCCACCACCTCACTTTACATGGGCATCTTCTCCAGGGTCCAGGCACCTAACTAGTGGAGCCACGCCTGTAAAAGCCCTGTTTTTTTGTTTTTTTCCCCCCAGAGATCTGCTGAATATTGGGTGTGAAATGCAAAAATCTTTCTGACTGAAAATTTTTGCCTGTGGTGCATTTGCCATGCTGTCTGTGGAGGTAGGCATAGAGAATAGGTCACGGGCAACAAAAAAGATAAGACAAACAAATAAAACCAATGTGATCTGATTTGCTCCAGACAAAGCACGAACACCTCTTCATATTCATTGGACAGATAGTTATTTGGGGTAGGAGGTGTGTAAAAGAAGAGCTGGAGAGCAGTATAAAACCCTATGATTACACTTGCTTATCTGACTTCAGTCCAAATCAAACTTTTAGGCAATCTACACCCACAAATGTCCACTGACTTCAGTGGAAGTTCCACTACAGTTTGACAGCAGTATCTGACCTCTTAATTGTTACCCAGATTGGTTTGGTGGATGGGATCTTGAAGTTGGAATGTAAAAAAATGTTAGGTTGAAAGTATGCAGACGATGTGTTTATTTCACCCCCCCCCATACTTCCTCATAACTGTCGTTAATAAATCACCCACAAATAAGAATATTAAGAAAGATAAATTAATACTCTTATTCTCAGCCTAAATGTTTATACCTAAGGATGACCTTCCAGTATGCCTGGGTGACTATTAATTTAGCCTAACAAAGGTTAGCAACATTTTGTGATTTATTTTTTTCTCCATGTTTTGACCAATTTTACTGCTGATAGATATAAACAAAACATCAGAATGGACATGTTGTCCTTGCTTAGGAGGGGATCATCAGCCAATGCTACCAGGACAATTTCTGTCCTGTACTTGATCCCTAACAAAAAAGACGGGGGCTAAGGAAATTTGAGCACTCTAGATGCTGTCAGAGTTTCCTCACTCACCATCCTTTTAATAATTCCTCCCAGAAATGGGAGATTTGATGTAGCTCTATAATTGACAAGATGGGGTGTCCCTTTCCAAGGCTGGTTCCGTGAGCAGAGGCTTCATCTATTCCTCCTTTAGTGTAAAAAATCACTGGCATTTTTCCCTCAAAAGGAGAGGCGCTACCAATCTTGAACAGAAATGAATAGGCCCACTGTTTCCAAACTGGCCTTAACCAGCTAAGACCAACATGAGTCCAGTCCACAGATGGAGCCCAAAGCACTGCCAATACCACACAATTTTAGCTAGTTCCACTGTCTGAGCCAAAAAGAGCTTACCTGACATTGCTCTGCATCCACATCAGTGGATAGTTCCATCTGAATCAGTGATTTTTATCAGCAAGGTAACATGAAACTTCCTGACAGTGAGAAACACTTCGGTGAATACAAGTGTAGGTAGGTGCAATTAAACAAGCTATAAATTCTTCCCCAGAATAGTTTCCCTTTATGATGCTTTATGGACATATTATGAAGGCTAGGAATTCTTTCTTTGTGTTCTACACACCTATGGTATAAGATTTCAAAAATTCTTTCTGGTGCAATTCGTCAGACATGGAATGAATTCTGCTACAGGTGCTCTAGTCTCTTCTCTCTTGCTTCTTTTTTCATGGGTCTTTCATATATTATGGTGACCAGTCAAGGAAGAGGGGGCATTCAGTGGCCACCTTTTTGATAGTCTTGCACAAAAATTATTATAATGACCCAATCAGTGTTGCCAATTCTTGTGATTTTTATCATGAGTTCCCAGTTGTTTATAAAACAACAGCTCCTGAAGTCATCTGGCTACATGAGGATAATCTGATTTCATTTAAAAAAAAATAAATTTCTAGCCCTCACAGCTTCAGGAAAAAAAGCTTGAAAAATGTGAACCCAAAATGCTAAACTAGAAGGAAAATAAATCACTACCAAATATATTATTTTTAAAAATCTAATGAGTTTTGAGGCCTAACACGTGATCCTTGAATGCTTGGGTTTATCCATACTGCAAATTTCAAGTATGTTTAGGAAGAAACATTTTTGGTGTTTCCAGCCTGAAACACCCCATTTACAGTAAGTGACAAGCATATGGAAACAGTATTTTTTTGTATTATTAAAGAGTGCAGCACTCGTGCTAGCTTTTTATTTTTTAAAAGGATCCGCTCCTGTGACTTGATCCTGACATTGGCTCCATGAAGGTGGCCTCCTGTGTCTGCGTAGTGCCCCATTTGCTCTTATTGGCTCAGAGGTTGAACTATGCACAAGAAGTCTCAGGAGCATGATAATTGAAATCTGTACCAAAACTTCCACTGATTTCACTAGAAACAGACCGGGACCTTATGTGTTTATTACAAGTTAAGTAGCTGAGATATTGTGAGTGTTGTAAAGAGTGGCCTAAGTCATGCCCTCTTGTTTGCAAGGTGGGGAGAACAGTATAGGGAATGCTTACCGTCTCCCCAGCCAAGTATGGGAACAGCAGGGCAGGGTATCAGTGATTACTAATGAGTGCTAAGACATGAGCCCACCTAATGCCCTGACCTGTGCACCACATACATCCCCAAGGGAGCATGGATTGCAGGTTGTGTGTGTGTGTAGCTGTCCGGCCGGCTAGTATGTATACTGTGGTGAACAGAATGTGCTTGTCTGGGATGCAGTTGTGTCTAGAGAAAAAGCCTCATAGTTTTGTTTCCCAGGCCGGCCAGGAGAAATCCTGCCATGGTTAGGAGTCTTCTTAAGAAAGAGTTGTAGCAGGTTATATCTGTGCTCCAATCTTCCTGGACCTGTCAGGGCAACATTGAGTTCGGATTTAGCTCTTTAGTTTTACTACTTGTCATACAGTATCCAAAATATAACGATTGCATGCATTCAATAGTTTCTCAGACCCAGTGGGTTTGTTTATATGCTGCCATGGGCAGGAAAAAATATTCAATAATAAAAACAGTGGATTTAATAAAACGTGGCACGCCCGTCTATGCACATACACAGGGCATAAAAGTTCCTGGAAGCTTGCCCTTATAGAGTTTGTCTGTGGCAATAATGGTAGTAGAGGTTAGAGGTTAACTTAGTCATTTATAGGGTGAGACAGCAAAGTCAGTACCCTAGCAATTACAGAAGGGCCGGGCCTATTAAAACCTTGCATACTGTTTTGGTAGAAACGGCTAAGGGCATTTTTGTAGTATCCCAAACCAAATGCAGGTTATATAAGAAAATACAACAGCAAGGAATCATGTATTTATCTGATTGTATACTCCAGCTTGTGAAAACTTAAGTAAAATGGCGGCCTAATCCTTGACATTTTAATAATTTTACTGAAAACCATTCACCGCACAAAGCTCTCTAAAATGTAAAAAATAAACAGAAAATATAGTAATCAGTGACCATCATTTCAAACGATTAATACATGCATGTAGACTATATGGGCTTACTACAACAGATGAGAAGAACATAGAGGAGGACATATTACATGTGATTGATTTAATCAGTGTATTATACTTTCTGTGTAGTATTATGGGAAACCACATCCCATATCTGTGCTTTATTCCATGCTGCCTCCAATGCATGAAATACACTCCATATTCTTGTTCTCAAAGCCACTTCCCTTTCCCTGTTAGTTGCTCTTAAAGACCCACATTTTCAATGATACGCCCAAGAAGTGAACCTAACAAAACATGTACATATACATGTGCATGTGTGCACATATGTATAATATGTGTATGTATTAACATAAGCTAGCGAGAGACAATACCTGGTAGCGTGTGGTGGCGTAAATATTTTATTGGCATGAATTTGGGATAGCTCATTACTCTCAACTAGTGAAACCACATGAGTTATGCAGGTCATCCCAAACAAATGTCTAAAAATGTTTACAGCACAGCACATCATTATTTGTATATGCCACATATGTTAGAAAAAAATGAATGACAAATATTTTTAGGGACTTTTCTATGTTTTTACTGAGACTTTTTTTGTTATCCATCTATAAAACCAAGTGCCTTAATTGCCTTAAATCTATCTGCGTAGAGCTCAGAATGAGCCATAAAGTGACTCCTTTAAAATGACTCAAAATATTTGCATTTTAAAGTCCATCATGAGGTCCTGCAGAAGTAAATGTTTCATCTGTATTAAATTCTATAGGACATTTTCATAAGGACCACTATACATACGTACAGAAAGATGTCACTAATCAAGAACTGAACCTTGCTTGTGCTGGGAAGATCTATAGTTGTGAGGAGGATGGGAAAGAAATATTTCTTTGTCAGGCTGATTTAATCAAGGAAAAAAAGTCACCTGTCTGAATGGGTCCCTGGGACACCCATTAGTATGGAGAGAGCAAATGAGGCAGTCAAAGGTGCTGGAAAAATTCATGTATCATAAAGGGCTGCAATTTATCACATGGATACTTCCTCCGCATATGAGCAGAGGGTGTAATCTTTATTTTAGAGTAATCTGTAGTGTAATCATTCATGCATTCATCCTCCCCATTCCTCTGCTTATGATTTAAAGTTGTATACTGTATGCATTTTTATTTAATAAACATGTCTTTGGTGTAACATGGGGGCTCTCAAACTTCATTGCACTGCAGCCCCTTTCTGACAATAAAGTTACTGTAAGACCCCGGGGTAGGGGTGGAGCCAGAGCCCCGCCACCCCAGGCTGGGAAAGAGGGGTCTGCAGCCTGATACCCGCCACTCCAGATTGGGGTGGAGCTCAGGCTTCAGCTTCAGCCCTGGGTCCCAGTGAGTCTAACAGGGGCCCTGGCGACCTTGTTAAAATGGGGTCGTGATCCACTTTGGGGTCCCGACCCACAGTTTGAGAACTGCTGGTTGTAACCAAAAAACAGTGTAAGCTCTCTAGACTGTTCAGCAATAACTACCAGTAAGTAAGATCCCATCCGTAATAAAAAAGTAACCATGTTTAAACATGGTTGTGGCTGAGCTATGTTCTAAAATGATTTTTTCTATTCTGCATTGGCAGAAAAAAACCCATGTTATATAACCATGTTAGGGAAACATGACTTTAGACAAGGCATCCAGTGTGTGCAGGGACAGGCGTTAGGGTTGAGACACAGAGGGGCAGGCTGGCTGGGATGGATAGTCATAGTCTGGTTGAGGAGGTGGAGAAAGGAACAGACGGTTCTGAAGGCAAGAGGAGAGGAAGTGGGGACAAGAACAGACTGGTTGAAGGGGAAGTGCTAGGACAGGGACAGCCTGGCTGGGAAGTGGATAAGAGGGAGCAGTAGGTAGCATTAAGAGGGACCCTTGAGGAAGCCTTGCATCGAGTTCGTAGGAGTGCCGTTGGTGTATTGGCAGAGAAAATTTCCAACTGGAAGAACAACAATTGCTACAAGCCTTGGTGGAGTGCAGAGGAAGTTTCCGCTTAGGGAACAGCGGGGGAAGCTGTTCAGTGGAGGTGGGTTGAGGGGCATGATGGAAGACCCTATTGAGGGGTAGCAGGATTGCCTGCCTGATGTAGGGAGATGTGCGGCTGTGGAGGAAGTCTTTAGTTTGGGGCAGTAGGAATGGCCTTTTTGGGCAGGGTAAGAAAAAAAAACTTGCTTGCGGGCCAGCAGCAGGAGTGGGTGGAGGCAGAAGAATGCCCATGGTAGGGAGCACCAACAGGTTTTTTGAAGGGACAGAAAGTGTTGTCAAGAGAGGGGAAGAGCATGTGGGAAGTAGGGAGTGAGGGCCCAGAAGAAATTTCTTGAATTTAGTCAGAAGACCTTTTGGGAGGCAGAAATATGGCAAGAAAAAGGGGGTGGAACTGGGACAGACTCCCCACTCCATTATCTCATTGCCTTCATGCTTTACCTTATTGGGTGGGGATATTTGAAGACTCAGTCTCAGGGAGTCTCAGGGAGACTCAACACTTGACCAGACCTAAAGGTTTTCCAATCTATGGATTAAGTAGAGACTGGGGTTCCTTGGGCTCAGATAATTCCCTGTTTCAAGGATTGAAAAGCTGTGAATACACAGAAGTTTCCTTTCTTTATGGAGGATCTTCCTTCTCCATGGGCTCCTGTGATGACAGCTTCTCCAGCTTGCTGAAAATGATCTGTGTGAGTTTCATATAATTTTATTCCTTTGTCTAGGCTTCTCATCCATTGAGTCCCTTCTCCACGTATCTGTTGGATGTTAAGCTCTCCGGGGCAGGGTCTGCATTCATTTTTGTTGCTTTTGCAGTGCTGAGCATGTTGTCATCTTTTAATAAATAATATATTTAGTGTGTGCTGTGGTCTAACTGTATACTTACTTTGCATTATTTTTAAAAGAAACACTGTTCTTACTGCATGACGGTGATGCATTTATTTCCATGTGTGTTGACTTCAGTGCTATTACCAGAGCATTATATTGCACAAATGGCACAATATCTGCCCTCTTCTTTTCTTCTTTAATGGCAGCTACCAGATACTGCGTTTCTGGCAACTACATCAGTTTTGCAGAGCAGATTGGATTCTGTTGGTACTTAATAACAATCTAAGCACCCTATTAATAATACTGGCTGGAGCTCAATGCAGCTATTTTGGGGGGGAAAGAATGGACGTAGTGAAATATTCATTTACTAACTTCATTATGGACCAGATTGTGTCTCAGATTAATGCTGTCGTGCCAGGGAGTAAGGCCCCCTGCACCCTGCCTGATTTTATTGCCTCTTCTTGCAGCATGGCTGGGAGCGTAGCTGGGACAGCAGAGCTACATGCTTCATACTCCCTGTCAAGCAAGGTGGGGTGGAGAGGGGCATGGATTGGCTCTGGACACCCCAATGCACTGGCCAGCAGAACTGAGCTGGCATGGTGGGTGAAGTAATCTGCATCTAATAAAGGGCTGCAGTAAGTCATCTGCACTTGAGGGCAAGGAGAAAACAAGAAAGGAACAGTGACACTGTACAGTTTTCCTCATACAAAGGCTTTGAGCAAAGATTAAAGATAGTGTTGCTAATTCTAGTAATTTTACAGTGAGTCTCGTGATGTTTTTTGCCTTTCCTCAAATTCCAGTTGCTTACATGAGAATCTCAGTGTTCTTTTTTTTTTTTTAAGAGTAAGTTTCTAGCCCTTGTCATTGTGTATAAAAGCTTGAAAAAGTGAAGCTCGGGACTCAGAAAGCAAAGAACAACCTCCCCCCCACATTTATTACTTGGTTTAAAAATCATTTTTTTTATTATGTGATTTTTTTTTGTTGCATGCTTGAGGTTGGCGATACTGGATGTAGCCCTATCTGCAGTGGTTAAAGTAAGTCATATGAGAAGGGGGTGCTCACCTGCTCTGGACACTGCTTGGCCCAGAGTGGTCTCTCCTTCCCTCCCCTTTATGTACTCCTTCTACTGAGACTTAGACGCTCGTGGCTCCCTAGTAAGCAGGTGGTAGAGGGGCTTCTCCATGAACACATACTCTACAGGTAGCAGGGAAGGTAGCTGGATGGGTGGATGCTGGGTGATGAGGGGCCTTGGGGACTCTGGGTGGGAGAGTGAGTACTTGGGGCTGCTGGGTAGTGAGGTGTGTGGTCTGATTGCTGTGGCAGCAAGATGGGTATGAGTGTGTTGGGGCTGCAAGGTGGTGGAAGGGATAGATGAGTTTGGTTGCTGGAGCTATGGTGGATTGGGTGTTTGGAGCAGTTGGGCAGGGGATGGTGCTATGCCCCCTGGGTGGAAGCGAGGGCTGTTCCCTCTGCCTTTCATCCTAATGTTGTGATCACCTCCTTCCCATTAGCAGAGGAGAAAGGTTTGTGCTCACCTTACATTTGAACTCTTGGTCTTTTATAACCAAAACTGGGGGACTTTCTGCCAGTTATCTTGCTATACTGTGTGGGTGTGTGAACCTCACATTATACAGAAACTGCCTGGCTTTGAGAGCAGTTGCTATTAAATATTGCCCATGGGTAAAACTGTGTTCTGATATTATTATACTTTGTCCAGGGCTGGGGCAGTGTGTACAATCAAATCAAGGGGTTCCTCAAGATATAATAGTGAATTTAGTTGTTCATACTGCCCTTTGCCATTGGCTTCGGGAAATACAAAATTGTCTCAAGAAACATTTGTTATTCTTTGGGCAATATTTTACTGCTCTTGTCCAGGAGTCAGCAGGCATTTGGTTGCTTACATTTTGGGGATTTCTTCAAAGCTCTTACTAAGGAGAGAGGCCAAGCTTCAGGAACTTTTCTCCTCCCTCTCTACCACAATGAAAGCAGGCTGTGGGATCTTCTATACCCTGCCGGAAACAATTTGGGAGGCGGAGATGATTTTACCTTTCTCTTTTCTTCCGTCTCCACAAATATTCCTGTGAAGTGATATTGGGGCAAGCTCTACTTCTAATGAGCGGAGTGACAGACAACATTTTTGACGTTTTTGTTGCTGCCATTTGTGTGCGTGCATGTACACATTACACACACAAAGCTATGTTAAAAGAACATTCTTAAGATTGCAAAGTCAGGCACACAAAAGTTAAGAAATGCCAGAATTAAGGTGCCCATGCAGTCTTAATTTAGGCCCCTTCTGTGGAAGCTAAACATGAGTCTTTAATTATATGGCTGAATGCTATGTTTCCACTGGACCCCTGCCTCATTTAAGTACACATAATGAACTGTGCTCAATTAATTAGCAGCTATTTAATATTTTTTCTCCTCGTTCAATGGTTGGTCCCATGCCTTATTTATTGCACATTAATCAAACCCTCATCTAAATACAGAATTATGAATTCTTTTTTGAATGTGACAAAGTTTTATAACAAATGAAAACAGAATCTTATAAAAGTAGGTGTCCGGCAACAGTAAATATAATCTGTATTGGGCAACCTATTTTACACATATATTTTACGTGTGTGTGTGTGTGTGTGTGTGTGTGTGTGTGTATCTCTATAGAGAGAGAGTCACACTAGAACTGAAGTACAAAAATAGAACCTCAGTGGTTGCAATTTAAAAATAGCATTTTCTAAGGGCTACCACAGAGTGACCACAATTAATGCTTGCACTGCATGTGGGGGAAAAACGGAAGTATCTCAGATATCACCGTGTCATAACTGTTGATTATGCTGGGTTTTTTTTAATGGTAACTACTATTTATAAGGGATTCTCATGGTATCAATATAAACCAGAAGAGTAATATGTGATATATTTTATGTATTATATTCAGGGGTTCTAGAACAATTTTTATAGTGTGGGTGCTGAAAACCATTGAACCAAAGTCTAAATCCTGTATTGGAAACCACTTCAAGCCACCGGGTGTGGCAGCACCTCTAGCTCCAGCACCTATGTATATCTTTCTATGTTTGGTAATATGCTACTACATATACCTACTTCTTTTGATTGTTTGGCGTTTTTCAACTGAATTATTTAATTCAGAATAATTCACCTGCAGATCTCAACAATGAGAGCATAGAACTGAACATGGAAAAGGAAAAGATTGGGAAACGAAGAGGGAAAGTGTTGTAGCTTGAAAATCTTTCAGTGGCTATGTTTGTGAAGAAGTAGAGCAGTACAGAAAACGGTTGCTATAATTAACCTCTTCATAGCATTAACTTGTGCAGATCAGTGTTTTTGTGGTTTTTATCTGAGACCCACCTAGACAGCTAAATTGTATCAAACTGACAAAATTATAACCCCCTATTTTCTAATCTTGTATCTATGGATGAACAATTAAAATGTTGTTTAATATTCTCCAGTTCAAAGACTATAACTTACAAAAGACATTGTAGTGCCATTTATATTTCATTTGCTTCAATGTGTTGACGTAGTGAAAAACTAAATAAAGTGAGTGTTGGATACATATGATTATGATAGAAATAGCTCTTTAAAATCAACAATTGCCCTGAAAGATTAAAAGGCATTACAGCTAACTCTGTTTATAGCGTTCTGGCCTTTAAAACTGATGAAGATTTTGTTCCAGACATTTTTGTAGTTCAGTCTCTGGGATTTAATCTCAGTAATGTGTTATACTTGCTATTGTCCCAGTGAATTTGTTGACAGACAGTAATTGGGTCACTGCTTTGAAATGCCCAGGGTAAGCTTAGAATTCTCTTTGCTGGTTGGCATGGCAACCATAGGGGTCGATTTAACATGCGCAGAGAGGAATCAGCAGCCTGTGGTTTGTAAATGCTGTAAACTAGAGGGAAGGAAGGGAAAGTGTAGCTCTCATGGCAAAATAGGCAGAAGATTCCAATGGTTTCTCTTTTCTTTCTTTTCTACTTTAAAAGACAGATTTTATAAAAGATAAATGCTGACTTCTACAAGTAACATTTAGACCTGCTA
The DNA here is from genome assembly GCF_016161935.1 of Mauremys reevesii. Taxonomy (NCBI): domain Eukaryota; kingdom Metazoa; phylum Chordata; order Testudines; family Geoemydidae; genus Mauremys; species Mauremys reevesii. The sequence goes on along the minus strand of NC_052627.1, from coordinate 73,651,451 downwards.
CATTTATTAACAAAACAAAATTAACAAAAATATACTTGTGTTTAATTTATTTTTAGTGAAAGACTGAAAAATGTTAAAAAGGAAATTAAAATACTTCAATTGGGCACAGTTTTGCAGACATATAAAGTAACTGGGAGGGCATAAATATTTCATAACTGCTGTAGATTTCTCTCTCATCTGCCATTCCCTCTCCCCATTTCCAGACCCACCTTAGAACAAGCAAATGGCAATGTACTATGTTCTAAAGATGGATTAGCATTATTACAAATGCAGTGAGTTGTTTATAGTTGGCACCAGTTCATGCTAATGTATACTAGTTACATAGCAGCCTGACTTTAGATAGGGGGCATTGAGGTGAATCACATTCAGTTGTTGCACAAAAAGCAGTACAAAACTTGTTGGCTGCTGCTACTTCTCCTCCTCTATGAAGAATTCAGTGCTTCAGTTCAAACATCTACTCCTAATTCCCTCATGCTCTGAGTTCCCCACAAGAACACAGGACAAGATAGTTTTGTGGGGAGATGGTGTGGTCATAGGTGATACAAGGCACTCTATGCTTCCAGGAACAGGATCTTCTGCAAATTCTTTGTTTTTGTGTCATCTGAATTAGCTCGGGGTCTTATGATAAAGCTTTCAATGATGGGTGAGGAGAAAGAAGGAATAATTGATCTTTGTTGTGCAGTAACTAAGTTTCATAGCATGTAGTTGGCTCCTTTTTGCTCTTCAAGAAGTCTTCTTTTGATGGCAACTATAATTGTTAATCAAGACAGCAGCAGTGGCAGCAGAGGTGGCATTAATCAGTTTTTGATTCATAGATCAGAAGAAGAACTTGTAGAGCTTGTAAGTGAGACCAGTGAAAGTGCCTTGGTAATTTTATATTTATTAGTGTGGCTGTCTTTTTGAGAATAACCATGATAAAATACTAATATGGTGTAGATGGCAGGGGGACAAGACAAATAATTTATTAATAATTTAGAAATTGAAAAAAATATGGACTTATTGATCCTTTGTTACCTGGTTTGAGGCAGGCTGCAGTTGCACTCATCACTTTGTACCTTGAAAAATTCACTTATATTAATGCAGTGGTTCTCAAACTGGGGTTCGCAAAATGTTACAGGGGATTCTTGGGGAAAAAATCCCTAATGGCTTACAGAGCTGTCCCTAGGGACTCTGGGCAGCATGGGGCCAGCAGCAGCCCCTGGACTTCCAAGAGCTAAGCAGATCAAAGCAAGCATATCTATCACACTGAAGAGATTTAAACTTAGACTCCTTATAAGAAATGGAAAGGGAGGTGGACATTTTTTGCTCTTTTTAAAATTAAATAGGCAGCTAATATTGTTTTTAAAATTATGAAGAACAAGTTTAAGCTTTGTTGTAACGTGAGTTGTTTGCCTCGGCTACTCAAGACCTGAATGCTTGTGTAGGAGGAACTCTTCAAGTTGGCTTCTTAAATACTTTCATGCTGTTTCACATCTGATACTCCTTGATGAAACATAGGAGTTCAAAGGCTTATTCAAAGTGATACAAGCTCCGAAAGTGAGATCTTGGAAGAGTGTAGCCATTTTCATAGTGTAATAAAAATAGTGTAATGATTAATAATAAATAGTGTGTAATAAGCATGTCATAAACAAATTTTATAATTCTAAGATGACTGCTTTTATAATTTATACTCAGGTAAAGGAGAAAAACCCTGGAAATATTCATTTCTAGGAGGGGGTTCACAAGACTTGACATTTTAGTGAAAGGGGTTCACAGGTTGTTAAAGTTTGGGAACCACTGTATTAATGTATGCTTGTGTGGTATTTGATATTTCAAGATTGGCTCCAAAGTGAGCAATGCATCTGAGACTATAATCTCAATTTTTGTGTGTTTAAAGCAAAGTGTTGTTGCTGTCAGTTGAAATAGTGATATTGCAATGGAATAAAAATCAAAGTTTAACACTAGCTTTATTATAGGACCAGCAGGATGGGCTCTGTGTGATTGCGTAATTAACAACAGCGGAATTTGTTGTGACTGCAACTGAATGTGAAACAAAATTGAAATCTGTGCCTAAACAGAAGCTTCAAACAAGAAAAAAGAGTTCTTCTTTGCCTTGTGTACAGGAAAATTAAATGTAATTTGTCAAAGCCTTCAAACAACATAATTGATAAAACAGTTACCTTTTGCATCTTCCATTTTATAATTATGTGTCATCTTTGTTGTTAAAGACTCTTGAGTCAAATTCTGATCTAATTTAAACTGGTGTAAATATTGAGATTTCAATGGAATTCCCCAAGATATATAGTAGTGTAAAGCAGATTATAGTTTGCCCCACTGTGCCTGTTACAATTCATATTGTACCCTTGTTGTTTTTTCCCCATTGGGCAAATATTTCCAAATGCCAATAGAATGCAAAAGATTGCTAGATTTTTTTTGTTCGTGATTTCAGTACAGCATTATAGGACCTCTGATTTTCAGTTTTAACTGATAAAACAATTGGGGAAGGGAAAGAGAGGGAAAGAAAGGGAGAAAAAGGAATGGGTGTTTATCCAATAAATACCAGAAAAACAACACTTGAAATGGTTACTTGTATCTAAGGGCTTGTCTACATGGAGCAGTAATGTGCTCTAGGGGGGGTGTTATTTCTAAAGCACAGTAATGTGTTGTGCAGTAATTGGTCCATGTTGACCCTGCTGGTACAAACTAAAGGTTCCTTACCATGCTTTAACGTACTGCTGTTTGATCATTAGGGAACATTACAAAGAGATTACTCGTGACAGTATTATGTCATGAATAATGTATATAATGTCCATTATATAGTATATACAAGTGAGGAGCCCCAAACCCTCTCAATTTTCCGACATCTACATAAAACTAAAAAAATACTTAAAATAAACCCTGAAAAAAATTAATTAACAAACCCTGAAAAATGGAAGCTGTAAGCATTAATAATAATACTTCACAAGTAAACATTCCAGTTTAGGCAGCAGAGGGAGTACAAGAGTCTGAAACATTGCTTGATTAGAGCTAAAAAGATTTGCAAATATTTGTTTTGTTTTTTTCCCTTTGTAACCAAATAGGTCCATTTAATCAATGCAGTCAACCTTCACAGGACACTTTCCATCAGATTATAAATTTTTAAAGGAACACCATCAAAATAAAATTAATATATTTAATTTTGGTTCCTGTTACTAGTATCAGATGAGATCATTATAAATGAACACATTTTAATTAATGAATGTAGCGGTACTTTTTACCAGTCACAGAATCTTTTCTCTTGCGTGTCACTCGTCTAGGGTAATTAAATTACACTGGTCTGCAGGCATTATACTTGGTTGTGGACAGATGCTTCCCTTTGTTGCATATGTCATAGGGGAGAAAAGTATGAGAAGCAGCACTCAAAAGGACAGAAGTTCATAGGAAGCATGGTGGATGTGGGCAAAACTGGGTGGCAACTCCCCTCGCAACCCAGCTGACTACCATGTTGCAATTTAAACATGATCAATGCTGGCTGAACTGTTCTGCCTACTGTGGGGGAATACAGGAAGTAGCACAGAGGCTCACCCTCCACAAGGATTAGGGTTACCTGAGATCCACTGGGTTGTGACCTGATTTTCTCCATTAAATCTTGGGTCCTGTGGGATTCTAAAGCAATCCCCAACGCTGCCTGAAGAGAAAGTAAGTTCCAATATTTGAAGCATAAAATTGTGAGTTAGAGAGATCTTGGTTCAATTTCTGGTTATGCCACAGACTTTCTGTATCATCATAAGCAAGCCCCTTAACATTTGGCTGTTTCTCCACCAGTGAAATAGGGATAATAATACCAATAACAGAGTGGCTGTAAAGCATCTTTGGATCCTTGGACGGAAAGTGTAAAAAGTGTGAAGTATTAACAATTGTAATTTTATGGCTTTGCAAATGCATTCCACCAAGGACAGAATTTGTCATTCACCTCATGTTATATTGTACGCCCCTTTTCCCCTCTTGATTATTTTTCTGCCCTTGTTCTTGGACACAAGCACACTCTTACAGCATTTTCAATTGCTTATATTGTAGGAAATGCTTAAATTAAAACTGTTCACATGTAGGGTTTTCAGGTGTACAGTTTTCAACCGGAATGCCCAGTTGAAAAGGGATCTTGGTGGCTCCGGTCAACACTTCTGACTGGGCTGTTAAAAGTCCAGTCAGTGGTGCAGGGGGCCTGTCTGCTGTGGCTCTGAGCGACTCCTGGAAGCTGCGGCATGTCCCTCTTCCAGCTCCTATGCGTATGGGTGGCCAGGGGGCTCCACATGCTGCCCCGCCCCAAGCACCATCTCCGCAGCTCTCACTGGCCAGGAACTGCGGCCAATGGGAGCTGCAGGGCGGCGCCTGCAGACATGGCACCATGCAGAGCTACCTGGCCATGCCTCTGCGTAGGAGCCAGAGGGGAGACATGCCGCTGCTTCCGGGAGCTGCTTGAGGTAAGCGCCTCCTGGAGCTTGCACCCCTGATCATCTCCTGCACTGCAACCCCCTTCCCCAGCCCTCATCCCTCTCCCACCTTCTGAACACCTCAATCCCAGCCCAGAGCACCCTCCTGCACCCCAAACCCCTCATCCCTGGCCTCACCCCAGAGCCTACACCCCCAGCCAGAGCCCTCACTCCCTCTTGCACCCCAATCCCTTGAGCCAGCCTAGTGAAAATGAGCGAGTGAGTGAGGGTGGGGAGAGTGAGCGACAGGAAGAGGGGGATAGAGTGAGTGGGAGGGTGGGGCCCCAGATAAGGGGCAGGCAGATGTGTGACTTCAGAGGAGGGGAAGAGTAAGGGTGTTCAGTTTTGTGCAAGTAGAAAGTTGGCAACATAACTATTTTAAAATACTCAACAATGTCCCTTTAAGATGCTTCCAGTTTGGGACCTAAAATATTTGCCTCACTGGAGTAAGGAAAGTCACAATTAAAAGGACCTTTGATATCCTGGTTCCATGACCATGAGACTGTCATAGGATTCAGCTCCAAATGTCGAATTCCCCATCCTTTTTCTTTTGTTTTCCCCATTCCCATTCTGAATCCCTCTGCTCATCCCATTCTTTCTGTGTATTCCATCTCTGTGCCCTCCTTTTTTTAAGACAGATTAAAGTTCACCACATGTTAACTAGTGTGGGTTAGAAAATTTTGCAATTTTTTAACCTTTTTCCAGTGATGTCTAATTGTTAATAAGTATTGACAAGTGTTTTAAAAGAAAAAAAAGGAGTGAGAGGATAGAGAGTAGGAGAGACCAAATGAAGGTAAATGGGAAGGAGAGGAAGAATGGGAGAAAGGGAGGAGAAAGAAGAGGAGAGCATAGCAGGTCTAGACACTGGCCCATAAGTCATATTTCTTGGCAAAAGAAATAATTGCTGGGAGGGGTTGACTGAGAGGCCTGTCTTAAGACACCATGTTCTGTGCAAGGTAGTAGCTGAGCTCAGTGGTTCAGCTTTTAACAAAAAGGTATTAATCGTCCTTAGGGATTTTCTCTTCCTCAGTGGACTGAACAGGGATTCTCAACCTTTTTTCTTTCTGAGCCCCTCCCCCCATTCTATAAAAATTCCACGCCCCACCTGTGCCACAACATCTATTTTTCTGCACATAAAAGCCAGGGCCTGTGTTAGGGGGTAGCAAGCAGGGCAACTAGGGCCCTCACAAAGCCCAGTTGTTCAGGCTTCGGGTGACAGGGTTTGGGGCCCTGGGCTTCAGCCCTGCGTGGCAGGTCTTCCTCTTTCTGCCCTGCGGCCCAGTGAGTCTAAGGCCAGCCCTGCTTGGCAGACCCCCTGAAACCTACTCGTGGCCCCCTAGGGGCCTCCAGACTCCTGGTTGAGAACTGCTGTCCTAGAGTATGGAGAATGAAACAGTTTTACCAACTCCTATTCTATCTCTGTCTTCAGAAAACTGTTTGGGTAAAGTCGTAAGGGGATTTAATAAGTATATCTGTGGGAGACAAAGAGAGAGTCTCTGGGATCGCAAGCATTGCTGATAGGCTGACCAGAGGGTTCAGAGAGAGGAGATTGTTTTCAGGAGGCATAAGCCATTCACTTTTCTTCTTCTTCTTCTCCACAACTAAGCTGAGCATATGTAATCTAATTAAACTGATGAAAACTGTAAATCTAGATATGATAAACAATTTCTTGTCATAGAACGAGATGGGTATGAGCCACTGGGCAAATTACATATTGTGGTTGGGGAGGTAGGCCCTTTTAAAAAGCAACATAAATAATTTAAACAAAAATCCTATTTGCAGTGTTATAATTGTGCCTTCCATGTTCCAGTTGTCTGAATTGTCACTTGTCCATCCCATCTTATTCTAGTCCTTCCTCTGAGATCAAAGTTCACATTCTGTTTCCCAGAGGCATTTCAACAGCACTAATCTGAATTAAATTCTTTCTCCATCAGATATTTAAAATAAAACAAAGTTTTGTGTGTCCCCCACAAAAATAGAAATACAGGAAACCAAAGTTGATTAAATTGTAAATATGCCTAATTTTGTATTACAAAAAATGACTAACCTGTCACTAGGCTAATGACTCCAAGTGTGGAACAATATAACTTTAAATGTGTGCTGGAGAAAAATCTTGGTCTGATCCAATGGGAGCAGTGTCCCACCAGCTGTGTGATGGCAAACCCTATTAGCCAAAAATCACCTCTCCAGACAGTCTAATCTAAACAGTACCAATATATATGCACTGCCCAACCACTCTGCCTAACTATTGCAGTAAAAGGAGCTTTGCTGGGGAGGAAGGCAACTTCCCTGAGGTGGGCTTCCAGGATATGTGTGAGGAGGGGGAAGTTCTTTGTGAAGAACTTGCAAACTTCTGATGGAGGAATCCAAATGTATTGAGCCCTGTGAAGCAACATAGTCTGTACATGGCTATGACTGGTTATGCTTTGTCTCAGCAATTCTTCTGTTACTTTCAGTGTTTTAAGTGAAAAAAGGCTCCAGAGGTGATCCTAGCAATTACAGGATGGTAAGCCCATCTTCAGTACCAGGAAAATAGGTTGAAACCACAGTAGAGAACAGAATTATCAGATCCATAGAGGAACACAGAACATTAGGTAAGAGCACAGCCTTTGTAAATGGAAATCATGTCTCACCAATCCATTAGAATTCTTTGAAGGGGCCAACAAACATGTGGACAAAGATGATCTAATGAGCGTAGTGTACTTAGACTTTCAGAAAGCCTTTGATAATTTCCCTCATTAAAGGTTCTTAAATAAAGTAAGCAACCATGGGATAGGAGGGAAAGTCCTCTCAATGATCAGTAACTGGTTAAAGATAGGAAACCAGGGGTAGGAATTTCACAATGGATAGAGGTCAGATTTCACAGAGGATAGAGATAAATAGTAGAATCCTCCAAGGATCTGCACTGGGACTAGTGCTATTCAACATATTCATAAATTATCTGGAAAAGGGAGTAAACAGGAGTTGGCAAAATTTGCAGAAAATTACTCAAGAGAGTTAAATCCAAAGCAGAGTGTGAAGAGTTGCAAAGAGATTTCACAAAACTGGATAAGTGGGTAACAAACTGGCAAATAAAATTCAAAGTTGATAAATGCAATGTAATACACACTGGGAAACATAATCCCAACTATACATACAACATGAATCACTGTGGCTAGTTCTCTGAAAATATATGCTCAATATGAAGCAGCAGTCAAAAAAGCTAACAGCATATTAGGAACCATTAGGAAAGCGATAGCTAATAAGAAAGAAAAATATAATAATGCAACTATATAAATCTATGGTATGCCCACACCTTGAATACTGCATACAGTTCTGGTTGCCCCATCTCAAAAAAGTTATATTGGAAAAAGTACAGAGAAGGGCTTAAAAATGATTAAGGGTATGGAACAGCTTCCACATGAGGAGGATTAAAAAGACTAGGACTGTTTAGCTTGCAAAAGAGACAGCTGTTGGGCGGGACAATAGAGGTCTATAAAATCATGAATGGGGTGGGGAAAGTGAATAAAGAAGTCTTATTTACCCATCACACAACACAAGATAGTGATCACCCAATGAAATCAATAGGCTGCAGGTTTAAAATAAAAGGAAGTACTTCTTCACACAACACACAGTCAACCTGTGGAATTCATTGCCAGGGGATGTTGTGAAGACCAAAAGTATAACTGGATTCAAAAAAGAATTAGATATGTTTATGGAGGTAGGTCCATCAATGGTTATTAGCCACGACGGTCAGAGATACAACCCTGTGCTCTGGGTGTCCATAAACCTCTGACTGCCACAATCTGGGACTGGATGACAGGGGATGGATCACTCAATGTATTGCCTTGTTCTGTTCACTCCTTCTGAAGCTTATGGCACTGGCCAGTATATCGGGCTAGATGGACTATTGGGAAGACCCAGTATAGTCATTCTTATGTTCATTAGTCTGATCTCTGGCTTATATGATCCTCCGCTCCTGGTATATTTGCTTCCCTCTTGTTCCAGCATAGTACGAGTTTGCTGATCCTGAGCATGCTGTGAATGCCATGTAGTTGTACATGCCTTTGCTTGGTGGGATGAAAGGTAAGACTTGAGTCTTTGGGATGGTGTCCATGCACATGCATAGTGTTCTTCATGAGGTAGTTGAAAATTTCTGAAAATGCTATGGAATTTGCAAACATTTTTTCAAAAAATTTGGCAAAAATGAATTTTTCAAATTTGAAATTTTGAGAGAAAATGTTTGTGGAATTTCCATTAGTCATTAATTGTCCCTACAAGTGCACTCAGTAGGAGTCTTCTGAGCCATGGAGCTGTTAGTAGTAGTAAAGCCAACTTCATAATGCACCCACAAATTGGACATGTGCATCTGACATCTTTAAGTATATATGGTTTAGAAATCAAAACAAAGTTATGGCAGTTTAAATTCCTTTCCATTTTCAAGCCACTTCAACTCATTGTGGTAGATTTTCCACTCTGTGATGGGTCTGATCGTTCCCTTAAGGGATTGGGGGAGGGTGCCTATCTTCTTCTGTTGCAAACTTAGGTCTGATGGATCTTTTTTAGTTCTAACATCTCTGCTTCTATGAAGTTACTGGGGCACACAGCAATAAACTGGGTGGTAGATCTGGTTTGTCTGTGTTCACTGGCAAAAAGAAGAGTTCTTTATAGCTCATAAAGAAGTGTACAACTTTTGTGTTTGTTTAAAATTAATGCTTTTTTTTTCTCACCTTCAATCGTCTATGCATGGGCAGTGCTTCATTGCTTCACTCAGAATGCTGCCTTTGAGGCAGCTGCATGAGTCATCTGCATGAACTAATGAAGAGCTGTATGTTGTCCTTTCTCTCCCCTCTCCTTTCCACCCCCACTCCTTTCGATTTATTTAATCTCCACTGCTTCAGGGCACTGACATCCCAAAAGTTGCTCCTGAACCTGGTCAGTTATTCATTAGTTTGTTCAATAAATTTACTCATTACATTGCTTGTTTCAGTTATCTTGCATGCCATTTTATAGTACAGCTGTGGTACTACCTCTTTGAGTTTTAATCAAACCCTGAATAACTGAAACTTTATGGGTAATTAAGGTTTGCTGATATTCCCTATGTGGGGATACATCTGACTTCTAGATGTAGGGGCCAGCTGCCATACATGTCCTGCATTCTGTGCTTAGAGAGAGAGGTGGAATCCTGGCCCCCCTGAAGTCAGTGGGAGTTCTGCAGTTGACTTCAACTATAGCATGAGCTCAGCAAAACTGGATGGCAAATATGCTGAATCTGATCCATAGATGAAGATGACCTTTTCAAAGATCTCAATTTTTAATCAAACCCCATTTTATCTAAAGGGTTCAGATATCTGTGGATTAAAGATGGTTTGTGCTATAATTCTGTTCAAAAACAGTAAGATGACCATAGATGAAAGTCCAGCTCTAGAAAAATCTGTTCGTAGTTACCCATATGGAGTCCAGTTGAAGTTAGTGATATGTGAATATGAGAGCAAAATCTGGACCTTTTACCTCATTTTGGTTACTGTAGTAGTTGAAAACACTACAAACAGTAGTTTACCCATTTGAAATACCCTGTAGTTCAAATTTGCCTGCCCCGCTGCTTTCTTGACCTGGAGGCCTTCCTGACCCAGGCATTTATTTTTTCACTGTGTTGATTATCACTGTACTTTGTATTCAGTGCTTCCCATACATATTTTTGATCTAACTTAACTTGCTGTAAATATGCAGACGATAGAGAACTGTGCTGGAAGCACTGACCATGTAATGCCTAGATTGACTTGCATACATGTTGATTGGCAGTAAAGTGCCACACTGACTACAAGGTTTTGATTTTTATCTGATAAAGCTTTCAGTGACATTTGTGACAACAGGCCTGTTTCTCCTTTCACTTAGACCAGTGCAAATTTATTGAGTTTGGAGGAGTTATTGTTGATTTGTACCCATGTAAATGAGAGCAGAACCAAGCCCAGTATGTTTTACTGTGTTTGTTTGTTTGTTTTATATAATATTCTGCTCGTACAATCTTTCTCACTGTTTGTTTTCTGTAAGATACTGTGTATGCTGGCAGGCAGGGTCTGATTTGTGTAACCTGTTGCCACCATCAGTCACTCCTTCCAGGAACAATACAATTGTTATAGCACTAGGCTCAAACCTCATTTTATTTTACACTACTTTGAAAGAAGTATAAAATAAAATATCTTTCCACAATGTAGTTTTTTTGGAAGTAAGATCATCATTAAAGTTCCAATATAAACTGGGCAAGTGAACTACATTTTGTTTACTAATAATAAAAGTTGTTTTTACTGAAGTAATCAGAACCATCTCTTGTTACAGATATCCATAAACTGCCAAACAATTTTTGTTGTATAAGCTAAAAATACAATGAATTATCAACTGCACTTCAAAATGATCAATGAATTCAAATTGCACGAATCATAATTTGCTATGACACTGATTATCTTTTCCAGACCCAAAGAAGAGCTCTGTGAAGCTGGAAAGCTGGTCTTTTACACCAACAGAAGGTGGTCCAATAAAAGATATTAACAAACACACCTTGTGTGTCTCATGAATCATAATTTGATAGTTATTCAAAATGTAAAAGCTCAGACAACTTTTTAAATAAATAATTGCACCAAATAAGTAAGTGCCAAAAAGATAAGTTAGAAAACCTTTATCATTTAAGGCAAACTTAAGATGTAGAGGGAGGCCTGCTTTATACCTTCATAGAGTTCATAAATCCACCAGTGATGGATCAGAAGCATGTAGTGTTCGGCCCAGATGTTGCATAGACTTAAGCACATGTATAATTTTACTCATGTGAGTAGTCCCATTGATTTCATACAGTTATGCATGTTCTTAAATCTTTGCACGATTAGGGCCTTTGTCTTATTTAACTTGGGCATTTAAGACCTTTTTATGATAATATGTAATACATTTATAAAATAAGATATGGATATTATAGAAAAAATAGGGCTACATTGCTCCTAAAGGAATGAAATATGGAACATTCTGGAGCTGCAGTTCTACAGGTTTCCAGATTTTGGACAATTTTCTTAGTGACTTACATAAATTGATCACTATTAGATAATGCTTGTTTTGCCCTGTGGATATACTAGAAACACTGATTTAAATTGGTAAGAAAGTTAATTAACCACTGCTGTTAAATGTACTTGGAACATCATCGTGTTCTATTAAATTCAGTGTAAACTTTGTTTAAAACAGTATAAATATAAAAGTGGGTTTCAGCAGTAAAGAGGTTAAACATTATGGAGGCGCTGATAACTGCTCCATAGATGAAGGTGCACCAAAAATTTCTTTTCACCTCACTCCCTCCATTTATTTAAAGTGCCATGACTGAATGGGCCATCGACTTGGAACTGACCACTAGGAATTGTCCCTCCAGGTCACAGTTGAGACACACTGGTTGGACATCTAGGGAAACTTGACTATTCTGTTCAATATACATTTTTTTTAAAATGTGACTAATTTTATTGAATTTTTTTTAAAGTACAAAACCATAAATGACTTGCAGTTTACAGATGTTTCTGAATAACTCATGCTCCAGTAGAAGTATGCTATTACCCTGTCTTACAACTCCTCAGAGCTAAAAGGCCAGACAATACAAAACTAAACAATATAAATATAACACATTAGAGTAGGGATTACAGTAATAGGAAAATATATAAATAGGGAAAGGAGGAAAGGAGGGGACTAGGGCAGGGAATGAAAAGGGGGAGGGATAAGTTGAATGAAAGTCTGGCTCTCTCTGAGCTGTCTCCAAATGTATCTAGAAACAAGATCTATTTAAAAAAAATCATATTATTGATCTCTATGGCAACAGACTATTCTTGCTTTGACCACTAATTCCTATATAGGTTTTTATATGGCGCTCATCAACATAGTATCTGAGCACCTTCCAATAGTATATTAAACAATGTAACCAACATCTGTCACATGTTGCTTGTTCTCTTATCTTCTCCCCAGGAGGAGAAGTGAGAACAGTGGAGTGTCTTGTTTTGGTAGGATCCTCCCCTCCTCCATTATGTGGATAAACAAAATACTTTAGTCTCTGGGAATTTTGCTCCAGTACCTTTCAGAGCGTTACATTTCACATTACAAGGAAAAAAAAGATTTACGGAGTTCAAGCCAAGTGCCTTTCCCCTTCATATTGAACTGTAGATGCTTATATAATTTAATGAAGATTAGACTCCGTCCTTTACAGGACTTTTTGCAGAGGAAGCAGAGATTGTTTAGCTGCAGCATGTTTTTGGCTGATTAAAAATAAAGAATTGGTGATAATTTATTCAACCCTATCAAATCGAGAGAAAACCAGATAGATAGTTAGAATTTTAATAAAACACAGCTGTAATAAAATTGTAACAAACTACAAAAAAATTATAAGACAAAGACTTTTACCCCAGTAATTGAGGTTTCTGGAAATTAGCAGACATCAAATTAGTCACCAAAAGGAGACTTTATTGTTCTACAGATAAAATACAATAAGACAGGTTTAAAAGAATAAATAATACTAATAATTGAGTGGTACAAATTTCAACCACATGAAGTTCTCTAGTTCATAACAAACTTGCATGAAAAAAATGAAAATCAGACTTTAATAGGGATATATTTTTCCCAAGGAAACTGCAAATATAAATGCATTAGAATACTTACGGTAATATTTTTTACAATTTTCAGTTTTATTGTTTTTATATATTTTAATTTGTCTGTAAAGCACCATCTATATTTACTGTATTATAGAAATTAAAAAAAAATCTCTATTTTCTTTTTCTCACTGTATTACCATAAGTTTACAAAATTGTTTGAGGGTTGGTACCTTATCATGTGCTCTCTTTTCCTGTGAGGAAAGTCACTTCAGAAGGCTAGTGTTTGGCTGGGTCCATTGTGAAGACCAGGGTACTGTTTGATACTTGTTTAATCATATCATAGCATTAAAGGTGTGTGCAAAGGACACATGGTGTTATATGAAATTTACCATTTGACTTTAGATTTCTTTTAAGACTAGGTTTATGCTGCTAAACTTAAATTCATTGGACAACATCCTAAATACAGCAAACATTCACTGAACAGTGTCATCCCATTTCTACTATAGTTGTACTGGCGTGGAATAAAAATGAACATCTATCTCTAGTCCTTACATGGCTCCCATCACTATAATATCTGAACACCTCACAATCTTGAATGCCTTTATCCTCACAATGCTTCTGTGAATTGATATTATCCCCATTTGACAGATGGGGAACATATGCACAGCGAGGCTAAGTGATTTGCTGAAGATCACACAGGATGTCTGTGGCAGATCATGGAGAGAACCTGGGTCTCCCAAGTCCCACGTTAATCCCCTAACCTTACTCCTTCCATCATGTCTCACTTCCAGAACGGTTAAAGTGTTAAATTCCATTAGAAACTCAGAAAGCAAGTACAAGAGCAGCTGGCCTTGGGCAATTTTTGGTTTACCGTTGTGCCAGTCTTAAAACACTTAACATATTTGTTTAGTAATCTGTGCATACTGAGGTAGAATAAAACAGTGTCTTTAAATCTAGCTGTGACAGGGAGTTCAGACATAGCAGTGACAGTGAAGAAGGACAGAGCAGCAGGCGGTTGTGCTACACATTGTTGAATGGAGGCAGCAGTCCCCTTGCTCAGATAGGATGGGCTGCTTTGGGACTCAGGAGTGAGGGAAATTGTCCTTGTTGCAAAAGAGTCTGTCTAAAGAGGCTGGGAGGAAAAATTGGGTGATGGAGGATGGCTCAAAGAGTGCTTAGAACTTTTGGTGTAGGGTTCATTAACCTTAATCTTCTGTAAATAACATTAGTAAAGTGCTTTGAACTCCTTGGATGAAAATGGCTATATAACTGCAGAGTAACGTTTGCTACTTCTTCGCTGTGTCCACAGACACAAATTTAACTCATTTTTTTCAAATAATTACATTTTGTTCATTCATCTTTCTCTTCCTGTATGCCTTCCAGAGAATTGGATGCTGAAACACATTAATTGAAGGTGTCTAGCAACATATAAATGCATCTGTTCTGTTATAAGATGCATAGTCAGGCTTTGGGTTGGAAAATACAAAAGCCCTTGAATCTATTGATCAAGTATTGGCATCTGTATGGCGTTTGGCTGACCTCGCAGTTGAGATGGATTTCATATATGGGTTGTTCTTTCTTTAATTTTTTTAGCACGCCATAGATGGGAATTGTTTTAATTCTTTGATAGATTGACAACTTTTAAAATACCTGTATATTGGATTTTTGTTTATGAAAAACCCAAATGCTTGCATGCACTAATACTGCCCTTAAAGAGAGAAATCAAGCTATTCAGTCATATGCCTTAAGTGTTCCTAAATAGGTTGACTAGGTTTGAGATGCCGTACACCATAAATTATCAAATACCATCTCTGTTCCAGATTAACCTTTCAGGAGTTATTAGCAGAATGGAGTTATTTATACTTGGGAGTCCTTGACTATTCTTTATTCCCCAAGAAAAAGTCCTGTCATCTGAAAGCATTTTATATATACATGCATATGCTAAGTGGTAACAATAGTTTTACTATATATACAGACCAATGTTCATCTAACTGCAAGTGGCTAAAATACTAGTATGGAGCAAAGTGATCATTGTACACAGATTTCAGCAACATGGAAATAGCCTGTGGCAGAGCATAAAAACCAGAAGCAGGTTGGGTTGATTGCATACTGTATGAGAACTGCCTCCTCACATTCTGTTCATGTTAATGGTCCTGATGCTTCTGATGCCCAAAAGGTCTCTGCCTCCACATAGGCTGCTGTTGATGCTATATGGCTGTGAGTCTAGCTACTACAGGTTTGCCCATGTTAGGAATAACATCGTTAAAACTTTTTTCAATACAGTTCTCAAGATAAGGTCACAGTTACTACTCTCTGCTTGAACAATTTATAAAAATATTAACAAAGTTAAGTTCTGTTCGCAGGGGCGGCTCTACAAATTTGGCCGCCCCAAGCAATCATGCCCGGGAGGCGCCCCCGAGCCGCGGGAGCAGCGGAACTGCCGCGGGCATGACTGCGGAGGGTCCGCTGGTCGCGCGGCTCAGCTGGACCTCCCGCAGCTGCGGGCGGTTCGCTGCTCCGGCGGCTCCGGTTGAGCTGCCGCAGGCATGCCTGCGGGAGGTCCAGCCGAGCCGCGGGACCAGCGAACCATCCGCAGTCATGCCTGCGGCAGGTCCGGTCGTCCCGGGGCTCCGGTGGACCTCCCGCAGGCATGACTGCGGCAGGTCCACCGGCGCAGCCTGCCGCCCCCCTGGGAAAGGGCCGCCCCAGGCGGGTGCTTGCCCCGCTGGGCTCTAGAGCCGCCCCTGTCTGTTCGTGCTTGGCTGCCCAACTGTGTTAACTGAAATGTTGCAAAACAAAGTATTTATAAACATTGTCCTATCTTGTTGAAAATGTAGTGTAGGTGGAGGCAAAATATGCTCAGTCAAAGACAAGAGTAACACATGGGATCTTAATATGTCATGACAAGAAATATTCATTGCCATCCCCAGAAGACAGAACTACAGGTTTCAGAAAGTCATTAGCTAAATTGTAGTCTCTGTATGACATGAAGATCTCCGAGTGAGATTGTTTGCGTAAAGGCACGAGTAGCACAAGACTAAAATTAACAATTTGGGATGGCTCAGAAGGAAACATGAAAAGTCTCTAACACACTGCAACTGAACAGCAGGGTTATCCTTGTGTTGACTACCATCACTGTTTGTTTGGGGGCTAGAGGGAGAATGGTTGGAAGAGAAGACATTTAATAAGTGTTGAAAGAATATATTTTTACACGTAATACAGTGAAGAAATTATTCATGAACAGTTCTTCCTTTTGGAAAGATTATCCCTGTAATGTTGCCAGGGTCAGTATCTGAATAAATTATATACTGAATAAATATATACTGCAGCAATGAAATATGTTATACACCTGACATTTTTGGAATTTGTCCAGGTTTTGTCCTTTGGCACTGGCATTAATTATTCTTTCAGAGTCCTCTCCTTTTCTCATCCCATCTGGATTCACCCCCTTTTGTGTTGCTGTAGCTGAGTCACTGTTTATGAGCCAAGTACCATGTTAAATTCTCATTTCCTATGACTTACATGAAAAAGGCACATTATATGATTTCCCCAGTTATTTCATATATAAATTCACCTATAACGGGGTTTGTGTAACTGCACAAAACAAAACAAAACGAACACCCTCTTCTTGGCTTATGCTGCATGAATTTGAATACTTTTAGTCAATGAATATTTTACATATAATATATTTCTCATTTAAAAATATCTACTTTAATTAAAATGTCTTATTTTTTTGAAATGTTTCCCTTTCGTTTTAAACCTTGGATTTACTAAATGTTTTCTTCCATGCTTTTACTCAAAGCTTAAATGAGTAAGCTTTTGAATGAGTAACCCTGTTCATTTGTGTGTCTCATAAATATATAGACTAGGCTGTGCCTGAAATGCACAGCCCTGAATAGTGAGCGATACGGAGCTTTACCACTCTAGGCAGAGCTTGGGGTGGAATTGTTGGCTTGATCCTGCCAGTTTTCCCTTTGATTTCAGTGTGGGAAAGATCAGACACTTTGTCTCCAGCAGGAGCTCTTTGTTGCACAGGGTAGTGTGGAGTGGCTACAGGGCTATACATGTCTGCTCTAAAGGGGTGGTTAGTTCCCATAGGGGCCAAGGAGGAAACAGCACATGTGCTTCTCCTTGGATCTTGCTCAGGGAGTGCAAAGAATAGAATGGCTCCTTGCTTGCTCTTGCCCTTTCTTATGCAGTGGCTGGAGAAAATCTTCCCCTTGCTACTTACATTTTAAAAGGACTGCAGTCCAGCTAAGCAAATTACTTCTGTTCAGGGTTTTGCTTTTTTTTTGTTTTTTTGTTTTTAAAACAACAATTAGTGACTGAAACTGTAACTGCATCTTGTTTGCATCCATATTGTTGCAGATGCATCTTTGGGTACGTCTACACTACGGGACTATTCCGAATTTGCATAAACCGGTTTTGTAAAACAGATTTTATAAAATCGAGTGCGCGCGGCCACACTAAACACATTAAATCGGTGGTGTGCGTCCATGGTCCGAGGCTAGCGTCGATTTCTGGAGCGTTGCACTGTGGGTAGCTATCCCGTAGCTATCCCATAGTTCCCGCAGCCTCCCCCGCCCCTTGGCATTTCCGGGTTGAGATCCCAGTGCCTGATGGGGCAAAAATCATTGTCGCGGGTGGTTCTGGGTACAGCCTGACCCCTCCCTCCCTCCCTGACAGCGGCAGACAACCGTTTCGCGCCTTTTTTGCTTTGCTTGGTGAACCGTGCAGACGCCATAGCACAGCAAGCATGGACCCTGCTCAGCTCCATACCGCAATCGTGGATGTTTTAAACACCTCGCGCACTCTCGTGCAGTATATGCTGAACCAGGACCTTCGAACCGAGGCGAGTAAGAGGCGGATACGGCAGCACGGCGATGACAGTGATGAGGACGTGGACACAGAATTCTCTCAAACCGCGGGCCCCTGCGCTTTGGAGATCCTGATGGTAATGGGGCAGATTCTATCCATTGAACGCCGATTTTGGGCCCGGGAAACAAGCACTGACTGGTGGGACCGCATTGTGTTGCAGGTGTGGGACGATTCCCAGTGGCTGTGAAACTTTCGCATGCGTAAGGGCACTTTCATGGAACTTTGTGACTTGCTTGCCCCTGCCCTGAAACGCCATAATACCAAGATGAGAGCAGCCCTCACAGTAGAGAAGCGAGTGGCGATAGCCCTGTGGAAGCTTGCAACGCCAGACAGCTACCGGTCAGTCGGGAATCAATTTGGAGTTGGAAAATCTACTGTGGGGCTGCTGTGATGCAAGTAGCTAAAGCAATCACTAAGCTGCTGCTACGAAAGGTTGTGACTCTGGGAAACGTGCAGGCCATAGTGGATGGCTTTGCTGCAATGGGATTCCCTAACTGTGGGGGGGCGATAGATGGAACCCATATCCCTATCTTGGCACCGCAGCACCAGGGCACCCAGTACGTAAACCGGAAGGGGTACTTTTCAATGGTGCTGCAAGCACTGGTGGATCACAAGGGACGTTTCACAAACATCCACGTGGGATGGCCAGGGAGGGTTCATGACGCTCGCGTATTCAGAAGCACTACTCTGTTTAAACGGCTGCAGCAAGGGACTTACTTCCC
This sequence comes from Mauremys reevesii, assembly GCF_016161935.1. Classification (NCBI taxonomy): domain Eukaryota; kingdom Metazoa; phylum Chordata; order Testudines; family Geoemydidae; genus Mauremys; species Mauremys reevesii. The sequence continues at coordinate 73,632,818 of NC_052627.1, read as the reverse complement.
AGACCAGAAAATAACAGTTGGGGATGTTGAAATGCCTGTCGTTATCCTGGGGGACCCAGCCTACCCTTGATGCCATGGCTCATGAAGCCATACACAGGCAGCCTGGACAGTGGTCAGGATCTGTTCAATTACAGGCTGAGCAAGTGCAGAATGGTGGTGGAATGTGCATTTGGCCGTTTAAAGGCTCGCTGGCGCACATTACTGACTCGCTCAGACCTCAGCCAAACCAATGTCCCCTATGTTATTGCTGCTTGCTGTATTCTCCATAATCTCTGTGAGAGTAAGGGGGAGACCTTTATGGCGGGGTGGGAGGCTGAGGCAAATCACCTGGCCGCTGATTACGCGCAGCCAGACACCAGGAAGATTAGAAGAGCACACCAGGAAGCGGTGCGCATCAGAGAAGCTTTGAAAACGAGCTTCATCAATGGCCAGGGTACAGTGTGACTGCTGTGTTTGTTGATGAACACCCAACCCCCTTGATTGACTCAGTCCCTGTAAGCAACTCCCCCTCCCCCTTCGAGTACAGCTTACTTATGCAAATAAAGTCACTCTCATTTAAAAAGCATGAATTCTTTATTGATTCATTATAAAAAGAGGGAGAGAAGTAAGGGTGTGCTTTGGGAGGAGGAAAGGAGGGATGGAGAAGGCCATTAAAAAAAAATTCAGAGTAACGGCATCCTTCTGGTTGGGCTGTCCACGGGGGTGGAGTGGGCGGGTGCACGGAGCCTCCCCCCACGCGTTCTTACACGTCTGGGTGAGGAGGCTAAGGAACATGGTGAGGGGGGAGGGTGGTTATACAGGGGCTGCAGCGGCACTCTGTGATCCTGCTGCCGTTCCTGAAGCTCCACAAGACGCCGGAGCATGTCAGTTTGATCACGCAGCAGCCCCAGAGTTGCATCCCGCCACCGCTGATCTTCCTGCCGCCACCGCTGATTTTCCTGCTGGTCTTCCTGTCGCCACCTCTCATCTCGGTTGTCCCTCCTGTCCTCACGTTCACTGGCCTCTTTCCTGTAATTTGAAACCACGTCCTTCCACTCATTCAGATGAGCTCTTTCATTGCGTGTAACTTCCATAATATCCGAGAACATCTCATCTCGCGTCTTCTTTTCCTCCGCCTTATCTGTGCTAGCCTTTGGGATGGAGGAGGGACGCTTGAAAACTTGCAGCTGCATGAGGGAGATAAATATTTAGAAAGATACATTTTACAGAACAATGGTTATACTGTTTCACAGTGAACATCACTATTCACCTAGCACATGTGATTTCCCTACAAGGTCGCATTTTTCATCTTAATAGTGACCGCTTGCAGCTCTGGGTTTACAGATCTCACAGACACATCAGGTCCAGGCATCAGAATTCAGCTTGCATGCGGCCATGGTAAGCCACTGTCTCAGTGATTTACCCCCCCCAACGCATGGCTAATACCACGCTAGCTCCTGCTAATCAACAACCTTCCCCTCCCCCACCCACCGGTGACCAAACAGAAAAGATCATCGGCATTTCACTCCTCCCCTCCCCGCTCGCTACGTGCAGGAAAGTGTCTTTTTTAAGCTGCTGCATTCCACGAAACCAGTAGAAAAATGGCCACCCCCCTTACTTAAATTCCTGATTTTTAACCAGGTTATCCTGAACGATATCACTTTGCTGAGGATAACAGAACAAGATAAAGAGCGGATGCTTCTTGAATGCCAGCAGTCCCCGGGACCATACGCTGTGATGCTTTGCCACACAATGATACCTGATTACTTGCTACATGCATGGCATGGTAAAGTGTCCTACCATGGTGGGCGGAACAAGGATGCCTTGCCCAGAAACCTTCTGCAAAGGCTTCTGGAGTACCTACAGGAGCGCTTCATCGAAATGTCCCTGGAGGATTTCCTCTCAATCCCCAGACATGTTAACAAACTTTTCTAAGTAACTATACTGTCTGCGAATGCATCCCAAGTCCTCTGGGCAAATCAATCATTAAAAAAGGCTTGCTTAAAAAACACTGTTTGCTATTTGCAAAGGTACACTCACCAGAGCTCCCTTCCAGGGCGTCATTCTCTGGAATAGTTGCTTGTGAGGGCTGGGAGCAGGGTAATTCCGTCAGGGTGATAAAAAGCTCCTGGCTGCTGGGATTCACGGAGTGCTGTGTGCTCTCTGCGAGGTCTTCCTCTTCTTCTTCCTCTTCATCTTCCCCGTCTGCATAATCCTCAGACATGGCAGAGATTACAACCCCCACCTCGGAATCCACGGTCAGGGGTGGGGTACTTGTGGCGCAGCCCCCTAAAATTGCATGCAGCTCAGCATAGAAGTGGCATGTTTTTCGACCTGCCCCGGACCTTCCGTTTGCTTCTTTGGTTTTCTGGTAGGCTTGTCTGAGCTCCTTAACTTTCACTCTGCACTGCACGGAGTCCCTGCTGTGGCCTTTATCCGTCATCGCCTTAGAAATTCTTTCAAATACGTTTTCATTTTGTCTTTTGGAACGCAGTTCTGTTAGCACTGAATCATCTCCCCATATAGCGATCAGATCCATTACCTCCTGAGCGGTCCATGCTGGGGCTCTTTTTCGATTCTCAGGAGACAGCATTGTTAACTGTGCTGATGAGCTGTGCGTGGTCACCTGTGATGATGAGCTCTCCACACTGTCGAAGCAGGAAATGAATTTCAAAAGTTCGCGGGGCTTTTCCTGTCTACCTGGCCAGTGCATCCGAGTTGAGAATGCTGTCCAGAGCGGTCCTTGGTGCACTGTGGGATAGCTCCCGGAGGCCAATACCGTCGATTGCGGCCACACTAACCCTATTCCGATATGTTAATACCGATATTAGCGCTACTCCTCTCGTCGGGCAGGAGTACAGAAACCAATTTAAAGAGCCATTAAAATCGATATAAGGTGCCTCCTAGTGTGGACGGTTGTGGCGTTAAATCGGTTTTACGCTCCTAAAACCGATTTAAACGCCTAGTGTAGACCAGGCCTTCCACACCTAAAACCCTGCACTTCCATGTGCAAATTGCATGTGCAGATAAGGTAACATGGCTATCTCTGAACAGTTTGTATAGCCAAACATAGTTTATTCATGCAAATTCAAATTTCTGACAGAACAACGTTTTCTGAGCACAAAATTGCAAAATTCTGAGCACAAATTTAGAAAGTACTTTTGAAAATCTGGCCCCAGCTGTTGGGTGTTCAGACATTATATTGGCAAAGAACAAATGGTTGTCAACAAGGTTTGCAGAGGAGAATGGGTTGACTGGTTATATGCCTTCATTTTTATGCATAATTTTGTAACATCTGTCTTCATTTCTAACACATATGCAGAAAGTTCTGTTCTTGTTTTATTGTCATTTTTTTTCATGTGATTTTCCATCATTGGAGATATTTTTTGAATTGTCTGCTTGCTGTGAGCCAGTCTTGGCAGGGGAATAGTTTTGTTCAGTGTCCCCTCTCCTGCAAAGTAATTAATATACATATTGGTCAAGATTTTTTAAAAGGCTTTTGGGTGCTTGAGTTGAATTACAGGGTGCTGAGCACCTGCTTTTGGTAAAATAGGCCTTTGTGAGGTGTCATATTTGGGGCCCAGTAACCAAGGCAATCCAAATAACTAGTCACTTTTGAAAATGTTAGCCGTTATTTTAACTACTTTCATAGCACTGCCAACATGCTCAGAGATACAGAAACCAGGAGAGAGACACCCTGCCCTGAGGTTATTCTAATCCAGTAAAACAAAGTTCCCAATATCCCCCAATTTTTCCTGTTTTCTCTGGCTAAGGGTTGTAATTCTTTGAATTTGTTTTGGGGCTGGTCAATAGTATTTTTTTTTAATTCATGACTTTGCTACAGCTGTAGCTTTATATTTTGTGTGTGTGTGTGTATATACATATATATAAATAAAATCACCCACTGAGATTTAAAAAAAATTACTAGTTATGGATATTATGCCAGAAGCCTCACGCTGTGAAGATTATTGCCTAATGAAGGTCACTTTTTCAACGCATGTGGAATAATTTTCTCTGTAAACTAAATCTAGTGATCACAATTGAAAAGGAAACATTTGCCAACAGTTATCAGACAATTTGGTATCTAAAATGCTACAGTAAGCTCATTATGCTAAAAATATGACAGATACAGCATGTCAAGTATCACTGTGTGGTAATGGTTGGCGAAATGGGCTTTTCAATGTCAACCACAATAGAGTTCACTAATAAATTGAAGAAAAGGAGGGAAAGAAAAGTAGGCTTTTTCCTCCTTGCTTTGCTTTTCCCAGTTTATATTTTAGGACCTGACACCTTGCTGTTTCTTTGCACAATATATTTCAATGTATTTTCTATTTCCTTTTGAGTTGCTTTACTCAGTGCCTTTTGGCTTCTGGTATGCATCAAGATTCTGTGCACTAGCTGTGTGACCTTTTCTTTGAAGTCATAGAGTAACCTGCAGAGCAGTTGCTGGGATGGATCTGAAGGCAACCACTTTTAAATCAAGATTGGATGTTTTTCTAAAAGATCTGCTCTAGGGATTATTTTGAGGAAGTTCTATGGCCTGTGTTATACAGGAAGTTGTAAGGGCCTGTAGATCGAGAATCTGGGCCTACAGAACTGCCAGGCAGCTGGCATCTCTGAAACTAATGGACTCTGAAACCAGCTTGTGCTCTACTGCCCACAATGTGCTGTGGACGCAGACCATGGGAAGTCTTGCTTCACGGGGTGTGAAAGGCAGCAGCTCCATGGCTCCTGATAAGTTTCCCCACCCTATATAAACCTAGGGGATGTTCCAGTAAGTATCCAGGCAACAGTGTGGATTTCCTGTAGCTGCCATGACCATTGCTCCTCTCTTGACCTCAGCTTGATTTGGATTTCGGCTTCTGACTTGGCCACTGAAGCCTGACTCAGACTCTGACCCTTGGTATTGACCATGGCTTGGAACCTGACTACACACTCCTCTGCTACTCGTCACCTCAGGTTTAGCCCTGTTCTGACCCTTGGTCCTGACTGCCTGTGTTGGGATCCTGACAGAGGTCAGATTAGACTATCACAATAGTCCCTTCTGGCTTCGGAATCTATGAATCTACTAAAGGTAGTAAGAGGAACACAGGCAAGTATGTGCATATGTATTTTTGTTTTCAGGTGATGTATTATGTTTGGCCAAGCAAATCTGTTGGTGCCCCCTATTTTCAGAAGCATAAAATCCATCAAAAGTGTCAAGTGAAGCTAGTATAGTTAGGATGTTTTTCTTTGGCATTAATGATTTCTTGTACAGGCAGTATTTGGTATGTAATTCTATGAAAATATACACAATTGTTTATGGAAGAAAGTGTTAGGGAAATTTTTAAAGGCACAAAGAAAATTTAGCAGCGAAATGTACTGTAAAGTTCTTTAAATGCTCATCATTTTAATCATCATGTTCCCTGTAATCTATCTAGAGCTCTCAGTTGAGCTTAGTTATATACTGTGCAATCCTTTTAAAATTATGTTTTGTTAAATTAGGAAGTGTTGTAACGCATTGCACAGCATAATAGCTGTTGCATCCTATTTGTGCATTTAGCTGTGGAATTACAAATTGTAGAATACAATATAAAATGTGTAATTCGGTGCATGAAATTGCAATATTATTTTACCTTCTTTTACACAACAGAGTAGATTAATAACAAGACTCTATCTGATCGTGCTGAAGACTTTCTTTATGTTTGATGAAAAGTAAATTTCTTTATCAAGCTTGTGCTCTGATAAGGTTTTGTCATATCAATAGCCTTGCGGTTAGCTTGATCCATGGCAGATTTACTTATCTGATAAATTAATTTAACTAGGCAGATATATTCTTTTACTATTCCTAACCTGGGGTTTGGGTTCACTTAGAGTGTATTTATATGCACTCATGGGCTGTGATTGCTGCTTTTGTAGACATACCTGAGATAGTTTTAATCTAGCTGGCTTGGGTACTCGAGCAATGAAGCTGCGGAAGCACAGTCTTCGGTGCAGGCTAGCTGCTCAAGTAATTACCGATGGTTCCAGGAGTGTTTGTACAGTCCACGATGAAGCGCATGCTGCTGCGGCTTCACTGCTCTGGTACTTAAACTAGCTAGATTAAATCTAGCTCAGGAATGTCGACATGAGTTGCAATAACACCCTATGATGTGGTATAGACAGACCCTTAGACTCTTTTTATATGTAGTTTTATGTGATATAAATTTAATAGGATTTCATTGTTTAAACAAGATATATATAATCTGATACTGTATTGCTAACACTGATGATTTTATTGTGTCTGGGGTGTTTTTTACCTATCTTACGAAGATATGATGAAAGGCTATCAACTCACAATTTTTCCCTCATTCAAAACGACCAGCATCTCCTAGGGAGACAAGGTGGGTGAGGTAATAGTTTTTATTGGACCAACATCTTTTGGTGAGAGAGACAAGCTTTTGAGCTACACAGAGTGGGAGGGATAGCTCAGTGGTTTGAGCATTGGCCTGCTAAACCCTGGGTTGTGAGTTCAATCCTTGAGGGGGTAAAAATCCTGTCTGGGGATTGGTCCTGCGAAGAGCAGGGGGTTGGACTAGATGACCTCCTGAGGTCCCTTCTAACGCTAATATTCTGAGATAATCTACTATTACTGTCTGTGGGGCTGAAGCCAACAAGATGGCCACTGTTTCCCTACACTTGATCTGCATGTGGAGGTAAGGCTAGTCTGAATAAAGTTGGCTACCACATCCCACTCTTTTCAGTGAGACTGAAGCCACACCCACAGTCCCTGCGTCCCATCCAGCCCCTGAACCATAGAGTGACAGCTAATTTGGGGGAGGATGTGGAGGGAGCAGATTGGGAGGACTCAGAATTAGGAGTGGCAGGGAATGGGGTGCAGAGGAATATGGTGGCTATGGGGCATCTGAGGGATAGTGATGGAAGTGGGAGATAGAAGGGGTTAGAATGGCAGCTACCCCAATCTAAGGGGTAGTGGTGGGTAAGGAGCATAGTTTCAGAAAAATTCTTGGGACACAAAGTTGTGTTAATATATAGAACATTCTTTGTCACAAATGGCATCACACATGAGAAGAACTAAGCATGAGCGTCCAGAGGAAGGTAGTATTGCCGACTTTTGTGAACTGATCACTAGTCATGAGATTTTCGAGCCTGTAGGAGGAGCTGTTGTGATATTAGAAACTCTTCTATTCGTGTGATTTTTTTTCCAGGGTTGGGCAGAGCAGTATGCGAGAGCCTTGGCGGTAAGGACACAGACCTGTCCTGTCTCTGAACCCTGCCTTCAGTGTTTTGTCCTTTGTGAGGATTTGTGGAGCAGGGAGTGAGGGAAAAGCTGCTCTTGGGTCTGGGGACCAAGGAGCAACGTTTGCTTCCTGCTGCCTTGACTTCTCCTTCACTTGAGATGTAGGCAGAGGGGAAGCCATGGGGGTGGTGGGTGGAGTCAAGGAACTAGTACTGCTGCGTCTGGGGAAGGGGAAAACCCCCGGGGAAGGGGAGAACCCCAGTCAAGTCAGTAAGAGGAAATGTATGGCTGTTCCCCTATTTTAGGGGTGAGGAGACAGCAATTCAAGTCTTCAGCTGAGCAGCCAGGGAGAAACTTGTGTTTTTGTGTGCAGTAAAGGTTGACTTTCAACCTGAAATGATCACACGGACATAGCCGGAGGAAAGTTTAAAAAGTCAAAAGAAAGACTTAAAAAAATGAGATCTCAAGATTTTTGGGGATTTGGCTTGTGATTTTGATCTCTTGAGGTTGGCAGTACCATGATGGCCAATTGGTTAAAAGCTTGGCTTTTAACCAGATTTCATTTTAAGTAGCTGTCTCTTCCAAATTCTCTTTCCAAAATTTCTTTGTAGCGATAAACCATAATTAGCTTATTGAATGTCACTTTCCATAGCTTTGCTGGAAACACATATTTTAAAAAGCATTGTCTCCATTATCAGTAGTTTTTATAAAATAATATACTACATCTTATAGTACACAGCTTTTGCTGCAGATCTATTAGCTCTGTGCAACAAAGGAATTTGGTGGATTTTCATTAAAGGATTTTATTAATTGCCATGTAGGATTACAACTATGTTAAATAATAAAATGAACAAAATATTGAGTGGCTGCTACCAAATTTACTCTTGTTTTCTTGTATTAGAAAATAGATCTCATGGCTATGGGTAGCTTCCCTGATTTTCTTCTAAGACGCACAGTGAGTTACCATCCTCCCCTCTCTTCACCTTGTCCCAAATATTGTTTTGAAAATTAAGTGCCTGGTGGTGTTCTGAAAATAACAGAATGCTACCACTGTCTTCAATGAGAGCTGGGCTTGTCAATAAAAGCATAACCACAATGTTAAGGGAAAAACCAGGAGATGTAATTACCTGTGTGTCTGTCTATTTAGTTATAAGAAGAGTAAAGAGAAGCCAGGCTTTCTGAAGTAATTACTTTAATGTAACAAAGAAATGAGTTTAACGATAGCTAACTACCAGAAAAATGAAAGAGCAATCTTATCAATAGGAAACGAATGCTTATTCTCCTAACTATGCTATGAGAGCCTGACCATAGTTGCTTTTGTCTAGAACTCATATTTCATTGCTCCTGTAGTCTACCAAAGCAAAGATCTGGAGCCTTTCTCTCTTATCTCTTGGGTTAGGACAGCTGGGTCTTCAAAACATCTGTTCAGCTAATCAGCTCTTTGCCCACAAACATTTACCCCCTGTCAAAATGGCATCAAATCCCTGACTTTGCACCCATGGTGGATTCCAGTGTCAGATTAGCATTACCAGTTTAGAATCAAAACTAAAACATTAATTCTGTACCAGCATCCTTGCTTGTTATGATAATGCCATGTCTATATGTTCAATGGCAGCTACCTGAATTAACCTCGCAGTGTATTTAAAGAAGTTAATTTTTTTAAAATGAGTAAGTCACAGCACATAGTGGAGACTGAAGTACTGCTTCTAGCAGAGTCACTGGGGATGTCGGGATTATTTAAAATTCAAACTGCAGTTTCCTTAAAATCATTTTTGAAAAAATATGTCACTATTGTAGATAGAGTATGTATCACTGCTAGTGATAGATTAATGATGACTATGGCCAGAGTGAAAAGGAGGGGAGGGGGAAATCTAAAAACATTTCAGTGTGTTTCAGGTCTGAGATACAGTAGCCCTCCTATTTCTTGGAGTGTTTCTTTATTTTTTCTAGTAAATATCAGTACTGCCTGTCTTGGGGCACCTATTTAGCGCAGATGAGCCCTCTGCAATTCTTTAATTCTGTGGTTTATATTGGTTTTTAGAATAGGCCTAATGTTCAACACGTATTTCATGCTGATTTAAGAAGGTGAAAAACACAAAATTAGACCTCCCCAAGTCTGAATTTAGGTCCATTTTGCCATTCTATACAGTAAATAACTCAGGTGTGGTAACTGGGATAACAAATTTACCGTCTGAAGGTTTGTTTCATATTGAAGAGTAATGTGGTTCAGGATTAAAGATTAATTTATATTACAATAGTATTTTGACCCTCAAGCTTACGCATTGTTTACTTAGGTATTTTAAAAAAGTTTCCCATTTTGTTTTCTCAGATTTTTGCTTTTTCAATTTTTTCTTTTCCGATACTGATTGCAAAGCCTCCATAAAAATGGTGTGCATTGTGGGAGTTCTTATTAGATTCACTAGTAAATAATGATCTGTCATATCCTTCCTTAGAAAGCATCATTTTAAAAGTCCATCATTAAGGGCATTTAAGTTTTATTCCAATTGAAATGTACTAAAAATTAAGTAATTTGGCCATCTGCTATATGCTATACCACAGATATTTCCTTCCCTGAGTACAGGGGAAATGTGTGGTTATCTCAGATAGTGACAGTTGTCAAATGCTTAGATTTTAAAGGTGACAATTGTAAATTTCACTTCAGGAATCATTTTTTGGTTTAAAAAAATGGTTCAGAAACATAGATTCTTTTTCATACTCATTACTCAAAAATGATGTTGAAATCATTTTTGTTAAGATACAACTGAAGTCAATGTTCCGCAGTGTTTGTGTACTCCAGCTTACAACATTGCTCCGCTTTGTCAGCCAAGAACAGCGGCATTTGTAATGTAGGCTCTATCTGTAGTCCTGTTGCTATTAGCAACTATTGCCTTTTTTTCTCCTATATCTAGCAGCATCCCAAGTTAAAAATGCAGGATTAGCCAACTAAATCAATGTTATGCCTGTTATGATTACCATTAATTCTAATTCTGTTTGTCGACTCTTCGCCCACTCAGCAATTAATTGTGGACAGTTTCTGCCCAACCCTTATATGACTGCATTTTGAGAAGAGGGGAGGGAATTGTGTTCCTTCGGTGCTCAGGGCAATGAATGGACTGCTCTGTCCCTACCATTTTTATATCACATACAGTGAATAACACAGAATTCCTTTAATTAAAAGCAGCTATTAAGACATTATAACACAGATATAGAGATTAAAAAAAGAGATGTTACTAGTATAATTAGCTCATATCTTTAAGACATAGTCCATATGAAGGGTTAGTGCAGGGCCTGAAAGAGGATAAATGCTTCCTGGAACTTCCCAGGATGCAAGAGAATACATCCACTTATGGAGGGCAGCCTGTTCCCAATTGCACATCAGTCCTGCACTACAGCCTGGTATGGATGGGCCTAGTCCTTCCCCATCCAGTGTGGGAAGCAAAGGACCACCAGGAGATAATATTTTCTTACTCTGTAAATTGACAGATTAAGGAATATGTCAAGAAAAAATGCTCTGGTGGATCTCGGCTCTGATATTCTTTACTTCCTAAACACTTGGGTACTTCATTTATGTTGTTTATTTATTTTTGATTTATAAACCCTAAAGGGGCAGCCATCTTATACTTTCGGTGTCCCTGGCAATTCGTTAAAAGCACAATTTATGTGAGGAAAAGAAAGTCAGGTGTGATTTTTATCGGTATATGTTATTAAACATCAATTAAAATATATACACACAAAATTATGAAAAATATTTCCCAAATTTACAGCAAGGCAAGGTAAGGAAAAATGCTGCTTGAGAACATATTAGAGTTTGATCTAAGGGTATTTACTTCGTATACTTTGACACTTGATATTGACAATTTCTGTTTTATGCAGTGTGGTTTAGCTGTGTCAGTCCCAGAATATTAGAGACAAGGTGGGTGAGATAATATATTTTATTGGACCAACTTCTGTTGGTGAGACAAAAGTTTTTGAGCCACACAGAGCTTTTCCTTCTCTAATTTGTGTTTTTAGTAGTTATAAACCTTTAACTTTTTGAATCTCAACTTGTATTCTCATTAAATAATTGTTTGCCCCCTCATAATTTTCCATAACTGTGAAAATTTAAATAATAAAAATCTAAAAAATACTTTCAAATAGATATTCATACCATCAATCCAAATGATAAATAAAAAATGAATTCTGCCATGCCCAAACATAACTAATGGACCAAATAAAGAGTGTGGTAGAGATACAGAAAATACCTCGCCCTCACTAAACATCACTTGTCAAACAGTATTTCCCTCCCCAAATGCACCTTAAAAAGCACGAACCTTCTACTGTGACAAGAGGGTAAAATGGATCTGATTTTCAGTGATAGTTCCACCCACTTAAGGAAACAACAAAATGACTGAGTTAGGATACATTGTATGTAAATTGAAGGGAGAATTTTGCCCTTAGCACAGAGATAATATAATATTGAGGTGAGGGGCACAACCTGATTTTCGCTGGGGTCTTAGCCCTTTTCTATCATCATGGAGAATCTGTACCAACTGACTCCAGTTTAATTGTTAGTTCTATAAAAATTTGTTAGTCGGTATGGTCTCTTCCTGGAACAATGCTGTCACCTTGGGGAAAGCTCGTTATTTTAAGGTAATTATCTTTTAAAAATTCTCCACAAGCTTGCTAAATCCCAGGCAATTCTTTGAAAGTGTAGGGACATGTTCATTGGAGTTGGAAATATGGTGATGTCCCAACACAAACTCAGTCTTCAACCTAATCTAGGTGTCCAGTTTTAGGACCAGAAGAACCTGTTCTTGATGGCCCATGGTGTTTTATTCACAGTGTGAAGCTGAATGCATGTTTAGTTGAACACATGGAACTTTAATGAACACTATGGACCGCTCTCTCGAAGTGGCTGAGCAGCCCAACTCCTCGGTGTTCCCTGTTCCTGTGGTGTGCCTTCAAAACAGTCTCTCCAGGGAATACTTGCTCTCTGACTCCAGTTCCACAGATCATGGTACATATTCCTTATTTTACAGACATTTTAATATAAACATTAAAAACAAATTTTGATGCACAGACCCAACCACTTTTCCCTTTGGCCAGAGGTTGCTAGCACATAGCCAAGTTGGAGTCTTGTCTTTACCACAGACAAGACTATGTTTACATAGTCTTTGAGATAGTTTCGTGTCCTCAGCAGGTGACCTTACTGGGAGTGACTTACCTCTGTCACCTGTCTCTGAGCCTAGCAAACTGTCCCTGTGGAGTCTCCTTCCCCCCTGTGGAGTTGTCCTCCAGATGGTTCTCTGTCTCTCCATTCAGTGACGATCTGTGTTGGCTTTCCTGGGTGTTGAGTTTGCTGGTTTGTAGGTGTCTCATGTTCCTTTGGATCACTTGTCCCTTGCGCAGTCATCTCGGAACCCCTCATGACTCCTTTAGTTCACTCCTTCTGGGGTCTCTCCAGTGGCTGGATTATCGGGCCTTTAGATGCTCAACTGACCTGTTTTATTTTAGTGCCTGTTTTCTCTGATTGTTGGCTATCTCTTCTTAATCCTTCTGGTTGCAACAGGTTCCCCCTCAGTGATAGCAGAGTTTCGGGCCTTCCTCTCATCAGTACCTGCACTGGACTGTTTTGATATCCCTGTGATGGGGTATTCTTGTGTGCCAAAAAAGCAAAAGGGGTCTGAAGCAAAAGAAACAGCCTTGTGTAAGAATCTAGCTGATTCCACCTTACCATGACTCTGTGAGTATGCTGGAGAGGAGCTGTGGTGGTCAAACTCTCATTTGCATGCAAATGTCTTGATTTCTTCTTATGCAAATTGGGTTCATTGTTGGTGAAGATGTGCAGAATGCCACATCTCACAAAACAGCTCTTCAGTTTGTCAATCACTGGTTTGCTACTTGTATCAGGCAGGGTATCAACCTCTCAAAAATTATAATAGTAGTCCACTGTAATCAAGTGCTGCTTTTCCTTGAGGGTAAATAAGTCTGCTCCCACCTTTTCCAATGCTTGGGTGGGTAACTCATGTGGTAAGTCTTTTTCTGCTTCTATCACATGGATGGCAGATGTTGCATCCTTCTATCATGGAGCAGAGTCGTGTATTCATTCCTAGCCAGTAAACACACACTCGAGCCCATTTAAGACAGCTGTAAATGCCCAGGTGTGAGGCATGTATCTTTTGCATGACATCCTTATGTAATAGCTCTCTGTCCTCGAAATGTAATTCCATCCTGCACACTCAGCTCATCTTTAATTTGAAAATATGGTTCTGCTCCTACCAGTATTTGACTTTTGTCTTCTGGCCACCCTGTTAGCATGCTCTCTTTACTGCCTATAGTGTGATGTCCTGTTCCATAGCCTCTTCCCATCAGCTTCACTGTTGAAACCAGGAGAGAGTGCAGCATGTTAATGGAATCGGTGTCCAGATTCCTTTCTCCCAACTCATGTGTGCCCTGCTCAGGGTGTCAGCTAACACCAGTAATTGTTCTGGACAGTATCTGATCTCTACCTGGTAGCACTGGAGGTCATCAACATACTGGGCAATCTCTTTGGAGCACTAAAAAGGGTCTTTGCCATCATGATGTCTAGGGGTTTGTGGTGTCCCACTCACCATGGACTGGTGCCTCATCCTGATAGTCTGGGGATTAGCTCAAGGCCAAGACCCTCCCCCTCCATGGTTTGCACTCTGTCTCTGCTGTCCGCTTGCAGTCTCAGCAACCACAGTGTCCTCTTCATGGATTGGCCCTCCGGCCGTGTCACTGTCTGTGTTCCCCACTTCCAGGGGAGGTTTAGCTCCTCAGTAGGCCTAGGCAGCCTTCCTACTCACTTCCTCTGTGACACTCGCCCAGTGGCTGGTAGGGGAACCCGGGCCGACCCTATTGTTCAAGTTCCAGCCCAGGGACCCTCAGCTCAGCAGTCTGGGCCTTCTCTCTTTGGCCTCACTGCTCTATCCCTGGGCTTCTTTCTACTGCTCGTTCCCCTTTACTTCCTGGGCCTACAGTTCCCCAAAGCGTCCTCCCTCTTCCCAAGGAGTGACTGCCGTCTGCAGTCTCCACTCACTCCTCTGTTTCTCCTGGGAGTGTCTGCCTTTTCCCAGCAGCCCCTTCTGCTTTCACTTCTTGGACTTTATAGGCCCCACCTATTCCTGCCTAGTTGAGTCTCCTTAACCAGCTGTCTAATGGGTTAATTGGCCTATGTGGCCTGCATTAAACCCTGCAGGATGAATGTAGGGTAGTCATCCCATCACAGTGGTCTGTTTGCAGTTATTGGGTGGCCATAGCTTTACTGATGGAATAACTCTACTGCAAATACCATACCCAAAAGCTCTTTTTCTATTTGGCCATAATCCTGTGCAGTCTTTGACAGGGTTCTGCTGGCATATGTGACAGACTGCTCCTGCAAAAGAGCTACACCCAATCCTTTCTCTGATGCATCACACTAGAGCATCAGTGGTTTTCCTGGCTGGTATTACTTGAGGGCAGGGGCATCCATTATCATTTGTTTCATTGTGTCAGATCTTGCTATTAGGGATCTACCCAGTCCTATTCAACATCCTGTCTTGTGAGCTGAAGCATGGATTCCACTACTGAAAGCAGGTGTGGACAGAACTTGGACTGGAGCTGGCATGACTCTGATTGCCTTGATATTGTTAGAATCACTTTCAATCCCTCTCCTGTGAGCAGATGTCCGACATATGTCACCTCACACTGTTTGAGTCACGTTTTTTCTGGGTTGAGTTTTATGTTCTTGTCCCTGCATCACTGTAGAAAAGCTGTAGTTTTCTGTCATGGTCTCATTCAGCTTCTCTGTCAATGCCTCCTTCAGCTACAGTGAGCATATAGTCTGCAATTATTTTCACCCCGAGGCAGTCCTTCCAGCGCAGCGGTGAGTGTTCTCTGGAACACC
The DNA here is from genome assembly GCF_016161935.1 of Mauremys reevesii. Classification (NCBI taxonomy): domain Eukaryota; kingdom Metazoa; phylum Chordata; order Testudines; family Geoemydidae; genus Mauremys; species Mauremys reevesii. Next base: position 73,617,735 of record NC_052627.1, on the reverse strand, counting down.
TCTGTGTTGGGCTTATGCCCATTGGCATGCTCAGCCATCTGTAGTCACCAAATGGTGTTGCAAAGGTTGTCAGCATGCTGCACTGTTTGTTCAAGCTTATGTGCCAAAAGCTTTTCCTCACACATAGACTGTAAAGATTCTGGGCTTGTCTACATAAAAGCTTAGGTTTGTGGCAAGCTAAGGGATGGATCTACCCTGACTAGCCTGCCATGGTACAGCTGTCCATGTGCACGCTGCTTATGGATAATGACATTTTGTTAATGCACTTTGATCTAGTCCTGTTTCAAAGTGGACTAGATCAGAGTGCATTAACGAACTGTTCAGGCTCATCAGCAGGGTCCATGTGGACAGTTAGAGAGCAGCAAGCTAGGGCAGGGTAGATTCACACCCCAGCTTGCCATAAACTAAATATTCATGTAGACAAACCCTCTGGCTTTGGACAGTTCTGGCAAGATGTCATCGATTGTGGGCAGTAGATTGTGGCATCTTTTCAATGCCTGGTTCAGTGGCTTTGGGTCTATGCTGATGTGCAGTTTGTCTGATGGCTTCTTTACCATCATCGTGCTGGTTGTCCAGGCTGTACTGGTCTGCACAGGTGCTATGATATCCCTGCTCTGCAGACTTTTGAGCTCCTTGCATACTGGATTATGTAGTGCCGATGGAATTTTTCTTTGTGGTAAGCACAAAGGAAAACCACTATGGGGTCTACTTCCAATCCCAGACAGTAAATATGCTCTTGAGCCTGCAGCTGTCCTTTGAGGCACTTGTCACCTTTGAAAACATCCCCATTTGCTTTTACAATTGACTCCATTGTCCATGGGGCTCCACTTTTTACTTCTTGTACTGCAGCTATAACACTACGACAATGTACCCTGATCAGATCCCTAGCTTGTATGACTGTATTCCTCAAGAGGGTTCACTATCCCAAACTAAGATTTGTACCATATTTTTGTCGGAGGGGGGAGGTTCACGGGGGCTGTTACTATGAGGTCACATTTTCCTAGGGGCTGCTTTATGCTCTCATTGTACATTATTAGAGTGTATCTGCTCTTCGTAATGGGTGTGTCCCTCCAGGGAATATTGGCTCTCTGACTCCAGTTCATGATACACATGGAAACTATATTGGCATCTCTCTATCAGCCATTCCACTTCCTTCCAACACATAGTCTGTAATACCTTGGGTCTTAGGTATGATGTTGGGAGACTTTGAGCATGCTAAAAGAATCCTCTTCATGCTTAATGCAGTAATATGTTCTTCTCTTGCTACCAAAATATCAGTGAGCTAGGAAAGACCTTTACCTGGGCAGTGCCTCTAAGGGTATGTCTACACTACCCGCCGGATCGGCGGGTAGCGATCTATCGGGGATCGATTTATTGCGTATAGTGTAGACGCGATAAATCGATCCCTGATCGTTCTCCTGTGAACTGCTGAACTCCAGCAGTGCAAGAGGCGGAAGCAAAGTCGACGGGGGAGCTGCGGCCGTCAATCCAGCGCCGCAAGGACACAAAGTAAGTAATTTTAATTCAATCTAAGATACATCGACTTCAGCTACGCTATTCTCACAGCAGAAGTTGTGTATCTGAGATCGATTTCCCGCCCCCCCCCACCTCTTCCAGTGCAGACCAGGCCTAAGGTATTGGACTGTCACTCACTGACAGCTGTGTTCCAGAGATAATTAAATTCACTGAGAGCTATATGGCTGAAATTACTTCAAAATGTAGGGTCTAGCTTCCAGGAATGAGGGATCCCAAAGACATTCAGTGAGTTATTAATAGTTTTTCCATATCTCATTTTAGAGGGCAGGTAGTTTTTGCATGTTCCTATGATAGTTTTTTTTCCCCCCACCAATATGTCAATTCAATTGAGAGTCAGATCCGAGCATTGAGAACATACCTTTTGAGATACTAATGGTAAGTAACAAAGCTCATTACAGGAGATTTATGGCCCTAACATAAACAAGAATTCAAAATAGCAATTGAAATGAATTTGTAGGATTTGTTTTTTTTAATAATCTGAAGCTTGTGCAAAAAATGAAGGTGTAGCTTATTCAAAAATATGTGAATTAGAAATAATTAGTTTTTATGTAGCAACTTAAATTTGTGAGAGCCAAAGGGACTTGCAAAGTGAATTATGTTATAATGGAAGATCATTGCCAGATGTGACAAGTGGAGCTGTCATTCAGAAAATAACCGTAGACAGTAGAGCTTGCACATTCAGGGAGGAGAATTTCCTCTTATCTGTCACTTTTTAAAAATAATGTAAATTAATTATAACAGAAATGTTGAATCTTATAACTTAGATGGAACTGTAGTTTATGCCAAAAAATTATTCCTTTCCTTGTAACTTTTCTTGCACTTTTATGTTTTATTCAACTCAAGCTCTTATTCTGAATTGGGCCTCAAGAAATTGAAGTTTATTAGGTGCTGTGGGAACTTTATCAGCCTCCTGGACAGGCAGAAGCAACTTCAGTATTTAATTTCCCATTTGTGCATACCTCTGATTTGGAGAGACGTCACTCATTTTAGTTCCAAGTTACCTACATTTCACATAAATTTGGTGTCACTTAGCTTTTATTGTTAAAATTTATTTACCTCAGCAACAGAGATTCATGAAAGTTAGGTCATAGAAAGAGTTATTTACCCTGAAGGGATGAATGCCACATCATTTTAAGTTTCCTGTGTAAATAATTCCTTTATGTGCCTCATTTTGGGTTGATGTCACGTGCTGTGCCCCACAATGGGACTATAGTAGCTTGACAGGTATGTCTTTGTGGGACAGCATGTCTAGCATTACTACTCCTCATAGTATACCACTTCGCTGCAGGTTCACATGAGGTCTAAGTCCCAAGTCCAGACACACAATATGCATTTCTGATTCTGAGATGCAGAACTGGAGTACAACAAGCTAACAATATTGTTTCTAGAACAAAAGTCTATAAAATCATATAGCTTTTAGGCCTGTGTTGAGAATGAATGTCCCAGATGTAGTGTTCTGCTCTTTCTCTCCCTTCTTATAGCCTCACATTTCTAATATAACTGACAATAGTCAGTATTTTTTTTCCTTAACTTCTTTTAGAAAGACACATTAGACAGGCTGATTTCCAAATGAAAGGGAGGAAATGGCAGAGGGGAGAGAGTCAGAAAGAGATGGCATATTTAATAATAGATCAAAAGTGCTAAAATTACTACATCTCAGCATGCTGTTCATTATAAAGAACACCTCATACACTTTACTGAGTCACATGCTGTGAATGAGAGAATGTGTTTCTGATCAATGTTAATCCAGAGAAGAGCAACAAAAATGATTAAAGGTCTAGAAAACATGACCTATAAGGGAAGATTGAAAAAATTGGGTTTGTTTACTCTGGAGAAGAGAAGATTGAGAGGGGACATATGTATGTGAAAACTTAACAGTTTGTTACCAGGAGGGGGGAGAAAAAATTGTTCTCCTTAACTTCTGAGGATAGGACAAGAAACCATGGGCTTAAAATGTGACAAGGGTGGTTTAGGTTAGACATTAGGAAAAACTTCCTAACTCCCAGAGTGGTTAAGCAGTGGAATAAATTGCCTAGGGAGGTTGTGGAATCTCCATCTTTGGAGATTTTTAAGAGCAGGTTGGACAAACACCTGTCTGGGATGGTCTAGGTAATACTTAGTCCTGCCATGAGTGCCGGGGACTGGACTAGATGACCTCTTGAGGTCCCTTTGAGTTATATGTTCTGAGGATGTTTTGGTCAGAGTCTGATTTTTAACCTTTAACTTTCATGTGTTTTATTATAATCTAAAAATTCCTTGACCTTATCTACCTTTTTGTAAGAATTGTCATGTAAAACTATTGTAATTAGTTCTGAATGTGAACAGTAACAAGCTCTCTAGTGCAGGGCCTTTACATTAACTGCACAGAGGCTTAAGGAAGAGGAGTCTTCCTAATGTGTGTCTATACCCTGTGGTGGTATTATTCATGTGGATTACACTGCATGGAAGTGTCTAGTTTAATACTGACAGTTACTAGTATATTAGCTGGAATTTGGAGACTTTGAGTCCAATGTTTTATAAGCAGGCAGGTGATGAGAGGCTGATTTTTTTTTCTGTATACTTACCAATGGATAAAGTAAATGATTTGAAGAGGGTAAGATACGACTGTTACTCAAAGTCACAGTATTCCTCACAGGAATAGCTCCCTCATATCTCAGTTGTAACCCAAGGATCCTTGTCTCCTGTTTGACACTTCGTGTGTTGTGTGCATCAGTCTCTTCTAGCTGAGAAGGAATGGAGTGGGCTACATGTGGACACTGTTACTGCCACTCTTTAATATGCTGGAGGGGTCACTGATGAGCAGTATGAGCCATTTCTTCAAGGACTTCTAGAGGGTCTGCTCTTGAGATGTACTGGACACCTCTAGTGCCAGTTGATTTTTCTCAACACCCTTCAGGATCAAGCTGTAAATGAAGAGCAAAAAAGCTAAAACCAGACATGGAATTCAAGTCTTCTGGACACTGTTCCCACTCAAGTAGCAGACAGGCCCTGCTTTGAAGTCCTTTTTGTAAAATGGCCATCCTTGTAGGCTTCAGACTTGAAGTGGGGAAGTAGGAACGGGCTAGTAAAAATCTACAGAGGTAATGGAAAAACCACAAAAGACCAAACATCAAAATATTGCAAGAATAAAAAAAAAAAAAAAAGCTGACAAGAGTACAGGACAGCTGTGGAGGTTTCATTATATTAATGTATTTTGGACTGATATTAAAAGCTGAGTAAATTTTCATAAACTGCTTTTGGGTCTTGTGAGTTATTCTACAGTCACCAAACAGCCAGAGGATTAAAAATAACATGAGTTCAATGGCCATTTTAGGATGCCCTATTTTCTCTTTTTTGACCACTGAGATACAGTATTCATTATAGGGATCCCATACCTCCCAAGAGCATGATAGTATCTTTTTAGATTCCAAAATAAATTGTATATTAAAGGCCTCCAAATCAGCTTTTAGTGTTGGTGCTACATCATCATCTATCGACATGCATATTTGTCCTCCAGGACAAACAGTTAAAAGTGGCAACCTAATGGACAGCATGACTGGTAGATTGCACTAAAATTTTGGTCTTATGATAATAGGCTTGATTCTATATCCCCTACACATGCACAATTCCTTCTAATATCAATGAATTTTTTTCCTGTGAAAGGTCTTCATTACTGGGACCATCATCTATAAATATTTATTACAGTGTTACAGGTAGCCACTTGCAATTAAAAAGAGACTAAAGCTGTCTTTTAACCAGCTTTAAGAACTGAACGTGCTGTACCTTTGCAGAAGTTGTATATTCTTATTATCAATGTGATTCTTATTTTGATTTATTGATATATTTTTAGAGTTTAAATTGACCTTGTTGAATCATTCCAAATCAATAAAACATTTTCAGTATTTATTGCAGGTCTCCTGTAATTAGAACATGTGCTATGTACATGGAAAGTGCATATGTAATTCTTATTGTAAAAACAACTCAGTGCTGGAAAGATAAATTTTACAAGATAAATAAGTAATTTTGGTATTAGGACTGCTTTCCCTCTGAGGATGTACAACTTTAACAGCATGTTTAATCTCTTCTGCAAAGGACTTGACAGTGTACTTTTAAGATTTCTTTCAGCTCTTGCACTGTAAAATGCTATTGTCAGGTGTTTATAATTTTGGCAAACACTTTTCTACAAAATCCATGCATACTCTTCTTGGTTGGACTACACGTGGTGAATGTGCACTCGGATTACCTTCCTGTCCCTCTACAGGAGAGTCATCTCCACACAACATGTGCATCTTTCATCTGCCAAAATTCATCAGTCTTTTGACTCAAGCCTTTGAAAAACTGCTCCATCTATAGCTCTTGATCTTTCCCATAAATTTTGTTGAAAGACATTCCAGATCTTTTCAAGAGGAACTATGGGCATATTTCATAATGTAAAATAAATTTGGTTATTTAAAAAAGTAATCCTTTGAACATTATGAATTAAGAAGCCAAAAGTGCATTGTTTGAAAACTTTACACACATGCATGCACACATATGCAGAAACAAATGGTAGTTTCTTAAAACTTCTTCCAATTGCAAAGTCTCGTGTTCATTTTAACATCATACTTCAATTATTAAAGAAATTTTTTGTGATCTGAACTGAGAATGTATCAAAGAATCCTGTGGCACCTTATAGACTAACAGACGTTTTGCAGCATGAGCTTTCGTGGGTGAATACCCACTTCTTCGGATGCAAGCAGAATGTATGTATTCCCTTTGTATGGCATGCTTTACCCAATGGTTTAAAATACCAGCTTAAGTGCCCTTGGATTCTATATTCTGTTCTATGTGCCTGAACTTGGCTCATAATGTATTGCTTTATGGTTTTCATTGGCATGGATTTTGGATTTTTTATTACTTTTTCTTTTCTTTTTTTGAAAGGTTACTGTCTATTAAATAAATAAACCCACCTCCTTTAGTAGTATTTAAGGCTAAGTTCTGTAATCATCCTTCAGGCAAAATTCTAACTGAAGTCAGTAGTAGTTTTGCCTGACCATGGACTGGACAATTTGACCCAAAATGTACCAGTATTTTTTCAGTTCACTTTTTTACCAGTTTCTTGGCTGATCATACTACTGGCTGCTACCAGGAGGAAGATATAAGTTGAGTTATCACTATAAGGCAGATTCCTGGTATCTGACTCATCAGCATATGAGGAATATCACAAAGGTGATGCAGTTGGTAAGGAAGTTTTAGTCAGTGCTACTCTCAGCACATCATTTAATTCCTAACATTCATTGTAATAAGAAATGGAAACTGCAAGTGATGATGTCAGATGGGATGGTATGAAAGGAAGGGACATGGGTGGATTAGTGACAAAATAAATTGTAAACTCTCTGTTCTTCTGAGACCATTCTCTTTGGTTTATGAACAAATGGCACACGGAGGATTGTATAAGGAAGGGAAAAAGAAGTGATACCATGAATGCCAAACACTTAATCCTTCTAGCTCAGCCCTTCAGTTGTTGAGCTTTTAGCCTTTTGCTGCTAAATGCTGTAACTAATAGTGTGTTTGAGTACAAGTTCACACTCTGATACCCAACACCACCAATCGGGTATCTAGAAGTATTATGCAAAATCTAGTATTAATGGAATGGCTTGAAAATTATGCAGCTTTGCCTAGGCTTTGGACTGTACATTCTAGAAGGTGACATATCCAGCACAATTTCATTTGAACAAAGACAGCTGTGGGGTGTGAACAGTGGCTAACATAAGCCGAATAGGTGCAAATTAGAATTACTGTAATTTTAAATCGCAAGGATAATTTAGATTTACATAATATGAGCTGGGTTTTTTTTTTCAGCCAGAGAATCATTTTATAGAGCACTTTTTTTCTGAGCAAATTTTGTCAATCTGATCTTCAGAAATGGTTGTCTTGGTAACACATTCATTTTGCTTACATCTATAAAAAGGCAAGGTAGAAAACATCAATCTGGCTAGCACGGTTTCTTAAATTTTAGTCTCCCATGACATGTATGTTTTATTTTGGTGTCAGATTACATTTTAATTATAGCTGCCAAATAATAGACACTTGTAATATGTATTGATGTGTAATATCTCTTATGCAGCTCATAGGCAGATGCACTATTCTCACTTATTCAGTATATAATTCACATGAGTTTTAATTACAAGTTCTTCAGGGCAACAACTGCATTTTCCAAGGCAGCTGCAAAGTGGCATGCACATTAATAGTGCTATAGGAGTATTAATAATCACTCTAAACAATGGATTGTGGAATAGAAAAGAAAAACAGTATGCCACCTTTGTGTTATCATACTTGCGTATTAATGGTTACTTTTGCCTAGACATGTCTCCACTGAATTCTTCAGCTAATTTAGCATTTGCCATTGTTCATATATATTTTATTCTGACCTTCATTAAATTAGATTAAATCTATGATGAGATTTTTTTTTCCTTCATGTGTTTATTGTGAGTTTAAAAAAACCTCCACAATATCTGCGATTTTTCTTTCTTCCAGGGCAAACTAAATGCTATATCTGCAGGACATTATAATTACTATTGAGATTTTAAATAGTAAAAAAAATCCCAAATCTTTAAACTGGTAAAGAATATGATGGAAAAATTGTTTGGGTAAATTTGCAAAGAATGAAACCCAGAGGGTATCTGCTTTAGAACACCAGGATAGTAAGAAAATAATAATCACAAAATTCCTGGACCAAATTTTGGGATACCCCGCAGGTCCAGGGAGCTTGAACCCATAGGAGCTCTCGAGGGGCTTCCATGGGGGTTAGGGTAAAGAGGGAACATGCTGCAGGGGTGGAATTCTCCTCCTTCTACAAAGCTGGTTTATTTTGGGTAATTAACAGAGGTCTTAAAATGAATTAGTTACATGCTTTCTCATTTGGCCCCAGTACCCTCTAGAATAGTCTGAAGCCTGCCATAACTTGCACGTCCTCCCGCCCTAGACCCTATGGACATTGTGGGAGCAGGGAATCTCCAGGGCACAGGAACCAGCCCCAGTCATGCTTCCTTCTCCCTGACATGTCCCCTTCCCCTTTTAGCTTGCCTCTAACACACTCTGATCACACCTTGAAATGCCCTGTGTGCAGGGGTCTTCTCTGGGTGCTGCATGTAGCTGACTCTATGCCCAGGAAGATAGAGATGTGTGGGTCTGTTTCACTAGGGGAATTCACATGTGGCTGCATAACAGCTCCTGCAGCTGCGCGTGGGTAAGACACTTGACTTTACAAGTGGAAGGATAAGACAAAGAGTCCCACTCTCACTATTTAATATTCCTAAAATAATTCTCTAAAATGTGTAGCATGTACAGAATATATGCTAGAGTGCTGTGCTGAAAACATTCATTGGTTTTCACTTGCGATGGCTGGTATAGGTGCAAGCCCTGACCCTACCAGGCGTCACCCGCAGGACTGCTTCAGAAATTTGTGGATTTGCAGGACTGAGGCAGATCTGGGAACTTCACTTCATGATGTGTGGTGCAATGCCATCAACTGTGGTCACTGTGGCTGGTGTGGCCCTCAGTAGACTATGCATGTTTGATTATTGAAATATAGCTTACTTGTGGGCATCCTTTTTTCATGCCAATTAATCCTTTACACTGCTATATCATACAATATACTCTCTTTCTCTCTCTGCTTCTTATTGAGTCAGATTTTGCATTCATTTATACCACTTTTCTCATCATGCATATAGACCAGCATGTCAACATCTGACCCCGGTCTCTGGTGGCTTAGTCCACGGTACATATTTTAAGTTCCAATTTAATTTTAATGCAGCAGATCTTTGATGTTTGTAGGTAGTGCTTTCAGAATAGTGATATGGTTTAACCTGTGCTGACTTAGAGTGAGCAAAGTCTCGTTATAGCCCATTGGAAATGGTGGTACTTCTGGATGCATTCTGTTTGTTTGTATGATGGGCTGCCTTTGTTCCTGCAGCTAATGTGCTTCATCTTGTGGCAGGTGTTATGAAACAGCAGTTATAAATAGTTCCTGTCTCTGACATGCTGAGAGAGAAAAACATCATAGGTCCCTGCTTTATTTTGTGTGTGTGTGTTTGTGGCTCAACAGTCGTGGAAATCTGAAAACTGCAAAACTGAAGGACAGGTATCACTCAGGGATGGAGGTTTCTGACACAGGCACCTAAACACAGCCCAATTACAACATATCTTCCTGGGTCCCTTCACTTCTTGCCTGCATCCCTAACTACATAAAGATTATGATTCTGTGTATGAAGAAACACAAATATTTGTTCTGCGGTTTTGGCTTTTGTAAACTCAGTTTACACTGTTTAGCAAACAATCTCTGGATGAGATTAATCTCTCTGCAGAGAGCTCAGACACTGCTTACTCCCTACTGATGAACTGCCCACAGTGTACTGCACCACCGGAGTGATGTATAGATGAGCTCTGTACTGACCCTGAATGGTTGGATATGAAGCTGCTTGTTGGGGATAGGCCAGGACTTCAGCACTATGGCAACTGGTCCTGTAGGAACCTTAGCTAGGTAGATTTGTGATTGTGTGCCCAGTAGCTCAAAACTGCCACATAGAGATTCTATGGATTCACTGTATTGCAGCTCATCCGGTGAATTGTGGTGATTCCATGCCCCATGACAGAATTTCCCTGCAAAACCTGTCTATGTAGGCTTTGTGTGAGGCATGGCGAACTTAACCCTCTGACCCCAACTTCAAGTTGCACTATTGGTGGCCCTTTTGATCATATGGCCCTTATCGGATCGAGAATTCAAAACCTACCATGTGAACTTACTTCATGAACTTGGCTAAAAATTTCATTATCCAGACTGAGCAAAAGGATTCACTTCCAGGTTTTGCTGAGAGGTTCACAGGGCAGAAAATACTGAACATAAAACAAGCCATCCAGTTTTTGTACCCCAAAGCAAGTGAGTATTGTGTGGTTCCAGGCTTCGGACTAATCCTGGATCTTTTTATTTGTGTATATATTAATATGATAATACTAATACTCTTTTGTTGAAATCCAATTTTAGAAATAATTTCTATACAGTTTCTATTCATTTAGCATGGCAGATATCACTGTGCTTACCATTGTTACCGTCATATGTGGTCAATATATCCCCTGTACTACTAGACCTGCTCATCACTGGTAATTACTATTATTAGCATAAGCTTCAACAACAGTAAGTGCGGGTCTGTATAGTACAGAAAAACTGGTATAAGCAACCACCATTATTAGGCAAAATCCTGAATTAAAAGATCACCAAAAAATCCCCAAATATGTTGATTACAATTCTGCTCCACCTTTAAAAGACCACCACCTCCACCACCAGCCAATTTTGATGGTCCTTTGGATGGTCACTATAAAATGAACTCTAGCTATGTAAAATGAACTCCAGTAAAATATTTATTATCCCTTTGGAAAGTTTTACCGATTCAACTGGTTAATACTGGCATGTGCAAAACTATTGTGTGACGTTCCTCTCAAGCCAGTACAAGCAGATAATAGCACAGACGTGAAAGGAAATATTTTATTGAACACTTCAGTGTCAGCAGGATAGAGCTGGCATTATACAAACATTCTGTGATGTTTTCGGGGGATTATCTCTAAAGCGCTGGTTTTACAAGAGACTAGTCACATGACCGGCTTGGTGCCAGATATGAGAGGGGACTAGTTTTGTTAGTGAAACTGAGTCGATGTCTACACTACCCGCCGGATCGGCGGGTAGTGATCGATCTATGGGATCGATTTATCACATCTACACTAGATGCGATGAAATTGATTCCTGATAGCTCTGCCATCGACTCCGGAACACCACCGCGACGAGAAGCGGAAGCAGAGTCGATGGGGAAGCGGCAGCAGTCGACTCGCCGCTGTTCTCACGGCCAGGTAAATCGACCTAAGATACGCCGACTTCAATTGTGTATCTTAGGTCGACTCCCCCTCGCCCCCCGGTGTAGACCTAGCCTGAGAGAAGGGGGCATCTGCTGAGGAAAATATTCCAACTGTGTGGGCCTGTTAGTCCCTTTGCAGATTCCTCAATATTTGGAATGAAGTTGGACTCATTGTTGCCCTAGGAAAGGCCCTGGAACTTTCTTCCTCCCTCCCTTTCAGAAACTATGTTGCTGTTAGGGTTGTGGGAGGTATTGTGGGAGTGAGGAAAACGCTGGTTCCCTTTCCCCTACTGCTTCTTTTTGTTAGCAGGATGGAACATTTCAATATTTTTGAGTTTCTGCCTGAGTAGAAAGGAGGGAAAAGGCAAGAGGGGCCTGTAAAACCTCCCAAAACATAAATTGAGCTTAGGGCTAAAGAAGATGGTTGGGACAAAATAACAATGGATTTAATGCTGATTGACTGGATTTGAGGCAAAAGCAATTTAAATATTCATGCTTAGGTTAAAGTAATTGTTGAACTTGTGCAGTGTTGCCATCAACCTTTTATCTGGGGAAATTTAAAACTGTTGCTGACTCTCTAGAAAGTGTTGACTTAAATCTCACAGTGCATTCTCTAAAGCAGTGTTTCTCAACCTGGGGTCACAATTTATTTTATAATTATATGGTAAAAATGAAAGTAAGCACATTTTCAGTAATAGTATGCTGTGACACTTTTGTATTTTTATCTGAATTTGTAAGCTAGTAGTTTTTAAGTAGTTTTGGGGTACGCAAGATAAATCAGACTCCTGAAAGGGGCACGGTAGTCTGAGAACCACTGTTCTAAAGAATGGGTAGACAGTTTGGCTTCACCTAGCTTTGCTTTATGTATTTATACAAAACAAGCATTAAAACAATGAAGTTGCTGATTAAGAGATGTACAGACATTGACTAAACTTTCTTTTTGGTGTCCTCCTCCATCTGGATATCTGTTGTAGGATTTCCCCTTCAAAGGTGTAAATTACCTTTCAATATACTGTATAATATCACAGAGACCTTCTTAGAATATGATGCCTTCTATAGAAGGCCACTAGGTAACCACTAACCAGAACTATACAATATATTCTAGATATTTATCCCACTTTAAAGAAGAAAGAGCCCTCTCTCTCCCTAGTTAAATTGAGGGATTCTGCCTCCTCCTGTCATGTTTATTCAACAGTGTCGTCCTTTCCTATTAAAACAATAGGTGCTCTAACCTCTTCCCTTGTTAGACATTCAGTTTCTATGGTCAAACAGAGTAAGAGTTCGATACAATCAGCCCATGCTTTCAAAATACTATCAGCAATTTTTTTCAGACAAAATTAGTTATAATTGGGATAGAATTCTCTCATCTCCAACCCTTTCTAGGTTGGAGTCAAAGACAAATTTTGCTAAAATACATCTAAAGCAGTCCATGTAACTATTTGCTCTCAGTGTAAAAATATGTATTGTACTCAATGACGTTCTGAAAATTCTGTCTGCAAAGACAGATCCCAAATTGCGCCCATTAGCTACTTATTTAAGCTTTGTTTTATGCAAATATGTAGCAGCTGTGCCTTTCTCTACGGAATAGAATAATGCTATGTGAGATATCATCCACTGCAGTACACTTTCCTAGAGGAAATAAAGAAACTGAGGCTGTAGAGCAATCCATGGCCACCTTCCTGAGCTTCGGAAGTCATTCTGAAAATTCTGACTACTTGAGCAGTTCAGTTCTGAATGAATCATGGAGAGTTACCTTTCAGAATTAGCAATTACTACCTTGACCAGAAGGATTAGCAAACGTCAAGTGTTTGATTATTAATACACCATGTCTCAGATATTAAAAACATGCTGGGGCCAAATTCTGCCCTTGCTCACATTTGTGTAGTCCCACTGAATACAATAAAATAACACAGGTACTAATGGCAGCAGAAATTGCCCCAGTGGTTGGGACCAGATAGTACATTTCTCCCCAAGGTTCTGTCAAGCTTTGTCATTTTAAAATAGGACCCACAATCCCTTGCCTCGTGGGTTAGCTGCCCCAGAAAGAGTTTTCATCACATCAACAAGGAGGGTGCAAGAAAGCTATTTATTTATAAACACTTCAGATATGGGAATCAGATGAACTGTTTTTCCTCTGTATAAGAGGGGTGGCCATGTTAGTCACATCTCTGATACCATTCTCTGGTAAAAATGACCTTCTATGGCAATCAGTATTATTCCTCTTTCTACAGTAGTTATGCTTCTGCAGCCATCTTCAAAGAAAAGATAAATGACTTTACCATTATCCAGGGACATCGTGGTCTGTGTTTTTGCTTTGGCATTTTAAAACTCAGAAAAATATGTTGCTGTTACTTTTAGGCATCCAGTAGTGTCAGTTATAGAACTGTTCTGCGTGCTGGGCAAGCAGAACGTTATTCCTCTCCCATTACATCCCATTGTGTTGATCTGTATTGATTTGAGAGATTTGATTGATTATCCAATCCCTTATTATATCTTTAGTGCAACAAAGATAATTTTGTTCTTATACTATGCATGCAGCATGAGAGAGCTGAATTGTACATATTAGGTGATTTATAAGACATTGCTTATATTTTATAGGCCAATTTTTCAGTCAGTTTCAAGCTACCACCACTCTTTTTTCTGAATGGAGTTTTCAACTCAAAAGTCTCCATGTATGTGTACAAATAAGAAAAGTGTTTAATTACCTGATCAGTGCACTCAGATTTATATTTTCTTTACATGGTCTTGTAAGAGCTCTCGCTATAGACTGGTGTTCATAAGGTATGGGACTGATTTGTGGCTCTGCCATAGACTTTCTATGTGACCATTCCCAAATCACTTAGGGACAGATTTTCAGAAGTGCTCAGCATTGGCCTAACTGTGCGTCTATTGAAATTGATAGTAAAATTCCCATGGACTCCAATAAGAGCAGTATTAGACCAAAGCTGACTGCTTTGGAAAATCGAACCCTTAAGATCTTTGTGCCCAAGGGTATGTCTACACTGCAAATAAAAACTTGCATCTGACCCAGCTGACTCATGCTCATGGAGCTTACGCTAAAAAGCTGTTTAGCTGAGGTGTAGACATATGGGCTCTGTCTGCGGCTCAGGTTCTGGGATCCTCCCATGTTTAGGACTGTACTGCTACTAAACAGCCCCTTAGCCTGAGCACAGCGAGCCTGAGTCAGCTGGCTTGGGTCAGCTGCGGGTGTGTAATTGCAGCATAGACATGTCCTCAGTTCCCCATTTGTAAAAGGAGATATTAATACTTCTGTTCTTCACTGGGATGTTGTGGAGATAAATTAATTTTTATGTGGTGCTCATAGAACCATATGCTATAGAAAGAGCTGCACATAAGTAAATAAATTTGTATGCTGCATACAGTAGTGGGTAAAATGTGGTTGTTACAGTAAATTTAGTTCAATTTGTCTTTGAAAGAATCTTTTTTTAAAAAGACAGTTATTTGTACACTCTTATCTCTATTTCTAGATTCACAAAAGAAGTAAGTGATTAGTTAAAACAAGTCAGAGTCACTGATTTATTATTTAACAATTTAGGGTATACAACAGGATATCAGAAATGGCTTTTGTGGATTATTGTAATTAGCCAAAAAATTATGTCATTAAAAATGAGTTTCTAAGATATTGGCTGTCCAATTTCAATGCCATCAGTCATCTGAATTTGTTTTATTTAGAGATACTAACTGGCACACTAAAGGAAAAAAATAGATAATTTGCCAAAGGCAGATGTTTGAAAGCTGTAAACTCATATTGATGACCCATAAATCTTACTAACTCCTATTTACAGTGGAACTTTACAAATTGGAATGACTTTAGATATGGCGAATGGTGAAATACATCTCAAATAGAAAGAAAAAAACCAATGAATGAAGAAGGGAATAAACCAAATGTTTTATCACTAGTAGCATAAGAGGTGTTTCTTTGAGTGAACACCAACCTATAACAGTGTATGAAATTCAAAGATGGGTGTAGTAGGATCACCAGCCAGCTCTAGGAGCAAGGGCCTCAAGGCAAAAGCTTTAAAGTATTGGAAGGAAATCTTGTTTTATCATTGTCATTCTGAAAAGTGCGTACACCCCCTACATCAGCACTATTTGTAGCTGATTCTTAGTGGCACCTGAGGAGCACAATGCTGTTCAGTGGTAGGAAGCAAGAGAGGGGCACTTGAACAAACTGTTCCAAGGGTCACTTTTCATACCCAGCCAAAAAGAGATTATAATAATACAAGATAACAATATAAAATAATCTAGTAATCCAATTTGTTTCCAGTATTAATCATTCTTGTCAAACTGATTCTTCTGTAATGATAATAAACTTTGAAAAGATTCCAAACCTTTTCTGGTAGGGAGGGAGAGAAGCAAGATAGGAAATTGCTTCTGTATAGTAGAAATATTTCTTGTTTATTTTTCCCCAACCCCCAGGTTGCTAGTTGCAAATGAGCCAGTCTTGGTTTCTTGAACTCGCATACTCACTAAGGGAAAGAGATGCTCAGTTGGCATCATGCCCTAGGAAATAGGTTACAGCTGTAGAAGTTTACAAAACTGTGGGAAGGAGACTAAAGAAACATTGTCTATCAGGTGTCCATACAAAGAATTTTAGTGGTGTTTTGTAACACCTCCAAATGTACCATGGTCAACAGGCCAATGGGACTCCTGACATGGCTGAGGACACCTCATACTGTACATGTCTAAAATTTGTAGCAGAAAGTTGTTTTTTTCCCTTTTACCCAGTATCTGCTGTGATGCAAAGTCAGTGCCTAGGATCTTGACTGCTTTGACTAATGTCTGAAAATAAATAATGAATTAAAGCCACATTTCTAGGGAAAAGATCCCAATGAGCAACAAAGGATGTAAAGTAATGTACTATGCAATCATGACTGAAGCTGTCACAGGGTTCATGGTGCAATCCAGACCAATGGGGTGCCTTACAGTGCTTTGTTGCTGTAGCTCCCAGCCTGGGATGTTCCCAGCTATCCTACAAACATGCAGGTCACACCCTGGGCGTCTGTGTGCTAGCCAGCTCTGATTCCTCAGTTCTGACCCCAACAGCCCCTCTACAGCTCCACAGTACCACTCTGGCTTCCTCTGCCTTGGTTACAAACAGCATGATGACCCCAACACACTCCCAATCCTGAATTTTCCTAAATTCAATCCTGAATGTCCCTCTCCTGGACAGTTCAGAGAAATAAGGTACATTTTTAAGAGACAAAAGCACATCACAACTTATTAACTTAACTGGGGTAAATACACCCATCTCTGCAAACACTGTACTGAGTTGGTTTGTAGTAAGAATAAAACACATTTATTAACAATAGGACACAGGTTAAATGATGCCAAGTAAAAGGAATAAAGTTATAAAGGGTTATAAGCAAATAAAAGTGAAAACATGCATGTAAAAGTCTAAAACTTAATCTAGCAAGGTACAGGCTTTGTTCAAGACAGTTTCTTTCACCAGTCATTCTACTTCTGAGCCATGGCTGATTTTTCCCTTAGTCAGGACCTTCCACAGTAGTACAAGGGGCTGGCTTCCCTTGTCTTCCTAGATGAAAGATCTTCAGTTAAATAGGCTTCTCAGCTATATTTAGTTTCCAGATATTTCAGCCCCCCTTTTGCTGAAGGACCCATCTTTCTCAGCTTGCAAGAGCTCTATTCTGTTGTGTCTGTCTCGTAATGGTTGCCAAAGATGGCTTCTGTCTTTCCTGATATCTTCCAAAGTTCAATGAGCTTGTTTCAAGAACCATGATGACCTCATGCTGTTCTTCCTTTCCTGTGGTCTTCCTATCCCCTTGCTTATTTCAATGTAAATGGGGCTTCCATTGCTTTTGGTCACATCTTGCTTAATTTCTTTGGAGACAGGTAGGCAGCTGCCTTCTCACCTGTCCGGGAGGAAGCCTGTTTCTCCCTGTTTGATATTATGCTTTAAAGCCTGTTGCCAATGAGTATCCATACTTCCTTATGTAGTGTTAATATATACATTTCATAATGATATTAATCACCAGGGTATCATAGGCTTTCATAAAATACCTCACTCTATACATTTTTATAACGCAGTAATATTGTATACCATCAGTTGATCCAATTGCTTGTCACTTGAGGTTCAAACCTGATCTTTATAGACCAGTAGACATTTGCAATATAGTCTTTGAAAGTAAAATCCAGATGAAGCTTCTCTCTCCTGCTGGGTGTAGATGACATGCTGTCTCCTCCTCCACTTTGTTAGCTTGATATATTTGTTTGCCTAATATATAAATGGACCTTCATTGGGTCTGCCTGAAGATCAGGTTGATCAAGGAAGCAATACACATTCTTTTGTCTAGGGCAGACCTGTTTACCAACTCCCCCTGACATGCCTAGTTTAAACACATTTCAGTCATAATTTCAGCCTATATCCATAACTCTTAATACGCACCCCATGCATACATCACTCAGGAATATTAATAAATAATGAGTTATTAGTTTTCCAGTGATGTATTACATGACATCTTTGAGATACAGATTACAACTGTCATGAGTTGGGGTACACTGACTTGGTCAGGCCAGCTGAAACTCATTACTTGTTACCAGTGAGCCCCTAGCCTTCTGGGACTGGTATGTACTTAGGGTCACACCATCCCCCTTAAAAAAGTGCAGAGGGTTAGCCACCATATTTTCTTTCTCCTTTATAAGAAACTTGTTTTGTCACCTTTGTCTGTTTACAGTCTCTAGGACATATTAGAAGGTTTCCATAATTTCACCTACAGACTTGTTGCACACGTTTGAGAGTGACGTTAATGACCAGAGTGGTGGTAAATTTTAAATGATCTATTAGATGTCACTTTTTAAATAAATATCATGACCCCAGTGTGTGAGGTGTAATGAGTATGTCAGGCCTGTCAAGAATTGCTAACATAGAGTAGTGAACCACAAATGGGTCTCAGTGTCACAGTCGCCCATTTAAGGCAATTGTCTGAGTAATTTATTGTAAACAATATAGTGACTTGGTGGCTGGTGTGAGACGGACAGCCATCATGTGATGTGGGAAAAGTGCATTCAGAGATATTTATTTCAGCTAATACCATCACTGTATAAATGGCAGATTTTCCAATTTATGAAGAATAGGCCCTGTTTTAACAATAAATTATATCATTGTATTATCTGTTCAACATGATCATTTAGTCCAGTGCACACAAGTAGTCTTAAAACATTTCCTTCAAATGTGCATATTAATAGATTTAGATATCGGCATCTCTGTTACTATTGCTGTTTTTAGATGTAACAACCTCACCTTGATAAAAACTTTCGCTCCTTCTGGAGGCAGGCTGTAAAAGCTTTTGATTTCCAGGTCACGTTTAGAATATTCATTTTGATGTTCATCCAGGAAATAAACATATGGGGAGATTGTTGAGGTGCTGGCAACGTGGCTTTCTCATTCTTTTGTAAAGGAAAAATAGTGCTGAGTACATGGAGTGTTGGAGAGGTTTGATTCTTCAAGGGTAGCTTTTAGGAAATGTGTTATGGTTCTGAAAATGAAAATTAGAGCTGTGGTTCACAGACAGCACCATTGTGGAGAAACAGTCTGGCTTTCAGGAAACTTGTGTTGTAGATCAGATCTTCATTTTCAAAAACTCCTTTAAAAAGGATGAGATGGCAAAGCTGTCCTATGAGAGAGTGTGTTTTGTAGGCATCTAGCCTAAAGGGTCAAATTAGGTGTCGGAATTGGTGATTTAGGGATAGAAGGATATTTTTATATACTACTGTAGAAATATACAAGATGCACCTTTAATAATATAAGGTTTAGCACATTGTGAATGGTCTGAGTCCCAACACAGAACATACGTATGAGGTTCAGTATTCGCGCCTCTGGTTTTCCTTTGTTCTAAAGAACAAGCATAAATCTTAATCTGAGTTTCCTCTTCAGATGGCTCTTTGTAGGATTGCCTCCTACAAGATCTCCTGTCTCACTCTGAGAGCCTTCTCTGGCCTTAGACACTTCCACTCTTTTATCTTTCTGAAATAGAGAGAAGATATTCTGGCTCTTAAATGAGTAATAGATTAGACCAGTGACTCTCAACCTTTCCAGACTACTGTACCCCATTACAGAGTCTGATTTGTCTTATGTACCCCCAAGTTTCACCTCACTTAAACTATTTGCTTACAAAATCAAACATAAAAATACAAAAGTGTCACAGCACACTATTACTGAAAATTTTCTTACTTTCTCCTTTCACCATATAATAAAATTAATCAATTGGAATATAAATATTGTATTTATATTTCAGTGTATAGTATATAGAGCAATATAAACAAGTCATTGCCTGTATGAAATTTTAGTTTGTACTGACTTCACTAGTGATTTTTATGTAGCCTGTTGCAAAATGAGGCAAATCTAGATGAGTTGATGTACCCTCTGGTGTACCTCCATTGCACACCCTGAGGGATATGCGTACTCGTGGTTGAGAACTACTGGATTAGACCAAAGTCTACATAATAGGTCCTAGATGCTGACATAACAGATCAGACCATTGGTCCAATTCCATTGTCCAGTAACTGATGCTTCAAAGGAATGCAAAATTTCCATATCCCAACTATGCAATGGTGTACATGAAGGATTTTTTTCCTTCCTGACTCCTGTAGGATATGAAGTTTGTTTTGAAGCATTTTCATTATACTCTTATGTATAAATACAGATGTTGCTAATGATCATAAGTGTCCATCCCTTTTCTTATATATTGCTTCATTGACATCTCCTTCAGTACTGATTTCCACAGGTTTATTATATACCCTGTGAAGTAATACATACTTTTATTTCTAAATATACTGTACATCTGTTTAATCAAGATTTCGTATTATGAGACCAGGTAAAAAGAAGGTTCTGCTCAGTTTTCATTATGCCCATAATATTTTTGAATACCGCTAACAAGTTCTACATTCGTTTTTTTTCTTGTGAGTTGAATAATTATTTTTTCAATGTCTCATCATACAAGTACCTTAAAATGACTAGTGGAACTCTGGAACTGTTGATTAGAGCCCTTAGTAAATTAATCCTCAGAACAAGCCATACCCCACAGTAGCCCAGCAGGTCACCGTGGTTCTTTTAACTGCAAAAGATGAAGAAGGTAGTAATATGGAAAGTTTAGAACACACAATCTTCTCATCCACGGTTTGTGAACAGCCAAAAGCCCACCAGCAGACATATGGTAGAACAATAAAAGAAGTTTGAAGATGTTTCTTTTCAGACATAATTGCATAGGTCAGATTATGGTCAGTAGAGCTCTTTCTTGCAATGGCCTTAGAGTGAGATACAAAATAAATAAAAATAAAAATAAAATAAGTACTTGGATCCAATCTTCATCTTTGAAGTCCTTACAGAAAAAAATGAAATCACTCTCTGCCTCACTGAGACAAAGGTAAGGGCACCAGAACATAGAACAACCCCTATACAATCAGATTTACTCGAATTTGAACCATTCACTAAAATTCTAATACTGGAGAACCTCCAGTCCACTAACTGTAAAACTAACCTCTGCCTCCCTCACTGAAACATAGCAAAGGACATCTGGCCGCCTACTGAGATCATCAAGACCTCCTTCAAAGAAGGTGAATTATTAGACATCCCAAAGAAAGCAGTAACCTAGCCAGCCCAGAGGAAATGTACACTTAACTGCAGTAGCCTTTTTTATATTTTCTTTTCAAAGTTATCGAGAAGGTGGTGGCATCAAAGCTCCTTCAATATATACCCCCTTCCATCTGCAAGGTCTCTCACACTCAAGTTCAGAGCAAGACACACCAAGGAATAGCCAGCTGGCATTGATGACTTTCTTATAGCCTTGGATAGGAAGTGTAATTTTATATTCATGCTGTTAGATTTCTCTGTAGTCTTGTATATTTGATAATATGATGCTGACAACATGTAAACAAAATCTTGCAAGGGTAAATAGAGCAATACTCCCTTAGAGCCTCTCATTCTTGTGAGGCAGATTCCAAAGAGGTCCTAATCAGCACCATCTCCTTTACACTCAGGCCTCTATCACATCAAGTTCTGCAAGGCTCAGTATTCTCTTCTCTTTAAAATCCTGTCCGAGACAGTTCAAGAGACTAAGATGCCATGGACTCTCATGCCAACAATATGGATGACACTCAAATGTAGATCTCTTCCATTAGGTCATCTTTGCAGTCATCAAGATGTCTAAATACCTCAGAGAAGCAGAAGGATGCATAGCAGTTGTCTCAGATTCAACCCCCAAAAGACAGAAATTATAGTGGTAAAACGGGAAAAAAATTAGAAGAACTTGTTTATTCTTTAAACTCACCAGACATCAGGTCACAGAATGTCAAAGTGGAGCCTTGGAGTCCTGGTGGACTCACCAATGATCCTGGGCATGAGGAAGATGGTGGAAGACATTCAGCTAACCAGGAAACTACACTGCTTATTTGGACGACAATCCATACAACTTTTTACACCTGGCTTCACTACTGCAACTCACAGTACCTAGGTCTGAATGCAACCACCACAAGAAGGCATTCAACACCAGGCTTCCTAAACAGCAAAGAACGATGCAGATGTAACCCACAGACACATCAAGATGCTTCAAATAGAATTCAGAGTTCTGGCTCTGATCTGTGTAGATCAAAATGGATTGGGACTTGAGTACCTCAGGGAGAGCCTCGTTCTCCTCAGCTCTTCAAGACAACAGTACACCTAAGAGATGGTGATGCTGGAGAGACCCAGGTTTACACTGTTTGGATTTGAGACACAATGACCTCTAGCTAGACAGCATCTTTCCAGATTTCAGAAGCAGTTGCTCTCTCAAACTGTACTCAGATAAGTGCACACCACTCTCACCAAAGTCAGTTTTATAAATATCTGAGTACAGAATTTGCTCTTTGATGGATACATTTTAGCTCCATGACTTGTTTCTTGGAGACTTCTATCTTTCTCAAAGCCATTCCCTGCTTTCTCATAAAATGTGCCTTTGCAATAGGAATTCTGTCACTGATATCTATAGTAAGGCCTGTAAAATTAATTTTGGTCACTGATGTTTGCTGTGAACTGTACGTTCATGATCTGGAAAGACGCAAGTAAGGATGAATGTTGTTACAACTCTTGTCCTTTGTATATTTCAAGATGACCTGCTTGGGTGAAGACAGAATTCACCTCTAAAAATAAGTGATGTCCATGTAATACAAACTGAAGCTGACTTTAAAATCACTGTATGATCAAAACCACAATTTTTGAGAACTCCAAATCAATTTTGTGCCCAGGTAACTGAAAATATTTCTATCAATTAAAAGTTAAATTGTTTTGACCAAGTACTTAAATAGTTTCCTAATGATTCCAACAATAAGAGAAATCTAATTTTCCATCTTTGGTTGAATCTTATGAAATCTTTTGACTATTTTATTTTTGTTGTTTTTAACAGAACCCTAACAAGCAGACAGACAAACAGAAAAAGATGGTCAGATATCCAAAACGGCGACTTAAAACATTATTCAAGTGAAAGTTGCCAAGCAGTCATGTTTGAGGTAGAATTCTTGACTTTAACCTTTGAGCACATATAGTTAATGAAACATTGGTGCAGACAATTAAAATAGCAGGTCTTGTTAAATAGAGTTAGATACACCAGATGGAAGCAGATGATATGGATGACATTTGAACAGACGAACTGTCATGCTGAAATTCCAGCTGAGGGGAGTTCGCAACACGTGGCCCTAGAAAGGTTGCTGAAAAAGATTTTCAAGATATAATGTCAGGGAAATGACCACACATACAAACTGACTGTCACACTTCATCTGAATACTTTACTGAAAACAAACAAACTGGAATCTTAGAGTTTCGATTTGTGGCCTAATATTCAAATGTAAATTGAAATATTTAGTTTCTTCTAGATTACTGATATCTTGCAGCCCTCTAGGAAAATGATGAAGCCAGCTGGTTTATAGTAGAATATTATGGTCCAAGACTAAGATACAGATGAGAATAAAAAGGAAGAACTATACTCTCCAATATGAATAGTAGCAAAAATGTGACCCTATCGGTCTTATTTTTGTATGTTGCCATGACTAAATTACACCCGAATAGTGACCTTTTATTGTCTTTGAAAAATGACTCTTTCGTTCAAGGCTTCTGCTTCTACATCCTACTTTGTCTTTTTCAGACTGTTCTGTTGTGGTGCAAATTAGTCACTCAGAGCTATGTTGTGAAACCCTGTCACAGGCGTAGCTGGTCCTTTTAAGAAGAGTTGAGCTCAGCTGTGCCACGCCATGCTATGCCATTCCCCAACTGATTCTGATCCACTAGGAAACAGGTGGCTCAGTTCAATTATCAGACCCATCTGGGGAAGAGTTAAGTGACTTCCATAAAGAGCTCAGTTGGGGAGGAGAGCTACAAGAGGGAGGTTGTCTCCTGTGACTGGCTCTAAAGGGAAAGGGTGACAGGGGAGAAGGAGGTTCATGTGACAGGTCTGGGAAAAGGCCACCTACAGGCAGATGGCCTGGCGGTAGAGTGGAATAAGGATCCAGTCTGGGGGAAGGACTCCAGGGGAGAAGTCCTGAAGGTCAGCAGCTTAGGCAGGAGCTGCACCTCCAGTGAAAAAGGCTGCAAGGTCATCAGTCACTTAGAGAACTGGATAGAGGGCAGAAGAGCCTTTTGTTTTTTGCTGTTTGGACTGGAGATTGCTCCTTGACAAGGGCCTTCAAGAGAGAAGGTAGGCCTGTTGCAGGACTATTATTGGCCTAAGAGGGAAACAGAGTCAGAGCCACTGCTGCGTTGTGCCACAGTGGGCTACAGGGAGGTCATGATGATACAACTTCTTATGCACTTTGGAAAGCAGTTACTCACGAGAGTAGTCACTTGAAATCAATGGCACTACTCATCTGAGTTCATTTCATAATCATCTGGGCCTGTGTGTTCATTTCATAATAGTTTGCTTAGTTTTTTGAACACTTGCTTAGTGGACATCCAGAATCGCTACTGTTTTAAAAGATCTCAAAATAGACACTATCACCTGCACTGTCCTTCTCCCAACCCCTTTTATGCTTACAAGATTATGTCAGAATTTCTCTAATATTACATTACTTGCCTAGACACTTCTCTGGTTAGTGTAAATTTTTTTATTAAAATTTCTTCGGCGCTAATGTTGCCACCTTTATTCTGAGTGGTGCCTCACTCCACACTTATTCCCATTGTATTAGTAGGATTAGTGCAGTGTTTCTCAAATGTGGCTGCCGTGGCTGCATGCAGCCACCAGAGGCTTTTCTTGCGGCCACAGCCTCTTGGGCAGTGATGGGGGGGAGCATTTGTGTCAGGAGGGGTTGGGCTGTGCCCTCCTGTGTAGCCACAAATGCCGGAGGAGCAGGCAGCTGGTGTGAGTTCCCCACCTTCCCTGGGGTGGTGGGGCTTGGGCTTCTGGATTCAGCCCTTGGGAGGCAGGCACCAGGCTCCATCTCTCAGCTGGGGGGCTTTGGGCTCCAGCCCCAGGCTCCCCCCCCCATTGCCCCTGGTTCCCACTGCCTCCCTACCCACCTCTCCATCCATGGTTTGTTGGGGCTGCACAAGTCTGCTGTGAAAAGAGATATTTGTATGTTTGTTAATATCACTTTTCACTGCCTCCCCCCAGCTAGTAAGTCTGCTGTGAAAAATTATACATACAAATATACATATATCAGTTTTTGCAGCAGCAGCCTTACTTGCTAGCAAGTCTTAAAAAAAAGCAGCTAAAAAGCAAAAGAAACAACAAAATAGAAAAGAATGTGCAAAGTACCTGATTTTGTTTCTATTCTGTTCAGGTCCAGTGAAGAATAGAGACAACTACATTATTTTTATTATTGAGTCTGCAAAAAACCCCTACATAAATAAATTATGCATGTATACATGTCCAGATCATTATATTTATGTGTTTTTCCTAAAGTTAATTAAGAATTTTAGTAAACATTGTCTGAACAGCCATTAGCAAGATTTGGTGGCCACACTCTAAGGTCACCAAAAAAATTTCTTGAGAGAACCCTTGAACTAGTGGTTGTGGAATAAGGCTACTCAACTTGAGAAAGGGTATCGGAATCAAACTCATTCTAAAAACCCATGCTGTATATCCAACACAGCTGATCATTAATCTAAAATATTTTTATTTTATTTATTTTAAATAAAATATTTTATTTTAAATATTTTTTAATTAATTACCTTTCCTACAAAGTACTGAGTCTTTTTAAGAGACAAGCTGTACCAGAGACTGATTCACAAAAAGATTTAATGTAGCTAACGTATAGGCCTAACTTTTCCTTATCAAGGCAGATACTGATATTATGATCCAGTTATGACCTAGTCAAACAATGAAAAACTCTTAGGTCTATCTCACTATTCAGTGCTATAAGAGACGATCCTTTGTCCCAGAATTGAAATCTGTTGTTGTTAGAGGTAAAGAAACTTATTCTTGACAATTTTCAGCATTCATGGCTTACAAATAGAGGATTTTTGCCTCAGGGTAGATCCTTTGCAGTCCTATAAGGACAGACTATTAACAGTTTAAACCTGTGCTTCGTTGGGAGACGATGATTTGGCAGCTGGCCAGTGTAACAGATTTGCCACATGATACCCATATTATATATGGATAAAGCCAAAAGCTGGCATTTCACATAGTTTTCCTTTCAAGGGTGAGTATCTGTCTATTTCACGTCACTCTGCAACTCTAGCAGAGGAGATCAGACTCAGAAGCGGTGGAACAGAGCTCTTTAGTCCAAACCTTTGGAAGATAACTTTGGGATGTTAGAAACAGAAGATTAAAAAAGAAGAGTACTGGTGTTCTGTTTTTCTTCCCCAGAGATGACACACAGTTCAGGGTAACTCTCAATCATAGATTACAGATTTTGAAGTTCTATTTTACACAATAACATACCTATGTATGGTAGAGGAAAGGTTCCTCACACTGCAAAAATCCCATCTGGTTACTTTGCAACTGGTGTTTTCTAATGGCCAGCTGAATCCCAGCAAACCCATTTCAATAAAGTACTTTCTTTTTAACACATGGTCAGGGTAAAGAACCTCAAGCATCTGAGTGTATACCATGTAGAGTGATGTTCTGATCTCACTGGTAACTAGTACTTGGCTTCAGTCAGTGGGGTATAGTGGATTTACACTGGTATATCTTAGGTCAGGATTTGACACTAAGGGCTTATCTTCACTACCAGGGAGATCGATGCTGTTGCAATTGATGCAGTGGGTGTCGATTTAGCGGGTCTAGTCAAGACCTGTTAAATCGACAGCAGAGCACTCTTTGGTAGACTCCGGTACTCCAGCTCCACGAGAAGAGTAAGATAAGTCAACCAGAGAGCATCCCCTGTAGACACAGCACAGCGAAGACACAGGGGTAAGTTGATCTTAGCTCTGGCAACTCCAGCTATGTTATTCATGTAGCTAGAGTAGCGTAACTTAGGTCGACTTACCCATAGTGAAGACAAGCCCTAACAGTAACAAAGATATATTCCAGTGGATTGCTCACACTTTTAAGGCAGTAATTTAGACAGACTCTGAACTTGTCTGAATAGGATCTCAATAAAAGGTTTCAAGATTGTCAGGTATCTCTTTGTTCTGTGGAAAGAGGAAAATCCCAATGCAATAAATATATGCTATTTTGATCAATTCTTCCGACCGAGGCATTGGCTGTTTAATTGCTTATTAACTATGTATCATTCTTAAATAAAATATTTTCTACTGTGGCTCCTTTCTCATTGTAAAAAGTATTTGAAAATCTGGATCTTATAAGCATTAGTTTAATTAAGCATAAAATAGATCATGAGGACTTGTTGACAGTATAGCATGTCACTTACATTCATGAAACCTGATAGCAAATCTGTGCTTGAGAACTGTACATATTATAAAAAATAATGCAAATAATGCAAATGATCCCAAGCTTTGTAATTACAGAGATATTGTACGCTTGAGGGTGGTAAATATTTTATAAGTTTCCTAGTGTAGTAAACTGTTTCCATTTATTCTGTTGACCAGAATCTCCTTTTGCCTGCTTAGGTTATTAGATGTACTTTATTCAAGAGTCTTCTTTCACCCTGGGCTAGGGATCCCAAATGGAGAGCTTCACTGCCAAGGTGGCTTTAAATAATAATAATTAACCAGCTGCAGAAAACCCTTTTTAGTGTGGATTTTGTAATTTATCCCTAAAACAATGCAAGTGTTGGTGTGCTGGAGATATGTGGTCGAAAATAAATAACTGTAAGTTTAAACTTTCTATTGTAATTTTATATTCTAAAAATATGCAAAACTATGCCACATGCTAATAAATTAAAATTTAAGGCATTATGTAACCAGCATGCTTCATAAACTTGTGGGGTAGCAGTGATGGGACAAAATTTTAATTTCAAAGTGGAGTGAGAACCAGCTGGCAATAGACTCAGAGGACCTGTAGCAACTATGTGTGGTGGGGAGGGGTGCCCGATTACTTTTTCTGATTGGGACATTCAGCACATAACCCTGTAATTTCATTTTCTGATAAATGTTTGCAATTCACCTGTAAACTTTATCTTAGATTTGATTTTATAAGACTAAACCACAAATGGAAAATTAGATTTCTCTTACAGTAACTCCTCACTTAACGTTGTAGTTGTGTTCATGAAAAATGTGACTTTAAGTGAAACGATGTTAAGTGAATCCAATTTCCCCATAAGAATGAATGTTAGGTTCCATGGAAATTGTTTTTGGCCATACAGTACAGTACTATACTATACAGTACTATAGTTGGGCAGGGGAGGGAGTGGGGAGGTGCGCCATGTCCTCCCTCCGGCCCGCGACAATCAGCTGCCTTGCGGTGTTCAGGGGGCAGGAGGGACGGGGAGGAGCGAGGACTTGGCGCGCAGGCTCCCCACTCCCTCCCCTGCGTCCTGCCCACGGCAGTCAGCTGGTTTGTGGCATTCAGGAGGCAGGGGAGGGAGGAGGAGCCTGTGCACCGAGTCCTCCCTCCTCCCCCTCCCTCCTGAATGCTGCAAGCCAGCTGATTGCCGAGGAGGGGAGGAGGTGCTGATCCACGGGGTCTGCCGGCGGGGGGGAGTGGGGCGTAGGGAAGCTGATGGGGGGCTGTCAGCTGTGGACAAAGCAGACAGCCAAACGACATTGTAGCGAAGCATTGCACAACTTTAAATGGAGCATGTTCTGTAATTGAGCAGAGACATAAGATTGAAACAATGTTAAGCAAGAGGACTTTAAATGGGGAGCTACTTGTTGTTGGAATCATTAGGAAATGATTTAGGTACTTACATGGCCCCATAACTATGGTATTTGTGCACCTTAATTGGCCATATTTCAGGTGGATATAACTTGCAAACTGGCTTGAGTGAGTCTCACTGAGGAGCTGTGCCAGAAAGCAGTGGAGGACCTATGATCGCGGTGAAGGTAAAGGACTGCCTAGGGACTTCAGACTGCTGAGAATCCCATCCCGTCCCACTTTATCCTTGCAGAGAACAACCTGCATTCCTCCAGATGGATTTCTCAGTGGGGTCCTGTCTCCGCCCTTAGTCCAAGAAGCAACAAAGAGAGGTGGCATGTGGCTGAGTCTTTGAGGATAGCCTCACTTGTTTTACCATGATGATATCTTGATGTACTCTCACAGAAATTTCAGCTATGTAAAGTTTGGTGCAACTCATCACTAAAAATATTTTACAAAAGGGTGGGTATGTGGTTTGGGGAGAGGTTTTGGTGTTTTAAGAACTATTTAATTCTGGACCGAAGCATCATCCTGGGTACACTGAGATTTGCACTTAAAGAAGGACTAAAATCCTTTAAAAATTATTTAGGTCTCTATATTTGGCACATAAATACATCAGAAGACTGAATTCTCTATGTAAATGTTTTAAAAAGATTTTTACTGACATACAGAATAATTATTTTAAAATATTCCCCTTTGGAAATTTTGCCCTGATTTTTCTCACATTTCTTTATGTTCATCTAGTTAAACAACCATAGTCCACACAAACTTCAAACCACACATAAAATTATTCTCTTTATTCCTCATAATCTACAATTTCACCATAATTAACCCACATGGTCCTGTTCACACCACTGTAAATCTCCCTTAACCAAGCCCAACCTCGTCCCCTGTATTTCCAGTTTTCTCTGACTTCTCTAATATGCCTCCCCACTCCAGTGTATTGATGCACCATGCACCTCCTACATATGTAGATCGGGAGAGGAGAAGCAGGGATGTAATAGAGAGCATGTGGGGTTGAGTGGAGATGTCAGGGGCACTGAGAAGGCCTGGGAAGGAAACAAAGGGAAGAAGAACTGTCCTTTAGTGAGCTACCTGTGGGTAACCAGAGAGGCTTTACCACCTGTGGCTTACCACATGGGGAATCCAGCTAGAGGTAAAGATAATATGTTGGTGTGCAGAGACCACTGCCTATCATGCTAACAAATATTGTCTTGCTCTTTCCTTATACACCCTGTCTGCCTATATCTATCTGTTGAATCTTATCTTAGACTGCAAGCTCTTCGGAGTAGGGACAGTCTTTCCGTACTGGGTTTGTGTATTTCCTGGCATAAAGAAACCCTCGTCTATGATTGGGGCTTCTAGGTGCTACAATAATACAAATAATAATATGTGAAGTCATATTTGGTTCTTAGCCTTTATCATGAGGATCTATGGGCTTGTTTGAATACTGCAGTAGGATAGCATGGTTGCATTTCTTTCCTGAGCCCCTCTGTGATTTTTAATGTAATCATACATAAACTCATTTATGTTTCTAGAACTGCCTTTGAATGTTAGCAGCCTGAGAATAAATTGGAACACTATTGGATTCTTACGAATGAATCTTCTAGATTGTACAGCTCTTGGAGAATTGAGAAAATTCTTCTTTTCTTTTCTTTTCTTTTCTTTTCTTTTCTTTTATTTCCAGTTGTCATCCAAACGCCCATGGCTAGTAACACAGTGCAGAGAAAGATGAGAGCAAAGGCTGTGGAATGCAGAATTCACAAAGAAAACAGGCGCTAGAGTCTTAACTGGTTTTGACAAGCTGCAAAATTGTATTTGGTAGAAAATGTTGCTGTAGGTTTTTTTTTTTTCTTCATTTACCCAGACAATCATGCTGCATGATTAGAAGAGAAAGATTCTAAGAAACTCATCATTTCTGTATTTAAAGGTCAGCAGCACTGGCAAATTAGTCCTTCCCACATCTTCCATTTAAGACTTGGAAACCTCCATTAATGGAATTTAATTTAGAATAATAAAATTATTTCAATAATGAACACTTTAAATACTGTAGCTTCTCCTGAATAAATAAGTAAAATAAATCAGCATTCATGTTAGTTTATCCTGATTTATGACCATGTATCTGGTCATGCCTGGGCTGAGCTGTGGGTTGCTTCCTGACCTGAAGATGAGTCCATTTTCCCAAGCCCTTCATTTGGTGTCATTATTTCAATGGTTTTATTCTCCTCTTTCCCAACCACCCAATCTATTATTACTTTTTTTTAGTTAGTACTTGTCTTTGTGACATTAATGCTTGATCACAATGCAAACAGAAGTCTGCTAATATTATCGATAGGCCAGAGCAGCTGCAGTGCAAAACTCTTCATGTGCCTTGTCAGAGACCTTAATCTTCACCTACATGAAGGAGCCGTCCATTCTCTAGTGAGTTACCTTTCCCTTCAGCACCATAAAGGTCAGTCCTAGAGTTCTCCAGAACAGTGAATACAAGTTATATCTCTTCATGTATGATGGTTTTGTGAACATGAATATCAGTTTGTTTCCAAACAGGTCTGCCAGATGATTCATGTTTCTCATGGATGTGTGTGTTGAGAACTTTACCTTGCAATATTTTTTGACAATAAGGACTATGAATGAATAGCCTTAATAGTAAAGTAGATATTCAGCCAGATTCACCACCAGTCCACATGCTGGTAGAAGGTTTACTCTCACTCACAAACAGTGGTGGATCTTTCTGGTGGAGGAAACTGAGCCAAGACACTATGTTGTGACACTATGTTGTGATGGTCTGTAGCAGTTGGCTTGGAGGCATAGGCTAGAAAATGGAAAATGCTGTCAGGAAAGAGGAGCAATTGGGAAGTGCACTGACTCTGAAGTTCCTCAGAGCGCCTTGCTGGTGGAATTCTTGTGGAGCCTAAATAGGGATTAAAAAAACACTCTACCAGGACTGCCCCAAAGCAGAACAATGGTTGAAATGCCACCTGCTCTCCAAAAGAGTGAATCATTTGGGTTAATGGGCTTGGTGTTTTTTACATGTCTCTGGGCCAGGATGGCTGAATTTGCCCCACAACATTTAAATTTATTTAAAATCTTTCATTACATTCATTTGTTGAAATGTTAATGCAGATAGATATATGGTGCGTGGTTGCTAAATGAGGGAAAAGAAGACAATCATTTAGTTCATAATAAGCATTTAAAATGTTTTTATTTATCTCATAATTGTCATATCTCTTGATTGGAGAAGTTTTCTCAGAAAATATTATTCAACTATATAGACTTTTAAATTTGAGGAACGCATGAGTTGATGATACTATTACTGCAGTTAGTGTATTGCGTATGTGTAGTTTTCTGTCAAGGATCTCCATTAACTCTTGTAGGAATTTTCTCAGGTGTTTGCCAGAATATGTGGCCATAAAACTGGCTGTGCCCCCTCCTCCTTTTTATGCTCTTGGAATCTGCAGAGCAGCTTCCACTTGGCAGGGGGAAATGATGTTGCTTTGACTCTGCTACGCTCTCTCTCGCCAACAGTTTCAGGGACATTAGAGTGATATTTACACTTTTTTTTTTTTAGGTATCCACTCAACACAGTGGGGTAGGGTATGATGTGGCCGTTAAGGATTTTTAAAAAGTTATACCTATTCCATAAAGACCGTATTTACACGCTTCTCTGTGCTATATATAGTAATTTACAGCAATTACAGATTTTTTGTTCCTTGTGTCAAGCACTATATCTGTCCAAGGAAATCTTTTATTTGAAAAGCAAATATAAATGTCTCTACTATCTTCTTTTAATGGCTCTTTTAACACACTGAAATTCACTTATGCTTGACTGACTCTCCATTTTTCAGAACAAATAAAATGGGAACATCAATGAACTGGAAATTATGGGGATGTTCCTAGTCCAAATATCCTCTTCAGTTATGTCTGCAGGAATGGACTTATCAATTGTGAATCCCCCTTGTTCCCTCTTCTAGCACTTACAACAAAATGTTGTTATTTCTACTGATATCTGTTTCTGCCTTTGGTATTCTATTTTGTATATTAATTACGCTCTGGAGCAGCTCCTCAGTTGGGGTACATTGTCATAGCTCCTTTGATTTCATCTGCCCCGGTGTGTGTACCAATTTTGATCTAAAATTAATTTAGGATTATACATGTCCTTAGATTTATATCCGGCTGTGATGGGTTAGATCACAGAAACTCCCTGGGGACTGCCAACTGATGTGCCAAAAATACTTCTGTCCCTGCTTTCCCTACCAGCTTGGGACTCCAGCACCCTGTCTTGTTGAGACAGACACGCCAATCTGCTCCAGCACAGACCCAGGGTCTGAACCACGTGCCCCAAAGCTGCAGGCTTAACTGAAAGCAACTCAAGAAGTGTTCCTCTCTTTAACACTCAGATGCCCAACTCCCAATGGGATCCAAACCCCAAATAAATCTGTTTCACCCTGTATAAAGCTTATACATGGTAAACTCATAAATTGTTCACCCTCTGTAACACTGATTGAGAGAGATGCACAGCTGTTCCCCCCCCCCCAGGTACTAATGCATACTCCAGGTTAATTAATAAGTAAAAATGATTGTATTAAATACAGAAAGTAGGATTTAAGTGGTTCCAAGTAGTAACAGATAGAGCAAAGTGAATTACCAAGTAAAATAAAATAAAACACACAAGTCTGAGTCTAATACAGTAAGAAAACTGAATACAGACAAAATCTCACCCTCCATGGTGTTCCAGTAAGCTTCCTTTTACAGACTAGTCTCCTTCTAGT
Organism: Mauremys reevesii; assembly: GCF_016161935.1. Classification (NCBI taxonomy): domain Eukaryota; kingdom Metazoa; phylum Chordata; order Testudines; family Geoemydidae; genus Mauremys; species Mauremys reevesii. Next base: position 73,584,366 of record NC_052627.1, on the reverse strand, counting down.
CTGGGTCTGGCAATCACTCACACCCCCAGTAGTTACTGTCCTTTGTCCCAGTTTCTTTCAGGTATCCTTGGGGGTGGAGAAGCTGTCTCTTGAGCCAGCTGAAGAGAAAATTGAGGGGTCTCCCAGGGGTTTAAGTAAACTTTCTCTTGTGGGTGGAGACCCACTCCTCTCTTCTATGCAAAGTTCATCTCCAAGATGGAGTTTTGGAGTCACATGGGCAAGTCACATGTCCATGCATGACTCAGATTTACAGGCAGCAGCCATTGTTTACATACTACCCTGAACGTCCTCAAGTAGACTTCTTATGTGGAGTGGAGCATTCCAAGATTTATTGTCCTTTAAGTGTTTCTTGATTGGGCACTTAATTTGCATATTCCTTTCTCAAGAATCTGACCAAATGCTTTACTAAGGCTACTTAGAAATCAAGCAAGTACACAGCCAATATTCATAACTTCGAATACAACAATAACATATGCATACAAATTGGATGAATAGATTTAGTAGATCATAACCTTTACAGAGATGTGTTACATGGCATATGTAGCATAAAACATATTCCAGTTATGTCATATATATATATATATATATATATATATATATATATATATATATATATATATATATATATATACACACACATTCATAAGCGTATTTCCATGAAGCCTTATGGGGTGCACTGTCACACCAGCTATGACACTGAACATATACTGAAATTGTTCTGTAGTTTCTGATATTTATATTCACTTCATAGTGTGTGTAACTGTTCCAGATCATCTCAATATTTTTCCTGAAGATAAAAACAGACTATTTTCCCCAACATTTCTACAAGGTCCTACAACTCCCTTAATCATTCAGATTACACTCTTTTATACATCCAGTTGTGTGTGTGGTTCTGAGCACCTCCTGCGAGTACCTACTGTTTTCAGTGGGAATCAAGAGCATTCTCAGACTTGGATCCTGTAATAAAATTCCTGTTCTACTGAAGAGATGAAAATAGAGTCCAGCTTTCCAAAAATGACTTTATCATGATTCCCTTTTAGTCTGTCAGTCACTCTGGTCAACCTTGCTTTAGGGACCATGCGATTTTTTTGTCTGTGGGTTCTGTATCTCAACAACATACATTTTTAAGATTCTGCCTAATAACTCTCTATCAAAGTTGAACATATTGAAATATTAGCGTTTCATCCCTCCTTCCCTCCCATCCCCATAATCACTAAGCGTTTGCATGCTTTGGGACATACAAAAATCAAGGCACAAGAGTTTTAATATATGAAGTGCATGTATTTAATATTTGCAAGATCAATTAATAACAATACATTTTTGAATAATAGGGGTACATGAGGAAGGGGGTTGCAAATATAGCATGAACATCACTTTTCATGTGATACATCAACCACTCTTTTAAATGTGAAAAATATTCAGCAAAAAATGGTTAAATACTTAATTTTGGAATCATAAATGATTACGAATGTTCTCTCTCAATTAAACTATGGCTGTATCTCCTAATATGAGTAATTCAGGTCACTGCTAGTCATCACTGTTTTAATCTGCAAATGATAATGCTGATTTTCTCAGGTAATTGCAACACAACACACTTCCTTGGCATGCACAGAATATGATAAAGGTGCATCTTTCTCACAAAAGCACTTGATTAACTTCAAAATATCTGGAGCAGTAAGTACAACATTATCTGCATGGTATTTTGGAAGCAGAGACTTGGAACTATCATGTATTCATCTATGCTGCAGTGGATCACATAGTGGATCACATAGTGGTGCATCTAGATCCAAAGCACTATTTTGCACACACATCTGAAGATGTGCTTGTTTTGCATTTTCTTTACATCTTCAGTTATTAGTGATAAGGGGCTGAGCATTGATGTTGACATGGTACTTTGCCAATTTTCGCTGTCTATGATTTCTGTCATTCTTCCAACACGGTGGCACAATTTGATTGTCAGTAGCATGCAACCATGAATTTGGTTGCTGATTCAATGATATTAGGCAATAGCTACACTGATATCCAGTAGACAGAGGGAGTAATCAGCTCACAGAATCTTCAGCGCAGTGCCTTTGCGGAGACCAAAATAGGAAGCTACAGTATTGCAGCCTGAGTGTTTATGGGCAGCTGATGGTCCTGGTACAATGTTCTGGTCTTGCTCTGCAGTAGCACAGAGGTCTATTACAGCTCTCCCTTGGGCTGAGGGTTTCATACTCACTAAAGATGTTAGGCTCTGTTCAAGGTAACGGTGCAAGAGTAAGACAAATACATCAGTGTCATCTGATGATGATGATTGATGTTTCCATGAGTTTCTCTTTTGCAACCATCACCATTTGTTTTGCAAGGATGTTGCCAGCTTCCTCATGCAGGGTGGCCATATTTTCTGTGATGATTACCACACCTCCCAGGTTTATTAAAAATGGGGTCTTGTTTCTGCCTGGTTGAGTAGCTTGTGCTTTAGTGTGTGATGTTGGCAAAATGTTTTTTATCTTGAATGAGTTCTATACAAATGAGGTCGATCAGTTGTTTCTTATTTTCAGTAACTGTCAAGGCAACTTTCTGGGGAGGTGGGTGTGGACTTGTAATCAACTGATGTACTCTGCTTCTGTAGCTCTGCTAGATCTTGTGACACTCTTTGTGGTTAAGTCTTTGAACCTGTCAAGGACAAGGTGTATAACACTTGCTGCTAGCTTGTGTTCAATGTAGACTCTGAAATTGGTCACAAAGTCTTTGATGATACCATTTGCTGGTCAGTGTACTACCCGAAGAACTGCAGAGCCATCAATGACTGTGCAGGTGACTTCTTGTGAAGTATATCTACCTGATACCTCTGTCTGTAGCTGGGTTTTTTTGTTAGACTTAGCCTTGACAGTCCTCATGTCACCAGAGTCAGTGAAGATTGATGTTGGTACAGGAGCCTTTGACAAAATATTCTTGATGTCAAGCTCTTGTGAACTTGCTTGTAAATATACCACTCTTGAATAGATAAAATTAATGTCAATACCTTTGTTTGATCAACATGTACATGCTTTTTTGTCTCTGCCAGCATCTTTACTATCCTTGGTAGTTTGTCATAGAGCCCTGTGGGTCAGTCATGTTCAAATTCTTGCATTTAGTGAATTCCGATTATCGGCCAGCTATATTCAAATTCTTGAATTTGGTGAATGGCAATTGTAAGTGTGTCATCTATATTCACTGATGGTGGTGCCACTCTACCACTGACAATGTTTACGATTGATCTCTGGGTGCTTTGTGGGGTCTGGGGAACCATGCACAGTTCTAGCATCTTATTAATGGCTACTCTGTTCATTACACCTGCCCCAATCCTTGGCTTCACTTCTTCGAAGATGTCTTGTATTTGTGCCACATTGCGTCATTTATGTTTGCAATGTCTTCCACCAGTCAGCTGTATATGTGGAGCCTAAGAAGTCAGGCTCAGTGAAGAATAAACAGGCTTATAACCTGCAAGTAAGTAGTGATACCTATCAGGGAAAATAACCAGTGAGAAGCATAAAAGAAAACAAAAGGTGAATGAAGAAAACAGCTGTCTGTGTTTGGTTAATGTCTGTAATTGTCCAGTATTTGGAAAGTAATTCTCATGAGTGAATGTATAAGAATGTAAGTGAGCACTGAGAGTACAAGAAGAATGTGCCTTGGAAGAGGAGAAGGTATACTAGCAAAGTATACTGCTACTACAGACAAAACATGTACATCCTAGCTAGTTATGTTCTGAAGCAAAATATAAGCATGCGGTTTTCATTTTTTTTTAATTTAAATTCAGTGAAAGTGGTTTCAACTGTCACCTGGCTTGTGAATCAGGAAGTGGAGGTGGTGGTTATAAGTGCTCATATTTGAAAATGTGACAGTGTCATCAGGCAGTTTCTCTGAAATTAGTGTCTTGAACTGCAGAATAAGAATAAAAATAAAAACATGGACACTAAAACAAGGTACTGTCAAAACCTTGCATTTGGCTACTAGGCTATTTTATTATATTAAGCATTTCTTCCATTTTAATGAGCCTTTAATGAGAAGTCTTTGGCGGCTGCTTATCTGCTAGAGGATGCCTCTTAATTCAGATTTCTGGGTAGGAACTCATCAACAGTTTATTTAGTCTGTTGCAGACCTTCATTATCTCACTTAACTGTTCTAGTGAAATGCTGAGACCTGAGTAGTAGCTTTCTTTTCTAGCACATGTAAAGTGTCCTTTTGCAGTAAGCATCATTCCCTTTTGCTCTCTGTTTGTGAACACTACTAAATATAATTATTTATATTGTATGCATTCCCTGCACTAGAAACTATTACAAAATTAATATTTTCTGACCTGTTATAGGAAGGAGACTAGTCCACTGTGCAGTTACTGTTGGCAAAAGCTATCTTTTTTTTTTTTAATGATGCCTTATCTGTCACTAAATGGCTCCCTCTATCACTGCCTTGAACACTGCTTATCAATTGACTTGATTTCTTATGCAGCTTTCACTATAGTTCTGACTTCTTCCCTGAGTGGTTCTAACATGCTTAAAAGAAAAAAGAAGTCTTCATAGGTTATTTTTATTAATATAAATTTCTTTCTAGTCCATGCCTGCCTTTTTTACTTCAAATATTTTCAGTCTACCCTGTGCATGATACAGTAACAATTTTCTTAATTTTTGTTTTATATGAAAACTGACATTCAGAAAACGGAGACTGGCACTCCATTATTTTCATTTATTGTGCATTTTGTTGTTTTGGGTCACAAGGAAGGCTGGATTTTTTTATTCCCAGTACTTCAGCATCAGATTTGTTGCTCTGATATGACATAAGAGCTATAAACTTGGTCTATTGCCATACATCCTACTGTAGTTAAAGCAGAAACGTTTTTATTTATGAAATGCTGAAATTAGTTACATTGAAATGGAATAAAGATGATTCAGAATGATTCTTATTTCTCAGCAGTGGATCATGTCAGTCTTAGATACTTAGATGGCGAAATATTGACTTATGAGCCTAACTTTTACTTTTTATTTAAAAAATGAAATAAAATAACCTTGGTCCCTGTTTCTAGCACTACAAGATTTGAGATAGTGGATGTTAAAGCTGAGATTTTTGAATATGTGTAAAGACTGTCATGGGTTCAGAACTAAATGTTGCCTGTTCTCAGCCTTATATGGGTATACATTTTGGAGGGGATTTAGAGGATTGAGAATATTTTTAAAAATTGTGGCTGCTTGAAGCTGTAGGTGGAGTTGCAGTCCTGGAGTAAATCATAGGAGAAGAGATTAGTGGGCAGATGGCATGTGAACAATGAAAGGTGAATGGTAAATTATAGACCCATGTAATGCATTTATCATGTTTTGTGCATATATATATATATGTGTATGCCTGTATAATGTTTTGTGTATATATGTGTGTATGCCTGTGTGTGCATGATGCATGGCAAAGATGGAGATTAGATTATTGTCTTCATCTGAATCCTGTGGGGGGGGGTCTTGTATTTCATCTGGACTAGGAGCTTTGTTGTTCTTTTCTAAATATTTTATTGGTAGTTTATATTAGTCCAGCACTCTGCTTTGTAACAGGGTGCACTGCAGCCATGTTGCTGTTAATTTGCCTCTGCCTGTGGCGATACAGAAAAGGTAATGTAGTTTAGGGCTGTATTACTTTTGCCTGGTGAGTTTCATGGGCTGGATGAGGGTTGATTTACGTCATAAGGGACCTGCCTCCCTTCAGCGCAACACACTCCATCTCTACTTCTTTTCCCAGCATGGACCTGGCTAGGTCACGGGACTTCACAGTACCCGTGATGCAGCTGAGCTCCCATTCCATTTGCTGATCAAGGTGGGGTCACAAACTGGACCAATGCAATTAATCCATAGATGAAATACAATAGGGTGACAAGATGTCCCAATTTTATAGGGACAGTCCCAATATTTGGGGCTTTGTCTTATATAGGCTCCAATTACCCCCTCACCCGTGTCCTGATTTTCCACACTTGCTAAGTGGTCACCCTGAAATACAGTCAGACAAAAACCACCCTGAGATGGGCTGTAATGGGCTGATACTGTTCCTAAATGAAAAGGGGGACAGATTTTGGTTTTCCCTTTTACAACATGTCAGAATCCCACATAAGTGAGGAATTACTAAGAATTATCTGAAAACGTCAGAAATATCTCCTGATATCTAGCAACAGAGTGCAAAAACAGACACAATTGTTGTTATGCTAGCATCTAGTGGCAGCACCCAAGAACAGGACTCCATTATGCAAGATGATATACGAACACACAGGAAGAGAAAGTTCTTGCCCAAAAGTGTTTACTTACAATTTAAATAGAGCAAACAAAGAGTGGGAGGGAAAACAGAGTTTAAATGTCTTGCTTATGGACACAGCCGTTCAGCTGTCTGGTCACCCTAGTCCTCGTCCAGTGTCCACTCCACTATACCATGCCACGTCCCAGTTGTTAGAAGTCTGAGTGATGTTAGAAGTCTCAAATGATCTGGGATGTCTTTGTCAGGTGTGACGGGGACGATGGGCATCCCCTCCAGAACACACATACCCATTGTGAGATGTTTTATCACTGTTCGTGCCATTGAAGAATATATCTTATATGAATTTGCTAAAATGGAAATACACAATGGGGCATGTGCAGTATACACAAATGATTTGTTAAATCAAACTCAGATTTATTTAGGCCCCGGGCTAACATTCTCTTGTTATAAATATTATATTTTCATTAAATAACAATAACATTTACTAGATGAGAGAATTTTCATTGCACTCATAACTCAGTTTTACATGCATTTTTCATGGGAACTAGGGAGACCTCTATACTGGTGAAACTACTATGCCAATTTGTCTTGGGTATTTTACATTGCTTTCGTTTTTATTTCATTGTCAGTAGTGGCTAAAGATGTTAATGAAGTTTTTGCCATTAACTGTACCCCAGTTGCCATATGATTGCCAAAGACATTTCAATGGAATAATTTCTTAAATGAAAAGTGTACAAAAATATATGCCTTCATTTCCAAATATTAAAAAAAAATCCTTCAATAGCTTATATTATGCAAAGTCTGTCTCTGCATTAATGTGATGTAAACTTTTTAGAGTTGTCATGGTCTTTAGTTTCATCTTAATTTTATAACTTCATTATCTGCTCCTGTGACATTCTGAAAACTTGTGTGGCAGAATTTTTAATTAATTGTATATTTTTTCACTCTTGGTTTATGACTGAAGAGAAATATAAGGTATTGCTCTTCAGACACATTTTTAAAGTTTTATATTATTTGAAAAAGTTTGAGTAGTAGAATTTCTTTTGTGTGAAGTTATGGAATATCACAAAACAATAGCGTGCAAAATGATTAGCAATATTTAACTTCTTTTACCCTAATGGCTTGTGTCCCACTCTCATCAAGGCCAGTTTCTCCCTAAGGGAAAGAGGAAAGCACATACTGTGTTAATTGCACCACTTTCATAGTCTTCCCCTAAAGTGAGTAGGCTGCAGTAAGCCATGGCATAGCACTGATGTCTCCTGGTAAGGCTGGGGTTGGTTTTTTCACACATAACCTTCATGGATTCTTCAGGATTCAAATGCTGTTTGATTTTCGTTGCATATTATTGTTATTTATTATCATTTCTTAGTATTGTTTAGCACCTAGGAGCCCTAATCATGGGCCAGAACCCGTTGTGCTAGGCACTGTACAAAACAGACAGTCGCTGCCCCAAGAAGCTTACAATCTAAGTATAAGACAAACAACAGATGGCTATGGACAGCCTCAAGGGGGTACAGAAGGAAACAATGAGAGATTATGGTTAGGCAGTGTCTCAGCACACTTCCAGCCTAACTATACAAGAAAACCAAGACTACTGAATTGATAGTAAGTAAACTAGTTGGGAAAAAACTAATTAAGATTTGCAATATGATGGGCAAATTCATATCAGTCAATCCTGGGGAATTGTATTATTGTAAATTGTTTTTGTATCATAACATTTTGTCCAAAATGTGTCATCTGAAATACTACAAGCAGCAGTCCTTAAAAACAAAAAAATCCCTAAAAAGGTATCTTGTCAAATTGGATTATATCCTATTAGATGACAGTGGATGCAGCATAGCCTGGTACCTTGTAAAATGACAACACAATTCAACATGATGCTTGGAAAATTAGATAAAAAAATTGTCTCTTAATTTCTATCATGTGCTATCACACCAACTAACTACCTTTCCATCCAAAAGTAAGTATGATTAATTTGTCATCGTGTGTGTGTGTGTGTATAATTTGCTTTGCTTTGCTCGGTGGTGGGTCTTTTAACTGAGGGTACTGTTATATAAGCACATTTTTAATTCAACATAAAAATACCTAGCGTGTTCACATTATGTTAAAATGGCAAATGATGTACAATATTATGGCATCGCTAAAGCACATGACCCATATGTTTCTGATCCAACTAAATCAAAACAGTGACATTTAGCCTGGCAAAATTCATACTGAGCTCTGCATGAGGAGCCAGATATTTCTCTTCATTCCTGAAGAAGTGCAGAAGGGGAGGACAGATATGGAGCTCCGGTGCTGCTACCACACACTGTTGCCTCATCCCCCTGTTGGTACATCTGAGGTTAAGATTTATAAGTTTCAATGGATTTAAAGGGATGTATGCCTGAGAGAACTGCTCTTTCCCTGACTTCTCTTTCCCACCAGTAACTTTCCTCATTGGGATGATCAGATCAGATCTCCATTGCAGCAGTCATGGAGAAGTGCCTATGGCGTGGGAGGAGATGTGTGTGTGCGTGCATGTGAGTGTGAGAGAGAGAGATCCTCAGCTAGCATAAATCAGCATAGCTCCAGTACTTTTGCTGGAGCTATGCCAGTCTGCACCAGATGAGGACCTGGCCCACAGCGTAACTGTCTTTCCCGTTGGTGTCCTACCTGCTCTGATATTTGGCTTTTTCAGCTCTCCTCTGTTTTGTGGAATTGGAGAGGAGCTTATAGGTCCATGTGGTCAGTGAAAGAATCAGGTAGAGAAGACATGGCTGGTGGCCAAACATATATAGCAGTAAATAATCACAAGTGAAAGGTCCAATGGGACGATCTTCAAATATCTCCAGATGGAAGCGTTAAAATGTGGAGCCAGGTGTCAAGATTCCCTTAGCATGGATAATTCAGTTTTTTGGAGAGGTAGCAGAAATCAGAGGAAAGGCAACAATGAGTAATTGTATCATCTTTCACTTTGAATTTATGCACAGTGAGACAGATTCTGTCCCTCCTTTGCTCTTCCTCCCATACTAAGACCTTGAGAGGTAGGAATCCTCCTCTCATCAAACCACATGCCTTGGTATGAAGTGTTTTTCCATTGTGACATTTATGGCCAGATTTCCAAAAGTACTCAGCACCCATGTGCTGGGATCTTCTCAGATTCTGGTCACTAACTGTGGAACCAGCATTTCAGAAGAGTTCAGCTCCCACTTAGGCACCAAAATAAGTTGCCAGCACATCAGATACTGCACTCTTTTGAAAATGTGTCCATGAATGTCACAATGGGAGCTACTGAGTGTGGAACACTTGTGAAAATCTGGCCCTCAGGGCTATTCATGCCCCATAGGGGCAGGCAGCATTTGACCTGAAGTGACCCTTGCAGCTTTGGGCAGACTGGCTCACAGCTTGGGCCCTCTCTGCCTGTTACCTCATTAGTTAATGTGGCTACATAATTCATCCCCTTCAAAGTTTTGATCTTAGATTTTTTTTTGCTTGTTTTTTGTGTTTCACATGAATTAGAGGACAGAAAGTGTTCGCTGTGGAAAAGGTTGGGAAAGTTAAATGGAAAAAAAATAAGCTGTCAGATTCATAACACTGTGCCGTAAATAACTAAAAACCTCTCTAGATATGGTAAATAGTGTCTTCTGCTTTCTGTTTCAATACTGAAAAAATAATTTCATTTTACATTACTTCAGACTGTCCTGCGACATTTTGAAAACAATAAATTGGCAGTACAATTGGCAGTGGGTGCAATACAGTAACAAACACATATACTCTGACAAGTTTGAAGTCAATGAGTTATCAAGCAGAAGGTACTGTACACAGTAAAAATGGTTTGCTCAACATCAAATGAGTTACATAAATGGAGAACTTACATACCCAGAATAGCCTATAATAATAGTTTGAGTCTGAGAAAGAAAAACTCATGAGAAATAAACCGCAGTTGAATTTTTGTACCTAATCTTTCATGAGAAATAAGACTTTAAAATTATCACAAGCATAAAAGCAACACTGAAACAAATTCGCCCTGAAGCTGTCTAAAAATATCCAATCTAACCAAAATGAGGTAGCAAATCATGAGCATTGGGCATCATTGTTTCAAATGCATGCAATGTCCGCTTTAAAACATGCAAACTGATACTTCATTCTTAGATTAAACCTTCCTCTCTGTTGACCTTTGTGGCCTGTGGCTTTTATTATTTCCAAATGTAGAATATGTTAGTCTTAGCACAGTATTTAAGAGATTGTACAATAGCCCAGCAGAAAGCCATGATTTCCTCACACTGTGAACCTTTTAAGATACTAAAAAGCTTACTGCTCAAGCTAATTTTTGCTAACATGATTGAATTAACATGTAAAGGCTTCAGCGAATTCATTTTGATGTCTTCATGTTTCTTTAAAAATAGATTGTTTTATAACTACCATGACTTTAACTTTTAACTTGAATATTGACAGAGCTCCTCCCACCCCCCCAAAAAAGTGAACGCAAACCACTTTTTAATCTTGTAAACAAAATTCCCACATCTATGTGGTGTTTGATAAGGCCAAAGGTGTGGGGTTTTTTGTTTGCTTGTTTGTTTGTTTTAAACGAGTCATGTGGTAGTAAACTACTTTTGCGAGTGAAGCTTCACAGGGCTATTCAATTCATTAGTGAACAAGCAGACAGACTAATAAAATGAAGATGATAAAAGGAAAACAACTTTAATACTCACAAATAGTGTATGACCATAGTCACAGTGGGAATTCTAATGGCAGTACTAGGTAAAAATCACTGTAGTGAAAAGACCAGATGGCTAGTACGTGAAGGAGTAATAAAAAAATGTGTTCCTATGACAGCTGTTGTTTAAGTGGTTTAGGCTAATAAGCATATGTTAATGTTATAGATATTCAGAGCTAAATAGGTCTGCTGAATTTCATGTGCTAAAACTCTGTCCTTTGATTAAGCGGTCTTCTGTAACGTAATTTAAAAAAGTAGAAGGAAGGTTTCATAAATATCCATTGATCAGACTTAAAAACCACCAACATGCTTTGTGTTTATTTTAGGGCTTTTCAGCCCAACCTTTTGAGACCTTCTTGATGGTAAACAAAAAAACAGCTGTGTCTCAAAGAGAGAGCACAGTGGCTGGAAGATTTTGTTGCTTTATTGATGTTAAATTACCATATGAAGGTTTCATCATTTCTAATGGAATTTGAAAGGCTTCTTTTACTTATGATCAAAGCTGTGTGAGCTACTGGTGTCCTAAAGAGAAAATTCTTACCAAAATAATTCAGTGTAATGTTATATACCTGTACCCCTGTTCTTTTACATGGTATGTTGGCTCTCTGGGATTTTTTTAAATTTGTCCTCTGTAACATCACTGAAATAACTCACAGAAAGGGAAAAGTTGTCTGGAAAAGCTGTGAGATGTAATAATACCCTTGGGTCTGTGGGAGTGTGTGTGTGTGTGGGGGGATAATCTTAAAAATCTGTTGAACACAGGATGCTAAATGCTCCTAGGGAATTCACAGAGGTCTAAAACAAACCAGTTGGTCACGATATAGTGGGAAGTAAGTGCTAGTGCACCTACTCAGGTCCAGATTGGATTGTGGTCTCCTGGCAATGCCTGCTCATTAAAGCACTTAGCTGCAGATTGGAGAAGACAATGATATTGCAAATAGCTACTGGATAATGGCTCAGGTGGCTGCTCAGAGTACTGAATCTGTCATCAAGTTACCCATCGTTTTCTAGCATAGCTCTTTTGCCAGGATGGTGTTGCCACATACAATGGCTGTCATCAGGTCATGCTTCCCCATCTCCAACCTCCCATGCTCTCTGTTCCAGGGGAGAGCCTGCCAAGCATGTGGAGAGAAATGGGTTGATGCTGCTTTGGATTTTCTTCATCTGTCAGTTTAGGGCCGTAATAGTGGATTTCAGTGCTTTTCCGCTTCTCCATGATGGACGATAGGATTGGGAGAGAGCAGAAAAGATACAGTTGTTGTCATTTGTCAACAGACAACACATCATTACCACAAGAATTTGCTATTTTAAGAGCAAAGTCATAACAAGATCCAATGTCTGGAAGCTGAAACTACACAACTTGAGACTAGAAATAAGTCATCCATTTTTAGTGATGGTGATTAACCATTGGAACAAATTACCTAGCCATATGATAGCTTAATCACTTGCAATCTTTAAAATCAAGACTAGGGTTTTTTTTCTAAAAGGTATTCTGTAGCTTAACTTCAAGTTATGGGCTTGATGCAAAAATCATTTGGTGAAATGCTATGGCCTGTGCTATGGAGGAGGTCAGACTAGATGATCATAGAACTCCTTTTTGGCCTTAAATCTCTTAATCTGTGAAAGCCTGCTATCTCAGATACCAGTCTGTAGCAACTTGTCACATATGTTCTCCAATTTTTATTACTTACCCTTGTTCTCTTTTTTTGGTCTTTCTGTATATCCTGACTATAATTTTGAAAGGTGCTCTCTGAACTGTGATTTCTGGGTGACAACAGAAATGTGATAATACCTAGCTCCTATGTTATGTTTCATCTGTAGATCTCAAAGAGCTTTACAAAGTTGATCGGTATTGTTATCTCAATTTTACAGATGGGAAATTGACGCATGGAATAAAATGACTTGTCCAAAGTCACCCAGCATCAGAGCTAAGAATGGAACCCAAGTCTTTTGTGATCCACTCCATTGCTTTATCTACTAGGTCACAAAGCTACTTTACAAACTTATTTTTGAGAATCCTATGAGATGTTACCTGTTAATTTTTGGTGTTTTGGTGGCAAGAGTCAATAACACATTTGTTCACAAGACTGGCGTTCTATTAGCACACTATTTTAGCTTCCTACAGAAATCATTCTCTCAGAGATTAAAAGCAATTACTTCAGATTTTCTTACACTTCAAATAGACTTCAAATAGCAAGTAGATTATAAAAACAACAACAACAACAACAAAACATAAGTTAAAGATGTTAAATTTAATCTGGGCACTCAGCATTCTGTGTAGATCAAGGTCTGGCGAAGCTGTTAAAAATCTTATTCTGATATTTTAACTTTGACTTACCTTTCTGGAACAAAAGAGGAGTAGTTGTTTCACAGCATAAACCAAATTTGTCCTTGAGGTAAGCCCATTGAAGTTAGTAGAGTAACACAAAGGATGATTTTAGACCTGTGTGTTCTCAAAATGGAGTCTCCATTTCTGCCTCTGGTAATCTCACAGGAAATGTGTGGATTCTGGGACCCAGTTCTTCTTCGAGTGATTGCTCCTATCCATTCCATGTAGGTGTGCGCGCCGCGCGTGCACGGCTCTTGGTTTTTTTTTAGCCTAGCAGCTCCGGCGGGCGGCTGGGCTGGCTGGCGCCCGCCGCGTGGATGGCGTATACCCCCCCCGCCCGGCTCCCGCCTCTTCTTTCCCTTTTTCCGCCCTTTGGCTGTGTAGTGGAAGTGTGTCTCTCCTCCACTCCCTAGCCAGCTTCTTCCCTTTCTCCTACTTATAGTTATCATAGTTAAGTTTATAAGTTTAATCTATAGTTATAGTAGTTAGGTATATATTTCATTAGGGGTTATAGAGGTTAGCCCTTCTTCTTCGGGGGCGGAGCTGCCCGGACGACGGCGGGAAAGCCGCCTGCGCGGCTTGCCAGCGACCCGGTCAGACCCACACGACCGCACACCTCCGCTGTCGGAGAGAGGCTCACGGAGGCTCGGACAGTGGCCCATTTGCGTCGCTTTCGCCGCTAAGCCGCGCCGAGGACGCGGCGCTTGACTCATTGAACCCACCTCTCCGGCCTCCGCCCTCCAACCGGCCAGCAGCACTGCTTGACGCGGAGCGCACTGCTACGCGCGCCCCCGGCGACCGCCCAGCCACGTGCCGACGGAGGCCACTCACACCACCCACACCGCCCCGGCCCGGGCGCCCGCTCCGGCGGAAAGGAAGTGCAAAAAGAAGCAAAGAGCAAAGCAAGCGACGAGCCCAGCAGCTCAGACCCGCGAACGGCAGCTGGCCAGGCTGTGCGCAGCGCTGCACCGTGCCGGCGCGACCCGCCCGCGCGACACCGCGAGCGCCGACTCACGCTGCGGTCCGGAGGCTGTGCGGAGCGAGGCAGCGTCCGACGCCGCCCGCTGCGGCGCGCGCGACGCTGATTCAAGACAGCTATCGAGCTCGCCGCTGATGCCGGCGCCAGCAGCGGGTGTGGGAAGCCACTTCCATTGCCAAGCCATTTCCAATGCGTCGTCGGCCCGCCGCCAGCACCGCCGCCAGGCCGCTCGCCGCCAGTGCGCGTCCCGCTCGGGGCCACGCACCGCACGACGCACTTCCACGGCGATCCGCGTCGCCTCCGCGCCGCCACCCCGTCCGGCGCGAGTCAGTCGCCGGCCCGCCGGCACCCGATCGCTCCCGCGACGGTCGTCGAAGCCGCCGCGTAGTCAGTCCGTCGTGACCAGTACAGGTCCGCTCAGCGGCACACGCGTCCGCGCCCGGACTCGCGTGCACGCGCCTTTGCGCGTCCCGCGGCGCATCACTCACGCCCACCAGATCTGCATCCTGCACGGAGCGGGTCGAGCTCGGCGGACGCGGACGATCCCGGCCCCGGGGGCGCGGTCGAGCGGCCCCGCGCGGCGCGAGGGCCGCGGGCCCGGTCCACCCGCGGCGGTCCCGACGGCCGGCCGGCTCGCGCCACCGCCGGCCCACCGCCACCCGCTGGCGCCCTGGCCATCGCCACCACCGCCCCGCCCCTGGCCGGGCCAGCCCCTCCCCTGGGGCCCCTCCCTTCCCCAGACGCGGCCTCCTCCCTTTGGCCCGGGGTCCCTCCTTCCACAACATGGACGGGGCTGGGTCCCGCGGGCCACGGGCGGCCGGTGGCCCCCTCACCCCCGCCCGCGTCAACCAGGCAGGCTCCGCCAAGTCGGTAGCCACTGTAAAAGTCGGCCCTCCGTCCACAGGCCTCACGGCCCGCCCCACCCGCCGCGGCGCGGTGCGGGTAGCGGTTCCGGGAACCGCCGGTGGCCTCCCCCCCTCCCCGCTGCCGCGTCGCCCTCGGGCCCTCCTCGCCCGCCAGGCGGTGGCAGAAACAAGCCTCACCCCCGCCCGATCGAAGACCAAGACTCACCAGGACCTCGACCGAAGATGCTTAAAGTCGGAGCCCATCCAGGAAAGAGAGGAGGGAGGTGGGACCCCCATCGCGGACGTGGTGGGGAGGGCGCCGCGTCAGGCGGAACAATACAGAAAACAATGCCGAACCCTCCTCCGCCCGCTGTGCCGCCGTCCCCCCGCCGCGCCGTCCCGCCGACCTCCTTCGTGTTCAGTACTCTCCGGACTCTCCATGAGTCAATACCTGAATGACGAGGGGACCCGCTGCCAGTGCCGATGACGCCGGCCCAATGACCGCCAGGCCATGCTGCAGCTAAAGCGGCGAAGCTCCAGCGCGCATGGAAACCGTATCCGACGCTATGTGGCAGCGCGGCGGCTACCGCTCGCGAAATGGCCTCTCCAGATATACATTCAACATCGCTTAGCTCGCAGGACCATTCACAAATCAGTTCGCGGCGCCAGGAGGAAGGAAACAGTTCTTCCACTTGCTGGGGGAGGAAGCTGGCTTCCACCGGAGCCAGGCTGGCTGCCGCGCGCTTAATTAACTCGCGGCCAGGGGCAAGGCGCTCAGGGTAACACCGAGACGACTGGAGGTGCTCAGTCCTCTCCTCTTCCTTGGTCAGTGAGGCTATTTTCCAGAGAAGAGCTTGAGACACGACGCAACTTCAAGAAGAGATTACGGTGGCCGGATTCAAAAAACATGGCAGCCACACAAAAAGAATCCTCCGCGCATACGCCGAGCGCCACACCCAGCGGCTCAGGCGACGCCACCATTAACCTTTCCGGCTCAGCCCCCTTCGCCCCAGACTACCACCGCGCGCCGTTCCCACCGCGCCAGCGGCGCTCAGGCCGGGATCGCCCAAGGCCCTCCCAGGGCCGCAGGGCCTCCACCGGCCGGCTCTCGATCGTCCCACCCCGCCCCGCCCCCTTCCGACAAGCCGCCTTTCTTCTCCTTCTCCTCTCTTTGCGATCAGGTTCCTTCTGACCCTCCACTTCCTTCCGCTTCAGTCCCCCAGCCCCCATCTGCCTCCCTCCAGTCCACCCCCCTCTCAGCCTCGCACCCCCCCCCCACCTCCCTCCCCCTCCCCCTCCCCTCCCCCCCTCCCCTCCCCCTCGTCCACTCCAGGAGGTCCTGAGGAAGTCCAGAGGAAGGGTGCCCCTCAGCAGATCGAGGCTGGGGATTCTCCCAAGGGCCTTTCAGATCCAGGATTCCAAATTAGGCCCTCCCCTCCTCTCATCAAGCTTCTTCATTCCATCCTTCAAAGGACCTCCATGGCTCAACAGATGCCTGTGCAAGCTTGGGCTTCGGATGACGACAGGGTCCATTATCCTTCCCCCGAGTCTGCCTACTGGGGTGCCTGCCCTCGCCCCACTGAGTGCATCATGTGGCAATCTACCCCCCACAGGCGCTTCGCCCGCGCCGCCGTCAGCGCTTCGCGCACCCGCGTCGCGCTGCGTCGGCGGCGCACGCGCTCGGGTATTCGCCAACGCCGCTGCGCGCCGTGCGCCCTACCCGTCCCTACACGCGTCCGGCGGTCATATCTCGATTCCCTGGCACTGGTGGCTGCTCTCTGAACGCGCTCGGCCGAATCAAGCCTCGTGGCCCTCCTTGTCAGCCGGTTCTCGGCTCCCTCTGGCAACACGCAGAGTTGTCAACACTCCCAGCTGCGTCCCTGACTCAATCTGGGGGGTCACCTACCAGCGTGGCCGGGCGTCCCAGGCCTCTCCCGACGGCACGCTGCCCTTTTCCGGCCTCCTCCTCGCACTGCCTCCCCGCCCGCCATCGGTGACGCCATGGCACCGTCGGTGACGCTCCACGCGCCTCCGCCTGCTGGCGGTGTTCGCGCTCGACCGCATCTGGCGAAAGCCGCCTGTAGGCCTAATCCTAAATGTGGCCGGCTCGTGTGGCCGCCGGCATCGCGACTCCAGAGTCGGTGGAGGAGGTGGCCACGAGCTCCTCGCTCCCGTGTCACCCTGGGGCCGCGCCTCGGTCCCGCTCGGCGCTGGGGGCTGGGCGCGCCCTGGCTGGGCCAGGGCCTCGGTGCCACCCAGCCAGTGCCTCCGTCACACCAACTCCTCTCGCTCTCCTCGGCGCTGGCTAGCGGCTGCTAGCTCCGCTTCACTTTTCCCACAGCTGTCTTGGCCGGCACAACAGGCTGGCTAGCCGGTCTCACCTCAGCCAGAACCCAGCCATGTTTTATGTCTGTCTGGCCGCAACACCACAGCCATGTTTTCTTGCAATTTGGGCGGGATCTGGGATTTCTCTAGCAGGCTTCTCGCTCAGTCTCACCTTTTTTCCCCAGGCCCCACCTCCGCTTTCGCCTCATTCGCTTTCTGCCTCCCCTCGCCTCTCATACCGCCCCTCCTTTGGCCCCCATCTTCCAGAGGTTTGGTCCCACCCGCCCCTCGCCCAGCTTTCCCCTCCTTCCAACCACCAGTGGTCAGCTGCTTCCGGCTCCTTTCCAGCCAAGCTCAGGATCCCTCTTCTCGGTGCGTTCTCTCCTCCTTCGCTGCCAGACCTCCGCCTCTTTCGTTCCCCTCCGTTGCGCCGTCCACCGAGTGTTCCCCCCTCCGAGAGAGCGAGACCCGCATCATACTCTGCAGACGGCACCGCCCCCTGCACCTCATTGCTGTCCGCTGCTGGCCTGGACGCCCGAGGACATGCGGAACTGATTCCCCGGACGGCCGGCCCAGGAGTCACGCGAACCTGCATCCTCTGTGCATCACCCGGCCAACCTGGTGGTGAGCGCTTCGAAGACCGTGATGCGACGCGACTCGCTGTGCCTGCCATAGCCCTCAGCTGCGCAGGACTCGCTGCGCTCCAAGGTGCCTTCAGTGGGTAAGCGCTTGCCTCTCAGCTGTGCAACCAGAGAGACCTTGCCTGGCCTGTCCTCAGCTGACTGCTCGCCCGGTCTTCTTCAACTTCAACCCTCATGGCTTGCCATCTATTCCCTTCGTGCCATCATCTGGTCGTGCTCTGCCAGCTCGTCCCCTGCCTCTGCACCTCTCAGCGTGGTGCTCAACTGCTGTCAGCCACATTTCTCCTGCTCCGCCGCCTCACCTGCCACTGGCCCTCCCTCCTCCTCATGGGACCTCCTCGCTGTCCCCTCCTCGCCCCCCTCGTGGGCTCCCTTTGCTCGGCGCCCACCCTCTCATGCTCACTACCTGCGGGCTCCTTTCGCCTACCTCCTGGCAACTTAAGGTGTCTCTCGTCCGTCTTCGCGCCCCCCCCGGCGGGCCCCACCAGCCACCCGTGTCTCACTTCGCCCACCCGGCCTTCGCCCCCAAGCCTTTTCGCATACCGCGCCTCCTTCGGTTCACTCGGTCTTCCCCGCCCCACTTCACCCCTTCTCTTCCCAGCAGAGCCAGCCCACAGCCGCCCTCCAAAGAATCTGCCGTGCCTCGCCCTCGAGCAGCGCTCACCGCGCCCCCGGCGGCTGTGCGTCTTCTTCCCAGGACGTGGCGCTGCCCACTCCTCACTCAGCGCAGCTCTGGTCCCAGCTCTGGCAGGCGTGAGCCCTCAAGCGCTCCTGTTCCGTCTCCCTCCACCCCACTGCCCGCCTCGCGCGCTCGACCAGAGCCGATGCCTCATCGGCGCTTCCACCCATCCAGGACATCCCAGCAACATCGCCACCCTGATGACAGTCCATGCCTTCTGCTCTGCGCCCCTCCCTTCAGCTCACTGCCCAGCGCACTAGGCGCCATGCTCATCGCCGCGCGCCTCAGTGCTGTCCCCAGCCCTGGACGAGAGGAAGCCCGGTATTGGGTGCTTGCCACTACCTATGGAACACATGATGGGAAGCCACCGCGGAAGAAAAGGCGGAATGGGATAGGAGAAGTAAACCTGTAAGATCAAATGTTGTTATCACCTATGTCAACGAATCCCTTTCCCTTCCCATCTCCGAGGCCCAAGCTCCACTCTCCTGGAGTACCTTGCATTTCATATACAGCAGCTGAAGCAACATTTCAGCTTTTCAGAGATTTTTCTGTGGAATCCATCCTGTCTGGTTAACAGCTATCTCCTCTGTCACAATGCTAGATTCTTTCTGTAGTGTCCATCTCCACCCTTAAAAGTTGTTACTCCACTGGATATTCACCGAGAATCCTCCTCTTACTGGGCTTATGGGCTGGAACATGCAGTGAGTGTTCAAGGTCTCTGCTCTAAGTAAAACAGTAATAATTTCAGCCATACAGATGCAATATTGAAAATCATAAGGAAGGTGAGAAAACCATTTCATAGAATCCTAGAAGACTGAGGTTGGAAGAGATCTCAGGAAGTCATTTAGTCCCTCCCCTTGCTCAAAACAGGACCAACACCGAATAAATCATCCCAGCCAGAGCTTTGTCAAGCCAGGCCTTTAAAACCTCTGAGGATGGAGATTCCACCATTTGTAATGCTCTAATCCACATACTTTTAAAAGTTTGGTCTTTTTGAAAAAGCTTGAAATCATAACCATTATTTGGCCCAAAAAATAAATGGTAACATATAAAATTAAATGGGATATTTAATTTCATTGATGCTCTGTTTTCTACACTGTTTTGATGGCTAGTAGATGGTTTTATTAACAGGTTTCAAAATGTACATTTTTATCTTTGCATCATAAATGTTGTTTTTTAAATAGATGTGGAATTTGTGTTGCCTAATTGCTGGTGATTACATAAAAACGCTCAGTGCTTGACGACAATGTCCCACAGTTCACACTATGAGGGTGTGAGTTGCAGTGCACACGAAAGAGCTGTGATGTAACTCCCTTGTGTGGACCCTGGAGGTGTGAAGCAAAAGGTTCCTATCTGTGTTACTATAGCACACTTCAAACAATACTGCATTAATGCTAACTAGGACCTTTTACTTCACATCCACAGCATCAACACAAATGAATTACAGCACGGCACTTTACGAACTGCTGTTCACACCCTCAGTGTCCCAACCTCGAAGCAATGTAGACATAGCCTCAATCTAATTTATGTGTGCGCAAAATACACATACATCAACACACAGATACCTGCAAAAACAACGAAGAGTCCGTGTGGCACCTTAGAGACTAACAAATTTATTTGGGCATAAACTTTCGTGGGGTAGAACCCACATCATCACGTATAAATACATAGTACATGAAAAGATGGGAGTTGCCTTACCAATGAGGGGTCAGTCTAACAAGGCAATTCAATTAATAGTAGAATACCAAGGGAGGAAAAATCACTTTTGTAGTGGTAATGAGGGTGGCCCATTTCAAACAGTTGACAAGAAGATGTGAGTAACAGTAGAGGGAAATTAGTATGGGGAAATTAGGTTTTGTAATGACCCATCCACTCCCAGTCTTTTTTCAGGCCTAATTTGATAGTGTCTAGTTTGCAAATTAATTCCATTTCTGCAGTTTCATGTTGGAGTCTGTTTCTGAAGTTTTTTTGTTGAAGAATTGCCACTTTTAAGTCTGTTATTGAGTGACCAGGGACACTGAAGTGTTCTTCTTGTTCTTGAATGTTATAATTCCTGATGTCAGATTTGTGTCCATTTATTCTTTTGCGTAGAGACTGTCCGGTTTGGCCAATATACATGGCAGATGGGCATTGCTGGCACACGATGGCATATATCACATTGGTAGATGTGCAGGTGAACGAGCCCCTGATGGTGTGGTTGATGTGGTTAGGTCCTATGATGGTGTCCCTTGAATAGATATGTGGACAGAATTGGCACAGGGGTTCAGGGCCGCCCAGAGGATTCCAGGGGCTCGGGGTCTTCGGCGGCGGGGGGCCCTTCCGTTCCGGGACCCGCCGTCGAAGAGCCCCGAAGACCCGCCGCCGAATTACCGCCGAAGCGGAACCCGCCGCCGAAGTGCAGCCCGGTCTTCGGCGGTAATTCGGCGGCGGGGTGTGTGTGTCCCCGCCGCGGGTCTTCGGGGCACTTCGGCGGCGGGTCCCAGAACAGAAGGGCCCCCCGCCGCCGAACTACCACCGAAGACCGGGCTGCACGTCGGCGGCGGGTCCCGCTTCGGCGGTAATTCGCCAGTAGGGAGTCCTTCCACCCTGGAGCGGAAGGACCCCCCGCTGGCGAAGACCGGGAGCGAAGAAGCTCCTGCACCCTCTTGCCCCGCCCCCTCTGGGTGGCCCTGACCCTATCCACCCCCTCAGAACACCCACAATCCAACCCCCCCATTCCCTGCCCCCTGACCGCTCCCCCAACCTCTGCCCCCTCCCTGTGCCCTGACTGTCCCCAGGACTCCCTGCCCCTTAGCCAACCCCCCCGGCCCCAGCCTCTTACCCCTGGCTCCCTCCTCACCTGGAGTCTCAGCGCGTCGCTGAACAGCCGCAGCGTGTCTCCGGCGAGGAGCTCCACGCTGAGCGGAGGGAGCTGAGCTCAGCCCGGACCTCCCAGCCCCGCCCCCTCCCCACGCGGCTCTGAGCGGGGCGGGGCTCAGGGACCCCGCCGGAGACACGCTGCGGCGCTGTCTGAGGACGCCGCTTGATGTGCTAGGGCTCCAGGAGAGGGGCGGAGGCGGGAGCCTCAGCTGTTCTCTTGGGGGCCCCTGCGGAGCCCGGGGCCTGGGGCAAATTGCCCCCTTTGCCCCCCCCTCTGGGCGGCCCTGCAGGGTTTTGTTGCAGGGTTTGGTTCCTGGGTTAGTGGTTTTGTTGTGTGGTGTGTAGTTGTTGCTGAGTATTTGCTTCAGGATGGGGGGGAGGGCTGTCTGTAAGCACTTACACTCAAGGGGATTTCCCTCTACCCCAACAGATGGTGGAGAGTGATATATACCCATATGATAATCAAGACCATTCCATTGTAATTGCAGGTTATAATCCTTTCCTTGATGGAGGGCACAATAAATTATGCTATTATACTATAAAATCGTTCACTGCTTCCCTTACCTTCCACTAGTAAAATGTATTCAAGAGTCTCCAGGATATGTCCTTCAGCTTCTCCTTTGAATCCCAAGGCAACAAACTGCTTAAAAAGGTGAAAACCACTTCCCTTCAGGAATTGAATGATATCTACAATGTTTCATCTGTTCCTTCCCACTCCTGCATTTCAGTGATTTCACCCACACCTTGACTGAGTGGCTGCTTCATTAATATTTAAAGCATGTCTTGCTATTTACTCGCTATTTGTATTGCATTTGTTTCTTTGGATTTTTTGCTTGGCTCCTTATTCTTGATGTTTGAGCTCAGGAAGGATTTATATTTTTAAACTTTTTTCATTCATCTTATCTGCATAGCATAGAGGGAATAAAAGCTAAACCAGCTATAGAAAAAAGATACTACTGAGAATATTTGTACAAATAATTAAATTTAAAATCTACTATTTCCCAAATTATTTTAGAGTAAAATCATGATGTATTCTACACCAAAGCCCAGTGTAACTCAGGCTGTTTGTGAATGAGAGAACACCACTGCAGCACAAGAGACAGTATATGCTACACTACTGTTTCCTGGTCAAAAGTAAGGACTCAATCCTACATGGTGTTGTGTGCGCTGAAGTCCAATTAAATGAGAAACTGAGCATCACTTGCCTGTCCTTTTCCACTCTAGTTTTGAGTTCTACAATTTTAAGAATCACACTTTATATTGAGGGTATGTTTATAAAGGGTTAACAAATGTTTAATAGATGTTTTAATAAATGGTTATAGATTGTTCGAGAATCCAATGGGTCAATAGGTTGCTTATAGTGATCTATAACACGTAGTACCCATTCCTGTAACACGTTTATAACACCTATTAATCATTTATGAATCCCACATAAATTAATTACAATTAAATAAATTAATATAAAGTGTGACCATTTGAATTAACTTTTATATTTTGCTTAACGGAAAACAATGGGCCAAATGTTGCTCTCAGTTACAACTGTACATTTCATTGACTTGGTTCCCATATTTGTACCTTTCTAATGGCTTTGAAGCTGGCAAATGGGGGGGGCAATACACCAGTTCCCTCAGCAGTTTGTTTTCAATTACAGGGTTTGACTGCATCATGGCCTACTGATTTACCTTTCATGCTGGGACTCCTACATGTCAGAGAACTGATAGCTAAGAAACTAGCTGAAGCAATCTCAGAACCGTTAGCAATTATCTTTAGAATTCCTGCAGAATGGGTGTGGTCCTAGAAGACTGGAATAAGGCAAACATAGGTACCTATCTTTAAAAAAGGGAACAAAGAGTATCTGGGAATTTATAGAACAGTCAGCCTAACTTTGACACTGGGAAAGATACTGGAACAAATTATTTAACAATCAGTATGTAAGCCCCTAGAAGAATAACCAGTATAGATTTGTGAAGAACAAATCATGCCAACCAACCTGATTTCCTCCTTTGTCAGGGTTTCTGGCCTAGGGGATAGTGGAAAAACATCTTGATTTTTAGTAAGGCTTTTGAAACAGTACCACGTGACATGCTCATAAGCAAACTGATGTGGTATAGATGAAATTACTGTTGACCATATTCAAAGAGCTGTTATCAGTGGTTCGCTGTCAAACTGAGAGGGTATATCTAGTGGTGTCCCGCAGGGGTCAGTCTTGGGTCCGGTACTAGCCAATATTTTCATTAGTGGCTTGGATAATGGAGTGGAGAGTTTGCTTATAAAATTTGCACATGACACCAAGCTGGGAGGGGTTGCAAGCACTTTAGAGGACAGAATTAGATTTCAAAATGACCTTGACAAAATAGATTTGAGTCTGAATTCAACAAGATGAAATTCAATAAAGAGAAGTGCAAAGTACTTCACTTAGGAAGGAAAAAACAAATGCATAACTAAAAAATGGGGTTAACTGGTGAGGTGGCAGTACTGCTGACGAGGATCTGAGGGAGTATAGTGGATCACGAATGTAAGTTAATGTAAAATAATAGTGAAAAGGTTAATATTCTGGGATGTATTAACAAGAACGTCATATATAAGACATAAGGGGTAACTGTCCTTTTCTACTTAGCTCTGGTGAGGCCTCAGCTGGAATACTGTATCCAGTTCAGGGTGCCACATTTTAGGAAAGATGTGAACAAATTGGAGAGAGTCCAGAGGAGATCAACAAAAATTATTTAGAAAAACTGACCTATGAGGAAAGGTTAAAAAAACTGAGCATGATTAGTCTTAAGAAGACTGAGAGGGGACCTGATAGCAGTCTTAAAAGATGTTAAGGACATTTATAAAGAGGACAAGAAGTAATAAATATCTGAAGCAAGGGAGATTTAGGTTAGATATTAGGAAAAAATTTCTAACTAGAAGGGTAGTTAAGCTTTGTAATAGTCTTCTAAGAGAGATTGTGGGATTCCCATCATTGGAAGTTTTTAAGAACAGGTTGGACAAACACCTCTCAGGTATGCTCTAGATTTACTGGGTCCTGCCTCAGTGCAGGAGGCTGGATTTAATGACCTCTTGAGGTCCCTCCCAGCCGTACATTTCTATGATTCTGTAACTTGTATGTTTATTAGGTGTGGGATCAAGAGCTGTCTCATTTAATCTGCAATAAACCTAATGTACTGAAGAGCCCATAAAAGCTAAGCACAACATTATTTTCTCTGTATTTTCATAATCATTAATGTCCCATTAATGACAGTTTTCATTTTAATGGGATTTGTGCCACACAATTGGTTGCAAATCTGTATTTAATTATTTAATTTTTAATTCTCATTTGCTCTGAGAATATAACATCAGTTTACAACACAAACTTTAAATGATGCATATAAAAGGAGAGGGAATTTTCCTAAATGCAGCTGCCTTTGCATCTCTCGCCCATTTGCACTTCCTAATGAATCCCTTCACTACCAGAAATGATCTTGGCCATGGATAAAAACAGTTTGGGCACAAAATAAATAATATTCGAATATAAAATGACAGTGCTGTACTTGTCTCTTTTTGCTGCTGATTTGTTGTCTTTATTGCTATGCTGCATTTATTTTTATATAAATGTAGGTTTTGTATGTAACCAATGATATTAACCAATTCCATCATAATGATAGTCAGTCATAAAAATGATCAGAGAGGTATAACTTGTACTGAGAAGAATCTATTTTGATGACAGCACCTCAACAGCTCCTGTACTAACTCTTCAAAAGTGAACACTGAACAGCAGCTCACACCCAATTTCAAGTTCGGGAAAGTTCATATTGTTACTATAAATCAATATCAAATATATCACATTGTCAGTATGGAATCGGTCTGTCCTACATGTACATGTTGTCCCCCAAGTAATAGCTACCTCACAGCATCACAACTCAGAGCCGCATTCTTATGTACAGATGGGAAAACAAAAGTATTACCATTCTAGTGGACGTAGGTTTGCTTGTACCTTACTTTGCTTATGGTACATCTGGAAGGAATCCTATAGAAGCAGGGTTTTGGGCTCTGGCAATGCGTTTTATGTATTTTGGAAGATCAGAATCATGATGAGCTCAAGAGCATTGCTTCCACCACCACAGTCAACTTGATGGAAGTGTAAGGACACACCTTTTGTCACACAGATAACCCTTACACTCTTCTCCCAGTTTGAGTTAACTTGCTACCTTGCTTTCTTGCTTTCTGATCTGCACTAAAATAGTATGTAAAGATTTTGGACTCCTTTGGGAAAAAAATGCCCTATAAATGTGAATTATTATTAACAATACAGAGTACAGCAACCAACGTGACACATCTTAGGGCAAATATATAGATGTAAGTGGTTGTGACAGCAGAGCATCTGTGTCTCAGCAATGCAGAGCCTAACTATTAGGGTCTCTCTTCTTCATGTCTGTTGAAGTTGAACTCTTGTGCTTTGGCAATGTCTGTGTATTAGTGGGCAAGTAGAAGTTTGCATCTCCTCATCCTCTTCCCCAAGATGCTCATTTATATGTGGTAGCTGGCTTGTACTGAACAGTGAAGTCAGCAAATGAGGCAAGCTCTCTTGAAATGATGGAAATACTTATACAGCCATGCCCCTTCAATATAAAATACATTATTATCTTTCTTACACGTGCCAGGACTCTAGCTCCGCATGTCATTTAATTCTACCTTTGTGGGTAAGTGTTCATACGCATATACTGTGTATTTTCCCTAAAGAATTACATCAATTCCACCTCTGCAGACACTGTCAAGAGTGATTCTAATGCAGAACAAATTTAAGCAAAACCACTTTATTGTACATCTCATGCGTTGTCAGTTGGTTGCTGACTCTTGGCTCTGTTTATATCGAGATGCCAATGTGGGCCTCACTTCTGCAAGGTATTTAAGCACATACATATCTTTAAGCATGTGATTTGTCTCCTTGCTCAGAGAAAATATAAAGCATATGGATTAAACACTTACAAAGACAGAATTAAGTGATAAACATCATTAACACATGAGACGTGGTTGCCTGTGATAGCAGGGGACTGGACTCAATGCCCCGTGAGGTCCCTTCAAATCCTATGTTCTTTTCTTCTTGTGGGTATGTGAAATCTGGATATGCTTTCCCTGTGTGTTAATCTCATTGTCCTCACAGTGTATGTTCACTGATTTCAGTGGCGTAAACAGCTTTCTCAGCTGGGGCCATAGTCATAAACACCACAGTAATAGAATGCCTCAAACTCATTAATGAATTTACCCACACAACATCCCGGTGAGATAGGGAAGTATTCCCCCTTTTACAGATGGGGAAGTGGGGTACAGAGAGGTTAAATGATTTGTCCAGGATCACTCAGTAAATCCATGGCAGAGCCAAGAATGGAACTCAGCCTTTTTGAGTCCTCATACCTTAACCACAAGGCCATTCTTTTTTCTTTGTTAGCTTGCCTCATTTATTATTTGTTGTTGAGTTTGTGCCATTGCTTTTCCTGGCTGAGTTTTTCCAACATTGGAGAAGACATATAGGGAAGAGTCTCTTTTAAAACATATATTATCTGTCACCAGGTTTCCTGAAGAGCGTTTTCAGTGTCTAATTTCAACATATATTTCCACACAAAAAGTTTGTCTCTGTCTCTTCCACCAACATAAGTTGGTCCAATAAAAGACACTGTCTCACACATCTTATCTCTTTCAACACCTAAAGAAACCATCTCACTATCCAATCTGTATTTTATCAGCCAGGATTGTGCACAGATACTGTCTGTCTTTTTTTCACTTTTTGAGTATTTCTGAGTACATAGTTATCAGCAGGTATCAAATGCAAAGAAACATGTAGCCTCAAAGAGGACTATATAGAATAGGAGAGATCACTTGCACTGTTGTGCTTCTGCCCATTTAAACCCACCACCCTTGTCGCTTATAATTTAATCAGATAAGTCAAACAAATTCTGAGTGGTCATGGTGCCACACATGTGAAGATGTGGACGTGAGCATAAGAAAAGAACGGACCATCATAATGTTTTTGGGCAACGAACCTGGTTGTTTAAATCACCTTATCTTGTATATCTAATGCAGCTATATTATACTCATCATTGTAGTATACTTTAATTCAAATAAACTATGATGGAACTGATGAGCACCTGAAAGTAACTTTCAAAAAACAGAAACTCTGCCTTTTAAAAGTAACATGGCCAAATCTTGGCTCCTGGCCATGATCTCTTTGTAGCATTCTGGGCAGCTGAGAAATCCTCTTAGCTGGTGCTGTGTCACTTGCTTTGTCCTACAGATGGATGTAGGGGCATTCGTGGGTGTAATCTTCCACATTTCCCATCAGTGGAGCATTCCCCAGGAAACTGATCTAGTTGATATAACTTCCTCATAGCCACCTTTTTTTTTACCCATTCCATGTTCTGCATTAGTGTGGTTCAACTGGACCCAGGGATTTGGTCTGCACTGTACAAGTAAATAATGAAGTGCTATACATGTCAGTAAAAGGTTGGCTTTAAAACAGAGAATACATTAAGAATGTCCTACTTTGTAGCTAGACTGCTATTACAGAGTTCTTTATATTGTGTGCTTTGGATATTCTGCTTTCAAAATTGTCCTTTATACATCTTTGCACTTTTATAAGTATTTGTGAAATCCATTCAAGGCTTTAAAAGTTGTTTTCTCTTGTAAATTAGTGAAGGAAGGAATATCTTTTCTGCCAGTGTTTTCCCACTTCACTCTCTCTCCTTCCATTGGCATATGTGTGTGCCAACAGGGAGAGTTTGCACCTTCCACATTGGAGATGTGATTAGACTTTTGTAAATAAGAAGGATTTTTTTAGAATGGCATGGTTATCAACATTCTAGCTTCAGAAATTGTGACATATGGAGAAATGAGCAGATGTCAAACAGCAGAGAGGTGGCATCCCCTTGACACCTAGTCTAAGGGTATTTTTAGGCACAATCTCCTGTTTTCCCATTTCTTCTTCCTAACATGAGATTACAAATCTCCCTGAATTGTATTGCTCTTTTTCCCCACCTGTTCGCTATTTTCTTTCTTAGCTGATGCTATCTTTCTTGTCACTCCCTAAACATGTTTACTTTAGTATTATTATTGTTATTAAATAATATTTAATATTTATATTGTGGTAGCACCCATGAGGCCTAATCAGAATCAGGGGCTAGTTGTGCTAGATACTGAACAAACATAAAAATAGACACAATTCATGTCCTGAAGACTTTACAATCTAGGAGGAGGAGCAACACAAGGATTGAGGGAGAGTCAGATGATGAAGTGTTCCCAATTTTCATACATATTTGCACTGTTTATTTTATTTTTGTTGTAATATACAGTAATTAAATATTGGCTTTCCCCAACTGTCCCTCAGCCTAATCATTTAGCACTGGATATTGTGGCAGAAGTGGGCCTTGAGAAGGGATTGGAAAATAAGAGTGTGTAGTACATTTACACAAATGCTTATTCAGATTTTCTTTTAAGGGGACCTCGCAGCTTTCCCCAAAAAGATGCATGCACAGATGTTTGTTCAGGTTCTACATGCAATACAGGATCTCTTATGCTAACCACTGCAACATCTCCCAACTGCAAGTGTCTTATGTTAAGTTATCTTAGAAGGGAACAAGATGAAGGTGCTTTTCCCTGAAATTAAGATGTTTGGCAGTCATGGGATGAGCAAGTGCATGCATAAAACTTCTCATCTATAGGGAAATGGTGCATGTATACCTTGGGTACTATAGATTTGGTGGAAATGTTAAATAGATTTTATGGTGTCAAGCCTTTAAGCTTAATTGAGGGGTATTCTCAGTAGTTTTTTAACTTCACTTAGGGCTTGTCTATACTACAGAGGCTATGCCGGTATAGCTACATGCCAACATAACCCCAAAGGGTAGATGCATCCTACATCAATGGAAAGGGTTTTTCCATTCTTTAGGAACATCGCCTCCCTGAAAGATAGTAGCTTTGTCTTCGGTCGACATAGCTGCATCTACACTGGGGGTGAGGTTGGCATAGTGACATTGGTCAGAAGTGTGTTTTTTTTTCACACCCTTGACCATAATAGCTATATTGACCTAACTGTTAAGTGTACACCAAGCCTTAGATCAGTGTGCTCTTATATACATTTCTAACACGGCTTTAAAATGGCTGGTACATCAAATGACTGTGAAAGAAATCATAGATCTCTATGGCAGGTGGCTTTGCTAAATATAGTTGTTTAGCAAATTGCTCACTGAATTGCTCACTGTTTGAATTGCTCACTGTTTTTCTCCTGCAAGTTTGCTGGAACAATAATTTTCCTTTTTGAATAAGAAACATATTCCACATCATCTCTGCTGGGCATCAAAACTACAGATTAATTAGAAGCCAGTCAAGCAATCTATTTAGGAATTAATTACCTAGCATATAACCGAACTAACACTTTCAAGTTAGGTAAAGAAAATGCTAATGTGATTCATATTCAGCAACATTATTTCTGATGTGGAAGATGTCTTGATGGATTTGTGTGATCTTGTTAAACTGTATTTAAGATTCTTATAGTCAATGCATTATTTTTGAAAGCATACTACATTTAGTGATGGCTGTATAATAGCAATCATAAGAGAGTGTTTTGGATGAAAATATGGGGTAATTAATCAAGCAAGTTAATCATTGTGGAATTTAATGGTGCTTTAAACCACTATTAAAAATGCAAATTCTGCCACATCATTAGAGCCAAGGTTTAAATTCTCTTTACCAAAGCTGCAAAGGAAGGGAGAGAATGACACATGATTAAAGAAAGAGGATTTGTTTGATAAATAAGTGGTATTAAAACAAAATGTTAAAAAAAAACTACCTTGCCTCCCTCCCTCCTGCCCCCACACACAGATGCACCATTTTTTGGAGTAAAAAGTAAACTGATCAGAATAGTACAATTTGAATAAATATTCAGAATAAAATTGGAGGTTTTCAAACTGGTCTGCAAAGCTGGTTGGTCACATGGTGCTGTCTCTACTACTTGTTTCCAGCTGCTAAATTGCATGAATAAACTGTCAAAAATATATTAAACTTTCCCCAGTATAACTTTTTCACATAAGTAATTGCTGTTGTTGCCACAAAGATGTTCTTCAATGTAATTCAAGTTCTTCTTCAAAGGGGCTTGGCAATTTCCCCGCCCCCCAATGCATGTCACCTAATTTCTTCAAGTTCCAGGTGTAATCCAGACTCTCTTGTGCTAACCACTGTAACATCTCCTAACTGCAAGTGTTTTATAGCAAGATAATAACTGCAATCACAATAGGACTGAGAGTGGATGTGATCCACAAGACAATTCCTGTATTGAGAAGTGGTCCATGCTGTGAAAAAATTTGAGAACCTCCTCACATAAAGCTCTTGGCCAATACCTTGTCCATACTAGAAATGTGCACCAGTTTAACTAAACTGAGCTAAGAATTTATTTAATTAAACTACGGTAGTCACCTACTAATCTAATATAATTCAGAATAAGCAAGGCTTAATGTGTCTACATTGTGAGATTGCACTGTTTAGCTAGATGGATTTTTAAACTGATGTAGTTAAACCCCTTCACTTTTCTAGTTTAGAAAAGGCCTGAAATAAAGGGGAACCAATTCTGATCACAATCAACTTACCCCCTATAACTCTGATGTAGTTACTCCTGGTTTACGTCAGTGTAAGTGAGATCAGAATCAGGCATAGGGATTTTGCAAATAGAAAGCCCCATTGTTAGAATAATTTGAAAATGAGCTACTGAAAGCATTGCAAAATTTACCATAGGGGGCAATTATGCAATGGCAGGGGATGGACCAAAGCTGTTTCAAAAGGTTTTTTTAATTTGATTTTTATGATCCTATTTAAAAGAAGAGGGGAAAAGATGCCAATTATTTGAAAAATTTTACTGCAAACATTTAGGAAGCATAGCCTAAAAAGAAGGTAGATTTGTGTCAGAAAGAGGTAAATGCCTTCTCCTTTGCGCATGTCATTCCTTTTTTTAATAGCTGTTTTTAATAGACAATTTTCCAAATATATGCTACAGTTCAAAGTAAAATAAGTCTCAGAAGCAATATTTCTGCCATCCTGTCATTGCTGCTTCAACTTTCAGGATCTCAGTGTGTAACTATATGAGTAAAAAAATGAACAGTTTTTAAATGTTTTTAATAGTGTCTTTGAGTTTTTACTTGTCACCAATTACCAAATAATGATTCCTTGCATACATATTTTATTTATGCAGCTTTGTCCTAAAGTACTCAAGGAGGATATTGTTGGTTTTATTTTTCTGACCATTTTTCTTTTGAAATCATATTTTATGGCAATACTGTTTTTATAATTTCTCCTTTTAAATTGTATTCACTTGACATTACAGCATATTACATGTAAACATACTTCAGCATTTTTCAAGTGAATATAGAATATTCTGTTACTGGTTTTGTCATCTTACAATACATTATAAATCAACCTAAAACAATTTAGGGCCTGATTTTGATCCCATTTGTAGATTCCTGGTGTGGAAGGTCTCCAGTGAAGTCAATGTAGTTAAACTGGTGTAGATTCAGTGTCAAGGAGATCAGAATCAAGCCCTATTTCTTTGAGTTTATGTATCTTTTCCATTTCAGGTTCTTATCCTGTGATATGCTGATCAAATTCTAGGAGATACTGAGAGCCCAGAACTCTCATTGACTTCAGTGGGAGAGGATTGGAACTTTAGGAGCTAAATTCTGGACTCATGTACAGCCCATTTGCAATCCCATTGATTTAAATGCGGTTGCATGGTATTTAAGTCAGTGGACAATTTAGTTCTAGGTTTATAAATAAGGACAAAATACTTTACGTCAGAAGATACGTATGACTAGGATAGAGAAGTTATTTTTCCAGAAGGATCATTGGGCTCTGAAGTACACTTAACAATCACCCTTACATTTCTGCCTCTACCATGCTTTTATGTTCTGACTAGTGTTTGCCTTTGTGGCCTTGGCTTCAGTGTGATTGATTTCTGTAATTTCTAATGAAGTACAATGAACTGTGGTGGCAATTGAATTCCTCTGAATGTTGCTCAGGACTGTGGGGTGGGGTGTGTGTGTGTGTGTGTGTGAGAGAGAGAGAGAGAGAGCGCGAGAGAGAGCAAGAGAGCGCAGGGGTGGCTCTATGTATTTTGCCGCCCCAAGCATGGCAGTCAGGCGGCTTTCGGTGGCACGCCTGCGGGAGGTCCGCTTGTAACGCGGATTCGGCGTCCCCATTGCCAAATTGCTGCCGAAACCGCGGGACCAGTGGACCTCCCGCAGGCATGCCGCTGAAGTTAGCCTGACTGCTGCCCAGGGGCGGCTCCAGGCCCCAGCACGCCAAGCGCGTGCTTGGGGCAGCAAGCTGCGGGGGCGCTCTGCCGGCACCGCGAGGGCGGCAGGCAGGCTGCCTCCGGCTGTTTGCCTGTGAAGGGTCCGCTGGTCCCGCGGCTTCGGTGGACCTCCTGCAGGCGTACCTGTGGAGGGTCCGCTGGTCCTACGGCTTCGGAGGACCTCCCGCAGGCACGCCTGCAGCAGGTCCGCCGAAGCTGCAGGACCAGCGGACCCTCCGCAGGCAAACCACCGGAGGCAGCTTGCCTGGCATGCTTGGGGTGGCAAAATCCCTAGAGCCGCCCCTGCTGCTGCCCTCACGGTGACCGACAGGCCGCCCCCCGTGGCTTGCTGCCCCAGGCACGCGCTTGGTGCACTGGTGCCTGGAGCCGCTGCTGTGTGTGAGAGAGAGGGGTGTTTATAGTTGATATGGTACATTTATTGCTGTCAATTTAAATGCTCTACTTTGATACCAATTTTTCATTAGGAACCAGCTTATCAAGTGGTACTGATATTGTCAACTAACTGTATGAAAGGGTAAACAATGGAATACCCTGAATTTTACTGTATGTTTTAATTTCATAAAAGTAAACCCAAAGCCTCTTATGCTGATTTTCTGGATTTTTTTTATTTTTGATTGGATGTAGAGATGTGTCTGATGCAAAAACCTGGATGTGAACATTCCTTCTCAGTAATTTTTCAAGGGTCAAGAATCAGAACCCTAGACTAGATCCATAAAATGACTTAGGTTCCTAAGTCCAACATTTAGGTGCTACTGAGATCCCCAAAACCCCTGCTGAACTTCTGCCTAATTCTATAGACGCCTGAATTTCCCACAGGAATGTCCCAAGGTGCTTAAGCTTCTGCCACTGAGCATGGACACAGCTGCCTTGGTCTGGGTGCCCAGGCTCCTATCTCTCACATAAGCACTTGTGGGATTCTCAAACTAGGCATTTCTTGTGGATCCTGATCCAATAGGTGTTCCCAAAGCAGGGGCGGCTCTAGGCACCAGCAAACCAAGCTGTTGCCTAGGGCGGCCAAATCTAGGGGGCGGCAGGCTGGGCCGGTGGACCTGCCGCAGTCATGCCTGCGGGAGGTCGACCGGAGCCGCGGACGACCGGACCTGCCACAGGCATGACTGCGGAGGGGGGCTCGTCGCACGGCTCGGCTGGACCTCCCGCAGGCATGACTGCGGCAGGTCAAGCGGAGCCGCCGGACCCGTCCGCAGCCGTGCCCGCGGGAGGTTCGCTGTTCCCGCGGCTCCGGTGGAGCTCCCGCAGTCATGCCTGCGGCAGGTCCGCTCGTCCCGGGGCTCCAGTGGACCTGCCGCGGGAGTTCAACCGGAGCCGCGGGAAGAGGGGACCCGCCGCGGGACCGAGGAAGGGCGGCGCAGCACACCGCGCTGCCTGGGGCAGCCTAATTTCTAGAGCCGCCCCTGTCCCAAAGCATTCCTAAACCCACACAGAATGAAAGCAGGAAGAGGTGGGGGTGCTTCCCTCCTCCCCCCCCCCAATAACTTTAGCCTGGTGCTTAGAGCCCTCACCTGGGGTGTGAAAGATGGGGTTCAGTCCCCTTGTATACCTGACTTGGAACAGGGATTTGAATTTTGGTCTCCACCCTCCCAGGAAAAATGCCTTAAGCACTGAAATATGAAGTATTCTGGTGCAGGTCTCTCTCAATCTCTTCTGTTGAAGTTGTTCCACTGGTTATAATAATTAAATATTCTCCCATGGGAGTTCCCTAACCTTTGGGCTACAAAGTCATTTTCTCTCTGGCCCTTTGTGGATATAGCCCCCAGTCTGATCCTTATTGATGGACTCTATCTGCAGACTACATCAAAACTCTGGATCTGAAAATCCCTGAGCTACCTTTGAGATGGTGGGAGAAATTCAAAATCCAGATTCCAACTTTTCAGTTCTTACTCCTCTTTACAATGGAGTAACTTTGCCTTGGAAATTAAACAACAAAGCAAAAAATAATCAATCACTCAGCAGTATAAATTAAGACAAATGAAACAATCCACTGAGTGTACAGCATTCAGTTTATAGGGGGAGGTGATAAGCATCTGACAGAATAAGACCACAGAGCCTCTGTCTGTTTTAACTGATTTGATTTTGATCTGATTTAACAAATTGGATTTTTGCATTTAATTAACATCTTAGTTGGTCATTAGAATAAATAAATCACATTTCTGGGAGGTTTAATTCATATCAAATGGAAATTTGGCAAATCAGTCCGTAGTCAAGATGCATTTGTCTTTTGATTGTTGAGGGGGATGTTAAACAGAAATGGCTTAAATTGACTTTCATTTTATAGATCTAGAGAATAAAACAAAGATGTTTGGTTTCACATGCTCATTACACTGGAGCTAAAAAGGCATTTGGAGTGTAAACAAAGTTATTTTACAGTTATGCTACTTAGTCCACAGTCTGTTGCTACTTTTTGTTGCAAAATTTTGTAAGTATCCAAGATACTAAACTCTGAAAGTTGGTTTCTTTTTGTGCTCAGGAAGTATAAAAAAGGAATATATACACCTAGAATTATAAATACTAACAGATATGCTTATCTCTTGCAGTTTTCTGTGTTACAAATACTGTGTATTGAATAAGTTTCCTAGGTCCTATGATCCATGAGTTGTATGTTTAAAACATGGCAGTTCTGTATACAGACTGAGGACCAAATATGGCCATGAATAGACGTACTTTTGGCTTTGTATCATTTATGATGATTATTTGGTGTCCAGCACCATCTGGGCAATTTACAGGTTTAAATTGAGATATTCACAGTTTCACAGAAGGAGATCAAACACCATGCTCGTGCTGCATGTGATTGTATCAAAGAGCTAGAAAACTAGAATATAATCAGTTGTGATGGTCTGTGCAAAGACAAACATTTTGCTGGTCTTACTAAAGTTGGAGAATTTATGCTTAATCATATTTCCTCAGGGAAAGAGTTCCAGCTGTGTGGGCATATTACTAAGCAAGCATTGCTGTCAACACATCAGTCAGGTCCTGGTCCATCATGCAACATAATTGCCCTGATCAGTCAGATGAAGAGTTCTCTGGTGAGGGGAATACCTGGTTGGCATAGAGCCAGTTATACTGTACATAGGAGATGAATTAAGGGAGTGGCATGGGAGAAGAGAAGACTCAGCTGCATCACAGCCATCTCCTGCTGGCCTTATGGCCTTGAGGGTCCGTTACCAGCCATTGCAAGTAAAAGTGGATATGAGAGTCCTCCAGCTTTTGGCGGGGTAGGGGGAGGCTGAATCAGTCCCTAGCAAGTGGATCAGTTGATGCTTTCAGAAAGGGAAAAAAATACAAATAAAAATACAAACTACTTCAATATTCTGTGTATTCTTGTTTTTCTCTTTTGCCTTCTTGTTCTGGACTTGATAGGCTTTCTGAATACTAGATATTATAGCCAGGACCATAATTGCAATAATGCATGCCTGATTCTGCTGTCACACCCATTTTACAGCAGAGTAATTCCATTGATTTCAATACAATTTTCATGGGTTTAAGTGACAAGACAATCAGGCTCTGAGCCGGTATTCTATCTGTGCATTAGACAGAGACTGATTGTTCATTTCATATGTCACTTGCAGAACATCAGCTGCAGTGATGGCAAAGAGTTCACATAATACTAACACTTTATAAACAAGGAGAATGATTGTGGTGGTAGTGGTGGTGTTTCTATGCCCAATTTGTGTATAAACCCCTACTGCAGTTTAAATTGCTGTACTGAGATCTAAGTTATTTATCTCCTTAATATAAAGTAAAGAGAAAATTATATACACACTCAGCACCAAATTATGGTTGGCTGCTGCATGAAGAAGCACATTAGATAACTTGCAGCCACTAAAAGCAGCACAGATTGGAGGAGCAAATTCTAGTTCCTCTACAAAACCTGTGCAGAGACTACTTTTCAGACCTTTTACAGCAAGAGCTACGAAGGGCATTCTAGTACACAGGTTATTCCTAATCTGGGCAAGAATAGTCTACAGTGAGGGGGGGGAGGAGGCAGTTGTTTGTGGTTTGGACACCTATTAACACAGCCTTAAAGTGCACCTGTTTTGGTAGCTAAGAATAACATTTTTGGAAGTTGGCACTACGCATACATAGTACAGCCCCATGGCTTGCCACCTACGATGCATTTGGATATAATAGTTTCTCTGTGGATTGATGAGGAATGAAATGGCCAGTTCTGCTTTTATGATATGCAATTCCAAGGCCGAGGGGGGGAAATCCAATATTGGAGGAATGGGACATTTCTTATGGTTTGTCAGAAGTATATAGCCCCAGCAGTTCTATATTAGAACCTTAAATTGAAAAAAAAATCTAGGTAAACAAGAGGCAAAGTGAGCACAGCC
Organism: Mauremys reevesii; assembly: GCF_016161935.1. Classification (NCBI taxonomy): domain Eukaryota; kingdom Metazoa; phylum Chordata; order Testudines; family Geoemydidae; genus Mauremys; species Mauremys reevesii. The sequence continues at coordinate 73,547,092 of NC_052627.1, read as the reverse complement.
ACTATTGACACTGAATTGTGCTTGTTAAATAGTTTGTCACACTGCCTGGAAGAGGACACGTCTAAGAGCGCCAATCTCAGGTCAGAATTCAGGGCATATACCCCAGACTGATGGTGTACTCTATCACAAGATTTCAGCAAATCAGTTAATAAATGTGTGCTTCCAAAATACTGTACTAATTATTATGGAGCCACAGTCAGTCACCTTCAGGCCCTCATGCACCACACAGACAAACCAGACTTCTGTGATAAATGAATATTAAAAACCAGAAATCCCATATATTAGGTTTTTCCAGTTCCAAAGAACTGGACACTTCACCCCAGGTAACTATGTACTTCTGGATCTCACCCCAAAACCACATGGGTAGCCAGTCCTTTAGTAAACTAAACTAAAGGTTTATTAATATAATAAAGAGAGTTATTAAATGGTTAAAATGAATCAAGTACATTACAGTTGATTTCAGAATTTGTAGATCAGGACAATCGTAGTGATGTTAAATCTTCTAGCTTGCAGTACGTCTCTCTGGATCACCCAAAAGACTGGGGGAACCTGTCCATTGTTCAAAGTTTCCCTTTGTTAGAAATCATTATCCAGAGATCTGGAGCAGGAAAGGAGCTCTCAGTCTCCATTTATATCCTCAGCCCATGTGCATGGAAAGTTACTGTCACAAACATGGAGTCAGGGTTCACATGTTCTCCATGCCTTGCTGAGTCAGCAGACCTCCATTGTCCATATGCTCTCTGTGTGGTCCTCATGAGGAGCCCACTGGAAGAGTTGATTCTTCTTAATGGCCCATCAACCATGCCTGGCTGGTCTTGATGTAAATCTGCCTTGTGGGTGTTACAAACACAGAACAAAGATTCATAACTTCATATACAATGATAATACACACATAAATTGGATAACATTGTTCAACAGATTACAACTTTTCCAATGATCCCTTACAAGAGATACTTTGTATAAGATTTATCACAAACATGCAACAGTAGTGATACATCAGTGGTTGCAATAGTGTTGAAACCTTAGTGTGAACATGGTCATCTTTCTTTTTATATTGCATCACATAGGGTTCTAGCACAAGGTGAACAATAAAATAAATGAGTGGATCATGTATTTCCAAATTAGTATGTTCATGGTTGTGCATATGTAACTACGTCGCTGGCCCTGGGACTCATGCCCTGAAAGGTGAATATACCTCAGTACCATCATGGCTTGAGAAAAAATTCTCAAATGTTTTCTAGATCACTTTCCCAAAACAGTGTGCGTCACTCTGAGAGGAGTTTGCATAACAACTATATAGGTAACTAATACATGCTGTAGGTGGATAAATTATACAGTAGGTAAAATATATAGTAATATTTTTAGCAAGTTTGCAAGTATAGACAATTGCACATTTTTAGGGTGGAAGGATGAGAATTATACTAGTAGGTTTAATTATGTGTATGTCTTATGAGCTATGTTGATGTCATAATTTGTTCTTACAGCATAACCACATTACTGCTTTATCTCGCTCTCTTTTTACATCACCAGAAGAAATCAATGGGAATTAGTCCTAATTTGTGGAGTCCTTTTATGCATTAATTATTTAGTCACTTTGGATTGGTTTATCTATTAGCGCTTTCCATTGGTCTTGCCAAAATTAGTAAATTTTATTAGTAAATTGTTCAAATGATATTGGTATTCCATCATTGCGTATATTAGCCAGAGACTCCTTCCCAACTCATATGGTCTCATATTTATCTTCACTGCTTTTGAAACACTGATTTCCCAGTGTATTACCAGGATGGGTGTCTTTAAAATCAATATACAAATATGTGATTGGAGGTCTTTGGGCAAATGTTTGGAATAGTTTGTTTCTCTCCATGTCTTTTGTGAGCCTGATTCTCTTCTTACACTGGTTTCATATCTGTATAATTCTACTGACTTCATTATTACCTATTATTTCTGTTATGATAATTTCCCACGGTCACTGTCCATGCACACGCCAGAAGAAACAGGATGAAATCCTTGCCGCAGGGAGGTCAACAGCAATATTCCCACTGACTTCGTGTCACAGGATTTCACCCGCAGTCCCTGCACCAAAGAGAACATGATCTAATGGAGTTAATCCTCTCAGTTCAAAGCTGCCTTAAAACGTGCAGACATGGCCAACGGAAAATTGCCCCCGTGTAGGGCAATCCTTTAACACTATAGTGCTGCCAACATCACTCCAGATTTCTGTTGGCAAGGAACATGTCTGGGGAAAAGGAAGCATGGCCCTGGCCACGACTCCTATACCAGCATGATATCAGCTCCTGGAATGGTCCCTGAGGACTGTTGGCAGCTGGCACCTTAAGGTTGGTCTTTTTGTCTTGGTAGATCAACCCAGTGCTGAGTTAGGATCATGGGACCACAAAGATGAATTTTGGGCACTTCCCACCCCCGTCTGATCTTCTGCCAAGCACAGCTTGACCAGAGCAGAGAATCTGGCCTCAAATATGTTTTTTTTAAAATTCTCTGTGGTGTTTAGTGATAATCTTACAGAATTAAAAACCACCAACCCCCAAACCTATGATTTAGTTTCCCATGTAGGCCATTTATTATTTTGCTATGCTCTCAGCTTGGATGGTTAAACTAGTCTAATCATTTCCTAGTCAGTTTCACTCCAGTTCTCATGGACTGGGACTACCATAATGATACAATGCTGAAGTTTTTAAGAGTTTTATGCAAACCATGGAAATATTCCTAGAAATGAGGCACTTTTATGTAGTATAGTCCTCAAAATTTGCCTTTCTCATATATTAGGGCTGTCAAGCAATTAAAAAAATTAATCGTGATTAATTGCATGATTAAAGAAATGTATCACGCTCTTAAACAATAATAGAATACCATTTATTTAAATATTTTTGGATATTTTCTACATTTTCAAGTATATAGATTTCAATTACAATACAGAATACAAGGTGTACAGTGCTCACTTTATACTTATTTTTATTACAAAAATGTTCACAGTAAAAAGAGAAGAAATAGTATTTTTCAGTTCATCTACTACAAGTACTGTGGTGCAATCTCTTTATCATGAAAGTTGATCTTACAAATGTAGAATTGTATACCAAAAAACCCCATTGTTTTATACACCTAGGTCACAGAGCCACTCCTTCCTCTTCTGCCCCAAATCCTAAAATTTGGGCCTAAATTGGTACTGTGGTTGGAAGAGAAAGTTTGTAGTCACTGTACAGTTGTGTTTACCTGTTTAACCATAACCCAACAAGGAAGCTACCCATCTTCCCTCTGCTCCTGGTTCTTGTCTATTCTCCTCTTGGATCTAGCAGGAAGCATGCATTAGGAGGTCATGCCAGACTTGAAGAGACTTTGGGAAGGAGTCTGGAGAGGCTGCCTGGGAGGTGAATGTAGATGGACAGAAATCATGAGGCTCTCTATTCTGGGAGGCAAGTGCCATCTTCTGCCTCTTGGTGGGGAAGAAAGTGTAGGGGAGCTGGGAAGGAGCAAGCGTGGGGAGAGAAATGTAAGTGCTGCAGGAGAAGAAAAGCGACATGGGATCTGAATAAACTCATCGTAGTAATCTAAGGCTGAATATGCTCAACCTTAGAGGTCTAAAGGTTAAGCCACTGTACAGTATTAAAGCCTTGTGGTTTACCTGTAATATCTAAACTATTTTTATTTTCTAGGTCCTTTTCTGATTTCACTTAGGCTTTGGCTACACTTGCATTTCAAAGCGCTGCCGCGGCAGCGCTTTGAAGCGCTAAGTGTAGTCAAAGCGCCAGCGCTGGGAGAAAACTCTCCCAGCGCTGTCCGTACTCCACTTCCCTGTGGGGAATAATGGACAGCGATGGGAGCGCGGCTCCCAGTGCTGGGGCTTTGACTACACTGGCGCTTTGTAGGGTGTGTGTTTTCACACCCTGCTGCAGCGCTGCAAATTTGTAAGTGTAGCCAAGCCCTTAGACTGGTGTAAATCAGGAGCAATAACCCTAAAGTAAGTGGAGTTATACTGGTGTAAAAGGCAAACCAGGCTCTAAGTGTGTGCACGTGGGGATTTTTTACTGGTACTTTTGTAACTGTAGTATCTGAGTGCCAGACAATGTGTTTATCCTCACTCCAACATGCCAGCGAAGTATTATCCCTGTTTTACGAGAGGGAACTGAGACACAGAGAGACTAAATGACTTGCCCAATCTCACACAGATAGTCTGTGATGGAGCAGGGAATTGAATGTAGTTCTACTGAGCCTCAGGCCACTGCCCTGATTACTGTACCATTGTTCCTCTCTGGTTTTGTTTAGGTCCTCTTTTATAATCCATTAGCTGAGCAACTAGAGTAATGATTATAGGTTTAGCCTAGTTTCAGCATGGTAATCTGCTCAGAGTAGAAACACCAGAAGCACATAAAATACAGGAGATTCACACTGCTTAATAGTTCCTTTTAGTCAGGATTGTTGGTGTTTAATGGGTCAAACAACAATTGAGAAAGCATAAGAGCTGAATGAACCGCCCTCCATTTTCTGATGCTGAGAACAGTGACAGTGTAGGGAAAGTTGTATTGCTGATGGCTGACATGCTCTTTCCTTGGCCCGCAGTCTTCAATTTCCAGAGTGCATATGCCGTATCCATGAACACAAATATTGCCTTACCTCAAAAAAGGTGCTGATGCTTTTAGAATAGCCAGACAATAAAAAATGTTATATTATTATTTTCTTTCCTATGCAGGGTGCTTTGAGTGCTGCATCAAGTGCTTGGGGGGTATTCCCTATGCCTCACTGATTGCCACCATCCTGCTCTATGCTGGGGTCGCACTGTTCTGTGGCTGTGGACATGAAGCACTCTCGGGAACTGTCAACATCCTGCAAACCTACTTTGAGATGGCAAGAGCTGCCGGGGACATTATTGATGTCTTTACCATGTAAGCATTGTTCAACCTTTTGAGACTCTGTTTTTAGGTGGCTGAAAATTAAGAAAAGGGAGAAAAATAAGATTGATGAATGTATGCTTCAATAAAAAGCACAGATCGTATAACCCAAGTACATGCAATAGTGTAAGATAAGCACAGTAAATTGTAATTCTAATAATGCTAATGTCTTTCCTTTCTACAAGTAATTTTTAATAAACTTTTGAATCTAGTAGTAATTTTTAGCTATTGATTACTTAATAATTGATGTAATTTTTAGTATTTAATATATTTTGTGATCTTTATGGATGTTCCCATATTTATAATTTTTATTAAATGGATTAAGTAATTACAATGCATTATGTAATATATAAAAATATTAATTCATTGTTAGTGATCCACTGTAAACATCAGTCATAGCTTTGCTTTGCATAAGTAATTAACTTTGATACTTAGCAAACACATTCCCGTGTGGTTACAAATAATTTAGAAAAATGGTAATCATTACGAAAAGGCAAATGTTCTAGCAAAGATGGAAGAGGGATGGGAAAGCTATACTCCTGCAATAGCGGGGGGCACAACCACACAAGCCAAACAATGGTGAGGACGTCACATTTGCCAACCATTCAAAACTCATGAGTCTATCCCCCCAAAACGATATGATTGTTGACTTAAAATCATCAGACTTTGTTTTTTAAATCATCAATGTTGGGTTCTTTTTATTTGCCTTTTTGTTTTTGAGCTGAGATTCTCATGTACTAACACAACTCCAGGAGCTGGGGCTTTAAGAAAACCCCCAAATATCATGAGACTTACAATAAAATCACAAGAGTTGACAACAGTGGACTCCACAGGTCTAGAAGACAGGGAATGAACGAGAGTTCGGGAGTAGCTGCTTGACAAGGTATGCTCCCTTCTCCAACCTGGGGAAATTTCCTTGGAAAAACTTACAAACTTGAATGTTAAGTTTCAGAGGGGTAGCCGTGTTAGTCTGGATCTGTAAAAGCAGCAGAGAGTCCTGTGGCACCTTATAGGCTAACAGACGTTTTGGAGCATGAGCTTTCGTCCGACGAAGTGGGTATTCACCCACGAAAGCTCATGCTCCAAAACATCTGTTAGCCTATAAGGTGCCACAGGACTCTTCGCTGCTTTTACAGACTTGAATGTTGTTCAGCATCAACTTTCCTCTGTGCCATTTTGCAAACTAGTTGCAAGGTGGAAGGGTCCCATAGCTTGGGCTCCAGCCCGAGCCTGGAACTCTACACAGCAATGAAATAGCCCTGCAACCCGAGCGCCCCAAGCCTGAGTCGGCTGGCACAGGCCAGCTGTGGGTTTTTCTTTTCTGTGTAGATGTACCCTCAGAGCCTGCATCAACTGGCGTGGGCTCACTACAAAAGTAGCTAAAACTAGCATAGTAGACTTTCCCGCTCAGATTTGAGACTGGGCTGTGAAACCTGGTGAGGGGAGTGGGTCTCAGAGCCCAGGCCCCAGCCTGAGCAGAAACATCTACACTGCTACTTTTAGCTCTGTAGCACAAGCCCCAGGAGCCCAAGTCAGTTAACCCTTACTCTGAGACTCCCTGCTGCCAGGTGTTTTCACAGTGTATATGTGCCCTAATCTTAATCAAATCTTAATAAAATGACACATCTTAGTGGTGGTTCTTCTGTTCCTCCCTTCCTCGTAAAAAACACCCCCTTCTCAGGATTTGAAAGCAAGTTCTGATGCATATGGGCCTAGCCAAAGCTGAGGGACCCTACTTTTCATTATGGGGAGCATCATAGCTTCTCTGTGGGGGCTCAGGGAGGGACAAAGTGATTTCCCCACAACAGGGAAAGTGACAGTGACACGAAAGGCAGTGACAGAGTTGGAAATAGAATCCAGATCTCCTGGCTATCACAGTCCTGTCCTATCACCACCCTGCCTTACTGTGCAAGGATTTTCTTCATAGGCACTGACAATATTGCTTGTCGGATTAGTCAGCAAGAGACATTCATGCAAATCAAGTAAATCACCACTTTGCCATATCCAGATTCCATCACCTTAGTTAGGAGTGAGGGTTCTGAGCTTGTTATCTGATCTCGCTGTTCTGCAGTGTAGTTTATAGTACAGCTGGGAAACATGTGGCTTCTGCTATTTTTTTAATCCCAGCATTTAGAATAATGTGTATAACTTGACTTCACAGCTAAGGTTCAGTGTTATCACTGAATGAAAGATCAGTCATTTTATTAGACTGTAACTTATTTTATTAGTCTCTGGGAACCCATTAGTGCAGAACTGCTGCAAATCAATGCTCTCAGTTCATAGCTAGTTTTCCAGGTTCCCCTGTCAAAATCTTAAGTGAAAGTATCAGTCAAGGGCCACAGTTCAAATGTAGATAAATCACTGGAAATGATAAAGGAGCTATAAAGCCAAATTTAATTTTTTCTTTAAATCTAATGATTTGGCTTCATCCACGTTTTTTTTCCCAGTCTTACTTAAAAGTACCTGCTTCCTTGGCAGTCCTCTCATTGATCTCATTTTTCTGTATGTTAGATCCAAGATAACACTTCCTCCATTTCCTAGTGGGACAGGGCCACTACCAGTTTGCGGTCCTTCCCTTTGGCCTGTCCACCGCACCCAGGGTATTCACAAAGTGTATGGCGGTAGTGGTGGCCTATCTCAGATGTCAAGGGGTACAAATATTGCCCTACCTCGATGACTGGCTGCTCCCAATCCCAGGTTCAGATCCATGTGGACCTGCTCTTGGCCATGTGTGTCAAACTCGGCCTCCTAGTAAACGAGGCCAAGTCGACATTGGTCCTGGTGCAGCGCATAGAATTCATAGGCGCTCTTCTGGATGCCTCCAAGGCTACAGCCTCCCTTGCCATGGATAGGTTCCTGACCCTGAAGGGGCTTATAGCCTCGGTCACGAAGTTCCCCATTACCACAGCCAGGGTATGCCTACAGCTCTTGGGCCACATGGTGGCGTGTATGTTCATGGTCTGCCATGCCAGGCTTCGGATGAGGCCCCTCCAACTCTGGTTGGCCTCAGAGTTCTCCCAGGCCTGCAACAAACTAGACAAGGTCCTCTCGGTATTGGCAGGGGTGATCGCAACGCTTCAATGGTGGTCCTGCCTGGACAATATGCTCCAGGGACTTCCCTTCTGGGACCCCACCCTGTCACTAGACCTAGTGTCCGACATGGGAGACCTGGGCTGGGGAGCCCACTTAGGGAACTCGCAGACCCAAGGGATGTGGTCGGCCAAGGAGCTGTCTCTTCACATAAACGTCAGGGAGCTCAGGGTGATACGATTAGTCTGCGTGGTGTTCAGCTCGCAGCTGCGCGGCAAGGTGGTCAGATTACTCACGGACAACGCTGCCGCAATGCTTTACATCAACAGGCAAGGCAGAACACGGTCCTTGGCCCTCTGCCTGGAAGCCCTCAACCTCTGGGAGTTTTGTATAGCCCATGACATCTCCCTGAAGGCCTTCCACTTGCCGGGTGTCAACAACACACAGGCCGATTGCCTGAGCAGGGTTTTCTCGTCCCACCACGAGTGGTCGCTCCACTCAGAGGTCACTCACCAGCCCTTCCAAGCATGGGGCTCTCCCCAAGTAGACCTATTTGTGACCAGGCAGAACTGCCATTGCCACAGGTTCTGTTCTGGTGGGGAGGAACGCAGTCTCCTATGCCTTCCTCCTGTCATGGTCAGGCCAACTTCTTTACGCTTTTCCCCCGTTTCCCCTCATTGCCAAGGTCCTGGAGAAAGTAAAAATGGACAAAGCACGTGTCTTCCTAATCGCCCCAGCTTGGTCCCGGCAGCATTGGTACTGGACCCTCCTAGGCTTACTCACAGTCCCTCCCTGGCTGTTGCCGCTCCGCCAGGACCTCCTCTCCCAGGACCAGGGCCACCTCCTCCACCTCAATCTGGATGATCTCCGAATGACAGCCTGGCTGATCAATGGCTAAATGCAGAGGAGAGAGGGTGTTCGGAGGGGGTCAGGCGTGTCCTCCTCGAAAGTAGGAAGCCATCCACATGCCAGACCTACTTGGCAAATGGTCCAGGTTCTCCAGGTGGGCAGGTGAGGGGGGTGTTTCCCCAACATCTGCCCCGCTCCAGCTTGTCCTTGAGTACCTCCTTTCCCTTCGAACTCAAGGCCTGGACCCATCCTCTGTCAGGGTGCACCTGGCAGCTATTTCGGCATTCCATCCACCGGTTCAGGGCTGCTCGGTTTTCTCCCATGCCATCACCGGGCGTTTCCTCAAAGGGCTAGACCGGTCCTTCCCTTATGCTAGAACGCCCGTCCCTCAGTGGGATCTAAACTTGCTGCTGTCCCTCCTCACAGGGCCCCCGTTTGAACCCCTGGCCACATGCTCGTGGTCTCACCTTTCCTGGAAGGTAGCCTTCCTTGTGGCCATCACATCAGCCTGGCGGGTCTCAGAGGGTAGGGCCCTGACCTGTGACCTCCCCTTATACAGTCTTTCACAAAGACAAGGTTCAGCTCCGCCCACACCCTGTATTCATCCCCAAGGTGGTCTCCACCTTTCTCATGAACCAGGACATCTTTGGACTTATCCTCTGCCCTAAGCCGCGTGCTTCTAACGAGAAATGCCACCTCCATACTCTCGATGTGCGCAGGGCTCTGGCCTTTTATCTGGAGTGGACTAAGCCGTTCCATCGGTGTTCGCAACTCTTTGTTGCCTCGGCAGAGTGCATGAAGGGCCAACCGATCTCCACCCAGAGACTATCTTGGAGGATCACATCGTGCATCCGGACATGCTACAACCTAGCAGGGGTTCCCGCACCACCTATCATAAGGGCTCACTCATCAAGGGCTCAGGCCTCGTTGGCTGCCTTTGTGGTCCATGTCCCTATCCCCATCCCTATCTGTAGGGCCGCATCCTGGTCCTCAGGACACACGTTCACTTCGCACTATGCAATCGTCTCCCATGCCAGGGATGACTCTGTTTTCGGTAGGGCTGTGCTTAAGCTAGGGGATTCATAAACTCCTACCCACCTCCATCACACAGAGCTTGTAATCACCTACTGTGGAATACACATGAGCAAGCACTCGAAGAAGAAAGACAGTTACCTATTCCGTAACTGGCATTCTTCGAAATGTGTTGCTCATGTCTATTCCACATCCCACCCTCCTTCCTCACTGTCAGAGTTGGTCAGGCAAGAAGGAACTGAGGGGCGGGGGGCGCTCAGCGCTTCTTATAGTGCGCCATAGTGGCACCACTCCAGGGGTCGCAGCAGCGCTCCCCCTATGGGTACTGCTGAGGGAAAAACTTCTGGCACTGTTAGATGTGGCAAGCACGCACACCTACTGTAGAATAGACATGAGCAACACATCTCGAAGAACGCCAGTTACGGAACAGGTAACTGTCCTTTATTATGCCCTTAAAGGTAATTTTCTAGGAGAGTCAGTGATTGGTGTTTTATCACAACATAGTTCAGCAGGTGGCAGTCCAAAATGCCCTTTGTAAATCATGTTGTCTTGAAAGAAGCAAAATTCTGTAAATAATGAAAATTAATAATTTCTCCCTTTTATGATTTCTTGCCTCTCCGTCAGTGAACTGCCACAATAGATAGACCTTCTGATCACAAGTAAAAAATAGAGAAAAATTATGAGAAAAGCCACCCTAAGTGATCAATTTTTCTCTGTTTTAAGAGGCTTTTTCCTTAATGCTGCCAGTGATGTGAAATATTTCTGTGTGACCCAGAGTGTGCCCCTCAGTGAAAAATGTACAAAGCGGATTGTGTAATGGAACTCATTGTGTTGAAATGTATTTAATCATGCTTATGGCTTCTCTCTGGTTTATTGACATGTTGGTTTCAGTATGTCATGCAATCTAAAAATCAATCTACATTTGAGAGCTGTTCTGTGTGTTTGGTAGATAAAGGTCTTTTTACTGCAGCCACGACTACATTTGTGCAAAACCTTTACAACATAATTTATTGGCCATCCTTTATTTATTATGACCTTTCATTCTTCTCAGTGCATTTACAATCTTAGATTATTTTCTATATTAAGTTTTATTTTTTTACAATCATGCAATGCAATTTATGTAGATATAAGCACTCACTGCAATCTAAAAGCAGGAGCTGGCACATACAGAGAAAAGCACACCTTGTGGATAGCACAGACCTGTTCTTGCTAGGCCAGAAACAAAAATGCTAAAGTCTAATAACATTTCTTCTAAGCACCAGGGTTTCTCGTGGAGAACAGTGGCTTGGCAGCCTCATTATCTGATACAATTGCTGTTTGTTGCAGCCTTTGAATAATGGTCCAGATCCATGCAGGTTTTTAATTAACAACTTCCCATAAGAAAAATAATAATCCCATCCCCACCTCTAGAATTATTTAATGTAAAAAAAGATGAAGAGCACAATACTCCAGTACAATGATGGTTTAAAATGAGTGAACCAAAACAGAGAAACGACCAGAACCCAGAAGCCACTCAAGAGGCAGGGCTAGCGTTTGTAAAAAGAACAGTTGCTATTGTGTGTGTGTGTGTGTGTGTGTGTATGTATGTATGTATGTATACATACACACACAGAGGAAACAGTCCCTTCCTGAAGAAGTCGCAATCTGGAGGCAGTGAAAACCCACATGTGGTTAACATGAGTGAAATTATAAATACATATTTACTATTCCTATTTAAAAAACAAAACATAGGGTCAGATCCTCAGCTGGTGCATACTGGTTTGCTTTTATTAGTCAACTGAGAGTTATGCTGATTTATTCCAGTGTAGGAGTCAGGAAAAATCTTCATTAGTGAGACAGGCTATTAAATAAAAGCATCGAGGATGAGATGAGGCTTATTGGGGAAGAAGCAGGGTTGGATGGGATGACAGCAGGGAGAGTCACAAGGGTTGCTACAGTGCAGGGGAAGAGGACATTGGGAAGCCCTGATTTGATATCTTATCCTGGACTAAAAACTCCTAAAAACTCTGACTGTAGTCCATGGAACATGACAACAGTTCTAGAGTGGGATTTGTCTTTATGTGCAGAATCTTTGGTCTGAAAAACCTGTCTGTTTTGGGGTTCCATCTGAATGGAGAGACAGTCATTTTAAACTTCCACAAACTAAAATAGCCCAAATGGATCAAAACGACAGACTAAAAGATAATTTTGATTGTGCAGGTAGAATAGGTTGAGTAGGCACCATCTTCATGATTCAGCCCCCTCTGCCAATCATTGCTTCATGCATATATTGTTAATAAACTGGACAGTTCTAACACATTTTTAATCTGCAGTAAATCTTGAAAACTACTATTTTTTTTACTAAGACCAACCATGTACGGTATGGTTCTCTGGGTGACCTCTCTACTTCACTTCAGGTTGGCCCAAACTTTTTCAATATCATCTCTATCCTGGGGCTTTCTCCAAATAGCTATTTTCAGGTAGTTCAACAAATGTTGGAAGGAGGAGAAGTAGGAGATGGCATTCGCAGGGGATTAACAGTATGGAATAATCAGCTATGTTTCATATTTTAACCACAACTGTGGATTCGGTCTGCTGAGATGTAAAGGGATTATTTCCCTTAAGATTTAAAGGGATTGCATCAATATAAAGATGGTTATTTAAATTGTTCTGAGAACTGATCTTATGATACTTTAAGTGTGAGAAGTTGCTGGTCTCTTTTACCTAATCTGTTAGTCTAGCAGCTCAGCAGTGTGAGTTGAAATTCAGCAGTCAGCATGAGGCAATGTGTTAGTCAATCATCTTTTTAATAACTCTATCATTATACTGAAGCACACTGCATATCATATGCATGGGAGCAAAGTATTGGCAAGAAAAATATTTATATATTTAGTCATTGAATCTGATGGAAACCCCAAATCATTCCAAACGGATGGCTGATTGTTAAGCCATATTGTCTGAATTTTTTGATCCAGACTTCTTTCATCTCCATGGTGGTCATGTAGGTTCCAAGATATGAATTTTTAGCACTCTGAAATCAGCAATGCAGGTACAACTATTGTACTTTGTCCAGGACTGGGCAGCATCTTTTAACGACTATTTTTTCTTTGCTATTCAAAGCAGGGTCAGGACCATTGGTCCTGTACTCATGAGATCTAGGTCTTTCTTAGCTTCCATGCAATGAACTGAAGGAAAAACGTGGAGCCTATTGTGATCCTGGAATGAACAATCAGGAATTCTTTCAGTTAAGATTAACATACTGCGTGCCGGGATTGTAAATTCACTTGTTTTATGAAAGAATGATACTATGTACTAAACTAAACTAAACTAAATTGTTTTGGTTTGGTATTGTCATTGGGTTGTCTTCTAGTAACTTCAGTGACTATCACAGCCTACTTCATACCACTAATTTTTTCCTTCAGTTAAATTGATATAACCTATGCTTTTGATGCAGAAGTTCCCAGGTTTGATCCCGGCTGATGACTATCGTGTCCGTATGTACAAATTAACCACTCCTTACAAATACATAGTTTAATAACATATACCTGTAACTCCATTTTCTTTTACAGATGGAAAGGATCATCCTCTGTAAACAAATAGCCTCCCTTAACCTTCAAGTCCACCAGGCTAATGTCTGAGAAAGGAGATGGGCCTTTAGAGTGCCATGAACGCCCACAGACTTGGGGTTTGTTATGTCTGGTGGGGGAGTGATTCCCACAGTTCTCTTCTCTGCGATATAGTTCTTTTACTGTGCTCATGCCCATAGTTTCAGAGCACCTACAATGAGAATACCCTACCACTTGTCTTGTCCTCCATAGAGCAACTTTGCCCGCTGGAGGTTTTGCCTTGTCTGCAGTGCCTTTTACTCTCTTTCACTTACCCTAAATGAAAAATATCACACCTGTGGCAGGTATCCCTCAGTCCATGATAGCAGTCCTCCATGTTTAATATATGTTTCTGATCCTCTAGTCTCTGTTTCTATTGCGTGAAAAGAGCCACCAATAATATTGCTATAGCGACAAAACCATTAAAGTCAATAGGAATCTTGACTGATTAACAGTCTCAGGTTAGATGTTTAGTGAAGAAGAGTTTACATGATGTATAGATGTAAAGTGTATAATCATAGCCTATGTAATAGTTTATACTTTGCTCTTCAACATAGTATATGATAGAGAAATATAAATTTCACCTGTTTGCTTTGTTCAGAAATGCTTGGAGTTGTTTGGTGCTTGAGCTTGAGTTATCTCTTACCTATCCTATTTATGGCTGGAAGGAAAGCTCATGTGGTATCGCATCAGCAGGAACAATTGCTAATTAATGCCAGACTGTGTCACTGGCTATACAGAGGCATAATCATTACTATGAAGAGCACCAGCTAGTAAGAAAGTTAAATAGTTAGGGCCCTACCAAATTCACGGCCATGAAAAAGTGTCATGGACCCTGAAATCTGGTCTCCCCCCATGAAATCTGGTCCTTTGTGTGCTTTTACCTTATACTATACAGATTTCATGGGGAGAGACCAGCATTTCTCACACTGGCGGTCCTGACCCAAAAGCGAGTTGCAGGAGGGTTGCAAGGTTATTTTATGGGGGGGGTCACAGTATTGCCACCCTTACTTCTGCATTGCCCTCAGAGCTGGATGGCCAGACCACAGTGGTTGTTGGCCAGGTGCCCAGCTCTGAAGGCAGCACCCCGCCAGCAGCAGCACAGAAGTAAGGGTGGCAATACCATACCATACCATACCATACCATACCACCCTTACTTCTGTGCTGGTGCCTTCAGAGCTGGGCAGCCAGAGAGTGGTGACTGCCGATTGAGGGCCCAGCTCTGCAGGCAGCAGCACAGAAGTAAGGGTGGCAACACCATACACCATGCATCCTTACTCCTCTGCTGGTACTGCCTTCAGAGCTAGGCTCCCGTCCAGCAGCCACTGCTCTCCAGCTGCCCAGCTCTGAAGGCAGAGCCACTGCCAGCAACAGAGCAGAAGTAAGGGGTAGTAGCCTCCGCACCTTCTCCTATAATAACCTTGCGACTACCCCATAACTCCTTTTTTGGGTCAGGATCCCTACAATTACAACAGCATGAAATTTCAGATTTAAATAGCTGAAATCATGATATTTATTTTTAAAATCCTGTGACTGTGAAATTGACCAAAATGGACCGCGAATTTGGTAGGGCTCTGTAAATAGCCCAACACAAAACAAGTAGTCCTATCTCTATCTACAATATAAACTGAAAAAACAATAATGAATGTAACTGTATTTTTATTACAGCTGATATAAACTAGCTAGAAAAGATTCTAGCAAGATGAAAAATGGATCAAATGAAACTTGTATGGACTCAAAAAGTCATGCATATTTATACGCTCAGTTTGTAATTGTTATAAATATTTTGCAGTTATAAAATAAATAGGCATTGGGTTGGCTCAATGTGGTTTGAGTCTTGTAGTGCTTAATCATTTATTTATCTGAGACTCTGCAATTTCTGTTCTTGACTTTGATTATTAACAGCTTAATTACCCCGAACCTTACCTAGGGTCCTAATATCACTATAGAGGCACTAGTAAAATCTAGATCCTAAAAGGATATAGGATAAATGATTGATCTTGTGTGTGATGGTGCATTATTTAATGTGCACACAACAGGGACTATTTTTTGTTTGTGGGGGGGTTGTTAATAACATCCATGACTCTGACTAATTTATCTACCCAAATATCAGAGGGGTAGCTGTGTTAGTCTGGATCTGTAAAAGCGGCAAAGAGTTCTGTGGCACCTTATAGACTAACAAACGTATTGGAGCATGAACTTTCGTGGGTGAATACCCACTTCATCAGATGCATATCTACCTAAGATCAAGATCCTCATGCAATCTCACACACTCCATTCAGAATGGCCACTGTTGCTTATTGTAAAGGATATTTCAGTGTTTCCATTATAAATCCTGAATATCCAGAAATGTGTATACTAGCGCTAAGAAAAAAATCAGTTGGAGCTGAAACTCTGCACTTAGATGCTATAGAAAAGACAATTTATAAATGCTGACGTATAGATAAATAAAAATGTGCTATACAAGATCTGAATGGAGGAACACGTGTATAAATTAGTTGGAAAAATGATTTGACTATTTTACTACCTATGAAGGTCTCTGTACCTTCTTCCATGCTACTTTTTACCCATGAAATACTCTCACTGAACTGACCAGTAAGATCACTACCTTTTCCTCCTTCAAATCCATCCTCAAGACCTCCTTTTACTGTAACTCCTAACAAAGAACATAAGGAGAAAGCTGGTACTTACATTAGAAATATACATTTGTCATTTTAAAAAATACCTAACTAATGTATCTATCTCCCCACACATTTGTATGTCACTTCTCTTCTTTGGATTCTGCAATTGGATCTGCAAAGGCAGCCCCTTCCATCAGTGCAAAATCCCATTAACTTCAGTTGGCACTCCACAGAAGCATAAAGTTCTACCTCAGGGGTGGGGAAATTGTATGCAGGGCCAGGGCAGGGGATTGGGGTGCGGGAGGGAATGTGGGGTATGGGAGGGGGTGCGATGTGCAGGAACGGGCTTAGGGCAAGGGATTGGGGCAGAGGAGGGGTACAGGGTGTATGAGGGAGCTCAGGGAAGGGGGTTAGGGTGCAGGAGGGGTGCAGAGTGCAGGAGGGGACTCAGGGCAGAGGTGTAGGAGGGGTGCAGACTGTGGTAGGGCGGCTCAGGGTAGGGGGTTGGGGTGCAGGGTGTGGCAGGGGCTCAGGGCAGAGGGTTAGTGTGCGGGACGGGTGTGAGGTGCAGGTAGCGGCGCGTGGCCCGCGGCACCACGGGGCAATCCTGCGGGCCGGATCCAAAGCCCTGAGGGGTCAGATCCAGCCCATGGATCGTAGTTTGCCCACCCCTGTTCTACCTGCATGGACACAATTGCAGGACTGGGGCCTTAGATTATAAGCTCTTTGAGGCCACAGATGGTGCCTTTATATTTGTTTGTACAGCACCTAGCATAGTAGAACCCTGAACCTGATTGAGGTTTCTGGGAGCTGCTATAAAGTGGTAAATATGAGTTAAACTGTTTGTCATTGCATGTGTTTGTGTTATGAACAGCTTTAATTGTTTTAAAAGATCATTCTAAAATATCACCTGGTCACATTTGATAATTTGAAAGAAAAATGTAGAATTGTTAACCATAGAGTCATCTAAAGAGATGCACTGACTTTTCATGAGGATTATTACTGCACATTCCATTATATAAATGTATTTAAATAGTTAATTAAATCATGTATTATAATGTTTCTAAACTGGATTAATATGCACTATCCACTTAATAATAAACTTCTAAAGAACTTTCCAACTTCATATTTACAGAATCAACCATAACAGATTCTTTAGAAAAGGATACAACAATCAGTTTTTTAAAAGTATTATTGTAATGTTTTTAGACAATAGACCTTAATGCTGTACTGATTCAACAATGTCCTTTAAAATTACCATTAATAGGTATTTGCCCCTAGCCCATTTTTTCGTAAGCGTATGTAACATTGTAACAAGTATGGAATTTATGTGTGTTTGTTTGTGGAGGTATATTCTAGGATAGGGTCAGGCGTTATGGTGCATATTGTCCTGGCTTAGCAGGGCTTCATTTGCACGATGCTCTGTTCAAATTATTTTCCTTCTGGCAAGTGGGCTGATGATAGTCAGAATATGGCTGCACATTGATAATGCTTTGGATGGTGTTCATGCATTGACTCAGAATGTGTGCTTTAAGAATTAAATTCACTGCTGTGCTGAGTGTTGGCCCCAGGCCTATGCATGAGTAAACTCCCAACTACTTTTCTTTTTATTAATGTGTTAGAGGTTAATAGAAACTCATTTAAAGAGCAAACATGATAAAGAACAAATTATATTAACGAATAAATTTCAATGTCAATTAAAACACTATTTAAATAAAGGACAGTTGCTCTGTCATTGGAATGATTTGGTTACATGTACAAATAAAGCTTGATAAAAATAACATCAAAAAGTTTTTATGCCAAAGACAGTGGGCCAGATCCTTAGCTGATATAAATTGGTATAACTACATTAAAATCAGTGGAGTATGCCAGCATTTGGCCAAATACATTTGCAATCTTGTGATTGCTGTGAGGAAAATTCTACCCTCTCACAAAAAGAGTGATGTTGCATAGCAATCTGACACTCCATATTCTAATAAAAGCAAAGATAAATGTTATTTTATTTATATAAAAATATTTATTAGGAGGCATTTGCACAAATCTAGTCAGACCTAGGCAAACATAGATGTAGCAACAATTTAATGAGCAAAGAGCAAACAAAAGAGATTGTAATCAATGAATAAAAAGAAATCTAGTGAGTAACAGAAGAGGTCATTAAATAGGGGGCTTTCCGTATCATAACACAGCAGGAAGGAACAGCTTAGGAGGCAAATCAACAAATTGCCAGAAATAAATTTCCTTTGGAGAAATCAATCTTTTAAAAAAAAAGAAAAAAAAAGAAAAAGTTAAACAACCAAACCCATAAACGAAGGTGCTTGTTGAACTTACCAAACTGAGAATTCTGGAGACTGATGTCCTCTATTTACCTAGAAGATTTAACAAGCAAGACGAGAGGCTGTGTGAGTTTCTTATTCTGTCCTGTCAATGTGTCTCAACCCAATAAGGGTGGAATCAACCCTAGGGGTAACAGCATAATTCAGTTGCCATCCCTGATATTGATTGCAATATAAGGCTTTGTTCCTGTATATGCTTGCAATGATGTCAGCGGGCAGCTCTCATGCATAATGTTACGTGCACATGTAAATCTTTGCAAGAGCACGGCGTAATCTGGTAAAAACAAAATATTTCTGTACACACTTCAATAGATGGATATATTACAAAAATCATAAACTGGCTGTATTTGGAGATATTTGGTCCATATTCCTGTCAATGTGTTACATAGCCATATTTTTAATATCATGATGATCATCTCTCATTCTTGATGATCTGTAGTCTAAGAATTAACTCAAATTACTACATAGTAGGGTCTCATGCCTAAAATTATAAATGCCAGTAATATACCTCTTCTGGTAGGTAACTTATTTTTACATGAGTTAACTTACTCTCCTTCATTAGGCTTTATTCCCTTTGATTCTCTTTTGCTTACTTAATAAAATTATTCTTACAATGATAAGGTTAGAGGAATATGCATAAATATCCATATGCATAAACTGGGTATTGCCTAATGTTGTTCAGTCCTTGGTGCAAAACTCTAGCCATGCCCAGGAGATCTAAATTGGGCAAAACAATCTCTCCCCTCAATCAGAGGGTTTAGTGAACACCAGGTGAAAGAGCAGGAGTAAAGGAAAGTGGCCCTGAAGCCCTAGTTGTGGCCGAGGCAGGATTCTCTTGGCACATGCATTGTGGAAGACTGCCCAAAGGCTGCCTTCTGAGGTCCCTCTTGTATGTTGGGGGGTGGAGTTGCAGGTGGAAGTGGTACATCGGGGCAGGGCCAGAGCATGCAGCTTTGCTGTGACCCATAGAGTAGGGTTGTCTAAATTATGTCAGAGCCTCTCCAGCACCAGGAGTAGATGAGGATCAGGAGGGCACAAAAGGTGGTTTAAAGCCACCATAGTCCATACTCTTCTTTGGTTGTAAGTTCTGCATTTTGAAGGTAAAGTGCAGAATTTTACCTCAATTCTCCATCCCCTAAAGAAGCAAGCAGTCTAGGAATTAACAAGTAAGCATTTAGATGATGATGAATTAGGGACAGCTTCTGATACCCTTACTCTTACTGAGTAGCACCTTGCTCTACAAATAGTTCTGTTGACATCATTAGGATCATGTGTTTCTCAATGAGAGTAACCTAGCAGAATCTGCCCCTTAAAGAACAAGAAGCAGTATGAATTCACATGCTACATATCATATGCAACAAACCTATGAACTTTCCTTTATGCAGTTCCCAACAAGTTGAATGGAGATAATATTGCTAACATAATTTATTAAGAGTTTAGAAAATGCTTTAATTTGGTTCTGCATGAAATTCTTCTTGAAATGTACCTAGAAAGGAATCTCAGTTATTACTTGTCCTAGTTCCTTTAGAGTATTTTTTTTCCTTTCACCAATAGACAGGATTTGTAAAGGCCTTTTGTCAAAGGGTGTCACTGGCCCTTTTAGAGGGAACAGGCCAGTGCCCTGTGACTGGGCATCTGACCCCCAGCTCAGCTTTATAAGAGGACACATGAGTCCTAGGGAACAGGGGCAGGTGAGAGCTGCCTGAAAGACTCGGAGACATTTGCAGGTGAGAGCTGCTGGAGAGCAGGAGGCTGTAGAAGGTCCCTGAAGGAAGCTGTAGCTGGGGAAAGGCTGAAGGCAGGAGAGCAGCAAGTGGGGTTTGCTTTCTGGCCTCTCCAAGCCAGAGATCCAGGACTGGATAGGGCTGAAGTCAGAAAGCTGCAGAGGGAATTGCCTGCCGACTTCTGAGCCAGAGCAGAGGGCTGAAGTCAGGGGAGTGGCGGAGAGTCTTACCCACCAGTGGTGATGTGCTGCAGAGCTGGTAGAGGTCAACGGAATAGGGGGAGTGATGGAGTCTCTTCTGGTGGGGCTGAACCCCAGCAGAGGCTGTAGGGATTCCTGCAGGGAAGAGCAGGGTTCCACTCCAGCTGGAAGGGCTGTGGTGGCAGTCCTGGTAAAAGAACAGGAGAGGACAGAAGAAGAGCTCAGGTATGGTGAAAGAAGCTGGAACACAGTATGTGCTAAAATGATGGACTAGAGGATGTGGGATTTTAAAGACTATATACACTGGGTGGGAGAAATGGACTATGTTTTGCACTACATTTTTGTAATATACCTGCCCAATGAAGGGGTATTTTTGAGGCAAGAAAGCTTGTTTTAAGGACTCCGTAGAAGAGAAATAGAGGTAAGTGCACTTGTTCTGCTGCTGGAGTGTACTTCAGGTGGAATTGACACTTTTGCCCCTAGCTACTTTTTCTAGCATTAACTCATTCTGTTTTATCATTTCTCTGCAATCTTTAATTGACCACCATATATTCCCATTTTGTCCTTTCCTAATTCCCCATTCCTAGTACAGGCTCTGTATTAACCCGTACAGTCCCTCTGTAAAGTCCGTCATGGAGCCACATTAATGTTTTCTCATAACTTACATTTTTCTTTTTTTCTGAGGCATTGTACACTCTTTTGCCTTAATTGTGGTGTTATTTGGGTTGCTTCAGCCTTGCTCTGTATACAATGTATGGATATTAATAATTCCCTCTTTCTGCTTGCTTATGCTGTTTCTTGATTCTCCAGAAGTTGACTTTATACATGGAAACAGCTACTACCAAATCCGCCTTTATGACATTCCGCATAATTAAGTGGCATTGAGTTTGATAAATTCAGTAGCCTGGGGACTAGATTTAACCCACATTTGTTTGGTGGACACCCAGTCACAGGACCTCAGAAGCCTAATGAGGGATGGTGCATGGGCAGAAAGTGGTTGCAAAGTGCCTTCCAGTGAGTGGCTGACAGGCCAAAAAAAAGGGACTTAGCTAGGGAAACTGCTAAATGCAAAGGATCAGTGCATCTCCTCAGCATTCTCCATGGGTAGGGCTTCTGTGGATTCCCCTCACAAAAAATTAAAGCCGTAAAGCTGCCCCTGCAAACTGGAAGCTCTGACGTAGGGCAGGTGGCAATGTCATTCTTTGCCTTCCCTCAGGATGACTCCCCCAAGGGTACAGGGGGATCAGCTGGTACAGAGACAAATAAATTACACCTCTCTCTGCCAGCATGAGTGAATTTGATTCCTGGCCTCTGTATTAACCGGGCTTTCATTGTAGCATATAATATTAAAAGAAATGTGCCTAGTTTCATAACCCATATGCTACACTTGTATTCTGTTGTCTATTGATTAGTGGGCATTAATATCCCAGGAACAAAAAAAAACCCCTCAAATTTTACAAGGCCTGAACACCTCTCCCCACCCCCACCCCCTCCAAAATCTTATTGCTCATGCTCTGTGTTTATTTTTGTGAAGTGTATCTGTCAGCCTTGAAAAATAAATTTAAAAAATGAATTGAGCTGTGCTAATCAAATCAGCATTTTAGTGCCTGCTATACCCATTGAATTTATTTGTGAGAATTACATTTATTTTTGTTAACTTGGAAATAGAAATATTTTAAACCACTAAGTATCTGGAAAGAATTTAATGTTGTGTTCAATTTATCACCTTTGAGTTTATTTATAATTACAATCTTTTCAATGCCTGTATTCTTCTTGATTCCATTATCTTTATTTGGAGAAGTTACATTATACATTCATTGTATGCAGTGTTGTGGTAGCCAGGATATTAGAGAGGCAAGGTGGGTGAGGTAATAGCTGTTATTGAACTAACGTCTGTTGGTGAGAGAGACAAGCTTTCGAGCTTATACAGAGCTCTTCTCCAGACCCGAAGAAGAGCTGTGTGTAAGCTCAAAAGCTTGTTTCTCTCACCAAGGGAAGTTTGTCCAATAAAAGATATTACCTCATGTACCTTGTCTCATTATATGTTCAGACTGATATGAAAAGTAGAATTATACAATGCTGCCAAATGCTGGGAAATTAATTTCACAGTAATACTAAATGTGGTATCTGGCTAGACAACTAAACTGCAGTAATAGTAGGACTTTATCCCTTATTCAAATAGAAGTATGTAACACAGAGAGAAATTTGTTATTAACAGTGCTTTCTGCACTGTGAGTCAAGTGGCAAAAGGCAAATCCAAGGAGAGTATTGTTCCTGTTAATCATCATTAAGTGCTTGCAATACGTATGTATTTTAATTAAATAAAAATCCCCTGCCTTGGCTACAATTTTGAGCATTCCAAAGCATTATAAAGTAGCTTGGATAGAAAAAATCTCTCATTTTCAGCTGACTGATTACTGATTTTTCAGCATTCACGATGGAGAGTACTTAGGCTGCACTGTGTAATTGCTTCAGAATTCCTACAGTATTAAACCATTTTGGGACGCAGTAAAAACAGGAAAGGCTCATAGCTAACGGATTTTTTGAGTCCAGATCCTCAGTTGGTGTAAATCAGTGTAAGTCCATTTATTTCAAAGTAGCTATACTGATTTACACCAGCCAAGGATCTGGCTCCTAATGCCTGAAAAGCTATTGCCTCCAAGTGCACTCAATAGGAGCCAGTGTATAATCTTGGGAGAGGCAATACTGGCAAACTTTGGATATACAAATAGCAGTTAGAAAAGCCTCTTAATCGCAGCTCTTTGCACTGTCTGTTCCACACACCCTCCTTATTTAGCAAAACAAAACAAATAATAAATGGCCATATCCTGTCACTTAGTTCATAGAGGAGTTCTGTGCAAAGATCGATGACAGAGCGTGCTGGTCTTCTCCTTCAAAAACAGGATAATCCCTATTATGTGAACGCCTCAAGGGAAACCTTCAGATAATCAGTGTGCCAGCCCAGCACATTTGCAGTTTGTTCTCCAAGAGCACCCCAATCATAGAGAACCTGACTCTTTCCCCCAAAGATAGACAGCCCCTCAGCATAATTCGTGCAGAAATTCACAGGTCTCAGATGTGAAAGAGTTCCAGCCTCTTGGAACACTTAAACTCCACATGGCCTGAGCTTCTGTCAATCTTTGAAGCTGATGTTAATTTTTTTTTTTTTTTGTAACCAAGGAGTTTAGTTAGCAGGTATCTAACAGGCACAGCTGGTCTTGGGTCCATACAACGTGCGTTTTGATGTAGAAGTTACTGTGTCAGGGTTTATGGCAGTGGTGGGCAAAGTGGTTTGTAAACAAACTGTCTCGTAGCCTGCCAGATTACCCTGACAGGCTGCAGGTTGCTCACCACTGGTTTATGGCCTGTGTTATGCAGGAAGTCAGACTAGATGAACATAATGGACCCTTCTAGCCTTAAAATCTTAGAACATGTTCAGTCCTGTGAGCATGTGCTTGCTTATATCATGTAAGTAGCACCAAGCTTCTTACTTGCTGCTGTATCACCTGGCAATCAACCCAATATGAAGGAGGGATTTGATTACATCCCCTTCTTTCTCCTGGGAGCCACCTTTCCCCAATGTCTAGGAGAAGGTGCCCCTCTCATTTTTGCAAATAGTATCCATTACAACTTTTGACGTTACTTCACTAAATAAGTATCTGGACATTTTTTTTTAAAAATTTTTGATCAGGTCAGTGAGTGGTTGAATAATCTTTTGCAAATAATAGACATTGCAAATTTTATCACATTTGTGAATCCACCTTTTCTTCATTCAAACAGCTGAACCCACGTCAGAGTCTATATCATTTGTCACAACAATCTCTTCT
The DNA here is from genome assembly GCF_016161935.1 of Mauremys reevesii. Taxonomy (NCBI): domain Eukaryota; kingdom Metazoa; phylum Chordata; order Testudines; family Geoemydidae; genus Mauremys; species Mauremys reevesii. Next base: position 73,522,991 of record NC_052627.1, on the reverse strand, counting down.
CCAAAGTTCACAGCTTTTGAATGTTCATAAAGCGCTTGGGGTTTATCTTATTAACTATTGCTGTGGTTTTATTATTGAAACTGGATTTGTTAAAGTACAAGGAAAAATACTGACGAGAACTGATGTGGGAAAGAACGAGATGACCTAACTTGATTCTGCTGGGACAGGCCACACTGCACTTAACTGCACCCTGTTTGTTCTTCCAAGATGATAGCACAGTCGGGTGGCAAAGTACAGTGGCTGCTTCTGTTGGAAAAAAATGACTATTTCCTCTAAAGCTATTCTCATGTCCCTCAGGTTGGAGTGAATCCAAACTCATTAATTATTTATAAAGTCTGCTTAATATAGAATAATTAATAACCAGCGGTAGAAAAAATTGAGAGGGGAAAAGTTCTACAGTCACACTGATTTAATTTAGACCAGTTCAAGCTGTGCTTGCACTATAGGTTGGAAAAATCTTATGAACATGTTGATCTCTACCTGAATAGGTCCATAACACAAATATTCTCTACCAGATTTTGATGGCATACAAAATAATTCTTTCTTTACTCTCTAAATATTTATTTTACTTCCATCAATACAATTGTTTCACAATAACTTCATTCAAAATAGTCTTTCTTCTTTAGATCAATACACAAAAAGCCTATGTTAATGCAACATTGAGTTTTCAAAGTCAAGCACTCTAAAGGTAGAAACTGTTATAATTAAGGTTGCCTTTGTAACCTTAACTCACCCTTTGTGTGTCTGCAGAATGATTGTTAATTACATGACCACATATGATTTTTTCCCACAGGGAATGGGTGACTGAGATGACATACCAAGTCATGTCATAATAACATTATTACATTATTACTACTGACATTTCATAATATGACAGACACTATAATAGTTGGAATGTTGTGTAGCCCTTCACTTCACCCAAGAGATGACTGGAATGCAGTGGTGATTTAGAGGATTAATCTAAATCAGGGGTCCTCAGCCTGGGCGTTTTTACCCCCAGGAGAATTGCAAACAGATATCATGGGGTTACAAACATCGGGCCCTACCCATATTGCTAAATTGAAGGAAGATTCCATATAGATAAGAGGGTTGGGGATTGGCTGCAGAGTAGTCCTGGTATGGAAAAAGGTTGAAAATTTCTGATTTAAATCAAATTGTGAGATCCTGAACTCTCCACTCTGACCCCTTTAGAGCAGGTGAATGGGTTGGAGCAGCATAAATAGATTATAAAACCCATTATCTTCCTGAGCAGGAATTCCGCTGACTCCGGCACTGCAGAAGATAGTCACAAGGCTGCTTTCTGAGAGCCTCCTCACAAGCCCCAGTACTGGGGTCAAGGCGGGGGGCAGGAGGGATACATAGTGGGCTGGGTCACAGCATGCCACCCTGTGCAAATACCAGGCAATGCTGGGGCCCATACCACAGCCTGGGGAAGCTATCATTACTTAAACCTTCCAGGAGTGTGTATTCTCTGCCAGGAGCCATTCCAGTCACTAGAGTATCCTGGGATTAGAAAGGTGAAAGGGTGACTTAAAGCCCCTCTCAGAGGCATAGCAGAGAATCTCACATTTTATCAGTAGATATAGATATCAATTCTTGCTTGACTCATGTGCATAGCCCCCTTGTGGTGCTCACTATGCCTTGTCTTAAATTAGAGTGTAAACTCTTCAGGGCAGGAACTGTGTCTTACTACGGGTGTTTATAGTGCCCACACAATCGGTCCTTGATCTCAGCCGGGGCCTCTATACACTACCATAATACAGATGAGAACATAAGAACGGCCGTACTGGGTCAGACCAAAGGTCCATCTAGCCCAGTATCCTGTCTACCGACAGTGGCCAATGCCAGGTGCCCGAGAGGGAGTGAACCCAACAGGCAATGATCAAGTGATCTCTCTCCTGCCATCCATCTCCATCCTCTGACAAACAGAGGCTAGGGACACTCTTCCTTACCCATCCTGGCTAATATCCATTAATGGACTTAACCTCTATGAATTTATCCAGTCCTCTTTTAAACGCTGTTATAGTCCTAGCCTTCACAACCTCCTCAGGCAAGGAGTTCCACAAGTTGGCTGTGTGAAGAAGAACTTCCTTTTATTTGTTTTAAACCTGCTGCCCATTAATTTCATTTGGTGGCCCTTAGTTCTTGTATTATAGGATGAAGTAAATAACTTTCCCTCATTTACTTTCTCTACATCACTCATGATTTTATACTATATTATTATATAATAATAATCATGCTGATATTGCCATGATAGGTGAGCAGGACTGGTCTAATAGTTTATAAAATGTTTTGCAATCCCTTGGAATGGAAGTAATTACATGAATATGTTACCCTTCTGCCATGTGTGGCTAACAGTAACAAGGATCAGGTTCAATATGGTGTCTAGGGAATCCTTTTTAAATGTTGTCTCCAAAAATGCACTGTCCATTGGGGAATAGTGGATACAAAATAATGAGGAGAGAGAGTTGTTAGCAGAGATTAATAATGCCATCTGAGAACTAAATATAACAAATTGTATAGTGATGAGTAGGTAACTGAAGATTGTAAGTGAGCCTCTTTTTCATGACACATTACATTTCAATATCTGTAACTGTCCAGGAAGCAGGATGATCTTTAAGGAAGCGCAATATTTCAGAATCATGTTTTCTATTCATGTTTGCTAATTAAATTTGTTGAAGTATTTTAATCCTATTAGACTGTTTAGATAATAAAATCAAACGAGGATTAATTGACTTTGGAATTATTTGGATTTAAATACTGCTCTCTTACTGATCCAGGACAATTTTTGAATACCGTTAAGTGAAGGGAGCCCTTATTTTTTTGTGTAACCATTATTCAGATGTGTCAGCCACATGCTATCTAAGGCAACATTTACACAAATCTTTAAATGCAGTTACCATTATAAAACATCAGCACTGAAGGTTTTCCAGAGTGCCAACTCTTATGCTAGAGGAGATCTTATTATACAACTCTGAATTGTTGTTGAGATAAATAACTTTCACACTTCTTGTACAGGATTGACATCTTCAAGTATGTGATCTATGGCATAGCAGCTGCATTCTTTGTCTATGGCATTTTGCTGATGGTGGAGGGATTCTTTACGACTGGTGCCATCAAGGATCTCTATGGAGATTTCAAAATCACCACCTGCGGCAGATGTGTCAGTGCCTGGGTATGTTAATATGATAACCTTCATTACTTACGTTAATTTCAATAGCATCGTTGGAATAGGTTAGGATATGTTTACAGAGGAAATATGTCTCTAGGGAGAGGGGTTGTTATATAGTCTTATGTTAGTAATTTAAAAACTGCAGCGAGAAAGGAATGGAATAATATGAATGGTCTCCATATTAGCTAAGCAATATCTACTGATGAAAAGTGCTATATAAAAGCTACATAATTAATTAATACTCATGTTTGTAGAAATAATCACTTCACTAATTAAATGGACAGGCTCTTTTGCCCAAGCTAAATGTGAAAACTCATTGCTCAGTATTATGCTCTTTGGCGCAGGACCATGTTTTCATATGTGATTTTATAGTGCCCAACATAGTGGAGCCCTGATCTTGATTGGGGCTTTAGGAACTGTTACATATCTATATATAGGTTGTAATATTTAATCATAGCGAGAGCTGATAAATAGATCAGGCCCTGAACAGTTCCTTATTGTTTAATAATGTGGAGCTGGATTTTGAAGCTTTTACTCACGTTGGTGAACAGTTATTCAAAAGTCATATTCACTTCAAAGCTAAACCACAAATTGACTCCTGGATTAGCTACATGCACATTTTGTGCCCTAAGATTGCTTGGCCAGTCACATTTAGTCTCTGTTTACTACTGAAACAACAAATAATTATATTTTGGGGACTGTGCTGAATAAATTCAAGGGAGTCTTTACTAGCAGAACCTCTCTGGCTTGGAGAGAGGCTACTCTAAATCTGAGAGTATTAAAGATGGGCAGATCAGGGTAGTAAATTTCTTGGCTTACCAAATTATCATTCCTTTCACGTGTGTGTTTGTCCTATTTTCTATTCCATTCTTAGAAGCTCAGGTATTGTCACATCATTTATCAAAAATATTTTGCTGTTTGAGTGGGAGTAGGTGATGATGTACTTTTGGAAGCCTGTAGAATTTTTAAGGTTGGTCATTTTATACCTTGATGATAATAGGCATAACTGCAAATAGCATGAACATAAAATGTTATTCAAAGGAGGGCTAATCACTACACTATATTCTGAGATGACATATATTGATAAGTTGAAGTAAAGGCTAAGAGTACATTCTGGTGACAAAGGGTAAAAACCTTCCAAGAATATAATAGTTATCAAGAGTCAGCTATTAGAAACCCAGGCAATCCATAGCTAAGCTTAACTTGAAAAGAAATCCCCATATTTGAAATTGTGGAAATGCACAGTTAAGGCCATCCTAACAACTGTAACCTGCCCTATATTAATGTCACTCTTTCATCTTCTTGACTTTGTTCTTTTCATAACTACCGGCTGAGATATTAATAGTTGAACCGAGGACTTGTTGAGACCTTTAAAGATGTCTGTAGTCAGAGGCTGGGGACATTATAAATTGAGAAAAGTTACTGTACTGAGACCACCACCAAGTTCTTTGTTCAGTTTTCATATATGCATTCTTCAATACAAAGAGTTATGCTCCATCTACACATTAACTTTTATTCCTTTCATAATAATAAATGCCAAAATCTTATCACCTATGCCTAGGAGGATTCAATATGTATGCTAGCCTGTGGTTTAATACCATGTGTGGCACATGAAATGATTGCTTTCAGTATGCTATTTGTCTAATTGGGAATTTGTGAAGCATGTCTTTTCCTATAAAGAAGCTCATACAGCCACTGTACAATTAAAATTAAGGCAGTCTGGTTTTCATGCCCAATAACAAGATGAACTTGTTTGCTATGGGTGGAGGAAGTTGACAGAGAGGGTGAAATCCTGGCCCAATTTAAGTGAATGGGAGTTTTGTAGCTGATTTCAATGGAGTCAGGATTTTATCCAGAGTATTTTCCCCCCGGGGAGATTCTACGGCAGCTCTAATTCTGTATATTTCTACATGTTCAAATATTTGGGTTTCTTTTAGGTTAAACCCTAATTCTGAATTTCATGGTCCTTTTTGGTGGCTATTTGATAATTAACCTGTTTGTAAGGGTTTAAAAAAACTCCCAAACCTAAGATACTGACATAAGAACATAAGACCAGCCATACTGGGTCAGACCAAAGGTCCATCTAGTCCAGTATCCTGTCTTCCGACAGTGGCCAATCCCAGGTGCCCCAGAGGGAATGAACAGAACAGGTAATCATCAAGTGATCCATCCCTGTCGCCCATTTCCAGCTTTCTGGCAAACAGAGGCAAGGGACACCATCTCTGTCCATCCTGGCTAATAGGCATTAATTGACTATCCTCCATAAACTTATCTACTTCTTTTTTGAATACTGTTATAGTCTTGGCCTTCACAACATCCTCTGTCAAGGAGTTCCACAGGTTGACTGTGCGTTGTGTGGAAAAATATTTCCTTTTGTTTGTTTTAAACCTGCTGCCTTTAATTTCATTTGGTGACCCCTAGTTCTTGTGTAAGGAGTAAATAACACTTCCTTATTTTCTTTCTCCACACCAATCATGATTTTATAGACTTCTCTCATATCCCCCCTCATCATCTCATTTCAAGTTGAAAAGTCCCAGTCTTATTAATCTTCTCATATGGAAGCTATTCCATAACCCTAATCATTTTGCTGCCCTTTTCTGAACCTTTTCCAATTCCAATATATCTTTTTTGAAATGGGGCAACCACATCTGCATGCAGTATTCAAGAACTGGGCGTACCATGGATTTATATAGAGGCAATATGATATTTTCTATCTTATTATCTATCCCTTTCTTAATAAATTAGCTTTTTTGACTGATGCTGCACATTGAGTAGATGTTTTCATAGAACTATCCATAATGACTCCAAGATCTCTTTTTTTAGTGGTAACAGGTAATTTAGACACCATCATTTTATATGTATAGTTGTATAAAGACATACAGTTACATGTATAGTTGTATATAGACGTGCACTCCCAACCTTAATTCCAGCTTAATGAAGACAGCAAATTTGTTTGATTTATATTTGTTTAGAAATGTTTGACATGCATTATCAGCTGAAGGAATCAAGGAATATGTTAAAAGCATTAGAGTAGTTGCTGCAGGGAGCTCTGTGGGTCGCTGGGAGTCACAGGGCAATACTCTGTATTCTCCCTAGCTCTTCAACTGACCTCCTTGAGTTAGCTCTTTATTTCCTGGCCTCTCCTTTCTTCCCATACTTTGATTCCTGCTCTGGTTCTCTATGGCCTTCTTAAGATCAGCAGGAATCTTGTCATGATAAAGAACAGTGGAGTTTTTATTGGTCTTTTTATTTTAATCTAGCCTACAACTCTACATTCTTAAAATATACAGATTTATATCAATTAAAATTTGAGGCAGTCTTGTTCACACCTTTCTTTTACATCATTCAAATATTTTAAAAATAATTCTTATATAAATAAATATATAAAAATAACGACTAGAGAAAAGCAACAATTTTTATTTGAAAAAGATATTGTTAAAACATAGTTGAGTTCTATCATGATGCTTTGGCATTTCTGTATTCCTCTTTTTCACATCACTATGTGTAGGAGGATAAATTCAGAGCACAGTACATGGAGAATTAGACATATAACTCCTATTAAAAAGGTTGCCCTGTGTGTGTAGCCTAGATGGTGCTGTTGCTGTTGCTGTGTAGATCAGATAGGAGAAATTAATGTAGTGTAATTGTAGAGTTGCCAAATTGAGATTATGCTATTGAGGACGATTAGCTCATATCACAGGCTGCAAGAAGGCTTCCTTATATGGAATTCTGGGATATTCATCTTGTAAATTAAAAAAAAACTACTACACAAAACCAAAAAAATCTCAACTACCAGAATCAACCAGTTGCTTTCTAGCAATGTATTCTAAAAGTAACCAAAAAAGATATTCTAAAAGTGACCTCTCTATGGTCTCATATGCACACAGAATATTTATATTCTAAAATAATTTGAAACCACATAATGGCTCTAACTTGAAAAGTGGCACTGTAAAAATGAGGTTGTGTGTTTGTCTCAATGATTCCAGGTAGAATTTGCTCAAATTAAAAAATATTTCTGAACAGTAGCCTTGCAGGCTCACCTGGAGGTCTGGGAATCAAGTTGAGTTCTTTTCCGCTTCAGCATCAGTACCTGCTGATATTAATGAAGTGTATAATACATGTATGCATTGATTACACCAGTAACTAGAGCTGGTCAGAAAATGTTGGCAGGGGGGTGTTGGGGAGGTTTCTGGAAAAATTATTGACAACAAATGGAAAAAAATGGCTTTTGTCAATTTTCTATGGAAAATGTTGACATTTCACTGAGAAACTGAAAACTTTTTGGTATTCAGGTATTCAGTTTTTTTGACAAAAAGTGAAACTTTTGTGTTGAAAGCAGACAGTTTTGCCCTTTTTTGCCCATGTAGACAGGTCCTGAGTAAGTGTCAGTGGTAAAAGTGAGTGACTGTTGTTTCAGAGCTAACTCATTGTTAATGAAGTAAAATAAATTCAAGCACAGATCAGCAGTGGTTTTTAGTCTTCATACCTACATTTCTCAATACTATATGTATATTCCATGAATTAAATAAACAGATATATAGAATGGCAGTGGAGCTTGATTAGCTAGAAAATGAGAAACAAAATTCAATTATGCCTAAAGCCACTTGTGATATAGTTAATGTATTTGAGATCAGGTGGCCCTCCCGTTTATATTCACCTTGATGATCATGGTATGTATCTTTTCCATCTGTGATGTCAGTCAGCTGACTAAATGAAAGACTCATTTCTCAATCATCAGAGCATCTCTTTTCTGAAACCTTGGCTTCTAGGCATCACTTATTGCATACCTAATTATTTTACTTTTTAATCTGAAAAGTTTTGCTATTTTGGGCTGGGTTCCTGCTTCAGTATTATGTTGCTTGCCTTAATACAGTAGCCTGCCATGCACTATCCCTCCATTGCCTCGGACTCTTCTTTTCTTTTGTACTCTCTGTTATTTGACCCAAATTAATTGGGTTGTGAATGTGGCTTTCACACAGTATATGGCATTTTTTCTCAGTCTGTAAGTTTGATCAATACATAATTTTTTTATCAAAATGTTTTCTGAAAATGAGATTGTGTTATATATTTCCAAAGCTTGTCTGACTGTGGGAGCTACTGCACTTTTTCCATGGGTTGTGCCTTCCTATTATGGACATAAAATAATCAAATTGTTAACTCTATCTTCCCTAGGTTTCAGAGAGATTCTCCTCTGAATATACAAATGTACAATTGTAGCTGTCTGCATAATAGCTCTATTGTTCATCTGATGAATATGAGTTTTGCTGACCCTATCCTTTGCTCAACTGGCAGGCCTATTTTGATGCTAGTAGTTAGCCATCTTATTCAATCTCTTTTATCAGTAAGATTGTTATTTTCTCCCACAAATGTCGACATCAATATTATAGACTCAGTTGCTACCATAGAAGTCACACTTTCTGTCCCATTTAGTTTCTAGTCTATATGTCCGTGAATTCTTATCCTTCCAGTTAACTTCTCCAAAGTCTGCAAGAGCAGCAAACTATGTTTTTCCTCTCTGGCTCATCCTTACCATGAAGCAGATCTTGCCACTTACTCCTGCCATGATTGCTTCCTTATTCCCCTTGTTACTATTATAGTATTTACCTGTTAATCACAAGTAGGAATTTTCTGTTGCTATGTATGTTCCATATGATTGTGTGGTAGTGAAAAAGGGCAAAGTTGAATTATATTCTAGAGGAGAAAGTGCAGGGACTTAAACAACGGATGCAGTTATTGAATCAAACCATAGAAACTACATCATGTAGATGACCAAAGGTGGTACTGTCCAGACCAGAAATGGAATAGACAGAGGTGGATAAATGAAAATGGAAGATTTTGGCAGCAAAGAGTGGGGAAATAGAATTTGGGGGAGGGGGAGATTTTGGCAGCAAGAAAAGGAAGAAGGGAATATTAGAGATTGTGTGCAAGCAAATCTTTGAAAAATACAAAAACTAATATGAATAGCAAAGCTTACTGGAGAGGTGACTTGCAGAATTGTATGGTCTAAATTTACTCCCACTGTCTATGTTAGGGTGGGCAAACTACAGCCCGTGGGCCGCATCTGGCCTGTCAGATGTTTTAATCTGGCCCTCGAGCTTGCAACGGGGAGCGGGGTCTGGGGCTTGCCCTGCTCCACACATGCCGTGGCTCTGTGCAGCTCCCGGAAGCAGTGGCATGTTTCCCCTCCAGCTCCTACGCGTAGGTGGTTCTGCACACTGCTCTGCCCCAAGCGCTGCCCCTGCAACTCCCATTGGTCGGGAACCATGAGCATTCATGGCCCACCATACAATTTCTATATCCAGATGTGGCCCTCAGTCCAAAAAGATTGCCCACCTCTGGTCTATGTCCTCCTAGCAGTGTGTAATGAACAGGGCTCAAATTTGGCTGGGTTGCTGTGGGTTAGCAACCCAGAACATTCTTTCAGGATCCCCTCTTATTCTGAAGAATCTCAGATGTCATGTACGTGAAAAGGTCTGTAGATGTTAAAGTGGTGCAGAAAATCTTTACAAAGTGAGTTTTACGTAGATGATGCAGAGATGTCTCCCTGAGTTTGTAGGGACACTGAAACAACTCAGATTTCCAAGGCTAATAATTTAAAAGTAAACATTGTTAATTCACATAGTTTATTGAAGCACGTAAGGAAAGAGGGAGGATCATATTATGAACATCTTCATAATTTATTGTAAGGGCTCCATGAGAGAATATTGATTAGGAGAGTATTATTATTATTTTGTCTCCCCAGTTTGACCATTGGAGTCAAGAAGCCAGAAGAGAGGAACATAGATTAGGGGGGCATCTGAGCCATGCCTAAAGGGGAGTGCCTACAAGTTCATTCAGTCCTACTTCTTGGTCAGTCAAACGCTAAAACAAACAAATTTGTTTACATTTACGGGAGATAATGCTGCCTGCTTCTTATTTACAATGTCATCTGAAAGTGAGAACGGGCATTCACACGGCACTTTTGCAGCTGCCATTGCAAGGTATTTACATGCCAGATGTGCTAAACATTTGTATTCCCCTTCATGCTTCGGCCACCCTTCCAGAGAACATGTTTCCAAGCTGATGCTCATTTAAAAAAATAATGCATTAATTAAATTTGTAACTGAACTCCTTGGAGGACAATTGTACGTTTCCTGCTCAGTTTTACCCGCATTCTGCCATATATTTCATGTCATAGCAGTCTCAAATGATGACCCAGCATATATTCTTCATTTTAAGAACACTTTCGCTGCAGATCTGATAAAATGCCAAGAAGGTACTAATGTGAGATTTCTAAAGATGGCTACAGCACTAAACCCAAGGTTTAAGAACCTAAAGTGCCTTCCAAAATCTGAGAGGGATGACCTGTGGAGCATGCTTTCCAGAAGTCTTAAAAGAGCAACACTCCGATGTGGAAACTACAGAACCCAAACCACCAAAAAAGAAAATCTGCTGGTGGCATGTGACTCAGATGATGAAAATGAACATGTGTCGGTCCGCACTGCTTTGGATCGTTATTGAGCAGAACCCATCATCAGCATGGATGCATGTCCTCTGGAATGGTGCTTGAAGTATGAAGGGACATATGAATCGTTAAGGCATCTGGCACATAAATATCTTGCAGTGCCGGCTACAACATTGTTTTGAATGTAGCGTGGGTTTTTTTGGTACATAATTCAACATTTTTAAGTTGCACTTTCATGATAAAGAGATTGCACTACAGTACTTGTAATAGGGGAACTGAAAAATACTATCTTTTGTTTTTTACAGTGCAAATACTTGTATCAAAAATAAAGTGAGCACTGTACGCTTTGTATTCTTTGTAATTGAAATCAATATATTTGAAAACATTCAAAAATATTTAAATACATGGTATTCTATTATTGTTTAACAGTGTGATTAATCATGATTAATTTTTTAAATCATGATTGATTGATTTTTTAAATCTCTTGATAGCCCTAGTAAAACAATCCAAAACTCAGAGATTCAAAGGAAGCATGACACTTTGCGAGCACTAATGTTTAAAAAAAAATTGTTGAGGACAGCAATTTAGATAAGCATTCACATTGTTGTAGAGCAGCAAATAAAACTTGTGTTCTTTGGATTGCAGAAGCAGAGTCATCACATCTAGGGAATCATTTTTAAACTTTTAAACCATTTTTATGAATGAACTCAGTTTGTTCTATAGATTACAATGAGATCTACAAAACAAAATTTGAACAAAAATCTAGTTAGGCATTTGAGTTGTGTGCATAATATTTCTGATCAGATCATGAGTAGTGTATTTTTGAACAATACACAGAGAACTCAAAAAAGATGAACAGATGTTGGTGGCCCTCCAAAGAAAATAATTGACTACATCTTCATGGTCACCAAGGGTAGAAAATTTGAACCAAAAGGAAATAATTGAAGAATGTAAAAAGAACTGTAAAAAAAAGAGTCAGAATGAGCATTGCATTTAGCTATAGCAATAACAGCTGCTACCACTCTAGAATGTAAATAATGTTTCTTTAGGTAATATTTAATAGCATAAATCAGAAGGGTAGAAACCCCAGATTTGTATAAGGGACTGCTACACACTTCCCAGGCTAAAGCTGTTGGGAATTAATTGTTTGTTATATTACAGAGATCTGAACAATTCTTATCCTTTGAAGTTTCTCACTTCCTTTCACTATTTGCTATTAACTTTTTATGGATTTTTTTTAGATATGAATATACATTACAGTATGTGGATTAATTAGGATTATTATAGAAATATGAGAGATTGATCTTGGTTATTACAAACTAGCCCATTATTAATAGAATATAGAGCCCAATATTCTCATTTCCTTACTCTTACAATCAATTGGTGGTAGGAAAGCAAGTGAAGAAGAATCAATCAAATGACACCAGTAAAGTAGTATGAAATATGTTAGTGTTCCAACAAGGAGGGACTAATCTAGGAGTTGTAACATAGCATGTAACATAGCAGAGAGAGATGAAGGATGAACATATCTTTGTAGAAGCAATAATGAAAGACAAATGAGAAGTGTGTGTGTGTGTGTGCACGCGCTTGCATTAGGGAGTGGTAGTGATGGTGGTAAATCAGGCAAAAAACTTTGGAAGGATATCTTTGCTGTGATTTATAAATCTTTCTGTAGGGTATCAATATTTTTATATCAATGTTCCCAATCATCCAGCATCTCTTGGGTTTTGAAATGCAAATATTTAGCTGCTCATATTTCACTTTTTACTTGTGCACAAGAGGGAAAGAACTGGGATTATCTTATTTAGGTGGCTATGGGGCGAGATGTGGAGGTGGGAGCCTAGTTGTTGTGGCCTACTTAATCGAATCTTTCTTGAACCTTGGTTTAGATTTTACTGTGCTTTAAAAAGGGGGGGGGGGTTGCCCTCTGGATACCAAGAAGGGGGAAAACATCCCCCTATATCTTTTTCTTTGTTTTTGGAGCATTATTTGATTTTTTTAAGTTATAAAAGCATCCTTATCCATTTAATATATAGTCATGGGAAATGATTCTTGACATGTTTGAAATGAATAATTTTATGACATCATATTGATTTACATGGGATTTATTGGTTTTCTGTTACACATCTGAAAGTTAGAAGATATGATGTAGAAAGTGATTGCCTTCCTTGTTCTGATTACTCCCTAAAAGACTCTTCCAGTATTTATAAAAGCAGCAAAGAGTCTTGTGGCACCTTATAGACTAACAGACATTTTGGAGCATGAGCTTTCGTGGGTGAATACATGCATGCATCCGACGAAGTGGGTATTCACCCACGAAAGCTCATGCTCCAAAATGTCTGTTAGTCTATAAGGTGCCACAAGACTCTTTGCTGCTTTTACAGATCCAGACTAACACGGCTACCCCTCTGATACTTTCCAGTATTTAGATTCTCACTGATGGAGTTAACATTTGTGGCTTGTCAACACTATTGTAATTCTACATTTATATTATGGTAGCACATAAAGGCCAATTAATTCTACTGTGTTAGGTGACTAGGCAACTAAAGTTTTATACTCAGAGAACTACTTTTAAGTGTATTACAGTATTTAAGCAGTAAATATAACAGGAATTTAACACTTGGGAACAGTACAATTAATGTGATAAACCTCTGAAACTTTACTGATATGTAATTGAGTTTAAGGGAGTCTAACCGCTGTAGCTTATACATTTGTATACTGTGTATCTCCTTGGGTATAAGTTAATTTATTTTTATTTAGTTATTCATCTAGATTTAAAATAATAAAGACATCTATCCAAGGCTCAAGGCACCTAAACCCAATTCATCATACAACAAATATAATTAAATTAAATCTCAGCAGCATTAAAATCAATTCCACAGGAATTCGATTGTCCAGCCACCTGCCCCCTTCAGCTAGGAAGCACAGACCCTCAGCCTTCTCCAGAGACCCTATCAAACAGGTGTCTTTTGTAGCATGCCTGAAAAGTCACCAGACTTGTGCTATTTCAGACCAGAAGGGAGCAAGTTCCAGAGTGCCGCAATTCTCACAGAGAATGCCCTGCCAGCCTCTTTTATAGTGAGGGGATGATTAAAGGATTAGAAAATATGCCTTATAGTGATAGATTCAAAGGGCTCAATCTATTTATCTTAACAAAGGTAAAGTCAAGGTGACTTAATAGCAGCACATAAGTATCTACATGAGGAACAAATATTTAATATGGGCTCCCAAATCTAGCAGAGAAAGGTACAAGATGATTCAGGGCTGAGAGTTGAAGGTAGGCAAATTCAGACTGTAAATAAGGTGTACATTTTAACCATTGGAACAATTTATCAAGGGTATGGTGCTGGATTCTCCATCTCTGACAACTTTTAAATCAAGATTGGATGTGTTTATAAAAGATCTGCTTTGTGAATCCAGCTCTGTGTGTTCAGTAGGGACAGATCACAACGGTGGCAGTATGCTACAGGGAGAGAGGTCGTTCTTCAAATAGGCTGATCCGAGGCCGTTTAAGGCTTTAGAGCTCATAACCAATGCAGAACCAGTGCAGCTCTTGAAACACTGGGGTCATGTGCTCCCAGAGAGATACCCTGCTCAGTAAATGCCTTCATTTCTGCTCTAGCTTCAGTCTCTGAATGATTTTAATGGCTGCAGCACATCTTGAGGTAACAAAAGCATTGATAACAGTTGCAAGGTCCACATCACAACCTCTTAGTCAGACACAGATTGTAAAAAGTTGATTGGATCACTGCTGTAATATGACTGTAAAACAGCAGCTGGGAGTCTAAGTTGTGAACACTATTAACTAATTGCAGATGTACTCCCTCAATTGAAGGGATGGAAGAGACTTCCACCATCTCCTCTAGCTGCTTCTCTTAACCCACCATAATCACCTCAGTCTTCTCTGGGTTGAGCTTCAATCACCTTACTCCCATCCATGCCCCCATCTTGATTAGACACTGGCTGAGGTGTTGAACTGCATGATTTAAATCAGATGAGATAAAGACATATTGAAACCCCATGCTGCCTTACTAACTCTTCCACCAGCCCCATGTACATATTGAACAGGAGTGATGACAATATGGCATGCTGCAGTGCCCTACTTGGCAGTAGCTAGGTGGCTTGGGGAGAGGCTGAGTAGTAGAGAAACCCCCTTTTTTTGTATCAGCCAGGAGGGTTTGGAGTTGAACAGTGGTTCTCAAACTGTGGGTTGGGACCCAAAGTTGGTCACAACCCCATTTTAATGGGGTCACCAGGGCTGACTTAGATTTTCTGGGGCCCACTGCCCGGGGCCAAAGCTGAAGCCTGACCCCACCGCCCAGGGCCGAAGCCAAAGCCCAAGGGCTTCCGCCCTGTGCGACGGGGCTCAGGTTACAGGCCCCCTGCCTGGGGCTAAAGCCCTTGGACTTGGGCTTTGCTCCCATCCCCTGCCAGGGCAGTGGGGCTTGGGCAGGCTCAGGCTTCAGTCCCCTGGGGTCATATAGTAATTGTCAGAAGTTTGAGAATCCCTGGAGTAGAAGAAATGACAGAATGCACCTTCTCTCTTTTAGCAGCTAGAAAATTCTAGATCTTCTGTTTAATATTTATAAATTCACATTAATTAGACATCTAGTCAGAGGTTGACAAGAAAGATGGAACCTTCAAGAAGATTCCACCTGGCGGTGACAGTAGAGCCTGGGATTTCATCAGAATATTGCTCCTGAATACCTTGACAGGGGACCACTATCCTTATCTTGTATGGACATCTATTAGTAGCTTTAGTTCTCTGGTTAGTAGTTGTCTGGTAATTTTTTCAAGACCTGATCATGAAAGTAGAATGTAGGATAACACTACATCATGGACTTTTGCATCTTACTTATGAACATAAAATGCAATGGAATGAAACGTTTAAGGAAACTTTATTATATTATGTTCGGCTTCTTGCACTGATAAATGTGATAAGTTAGAGGAGCTATTTTCACTATTAACAAAATATATAGTGTGCTAAAGAAGCAAATGTGGTGTTTTTTAAGGTTCAGCACTGCTGTTTCATAAATCATTTCTTCCTTTGACTTGTCAGGTAGCCGAACACTATTTCAAAGGAGTACCATCCCTTTTAAATCTGAGCAGATTGCATTTTGAATTTAATTCTGGCAGTGAACGGGCTTCTCAATAAATGTTTATGGGAAGATCTCTAGAAGAAAGAGAGAAGACTTTATAACAGAGAAAATTCACTAATAAATATTTTGGTTACTCACCTGTAGTCTTCACATAAGTATATCCTGTAATTTCTAAATTCCACTCAATTTTAGAAAAAAAAAACATAAAAATTACCATTTTATGTGTTAGCTGATCATTGTTTTAGGCTGTGCTTAAACACAACTGGACCTGTATTACCCAAGCCAATGCAATTTGATTCTGTGGTTACCACCTTGCTGAAACCACCATGAAGGATAATTGCCCATTAATAATGGTTTTAACAGGGCTGCAAATCTGTCATATGTCCAAAGACCTTCATAGACTTTGGCCTTTTGGACACTATTGCATGTAATCTGAAAAATATCCTTGATCAACTGTTTGTTGGACTCCCTGGCTTCTTTGGTGTGCCTGTTCCCCCTCAGGCAGCAAAGAAAAGAAGAGAAAGGGAAAAGGAAAAAAACCCCTCCCTGGCGTTCAAGCAGCCAAAAGGAAAAATTTGTTCTTTTAAAATCCTGAGATCTGTGCTTCTGGTTCAAAACTATCCCACCACTGCCACCAGGTCAAGGCTGAATGCTCACTCTGTCACTCTAAGTGCAGAAGCGGGGGCCCACAAGGATTCTAAAAATTAATACTATTAAACTCCCAACGTTACAGCTTTCTCTGACCTTGGCTTGGTAAACACCACCACCCAAATGCAAAAACAAACAAACAAACAACCTTGGATCCAGGAAGGAGCACTTGGGAATTCCTCCCTGTGGGGTACCCTCAAGCCCTTTCACCCACCCTCCGGGGAAGAGCTAAGAAAGAAAACAAAGGAAATTAGCTGTGGCTATCAGCTAAACAAACAACATGCACAACCTCTTAGGACACCAAAAATCCAATCCTGTTCTTAAAAAAGGTAACTTTTAATAAAACAAAAAGGAAAAAATTACATCTGGAACTTAGGTTTTTTGCTAGATTTTAAAAGAACCAATTACAAAAATTAACCACCCAAAATAGCTTTCTTGGGGATTCAGCTTAAAAGTTACAAGCAAACAAGGACATCAAGGGCTAGTACAGAGGAGATCCATAAGCCAAAATAAAAAAAATAAACAGAAGTAAACCTAATTGCGGCTTCCTAAACATTTACTTACATATTTGGGTCGTTAAAAGTAGTTCTAGATATGATCTGATGGTTTTCATATCTGGTTCAAACTTTACACAGCATTCCTGCTGCCCGTCTCTGCAGCCCCAAAAGCAACAGACAAAGGGAAAGTTTCTTTCCCAATTTTAAAAAGTTCTACCTTCTCATTGGCTCTTTTGGTCAGGTGCCCACTCCTTTTCTTTTACCTGTGGGCTTGTTAACCCTTTACAGGCAAAGCAAGAAGAGAACAGTCCAAGAGGGATTTTACAGCTAACTAGCTGGCTGTGTGTCCATCAAAGGGAGCTACTGCCTGCTTCCCCCTCCCCCCCCCCCCCGCCACCCCTTCATGTATCACATCACTGGCTTCCTGGTTCTGCAATGTTAATTAGAGCATGTAGTGGACCAGTAGTCCTTCAGTTGAAAGCACTGAGTCAACAAAGAAAAAAAAATAAAAGCAGAAGTTCTTGTTTGGTCTTAGAGTAAATACAGTTCTAAAGACTTTGCTTTGTCTTCACTTATGCCTGTGTTAACACATGCACACATAGCAGAAGGGTTCGTAAACTTCCATGTTCAGAAAGAGCACAGGAACGCAGGACAGTGTATGAAAATTGGGCAGCATAGCTATAAAATATAATTAATATGAAAGATATGGTCCTATCCATTAGATTATAGTACATTTAACTACACATACTGAGGTATTAACATAAAAATAACTTTGCTTTATGCTTTTTAAGAATGCTTTCTTTCTCATTTTTTTAAGCCCTAGAAAGGGACTCTTAAACAGGACCAAAGCACACATTGGTATTTCTTGCAAAAGTATAAAACATCAACAGGGGAGATGTTTTTTTTACCCCTAAAGTGAAATTTTAAAATAAGCCCTAAATTGAAAAGCTATTCTAAGAGGGGAACAAACTTGCATAGAATAGTCTCTGTCATTTCTTGCTCCTAATTTAAAAAATAGCAATAAAACTCTTTAGCTTGATAATACATTAAGAACATCTTTTGCTTTTTAGTCTGGAATTCAAAGCTCTTAAGTGCTGCTATGTTGCCAACTAATTACTTGTAAATGAATTCCTGGGGTTGGACCAGATGTTGTCTCATCATATGTGTGGCTTGGGGAAATGGAACCCAGAGAATGAGTACAGATAGAAACTTAATAATAGTGTGGAGGAAAAAATACTTAATAGTGCTGAACATTTTCTTTGTAATAGATGCCTTCCTTTCAATTCACACTATGTAAAGCAGTTCACACATGCCATAGTCTTTGATATAGGATCATAGGGGATGCAGACCATGCTATACTTATCTATCATCTATGTATTTTGATTTAGATCCCTCTAACATGTCCATATTTGGTGAGGAGAGAGAGAGAATAGATCACTGGCAGTAATAATCCATTTCCACAATGTCTCTATGCTTAAATCAGAGCTATTATTCTCACTTTTCTGTCGCAGCCTGCTATCATTCTTTAATTCTCTGGGACAAATTCAGAGGCAATGCAGTACAAATTGGTATGTCCACCTTACTGGATATTAAGTGTTATTGTTACACACTGAAGAAGGTTATAGAAGGAAAGTAACCAATAGGAGGGTGCAAAGAAGATGTAAGATAGAGCAAGCCCCAGTGTACTTTATCTTTCATCTTTTTGCTCTTGATAATTGTTTTTACTGCTACAATCCCAGCTTTCCACCTCAGCATGCTGCTTGCACTCACAGTTTACACTGCCATTTACATCACCTCTGAGTATGGCTTTCTATTTGTTCACATAACCAAGAACTTGGACTTACAGTAAGCCTTTGAAAAGGTCTCTCACTAAAGGCTCTTAAGCAAAGTAAGCAGTCATGGTAAGAAGGAGGGTCCTCTCATGGATCAGTAACTGGTTAAATCACAGGAAATAAAGGGTAGAAATAAAAGGTCAGTTTTCAGAATGGAGAGAGGTAAGTGGTGGTGTCCCCCAGGGATCTGCACTGAGACCAGTGCTGTTCAATATATTCATAAATGATCTGGAAAAAGGGGTAAACAGTGAGGTGGTACAATTTGCAGACAATACAAAATTGCTCAAGATAATTAAGTCCAAAGGTGACTGCAAAGAGTTATAAAGGGATCTTATGAAACTGAGTGACTGTGCAACAAAATGGCAGATGAAATTTTCAGTGTTGATAAATGCAAAGTAATGCACATTGGAAAACATAATCCCAACTATCTATACAAAATGATGGGATCTAAATGAGCTGTTACCACTCAAGAAAGAGCTTTTGGAGTCATTGTGAAAAAATCCACTCAATGTGCAGCAGCAGTCAAAAAAGCTAACAAAATGTTAGGAACCATTATGAAAGGGATAGATAATAAGACAGAAAATATCGTAATGCTACTACATATAGCCATGGTATGCTCACACCTTGAATACTGTGTGCAGTTCTGGTCAACCTATCTCAAAAAAGATATATTAGAATTGGAAAAGGTACAGAGAAAGATAATAAAAATGATTAAGGGTATGGAACAGCTTCCATATGAGGAGAGATTAAAAAGCCTGGGATTGTTCAGCTTGGAAAAGAGACAGTGAAGGGATGATATGATAGAAGTTTATAAAATCATAAATGGTATAGAGAAAGTGAATAAGGAAATGTTATTTACTTCTTCACATAACACAAGAACCAGGGTTCACCAAATGAAATTAATAGGCAGCAGGTTTAAAGCAAACAAAATGAAGTACTTCTTCACACAACACACAATCAACCTGTGGAACTCATTTCCAAGGGATGTTGTGAAGGGCAAAAGTATAATGGGATTCAAAAATAATTAGGTAAGTTCATGGAGGATAGGTCCATCAATGGCTATTAGCCAACGTGGTCAGAGATGCAACCCCCTGCTCTGGGTGGTCCTAGTCTCTACCTGCCAGACTGGGAGTGGATGGCAGGGGATGGATCACTCAATGATTACTTGTTCTGTTCATTCCCTCTGAAGCACCTGACACTGGCCACTGTTGGAAAATAGGATACTGGGCTAGATGGGCCATTGGCCTGACCCATTGTGGCCATTCTTATGAACTGTGGGGGGAAATCTGATTTAATTCATTTTTGACCCTTATAGGGGCACCATCTTGTCAAGGTTCTTGAGTTCTTCTTGATTCTTCATTATCTCTTGGTCTTTCATTAGTTCATGTAATAGAGGAACAGACTCTACTAATGGTGGCAGGGTTTGTCTGTGGTGTAAATTGGTGCATACTGCTACTTAACTCTACATCTAGCCATGTTTAGCTTTCTTTTATTGTAGTGACATAGACAGGAATGTAGCCACAGTACTACAGTGATATAAAGTCCTCATACTGGATTTAATATTTGGGTTTTTTAAAATTATGCAAAAGAACTTTCTTTAGAGGAACCAGAAAATGTGTTGCTGTTTTCCTCATTGTTTAAGGTCTAGCTTTTTCCTGGTTTGTTGTGCAGATCATCCAGCATTATTTAGATTAGTTCCTCACTCTCAGATTCAGTGTTTGATATGCACTGTAGGGATTCAGGCTTTAGGCTGTCATTGGGACTATCATGGGGTGCAGCCGTCATCGCCAGACTGGCACCTCTTCCTGGTCGTGCTGGGAATTAGCTCGACGCTGACTGCCCTATCCACAATCTGCACACCGGCAATCTGTCTTTGTTCCCACCTACAGCTCTTCTCTCAGCTCCCAGAACTGCAGCATCCTCTTTGCGACTCAGCCCTCTGGCTAGGTTGCCATCCGTGTTTCCCCGTTCCGGGTGGGGATTGTTTCTGTCCAACCCTAGTGGTTGGGACCTGGACCCACCCACTTCTCCGGGCCTCAGCCCAGGAATCCTGTAACTAGCAGCTTCCCGCTGCTCCTGTGTAACCTCAGTCAATGCTGTTATATTTTCCTGGGCCACTACCCTACGGCCCCAGCATCCTCTTTGCCCTCACGTCAGGGCAATCAGCTGCTCAGTCCCAGCAGCCAGCCAGGAGGTCCCACTTGCTTCCCTGGTCCCTGCTGCTCTGTCCAAGGTATTTAGTTCTCTCAGCCCTCCAGGGACGCAGTCTTACTCCCTGGGCTTCCAGCAGCAACTGCTCACTACTTTGCCCTGCAGATCCCTTTTATCTGAGCATGCCAGGCCCTGATTGGTTGCTCCCTGAAACTCCTCCCTGATTTGCTTTGTTTTCTGCACTCCCCTCCATTGCTACTTCTGGGGCAAGGCATGGTTAAACCCTTTTATGCCTGTGGGGGGGTGGTACCCCATCACAGGGACCGTGGAACTATTTCAGAAACATACTAAAAAAAATTTAGTTCCTCAATATGGAGCAGCACTGCAAAATCTCGATCAATGTCCGTTTCTGAAGCCACCAAAATGTGGGTGTTTTGCTGCAGTGTTTAAGTGCAGGTTCGGTGATTGCTTTTAGCAGTTTGGCATATTTTTCTGGTCTTTACACAGTTTGCTTGTTCAATACAAAAGAAGAAAAGGGCAATCATTAATGGAATACTGTACTAGTTGTCTCAGACAGTCAGCACTGTGACACTGAAGCATACTCACTGCTTCTAGATGTTACATGGACCAACATGGGTTTTGGATCTGAAGTCAAATGGAGTTCAGTGGTTGCTATAAATACACCGCTAGAATTTTCAATTGTTCTACTCTAGAAACTAGAGGTTAAAAAAATAGCACTCAGAGAATACATAGCTGCAACATAGTTTACAAAACATGATTCAGTGCTTTGCCTAGTGATGGAGGTACGTTTTTCAGTTTGTTTATAATGAGAAATCCCTTTGTATTAGTTTCAGGCTTGCAAACACATGAGAGAGGTGCCTCATTGCATCTGATCCGATGCACATTGAACTCAATTAGATGCTTTGCTTGCAATGGCATGTGATTCATTTTAACTATGGGCCAAATCGTGGCTTGAGCTCACAAGGTAGCATAGAATCATACACGGGCACAAGGAGCTCCCTTACGTTCCTACTAGTTATTTGCACTGGAGCCACTACCTCCTCTCCTGGGTAGGACGAAAGGAGGAGGAGAGACTTGGTTCCACACCGTCCCCATGGTGCCCAGTGAGGTAGTTACACCAGCACATCATGTGATGTATGTTGGCTCAGATATAGACCCTGGAGCACTGGGTCGCTCAGGAGGGAGATTGTGACTCTGGAGCCATAATCTCACTCCTGGGCTGTTCCAGAGGAGCACAATAGTGCACTGTCCCTTACTCTGGGCAGATCACAAACTGACCATCTGTTAAACACAAATAAAGTAATGGAACTTTCAAACAACAAAAAAACAAAACTGAGAATGCCGCATGCATATTGGGTATGGGTCTGTATTCGTGATGGAATATTGTTCTGGTTTCAGAGTTTTTTAAAAGTTCTACTGGTTTTGTTTCTCTCTCTTTCTCCTTTGTATTTCTTATAGTTTATTATGCTGACATACATCTTCATGCTGGCCTGGCTAGGGGTCACAGCTTTCACCTCTCTGCCTGTTTACATGTACTTCAATCTGTGGACCATTTGCCGAAATACCACCTTAGTGGAAGGGGCTAATCTCTGCTTGGACCTTCGTCAGTTTGGTAGGTGAATGATGTATGTTAAATATGAATTGAGACTTCAAACCCAATTAACAAAGCAGCCTTTTAGAAATATTTCTTGGGAATGTTGTCTGCAAACCCTAGATGCTTCCAAAATTATGTCTAACACCTTACAGGTAGGTACAGAATATGTATTTAAATTGGTAAACAAACCAACAAAAAAGTAATTCCATATTCTATTGTTTCAATGGTGTGCAGTTTTAAGGCATATCAGTTAAATTCATAGATGTCACTAAAATTGGAGTTATTGCAAACACTACTGAAAACAGAGAAATCATGCAAAAAGGCTGAGAGAAATTAGAAATATGAACAGGAAATAAGAATATGACTGAGCGTCAACTAGGAAAAATGCAAATTGCTACATTCAGGGGAAACAATCTGAAACCCAGATATACAGTAGGAGGGTGGGGGTACTGGAAAGCAGTAAAAAAAGACTTACTGCTGTAGGGGCAGCAGTAGACAGAAAATTAGCAATAAGCTTGCAGTGCAATGCAGCATAAAAATGTAGTATTGAGCTGTATACACAGTGGTACCACATATTAGTTGGAAACTGCTACCATCCTGGTGATAATGGCTGTAGTGAGTCTGCAGCTGGAAAACTGCTCCCAATTCTGGTCAGCTTAGAAAGATGACAACAAAGTAGGTGGAGGTTACTCACAGATATGATAAAGGAGATGAGGGACATAAGTCATAAGGAGGAGTTAAAACTGAAATAAGGAGGAAGGCAGTGCTGAAGCGGGGAATGATAAACATCTCAAAATGTTAGAATGGTGTAGATCACAAGGAGGGACACACATAGCTTTAAACTGAGTATGTTCTTGTGTCATTTTCAAAACCTGTCATGTCTCTGTATCCACTCTCTGACTGGGAGGAGGCAGGGGCATGGCTCTTGTGCCTTGCAAAGAGAAGTCTGTACTCCGCCTGCCTTAGTCTTTGCTTAGTCAATCCTGAGCCTCTTCTTATAGCTTTTTTGTCCATCTGATAGCTTAGCAATAGAGAAAGAAAGAGTGCCTCAGTATCATCCAGGCAACAGGCCTCTGTCCTGATCTGGAAGAAGTGGATTTGATGGATTGTTCTTTTCCATTTCTGACTGCTATGATTCAATAACAGCTAGTCGTCTTACTTTGCTCCTCAGAAGATAAGTGATCTGAGAGACATTTAAAGGTCAATGCTTATCTCTGGAAATGCTGTATGGGGCTTTTGTTTTGTTAACGTTTGCATCTGTATTTTATTTATATAATCCTTACAGTTTCCATCTGTTTTGCAAGTCCTGCAAAAAACCCACTGATCTCCTACAGGGAAGGCACAGTAACACAGTAATTTTCAACAGGCTAATCTGTGATTTAGTATCTTGTCACATGCTAAAGCGAACAGTACAGCAGCTTCTTGTTTCCCTTACTGTAAGCAGCTGCATTCATTATCAACAGATGATTAAGCACACCGCTGGGTAACATACTTTTATAGCCTCTAACAGACGCTTTGCACCAGACAAGCAAATTTGGATCCTGACCCTAGCACATTCCTCAGCATAAGGACAGAGAATGTTTTTGAATGTGCCAACAGGCCTAATATGTGCACTGGCTGAAAGTTATTTTCTAATATTTGAATACCCTGTTGGCTGGAATTAATAAAATCCAACATGAAAATATAAAAAATGGATTGAGGAATCATTCTCTGTGTTGTTTCCATTCATAACATGTCAGCTTCATGATAATGAAGAGACCAATTGAAGACCTAAGAGGTTGTTTTCCTGTTGTGTAAAATGAGCCACAGTTGCTTTGTTCTACCTAACATCCAAGAATCTGGATTCCTCAGTTCCTTTGAACAAATCTACTGAATGCTTTGAATACTAAATCTAGTGAATATTTCATGTGTTTCAGGAATTGTAACTATTGGAGAGGAAAAGAAGATTTGCACTATGTCTGAAAATTTTCTGAGGATGTGTGAATCTACTGAGGTGAGTAAATGGGCTAAGTTTTATTTGCCAAATCCATAACAGTCATTTTAGTAAGAAATAACTGGCATATATGGTTTCCTCTGACACTTAACTCTTTAATCATAGACAAAGTGATTGAATGAAGGCACAAGGAAAAAATATAGTGCTTTTCTTTTTCCCTAGAAAACATACTCCATCAACATAGTTACTTCAGCTATTATTTTTGTAATTATATTCCATTAAACCTGCAACTTTTAATTTGAGATTTTACTGAAGGTTAATGTGTCTGCTACATGGTGAGAAGAAATTATGAAAAACACTATTGTCCTTATGTTTAGAAAAAAAGAGAGTACAAGGAATTGGAAGAAATTATGGTTATATTGTAACAGAGCAGTAATATTTTTAAACTCATTGGACCATTTTTTCCTACTGGTGTAGGAGTCTACAACTCCCAAGACTTTGATGGATCCAAACTTTGTTGTATTTTTTCCATAAAGAAAGACCATATATTTTAATTCAGATTATTATTTTTCTTATTTTAGATCAAAGAAAACAACATGAACAAACAAAAGTAATATCTCCATAAATGAACACACTTGTTAAAATTCTGGCCCTTCTGAAATCAATGGGAGTTTTGCCGTTGGCTTTCATGGGCCAGGATTTCACCCCAGTACACGTAAATCTCCTTGGTTACAGACTGCAGCAACTTTGAAATCAAAATAGATGGAGTTTCTGCACCCACACAGAGTTCTTAGAAATTTTCAAGTGTAGTACCCTGAAAATAAAAGCACTGTAGTTTCATATCAACATACACCATGCCAGCAGTGAATTTGGTCAAAAATATTACTGAATCGTTAACTTCTGCAGAACAATGGCAGCAGGAAAGTAGTCATTTGCTCTGTCAGAGGTTGGCTTTTTGTTTGGTTTCCATGTAGAGTTATTACTATGAAATTTGTTTTCTTTGTCCTCTTTACAGCTAAACATGACATTCCATTTGTTCATTGTGGCACTTGCTGGAGCTGGAGCAGCAGTCATTGCTATGGTAAGCTATTGGAGACACTGCTCCTGAACATACAGCCACATCTAAATCACTGACATATCCTGTTTATACATTACTGCCAGCAGTAGAATTAGTTGCTGAAAAAAAGACATTCAATTACTACTAGAAAAAATAAGGCATATGAATTTAAAGGGATACTGTTAACTATTTTTTAAAAAATTACTAATTTAAAATGCTATTTTATGTTAGCGCCTCCTTTTAAACAACATTTTCTGATTTTTTAATATTAAAATTCCTTTAAGTATCTGTTCCTCTGTTGTGTTTAAAAGGGTCTTTTGGGCAAACCGCAGAGCAATCACACCAAAATTTTTCTTCCTCATGCCCTCCTCTGTGTGCACATGCCTGCCTACTCTCTCTTCATTTTCATTTTCAGCTGTGCTGCTGCTGTTAAAATGACAAACATCCTTTTGCAGAGATTGAGGAAGAGCTTGAACTCTTAGATTTAATCCAGGAGGAAATTTTGCCATTTTTGCCAATGAACATTGTTTACTGCTATGAACGTGGTAACATTTCCCAAAAATATAACACGAAATTGTCCAAAATTATCTCTACAGTGTGTTATTTTTGTCATGAAGTATATGTGTGTGTGCTATATCCCTTGCCCCGCATCTGTTGTGACTATTTAAATTGTAAAGTCTTTGGAATGGGGACTGTTTGCTACTCTGTATCTGTACAGTGCTAAGCATCATTCATGGCTGGCCCCTACGTACCACTGCAATAAATATGATTTGGGAGAATTCCCATTTTTATTTTTTTAGAATTTTAACATAAGAACATAAGAACATAAGAAAGGCCGTACCGGGTCAGACCAAAGGTCCATCTAGCCCAGTATCTGTCTTCCGACAGTGGCCAATGCCAGGTGCCCCTGAGGGAGTGAACCTAACAGGCAATGATCAAGTGATCTTTCTCCTGCCATCCATCTCCATCCTCTGACGAACAGAGGCTAGGGACACCATTCTTACCCATCCTGGCTAATAGCCATTTATGGACTCAGCCACCATGAATTTATCCAGTCCCCTTTTAAACATTGTTATAGTCCTAGCCTTCACAACCTCCTCAGGTAAGGAGTTCCACAAGTTGACTGTGTGCTGCGTGAAGAAGAACTTCCTTTTATTTGTTTTAAACCTGCTGCCTATTAATTTCATTTGGTGACCCCTAGTTCTTGTATTATGGGAATAAGTAAATAACTTTTCCTTATCCACTTTCTCAACATCACTCATGATTTTATATACCTCTATCATGTCCCCCCTTAGTCTTCTCTTTTCCAAGCTGAAGAGTCCTAGCCTCTTTAATCTTTCCTCGTATGGGACCCTCTATAAACCCCTAATCATTTTAGTTGCCCTTTTCTGAACCTTTTCTAGTGCTAGAATATCTTTTTTGAGGTGAGGAGACCACATCTGTACACAGTATTCGAGATGTGGGCGTACCATGGATTTATATAAGGGCAATAATATATTCTCAGTCTTATTCTCTATCCCCTTTTTAATGATTCCTAACATCCTGTTTGCTTTTTTGACCGCCTCTTCAGAGAACTATCCACGATGACTCCAAGATATTTTCCTGACTCGTTGTAGCTAAATTAGCCCCCATCATGTTGTATGTATAGTTGGGGTTATTTTTTCCGATGTGCATTACTTTACATTTATCCACATTAAATTTTATTTGCCATTTTGTTGCCCAATCACTTAGTTTTGTGAGATCTTTTTGAAGTTCTTCACAATCTGCTTTGGTCTTAACTATCTTGAGAAGTTTAGTATCATCTGCAAACTTGGCCACCTCACTGTTTACCCCTTTCTCCAGATCATTTATGAATAAATTGAATAGGATTGGTCCAAGGACTGACCCTTGGGGAACACCACTAGTTACCCCTCTCCATTCTGAGAATTTACCATTAATTCCTACCCTTTGTTCCCTGTCCTTTAACCAGTTCTCAATCCATGAAAGGACCTTCCCTTTTATCCCATGACAGCTTAATTTACGTAAGAGCCTTTGGTGAGGGACCTTGTCAAAGGCTTTCTGGAAATCCAAGTACACTATGTCCACCGGATCCCCCTTGTCCACATGTTTGTTGACCCCTTCAAAGAACTCTAATAGATTAGTAAGACACGATTTCCCTTTACAGAAACCATGTTGACTATTGCTCAAGAGTTTATGTTTTTCTATGTGTCTGACAATTTTATTCTTTGCTATTGTTTCAACTAATTTGCCTGGTACTGACGTTAGACTTACCGGTCTGTAATTGCCGGGATCACCCCTAGAGCCCTTTTTAAATATTGGCGTTACATTAGCTAACTTCCAGTCATTGGGTACCGAAGCCGATTTAATGGACAGGTTACAAACCTTAGTTAATAGTTCCATCTTCACATTTGAGTTCTTTCAGAACTCTTGGGTGAATGCCATCTGGTCTCGGTGACTTGTTAATGTTGAGTTTATCAATTAATTCCAAAACCTTCTCTAGTGATACTTCAATCTGTGACAGTTACTCAGATTTGTCACCTACAAAAGCCAGCTCAGGTTTGGGAATCTCCCTAACATCCTCAGCCGTGAAGACTGAAGCAAAGAATCCATTTAGTTTCTCCACAATGACTTTATCGTCTTTAAGCGCTCCTTTTGTATTTTGATCATCAAGGGGCCCCACTGGTTGTTTAGCAGGCTTCCTGCTTCTGATGTACTTAAAAAACATTTTGTTATTACCTTTGGAGTTTTTGGCTAGCTGTTCTTCAAACTCCTCTTTGGCTTTTCTTATTACACTCTTGCACTTAAGTTGGCAGTGTTTGTGCTCCTTTCTATTTGCCTCACTAGGATTTGACTTCCACTTTTTAAAGGAAGTCTTTTTATCTCTCACTGCTTCTTTTACATGGTTGTTAAGCCACAGTGGCTCTTTTTTAGTTCTTTTACTGTTTTTCTTAATTTGGGGTATACATTGAAGTTGGGCCTCTATTATGGTGTCTTTAAAAAGGGCCCACGCAACTTGCAGGGATTTCACTTTAGTCACTGTACCTTTTAACTTTTGTCTAATTAACCCCCTCATTTTTGTATAGTTCCCCCTTTTGAAATTAAATGCCACTGTGTTGGGCAGTTGTGTTCTTCCCACCACAGGGATGTTGCTTGCTATTGTATTATAGTCACTATTTCCAAGTGGTCCCGCTATAGTTACCTCTTGGACCAGCTCCTGCGCTCCACTCAGGATTAAATCTAGAGTTGCCTCTCCCCTTGTGGGTTCCCGTACCAGCTGCTCCATGAAGCAGTCATTTAAAGTATCGAGAAATTTTATCTCTGCATTTCGTCCTGAAGTGAAATGTTCCCAGTCAATATGGGGATAATTGAAATCCCCCACTATTATTGTGTTCTTAATTTTGATAGCCTCTCTAATTTCCCTTAGCATTTCATCATCACTATTACTGTCCTGGTCAGGTGGTCGATAATAGATCCCTAATGTTATATTTTTACTAGAGCATAAAATTTCTATCCATAGAGACTCTATGGAACATGTGGATTCGCTTAAGATTTTTACTTCATTTGAATCTACACTTTCTTTCACATATAGTGGCACTCCACCCCCTGCACGACCTGTTCTGTCCTTCCGATATATTTTGTATATCGGAATGATTGTGTCCCATTGGTTGCTCTAAGTCCACCAGGTTTCTGTGATGCCTATTATATCTATATCCTCCTTTATCACAAGGCACTTTAGTTCACCCATCTTATTATTTAGACTTCTGGCATTTGTGTACAAGCACTTTAAAAACTTGTCCCTGTTTATTAGCCTGCCTTTTTCTGATGTGCCAGATTCTTTTTTATGTGACTGTTTATCATTTGATCCGGCCCTTACATTATACTTTTCAGTCCTCTGCTCCTGACTATAACCTGGAGATTCTCTATCATCAGACTCTCCCCTAAGAGAAGTCTGTGTCCGATCCACACGCTCCTCTGCAGCAGTCGGCTTTCCCCCATCTCCTAGTTTAAAAACTGCTCTACAACCTTTTTAATGTTTAGTGCCAGCAGTTTGGTTCCACCTTGGTTTAGGTGGAGCCCATCTCTCCTGTATAGGCTCCTCCCATCCCAGAAGTTTCCCCAGTTCCTAATGAACGTGAACCCCTCCTCTCTACACCATCGTCTCATCCACGCATTGAGACTCTGAAGCTCTGCCTGGCTACCTGGCCCTGCGCGTGGAACTGGGAGCATTTCTGAAAATGCCACCATAGAGGTCCTGGATTTCAGTCTCTTCCCTAGCAGCCTAAATTTGGCTTCCAGGACATCTCTCCTACCCTTCCCTATGTCATTGGTACCTACATGTACCACGACCACCAGCTCCTCCCCAGCACTACACATAAGTCTATCTAGATGCCTCGAGAGTTCCGCAACCTTCGCACCAGGCAGGCAAGTCACCATACGGTTCTCCCGGTCATCACAGACCCAGCTATCTACATTTCTAATAATCGAATCTCCCATTACTAACACCTGCCTTTTCCTAGAAACTGGAGTTCCCTCCCCCCGGAGAGGCAACCTCAGTGCGAGAGGCAACCCCATCACCATCTGGAAGGAGGGTCCTAACTATGGGAAGGTTTCCCTCTGCTCCCATTGACTGCTCTGCTTCCCTGGGCCTTTCTTCCTCCTCAACAGCACAGGAGCTGTCTGAGCGGAGGTGGGACAATTCTACAGTGTTCCGGAAAGCCTCATCAACATACCTCTCTGCCTCTCTTAGCTCCTCCAGTTCCGCCACCCTGGCCTCCAAAGTCCGTACATGGTCTCTGAGGGCCAGGAGCTCCTTGCACCGACTGCACACATATGCTACCCGCCCACAGGGCAGGTAATCATACATGCTACACTCAGCGCAATAAACTGGATAGCCCCCACCCTGCTGCTGGGCTTCTGCCTGCATTGTCTCCTAGTTAATGTAAGGGTGGTTTAAAGAAAGAGGTTTTGAATGTAGTTTGGTTTATAGGTTTTAGGATTTTAGGTGGGGGGGCACAGGGAAGGGGTTACGGCCGGCGAGGGACTCCCACTCCCTTCCCACTCCCCTTCTAAACTCCCTTGCGAAACTCCCTGTTAGCAGCCCCTGTTCGCGGCTTTATAAAGCCCTGGCCTGAGTGAATGCCCCGCCCACTGATTAAGGCTCAGCCAATTACCAGAGGCTTCGAGCTTTCAAACCTGCCTCCAACTGCCAGCCAGAGCACATGGTCCCTCAAACAACCAAACAACCAAACAGACTGACAAACACAAGCTCAGCACACAGCAAGTAACCCCCAAACACAAACAAACACACACTACAGACAGTCACTTACCCCACAGATGCTGTATTAGCTCCTCCTTCACCTGGAGAACTCCCTTGCGAAACTCCCTGTTAGCAGCCCCTGTTCGCAAATTTTGACCTATAATATTTTAAAGCATTAAGATATTTATTCATTTAAATGTTCACAGTTGCAGGAAGTATGGGGGAGCAGATAATGTGGTTAGGCCAGACAAAAAATATTTAATGACTGTAGACACTGAGATTCAAAAAATTAAAGCTTTATAACGGTTAAAACACAAACTGTCAACATTACATGTCAAAATATACATGTAAAGTAAATTGCCTTAAATCAAACTCTAAAGTAAAGTAAGAGAAATGCTGCTTGAAAATTTATTAATCTGTAAATTTTCATTATCATCGATGGAAATATTTTTTTGTCAGTTTGTGAGTGAGATCAACATTTCCTGATAAAAATCTAATCCTTCCAAGCCTATTAATACTATTTTGGGGGGGATTATTTTTTCACCTATGAAAACTATGTTTCATTTATACCAAACCAGCCAGAAAACTGCTGTTTATCCTTACAAATTGAAGATGTAGTTTTTACTATCTTCTGCACCTTTATACTGGGCAGAGAGAGAGAGGAGGGAATGGGCAAGTGGTCTGAACTACTGTTGCACAAATCAACTTCTTGCCTCAGTTTTCACATCTACAATACAGCTACCTCTGCTACTGTGACAGAGTAGCAAGAAGATTAATATCTAAAAATTATATTTAATTGCTTCAAGATGAAAAGTACTGTGTAAGTAGAATTATCAGTACTTTATATTACATTAAGTGATTAACTCTCAGCTCTTCCAAAAGAAGAAATACTAATGCCATACCATTTTAAAGAGAAAATTATATTTCCACCGCATGGCTGATCTAAGCTATATTCTCTAGTGATGGGAAATTCGTGAAAGGATCATTGGTTCAGATAAATATTTAAAAGTTCAACTAACAATAAACACTTAGCACTTGTGCATCATTTAATATTTTCCACACCTGGGAAGTAGTATTCCAAGGCTGCACAGTGATTTTGTGGCAGAGGGGGTTTTGAATGTAGGAGCTTTTGGCTCTCAGCCTTTATATTCAGTTCCTTAGAGGCAATGCAGCTGTATGCAAACCACCAATTTTGCCCTATTGGTGATCCTCACTCAGACTTCCCTGCTTGCATAAAACAAGCTTAAAATCTCCACACGTTCTGTGGTGGCAGGAGCCATAGTAGGGGCTATTTTACCTTCCGCCTCACAGCACATATCTTTATGTAAAAGAGGAGATTTCCCATAGGCATGCCATATAGACTGACGAATAAATAGAAAGGAAAGTGCAGAGCGACTCCAAACGTAGGAATGACAGAGCATCAGTGGGGTCTTAGAGAGAGATTGCTAGGCCCCACACAGCAGAATAGTCTCAATGGGAGTTGGGGATGTATCTCACCCTGAAATAAGGTTCAGGTTATGTTTGGGGAGTGGATGCCTTCTCAGTCCTTCTCTTGCCCAAACCAATTTAACCATCTCTGATAATAGCCCCTCTGTACTGATGTCAATCACACAAAATACATACCACTTCTGAATTAGTTAATCCTGTCACATAACTTTCAAGTATGACTGCTTCCAATGTTTCTTTAAAAACAGCTTTTCTGAGTAAGGCAGTTTAGGCAGGTTCAGTTTTGGTAATTCCCTAAATTATAACCACAGCTTGAGCACAGTCCACTTACAGTGCCACACTGAGACAGCATGCACAGCAGATTGCACAGATTTTATAAGAGAGTGCGTCTCTCATTTTTTCTTGTGTAGTTTGCTCAGCAGAAAAATAATTAGCTACGCTTACACTAATAATCTCATAGTTAGGCTTCAGAGTAAACATCTAATTGAAATGTATTAGGAAAGCTCACAATTTTCTTAGAGTTATTCTCAGGCTGTTGACAGATTCAAGACATCAGTTTATACTTGGCTCACACTTTGAAGGTTTTCTTCAGAGACATAAAGGATTTAAATAGTGTTATTTTTAACATGAAAGATTAGATGCTGGAGCCCAAGGCAGCCACTATCAGGAAAAAGTAGCAGCTCACTGAACTGCTGCAGACAAACCCTACTTGAACCCAAAGTGACAGCAGATAGTTCTAGAAAGATTTGAGGCAACTTGGGGGGAAAAGAATTAACTAAGTGCTCTTCCCTCACCACTTTGCCAAAGAAGTATTATTTTATCTATGGCCAATAATTTCAAGTTAAATGTGTGGACAGAGCACTCTAATTAACTGGAGAAGCCTTAATATATTCAACAGAGATCATGCATTTTCTGATATTTCCCTCTGATTCATGAACTGAAGAGAATAGCTTTCTAAGTAGCTCTTTATAGCAAGTGAACGCATTATCTGTTTTTGTCTTAGAATTTTTAATTTTGCTAAAGTGGTTATAGTAAGCAAAGATGGAAATAATTTTTCAGAGGTAGGCAATATGGCAAAGAAGGTGAGGGAAAGGGAGCATTTCTGATGACAAATTATTTTAAGAGAAGTTAAGAGTATTTAACTGCTTAGATACTTCTGCAAAGACTGATAGAGGTTTCCAGGTGTCAGTAAAAGAGATGATAGGCTAAATTATCAGTAACCTAAGTGGCCCCTCTAAAGAGGGGTGTAGAGGGTGTCAGGAGCTCCTCTCCAGCAATGCAATGGGCAGAAAGGACCGATAATAGGTTGCCAGTACTCCAGATGTGATCAGGGAAGGTGACCTGTGTGGACCACAGTTCTTCACAGCCCATTGGGGTGTGTTGTGCTAGTGTGGGTGCTTGATTTATTCCATACCCTACGTACACTGGCATGTGTAGCTACTGCCACTTCTAAGCACCCATGTAGCTCAACAATATTGGCTTTTTCACTCTAGGACCTCTGCTCAGCAGATTCTTCCTCTGCCACGCCTAGCATTGCTTAGCTAAGAGAGCCCATTTGTGTTTGTCTTGTCTACCATTCCATGTTCATGCTCACTCTGTATTCATTGAGCTAATTTTTTTTAATTACTCAGTAAATTGTACCATGAACCATTATTTACATAGAAATCAGTGCATGCAATCGTGGCAGTTATAGAGAGATGTATTAATTGCATCATATTAGTTATAGATAATGCCCTTTTGGACCACTACTGCATGCAACTGTTCCTATAGAAAATTATTAAGACTACCAAAAGCTAAGCACAAGGTAAAATTCTGGCTGCAGATAGGCACGTACAGCTTCAATGGGAACTGCATGCATGTATCTGAGGACAGAATTTGGTCTATAAACTGAAGGTAGTACAGCAGCCTTGAAGTGACACCAAGTGACAAATTCTGCTCTGAGATACACTCATGCCACTACATTGTTATGTGTTTTGTTCATGAAGCATAGGTTTCCATTGCATGGTTGCTCCTGGGTGTAAATGAAGGAATGTGGTCTTTTTCTCTGTCCTTCAGGCAGGTGGTGATATAGGAAGTTTTGCATCTAACTTCTAAGCTCTGTGATGGCAGAATCCCAAGTTGTTTCCTGCCTCATGTTGAAGGAGCAGATGGTCTCCTGTTTGAATTTAAGGCACCATCCTGAGTTCTTTTCAGCCTTCCTTAAGGCTTGTTTATACAGTGGTTGAGTCCAAACCAACTGGGTGTAAATTCTAGTGTGCACTACCATGTTGCACACTAACTGCCCATCCTATTTCAAACAGTACTAGATTAACAGGCACTAGGGAACCTTTCAGTGCATGCCCGTAGGATCCACATGGGCCAATTAGCGTGCAACATGCTAGTGTGCACTAGAATTTAAACTGCACTGGTGTGGACTAAAGCACTTTGTAAACAAATTCTTAATCTTGCTTGTGGAAAAGTAGAATAAGAGGTCAGCCAGGAACAAGAAACGTCACCCTGGATGCATCCCTATTATCCAGCCCTCAGTTGTGGACCCTGGATGCATGCTGAAAGGTGGTTGTGGTGAGGAAATCCTGGCAGTCTCACGGAATAAAGCCCTCAATTCCTTGTCCTGATTGTTCATGCAGTATTGGACTTCAAACCTGTCACTTAGTCCAGGACTGAGTATTGGCTTTCCTGATCTTAAGTCCCAGGTATTTTGGGGATAAACTATTATTCTAAATATGTGCTAGCAAAGCCAACCCCCTCTCCCCGCCCCGCAGACCTGTTGGTCCTAATTCTGCCCTCAAGTCACTCATGTGACTACACTGGAACTCTGTTGCATGTGTCCAAAAGGCAACGTTTGGCCCTCAGGCATTGAGCAGTGACTGCAGATTTTGAAGTTTTGGAAAATTAAACTAATTTATGTTTTTTCCAAAAAACTGATGGCAAATTGTGTCTTGGATGCCGTTTTCTGGGGAAATACGAATTATAGGGAGTGTTTTAGCTGAAAATATTTAATCTTCCTCTTGAATTGGGATGATGAATCTGAAAGGACGTATTTTATTTATTTGCAGTGGTAATTTTTTTTTAACGCCAAAGAGTCCATCTTAGCAACATGCCATGTAGAATGATTGCGACTAGGGCTGTCAAGCGATTAAAAAAATTAATTGTGCAATTAATTGCACTGTTAAACAATAATAGGATACCATTTATTTAAATATTTTTGGATGTTTTCTACATTTTCAAATATATTGATTTCAATTACAACACAGAATACAAAGTGTACAGTGCTCATTTTATATTTATTTTTTATTACAACCTTATACAAGTACTGTAGTGCAATCTCTTTATCCTGAAAGTTGAACTTACAAATGTAGAATTATATACAAAAAAACCCTGCATTACAAAATAAAACAATGTAAAACTTTAGAACCTACAAGTCCACTCAGTACTACTTCAGCCAATCGGTCAGACAAACAAGTTTGGTTACAATTTGCAGGAGATAATGCTGCCCAGGCCTTGTTTACAATGTCACCTGAAAGTGAGAACAGGCTTTCGCATGGCACTGTTGTAGCCAGCGTTGCAAGATATTTATGTTCCAGATGCACTAAAGATTCATATGTCCCTTCATGCTTCAGCCACCATTCCAGAAGATGAGTGTCCATGCTGATGATGGGTTCTGCTTGATAATGATCCAAAGTAGAGTGGTCCAATGCATGTTCATTTTCATCATCTGAGTCAGATGCCACCAGCAGAAGGCTGGTTTTCTTTTTGGTGGTTTGGGTTCTGTAGTTTCCGCATCGGAGTGTTGCTCTTTTAAGACATCTGAAAGCATTCTCCACACATCATCCCACTCAGATTTTGGAAGGACTTCAGATTCTTAAACTTTGGGTTGAGTGCTGTATTTATCTTTAGAAATTTCACATTGGTACCTTCTTTGCATTTTGTCAAATCTGCTGTGAAAGTGTTCTTAAAATGAACATGTGCTGGGTCATCATCCGAGACTGCTGCAACGTGAAGTGCATGGCAGAACCTGGGTAAAACAGAACAGGAGACATACAATTCTTCCCCAAGGAGTTCAGTCACAAATTTAATTAATGCATTATTTTTTTAACGAGCATCGTCAGCATGGAAGCATGTCCTCCGGAATGGTGGCCGAAGCATGAAGGGGCATACGAATGTTTAGCATATCTGGCACGTAGATACCTTGCAATGCCGGCTACAAAAATTGCCATGTGAACACCTGTTCTAACTTTCAGGTGACATTGTAAATAAGAAGCAGGCAGCAGTATGTCCCGTAAATGTAAAGAAACTTGTTTGTCTTAGCGATTGGCTGAACAAGAAGTTGGACTGAATGGACTTGTAGGCTCTAAAGCTTTACGTTGTTTTGTTTTTGAGTGCAGTTATGTAAAAAAAATACAGTTGTAAGTTACACTTTCACAATAAAGAGATTGCACTACAGTACTTGTATGAGGTGAATGGAAAAATAGTATTTCTTTTGTTTCATTTTTATAGTGCAAATATTTGTAATAAAAATAATATAAAGTAAGCACTGTATACTTTGTATTCTGTGTTGTAATAGAAATCAATATATTTGAAAATGTAGAAAAACATCCAAAATATTTAATAAATGTCAATTGGTATTCTATTGTTTAATGGCGCGATTAATCACAATTACTTTTTTAATCACAGTTAATATTTTTGAGTTAATCACGTGCGTTAACTGCAATTAATTGACAGCCCTATTTGTGACACATCATTTTTAGGAACAGTCCTTCAAACTGCACACGCTCAGCCTCAAAGGTAGGGCTCATTGTCTTGACCTGTATGGACAAAAAGGGCTTCCCTTTAAGGATGGTTTTCTCCTTCACCAGAATGACATCTTCATGTTTGGGAGAGGGAGGTTAAAGAACCTCCCTCTCCCAAATCATGAAGATGCAGGATGAAGAGGCCGGAGCTCTGAGGAAGACTGTTGGTTTCTGTGCAACAGATGGAAGGCCATATAAGCTTTTTCCCCTATGGTCTGGCTACCACTGCCTGTTGGACAAGCAGCTCCCCTCACTGCCAGATTGGCCAGCATGTCTGTCGGTTTTTTGCCGTACTCACATCAGCCTAGTGACCTAATGGATAGGACAGAGATTAGATTCAAATTGTTACACTTGACAGCTGTCCAGCACACATACTCGTTCCATAGGAGGCCTGGTTCCCTGACAAACTGGAATTGGAAGTGGACTATGGGGAAGGAATTCCCTAAAGAAGTTGGGGAACATGCTTGGAGCTTCTAATGTGCTGTAAAGCAAGGAGACATCCCTTTTCCCCTAGCCCTAACCTTCATATGTGGTGGGATGGGGATAGCACCAGACTGAGACCCCGTAGGGAGGCGTGAAGTGCTGATGGCAGCCCTCTAACAAGAAATAAAGATAATCTTCACTGTAAAAGTTATTGCGGGATAATTCCCAGATGATTGAATAAAGATGTGGTCTAGTTAAAAAACATCCCTTTTGCCTTGTCTGTTTTCCTGCCTGTGCGAAACAATGACAGATCTTTCCTATTAATGAATTCAGACTTTTTAACAAGATCATTGATATTCAAACACCAGTCCTTTGCAAAGCTGCAGATTGATAAAACTATTTTAAAATTCAAAGATTTAATACAAGTATCTGGCAGTAGCCAGAATATACATATTTGTCTACAACAATAAAGTTTTTTGTGTTCATTACCAGTCATTTAAGAATTATATTTAAGAATTTTTTGCATCTGTAATCCCAGGGACTTCTGAGAAGCTTAAATGTTACAGTTAATTACTTTTTAAGAGCATGTATAGTCACAACAGTCATATAGTGTATTATATTAACACCATTGAATATAGGGATATCTGCAAGAGCCAAATTACTTCACATGTGCAGATCTATTTCCTCCTCACTAGCCTTCCTGAAAAGGAATGGGATTTTTGTTTGTGTCTTTACACAGTTGTCAGAGTTAGTCTTATTACGAAAGAAAGAGTTGTTCACGAGTTCCCATCTATCCCCAAATGCTGAAATATAGAAGAATCTAAATTTTTGTCAAGGAAATACGTTTTTTAAGAAACACATTCTGCTGTAAACTTATTTTGTAGAGCAAAATCATTAGACCCTTGGACCGTTTCTTCCCACTAGCTACCCTATCTTTTGAGTTCATAGTTGTGTATGAAGGATACAATTCTTGTGTTTACAAATTAATTACCTGCTCATTCACCCATATGTATTTCCATGTTCCAGCTTGACAAATGAATGAGTCTGTTGGTTAGTTATTATGTAGAAGTAGCTGTCTACTTTTAATTGATATGTCATATAAAAATTAACATTACAGGTCTTCTGGAAAGAGAAAAATAATCTGTTCTCTTGCAAGATTCTCACTCTGGGTTGCACCACTCAGGGACTAGACTGATAGGAACCAAAAAATGTTTAGAGAATGAGAAGTCCTAAGGGCAGTGGTAGCAGACAGGAGTAAGAAACAGCCACGCTTATCTGTAGTTAGGCACTATCTTGAACCTTTAAACTGCTGTTCTTAGAACTTTCCCGTCAGTACCTGAATGAGTAGGAAGCAAAGGCTCTGCAAATAATAATATAAACAATAAATATTAAATTTACTGAAGGAAGTAGAAAGAACATTACAAGGTTCATATATAATTAAAAACACAAATTGATATTTCTCCCAACTCTGAGGGGTGATGGTTAAGTTAGAACCTTGCAGTATGATATCTGCAGAGAAGCAGAATTACAAAATACATAATTCCTCTTGTCTTAAGATGCAAGCTGAACAGGATCCTTCCTTCTGGAGAGAGAGTGGCTTGAGATATTGCTGTAAGAAGGTGTAAACAATAATACTGCAACAGGATCAATAGCAATAAAGTGGTGTGGTTTTTTTTAATTGGCTCCCAAAAAACAGCCTTATATGACGGGAAGCTTATAGGATGCCTTCAGGGGGGAAGCATTTTTTCAAAATGTTGGCTAACTCAAATAAGGGACATCCAAATTAAATTCTAGGGGGCAGAAGAGTTTGGACTCCCCTACTTTGGACACACATACTGAAAGACTGAATCAGAATATCTCCCTAAAGACCAAATGAGAGCAATAGGACTTCATAAGAGCATGGAATGAGGATGATGTCTGCCTAGCATAATTCTTAAATTGAAATATACCTGAGGCAGGCAGTGGAAGCTGCCCTGTTTCAGATTGAATCAACCTTGACATGGTCCTTTAGCTTTAGGCCAGCCAGATCGTAGAAGTGTGAAATTCAATTAGATGGCCATTGAGACATGGCCTTCTTAGTATCAGTGTTGCTTAGAAAATTGGTGTCAAATTAAACAAAAAGTTGCATGGACTTTGAAGGAACAAAATGGGCTTGCAATGTTATGTTCAATGAGGAAATGGGACCACCAGTTCACACTGCCTACGGCTTGCGTACCCAGCCAGTTCTGGGCTTAACTCATGGCCAATCGCTTGCTGGTGGTTTGTCCAAGTCCTCCGGAACAGACCCCTTAGTTTAAAGAGTACATAACCCTCTTGCACTC
Source organism: Mauremys reevesii (assembly GCF_016161935.1). NCBI lineage: Eukaryota > Metazoa > Chordata > Testudines > Geoemydidae > Mauremys > Mauremys reevesii. The sequence continues at coordinate 73,483,306 of NC_052627.1, read as the reverse complement.
GTCTCCCCTCCCAGTTGGTATCCCTATTTAACCCCTATGCTTGGATTACATGTGTCTAGGTTCCTTTGCATGTACATGGCAATAGAAATTGTTTTCAGGGTGCCCCATTGTGCTCCGAAAAGCTAACATTGGCATCTTAGGGGAGATGGGGGCAGAGGGAGGATGCATCTGTGGAAGGGAGAATGTCATATCTCGTACTGACATGTTTGGGCCTCTCCATGAACTCTAGGCTGGTATGTGGGGAGAGTATTTGCTATCTCCTTTCTGCACTAAGGAGTGAACATCTGAGGCCCCGTCCAAAGTTTGGTATGTCTGTAACTTCTGATAAGGACACCAATTACCGCTCCCCATCTGGAGTTCTGCTCACTATGCTTATCTAGTAAGAAGCAAGGTTTTAAAATAATAAAGTGATGGTTTATATTTATGCAAGATTCTGCTCCAACGTGATGTTGGAGTTCCTTTTTAATGAGTCCATTACACTGCCAACATTGTTCCCATGACTACATGTCCATAGAATCGTAGGACTGAAAGGGACCTCAAGAGGTCATCTAGTCCATTCCCTTGCATTCATGGCAGGACTAAGAATTAGCTAGACCATCTCTGGCAGATGTTTGTCTAACCTGTTGTTAAAAATCTTCAACGGTGGAGATTCCACAAACACCCATTCTTACTGTTAAAAGTTCCTTGGGGTTCTAGTTGGAGCACAGTGAAGCCTTAGGAAGTCTGAAGGGCCATGATCCATTTGCTGTGTGTGTAAAATCCTGACCACAGGCTCTGTCAGCAACTTTTCACATAGGCCCAAAGTCCAAAGCTTGGTTTGAGCTGGGGGCCTAGCTCACAATGAATCTTGCATAAATATAAACCATCGCTTTATTATTTTAAAACTTAGTATCTTGAGGATCAGTCATTAGATCCAGAATTTTATTTAGTTCTACAAGCTTAATTCATTGCCACTAGAAAATGACCTTCCTTTTAATAAACTTGAGCTCCAAAGGAAATTTCATTGGGTTTGTCAGGACTGTGATACTTTGATTTTTTTTAATGGGGAGGAAGGGCACATGTCAGACACATGTTTTACTTGACATGGGACTGTAGAGACACTTGTTTACTCTTAAATAGTTCATGATAGGCCAAAGACTAACTGGAGGGAGTTAGTCTTCAAGTTAGTTTCAAACTGGCAAAGAAATTCAAACATTTATGTGTAGATCAAATAAAAAATGTCTACAGGGTCCTGTTTTCTCTGTGTTGCCTTTCTCCAAGTCTCTAAGAAAGATGTGTACCTTTTCCAATCACAAGTCCTTCTGGTAGATGGTATTCAGATGGCGAGGAGGACCTGAACCCTCTTTCCTCACATACTCAGTACTTGGGGAGCTCTGCCCTGTTAGAAGCCAAACTTTCATGGCTAAGGTTCCAGATTAGGGTAGAACAATGTGCCTTGTGTGCCAGGGCAGACTCTGTTTGATGGGATAAATTTTGGTCAGCTGCAATCTCAGATCAGTAAGGTTGATAAGGGTTACCAAACCTTTGTTTCTTCTGAGCTTTGACAGGAGTTTTACTATCAGAGATGAATAAGGCTTCTTGTTCAGTTGAGTGGCAGAGATCCATAACCCTCTTTGTTCCAACACTCCCTGATACAGAGACCATTCATGAATACCTAGCATGGATCAACTCAGACTTCCTATGTGCATGATCACCTTCCATGCCAGTTAAATGATAATCAGAAATTGTGGGACAAAGCCCACTCTCACATCTGCAACATTTCTTCAACACAGATGTTATTGTCCATTTGAATCAAGACCACCTTTCCGGAGACAGTGTCAATGAACGTTCCTAGTACAGGATCACTGATTTATATTTGTTGTTCTTGGAGAGACCAAGGTTCCCTGAGTTCAAAGCCCTGTTTAGCGTGCCCCCAGCCCAATTGGATTTGGTTGGGGTGTATTTCGAAGTTGATTCTAATTGATTATAATAGTTACCATGAAAATCTGCTTTATAGATGAGTCTTTCCTTTTCCTTCTTTGTAGGAGAGGGTAGAGGATAGGACAAAAACCCCAGGAGAATTCAGGATGGCTTTGTTGCCTTGCCTTCTGTAAAGATATCTCCACTAGTTTCCCAGGTTCTATGTGTTAGGGCAGTTCCTCAAGCATTTCTGGCCTTTCTAAGAATCCTGGAGCCAAGCAGATATATGGGCATCTACTTCAAAGTTTCTCCTGTATCAGAAACCACCTACACCTTATGTTGAACCAGATCCATGGTCTCATTTTAATAGTGATGTAGGGCTGATGGAGGGGCTCTTTTGTCACACAGTCTCCTTGCTGTTAGCAGAAAGGAGGGTACGCCTGGGACACCCCTGTGCCATGCTGATCCTCTGCTATGTTTTTGGCCTTATGGCCATTGCAACCAAATGTAAGTTAGAGCAGTCTGTAGGCTGCTCTATCACAGTGCAGAGAATAGCCCCAGGATCAATGAAGTTCAAAGGTGAGCTTTACACCGATTTTGCACTCCACTCCCTAACCTGCTCTGCTCAGTGCATTTTGATCCCATCTAAACATCTTGATCTTAATTTTTCAACTTTGAATATATTCTGTTTCTATGCAATTAGTTACTAACTCCCTATCTCCTCTCTTACAGGTTCATTATCTCATGGTTCTGTCTGCTAATTGGGCCTATGTGAAAGATGCGTGCAGAATGCAAAAGTATGAGGATATTAAGTCAAAGGAGGAGCAAGAGCTTCATGACATTCATTCTACCCGCTCTAAAGAGCGGCTCAATGCATACACATAAGAGAAACCTTGTCTTACTTTCTAACATTTGAATGCTTTGTTGTTTAACTAAAGGCCATCTAACCATTTAAAAAAAAAAAAGAAAGTGCTTCTCACAAAAGATAGTTAGGGTGACTTGTAAATCGCCCAGGTACAATTTTTGGTTGTCTAGCACTTGGTTTCCTAATTAGTTAATAGTTTGTGTGACCATTCTCTACTGCAAAGCTCCTAAACAGCCTTTCCTGAATCCTCTTAAACAAATTAGTTCTGTTCGATCGAGGATACTAACTATTGTCAAATACGGAGATGTTTGATTTTTTTAATCACTTTGTATGTGTTATGCATAACACCTTTTGCATTGTTTCTTATATGGTTTTGAAAAAAATAGCTTTTTATACTTTTTAGTTTTAATTTCAGTATCTACTTTAACTACAGGTATATGTCAAAGGGACCATTGCACATTATGTACAATATCTAGAGAAAACACACTGATGAGTTTCCTTCATATTTGGAAGTCTTGCCAGATGGCCCAGTAGTCATCTTGATTGAGGGTCCTAAGAACATTTTAAACAATCAAAGGTGCAATTTCTAAATTTGTAATAGTAGGTAAAAAAAAAAGTGCTTCTTATCTTTATTAACATTGTATTATTCTTGATGTTCTTAAAGAATATTCTCTTTCATAGTTTTATTGCTGAGTATTCCTGTTTATATTGTGAGCATGCAGACCGTGGTGCTAATAATGCATGGCCTCTTGCCTGTTTAAAGGATGTTATACCACGGTTACCTTTAAAGAGTTACAGTATATAGACAAATGTTAACTAAATCATATAGCTATGCGTAGGTTTGTGCAGAATGATCTCTTTGTAATTCAACAATGGTTATGCTGAATTGGAGCTGTTCATGTGCTGATGTGAGCAATTACTGCTTAGCTACATTTATGAAAGTGATATATCAAAACTACGGCAACCTTACAAGTCAGAAGTCTTTTTACCTGCTTTAAAAAATTTAATGGATTGCACCTGTCTGAACTATATATGTATATTGTATGTGATATATTCAAGAAGGCTTCCATAAATGCAATAGCTTGGCTTGCAGCTTTCCTACACATACTGGTTTACCTGCATTATGTCAAAGTGAGGTAAAAGGCCACTTCAGAGCTTACTGTATGGAAGTGTAGAAATACAGCTGAACCTTTATTTTGAGTAAGAAAATGTTAACAGAAAGGTAAGTCATTAATTTGAAGGAAGTACCTGTATAAAAAACCCTACAAAAATCAGTATTATTGGACCAAATTTGGTGTTTGTTTTTGCTTCTTTTTTTTTGCCTATTTCTAATGCTACAAGAATGCTGTAAATTGTCTTTTAAAGTGATGTATCCTGACAAGACATTTTTGTCAGTGTTAAAAATCCTAGATAGTTTTGTGCACTTATTGGACCATTGTGAATTCTCTCTCAGTGTAAGTGCATTTCTAATAAAAGTTCTTGAGTAAAACTCTTCTTTGTACTATTACTAGTCATGCATCATCAGTAATTTTTAACAATTCTTGTAGTAAGTAGAAGGTAATACTATAGTTATTTGTGGCATGGTTATGCATTAAGTAGTATTAGTTGATTGATTTTGGATTTTGTTTTTGTTTCTTTGTTTTTGTTTTTTTACACTTAGGCTGTCTTACAAGGTCAGCAGTTTTCTGGTATGTGCAGTACCGGTTCTGCAAAAAGTACTATGAACCTCTTTTGGATTCTGTATTGTAGTGTTTCAGTTTAGTGTCTTAAACAGTTTGTGATGATTTTTAAAACTATGTCTTTTAAACTCATGTAATGATGTTGATGCTTTTGGCTTTTCTCTGGTATTAGAGTTTGTATTTTCACAAAGAATGCTTTGTAGCAGGCATTACAATTAATCTGTTTTGTACATAAATGTGCCAACAGCTTGATGGTGGCGTTTTTGAAATGTAGAAGAAAGTGCTTGCAAAAATGTAATAAACACACTTGTGTACTTTGTGTACTTATTAGTAGTCCTTGATGTGTTTTTTTTCTTTTGTATGTACAGTATGAATCTAGAGATGGAAGAGACTGGTTAGTAGTGCTGGCTGCAAAATGATTTTCTCATCTTGCAAATATTTTTAAGAGTTCAATATTTTTCCCATCTTGAATTGGGATGAAAAATTGAAATTATGAAAATATTTGGGAACTGAAAACTCCAGGATTTTTTGTTGCAGGTCAGTCAGAATGTGTTGATAATTTCAAAAAGTTTTTGAAAGTGTCCGCATTTTTTCTATAACTTTTTTCAGTCTAATTAGCTTACGTTTCAAAAGGGAAAGCCAGAAAACGGGAATTTTTTATTTAAAAAATGTCAAAATGAAATGTTTTCGCAATTTAAAAAAACATTATCTGTGTTTTTGGAAATTGGGAAATTTGTCAACTCCCCCAACCCGGTTTTGCTAATAATTTAAATGTTAACAAATCAGCATTTTTAATGAAAAAATGATTAATCCAAAAATGGTTAAAATAGTCCCATCTCTCTGCCATCAGAGGAGTGTTCTCAAATCACATGTAGGTAAAGGGCCCAATTCACAGCCCTGCAAGATGAAGGTCTGCCTTACAGGCAGAAGTGAGCCCATGGAAATTTGATGTTACCCAAACTACAAATAATCAAGTATCAGAGGGGTAGCCGTGTTAGTCTGGATCTGTAAAAGCAGCAAAGAGTCCTGTGGCACCTTATAGACTAACAGACGTATTGGAACATGAGCTTCACCTTATAGACTAACAGACCTATTGGAGCATGAGCTTTTGTGGGTGAATACCCACTTCGTCGGATGTATTCACCCACGAAAGCTCATGCTCATGCTCATGCTCATGCTCCAATAGGTCTGTTAGTCTATAAGGTGCCACAGGACTCTTTGCTGCTTTTACATATAATGAGTTCCCCATATCAGAATACCTGGTCATTTCCAGTACTGAACATCAGATATCACTTACAATACTTTTGGGCAGAGAGGAAAAATTCAAATATACTTTTCCAAAAGCTAGAATAGCAACACTCCTAGTGGAAGGAACTATCATTTCAGACAACAAAAAATACCTACAACACACACACACCCTGCATCATACTGTATTTGATGATTCGTTAATAAAAGCCTGAGTTTTCTTCAAACATGAAAATCAGCATTCACCATGTGGGAGTCTTTCCAGAACTTTGGAGTCAGTCTACTGTTCCGTGTGTTTCCCGAGCGTTGCTTCCTGATGAAGTGGGGAAGCCGTGCATGTTCCATTGACCCTGAGAGTTATACTGGTGGGAGATTTAATACCTGTAGGGCCGCCCAACCCAGACAGGCCCAAGGGTAGGAACCAGATGCAAAGCAGTCCACAACCCTCCAGATAAGCCAACAACTTAGCCTTGTAAAAAAGTTAAGATATAAAAACACAGCAAGGTAATCAGTCTGGCAAACAACATGAGAGACAGGGATGCCTAAGCGTTGTTCATGCTGTAAGCAAAGTATGACAGCGCAGGAAGGGTTCAGATGCAGGGTTCTATGAATCTCTCACAAAATCTCTAAGAGCAGTTTCAATATCAAACATGCTCTGTCCCGTTCCAAGAATAAAAAATACATTCTAAAGACAGATTTTTACAGAGTCAAACGAGCAGCACAGGCATTCCAGTTCTTATATCTTAATATGTCCTGCGTATGCGTAACTATTGAGAACTCTCATTCACTCAGATACCAGAACGTCTTTCCCATCAGCTCAAGCAAAGTAGAATAGTCTGTCTCTCATAGGGTCCCCTGGTACTGAGGGCAATGGCGTTACAGTGCTAATAAAGAGTACAGTGACTAGTGTCTGAGACTTTGATAACCCTCATGCGTGTACTTCCTATCTGATTGTGAAGTAATTTAAATGTCAAAGTTTATAATTGCTTAAATAATGCTAAATCAGTAATGACAACTGATTTAAAACTATCCTTTCATATTTGTGTTCATTACTTACTTAACGGTTGTTCACAGTGTTTGTGTATAATACCTTCTATGATCATGATTGCCTTAGCTGACATCATGGCAAATAGGAGGCAGACAGCATAGCAGCTGAGCATCAGCAACATAAGTCAGGGGAGAAAAAGGGTGTCCCACACCCTGTCAGTCATAATTTATAACACTGTAGGTCAGTGCATATTTGATTATTCCTGATTTTCCCCAGTACACAGTTGAAAACCTAAGATGAGGTGTCCAAAAATAGATTCCATAGTGGTTGCTTCTGCCTAGCCTTGAACTATGAAAGTCATGCCTCTCAAGAGCTTGATAGTCCATTTTAATAGCTTTATATGAAACTATCCAGTATATTAATTGTCAGTTGATATACCAAGTCCGAGAAGAGCAGGCCTTGTGATGAGTTTAGCAAACTGGGCTATGCTCTGAGACATTGTTTCCGTCTGGTTAGCAATGTGACACAGCATATCCAGCAAAATGTTACCTGCTTTCAAAAGGAGTAGTTCCATAGTTTAAAGAGAGATTTTTTTAATAGTATCCTCTAATTATTTCATCACTAACTATACGGAACTTGAATGTACAAGGTAAGTTTTACAAGGCCAACAAATAATGATCAGCCTTTTATGTTACAGAGATTGAAATAAAAAAAAAAAAAAGAGGATTTGATGGCATGGTTACAAAGATACCTGTAAAACCTCCACTACCATCTCACAGGTCTGCTGTTTATCAATATACGGATTATGAAATGGTAACCTACTCAGATTAATTATTTAAACTTTTATATTTAAGTAAAATTTATGAAAATCTAAAAGAAAATGATACAAATCCTGCTGGAAAGATGACTCTAGAATTTTTCAGCATAACTTACAAGAGCTGCATAAGGTAAATCGGTACAAAGAACAAGCTTTAACACGTATAACATATTTGTGTAGTAGAGCTCTACTCTGAGTACATTTTACATGCTTAGAAAATGCTGATCCCAGTAGGATCACCATAAGAAAGTTACAGGAAGTAATAATATGTGTCTTTAAAGGGGCTGGTGGGAAAGATATACAGCATAGAACTGGCAAGAAAGGGACTGAATTTTTTTAAAAAGTCTGCATAGAACAGAACATTTTAAAGATTTCTTTAGTACTATAATAAAATCAGCTCATTCATTATTTTGCTTTGATGTGTCATGAAGGAATAGGAACATGCCTTTAACTACATGAGAAAATCCGTTGATTAAAGGAGTGACTGAATGTGACTAGTTAAGATTGAGCTGGTAGAGTTACACTAAGGTCTTGGAGCAGGGGATTTCTGCAACAATACATACTGTAAGTCCTGAGCACTGCATTACAATATGTACTAGCATACTTGCTTTACAGTTATAAATCTTTTTACAAGACTTCACCTTTTCAATTTACCTTAGCTGACTCAGGGAAGCACAGATTGCACTCTGCCTTTGTGCATAATTCATCCTGAGGTGCACAGGCAATGTTTGCACAGCCATTTCCCCCAAAATGGGCAGCTTTTCATTTAAGCTGGAACCGCGCTAACCGATGCTGACTAGGCAATCTAATGAATCAGTGCATGCCCTGGCCACACCCACTTCCCATAAGCACCACCTATTTGTTGGGCTGTGCTGGTGAGCCACAGGTCACCTGGAAGAGAACAAGTTGGAGGGACTTTTCATTGCTGCAACCTCTTCCATCCTGTGTGGATTCTCAGGTACAACCATCATGATTCCTGTTCCATCTCAGCCCTTCAGGACGACTGCTGTAAATAGCTCCCATACCTAAGTTGTTCCTCACAGCAGGTAACATATGGTAGCAGGTAGGCTGTCCTTCAGACTCTTCCTGTGAGATAGATGATTGGGAATGGGTTGCCTTTGGTTTTTGACATGGTGATGAGCGTCAGCCAAGGAGTAGAACTCCCATGGCTGGTTGGCAAGGTCTTCCTTCTGCAAGGGGCACTGGTCTCTTTGTTGATGCCTCTTAAAACTCTAGGCTGAGGCTGGACAGTGTGGTGCCAGCAGAGAGGGAGCTTTAATGTCTTTAGGTATCAGTAGTTCAAATATGCCTCCTCTTTTCATGAATGCTAGAGCTCTGTGGCTGGAGAGGATGATACAGGGGATATGTGTGTATCTTCCATGAACTCCTAACAGCATGGGTGGATATACCACAGGGAAGCTCCTTTCTCACATGCTGCTACAGCTATGGCAATAATGGGAGTATTCGAGCTCGCAGCAAATGAGTTGCTAGCGCCAGATTCAGATATGATAAGGGGCTCACATAGGCTCCCTACAGCCGGAAGTGCCATAAAGTCCAAGTAAGCTTTAATACGAGCCATATTCTTTAAAGTGCCCCTCTAAATATTTGCCCGCTCCTTCTGTGCGAAAGATGCTTTTTCAAGTGCAGACAGGCACATCACTACTTAGGAAAAGAGGATAAAAAGAGGAATTTCAGTCTGTAGCAATGTCAGTCCTGTACCTTTCTATACATCCAGCTACATTTCTTTTAGAAATTAATTTCAACATAGGACCATTCATCCCTACTGTGATTAATTGAGACCTATAAACTATTTCCTATGAGCAATTTCTCTGTTTGATTTTCATGCATATATTCGCCAAACTAATGCATTTTTTGGCTGTTGTCAGCTGATTAGACAGATTGGAAAGCTGCTTTGAGAAAGCAGCTGGGGATGCCCCTTGTGTAGGGGAACCCCTGGTGATGTCAAGTCAAAGTGAATGGCTCTATGCCAGGTGCTCTTGGTTCCCGTCCTCCCATCACAGGAAATGTGTCAGGGCATAGCTGGACGTGTTGCACACTTGGTTTAACTGAATGATCTGTTGTTCTTGGTGTGATTTAAAACAGCTCTAAGGATCCAGGACTGGGGGAGAGAAAGTGGCAGAAAGGTGGCTTTGAGCCACCGCTCTTTGGGTGAAATCCTAGCCCCATTGAAATCAATGGGAGTTTTGCTATTGACATCAATGGAGTCAGAATTTCATTATAGCTTTTAGAGGATCTGGATTCTAGAGCAGCCAATCAAATGAAATTTGGGTTTTTTTGTTGGTTTGTTTTTTGTAATTGAATTGTTCAGGGGGAAATGTTTTACTTTTCAAAAGTGGCTACAGTAAAAAACCAAATCATTATCATAGGTAGTCTGATAGCACTCTAGATGTTTCCTTGACATATGCACAGCTCAGATATAATGACAACAGAAGTGTTTCATAATGTGTGAGTGTTAGTTCTATTGGCATGGCATTGTCTCTGAGGGAATCACAGACCTCAGCCCACTCCAAAATCTAGTCAGTGGCTGACATGTTAGATACTTTTTTTTAATGCTCTCATTAAAAGCAAAGGAAAGATAAAACAACAAAAACAGCTAACAAGAGATATCTGTTCATCTTTTAAGCGTGTAATAACTGCAGATGGAGAGAATAAAAACCCATAATAAAATAATGCCAAGGCTAACTTTAAATAAAAAATGTGAGGAAAATCAGTAAGAAGGCATCCATTGTACCTATGTCTATAAATATACCTATTTTTGACTACCACATTCCTCAGATATATAGGCAAATATGGGGTAAGCTAAGAACATAGTAGCAGCTTCGGGTCTTTGCATTTATCAGTTTAATTCAGAACCTGACTGTTAGTTTTAGTTGTTGCCATTCACATTAACATAAATGTAAACAATGTGCATCTGGTTCTTGAAGCTGGGTGTTTTGCAAATCATCCAAACACTTGACAGAAATGTTAAGCAGTATGGTATAACTGTATGAAGTAATTAATTGTTAATTAATGTTTGCAAATGTGTTGCTAAGCAGTTCTTCCTGCAGCTCAACTTAGTATTCCAAATGCTGTTCCTTCCCTTCCCATATACACATCATAGCTTTCTCTAGTCTGTTCGAGCCTCAATTTTAAGGTTGTTTTTTTATATCTCCTTATTCCTCCCTTGAAAGTCCCCAGCATCAGTATGGCCCTCCCTGTTGCAAAGAATTGCCAGACATGGCTTCAGCTCTGCTCTATAACCGACTATGACTGGCACAAGGAGTAGCGTTAACTGACTCTGAGAAGCTGGAAGCTATGTCCAACAACTCTCTGCCACAGCTACTGATCATACCTGACCTGTGTTCCCAGCCTGGTTGCCCAAGATCTGAGGCCAAGCTGATAACTTGAACTCAGATACCCTGCAAAGACTGTAGAACAGATCACTAATAAATTAAAACAATCATACCAGCCATAACAGACTGTTTTATTGTCCTTCAATATATTTTTAATAAAAAGTAGTTGAGAGAAATCTGTGTATAAAACATGGGAAAAATCTGGAAAGGGCAGGTTTATATGCACACAATAAACAGGTTACATTAAACTCTAGGTGGGTTCTGTGCTCTGTTATGCATTTATTAATATAGGAAGTAGGCCCCTTTTCTACTGTACAAAAACATATCTTTAAGTTGGTTTCTCATTTCCTACCTTTTAACTAACATTCAAGACTTGTTCTTATTCTTTCTTCAGGTCAGCTGATTGGACAAAAGCACATTTTCTTAAAACTTCAGGGTGAGGGGTAGTCACTATGTGGTGGGGGGAGAGTGGCTAGGGGCTATGGCAATCGGAAATTCCAGTCTGCCTTGAATGAGAGACAGAACCTGATCAAAACATTAAAAAAACAATCTCTAGCTGAAAATAGAGGATATGTAATAAGATACACAGGGTATTAAAATGAGACCACACTGTATGTGTATCCTTTTTCCTTAGGGAGCTAACTATGAAAGAAAAGAAAAAGTGTTTTCTAGTACACAGGACTAACAAAAATTGTAGTATTTTGGATCATTTCTGTATAATATCACATTTTTACATTAAAGGATACACATTCAGATATCAGTGTGTACTGAATTTCTCATAGACCGCTGATAGAATAATAGGAGTGAAACCAACAGAGATCTACAGACAATTAAAAAGAGTTCTGTAGAAATTACTGTATAAACCTATGTAATTGTCATGTTATGGCAGGGAGTCATCAGATGACACCATTACACACAGTCACACAAGTTCTTTTTCTTATTTCAAGCTTTTAGGATTGGAAGAAATTGCTGCATTGTTGGTTTCCTGATACAGTTCTTTGTGGGAGCTGTGGTAAGTAGTAAAAAGAGGTGCCTGTTTTCCTTAATCTCTCTATGTAGAATCAATTCTTGGGGCAGGGTTCGCTCCCTGGGAACAAGGACCGTTTGGTGTTTGGGCTAAGATCCCTGAAAAAGGAAATTACCTGCATGATGTGGTTGACCACTTCTGTTCCAGGACTGGCATATAAATGTAAAGAAACAAGCAGCGCTAACAATATATCCAGACTTAGTGTCACTGATTTCTCCTCCAACAGAAAGCTGACCAACAAAGCCCCAACATCTGCTCCCTCTTGGAAGGGGTGGGGAGAGGGCAATGGTCCTTTCTAGAGAATTTTTTTTTAAGTATTGAAGAGAATTAGTAGAAAATTATTTTCTAAGATATAATTTTATTTATTGGTTTAAAATGCGATAGAAAAATGACCATTGTCCATTACATTCTATATAGGATTTTCCCATAAGGGACCCAAAAACATCCATCAAAATCACCTATAATAAGAATATTATTTATCCCTATGTTCACATGGTCTTACAGAGACAAGTTGGTGTAATTCTCAGTAAGTCTACACAAATACATTACTTCACCTTTCAGTGCCCAGAAATCATCAGTGGCTGAGTGGCTTGGGACAGTGGCAAAGGAAAAGTAGTCTGTCACCAGTTCAAATCCAGATCAGATTGGCCATGACTGACAGTCACCATCAGAAAGCAGTTCTGTTGTATTAACTGGTGATCTGAATTACAAGGAATTCACCAGATCCTAACATCAGAAATGCTCCCAATATCATAGAACTGGAAGGGACCTCAAGAGATCATCTAGTCCAGTCCCCTGCACTCATGGCAGGACTAAGTATTATCTAGACCATCTGTGACAGGTGTTTGTCCAACCTGATCTTAAAAATCCCCAATGATGGAGATTCCACAACCTCCATATCCTTGGTCAAGTCTTCCCTCCTCTCTGTAGGTATGTGACTGGCCATTTTGTCTTCTCATACAAATGACTCTATACCCCAGTTGGATAAAACCCATGTATAGTTTATTTATGTTATCTCAACCACCCCTTTTAGAGTCCCATACAGCAACTCTAAGTACAGTGACAATAATCATCCTCCTTTGCAAAGGGAAGAGATCTCGCCATGCACAGATCTCTTTTTACTCTGGCCTTACTAGCCTCTCCTACTCACTCTTATTCCCCCCTTGCACTGCCTTCCTGTGTGCCTTTAAATTCTTCCAGTTAATGGGTTCACTAGCTCCTTAGCTCTCCCCAGCTCAGACTGATTGAGTAATTAGCCCCAGCTTACCTCAGTCAGGTTCTTCTCCAAGGAAACCAATTTGAGGTACAGTGTCCAGAGTGCTGGTTCAGCTGCTGGTTCTCAGCACTCTGTCCCAGTCATTGTGACTCCCCATTTGACAAGTCCAGCATGATTCTTCAATGTGTAATGTCGTGTTAAGCTGGCAGAACTCCACCGAAGTAAATCATAAAAAGGTAGTGAAGAATAAGGGCCTTTGACTCCGACCCTGGAAACTGCTATATACTCAGCTGACCTGAACATCGCATATGGATGATCCTAGAGTATCAATAGGCAAATAGCTTTGGTGAAAGTAATAACTGTTCTGAAACTTCTCTCATTTCTCAAATCAAAGTATTGAGATTCAGGAAAGTTGGGTTAATAATGGGCCTTGACTCAGTTGCCTTGAAACAGTGGGATTTGTGCCACAGTGGCTGGACTATAGAGTGCAGAGTACTCTGAACACATATTACAAAAGTACCAGTAATGCTTCTTGCTGTTTTGTGGTGGAGGGGGTGTAGATGGCTACAACTGGGGCCTGTGGAGTCATCCCACCAAGAGATTCCACCACCAGGGTTACGATAATGGAGCTAACCCAAAGAATGTTATTGCCAAAGAGAAGGCAGGAGGAAACCTCCTCGCAACAAAGGTGGGAAGGTATCAACAGGAAAGCCTGTAAAAAGGAATGACTACATTTCAGATAAGTAGCCAGTTTTAGAAATAATTTGGTTTGAATGTAAGATATATTTTACCAATAGCACTAACAGCTGCATAATATTACCGAGGCAAATATCCTAGTAATAGTAAAATAGAATTTTTTTAAAAATGAGATGTTCTTCTGAATAAGAACAACATCTGTTTTAACTCTAGCTAAGACCAAAATTATATTGGCTGCCAATTCTGAGGCTTTAGAGCAGGGCTCGACAACCTTTCAGAAGTGGTATGCTGAGTCTTCATTTATTCACTCTAATTTAAGGTTTTACGTGCTAGTAATACATTTTAATGTTTCTAGAAGGTCTCTTTCTATAAGTTTATAATATATAACTAAATTATTGTTGTATGTAAAGTAAGTAAGGTTTTAAAAATGTTTAAGAAGCTTCATTTAAAATTAAATTAAAATGCAGAGCCCCCCAGACCAGTGGCAGGATCCGGGCAGTGTGAGTGCCACTGAAAATCAGCTCGCGTGCCGCCTTCGGCACATGTGCCATAGGGTGCCTACCCCTGCTTTAGAGCATAAGTTAAGTATCAGCCGGTGTTGGGAAGAATTTCCTCCAGTGCTACAGTATTGGACACTTTGATAAATTATGTGGAGGCTATTCTGTTTTTCTGTAATGTCCAGAACTGATCACTGCCAGAGATAGAATAACAGACTAGATGGATCATTGGGGTAAAATTCTGGCCCCACTGAAGTCAGTGTCAAAACTCTATTGCCTTCAGTTGGCCCAGGATTTTCCAGGTCTTTTCCAATGAGGCAATTAATATCAATATTGACAGGTTTTTAAGGTAAAATAATATCAACACCCTGATATAGTATAAAGGAATGGTGTTAGAATAACCAGCTAGATGGTCAAAGGATACTCAGACTAGTTTAGTACAATCTTTCTTAGTATTGCTTGTGTGTGTTTGAGTAAATGGGAGTAGTTACAGCAATTGAAAATCTGGGAAGAAAGCCTTGGTGAATTAGCATTTGACTAATTAGATAAATCATTCAGGCCTTGATTTGGGAATTGAATTTTTCCTTTCTGTTACTATATCTTTCTGCTACGTACAGGAGTCTAAGGTAGATTAGTAATTATAATGGCCTGAATGAAACTGTTCATAAAATGGGAACAGATTTTGTGATTATTTTTTTTGCAAATAATGTATACCTTTTTTAATCAGAAAATTTAGAATTTTAAATTTTATATTTCTTTATTTTCATATAGCTGTAGTCCTGAATTTAAGGACTTACACTTGAGCTAGGTTGTTCTAGGTTGTCCATTAGGTAGAGTATCAGGATAATTGTCATTTAGCATTTAATTTTCAGGAACACGGATTCTCAGTGTGATACTGGAGAGTTAATATAAACATAATTATGTTATGAATGTACCTTTCCTGTGTGTTTTCTAACTAAGTTACTAGTTATTTTGGATAATCAATAAAATTTGTAAAACTGCAGTTGCCTTGAATCTATTTCTTTCATCTAGTTCCTCTCAACTCATGAGAAATTTGGCTCATTTAATTAAATGTAGTTTTATTGTTTTAAAAACCTTATTATTCTCACATAGGTCTTTGAAGATCCAAGTGAATCTTTGACCACCTAAATGTTTGGATTTGTATAAAAATTGGATGCAATAGTTTAACAGTTCTGTAACAATACTAAACTGAATTATTAGACCTGTTTTTCTTCCTTTAATTATTGTGTGCTTGAAAGAACCCATGCAGTAATGTGCTGTTGTAACAATATCCTTGTAAAACTGGAGCAGTCTAATCCCTGATGCTGAAGTCAACAAGATTATTCTGAAAGAGATAAACATTAGTAAAATGGTCTAAAAAGGGACAGCATTATGGATTCCAATTTTATTTTTCAGTCTCTCTTATGTAGGAACCCCACCCCATCATTTCAATAACGGTATGAAAATGTTATAAAAGGCACTAACTGTGGGTGAAATGAATGCTCTTACTCAGTTTTGCAATCATTCACAATTGTATTTGAACATACTTTCCATTAAAATAAATGCAACAAAAAGAATTGGTCTTCCTATGTGTTGTTTTGTGATTTTTAATGACAAGCGGAAAATGGTTGAACAGGAAGATGGCTACATAGAAGTAATTACATAATTGTTCCCATCCTGAAATTTGTAAAATACTGACATCTAGAGGAGAATGCACATGGAGCAGAAGCATGAATTTAGCTAACAACAAGAAAATCTAAGTTGGTTAGCATACTAGAACCCGTCTCTTTGCTCTGTGTGTATGTTTAGAAATATTCTCGTATTATAGCTTAGACTTTTCTAGGAACATCCAAGTCTAGCTATAAATTAATTTCTTAATTATATTTTATACAATAAGTCAAAACCAAGGATTGCATACCTGTGCCACTGGTGCACAAGACATGGTTTAAAGACATTTGTTTTCAATCACCAGAGAAATGCACCAATGACCGACAGACTTATACCTCCAGACATTACTTATTGTTCCTAAGATTTTTTTTTATTTTATTTTTGCAATTTACTTTTTAAAAACAGTTTTGGTGCAATTCTATGCATCATATCCGTCCATTATGAACAACAGTGTAGTAGAAGTGTAAGGGAACATGATGGCATTATTTACATCTATTTCTTTAAGAGTCTGTTTTTTCCACTGCATGATACATGTCTAAGGAATTGAAATCAACGCAGGTTACTCATATCCTCCAGTAGGAAAACAGAGTCCCTGGACTTTTAGGACCTCTTTATGATCTTTCAGTCAGTCCAAATGTCCTTCCAGCCACTTAATGTCAACAGTAAAATTAAATAGTCTGGAATCCCAACCCCAAAACAATTACCAGACTATGACTGATTAATGCATTAAACCAAAAAACTCCTGAAACATTTCTATGATTGTCATGGTAGCAATGAAATTACAAGAACATCTGTGTAGACATTAATGTCACCCAGCAACATAGCAAAAGGGACGTCTGATCAGACAAGCATACAAAATGCTCAGCAAAGAAATGAGTGATAACTAGATGAATAGTGCACTCATGCTATTCCACTTAGAATTCTGTCCTAGGAATTTCATACAAGGTGGACGCATGCTTCAAATAATAACAAAATGACTGTACCTAGTTTAAATTGTTTTAACTTTGAAAAGTGGCATGATAAACATGGCATGGGGCTTCTCTGTTTATTGCCTGTAGATTCCCACATCAAGTATGATCAGTGTACAAGGGGAAAAAATCTTGTTCTTAACTGTTGCACCTGCAAATGCAACTTAGTCTGTAAAAGTCAAGTTGGTTGTTTTCCTGGCTCATGAAGCATCTCCAGTAACAAATACACTGCAGGACAAATTTGGCCTTCAGTTACACCTATGCAATTCCAATATTTTCAAACTCTGGTATCTATTAGTATGTTCCTGTGAATCCCATTGTCTTCAATAAGGTTACACAGGTGTAACTAAGGACAGAATTTGGCTTTGCAACTGGACCTTAGTTAAAATTTTGTTAATTCATGAACCAGAATGGAGTCCATCTCACTCTCCCTTTGTTCTGGTGCCTCTACAGTGGCAAAAGGGAGTAAGTAGTAGAAAAACTTTATTTTTTGTCACTAAGGGCAGTAGTTAGGACTCCAACTACACCAAGGGAACAAGGCTATTCATTAACAAATTACCACTTTTACAAAGTTACTTTGCTGAGTAGAACTATGAGTTTTGAAGGCAAAAAAATTAAGCTACTACCTTCCCATGTTAGCAATGTTCTCCTTAGTTCAATTATTTTAAGTTCATTTTAAGACTGTTTCCATCCTAAGGTAGCGTGTGTGGGAAATAACCCTCCAAATGGATACAAAAATTAATAAAATTATAATACTTTATTGTGGTAATTTAGGTTTAAAATATACTTTAGCCTTTACAGAATTTTAGAAGATATTTACAGTTACTTATACACACCTGGTGCTTGGAGAATAATAGCTTGCAGACTTATGTTTTGGTTGCTGATTTTATTTAATGAAATGTTCAGGCTAATAACATATAGTCCTAGGAAATCTCTGCTTTTTCCCCAATAAGTTACAGGCACAAAAATCTTCAAGTAGAATACCTCCTCCTTGGCCACAATTCCGTACTTAACACCACCATGGCCAATTGTACTGACTCTGGAATATGGCTTTATAACTTCTATTTTGCTTTAATATTCAATATCATTTTATTTTATGTGATCTTAGAAAGAGATATTAGTTACTGTGAATTTTGTGTTGTATAGCGTATTTGGTAAGAATCTGGAATTGTGAATTATGTGTGAAGCTACTATAGATTGTAACAAATAAACAACAGGACTGCTCCAGTCAGACACCTCCCCCTTGTTAAGAATTTCAACGAGTGATATAAAGCACCTGGTTTATCAATACCACAAAACCTAGGCAAAAAACCTCTTATCACCCCTTCCTCTCTTCATAGAGGAAAAGCCTCAGTTTTAATTTACAGAGCCCGAGAAGTGTAATAAATAGTAACTTCAGTAGGATAATTGCATATACACTTAGTATAAAATTTTAGATCATCTTATATGACAAAATTGTTTACCTAGTTTCCTATTGTTAACATTAACCCAGTAGCTTGGGGAATAGAAGATAAATTTCTCATTCTGAGTTTTGGAACAGTTGATTGTTCACATTGCTGTGACCTAACCTGCCAGAGAACAATACAAAAGGAATTTTTTATGATGTGGTATTTGTATGACTCTGAGTGACGCTGAAGTGTCTTCACTTCACTTCAGAGGCTGGCACTAGGCACTGGTAGTGTATTTAATGATAAAAATAGTAACTGGAATGTAAATGAAAGGCAACCTTCCAGAAAGCAGGGAAATGGAATGTAGTAATAATGTATGCTTATGGGACTTGATTCAAAGGAAGGAGCTATGCTTTTGTATCAGATCCCCATTGCAAGACAAACCTGTGCCAAAGAGGCTCATTTGAATGATGCATTGATCAGATCCAAAAAATAAATCAATGTGGGTTTCTTGGGATGTGCAGGGCACAGTACAGTCTCTCTGGCTTTCTGACAAAACTAGTGCAGCTGCTCTCAAGATGGAATAGGCATCTCAACTTATCACCTTAAGGAACTTTACCATTTGGCATTGGTAAGCTAAGACTTTAATTTTTCTGCTAGTTTCTGTTACATTATCCCCTAGCCACTCCACCTTGTTTGTCTGTTGTGTCCTTTCTGACACCTGGACTGTGAGCTCTGTGGAGCAGGGACTGGCTTCTTTATTTGCCTATACAGTACTTCACATATTGGGGGCCTGATCCTTGATTGGGGTTCTTAGGCAATGGATAGGCAGCTGGTGTGCTGATACCACTGCCTATCATTCTGGCCAGTATTATTTCATTGTTGTCTCCCTGTCTGTTGTATCCAACTATTATATCCTATCTTATATGTAGATTGGAAACTCTTTGGGGCAGGGCTGTCTTTTTAATCTGTGCTTGTACAAAGCCTAGCACAGTGGGGTCCTGGCCCATGACTGGGGCTCTAAGTAGCTACTGCAATACAAATATAATTATTGTCCACATAAGTGACAGATCCAGTAGAAGAGCTCTTGGTTTTCCCAGGCAATCTCGGGAAGCTCTCATATGCCTCCTTGCAGATTAGCTAGCAGGTATGAAAAGGAGCAGGCAGAGAAAAGTATTAATTAGAGCTGAGTGAAATTCCAAATTTCCATCCTGAAGGACATTCTGACACTTACATTTGTTTTCATCCCATAACAGGATGAAAAGTTGAACCTTAATTTTTTTACAGAATGAAAATTCTGAAAACAATTTATTTGGAAATGTTGAAACATTTCATTCTGATATTTTTGATCAAAATGAGGAATTTTGATATTCCTGAAATTGAAATATTTAATTTAGCAGATCATCGTTGAACTGCATTTTGGATCGCTTTATGGAAGTCAGAGTTCAGATACACATTGTCTCCTATGAGGTAGGCTCTCTGGAGGCCATCATACCTCACCCACAATGCAATGCAGAGCTGTGTGGTGCATCAGTGGAGCTCAGCCCATGGGAGATAATGGGGGCCTGAACTACAACACCCGTAAAGCAATGTGCTAAGAAAATGCAGTTTAATGTTTTGAACTGATTAGAAATGAAACAGCATGGGATATTTCACTAAAATAAAATATTTCAGTTTATGTTGAACAAACCTGGAAGAAAATATCTCATTTTGTTTTTTCCTAATGGAAAATTTTGATTTTGCAGAAACTACAGTTCATGTTGTTAAACTTTTCTGATGGAAAATAGTTTCCCAGGTTCTTATCTATATTGTTTGTTTTCTGAAGGCCAGGTATGAATTTGATGCTGCCATATGATGTTTTCACATAAAATGGCTGGCAAATTTAAACACAAAAATGTATTTTTCTCGTGATATTGTACATTTCACAGATACTTTTTTTAAAGTGGGGAGAAAATATTTGGGTATATAAATCACAGTGATTTTAATGGCAGGCACTAGAGGTTTATATTTGATAGAATTATAATTGATAGGCTGTTTGGCTGTCATCTGCTTATCATCACAGAGTCTGTAGCTTGACATTATAGACAGGAGTAAAAAGACAAACCCACACAACAGATGATAGCATGTTCAATGTTCTTATGTCATGGTGTATCTTCTAAAATAACAAGTGAAAGACAGAGAAAAATGGGATCACTAAAACACTCAAAACCTAGAGTAGTGATTCATGTGGTGTTTTTCTGGCCTCTGAAATGAATACATGCTTCTGGCACATAATCCCTTTGAGAGCTGGATCAATGAGCATATTTAATTTTCACCAGTGACACCTCTCCTTTAAGGGAAAGTATCTTCTGTTTCAGTAGCTTCATCATCATCAGAACTAGTTAGCCATAATTACAATTCAGAGGGGCTCCTAAGACTAACATTCTGATTCACTGAGATGTTTTGAACCACTTAGTGCGAAAATTAGGAAATTTTAATATTGCACCAAATCCACATTAATTCCATAATTGTCCTGTTCACCTGGCTTCAATGGGCATACTCACAGGAGCAAGGGTTGCTGGATCAGATGCTAAACAACATGGTCAGCTAGGGTCTGATAAGGCAATCTGAGCCCTAGACCCTCCATAACATGCCCCCCATACAGTTAATGTGGCAGGGCCACTGTGATGAGGTGTCCACCCCACACAATTCCTGAAGGGGTTAAGGTGGCAAGGTGGGCCAATTAACTGCCTAGGATGCACCTGGAGGAGAAGTCGGGGTAATGAGGGTTAATTAAAAAGGAAGCTCAGCTGGACACTAACAGGAGTGACTTGTATAAAGCTCAGTGGCTAAGAATAGAAAAGGGCTGCAGGGAGGGAAACTACAGTCACTCTCAGAGTGAGAAGGCAAGGTACAAAGTAGCTCAGGGATACAGCAGTAAAGTTTAGAACTATGCAGACCTTGACTGCTTGTTGTAGAGTCCCAGGGTAGAGGATGGATGCATGGATGCCTCTACCCACCACTGGGAAGTGTTGTTGTTAAAGGGCAGTAAGAGGAAAGACTGCCTGGGCTAGTGGGTCCTGAGTGACTTTGATATCTCAGAAGAGGAGGACTACAATGATCTGGCCAGAGAGCCATGCAAGGTGCAGAGCATATGCAGTTGAGTCCTGGGAGAGCAATGAAAAGAGAGTTACAGAGTGCAACCTCAGGAAGGAGCATTGGGCTGGCAGAGCTAATCAGAAAATGTGGCCAAAAGGAGGCACTACAGTGGTGAATAAAGCACCCCGTGACAACTCAGTGAATAACGGGGACATGATGGTCACCCCTGATACAAGGGGGTGGATGAAAGACATGATAGTTACCTTGAAAAAGCGGGAGTGTAAGAGATTGTGAAGGACTGTAAGGCGGTCACCCCGATACAAGGGGAGTATCAAAGGCTGTAGGGAAGAGAAAAAAAGAGAGAGAGATAATGGCCCCACAAGATGTGGAAGCCTTTTTTGCAGAAGGCACTTATACCCTCCCAGGCTGAACCCCAGAGTCACTGCCTCTGCAGAAGGGGAATGACAAATAGCAGGGATGGATCCAGGCCCTACTGAGGCAGGTGCTAGAGAATCAGCAGAGACAGTGGGAGGCACATTTGTACCTGAAAAACTATTTGACACAGCTGGCTGAACAACAGCTGTATTTATTTAACCTCACATGGGAGGAAATTAGCAGAGGCAACAGAGATTGAGACTGGAAAGGAGGCACTGTGGCTAGAAGCCTGGCCAAGGGAATGTCACCATGGCAGGTGGGGAGGACACTTTAAAAGGGAGTTCCTCTACCGATATGGGGATGAGACGCTTCACTTGGAAGGTGGGAAAACAAGAAAGTCCAAGCGAGCCCCTCCTGGAGGGAGAACAGGGAAGGGAGGGGGTATGTTTTGCCTGCCTCCATAAAGGACATATAAGGAGGTTATGCCCTTATATGAACTGTGAGGAGAAGGCTAGCTCAGGTGAGGAGGGTGAAGGTCAAAGCATAGCGTACAGAGGAGGCAAGGACAAGACTTTGTTTTGGGTGCCGAGAGGCCAGCCATGTAAAAGGCACTGCCCTCTCAAGAAATTGTGGGGTAGTAAAGTGAAATGCATGGACACCAGTGGGATAGGGGGGGAAAAATAGGGTGTCCAGTGACAGAAGTATGCTGGAGTCTAGCAACCACATACTTGTGCTCGTTCTCATCAAGCTGGCATGCTAAAAATAGCAGTGTAGCTGTGGTAGCATGCCATGGCAGTGGCAAACAAAGACACGAACTAGCTGGACTACGTCCAAACCTGTCCGCACCCTTTGGATACTTACTCAGGATGACTAGCCCGTGCCAACTCTTGCGGCTGCCCATGCTACCATGGCCATGCTACTATTTTTAGCATGCTAGTTCAATGAGAGCTAGCATGTGTGTCTACATGAGCTGGGGATCATGCCCCCAGTTCCAGATGTAGATGTAACCTGATGGATTTGTACGCTTTCAGCTGGAGGTGTAATTCCAGCTCAAGGAGACATACCTGTGCTAGCTCTGATTAAGCTAGCATGCTAAAACTAAAGTGTAGCTACAGTGGTATGAGCAGCAAGAGGATCTGGCTGCCATGACTATCTGCCGACTGTTACAGATGAGCATGTATTTTGGGCAGCTAGTCCCTCCTGCCACTCATGCACAGAGGCTATGCTCAAGCTAGCATGGGTACATCTCCTTGAGCTGGGAAGTTACACTCCACCACTCAAAGTGTGAATATACCCTAAGAATCATCTGCTGGTGGGAAGCCACCAAGGGTACATGGGGATTAAGGTGTCTGTTAGCCAGCTTTTTGGATCTTCCTGATTCTCTTAGAGCAATCTTCCATGGTGTCTGTAGTAATTCCTCCACAACTATTAGAGACCTCTTATGCTGCTCATGCATCTTTTTGACATGGCATAAAGGGGTCACAGTGGAGGGGTGAAGTTCACTCCCTATATTCCCTTTCATAAACTAGGGATCCTTAACCCCTGCTGCTTTATAAATAACCAGGTGGTGGCTGCTTATGTATATGGGCACCTCTTTTCTACCATGACTTTTAGCATTGCAAATGTGAATGTCACAAAGTTCTCTGAGAAATATCCTATATGTGGGGTTTGTGAATTATAATGAATAAATGTATTTTGTGACAGGGTCAGGCCAGATGCTACAGGAGAGTGTTCCTTTTAAGTACTGGGAAGCTCGCCCACTGCTGAAAGCCCCTCCTCCAGCCTAGGGAGGGGCTACTAAACCCGGAACCCAACTGAGTTCGGGGGGACAACAAAGGCAACAACAGGAACAGGCGTGGGAGTCAAAGGGCCAAAACTAAGGAACAGGAAGGGGACACCGAGCAAAGAACCCTGGATAGTGCCCACTGCTCCTCAAAAACATTACAGGAGAGTGTTAGAAGGCAGATATATTAGTCCCAGATTAAATAGATCCCTTTTCCCTGGGTAAGGTAACAGGGGCAGTTCCAGAACAAGCAGGAACTTGCTGGAACCAATTAAGGCAGGCAGGCTAATTAGGACACCTGGAGCCAATTAAGAAGAAACTGCTAGAATCAATTAGGGCAGGCTGGCTAATCAGGGCACCTGAGTTTAAAAAGGACCTCACTTCAGTTTGTGATGTGCATGTGAGGAGCTGGGAGTAAGAGGTACTAGGAGCTGAGAAGGCATATTGCTGGAGGACTGAGGTGTGCAAGCATTATCAGACACCAGGAGAAAGGTCCTGTAGTGAGGCTAAAGAAGGTGTTGGGAGGAGGCCATGGGGAAGCAGCCCAGGGAGTTGTAGCTGTCATGCAACTGTACCAGGAGGCACTCTAGACAGCTGCAGTCCACAGGGCCCTGGGCTGGAACCCAGAGTAGAAGGTGGGCCCGGGTTCCCCGAAAACATCCCAACTCCTGATCAGACACAGGAGGAATTGACTTGGACTGTGGGTTCCACCAGAGGGGAAGGTCTCTGGGCTGTTCCTCGAACCACATGGTGAATCTGTGAGGCAAGCAAATCTGCCAATAAGCCCAGGACCCACTAAGGTAGAGGAGGAACTTTGTCATAATTTGTTATTGTGACTAGTTTAGATCTATGTTCTGGAAAGCACTGTGTAAAATTGTGTTCTAATAATGTATTAGAATACTAACATAACTATAACAAAGGATTAGCAACCTATTTCCTAGCACTGACCCTTTGTTTAGTTTAGAATCAAACAGTTTCTGGAGGTTCTGAAATCACTGAATAACTTTCAGTGATGGCTTCAACCTGTGATCTGAAGGACAAATGCAAAAAGACTACCAGAAAAGTACAGCTAGTATGAAATGTGACTACTTGTTTGCTTAGTGGCACTTTTTTGCAGCATGCATATAACAACTGACTTGGTTTTCCCCATTGGTCTGCTGAAACCTGAATGAGTGGACCTTGTTTCATTGACCTTGGTGGTGTTTTTTTGTTTTGTTTGTTTTTTTCCCCCCCTTCCTCTGTAGCATGGGTGCATGTTACTGACCAGGGTAAGCTGGCATATCTCACTCAAGCAATTCCCTGTCACTGTGGGCCTTGACACTGATGCCCCTCAGCTGTTGTTACGCCCTTGACACAATTGTGTGGTCTATGTGTTGTAATACTTTAAACCAATATTGGTTGTTAGGTTTAGTGTACGGGTGGTATTAGTGGCCTGTGATGTACAGGAGGTCACAAGAGGTGATCTGGTGGTCCCTTCTGGTCTTAAACTCTGACTATAATATAAATTTCATCTTTTCCTCCTTTGTATCTCACTGGCAAAAGGGTCTTGTCAGGAGACTTTAAATCTCAAGATTTTATAGGTCAGTAAAATCCTGGTCCTCTTAAAGTCAATGGTAGTCTTACCACTGACTTTAATGGGGCCAAGATTTCACCCCTATTGCTTCACTGTTACTTTTATTTCAGGATAAGGAAAAACAAGAAATATTTTAGACTGAAAGTGCATGTATGGGGGAAAAAGCATCATGAATCTAATAGTCAAGCAATTTTAGTAACAACACCTCCAAGCAGATTCAGGCTTGGATTCATTAATCTTAGTGGTGAAAAGCTGAACTTGAAGTTCAATGGATTTCCATCAGCCAAGCTACCATGGACTTAGGTCTATTGTGTCTGAATGATTCAGATAAATGGGTTCAGCTCTGGCTCATCTAGACTCAGAGCCTCCCCATACTTTGGGAGGCCCTAGAAGTATAAAATGGCAATGGATCAGCCAGTGCGGAAAGAGGGGGAATAATCCACTTAATAGCTTCATCTCTGGGATAGCTGGGCTGATGTTTAGCAATGCATTTCTTTACTAAACCACTAGCATACAGCAAAGATTTCCACAAGGTGGGGCTATGATGTTTCATATCAGGAATTCTATATAGCACAAGATTTGGTTCTTGTATTGTACTTTTTAAAACCAAACATTGTGATTAGAAATTCAGAGATCGAAATGAACTATATTTATCCAACAAAGCAGTATAGCCTTTTGTAGAGTAACATAGGGCACATCAGGATGTCTGTGTTAATTAAATTGAATAGCCCTACCAAAGAAGCTATGGTCTTGGGTGTGTTCTTCTCAACACTTGTCACCTCACTTAGTATTAATCAAAATCGTCTTACATTTGGTTAATCATAAGTATCTTTTCACCAAGTGGTATTTTCACAATTACCAATAAAAGTGCTAAGAATTGTATGGATTTTGCCTTTGTAACAGGGATGATAATGATTGTGGCAATGGTACCATGGAAGCCTAATATAAGATAATATTGGATGCAAAAATCCACTGTTGCAGCATTACAGTCAAGAATTCAAACACACAAAGGCTAGACTAAGGGGGACTTAGGTACCACTGGCATTCACAAAACCATGACTCAGTTATCACCTAACCCTGTAAAAACTTAAGTTTCTGCTCTTAAGGTTCCCGTTGTACCTAAATATCAGTGAATGGGCTTGTGGACAGCTGCCTAAGTCCTGACAATGGCAGGGAACCTTAAAGTTAGATGCTGAAACACTGAGGGTACGTCTACACTACGGGACTATTCCGAATTTGCATAAACCGGTTTTGTAAAACAGATTTTATAAAATCGAGTGCGCGCGGCCACACTAAACACATTAAATCGGTGTTGTGCGTCCATGGTCCGAGGCTAGCGTCGATTTCTGGAGCGTTGCACTGTGGGTAGCTATCCCGTAGCTATCCCATAGTTCCCGCAGCCTCCCCCGCCCCTTGGCATTTCCAGGTTGAGATCCCAGTGCCTGATGGGGCAAAAATCATTTTCGCGGGTGGTTCTGGGTACAGCCTCACCCCTCCCTCCCTGAAAGCGGCAGACAACCATTTCACGCCTTTTTTGCTTGGAGAACTGTGCAGACGCCATAGCACAGCAAGCATGGACCGTGCTCAGCTCAATACCGCAATCGTGGATGTTTTAAACACCTCGCGCACTCTCGTGCAGTATATGCTGAACCAGGACCTTCGAACCGAGGCGAGTAAGAGGCGGATACGGCAGCGCGGCGATGACAGTGATGAGGACGTAAACACAGAATTCTCTCAAACCGCGGGCCCCTGCGCTTTGGAGATCCTGATGGTAATGGGGCAGATTCTATCCATTGAACGCCGATTTTGGGCCCGGGAAACAAGCACTGACTGGTGGGACCGCACTGTGTTGCAGGTGTGGGACGATTCCCAGTGGCTGCGAAACTTTCGCATGCGTAAGGGCACTTTCATGGAACTTTGTGACTTGCTTGCCCCTGCCCTGAAACGCCATAATACCAAGATGAGAGCAGCCCTCACAGTAGAGAAGCGAGTGGCGATAGCCCTGTGGAAGCTTGCAACGCCAGACAGCTACCGGTCAGTCGGGAATCAATTTGGAGTTGGAAAATCTACTGTGGGGGCTGCTGTGATGCAAGTAGCCAAAGCAATCACTAAGCTGCTGCTATGAAAGGTTGTGACTCTGGGAAACGTGCAGGCCATAGTGGATGGCTTTGCTGCAATGGGATTCCCTAACTGCGGGGGGGCGATAGATGGAACCCATATCCCTATTTTGGCACCGCAGCACCAGGGCACCCAGTACGTAAATCGGAAGGGGTACTTTTCAATGGTGCTGCAAGCACTGGTGGATCACAAGGGACGTTTCACAAACATCCACGTGGGATGGCCAGGGAGGGTTCATGACGCTCGCGTATTCAGAAGCCTTACTCTGTTTAAACGGCTGCAGCAAGGGAATTACTTCCCAGACCAGAAAATAACCGTTGGGGATGTTGAAATGCCTGTCGTTATCCTGGGGGACCCAGCCTACCCCTTGATGCCATGGCTCATGAAGCCATACACAGGCAGCCTGGACAGTGGTCAGGATCTGTTCAATTACAGGCTGAGCAAGTGCAGAATGGTGGTGGAATGTGCATTTGGCCGTTTAAAGGCGCGCTGGCGCACATTACTGACTCGCTCAGACCTCAGCCAAACCAATGTCCCCTGTGTTATTGCTGTTTGCTGTATTCTCCACAATCTCTGTGAGAGTAAGGGTGAGACCTTTATGGCGGGGTGGGAGGCTGAGGCAAATCACCTGGCCGCTGATTACGCGCAGCCAGACACCAGGGAGATTAGAAGAGCACACCAGGAAGCGGTGAGCATCAGAGAAGCTTTGAAAAGGAGCTTCATCAATGGCCAGGGTACAGTGTGACTGCTGTGTTTGTTGATGAACACCCACCCCCCCTTGATTGACTCAGTCCCTGTAAGCAACTCCCCCTCCCCCTTTGAGTACAGCTTACTTATGCAAATAAAGTCACTCATTTAAAAAGCATGAATTCTTTATTGATTCATTATAAAAAGAGGGAGAGAAGTAAGGGTGTGCTTTGGGAGGAGGATAGGAGGGATGGAGAAGGCCATTAAAAAAAAAATTCAGACTAACGGCAGCCTTTTGGTTGGGCTGTCCACGGGGGTGGAGTGGGCGGGTGCACGGAGCCTCCCCCCACGCGTTCTTACACGTCTGGGTGAGGAGGCTAAGGAACATGGTGAGGGGGGAGGGTGGTTATACAGGGGCTGCAGAGGCACTCTGTGATCCTGCTGCCATTCCTGAAGCTCCACAAGACGCCGGAGCATGTCAGTTTGATCACGCAGCAGCCCCAGAGTTGCATCCCGCCACCGCTGATCTTCCTGCCGCCACCGCTGATTTTCCTGCCGGTCTTCCTGCTGCCACCTCTCATCTCGGTTGTCCCTCCTGTCCTCACGTTCACTGGCCTCTTTCCTGTAATTTGAAACCACGTCCTTCCACTCATTCAGATGAGCTCTTTCATTGCGTGTAACTTCCATAATATCCGAGAACATCTCATCTCGCGTCTTCTTTTTCCTCCGCCTTATCTGTGCTAGCCTTTGGGATGGAGGAGGGATGGTTGAAAAATTTGCAGCTGCATGAGGGAGATAAATATTTAGAAAGATACATTTTACAGAACAATGGTTATACTGTTTCACAGTGAACATCACTATTCACCTAGCACATGTGATTTCCCTACAAGGTCGCATTTTTCATCTTAATAGTGACTGCTTGCAGCTCTGGGGTTACAGATCTCACAGACACATCAGGTCCAGGCATCAGAATTCAGCTTGCATGCGGCCATGGTAAGCCACTGTCAGTGATTTACCCCTCCCCCCCAACACATGGCTAATACCACGCTAGCTCCCTGCTAATCAACAACCTTCCCCCTCCCCCCCACCCACTGCTTGTCCGGTAGCTTGGGGAAGATCGCCTTGCCGGTGACCAAACAGAAAAGATCATCGGCATTTCACTCCTCCCCTCCCCCCGCTTCGCTACGTGCAGGAAAGTGTTTTTTTTAAGCTGCTGCATTCCACGAACCCAGTAGAAAAATGGCCACCCCCCTTACTTAAATTCCTGATTTTTAACCAGGTTATCCTGAACGATATCACTTTGCTGAGGATAACAGAACAAGATAAAGAGCGGATGCTTCTTGAATGCCAGCAGTCACCGGGACCATACGCCACTATGCTTTGCCACGCAATGATACCTGATTACTTGCTACATGCATGGCATGGTAAAGTGTCCTACCATGGTGGGCAGAACAAGGATGCCTTGCCCAGAAACCTTCTGCAAAGGCTTCTGGAGTACCTACAGGAGCGCTTCATCGAGATGTCCCTGGAGGATTTCCTCTCAATCCCCGGACATGTTAACAAACTTTTCTAAGTAACTACACTGTCTGCGAATGCATCCCAAGTCCTCAGGGCAAATCAATCATTAAAAAAGGCTTGCTTAAAAAACAGTGTTTGCTATTTGCAAAGGTACACTCACCAGAGCTCCCTTCCATGGCGTCATTCTGTGGAATAGTTGCTTGTGAGGGCTGGCAGCAGGGTAATTCCGTCAGGGTGATAAAAAGCTCCTGGCTGCTGGGGGTCACGGAGTGCTGTGTGCTCTCTGCTAGGTCTTCCTCTTCTTCTTCCTCTTCATCTTCCCCGTCTGCATAATCCTCAGACATGGCAGAGATTACAACCCCCACCTCGGAATCCACGGTCAGGGGTGGGGTACTTGTGGCGCAGCCCCCTAAAATTCCATGCAGCTCAGCATAGAAGCGGCATGTTTTTCGACCTGCCCCGGACCTTCCGTTTGCTTCTTTGGTTTTCTGGTAGGCTTGTCTGAGCTCCTTAACTTTCACTCTGCACTGCACGGAGTCCCTGCTGTGGCCTTTAGCCGTCATAGCCTTAGAAATTCTTTCAAATACTTTTTCATTTCGTCTTTTGGAACGCAGTTCTGTTAGCACTGAATCCTCTCCCCATATAGCGATCAGATCCAGTACCTCCCGAGCGGTCCATGCTGGCAGGGCCGGCTTTAGGAAGTGCGGGGCCCAATTCGAACAGTTTTGACGGGGCCCCTGCAGGGATGACTAAAAAAAAAAAAAAAACCACAACCCCCCCTTTCATTTCTTCCATGTATTATTTACTTTCCACGACTATATACATAATAACAAAATTATATATTACATACATTACATCATATTATAAATATCAATATTTATTGTACACCTCACCTATGTTTTTAAAACTTTATCTTCCTCGCTTTTTGTTTGACAAAATCTTTCAGTAAATTGCCTAACTCTAAGCTCTTCATTACTTCCCATTCAATTGACATGATTGCCAAATTGTTTAATCGGTCTTCCTGCATCGTTGATCGCAGATATGTTTTAATTAGATTTAGCTTCGAGAAATTCCTCTCTCCTGAGGCTACAGTTACTGGAATAGTCAGGAAGATTCGAATTGCTATAAATAAATTTGGGAATCCTGTTGATCGGTTATTATATGCAAGAAATTGAAGGATTTTTAGGGGGTTTCTACAATCAGATGAAATAATTGGCTTTAATGCTTCCAGTTCTTCACAAAGCATGTAGCCATTTATGTCAACTGATTTTACAGTTGAAACTTGTTCGTTTTCCTGCACTAATTTCACATCTGTCAATGCAAGTTCCAGATCTGCAGCAGCTTTTCGTATGGTGTCCTTGGGAAGATTTTTGAATTTGCATAAAAATCCAAATAAACTTTCATGCTTTTGTAACTGTTCAAACCTTGGTTCAAGTGACTGTAAAGCTTTGTCTAACACTTGACTGAAGCACTGCACTCTGTAAACTCCTTTGGGTCAGAAAAGGCTCATCTGCAGACTCATACTAAAACTGTTTTTTCTGCTTATGCAAACGTTTAGTCTGGAATACTGGAGTCACATCTAGATCTTTGGCAAGTTCATTGGCACCAGTTAACACTTCTTGAAAACCCTTCTCTCTGTACATTTTTAACCAGTTACAAAGCTTTTCAAATGAAGAAATTCCTGCAGAAATATCCATTGTATCACTCTGCAGCTCTTTGCTCACAAAATTCACTTGAAAAAGTAAATCATGCCAGAAAACTAGGAGATAAAAGTCTTAGCCTGCCCTGATGCAGACCTTTGCATTCTCCTCTTGATGTATTTGATTTCCTCCTCCAAACCTCCCTCTCTCTCACCTGGAGTTCACAGCACTAAGTACCGGCTCGGGGCTTTTTTCCTGGGTTACAGGATCCCGATACTTTAGTTTTGAAACAGACACAGGCAGCCACAAACTCACCCTCAAACACCAACACCACGAAAACCACAAAAACAACACAATATTACAAACCTATGGCCAGGGTCACTATATTACTGCACACAGCAGTCAATCAATGCAGTTGTAGATAAATCTCTGCATTCTGCATTTTTGTATAACCTTTACATGACTTTGTATTGAACCTTAGTAATATGTTATAGCGGGCCCCTAAGGTAGCATAAGGTAAAAGAAAAATGTCTTTTTGCTAGAAGTAGAATAAGATCTTCCCTCCACTTTGTAATCAATTGCCCCATTGACTGAATGAGGTGTGAATGAGGAAGGTGTGGAAGGCAGGCACCTCCAGACAGCTGCAAATCTTGGAGAGGGGCTGGGAGCCAGACCAAGGAGTTTTGCCCAGGGCTGAGTGGGTCGGAGTGCGGAGGGGTGGGTGCAGGCTTTGGGACAGAGTTTGGGGGCTGGAGGGAGGTGCTGGGGGGAAGGGACTGGACTGCCATGTGGCGTCCTTCCTCCCCTGTGGCCCCTCCCCCTCGCCTCCGGGGGGGATGGAGCTGCCCCTGGCCCCGTGTTTGCCGGAGGGGGGGCGGGGGGGGGGGAAACCCAGTCAAACTCTGGTTTTACTCTTTCGCTGACGGGTCACTTAAACCCCTTATAAACTCCTTCCCACCTCTCTCACTCCCCTTTTCTACTGGGCTTGTTTGTTCTTTCGGTGGAGCCAGATGAAAACCACAAACCCCAGTGAGAGCAACAGGCTGGAAGACTAGACTGAACCCACCATCCAGCCTAGTCCATCCCAGAGCCCAGGACTGAGGGCAAATGTCCCCCCACCCCCAGGCCACCTGCTTCCACTCCTGGCCTCTCCCAGCGCTGCCAATGATTCTGTGTGGCTGCATCGGGTGGGATTTCAAGCGGACCCCTCAACCCCCCGCTAAATTCATCCTTATTTTGCGACCACTCTGCAACAATAGCACCTTCCTTCCCTGCCCTAAAGCTGCTGGATGGCTAGAAAGCTGAGCTGGGCATTTGATTGATCTAGAATATTATCATGCCCCCCCCCAAACCCTTAATATCCACAAAGCTTTGGGGGGGGCTATTCCCCCCATCAAGCCAGTCTATTTCATTGTTGTAGGGCAAACGAAGGAGCCATAATTTAATGGAAATATTCAGCCCCTACAGCAGTCTTGCAGCAGGGAAAGCAGAGTTGATGGGAAGGGAACAGGTCTGGATAGGAGCCCCCGTCCTCCTCCTTTGCAAATAATTTGGAGAGAGGAATTTGATCACTCAGTGCCTCAGTTTCCTCCTGCGAGGGGAGGGGGGAGATAAAAGTCTGCCCTGTTGCAGACCTTTTGCATTCTCCCCTCTTGATGTATTTGGTTTCCTCCTCCAAACCTCCCTCTCTCTCACCTGGAGTTCACAGCACTAAGTATCGGCTTGGGGCTTTTTTCCTGTGTTACAGGATCCCAAGACTTTAGTTTTGAAACAGACACAGGCAGGCACCAACACCACGTAAACCACAAAAACAACCCAATCTTACAGACCTAGGGGGAATCGCAGGGTCAAACACTCACCCCTGGAAGCCTCAGCAGCTGATCGAGGTCAACTCCAGAGATTCCTGTCTCCCACCGGACCAGAAGCTCCCTTGGTGTCTCCTCCAGGTGAGTGCTGGGGGTGGGGGAGGGGAAGCACATGTGCCTTCTCCCCCCACCCCCTCCTCCTCATGACCTGCAAGTTCAGCCAGCCAGGGCTGCCTCTGCAGCGTCTCTCGTTGCCTAGCAACAGCTGCTGCTTCCGGGAGACGCAGCATTTGCTTCCGGGAGAGACGCTGCCGGTGCGGGGGCCCCTTCAGGCGCGGGGCCCAATTCGGGGGAATCGGGCAAATCGGCTTAAGGCCGGCCCTGCTTGTGACCACAGGTTGTCCATGGAACAAAGCAAGCTAGTGCATGCTGCAATTCATGCCTCCATAGTCTGAATATCAGGGCCATGTAGACAAGCTCTTAGATGTATGTTTTATGAAATGAGAGAACTTCACTGCTTAGAATGTTTATCAGCCTGACAAAATGAATATTCCTAATATTTCATCATGAGCTTTTATTTTCTGGACCTCTTCAAGGGAGCTTTACCACAGAATGCAGCAAGACTGTACATTAAACTGTGCTATACCTTTTATGTTTGAATTGGTTTGCAGAAGATAGTCTTTCATTGCATCCCCTGAAATTGTTCAGGATTTCCCTTGGAGCATAACGTAAGGCATTTAGTCAAGTCTCCTGGTATCATGCAATGATATCTTGTAGTCTTCAGCTGCAGCTTTTTTGTTAAAGCCAAGTAATGAAGTTTCTAAAATAAAAAAAAACCTCACGGAGTTTGGCTAAGATGTCTGGGGATAAGAGTGTTGGCCTGCTCTGTGGCATTCTTTGAACTGCAGGTATATTCAGTGAGGCTTATGGTGCTTTTGAAGTGTTGATTTCACTCAGCATCCCTATGGTGTTTCTTTCACCACCTAACATTAGTGGCTGTCCTAAAAGAAGCTCGAGGTCAGTGTTAATGTTAAACATATTTTTCAAATCAGACTAGAAGACAAAATGATTTTTATAGTGGTTCTGGGTATCTAATTATACCAATTATAAATTCTGCTTTTATATAAGCTATTGCTACTAATCTAATTGTTTTGGATGTGATTAATAAAAACTAGTATATTTAATAATGTAGTTCTCAAACTTTTGTACCTTTCACAAAACAAACCCTCTGCATGTGACCCCCCCCCCATAAATTAAAAACACTTTTTTATATATTTAACATCATTATAAATGCTGGATGCAAAGCAGGGTTTGGGGTGGAGGCTTACAACTCACGACCCCCCATATAGTATCCTCATGACCTCCTGAGGGGTCCCAACCCCCAGTTTGAGAACCCCTGATCTAACATGATGATAATCTAATAGATCAGCCTCTTTTCCACTGAAGAGATGAAAATATGAAAGGTTAGATGATACATTAGTCTTAATTCTCTGCAGAGTATAAAGTGTAACTTTCTAATTTGTTGCATTCATTCTGTATATATGCTTCTGAGAATTGACAGATTATTATTTTTTATTAGGAATATAGCAATTATACCCTCCCTGTGAAGACCTGTGAAAAATAAATCTCTATATATGCAAAATTTGCAAGTACCCTCATCATATACATTCAAAGATTAGTCTGTTTGTCTTGCCTTACTGTGATTGGAGGACTGAAGAGATAAAGGAAATTCCTTGTTCTCTTCTCCTTTTGCACAGCTACGCAAGTGATACTGGCCACTGTCGGAGACAGGATCCTGAGCTTGATGGAGTATTGGTCTGGCCCAATATGGCAGTTATTTGGATAGATACAGTATAGCTCTGTTGTGTTTTTGTTTTTGTTTTTTCACTCCTGTTTCCTAGATAATTGTAAGCCCAAACTAAAGCTGTTTACATTTAAATCTACCTTCCTCACAGAAGTTAAGCTTAGTGAATTTTAAATTTCACTTCCCTTAAACATTTTCCAGTATGGATCATCATCATTCCCGGTTGTGTTCTGTTTTTTTATTTTTTTGCTTGTTTGTTTATATGTTTGTTTGTTTTGATAAAATTTCAGGATCCTTTCAATACCTTAGAAGTGGGGGGGCAGGGAGGAGGCAGAGGGGGAAGAATCTAGAGCTGTATGAATCAAAATTCAATATTGGGCAGGGGCATCCAGGGTTAGAATTTCCTGGCACCAGGAAAATAATTGGGTCAACAATTCACATTGCTCACATCATGACTAAGTTCTCTTGGGGCAGGGGCGGCTCTACAAATTTGGCCGCCCCAAGCAATCATGCCCGGGAGGCGCCCCCGAGCCGCGGAAGCAGCGGACCTCCTGTGGGCATGACTGCGGAAGGTCCGCTGGTTGCGCGGCTCAGCTGGACCTCCCGCAGCTGCGGGCGGTTCGCTGGTCCGGCGGCTCTGGTTGAGCTGCCGCAGTCATGCCTGCGGGAGGTCCAGCCGAGCCGCGGGACCAGCGAACCGTCCGCAGTCATGCCTGCGGCAGGTCCGGTCGTCCCCGGGCTCCGGTAGACCTCCCGCAGGCATGACTGCGGCAGGTCCGCCGGCCAAGCCTGCCGCCCCCCTGGGAAAGGGCCGCCCCAGGCGGGTGCTTGCCCCGCTGGGCTCTAGAGCCGCCCCTGTCTTGGGGGCAGCAGGTCATGAAATTTACCATAAACCAAGACTTCTGCTGTCTCACTTCTACTCCAAAAAACCTGCCAATTCAGAGGCTATAAGTCTCTGAAGAAACTCCTTTCAACAAAAACTGTATGTAAAGTGTGAGACTGCACTTGTACTAACTGTTTCATTGTTGTTTTCCAAGGAAGGTTAGCTCTCTAGATGGTATAAGGGAGGGCTCTGGATTTTAATAGTTTCTGGTGAGATTTTTTATGGATTTCAGGAACAGCTGAGGCTTTTAAAGGACTGGGCTCAGCCTCACTCATCATTTTGAAAACTCTGCTGTACACAGTGAATTGTACTAATTGGAATGGTATAAGGATGTTCAGGGCTACAGGTCACGCTTATGTGTTTTAAATGTTCTTTTCTTGATTGTCAGTGCCTCCTCTGCAACCAGACCTCATGCCCCCTCTACTTCCTGCAATAGTATTGAGATGTGTGCAGTTTTTTTTTTAAAAAAAGGAAAATCCTCTAACTATCATGCTTTATGTGGGCATGAACTGCAATGTCAAACTACACAGAAAGATCACCATAGGATGCAACAAGAATTTTTCTTACAAGGAGGGTGCTGTATATAATGTTTATGTTGAATCTTTCTGATTATTTTTCCAAAATGTTTGTCTTCTGTAGATATTCTGGTCTAACATTCACCACTGACAGTATAAGCACTCCACTGAAATAGATGGTGAGTGTTCAACTTTGATATAGGAATACCAAGGGACAAATTCTGCTTCTAGTTACATGCAAGTAAATCCGGAGTATCTTCATGGAGTAACTCTCAATTTATCCTTGGCGTTGCCAAGGACAGAATTTGGTCCTTTTGTGGTTAGTCTTTTTACAGGCTGCAAATTTAAACAGTGACTCATTCTAAGGACATAATTTTTTCACTTTCAGTATTATATTGAAGAAAAATATGAGCTGGCTACAATGAAAATGAGATGAGATCATCTTTGTGTTCCTGAGGTGGTCAGAGTAAACTGAACAAATTTCAGTTTCCAGGTAATAACAATTATCCTTAGCAAATGTTTGATACTTCTCTGGAAAGAAGAATTTGTATAGCGTTGAGTTAGTGTGTGAAATCCTTGTATTTTAACTCCATCAGCTCATTGACATTAAAGGTTGATGTCACTCAATTGCCTTCAAAATTCATATGAAAATGCGGGAGCATTTGTATGGACAAGAATAGTTGGAAGGGCTTCACAGTACTTAGTCCCCAATTTTGCTCCACCCCCTGTGACCAATTCCTAGCGAAGTAACTATTGTGAACATATGCAGTAATTTTATACAGAAGAGCTATATAATCCAATATACACTCAAATTTTGTGAAATTGTGTTAGGGACAGGTGATGATAGATAAAGATGTTAGCAGCCTTGTCTACAAAGCAACATTACAATATCACCCTAACTATCAAAGTTCTATTTCTCTACTGTGAGTTCCTACTGTTTTGCACTAAGTTATTGAGAAGCTGGTAATCAACATCAAAAATCAGAAGAAATGTTATTTAAGAAACAAACCCATTGTAAAGATGACAGCTAAATCGCTTAAATTCAAGTCCTTCACTTGGGTTCATGTGCAAAGCAATAATTTATATTCAATTTGTATTGATAAGATCAGTGAAATGTTATTGAACATCAGTCCTCCTAACTACTGCAGTTGTTGGTACTTGGTATTCCCTATAAAACATGGGAACATTGCATAATACCAAACAACATGTGGATGAAAAGCAGAAAGTAACAGGATGTCTTGTATACAAGAACTGTTTCCTGCAACGTTTCTGGGATCACCCAGACAGGGGTTCTGTCACTGCCTGCCCGGGTATCTTACTGCTGTGCTGCTGTGGTTGAGCCCTCTAGCTCTAACAGCCAGCCTACAAGCATAACAGGTCCCACCTTGGCTTCCACCAGTTTAGTTACTTCTCGCAGGGTGACCTCAACAATCCCTTCTGGTCCCAGTTCCCCCAAATCCATCTCTCCGAGTTGTTAATTACCATACACCAAACTTGTACCTCTGGTTTGTCACTGCCAAAGGTGTGAAATGTGTCCCAATTATCAGTTCACTTTGGCGGGTATACACACCACATAGTTTGCACAACGGAGATCTGCCTCCGGTTAAAAAAAAAACCAAAAAACCAAAAAAGTGTATTTAACAGAAAAATCATAGATTCAAAGATGAAATAGTAAGGGAAAGCAAACACACACTGGTTGCACACCAAAAAAAACCCCATTAGCTATTGTGTCTGAACAGTTTCCCAGTATGCCCTCTGTCCTAGAGCAGATCCAGTGCTTCATGGACAACATCCTGCATAGATGTTGGCCCTCAGTTTCTGGATAGCCATCACTTGAAATCACTTCCCTTTAAACAGAGATTGAAGATTTGTTTGTTTATCTCTCTCAGACTATGATAATTCATGGTGGCAAAGAGCAGAGGTGTTCCCATACAGGGATTTTCTTTCCAGTTTCAAGTTCTTTCAATGGTAGTCTATAGCCTCCAGCTAAGGTTGCCTAACATTTTCCATGATAAAACCATGTTTTCATTTTACTTCATATTGGTTATTACTTTCCCAACTCTGGAAAGACTTTTTGTCTCTCTAATATCCTGCCACTGACATGGCTACAGCTACACTGCACTTCCCAAATTTTAACATTTCAGGCTGACTGCCCCCTGAGGATGTCTGCCTCAGGGTAATTTTTTTTAAAGTTTCAGTTACAATAGTTCAGCTGTTTCTGAGAGAGAATTTAAGAACAAAATGTTTTGCCTCTCCCTTTTTTATTTATTATAAGATAAAAACCTTACAATCATTTCTTGAGAAATTCTAGCACTTCCTTTCTTAGTAGCAGAGTGTGCCATTGTGTTTTGCTGTAATAAAGGAGTAAATTGCTGTTATAGTTAAGGAAGTGATTATGTAAAATAGTACCTTCTTACTCAATAGACCTGCTTCCTAAGCCTGATTCTTCTCTTACATTGGTCTAATTTCACTGTCGTCTTCCGAGATACATCTGTGACTCCAATTATAGTAATGTGTAGGGTTACCATATGTCCTGTTCCCTTTGTCTGGGTGAATTTTTCAAATAAGGGGAAATGTCTAGGATTTTTTACAGAGCAAATGTTGCAGCTCCGAAAGCGTTATCTCCATGCCCTGCAGCTGCCAGATCTTGCCCACCCAGACCCTGGCTCTTAGCCCTGAGGATGGGGAGAGGCCTGCAGGCAGGTGGTGAGTTATGGGCTGGCACTGTGTCTTGGGCCTGCACCAGCCGCCCTCTCACCATGAGAGGGAGCAACATTTCCCCCACCTCGAGAGTGAGGTCCCAGGTACCACCTCGTACCCGAAATATGGTAACCCTATTAAAGTGCGATTAGAATCAGGTTCAAAGTGAGCAGCTATCCATCACCCTAGTGTGAATCAAGAGCAAATGAGTGGAGAATTAGCCCCTCTGATTATATTCTAAGCCACATCTGCTCACACTTGGTTTGATTCTCCTCTGTTACATTGGTGGATATCAGGAATAACTCCACTGAAGTCAATAGAGTTTCAGCAGTGTACATGATAGTAGTCTTAATTAAAATCAGTGTTTAATGCTCCCATTAGCACTGCAGAGGTAGCACATCTATGAGTGAGGGAGTTGGAGCCACTCCTGGATTGCGTATCACCAGAATTTTAAACTTTATTCCAATTTAAGAATCTTTTTGGTTATATCAGCCTCAGAGAGACCCCAGCTTGACTTTTGGATTCCAGGTTAATTCTACAGTGATGACAGTTAGAAAATATCATT
This sequence comes from Mauremys reevesii, assembly GCF_016161935.1. Classification (NCBI taxonomy): domain Eukaryota; kingdom Metazoa; phylum Chordata; order Testudines; family Geoemydidae; genus Mauremys; species Mauremys reevesii. The sequence goes on along the minus strand of NC_052627.1, from coordinate 73,443,956 downwards.
TTACTTGCACACTTAGAAAGCATGACATGGAAATCACTGAAAGACAATAATGACTTATTTATTCAGGGTAGCGCCTACTATCCACTAGACATTTTCCAAACATTAAAGGAGGACAATGTCTGCTACAAGGAACTCACAAATAAAGGATAATCAGGCATGATGATAAATGAATGCACAAGACTTGGTGAAATTGGTTATGCAGGACATAGGAAAAATGCAAAGTTTGACAAGAGATGATGAGTAGGAACGGGCAGAGCTTTGAAAGTGATGATTATTTCAAATGTGATGCAATAGAAGATGGAAAGCAAGTCGGGGGGTGGGGGGGAGAGAGATGATTTTAAGATGTTTTTGTGCTTATATTTATATGTGCAGTAAATACCAAAAATAAGGCACACAGAAAGGCATCATATAAAAAGGAATTAGAAATAATGTGGGATACTTTCTTTAACTGTATAAAGTCTTTGTTTCAAGGTTTTTCATTTCTAATCACGGGATAAAACCCTGAAGTATATTCACGCAAGGTTAGTGTGCGAGAGAAGTAAATCCAGATCTAAAATGAGTAAAACTGATAATGAAATAGATTTAAAAATTCTGGGGAGGGGAAAGGATACTTGTCACTCTTTGCTTGGATGCTCAATTTTCTGTTTTACTCACTCCGAAAAACACTTTTATTTTCATTTTTTTCAGCAGTATAAACTACTGTATATATTTTCACTAAGCATACAAGCTTGCAAATAGTACATTAAAAATCCCTTTAGGGATTACAGTTTGCCCAGTACCTTTGCATATAAAAGGAAAATAAAAAAGCAAGATATGTTTGAAATTTTCTTTTTAATATTTGTTGAATTTGAAAGGAAAGAACACAACTGTGCTACGGGAGAGTGCTCTGAAATGTTTCAAAGAAAATGTTCCTCTTCAAAGGGACCAACCTTCAAAAAAGCATTGGAAAGAGATTTCCCAACAAGTGTCTGGAAATTCTACTGGCAATGCACCCTGAGAATATTTATTGGTGCAGCAGAGGATAAAATCTACTGTAAAGATGTATCATAGTAATAATATTTTTTGATGGTGGTTGTGTGGCTTTTGTGAAATGAGTTGAATGTTTCAGTTAAATGTCATCGATGTCAACAGCACAAAATATGCGATCATAATTTGGTCTACAACATAACTCAGATGGCAGTACCTCCTCTATGTTCACACTTCTTAATCATTCAATCCTTTTCCACTCAGATTCCAAACAAGGATCCAAACAATTGTGATAGTAGGTATTATGATATGGTTGGATATTTGTCCACTAGGAAGTGAAATTAGCCTACACATTATTTTCATATGAGATACTATACAGCCATTTAGCTGATAAATTTTCAGCTGGGACCAACATGCTTAGTTTGGGTTCAGTAATGTGGAGGTAAAAACTTTGTTCTATTACCATCTTATAAGGCTGTCCAAAATTTAAGATTTAGTTAACATAAATTGAGCTTTTGTTTATACTGCTCAATTAAATTATATAGAGAGAGTGTATGTGTGTGTAAAAAATAGAAGTGTAGGCTACGGTTAAATGTTTTCTTAGTTGGTTATGTACTTTATTGTCAATTTTAATTGGGCTGTAATTCCAACTAAAATTAGCACAAGAGTGAGAAGATAAGAATGGCCATCCTGGATCAGACCAAAGGTCCATCTAGCCCAGGATCCTGTCTTCCAACTGTGGCCAATTCCAGGTGCCCCAGAGGGAATGAACAGAACAGGTGATCATCAAGTGATCCCTTCCCTGTTGCTCATTCCCAGCCTCTGGCAAACAGAGGCTAGAGACACCATCCCTGCCCATTCTGGTGATTAGCCATTGATAGACCTATCCTCCATGAATTTATCTAGTTCTTTTAAAATCCTGTTATAGTCTTGGTCTTCACAACATTCTCTTGCAACGAGTTCTACAGGTTGACTGTGTGTTGTGTGAAGAATACTTTGTTTTAAACCTGCTGCCTATTTATTTCATTTGGTGACCCCTAGTTCTTGTGTTATGAGGAGGAGTAAATAACACTTCCTTATTTACTTTCTCCACGCCAGTCATGATTTTATAGATCTCAATCATATCATCCCTTAGTTGTCTTTTTTTCCAAGCTGAAATGTCCCAGTCTTATTAATATCTCCTCATATGAAAGCCCTTTCATACCCCAAATCATTTGATTTGAGGCAATATGATATTTTCTGTCTTCTTATCTATCCATTTCTTAATGATTCCCAACATTGTGTTCTCCTTTTTGACTACTTCTGCACATTGAGTGGATGTTTTCAGAGAACTATCCACAATGACCCCAAGATCTCTTTCTTGAGTGGTAACAGCTAATTTAGACCCCATCATTTTATATGTATAGTTGGGATTATGTTTTAAAATGTTAATTACTTTTCATTTGTCAACATTGAATTTCATCTGCCATTTTGTTGCTCAGTCACTCAGTTTTGAGAGACCCTTCTGTAGCTCTTTGCAGTCCACTTGGGACTTAATTATCTTGAGTAGTTTTGTATCAGCTGAAAATTTTGCCACCTCATTGTTTATCCCCTTTTCCAGATAATTTATGAATATGTTGAATAGGACTGGTCCCAGTACAGACCCCTGGGGGACACCACTCTTTACCTCTGCCAAATGTGAAAACAAAACACTTATTTCTACCATTTGTTTCCTATCTTTTAACCAGTTACCAATCCTTCCCTTGTATCCCATAACAGCTTACTTTGCTTGAGACCCTTTGGTGAGGGACATTGTCAAAGGCTTTCTGAAAATCTAAATACACTATATCCACTGGATCCCTCTTGTCCATATGCTTGTTGACCTCCTCAAAGAATTCTAGTAGATTGGTGAGGCATGATTTCCCTTTACAAAAACCATGTTGACTCTTCCCTAACAAATTATGTTCATCTATGTGTCTGACAATTTTGTTCTTTACTATAGTTTCAATCAGTTTGCCCAGTACTAAAGTCAGGCTTACCTGCCTGTAATTGTCGGGGTCACCTCTGGAGCCCTTTTTAAAAATCAGTGTCACATTAGCTAGCCTCCAGTCATTTGGTCCAGAAGCTGATTTGAATGATTGGTTACAGATTATAGTTAGTAGTTTTGCAATTTGACATTTGAGTTCCTTCAGAACTCTTGGGTGAATACCATCTGGTCCCGGTGACTTATTACTATTTAGTTTATCAATTTGTTCCAAAACCTCCTCTAATGACACCTTAATCTGGGATAGTTCCTCAGATTTGTCACATAAAAAGTATGTCTAAGGTTTGGGAATCTCCCTCACAGTCTCAGCCGTGAAGATCGACACAAAGAAATAATTTAGTTTCTCCACTATGGCCTTATCATCATTGTGTACTCCTTTATCACCTCGGTCATCTAGTGGCCCCCACTGGTTGTTTATCAGGCTTCCTGCTTCTGATGTACAGAGAGGTTAGGGAAAACGAACCCGCAAAGGAAGCAGAACACACAAATTCATTTCTATAATACAGGGCTTGACTTTGAATAGGGCAATAAGCATAAATATTTAATTTTAAAAATTTTCATCAGTGCATTCTTGGACATATTCCCCCTTAGTCCGCATTCCTGTTATGCTGGGTGGAGAGAGGGTCTGGTGCAAGAGACAATGGAGATCACCCCACACAGGGAAAGTTATCCACTATCACAGTCAAGTTGTTTTTACATTAGGACTAGAGATTCCAACCCAAGCATCCTGAAAGTATCATGTAATTGAAACACGTTGTGGTGTGTGTGTGTGTGTGTGTTTGCATTTGTTTTGAGAATTAGAGAAATTCTTAGTCTGCAGAAGTGCCTGGAATGGTTATTAATTCTTTAGAGGCTGGATGACCAAAAAGAAAAAAAGTGAAGCTTAAATAATTTAGCAATCATATCATCAGAAGCATGATGTTCCTAAACTCCTGATTGTCTCACAAGAAAACAAAGTAGTGACTTTTGGTAGGAACTCATAAAAAAATTCCTCAATAGATTTGATTGTATCTCTTAACTTCATTAATGTCTCGTCAACTATTACAGAGCACTTCTTCATAAAAAAGAGAAAATAAGACAGGTAAAATGTTGAATGGTAGAAATACAGTACAAAACTCAATGGATAAATATGTTATTGGAAAGAATGGACACAAAATGGTATTTGAGAAATTAGGTGGTTATACTGTGTGAATGGACAATACCCATTTCAAGGATTACAGTTAGTTTATTTAGTTTCACTTACTGAGCTGCAGTTCTGGAAATGATGCATATTAAGTTAATTTTATTTGATAGCTCATATCAAAACACTTAGAGGTGGAAAAGACCTGTTAGGTTTTCTAGTCCATCCCCCCCAGCCACTGCAGTGTTAGTCCTGGGCTTAAAGTATATTTTCCAGAGTTTTGCTAAGTCTTAGATATTTTAAATAAGAGCTTCCAAAAACTAAAACAATTTTTCACAAGCCTTGACTGAAATGTTGAGGATTTTGTTGGTATTTTTTTTGGTTGTGATCAACCTACATTTTCCTAGTCTATATTTTATCCTATTACTTGTACTTCAAATTCATCCTCTTACACATCTCCTATCATCCTAAACACACAATTTTTTTTTTGCATTTAGCAAGTGTTCTTGGGGAATTTTTTGAGTTTGAGCTTCTTGTGTATAGAAAGTTACTTACATTTTCAACTCTTGTTTTTTAAAATACTGCAACATTCCCTTCTTTTCTCTTTCGACATGTTATGAAAGACTGAGTTTTCTATGAGCCCAATACAGCTCAATGGCCAAAGTCCCATTGACGTCACTGTTGCAGGATCAAGGCCCATATTCCTAAAAGGAGTCTGTTACATGTTCTGTTTTGTTTGCAGTTAACCAAACCCTTCTTCTGCTGCGGGGGGGGGGAGGGAAACCATTGATTGCTTCATGTGTCACTCTATGAGAGGGGGAAATTGTTCTATGAGTATGTTCAACTGTGAAGCAGTTGCGTCTTAAAAGGGTGAGAAAAAAGTTGCAGATAATTTGGCTATATTCTAATGGCAACATTTTAGTTGCAATGAATAGAATAGATGTTTAGGGACATTTTAATGGAAATTTAGGTGGGGGGAGAGTATATGTTGTTGAAGAAGGATGTTTTCACACATGCATATGCCATGTCTCTATGTGGTGCACATACTGCTCTCCTTACAATCAATGGCAAAACTCCCATGATTTCAGTGGAAGCAGGATCAGGATAAATGGCAGACTGATGTTCAAAATAAGCTTTTATTCCTTTTTCTGAAGATTTGGACACTTATTTTAATCTTCAACTGGTCTCTGTGTGCTACAATTTTATAACATACAGTAACATCAATTTGCTCCACTGTCTTTATAAACAGACAGTTCTATTTTTGTTTTATCAAATCAGTCTCTCCAGTTACTCATATAGCCCCCATCACTGTGATATCTGAGTTGCTAGTTGCTGTGTTTATGTAAAATATGCTGCCATTAAATATTTATGGAGACTAGACTGTTTCACGAAATCATACCTTCTTTGGAGTATTCTCCATTATGCCCAATTTGGAAGATATTCTTGCTCTACTTGGATCATGCTGTCAGCACATAACTTCTGATATGCAGTGGTGGGAAAATGCTCATTGACTTCAGTGGACTTTGGATCCATCTCACTCATCCCTAGCAAGGCCAGTTGTTTATGTACTTATTTGGACACCTTGTCTTTTCTATTCCCCAGAGGGAAGTCTGGACTCTTCCCCTTTCTCTTAGCAAGTGCCATATGTAGATTATAATGTAGAATTGGATTTGTTTTTCAAAACAACCACTTTAATTTTTCGAGAGGCACAGGGCTGTGGGTTTTGGGTCTTGTTTTATTTGGAGTTTGCTTATTTGGGCTTTTTTGTAATAGGCTCCCTTACTTTTGTGCTGCTGCTGGTGGCATATAAAATGTACCTTTGGAGTGGGGTGCCCGGTCAGCAGCCACCGCTCTCTGGTCAGTGCTTAACTTCCTGAACTTTCTGGCCCACCCCCTTGGCACACTGTATGTTCGAATTAAGCCATGCTAGATGCTCTTTTGAGGGTAAGCCAATGAAAGAGCAATATGCTGCCAAAAATGGGTGAAATATAGGAAAAAATATAACAAGGAGTGGGGGAAAGAAAAGGAATTGAAAGATTGGATAAAGTCTGTGACAACAATAAAGTTATATGTAAATTTTGCAAAACCCAGATTCATGCACATCATGCAGACCTTGTGCAACATGCAGAGACTGACAAACATAAAACAAATGCAACACCATTTTCTTCTATGCACCTGACAGATTTTGGATTTACAGTATCAAAACCTTCAACCATGATGCAGCAAGCAGAATTAAAACTGACCTGGCTATGTTGCCGGCCACTCAGCAGATAGTTCTATAGATTACCTTGGGGAACTTGTCGAATCAGGTTTAGAGAAAGATGTAAGTCTGCATTGCACAAAATGTACAGTGTAAATAAACAGTGTTGTTGCTCCCCGAATGTTCTCTGACCTCATCAAAGACATTGTGAGTCTCAGTATTCACTGGGTATACATGAGAGCACAGACATTGCTGCAGTAAAGCAGCTTTTCATTGTAGTGAATTATTTCAGTCCCTTCTTAAACAAAATTGTTTACACATTTTTGGGATTAGTCTGTTTGGGAAGTGAAACAACAGAAGCACTTGCTACTGTGTGCTGTTAATTTTGGTGTACTGTTTGCTTTAGGATATGCAAAGCTTGACAACGCTGTTGAAGCTATTGTGAAGAATAGATGCCGAGACTTCCTTCTTGAAGCTGCTAAGCAAGAACAGTCATGACTTCCTGCAAATATTAATCTGTAAATATCTGTCAGCATTCAGTCTGTCAGTTATTCTGTCTCAGAGAAATCCTCAACTACTGATTATCTCCATGGTGAAACTTTTCAAAGGTGACTTAGGGGCCTTGGATGCACAGTATCAAGCCATCAACTTCCAGGAGTGGAAGAGCACAGATGACAATTTCAGAGCAGCTCTGGGTGGAAGTATACAATTTTCAAGACAGTAGTGTTGGGTCTGAACTTTTGATGAACTGAAACTTAACTCAGACTTGATGTCTCTGTCTGAAACTTTTAATCAAAGCTCTGACCTGCGAACTACTCATGACACCCCCCTCCCCTTAAGTAGCCATCTCCCCTTTGTTTTTTCTAATTTACATTTTAACCTGTTTTATCCTGTAGAATCTTGATTGATTATGCATGACCATTATAATCTGTTAATCACTTTGTTTACTTCTGTGTATAAACATTGATGCTCACCCCTAATAAACTTGCCACACTTACTCCGAAGCTTTGCTCTTAAGCTAAGGATGGTGTGAGCCCCTTGATCAACGAATTGTTGTCTGGTCTCTGACAGATCTCTGAGCCCTATACCAACTCCACACAAACTCGGGTGCTGGAGAGGTGAGTAGGACTTGCTTTTTACCTAACAGTAGAGGTGAAGGGTGCTTTAAAGACCTTGCCCTGTTTGCACTTTCCCTACTCACCATGCCTCTGAGCAATGCTGATGTGCAATGATAATCATCTGAGAGAACACATGTGAAGTCCAAGTGCCGGAACAGAATGGGTCACCAGACTCTGAGCAGTATACTGCATGTCCGCTATGGGTTAAGAAGACTGAGGATTTGTTGTAAGGATTTTGTCCCACACCGAGATATGCTTCAATGGTTCAGCACAGAAATGTACCATATTGAGGCAACAGAGAAGGATGGAAAGAGTGAAGATGAAAATTTTTAATAATGTAAGTACACACGTATTATTTTAAGTTTTTTAATGTGTAACAATGTTGTATGCAGCAAAATTAAAACTACTAAAACATGGAATTTGTATGAACACCCCCAACTCCTCTCCCTCTGAAATGGATTGGGTTTGTTTTGAAAGGCGGTGCCACTTTCTTTTTTTTCCTGGTGAGACTTGGCAACACTCTGCTGGACTAAAATTCCATGAGGGCAAGTGGTCAGGCAGCTGCATGGCAAAAGGCCATGTGCACTGTGTGGATTGGGAGAAGCTAAGCCACAGGAGCAGAATGCTGGCTGTTGTCCCTAACTCTGAAGCATTTTGCAGCAGGTTGTGATATTGTTAATCCTTCAACAGGGAAGCTCTGGCAATGTTAATTATAGAAGGGAAAACTAATTTCTTTGTTTTAATTTTATACTTGGAATGTTTGATTTTAGCCAAACCATTTTAGTTAAATTGTCTCAACTAGTATGATTCACCAACTTTTCTCTTATTTAAATATGATGACGGGGAAAGTCATTTATATTTTGCCATTCTCAGTTGTTTATTTTTCTTGTAACTGTTTTTTTGTTTTGTTTTGTTTTTTTAAATCTGTATGCTTAAACAGTGTGGTTAGTTAATTAGCTGATAGGCTAATGAAATGATTTCATCAGAAAAGGAAGAGTCTTCATGGATTCCAGCTCACGATTTCTACAAGCAAGAGGAAAGATTGTATTGTTGCAGTGATTTTGACTCAGCAGACAGTATAGATTTTCGTGATCAAAGACTGTAACTGAGACTCAGGGGAACCCAACCTGAGCTTCTGGGAATTCTGGGTTACTCCTCACTGTGTTTCTGTGGGGACTGACATGTTTAGATTTAATTTCGTCATTAGTGTATAACTGTAAAGATAATGTCTGAGGCTTATAAAGTATGTTATGTTGTAAAAAAATAAGATTTTTTATTTATCATAAGATTCCATAAAGTTGGTACTTAAGAATTCAGTTAATTCCTTTTGTTTTTTTAGGACTTGATTGTGAGGAGGCTGACCCCGTGCAGCCCTTGCTGAAAAGGTCACTGAATTCTGGGTCTCCATGTGCTTTTCTATGGGAGCTGAAGTTTTCTAGGCACTAGGAGAAGGACAATGAAGTAAACTGTAGCCCACTCAAAGGTTACACTTATACCTTGCATTCAGTGTCAATAGCATTGTTGTTGCTGTAGACAGGGACAAATCTCTTTTTTGTAGTCTTTTCTCCTGTAGGTGATACCCAGGTGCTGGATTTTCCAAGTGGAGGATATCTAGCAAACATAGATGCCAAAAACAAAGAACTGTGTCTTTAAACAAACTTGTTTTCCAAAGTCATTTTATAGCTTTAGATTCTTTTATTGCGGGAAGCAGGAATTGAGATTTTTTTTCTTTTATTTATTTTAAGGTAGGCTTTTTCTTCCAAAGCTGTAGCTAATTGTCTGGTGGAGAGGAGTCTGTGGGAGTTAAAGTACAAAGAAAGCAAATATAGCAGGTACTGAGGAGTGAGTGAAATAATCCTGAGGCAAATTTATTACAGATCCCCAGTATTGTCTATATTGCAGTGTAATGGTATGTTTAGAGCAGAATGATCCTTTCTGATAACACCCTCTGCTGCTTCCATCTTTGTGGCAATAACATACAGACCCATGTTTTGTCCAGTATATAGCTGTCCCACCACAAGAGAGGGCTCCAGGGACCATTAAACACAATATGCTCCCACCAGTTCCCCAATGTGCAGGAGTGTACACATTATACCAAAACCTAGGAGCCTGAAGCATCTATTCAACTCTATAGACAACCAGCTCATTGCCTAGTGCAGAGATGGGTGCGGATCTGTCATGGATCCAAAGGATCTGTACTACACTGCAGCTTTTAAATAGTTCCTTGGAGGAACCTTTTCAGTGTGCCAGACTCCCAAAGGGTTCTAGTCTTCCACAATACCTGTGAGACTGAGCCTCTGGGTTTCAATGGTCCTGTTTCACATCATGAGCTCTGCCCAGTGAGTCCAACTGAGAGAAACTCCTGGTCAGAGACTTTTTGCAGTGATGCCAGGCAGCTTTTTCAAAACCGAGTAGGGACTCTTAGTCAACTGTAACTGCATCAGGACTTACTTGGGTTAGCAAGAGAAGCAAAGGTTAAGACATAGTCCATGCTGGCCAAGCCAGGGCTCCCTTGACCCATGCTGCTGAAAGAAATATCTTGTTTTCTTCTATGTCTCTTTGTCAGGTCAAGATGAGCCCCCTGTCTCTCCAAAAAACAGCTCTTAATCTACCCTCCTGTCACCTTCTGGTCCATTGGTGCTCCTTCTGCAGACCCATGCTGAGTTCACATGCTGCTGGAGTTTCCAGTGGCAAGGTATCAATTCTTCAGTCATTGGGGTTCCCATTGTCATTCCAGATTCTCCATTGGTATGCCTGGGTTTCAGCCAGTCCTTTAATGACTCATTCATTACCCCAGATGGTTATGTGACACAAACACCTAAGCCTCCTGCTGTGCCCCAAGAACACATTTTTAACCCTTTTGCACCCACTGAGTAGCAATCCCTAGACCCAGGCATATCATTCATAAAATTTCCACTTTGTCACTGGGTTATATCCCCTTTGAGGTGGGCTGTGACCCAGGGGGCACTGAAAGGGAACAGTCCCTGCTTTCTAGGGGGTAGTGTTGTTCAATTTTATTTGGTCTTGCATAGGAGATACAAGGGAGTGAGAAGAACAGGAAGGCTTGTGACACCTTAGAGACTAACAAATTTATTTGAGTATAAGCTTTCATAGGCTACAGCCCACTTCATCAGATGCATAGACTGGAACATACAACAAGAAGATATTTATACATTCAGAGAACATGAAAAGGTGGAAGTAGCCATACCAACTGTAAGAGGCCAATCAATTGAGATGAGCTATCATCAGCAGGAAAAAAAAATTGAAGTGATAATTGAGATGACCCATAGAAAGTGTGAGGATACTTAACATGGGGAAATAGATTCAATTAGTGTAATGGCCCAACCATTCCCAGTCTCTGTTTAAACCTATGTTAATTGTATCTAATTTGCATATTAATTCAAGTTCTGGTTTTGAAGATTTTTTGTTGTAAAATTGCCACCTTCAAGTCTGTCACTGAGTAGTTAGAGAGGCTGAAGTGTTCTCCCACTGGTTTTTGAATGTTATGATTCCTGATGTCAGATTTGTGTCCATTTATTCTTTTGCACAGTGACTGTCCAGTTTGGCCAATATATATATGGCAGAGGGGCATTGCTGGCAAATGATGGCATATATCACGTTGGTAGATGTGCAGGTGAACGAGCCCCTGATGGCATGACTGATGTGATTAGGTCCTATGATGGTGTCACTTGAATAGATACGTGGACAGAGTTGGCATCAGGCTTTGTTGCAAGGATAGGTTCCTAGGTTAGTGTTTTTGTTGTGTAGTGTGTGGTTGCTGGTAAGTATTTGCTTCAGGTTGAGGGGCTGTCTGTAAGTGAGGACTGGTCTGTCTTCCAAGATCTGTGAGAATGAGGGATCGTCCTTCAGGATAGGTTGTAGATCCTTGATGATGCTCTGGAGAGGTTTTAGTTGGGGGCTGAAGGTGACAGCTAGTGGTGTTCTGTTGTTTTCTTTTTTGGGCCTGTCCTGTAGTACATGACTTCTGGGTACTCTTCTGGCTCTGTCAGTCTGTTTTTTCACTTCAGCAGGTGAGTATTGTAGTTTTAGGAATGCTTGATAGAGATCTTGTAGGTGTTTGTCTCTGTCTGAGGGATTGGAGCAAATGCAGTTGTATCTTAGAGCTTGGCTGTAGACAATGGATCATGTGGTGTGTCCTGGATGGATAGCAGTCAGTAGGTTTCCGATATAGGGTGGTGTTTATGTGACCATCGCTTATTAGCACAGTTGTGTCTAGGAAATGGACCGCTTGTGTGGATTGGTCTAGGCTGAGGTTGATGGTGGGGTGGAAATTGTTAAAATCATGGTGGAATTCTTCAAGGGCTTCTTTTCCATGGGTACAGATGATGATGATGTCCTCAATATAGCGCAAGTAGAGTAGGGGCGTTAGGGGACGAGAGCTAAGGAAGCGTTGTTCTAAGTCAGCCATAAAAATGTTGGCATACTGTGGGGCCATGCGGGTACCCATAGCAGTGCCGCTGACTTGAAGGTATATATTGTCCCCAAATGTGAAATAGTTGTGGGTGAGGACAAAGTCACAAAGTTCAGCCACCAGGTTTGCCATGACATTATCGGGGATACTATTCCTGATGGCTTATAGTCCATCTTTGTGTGGAATGTTGGTGTAGAGAGCTTCTACATCCATAGTGGCCAGGATGGTGTTTTCTGGAAGATCCCCGATGGATTGTAGTTTCCTCAGGAAGTCAGTGGTTTCTCGAAGATAGCTGGGAGTGCTGGTAGCATAGGGCCTGAGAAGGGAGTCCACATAGACAAACAATCCTGCTGTTAGGGTGCCAATGCTTGAGATGATGAGACATCCAGGATTTCCAGGTTTATGGATCTTGGGTAGCAAATAGAATACCCCTGGTCAGGGTTCTAGGCATGTGTCTATACAGATCTGTTCCTGTGCTTTTTCAGGGAGTTTCTTGAGAAGATGGTATAGTTTATCATTCATAATAATAGTGAGAAGTCTCATTGAGTTTTCTGCCCCTAACTTGTGCACCTATGCAGGACAAAGAGTAATTTGGCCCTGTATTTAATCTACTTTTTCCGTGGGCTGGTCTACATTATGGATTTTTGCTCTGGTGTAGCTGCACCAAAATAATTACACTGGTACAAACCCCTCTTGTAGCTGCATTGGACTACCAATAGTATGACTTGCTCCAGCCTGGCTTCATAGCTGTTCCCTGGAAGTCCATGGGCAAGGACACCTTTTTGGGATGAAGGAGAAGGGCAGTGGTCCATAGCAGGATCCCCTAAAAACGCTGGTGGTGCAAACAGCTGCCTAGCATCACTGAAATTATCAGGAGGAAGAAGAGAATAAATGCCAGTCTACTATCAGAAAACATCATTAGGGAAATTAGGATCAAGGGGAAACAAGGAAGTGGCTGGGGAAGAGACCAAGGCTCCTGGAAATAAACTAAAACTACCAGACCAAATTCAGATATAGACCCCATTAAATCTGAATAGCCTCCACCTGCATCCATCCATCCATCTAGCCATCCTACTTTAAATAAATTTAGAAAATATATCTGGGGTGCTTAGATAAATGGTTCTAGTTTGGGTTTCTCTCTAAACAGCAAGGAAACAATATTTATTTTCTCTTTCCTCTTAAGGAGCAGCTAATATTTTACAGTTCTAAAAGTTTTCAAGATCCATATCCGGGCACTGATGTTTTTACATAGGTCTCCCACTGACTTCAGTAAGAGTTTGTGTGAAACAATAGGATATGGCTTCTGAAAATGTTACAGTTCCTTTTGAGAAACAAACTCATACAACAGCTTGTATCTTATGGGTCTGCAAAAGCTTTCAATTTATCCTGTAGATTTCAGCCAAAATTAGTGTCGACATTGTATATGATATTGATATATACAGCTGTAGCCATACTATAAATAGCATGTACTGTACTTATCTCTTCATTATTATGTATCATTTGCATTTCTATAGTGCCTAGGAGCAGGAGTCATGGACCAGGACCTCATTGTGCTAGTACTGTACAAACAAAGAACAAAACATTCCTGCTCCAGAGAGCTTATAATCTAAGAGAAGAGGGAACAGATGTATATAGACAAGAGTACAAGTTAAAATGAGACAGTATTGGTCAGCATAATAGGAGTAAATCATCATCAAATAATGTAAATAATCCATAATCTGGCAGTTACATTACATGAAAAAATGAATACTATAACATATTTTAAATTCAGCAGTAGTAATTCACACCCATGAATATAGTTTGTTACTTTGTAACAACTTGTGAGTAATTGCTGCAATCAGAGCTATCAATCAACCTCAGAAGTAAAACAAAGACAATCTGTTATTTCAACATGCTGGAAAACCATGAAAGAAAATAAGTTACCGATTTATATTATTATTGTATTTGGAGGACACAAGACTTTGAAGGGCATTTTATTCCTGTGTTCATTAATAATACTACTCATCAGTAATTTGGTTTACATAGCACTCTCCCCGTCATCAAGGTTTGCGGAGCATTGAACACCATAAAAACTCACAGAGCAGGTAACAAGTCATAAGGCCCGCATTTATCACAGTTAAAAATATATTTGAAATTTATAAAAGCCTTCTGGTGTTTTCTAAATATGGGGAAACATACCATGAAGGATTAAGTTCCTCATCCCTTGGGCCACAACAATGAACTGGACTGGATAGCCATCTGTCTTGGATGGTTTAGACACAACAAACCTTGCATCTTGGCAGGGGGTTAGACTAGATGACCCTTGCGGTCCCTTCTAATCCTACAATTCTGTGAAAGACATAACCATGTACCAGTTTAAAGCACTGGGGCACTAAGAAACAGGCAGTATTTGGACAAGATTCAAGGAGGTGGTGTCAAAAATACCCCAAATCTATGCTGTTTATGGCTTTTAAAACCAATCAAGCAACCTCTTTCTTTGCAAACAGCCAATTTAATTTATCTACGGTAGAGAACCATGTTTGGGGTGCTTTATATAAAAGGTGTGGGTGGAACATCACAGGATCATGATTGCTCAAGCCATTTGCAAAGCATGTTATGATATTCTAAGCAAGCTACAAGTAGCTCAACTGCTGAGCTCTAATCCTTGTGAAGTGGGAACTAATTGAGTTTTGTGGTCAGGAGGCACATGCTTCAGTTGTCAATTTATCATAGGATAAATTAAGGTGCAGTATGTGCCAATTGCACAATGAAAAAAGAACACTTTCATACCACATCTGACACATGGAGAGGACTTAAATTTAACCTGACCTATACCTCCAGACAAATCCCTCCCGCCATCAGGGACAAAAAAGAGTTTATTGACATCCTTGCTGAGGTTGAGTTAGCTCCAATACATCTAGCTAATAATAAATTCTTTCCCAAAAGGAAGATTGGTGATGGGTAGTAATTGGCAAGCACTATGCTGTCAAAAAGAGCTACTTTGGGGGAGGGGAGGGAATCTCTGCCTATTTAAAGTTGGTCAGCTTCCTCACAATGAATGAGGTATTGACAATGCTTGTACAAATTCATTGTGCAGCCATTTGTGTTTGCTGACTTGATGGATAAGGGTCAGAACTGCAGATCATGTTCCTCAAGGAACTCAGAAGACTATGGACACACTCATCTGATACCACATTGAATTCAGCCAGGTAGAGACTGTCCAGGGGTGCCTATAGCTCTCATATCAAATGGCCCAGAGACAATTTACAGTGACTCTCATTTAAAAAGAAATCAGCTTTAAAAACTCACTACACAGTGGTATCTGAAATATTGCAGTTCTCCTACACTTGGCACAGGAAATAACTATGGTAGCAAGGTAGCATGACATCCTAATGACAAGCATGGGATCCAAATGTGTAAAGGATCTGATTATATTGCATTCCTATCCTATGTGTATTTGTAGTGAGAATTAATCTAAGACTACAAAAAATATGATAAACTGTCATGAAAAGTGTGTTCAGATAGCTGCAATTTTTTCTAGCATTGATTTTGTGTTAGAGAATGCCTTTGATATCACACAGCAGTTTTGCTCTTTTATGATTGGATAAGTGTATCCACGGAGTGCTTTTATAATAAGAATAGGAGTTCTTGTTGACTTTCAAAAAGATTTATTAATAATATGTCTGTGCTTGGATACAGTATGTGCACAAAATACCTAGACCAAATTCAAGTAAATTATATAGGCTGTCATACACTGTACAAGCTTTGAATAAAAGGTTGTATATGTGCATTTCTCCACATTTCAGCAACCATGGTTTGGCCGCTGGCTCTGCTGTCAAAAGATTTTAGGGGCAAATCCAGCAGAAAATATCCTCCACGTTCCATGCTGATAATGCCCTGGGAAGATGTAGACGGTAGCTCATTAGCAAATCAGTCTACCCAAGAGAGAGACTGGGCTGCTGGGAAGGGAAAAGTGTCTCTTCACTAGTTCCTTCACCGCTACACTTGGAAGCAGCAGAGCACATATGTGCTCTTTCTTCTTCACTCTGCCAATCCCTGTGCTGGTATTGGATTTTTCATCCCCATTGGAAGTTCCTACAGCTTTGTTCTTCTACATTTCCCCCACCAATAGTGATTAAAGGCCTAGATCACTGTGCTACTTACCTGGGAATAGAGGAGAGGGATCCCCTCTCTCCTTCTGAGATTCTATTGCTGGCAAGTCTGCTGCAGCTGCAGACTGAATACTTGCTGAGGCTACTATGGGCTATTTGAGAAGAGACCTGCTGAGGGTACTCTCTCCACATTGCTCACTCATCAGTTTACAGAACTAAAGGTATGACTATTGGCCCTGCACAACCTTCTTTAGATGAAAAATTAAGGACTGACAACTGAATACTCTTAGATTTTCAAAGCTTTTGTGTGTCTAGTAATATATACATTTCAGTGCTAGTTTTCAATGTTTGAAAATCAGTTGTTTTTCCAAAATCCAAATATGTATTCCAAAAATAAATAGTTTTTAAAAAAATCTTAATTTTTTACCAAAAATGACCCCCAAAAACCTCTCCCCTAAAAAAGGTAAATGCAGGATTGTTTTCCTTGTTAAAGAGCCTCAACTAAAAGTTCTGCTCTGTTTTTTTAAAAATATCAAAGTCTGGAAAAGATACCTTACAATGAGAATTTAAAATACTTAAGCTAAATAGACTATCAAAGAGAAGTCTGAGATGAAGTTTCAGCTTCCTGATATTACCTAGCAGTCAAAGTCATAACAAGATCGAGTGGCTGGATGTTCAGACTGGAAACAAGATGCACATTTTTAACAGTTTGGATAATTAACCAATTGATCTAATTACAGGAATTATGTCACAATAGATCAGAGCCTTCCTGCAGTCGAATCCCCTGCCCTGAGCCCCTTGCCGCATCCTGCACCCCGACCCCCTGCCACACCCCTCCTGCACCCCAACCACTGCCCTGAGCCCCCTGCTGCACCCCGCACCCTTCCTGCACCCCAACCCCCTTCCCTGAGCCACCTGCCGCACCCTGCACCCAACCCCCTGCCGCACCCCGCACCCCAACCCACTGCCCTGAGCCCCCTGCCACACCCCTCCTGCACCCCGATCCCCTGCCCTGACCCCTGCCACACTCCTCAACCCTCCTGCACCCCATACCCCAACTCCCTGCCCGGAGCACCTGACACACCCCACAACCCTCCTGCACCCCCTGGGGGCAGGGAGGGAGCGGAGTTGGGGTGGGGATTTTGGGGAAGGGGTGGGAAGAGGTGAGGCCTCATGGAAGGGGTGGAGTGGGGGCGGGACCCAGGGCAGCAGGGGGGAGGGTAGTAATGCAGCCCTTGGGCCAATGTACTAGTCCTCATGTGGCCCTCATGGTCATTTGAGTTTGAGACCTCTGCACCAGATGACCATTTTCCATTGAGTTCTCATACAATACTGAAGTTCAGGAAAATGAAAAACAAATTTGCAAATAATCAGGATCAACTTGTAAAGGATTTGATGACCAAAAACATGTTAAAAATGTAATGAACATTATTCATAATGAATAGTTCAACCAGATCTTGTTCAACTTAAGTGCTACATGTGATTTCTCAGTAAGATACCAGAGTAATATTACTGAAAACACTATCATTGAAACATTGAACAATTTCTATGGTACGTCTGCAAATTGTTTAAATGAAAAAGCCTCAAAAGTTTGTAGTAAGCTCTTTTTAAGTCACTTTGTAAGTCACTTAATCGCATAGAGGCCATAGGTTCCTGTCAATCATACAGCAAAGACAAAAATGGATTGCAGAAAGTTATAAGAGTACAAGAATATCTGGAAAGATTACATTGAAGAAAAACATAGTTATGTTATATGGTATCACACAAAGTCATCGCAGAGATGAAGGAGTTGCCATGTCAGATTGGACTAGTGTGATACCCTGTGTCTGAAAATGGTGAATATCAGATGTCTTAGAAAATGGTGCAAAAAGTCCTGCCATGGAAAATTGTAGAAAAGGCTACCAATAGGGGAACTATCTATCTAATCCCTGTAAGCTAGTGGCTAGCTTAAGCAGTAAAGCATGAGGGTTTAAACTCCTTATACTAGATTTTTTTTAAATGTAACTGTGGAGGTTCTTTTCATGTGTTCTGTAAATCAGTATTTCCTTTTGTCTATTTTAAACTATTTTAAATTGTTTTAAACCAGCTGTTTTGCCTATATTGTCTATCCCCATGTTCTTGTAAACTTGTGACATATCTGTTTTAATTTCCTACTTGAGTTAATGAGAACCAAATCAACGGAGTAGCTTGTGCAACTGAAATCATGTAGTGTATACTGGTTCCAGTAGCTCCAGACACTCACAAGGTACATCCATCTTCTTCACCCATGGGGCTGAATGACAGCAGGCAGCCAGGGACCTACTAACGCAAAAAAGCAGTGTGCACCAGACTCATTCCCTATCAGCAGGTCTACAAGTATGACACCTGCCTGCATTGCTTACTTGCAAGGCATCTGCACTATTACCATTGTTTCTACTGCCTTTTCTAGCCAAGCCCCTTGCCCTAATTATGTAGGTGTCAGGTGTGCCTGGCAGGATGTTATGTCAGCTGACTTCTTGTAGACTTCCTACTCTATTTCAGACACGTGTACAGTTAAGAAAACTGAAGGTACAATATGGTTCATAGATATATTTGGTGACAAAACAGGACCAGATTCACAGGTGATGTTTGAAGAGATTCTAGTCACACTTAAGTAAGTAGATGTATGAGGGTGTACTACTTTAATCCTTATGTCTACTGCTGCAATTCACAACAGATATTTGATTGAGACACTATTTATGCTACTATTATTAAGCTATTCATTAAGGAACTAGCTGAAGCAATCTCAGAACCATTAGCAATTGTCTTTGAGAACCAATGGAGCACAGTGAGGTCCCAGAGGACTAGAGAAGGGTAAATATAGCACCTATCTTTAAAGAAGGAGAACAAAAACGACCCAGGGACTTATAGACTGGTCAGCCTAACTTTGATAGCTGGAAAGATACTGTTAAATAATTTGCTCCAATCAGCTTGTAAGCACTTAAAGAATAAATGAATTATAAGGAAAAGCCGGCCTGGATTTGCCAAAATAAATCATGCCAAACCAAGCTAATTTCTTTCTTGGACAGAATGACTGGCCTACTGGATGGAGGAAAACAGTAGTAGTGAGGTCCTCAAAACAAAAAAAAACCCAAATCCTATTTTTACATAGCCGTATGCTCTGTGAAGAATAGTCTTTCCTTCTTATACAATTTGCAATTATAGATAATGATCTGGAATTCCATCTATTACTGATACACTGTTGAAAGAGTATTTTTCTTTAGCATTCTGTATGCACTGATATCTGAACCACTCACTGCTCTTGTGATCAGTGGAGTTTTTATGGAACGTTATCACACTGAGCTGAGCCTGGTAAGCAGAATAGTATCTGCTTTAGTAATGTCTATTTTTTCAACCACATAATAAATTTTTGAAAAATCTGAGAGTTAAACACTCTAGCACTTATGTAATAAAGCAATTTGCTCTAAACTATATTTTCTTTTATAATGAAAAACCTAATCAACAAACCTCACAAAAAGTTAGTTACTCAACATTTATTTGGCTTTACAGAAAACTGTGAGACAAACTTTCTGCTTTTACAGTTGTGCTGTCAGAATGCTGTGTTGTAGTAGGCTAGTGATCAATCAATCAGTCAGCCAGTGAAGATGCTTTGAGAAAGACATTTCAATTAAAGGGTGGAATGCAGGCCCATGAAATGGGCCCACTGTTCATTGCCATTCTGACTAATACATATAGCACTGAACATATACAAGCTATTTAAATGTGCACTGGTTTAGAACATGTTATGCAGTATATAAAACATCTGTGTTGGTGTACAGTCATTCAGAAGACATTTTTTTCAAATGGGTAATACTGGACAAAAGAAGGAAATTAGATTGATTTGGCATACTATGTTCTTGACAAATCCATACTGGCTATTCCCTATTACCCTATTATCCTCTAGGTCAGGCCTGCACAACTCGTAAAGCGGCGAGGGCCACATTACTCCAAAGAAAACAGCTGAGGGCCGAAACCCCCCAGCCCCGCGGAAACACCCCCCCAGGCACCTCTCAGCCCTGCGGAAACACCCCGCCCCAGCGCTGCCCAGCTCTGCAGAAACAAACTCTCCTTCCCCAGTGCCGCCCCACCAAAACAGCTGTGGGCCAAAAAGGAAGGTTGTGGGTGGGGAGGTGATACTTGATTTTAAATCAGCCAGGGGCTCCCAGCTGAAGAGGTGGCTGGGAGCCCTCAGGGGCAAATTAAAGGGCCCGGGGCTCCGGTGGCTGAGGAAACCCGGAGCTTTGCGGGGCTGGGGCAGGGATTTAAAGGGCCCAGAGCTCCTGTTGCTGAGGGGAGCCTGAGCCCTTTAAATCCCAGCCCCAGCCCAGCCGCTGGAGCCACGGCCAGGATTCAAAGGGCTCTGGGCTGCCCGCATGGAGCCCAGAGTCCTTTAAATCACAGCCAGACCGGCAATCAAAGGGCTCTGGGCTGCCCGCAGCCACAGGGAGCCCTGAGCCCTTTAAATCCCAGCCGCGGCCTGGAATCAAAGGGCTCTGGGCTGCCCGCAGCCACGGGGAGCCCTGAGCCCTTTAAATCCCAGCCGCAGCTGGGAATCAAAGGGCTCTGGGCTGCCCGCAGAGCACTGTGTGCGTGAGATTTAGAATCTCCCCGTGGGCCACACAGTGAGCCTCCGCGGAGCGCATGCGGCCCGCGGGCCGTATGTTGTGCAGACCTGCTCTAGGTGCTTACAAATTGATTGTTTAATAATTTGGTCCAATATCTTTCCAGGTATCTAAGTTAGTCTGACTGATCTATAACTACATGGGTCCTCTTTGGTTTCCAGTCCTCTGGGACCTCACCCATCCTCCATGAGTTCTCGAAGGTAATTGTTAACCATTCCAAGATTGCTTCAACTAGTTAAGTACCCTAGGCTGAATTTGATCAGACCCTGTCGACTTGTTATGCAGGGAAAAATATATAAATGCAGCATTGTTGTGACATTTATTTCTTTTTTCATATTAAACTTCTTGCTGTAAGGGTGGCCACAGAACGTGCATAAGATTATTCTATGTCACAGATAGAATATTTTAACCATGGGCAGCCTTAGGTGTAGGTTGAACTATTTTTAGTGCACCCAATAGGGTTTTTTGGTCTTAAAGGAGGCTCTGTAAGTGTGTCCCTAAGGAGTGAAAAGTGAGTGGTGTTGAAAAGGAAGACGTGAACAATAGCAATGTTTGAAAGGGTGAATACAAAGATAACCCCCAAAAAATATTATAATACTACTGTTGAGCTAGATCCTGTTCCCACTGACATCAGCCACAAGGATGGAGTCCTTAATTCTTAAATATGATCTCTACACAAATGCTGCCTTTGAATTTTAATTGACATAAAACCTAATTATGTCTTATAGGTCAATTTCTGAGCTCAGGTACTTACTGCTGAAACATCATTGAAATCCAATTAATGGAGTTGTATAGGTGCAAGTCACATGGTAACAGAATTATTCCTCACATTTTCTGAATGTAAAATCATATTTTAGTAGCAAATTTAACAAGTATCCATACCACAACATAAATAGTTGTGATTATTCCTCCTCATCCCTACCATTTTGCAATAATAATAATGATAATAAATAATCTTAACAAGTTAAGCAAATAGGTGTCACATTAAATTGTTACAATTCACTGGATACTGAGTTTTTCAACCATGCAGATCAGCTGATGATCTTTTAGCTATTCTTTGCAGCTCCTTTGGTACTTGATCTGGCAAAACAGGTATGCTCAGTTGCTATGGTGATGAGAGTCATACAAATAAGTGGATAGACAAAAAGGTTACCCATGGACCACAAAATTATAAGGGAAATTGCATTCCTACAGAGGTTTGATGGTCTGTTGCTGAATTCCTATCAAAGCCAGGTAATGGCACCACTTTTTTTTCTTAAATCTGCTCTTCTTGTATTTTGTCATATCAGTTTTATTACTCTTTCCCTTTATTTCTGTTTTAGGGGCTTTTGTGACCAAACTATCTAATTTAGTTAGTGATTACCTCCTTCACTAATGGAAAGTATTAATTTTGACTGGAATTTCTCTGCCCTGTGCTGACTGGCTACCCTCTTAGTCTCCTCACATCAGCCTCACTCCACATACACCCTCCTCCTCTCCCTTTTTAACAAACTCCTGGTTTTCCCCTCACCTCCCTCCCTTCAGTATCTGATCTTCTGACCCTTGTTTTTCTAATTACATTACTGTTTCCTCACCAAATTTATCCTCTGTTTTTTTTAATGTGCCCTTAACATGACAATTGCAGGCCATCATCACATTGTTCACTCTGTGTACTATGCGTCTGTCTTCTCTGTTTAGACTCTAAGCTCTTCAGGTCAGGGACTCTCTATTATTCTGTGTTTGTTTAGGACCAAGCATCAAGGGGTTCTTGGCTGGTCTCTAGGCACTACCATAAGACACACAATTATTCTTCTTATTAATATCAACAAAGTTTAGAGCTGGATTCTGATATACTCACTCCAATTTAGTAGCAACGTAGTTCCTGAATACTCATGTTGACTTCAGTGGAACTACACATGAAGTAAGAAGCTATTCAGCATGAGTCAGGGTATCAGAATCTGGCCCGTAGTTTAAACAGCATTATCTGTATAAAGAGGTCAGGATTTGGGCCCACAACATGTTAAAGAAAAGTCTAGAAGAAGGAAAGTATCTGCAAAATGGGAGAAACTGTGTTTTATTTCTATTCAGGTCTGAATGACTTCAAGGAGAGACTTAAAATACTGTTGAGTATGTTGTATTTTGGGAAAGAAAACACTCTGGATGAGCCTGACTTCCATAACTATCCAAAAATAGAAACATAAGGATTATCACACTGGATCAGAAGCAAATCCATCAAGTCCAGTATTCTGTCTCTGATAGGCGTCAGTGGAAGGTATCAGAACTCCATGGTAGGCAGATATGGGATAATTCTCCCCCCAAACACACACCCCTCATCCTGATCTGTTATCGTTAAAGAAGGGATTAAGCCCTGAAGCACAAGATTTAATATCTCTTAAAATAAAAACAAAACTAAGGTATAATATCTGAGCATGCGTCTTGGATGCCATCTCTGTCTTCACACTAGAGCAAACATATTAGTGAGAGCTGATCACAGAATGGGGGTATTTTTCCATGGACAATTTCTACTCTTTGGCAAAATGTTTGGCCCAAAACAGTTTTGTAGTTTTTAATTTTTTTTAATGAAATATCAACATTTTCCATGGAAGGCAGACAATTTCTCAAAAAATAGTTTTGATAAAAACAATTTTCCATTGAAAAACAGTTTTAATGAAATTTATTTGACAAGTCCTAACATCAGTTTCTTAATATATCTACTTAGTAATACAAATAATAATTCCATGATTTCCTTAATCTTAATTAAAATTACACTACATAGCTATTATATAACAAAATAGCTGTCAGACATGTTTCAGAATTTTTCACTCTCTCAAATCCCTGGTAGTGTGAAACTGAAATTTGCTCCCTTGCTGCCGTTTTCATCTTCTGCAAATAAACTCTGATTTGTTAACATAGGATGTCTCATCATTTCTTATTTCTTCTTCTTCTTTCTTTCTTTCTTTCTTTCTTTCTTTTCTCCTTTCTCCTCTTCTTCTTCTTTTTAGAGATTGTTTAAACATTTGATTTTGTTTTCATTTATTTGCATGCTTAAGCATATATAAAGAATTGAATGTACTTTGGATGTTGTAAATAGACATAAGAAAAAAGACTGGTCAGCTTCTGAGCCTACTAATTTCATTTTACTTCCTTTCAAGTCCAGAATGGAATATTTAGTGTGAATATGATTTTAGGGTTGGGGAGTGGGGATGATGTTGTACGTGAACTCTGTAGACAAGGAAATGTGAGTACAGCTTTTAGCACAAGATCAAAAAGCATATTTTTATTGCTATAGAACATTAGCAAAATGTTTAGTAGGTTAGTTGTGAGGTAACTCTAGATGAGTTTGTCACTCCTGCTGTTTATGTATCCACCCAATGAGTCTCAAATCGTCTGTAGCCAATTATTTCCTGCTACCAATATGCTTCATCAAGAAATAGTATAGTCTTGCATCCGAAGAAGTGGGTATTCACCCACGAAAGCTCATGCTGCAAAACATCTGTTAGTCTATAAGGTGCCACAGGATTCTTTGCTGCATCAAGAAATAGTTGCTGTTGTTATTGCAAAAAAAAAATTGTGAACCATTAAGAACATTTGTAAACTGATATACAAAGGGCTCTGCTAATTGGAAACCCATCAACTTTGGGAACTTAACTGTGACCAGAAACTGACCCCTGCTCATTGTTCAGATTATTTTTGTCAATTTCAAATTGCACAGATAAAATCCTTGAGTTGTCACTCCTTCACTGGGTATCTATAATTGACTGATAAAATTAAACATTGCCTACAGGACTCTTCTGCTTCTTGCTTTCTTTACAATGTTCTTGATTTATGGAAAACTCTTACTCTGTGAGTCCATCAGCTAAACATTCAGCTTTAAACGTGTGAAATGATATAAACTAAAGTGGGATGGATAATTGAAAAATATGTATAGAAACAGGCTCATAAATATACAGCCAAATGTAATTCCTCTTTTTGTGGAGAAAAAATCAGGAAAAAACATGAATTATCATAAAATTCCCCAGGAAATTTTTTCTCTCTCCCTTTAACCTTCCCTCTCCTTAAGAGATGATTTTCACTTCCCTCAATGATTTGGTCTTCCCACTGTTAACCACTGGAAAATGACTATTTTTATTTGTTCTTTGTTCTCTGTCCCTTAGCCTGTTTCTAATCCATAACAGTATATACTTCTCTTAGCCCGTGACTACCTACTTTCATAATAGCCTCTTGCCAGAGACTTGTCAAAGGCTTTTAAAAGCTACAGTAAATTATATCAACCAGTTCTCCTTTATCTGCTATATTGTTGACACATTAAAGAGTTCTATTAGCTTAAAGAGGCCCAAATTTCCTTTACAGATTCCTTATTGGATTGTCCTTGTGCCAATTGCCCCATGGTGTGTAAATGCCCTGGAGTATTAGTTACAATATTATAAATGCTACATTATTATATATGCTGTAAGATTTTATTCTATAAGACTTCAATACTCCTTAGTGTAGAAAATACTACAGGACTACAGATCCCAGGATACTAAACGTGAAGTTGGGAATTTGATTTGATCTCAGTTATGCTGGTCTGAATCTGAAATAATTCCACATAAGTCAATTGAGTTACACTGATTAAAACAGTATCTTGACAATTTCCCAGTTTCTTATACTTTATAGTAGATATGATTTTTAGACAATGATCCTGACAATCTTCTTGCATCAGTAGGATATAACTCACTTACTTGCAGTGCCTCATCCAAACAATACTGTGTCATCACTAGGAAGCAAATAATTATGCTTCTTGAAGCCAGATCAATACATTTGGCTGAATAGTAAGAGGATATTTGACTCATAGACATGTTAACTGAAAAGTGTTCAGTTGTATTTTGACACTTTAATATCTGGATTTTTAAAAGAATCAATAAATATCAATAATTGTAACTAAGTAATATTTACTTGACTCTTTCCTCTGTATTTCTATGATAGACTGTAAATGCATGGGATGAATAGACCAATGGGTTTTTTTGCTCTTTTTTGGTTTATTTTGCTGGTCTGAACTGATGTCTTGCCTTTTGATGTCACTGTTAAATAGTTCAGCCTGACACACTCACTACATCTTTTTAACTGTCAACTTTACACTGATAAAACTTGAGACCCTTCTGTCCTTGATAAGGGCTACAGACTGAATTCAGAGTCAAACCTTTCATTCTAGCTTTATCTTCGGATTGAGTAGCTTTTACTATGGTGGTATAGAAATCATTTCATTTTTACCTTGAGGTTTCAAGGAACACTGTACTTTATCTACTGCCAGCTCAGACTCCTTTATTAAAGTCCATCTTTTGTCAATTATCTGATTTGATCTGATCACTTTCTAAAGTGCAATTACCACTACCTTTGTTTGTGCCTTTGAGCTTTGTAATGAAGGAATATGCTTCCACTCATGTTACATGGAAATATACAGGAAAGGTCAAAGCCCTTTGTTATGGCAGCTCACCTGTTGAAGTTTGATTGGATATTAACTGGAAGCACACACCAAATTTCATTTCTATCTTTGAAAAAAAGGCAAAGCTGCTTGCTCTGATCAATGACAAAATACAATGTATTTCTATTCCTTGCCATCAAATGTTATAAAATAACTTAATGTGAAATCTGAGACAAATGAATATAAATCCTCTCTGCAAATTTTGAATGTATGAAGAAAGCTCTCTAAAATATCTTTGTAAGTCATCTGATCTGGGGGAATGGTGGGGAATGTTGACAGTGAAAGGAGAGCTAGACAGCACTAGCTCTGTTCATTGGGATGTAACCCTTCTGCCAGGTCACTAACAGCAGCAAAAAGGTCAAGGGCTTGGCTACACTTACAAATTTGCAGCGCTGCAGCAGGGTGTGAAAACACACCCTCTCCAGCGCTGCAAATTGCGCCGCTGCAAAGCGCCAGTGTGGTCAAAGCCCCAGCGCTGGGAGCGCGGCTCCCAGCACTGTCCGTTATTCCCCACACGGAGGTGGAGTACGGACAGCGCTGGGAGAGCTTTCTCCCAGCGCTGGCGCTTTGACTACACTTAGCGCTTCAAAGCGCTGCCGCGGCAGCGCTTTGAAGTGTAAGTGTAGCCAAAGCCTAAGGTTTCTCTTGACAAATAACTAAACTGGCTTTGTTGGGATCAACTGCATAGTCCAGCCTGAAAAATTTGTTCTGATAACATTTTAAACATAAATAGAACTGTGCAGAGTTATCATGGTTAGGTATTGTGCATGTGTAAGAAAGCTGCAAGGTAATCCATGTTTACGAGGAAAACAGAAGATGCAAGCAACTGCAGAGCTAGAAAAGACCCAGTTTGAGTTACCACAAAACTTGTACTTGAAAGGGATGGGAAATTGATCAGGAAATAAGAAACTAATTCACATGCATAAGAAAATAGCCAGCCTAACAAAATGGAAGCTGAAACTGTGTACTGTCCAGTGCTGGAGGTGACTGCCCTGAGAGCATCCTGATGTGTTCCCACATCCAAGTAGCTATTTAGGCAAAACACTAGTAAGCATCTGCTGAGTGGTGAATCTCAATCCAGCATTCAGCCACTTTGCAGATTGGGCTAACATCCAGTTTCCCTCCCAGGAACTGAGACCTAGGGTTATTGAGGGATTTAAGCAATATGTGACAATGGAGTTGCTGCGGAGACACGTATATAAATATCTGGCCGGACATGGTGGGGGACCCCATAAGGAAGTGGATATCCTCATGCCAAAATCTGATTGAAGTGGTGGCTAAACTTCTTGAAAGTAACTTTTTTTGTCAACAAAAAAGCTGGTAAGAAAAGTATTAAACAGTATTTGTTCAGGGTTAATGGTCAAGGCTTTTGTGAAACTTTGCTTGTGAAAGGAAGCATTGAAATGAGAATGTACAGAATATAAGACTCAAGTCAAAGTAAAGCAGGATGTTGGAATGCAGAAACTGAAAGATAAAAGTTACTGAGCTGCACGCTCAGTGCACTATCAGCTCTGCAGTCTGAAGCTTTGATTGAGAAAACTGAAGTGTGTGAAGAGAACTGCGTTTTGCAAGCAGATTTAGAAGCAATGTAATTGCAAAATAGGAACTGACAGGCACTTTTAATCAGACAGTGAAACTTTTAGAAGGGAAAAGTGTTAATATGAAATGTGTTGCATTTTCTGAGGAGGCTCCACCTCCTTTAAAATCTGTTTTTTCTCTTCTTGAACAATCTGGACTCTAAAACTGCCTTAAAGGCATCTATCTCTGTGGAGCCTACAATCACATCCACAGTCCCCTCCCCTCCCCCCAAAAAAAGACAAAGCTTAAAAATCTTTCACCAGAGGAGACATCAGCCATAATGAAAGGAATAGATCCTTGTTAGAGGCTTGGTCTACACTAGGAACTTATGTCGGTATAACTATGTTTTCAGGGATGTTTATTTTCCACACTTCTGAGCAATGTAGATATACCGATTTAACCCCTGGTGTAGACAGCACTATGTCAGTGGGAGGACTTCTCCTGTCGACATAGCTACCACCTCTCACTGAAGCACTACAGTGGTGCAGCTCCTGTGCTGCAACATTCTAAGTGTAAACCTGCCCCCAGAAGCAGGGATATAGAAGAGGTGTTAAAATGGCTTAGGAAATGAAGAAGCAGGCTGAATTTTATGATCTGGCTGGTGGGGATTGGGAGAGAATTTTGCTGAAGGGAGTCAGCTCTGGGGTTTGGTTGTGTTCTATAGGGCTGTAAAGGTGAGAGACAGTGGCAGTTCCTGTGTTGACGTTTTATTTGGATCTAACACTGTTGTCAGTGCTGTTAAGCTGAAACATCAGAAGCCCCTAGTGGAATGTCAGGAGTGAGTTGTTGTTTTTTTCCTTATTCTCTAGTTATGAATAATCCAGCTCATGATGAGCCAGGCTATCTACAACTTGTTATAGGTGGGCTACTTCCAGAGGTTGGGAAGGCAATTAAAATGGTGTTTGATTGGGGTCATAATGTTCAACTCCTGGTTGAAAAAGCAGAATGTGTTTTTGACAGACCCTGAAGGTCTGAATAACCACCTAGTAGATGAGATTAAAGTACTGAGAGTTAAGTGTCCAGAAACCCAATTATGAGGGCAGTAGTGATGGCTTTATAAGATGACTTTGGGGATTGGGAGTAGTTTGCCAATAGTGATACCTTCCACTCTTCCAGGATTCTTACCTGTATTACCTTGGATGACTGGGGATGTCCCACTATGTTATAAAGTATAGGAGATATTCATAAGCAAGCTTTGCTTGATAGTGGAGTGTCTGTTCCTTTAACATCTAGAATTCAGGCAGGAGATGTCACACAATAGTGTAGTACCATGACCAGAGTGACAGGGGAAGGAGCCACTCACTGGCTTACTAAACCCTTAGAAATTAAAGTAGATACCTTTTCTCTTATGTATGTCTTTGTGGCTAATGACTCTCAGGAGATTTTAGGAGCAGAGTGGATGAAAACTGGGGGGTAGCATGGTGGATTTGTCTAATTTTTTGGCTTTGAAATACCTCACTGAGACTGATGAAAACATTATATATCAATAGTTCATGCAGTGTTTATAGTTAAGAGGTTCATTTCTTCGACTGGACGAAGTGTGTGACACATGCTGACATTTTGGAGTTGTGGATGCCACTTGCTGAAGTTCTTGCTAAATCTAAACATGAGTGTAGGAAGATGGATGTGTGTATCCAGGTAGAGGGACAGGATCCATCTCCTCAGAAACAGTATCCATACTCTAGAGAGGCAGTGGACTCAGTCTGTATGGTTATTGATATCCTTCAGCAACAAAGGACAGTTTTTGAGGACAGTGAGCTCTAAATGAATTCAGGTCTGTAAGCCAACAGTAGCTGGACACTTACCATAGATTACAGGAAACTCAAGTGTACACTAGCAATGGCCACTGATGTGGCTTCATATTCTGAGATGATGGCAAAAGTTGTTAGTGGTTT
Organism: Mauremys reevesii; assembly: GCF_016161935.1. Lineage (NCBI taxonomy): Eukaryota > Metazoa > Chordata > Testudines > Geoemydidae > Mauremys > Mauremys reevesii. The sequence goes on along the minus strand of NC_052627.1, from coordinate 73,414,453 downwards.
AAAGTGGTTTTCTGTACTAGATATCTCTAATGGGTTTTGGCGTGTACCTTACATGGGGATCTGCAGTATAAATTTGCCTTTACTCTTGAGAAAGAGCAATTTGCCTGGACAGTACTTCTACAGGGATTCCATAATGGCCTTGCCATTTTCCATATCCACATGAAACAAGCACTTGGAAGCCTGACATTGTAGAGTATATGGATGACCTACTTATTAACAGCAGAAACCAGGAGAAACACTTGCGGGCCGTGAGGGACATACTTATGCTTTTGCTAATGGTTGGTTTAAAGGTTAACCCCACAAAAAAATCCAATTTATGCGGCAAAAGTTTTAGTTTTTGGATGTCATCCTGGAGGTTAGGTCCCCAGACTAGAATACAATTAGGGTGACACTGTCCTTACCCATCCCTAATGAGGAGACTGTTCTGCATTTCTTCTTAGGCATGAAGGCTTTTGTAGAGAATTCATTCCAGATTATGCAGAGATCATTGCAGGACCTGTTGTATAAATCCCAAGAAGGATCCTGAACTGACATGCACACACAAGGGATGTGTGTCCTTAAAGGTCAATTGAAAAGTGCTCCAGTTTTAGCAGCCCCATATTTTGATCAGGACTTTGATCAGGCAAGCACAATGTTTTGGTGGTAGCTTTTACCCACGAACATCATGGGAAGGACAAGCCTATTGTTTACACCTTCCAACAAATTGAACTAAAGTACAATGAGCGTGAAAAGAGTGTGCTGTGCACATGTTGAGCTCTTCAGAAACTTTATTATATAGTGATTAGTAACAAGGTTAAGGTTTGTTCAGTTCATGCCTCTCTAGTGTTTTAGCAAAAGAAAAGATTAAGGATGGGAACATCTCCAGTACTAGGATATCCAGATGCATGACATCCCTCTTGGAGGATAGCATAGAGGGAGTTCAACTGGGTAACAGAGCCTCCTCCCGCCCAGCAGAAGAGTTTACAGTCACAGGGGTCTGTGATGAATGTGTACCAAGCTTGGAAGGGGGAAACAATCTTACTGAGATTCTTCTTGCAAAGACTGAGGCTGTTTTGGATCCTTATGGCATTAGGAACTACCCTGCTATTTACATCAATGGCTCCTACTATGTGGGAGGAAAGCCAGTTACTGGTTTAACCTTGATTTATGTGGGAGGGGAGCAATGTGAACAGTTTTCATGCCAAACTCCTTCACCTCAATATGCTGAAATTGCTGCAGTGGTTCAGGATATTAGGGGCCTGAAGTTCGGAAGTACTGGTGTCCAGGCAATTATATGCTCAGACTCGGCTGTTATGTAATACACTTGCCACTTTTCTTCCCTTTTAGAAAAATGAACCAATGGAAGAGCAGTGATGGTAGAAGCATTAAGCATGCAGGCCTATAGAAATGGTTGGATTTGGCAGATGCAGGACAAGGGATTGATGGAGGTATGATTATTGAAAGTTAAGTGCATGCCAAGAGTACCTAATCAAGTTTAAGAATTAATATTGATTAAGGGGCTGATTATGTAGGGTCTCATCAGAATCCATTTAGCACTGTTGCTGTCCTCTGAGACAGCTCCTAAAGTCCTAAGTCTGTATTATCTCTAGTAGCAAAGCCCCCATGGAAGGGGTACCCAAGGGGCACTTCGGACCCTTGAGCAGAGTCCTGACATCTTGGAAATGAGTTCTTTGCTACAGGGTAGGAATTCTTTCCCTCTTCTGAGCCTCTCTGGGAACCTATTAGGCTCAAAAATCCATGTTCATATGTAGTTATGGTGTTGGTAGTGGAATTGTGGGTAGGTAGCCTATCTAAATGAACCTCTCCGTGACAGCACTTTTCCCTTTTCACCATTAAAAGGAATAGAGAGCTCTTTTCCTTCTCACCATACATGTGAGAAAAAAGCTTTTTACATGATTTCTATACATATTCAGGAAGACACGCTACTGATTGGGGTATTATTGGCACTGTACCTATTCTAGCAGTTTATATGAATAAGTGAAAAATACATATTCTGTACTTCTACCATCACTAAGTAGGAGCAACTTCATACACTGTCACTCACCCATCATGGATAACTAAAATACCCACGTTACAGTTACTCTGCTTTTAGCTCTGCCTGAGTCACTTGAGATCAGTCAATACATCTCTGAACTTTAATTTAGAGTAATTGGGAATTATGGTGATTCACTCTATGCTAGCAAGAAAGCACTTATGTTACTACCTCTATAAATCCAAACTGGATGGAACTTGAGGCATTTCTCTATATGATAGGCCAACTGATGTGATAGTAACACCTGTGCTGTGTTTATTTTCAAACAAAACTAACTAAAAAAAACCCTTCTAAGGTCTAATAGAACATTAGTTTCACCCTTAATCCCCAAAGTAACAGAAAAAGCTTTCAACTTTGGGTTCTCTGAAGCAAAAATAAATTTTAGGTCCTGATAGTATAGGAAAGTTTCCTGTTGTACAATTACTAGTGTTCTGTCCAATTTGTTTATAAATGTACCAAGTTACGTAGCTTTCACTTCCTTTGCCAGCTTCTTTGACAGACTAATAAATCTCAGTGTGAGCAGGTTTTTTTTCTTCTTCTAATTCCCAACCCACTGGGCTATTAGCTAGTCTGGGGTGAGTGCCTGTCTCTATTTTTTATGAAAAATTTCAAAAGGTCTCAGTTTCATTTCAGTACAGAATGAAATCAAATGTCAAAACCTTAAAATATTTTGGGAAACAGAATTCTTCTTCTCAGTCTCTGTGTGCAACAGTTCACTATTTATAAAATGAAGATAAGAGCACTCTGTTTCTCCTACCCTCTATCATTTTTTTTCTATTTAGACTGTAAGTTATTTGGAGCAGGGCTTTTCTCTTACTATGGTATGTGTTTGTACAATGTCTAGCACAATGGGACCTCCATCTGATTGGTGGTATTTGTAATACAAATAAACTACATTATGATTGCTTATTATTATTTTAAATAATTTCTCACTCACTCTCTAGGCTGCTATGAAGTCTCACCTGACTTACTGCTTCGCCACACAATACATATTTAATTTTTAAATGTCTTCTTAGATCCTTACAGTTTTAAAAATATTGTAATGGAACTATGATTGTCTGCATTAGCAGAAATAGTACTAATTGCCTTAGTTAGCAGACATAGTTACATAATGTTTAAATATCCTCTTCTTTGTTATGATGCAAGTGTCTGGTAAAATTCTGCCATCAAGTAAACCCATTCAAACTGACTGGCTTTATGCCAATGATTTGCTTATTTGCCTTTCTCCTCGGCTAGTCTCTCATCTCTAGCTTCTTGTATTATAGCTCTTCTTCAATGTACAGCCACCATATCAAACCTATTCTCTCTAAAATTTACCCTCTAATCTTTCTTCCTAGTCCTTCTCCACATTTCCTTTCTGACCAGGGGCGGCTCTAGCAATTTCGCTGCCCCAAGCACGGCGGCACGCCGCAGGGGGCGCTCTGGCAGTCGCCGGTCCCGCGGCTCCGGTGGACCTCCTGCAGACGTGCCTGCGGAGGGTCCGCTGGTCCCGCAGCTCCGGTGGAGCATCCGCAGGCATGCCTGCGGGAGGTCCACCCTAGCCGCGGGACCAGCGGACCCTCTGCAGGCATGCCTGCAGGAGGTCCACCCTAGCCGCGGGACCAGCGGACCCTCCACAGGCATGCCTGCAGGAGGTCCACCGGAGCCGCCTGCCGCCCTCCCGGAGGTTCCTTCCTGTCTTTAACTCCACATATCCAGTCCTTGACAAAATCCTTTCACTTTTTCCTCTTTAATTGCTCCAGTAGCCACTTTCTCTCACTCCAGTTCTCATCCAGCTCCTGTGGAAGAAAATTATAAACTATGGAAGTAAATTGATGTCATTTCTCCCTTCAAATCTTTCTGTGTCCTAATCATCTGCCACCTTGATTGCCATAACTTTCTCATATCTGGCATCTGTGTTTACCATCCTCAAGTCTATCCAAAATGTCATTGCTAAAGCAGATATCCTCTTTCACTGCTCTGATCATATTACCCTCTCCATTGGCCCTGAGTCACTAAGCAGCATAATACCTCAGTGGTCAGAGGAAAATTCTTTCCCCACTCCTCCACAGCCACTGGAACTATTCTGTAGCTGACACCATGCACCAGAAGAAACAGTATCTTCTGAGGTGCTAAAGCAGCCACTCTGAGTGCAGAGGAAGAAGACAATAGGATCTACGTAATAATGCTCACCTAATATTCCACCTGCTGCTTGCACAACGTCACGCAGAGGGCCCTTGTGGATTCCTGCACAGGTCAACCTCAGATCTCTCTTCCACTGTGCAGCAGGACTGCATTGGTTCTGCTGCTAAGGGAGCGTCTGTGATGAAGTTGGTTTGTATCTTACTGAATAAAATTCAAGCTCTTCATATCCTGTGAAATTCCACAGAATCTTGCTAGTGTCTACATCTTTCGTATCATTCTTGACACCCTCCACCCACCTCATCCACTATGCTATTCCTAATCCTCGCATTTTCCTCCTCTCTTTGGGCCTGAATCATAACTTCTTGAAGTCGGTGGAAAAACTCTCATTGGCTTCAATGGGATTGGGTCAGTCGCTTTGTCTTCTTTCATTCTTGGCTTTGTTCTCATGCTGCCCACTCTGCCTAGATTAAAAATCTCTCAATCTGTGCCAAGGATCTTTTTGCTTCTTCAAATCCCCTCTAAAACGCACCTCTGCAGGGAATCTTGTATCTGTTCTTATCATTAGCAACCCTAGACTCTTCCTCTCTTGAAAAATCCTGTTCTTTATCTTGCCTTGTGTTTACCCTTGCCTTATTTACATGACAGGATCTCTGGGCAAGGACCATGTAGTATGTTCTATAAAGCTTTGTAAATGCATAGATGTATATAAATGTTTGATAAACAATGAAATTCCAAGGTTATAACTGATGGTGGAATTTGGTCCATTCTGTTGAAAAATATTAGGTCTTTAGGTCACAGAAACATGCGTTCAAAAACTTCAGAGCATGTAGATGATCAGGGAAAAAAAAGAGAGAGATTCTAGAAATTCAAAATGAGCATGGAATACAGAAATATCACAATTTTCTTCTCTTTATCCAATGCGGCATTTTACAGTAGTAGAAGAATCTGTTTTACTGTCACCATTGTTTTGTTATAATTTATTTACTGTAAAATCATTTATCTCAGAGGTAGCTATTGATTTTTTGAATGCTCTGTGTCACACGCTTTCAGCACCAAGCTGTTTCTACTGTGGGCCATTCACTTGCATGGAATGCAAAGACACATGTCCTTACAGCTATATGAGAGCCACTTGCAGGGCCGGCTCCAGGGGTTTTGCCACCCCAAGCAGCCAAAAAAAAGCTGCGATCTGCGGCAATTCAGCGGGAGGTCCTTCGCGCCGAGCGGGAGCGAGGGACCCTCCGCTGAATTGCCGCCGAATACCTGTATATGCCACCCCTCTCCAGAGTGGCTGCCCCAAGCACCTGTTTGCTAAGCTAGTGCCTGGAGCCGGCCCTGGCCACTTGGCTAGATATGAGTCATATGCCTAAAGGGCAGGGAAGGAGTTAAAGTACAATGTCTTGTTAATAATGTTGTTTCCCTGAAGACTGCAGCAATCAGTTACTTGAAATGTTTTCCTATGGCTATAGTTGTTATACCTTCCAAATGTCAAATGCTAGAAACATAGTTAAAATGAAGTGGACAGACAACACCATTTGCACTGCAGTGAATTTCAGTCCAATTAAAGAGAGAAGCCTAATAAGGTTAACAGATAAATATAAAAAATATATGTTTTAACACAAATGTACTAGGATAAAAAACAAGGAAAATATTTAATGTCAAAGAGAATAGATTGCAATGTGAAGTAGCAGATTAGCATTACATTTATGTTGCCAGTTTTATTAGTGATTTTGTTTTCTGAACCAGTGAACAGAGAGGCCCATGAAAACAATCTTACTGTTCTAAAGACATTCCCTATTTTTTAATCAGAAAAGCACTAGTTAATAGAGAAGTCCACTGAAAATATCAGCAGTCAGGAAAAATTTGTATTTGATGGCTTAATGAAATTGTGAAGAAGAGTAATACGTACAATCCTAAAAAAAAAAAAATCCCTAGATACTAACACTCTAAAAACTGCTCTCTGCCCTTCGGTATCAGACATCTATTAGGGGACGATGTCAATTTTATCAACCTATCCAAGGAAACAATGGTCATCTTAGTGAGAGTTGTTTTGGGGTCTATGATTTACAATTTCTAAACAAATTATTTCTGTTTAACACCTCAGATAAGGGGATGTTAATGTTTTATCTTTCACAGACAGGAAGATCAAAGAAAGCCTTAGGAGACATATCCAGAGTTTACAAAGTGCTGCAATTCAGTTATCTAGTGGATTTAAAAGTTCACACTATAATTATGTATCACCATTAATGGGACCGAGTATTTATGTGTAACTTTATGGCTAAATATGACTAAACTGAATGCACAAATCCTCTTCCAATAGACAATAAATACTAGGGCTGCTTACTTGCATCTCCTCCCTCAAATTATTACATTGTGTTGTTCTCTTCAACTAGTAATAATAATGTCTTAATTATCCCTGCTTGCCTCTGAATTATTTTTTTCTGAAAATCAAATTTAAAGCCTAATGTTGAAAGATAAGATTTAATTTATTCACAGGAATCCCCCTATTTCCTAAGAAAGCTTTGATTTCTTAGATGGAGATATCTCAATTAATTATAGTGTAAAATATTCTTTGTTTTAAAATATGTATATTGTGCAGAGCCACAAAGAAAGTCAGTTAGAATCAAAATTAGAGCTTGATCCAAGACCAATTAATGTTAGTGGGTAAAATCTAACCCCACTGATGTTAATGGGAGTTTTGCCATTGACTTCAGTAGGGACAGGATTTCACCTAATATCTTTCCATTGGCTTCAGTGGGCTTTTGATGAGTCCCTTAGAGCCTACAGCTCTTGGTACTTAGTTCTATGCCTAATTCATTAATTCACGTTGCCTCCCTCTCTCCCCAACCCTGACAAGTCACTTACCTTTTCTGAGACACAATTTTTAATCTGATTTATTTAACTACCTACAGACATCTGTGGACATCTTCAGCCTGAATCTCCACTGCCTTCTCACACTATGCCATCATCTACATGTATGTAAAGTGGGTGTAAAATGCTACCACATCATCACTCTCCATTCTCATTGGGAGTAGCATTTTATGTCTACTTTGTGCTTGCTCTGAAAAGGGTGGAACAACCACACAAAGTGTAGGTCAATGAAGAATTGGGCAGAAGACTTTTTTTATTTAACATTTGACAAACATCAATCCCCCAGTTTTAGAGAGAGAGAAACTGAGGCTCAGTGATGTTAAGTGCTTTTTTCTTAGTATACCTGTTGTCTAGTGGATCAGGCTTAAGACTGTGAATCAAAGAAAACTGAATTATAATCCTGGCTCTGTACTGATTTGCTGTGTAAACTGGATATGTTACTTAAACTCTCTCAACCTCAATTGCCCAATCTGTAAAATGGGGGTAATGATATTTATCTATTTATGAACTAATATTTGTTAACAAAACAATATTTATGTACTAATATGGGGACCTGGTAGACGAGGGAACAGAACATGGGACTGCTCCTTTTATATATGCATAATTTACTTAACCAGAGGTTCTCAAACTGGGGGTTGGGACCCCTCAGGGGGTCACAAGGTTATATCATGGGGGGTCACAAGCTGTCAGCCTCCACCCCAAACCCAGCTTTGCCTCCAGCGTTTATAATGGTGTTACATATATTAAAATGTGTTTTTTTACTTATGGGGGGGGGTCACACTCGGAGGCTTGCTCTGTGAAAGGGGTCATAAGTACAAAAGTTTGAAAACCACTGCACTAAACCATCTGGCTCTTAAAAACTAACAAGTGTTAATATCCAGATAGGTAGGCTGTTTCAAAGGAAATTTTACAAAGATTTGTGGAATTTTGTGTAAATGTTTTTAACTTGAAAATAGACAGATCACCAAGACCAGATGGTATTTACTCAAGATTTCTGAAGGAAGTCAAGTATGAAATTGCAGAACTACTAACTGAGGTAGGTAACCTATTTATTGCTGAAATCAGCCTCTGTACCAGAATTAGCTAATACTTATTTTTTTTAAATTGTTTTAGAGGTAATTCTGACAATTACAGAGTGGTAAGACTAACTTTCATACCAAGCAAATTGGTTGAAACTGTAGTAAAGAACATAATTATCAGACACATAGATAACTCTTCCCCAACATACTGTGTTCAACATGGCTTTTGTAAAGGGAAATCATGCCTCACCAATCTATTAGAATTCTTTGAGGTATCCAGTGGATAGTATACTTGGACTTTCAGAAAGCCTTTGACAAGGTTCCTCACTAAAAGCTCTTAAGCAAACTAAGCAGTCATGGGATAAGAGAGAAAGTCGTCTCATGGATCAATAACTAGTTAAAAGATAGGAAGCAAAGGGTATAAATAAATAGCCAGGTTTCATATTGGAGAGAGGTAAATAGCAGGGCCCACCAAGGATCTGTACTGGGACCAATGCTGTTCAACATATTCATGAATGATCTGGAAAAGTTTGCAGACAACACAAAATTACTCTATATATGTAAGTCCAAAGCAGACTGAGGACAGTTATAAAGGGATCTCACTAAACTGGATGATTGGGCAACAAAATGGCAGATGAAATTTAATATTGATAAATGAAAAGTAATATGCATTAGAAAACATAAATCCTTGTAAGTAATGAACATTTTAAAACATAATCCCAACTATACATATAAACTGATGGGGTCTAAATTAGCTGTTACCACTCAAGAAAGAGATTTTGGAGCCATTGTGGGTAGTTCTCTGAAAACATTTGCTCAATGTGCAGCAGTAGTAAAAAAAAAAGAAAAGAAAAAAAAAGTAAAGGATAGATAATAAGACAGAAAATATCATAATGCCACACTATACATCTGTGGTATGCCCTCACTTTGAATACTGTATGCAGTTCTGGTTGTCCCAGCTAAAAAAGATACAATAGAATTGGAAAAAGTACAAAGAAAGGCAATAAAAATGTTTAGGGGTATGGAATAGCTTCCGTATAAGGGGAGATTTAAAAGACAGTGTGTTCAATTTAGAAAAGTTACAGCTAAGGGGGAAGGAGGGTATGATAGAGATTTATAAAATTATGAATGGTGTGGAGAAAGGTGACTAAGGAAATGTTATTTACGCTTTAAATTTGCTTTAGGTTTAAATTAAACATAAGGAAGTACTTCTCCACACAACACAGAGTCAATCTGTGGAACTTGTTGTCAGGGGATGTTGTGAAAGACAAAAGTATAACTGGGTTAAAAAAAAATAGCTAAATTCATGTAGAATAGGTCCATCAATGGCTATTAGCAAAGATGGTCAGGGATGCCACCCCAAGCTGAGGGTATCCCTAACTCTCTGTCTTCCAGAAGCTGGGAGCGGACAACAGGGGATGGATCTCTTAATAATTGTCCTGTGCTGTTAATTCTCTCTGAAGCATCTGGCACTAGATGCTGTAGGAAGACAAGATACTGGACTAGATGGACCAATAATCTGACCTATTGGCCATTCCTTTGTTCTTATTGATTTAATTTTGATTTTAAAAACAAAACAATCCCTTTTGTTATTAATGTTTTGCCCAGATAAGTGTCCAACAGTTAATTGGCTGATATTGGCAAGTTTTCCCTTTAATTTCTTTTGCAAACAGCATGTCCCAAACACTCCAGGAGGATGTTCTAACCATGTAAACAAGAGAAAAAAAGAATTCAAACTTCAAAGCTCAGTAAATACGTGTTTTCAGAGTTTTGTCTCTGCAGGATTTACAGCTGTCTAGGAAGCCTTTCAAAGATAAGCCACCAAATAAATCTTATTTTTACTTCATATTCCTCCAGACAACTAGTAAATTATGTTTCTGAGTATATTGTCTGTCTGATTTAAATTGCAAGATTCTTGGAGTTGGGACCATTTCTTCAGCTATGTATTGTATGCCACTGCACAAATTGAAAGTGCTCAACAAATAATAATTTCATATGCAGTCCTAAGGCAATTATTTTTCACTGTGTAATACTACATAATGATGACCAAATGTCAAAAGTTTGCAGAGGTTTGGGTCAGATAACTATCCATAAAGGGCTATACATCTAGAGCTTATACCCTATGTGAATTTATCTGAACAGCTTTGGCATAGCAATCAGGCTGCAAATCTCCTCAGGATAGGCTGTTTCATGAGATTTGCTTTTCCTCCTGATTCTGGCAAAATTGGAAATGCTATGAGAATAGTCTTGCATTTTAATCACAGTATTTCATTTCTTCTGCCTCCAGATCAAACTAGTGAAAAAGCATGATTAAATCAACAAGTTTGGCTTGCGTTTGGAGACAGGGTTTGACTCAGTTTTTATTTTATCTAACCTGGTTTGCTCATTTCTTAGTATGCAAAGTATGTGACTCTATGTATGAAATTTAAGAAATAAAAACTTCATGTAAATGTATGAAGCAGTTGTTAAGGCACTGTCTACCAATAGAAAAACTATCCATTGCTGCCAGTGGCTTTTTATACAGAAGTAGCTGTGCAGTTTAGCTGCAAATGTAGACAAGGAGAAACCACATTTAGGACCATTTTAGTTAATGTGGTTAAACCCTGTCAGTGTCACCCTTACTGGTGGAATGACCGCCATTGCTCCATAGTAATAACACAAGTATTGCTGTACTGGATCAGACTCAAGGTCTATGTAGTCCTGATTCCTTTCTCTGACGGTGGCCAATACCATATGCTTCAAAGACAGATGAACGAACCCCAGAGTGGGCAGGTGTTACATAACCTGCTCCCCATGAGCATCTCATCTTAATCTCTAATACCTCTAAAACCTGAAGAATGAGGGTTTTTTCCCTTCCAAAGCTATTTTGATATATTATATTTTGTACTAATAGATTATTTCATTATGTCTGTTGTAAAAATAATAATATATAAAAATGAAAAAATTGAAATGAAATTTAATTTTGGTATGAAAATGTCAACTTTTTCTGAAACATGGACATTCTCGTTATCCATATAACTCTGGAATCATGTCCAATCTCTTCTGGAATCTTACTGAATTCTTGGCCTCAACAAGATCTTATAGTTCATAACGCATTGTATATGTCTGACAGAACTGGTCTTCATCACCTGAGTTCTGTAAGCTATTCCTCACGCTGTTAGTGTCCTCCTCTTGCATAAACTCCTAGAGTTTATATGCAGACAATGCAGAAGAATGAACTCCTAGATGATTGGAATAAGTCTCAGCAGCAGAAGCAGAATTAACACTCAGCAGCAGTTTTGGAGAAGGGTTATGATGCTCTTCTAAGGCGTGAGGAGCAATAACCTTAAGATCTGAAACAGTAGAAAAATTACCTATTACTGACAAGAGGTGATAACAAAGGGTACAGATGAACATAAAAATGAGTGTAGATGAAGGAAACTGTGTTCACCATGTTTCAGTGGGCTTTAATCATGGTTACTGAAATCCAGCTGAACATGGCTTATCCTTGACTGCATTAGTCTAATATGGAAATCGACAAATCTTCTTCATCCTCTGATGTTTTTTTTCTGCCTCGTGAGAACACAGGATACACCCACTGTACATATAAGCTCCAAGATGCATAAGAGGAGTACAATGTGAACTGTTCTTCAGGTCAGGCTGATTAGATTCCCATTATAAGACTGATTTACAACATTCCCCTAACAGTCCAAAAATGAAATCTATCTCTCTGGAATTTTGCATGGGAAAAAGGCTGCATCCCTTAACTGTTCATTGTCAGTCTTTCTAGCAGGTTGTTTTTGTTTTTAAGATGTAGACTTTTTGTAATGAAAGATTAATAGTGATTTTGGTTTTTATCTGGACTCCATTGAGACTTTAACTCCTTTTAAACTACATGCTTAATTCTCATTGATGCTAAGACCCCTTTATACTATTCTGACCACATAGAGGAGACTTAAAGTGAACATAATTACATGTATACCTTCTTTAAGGGCCCTTTCCACTGCAAAAGTGTTGTAAAGGACCCTTAATGTAAATGAGAATTGGATCTTAAATGTGTTTGCAAATAAATATAGGAGACAAGTGGCGAGGTCTCCAGTAAGATGACGAGGAATGTCTCATGTGAAACATGGACTAGAAGACAAAGGTCACTACTATACAAGTTAGTGCTCTTATTACTGTATTCATGTTTAGAAAATGACTGCAGAAACATTTTTATTTCTAGTGGCAGAAGCCTAGAAAGCAAGAGGGAACAAAACACATTTTCAAGAAAAAGTAAAGGAAATACATATTCTAGTAATGCAATCTCTGTTTAATTCTATGTTTTGTAATTCTCAATTACTGAATTGAAGATGTGACCTTCTAATGCTAGCTAATATAAAAAGGAACATTCACTCTGAAACTGTTTAATTCTCGTAGTATTTTAGTCATAACTGTCATCTCATAAATGAATGCTGGGCTGACCTGAAAGAAGGGCCATTGCATTCATGCTATTAAGATCCAGCAGTCCACAACCCTGCATAAGAGGTGTAAAAAGGCAGCACTGGTGTTCCAGACTGTAGGCTATAAAAACAACCACCTAAGGGTTGATCTGCAGCTCCATAACCTGCTGTGGTTTCCCTTCCCTACACCTACTTAATTCCTGGAGCAAAGCTCAATTACTTGGGCTTTGTGTAAGGAGGCATGAATTTTACTCCTACTATACATTTTGCACTCATCTATTCATTTGAAAAAAAAATTCTAATTAATTTACCCAATGAACCACAGCTGCTCTTTGAAACAAATATTAGAACCAAGTTTATGGGCTAATAATCAGTATCCTCTTTCCAATGTTCTTCTCTAATTAAAAATAAGAGTCTTTTTCTGTGATAGTCTGATATGAAAGAATCGATTTTTAATTGCCAAATTAAACAAAAACTGAATTATATTTAAAATTAAATTATTCTGCTAAATTAAAAATTAAATATATAAAAGTATTGAATGCATTTAAAATCAAATTTGAAGTGAAGAATTTAATTATTTCCTAGTGGGTCATATCTCTGCAGTTTCCTCCTCGGATAGATGCAGCCATGTTTGCAAGATGAAATTCAGCAATAGACTTTGCAGACACAGAGTGGAAGTGGAATTTGTATTTCTGCAAAAGCATATTAGCATAACTTTAAAAATGTGACCTCTTTAAAATACCAAATATTTCTTCACAGAGATTTTTTTGCCATTATTATAGACAAAACAGTCTGGAGCCTTGAGGCCTTAAAGAACAAGCTTTTTCTGTGCTATGACAGTTATTCAAAACATAGCTTCAGGAGCCCCACATTTGCAGCTGGACAAGCAGACTATGACAGTTCTTCCCTCAGGTTTAAAATGCAGGATACTGATGTGAATAAAATATCCATTGTTGTTGCTGTGCTAGCTTAAACATTGACTGACTCATCCCTTAGATTAATGAGCACCATAACACTTATATGTTGTGAATTAATTAAATGTGGCTCTCTCAGGGCCAAATGCTGCCCCATAGGACAGTGTGTGCAATTCACATTGACCTCAATGGGAATTGCATGAACATTTCTCAAGGCGGAGAATGGATTTAAAAAATAGGAAACATATATTGAAATACAGTGAGCCAAGTTTAACCCAGCTGTAACATTGCTGATTTCATCCAGGTTGAATGTGGCCCAGTTTATTCTGCTTTGGAAGGAAATGAGATTTTTCAATCCATTCCTCATAGAAGACTAAAGGGCCATGTGCTAGGTGGACAAAGGTTGTGATGCTGACAGACCAGTTTAAGCCAAAGCCATAGGACAATTCATTTGTATGTGAATGTCAGAGAAGTGTTAAGTGTTAGTATGTACTTTGCTGTTACATAACTTCTACATTATGTATACCCTGTAATTAAATAACCCTAGATCAAAAGTGTGTTAATGAAGAGATCATTCAGATGTTAGAACTTCATGAACACTAATGGAATGTTACTTGTATTATTCTCATTGATCTATTTCTATGTAAGAAGAGTGCTAACTTCAAAGCAAGGGCCATTGAGTTCAGAATGGGAATGTATAGACTCAGTGTGCATTCTTCACAAGCAGCCAACAAAGGAAGGCCCGTGTGGGTACAGAAGTGATCAGCTCACTTTCTATGTGAAGAAAATATAAAAGATGGATTCAAGGAAAGATCCTTCATTTCTGAATCATTTGGACACTCACAGGGAAGCATTCCAGATGCTAGACAGAGATCCCCAAGCTTATTTTGGGTATCTCTGAGAGACTTATGGAAAACTAGCAGATTACTACACCTCTGCTATCATTTTGGACTTACATTAAACAGGTGAGTCTAAGTTTGTATTTTATCTGCTTTAACCTCTCAATAACTGATTTATTTTTCTTAGCTAATAAACCTATAGTTAGTTTACTACTAGAGAAATTGGCTGCCAGCATTGTCTTTGGTGTGAGATCGAGACCATCCATTGACCTGGGGCAAGTGACTGACCCTTTGTGGTTTGGAGTAACCTGATGTGATATTTGGTATAACAACCAGTATCACAAAGTTCAGTTTGGCTGGATGGCAAGATGGGCTGGAGAACCTAAGGTGACTCAATGGTAGGGCTAATATAGTGATCCAAGAGTTCACATTTGTTACTGGGTTGGTGAAAGCTAACTATATAATATACTACCAGTTTGGGGTTACTCCCCTGACCGTCTGACCTGAGATTGGCACTCACAGTTGTAAACCATTTCAGACTGAGGGTATGTTTATACTACCCACCAGATCGGCAGGTAGTGTTTGATGTATCGGGGATTGATGCCCATACTCCACCTCGGCAGGAGGAGTAAGCGGAGTCAACAGAGAAGCCGCGGTGATCGACTCGCTGCCATGAGGACGGCCAGGTAAGTTGAACTAAGATACTTCGACTTCAGCTACGCTATTCGCATAACTGAAATTGTGTATCTTACTTCGAATCCCCCCACTAGTGTAGCCCAGGCCAATGTGACAGTGGCTTTGTACCAACTTTATGCACCTGCCTCCCAATCATGGAGCTGGTTTATCCTCCAGGCTTTCCTAAGTTGTGTTGTACTGCGCCAGCTTCCAAGGAGCTGCTGGGAATTAGAGTGAAGCAGTACTCCAGCCAACAGCACCTTTCCCTCTGCCTTCCCCCCAAATGCCCTCTACGCAAGAGCAGTGAGAGAAATAGTACACTGCCCCTATTTCACCTGGAGATTCCCCTTCCACTGTGTCACTATCCAGGTGCTCAGTAATATCATTTTTTGTGGATATTTACTTTCTTTAGTGGTGCAAGGCATCTGCAGCCAGGAGAGAAAGATCTGAGCTGACATCTGAAACTGATGAGATTTTCTGATTGTCTCTATTCAAAATTCCTGTATTTTGAATGAAGGAGGATCTGAGGTATGAGAGGTACTAATCAGGTACTCTGTATTTCTCCCAACATGCTACATGGTCTTCAAGATTATGTGTGATCTTCAAAGTGTGTAAAATGTTGTGGCATTTTGACATCGTGACATTTTGATATTATAGATTCAGTTACATAAAAATGTATGCATAGTATTTGCAAAATGACCAAATTCAGTGCTAATCTGTGTCTGAAGCATAGTGGTGGAAACTGTCAGTTAAAGATTTATTCATATACGGCAGTACATATAAATTGAAAAAATAACAAAAGAACTGCAAAAACAAGCTGAAATTAAACTTAACCCAGTACAGTCCTGGCACTGTTTCCTAGGCAATCAGTTAGCTGAAAGAGTGCTTAGATACTTCTTTGTTGATCCATTTCAGGTAATGTTTATGATTTAACTTATCAGAATTAGCTAGGCAGGCCTCTGAAAAGAATTTTGTTTCCTCTAGACTTCAGAACTACAGCAAATTATACGTAGACATAATGCACTGCAACATGATGCAAAGTAGTAAGTAATGGAATGAAATATTTTACAAATTTAACAAGAACGGAAAAGGTAATAAGATATATTCATTTCCCTGAAAACTCTCCAAAAGGAGGTCAGTCACTGCTGGAAACATAATCATCAAAGAAGAAAGATGTTAGAAACACAAATATTACATAATGGAAAAGTCTTTTGTTGTTCTCTAGCCAAATATATATTTAAATTCACACATTTTTCATTTCCTTTTCCTTCTTTCTGTCTCCTTCTGAACTTCTTGGATCATTTATTTAAAATGAAGAGCTGGTAAAATAAAAGCCTAAGTCTTTTTAATAAAGAAGGAAGACTTATCAGCTGCTACACCGTGCAGTTCTATTCTGTTAAGGCACCTCTCACTCTGGTATTGGAGCGCCTTTAAGAAATGCTTTTAAGCAGTGTGATTAAGATCTTTTACATATAGTTCTTTCTTTCCTCAGAGGGAAAATTGAGAAATATTTTTAGTTTTATTTAATCAAGCATGTTTTGTACTTGGAATACAAATTTGTGAGGTTTAGAGTTGCCCTTAGATATTGTATGAGTTCATTCTACAGTTTTGGACAAGCCCCTGAGAAAGTTTTGTCTTCTGCACAAACTAGCTTTAACTTCATGGTAAATAGTTCCACTGCTCCACAGCAGCAGAGATGTCAGGTGTGTTTGTCATCCTGGAGCATTTGGTCATTGTTTAGGTTTTCTGGCCCCAAATCATTGAAAATAAGTACAGAGGGGCAGAACCTAGCTGGTGTAAATTATCATAGCTCCATTGAAATCAGTGGCACTATGACAATTTATGTCAGTTAAGGATGTGCCCCAGGGACCTTGAATTTGGCACAATACTCTGGAGGGAGACAGTTTCATGAGTATGCTCCATTCTTTGCTTTAGACGTTTGATTAATATTTTCCATAGGTATTAAGTTGCATATCTGTTGTGAAGACAACCTACGGTAATATCATGATGTGACTCACCAAAATATACACATTTCACTCATTTGTCAGACATTTTGTTTGAGAAACGCACTAGTCAGTGCTGTGTCCCCTCTGTGCCCAATCCACAGAGAATGGGAGTCTGTGACTACTCTGTTTGAGAGCCTACCTCTTTAGCACATACTAGAGAAGACACATGCTTTTAGCTCTGCAGGTCATCGACTCAATCAATGGTATTTGTCAAGATGGCAGACATCACATTTGCTGGTGTCCCACATTGGCAAGTTTGTTGGTTGAGAGGTACACTTCATAGTTGTAGGGAAAAGGGAATGCAGTAGACAGATCTCCTGATGAAATACAGGCAGGGCACCCTACTGCTTCAGGTGCTCCTTAGCGTATGTAATTTCCAGAAATCTATGAGAGACTAGATAGTGTTTTGGGAAGTGAGTGATAACACGGACTCCTCCAAGGAGCTTCCCTCTAGCTGATGTCATGTATGCTAAATAGAACTGGTCAAAAATTTTGCAATGAAACTTTTTTCCATAGGAAAATGCTAATTCATCAAAACCAAAATGTTCCATGCAAACGTGATGTGAAAACGTGTAGATTTTCACAAAAATCTGTTTTTAAATTGAAATGTTTCATTAAGATTCCAATCTTACTGGAACAGATTTTTTTTTATGTTTTCATTTTGAAATGACTATTGTATTTCATATTTTTATTTTGTTATATTTTATATTATAAAAATATATAAAATAAAATGTCAATAAAATAAAAAAGATGTCAAAATCAAACCCCAGCCCACCTTCCCATGCCAAATAACCAGCCAGTGGTATAATGCATCATGATAATGATTAAATATTATTCAATAAAAATAAAAGCATTTCAGATGGGATTATTTTTGTTCAGTCTTTCCAACTGACGTTATTATACAGTACCTACATTTCAGTGTCAGAGGAAAGACATTTTTGATGAAGGAGAGACTGATGAGCTGATTGTAGCACAGATTAGCAAATGTATTGTAGTGTTTTTTGCTATTTGGACCAAAAAAAAAATAGAATTTTCTGTAAAGTGGAAATTCCAGTTCCAACCAGCTCTACAGCTAAACATAAAAGGTTGCACTCAGTTTATTTACTTTTGGTATCTTTTAAGTGAGGATAAAATGTTAGACACAAAGAATTGGCTGAGGCACATCACAGGCTCTCACATTCTTCGAGAGAGTTGGCATAGCTAGAAGCTATTTCACCAGCACAGTTTCTCCTTCTGATTCACAAGTGTGTGCAGCTCCCGTTCCTCCTGACTCAGCAGTGTTGAGGCAAAATAAGTTCCAACATGGAGTGAATGTGTGACAGTCAGGTGTGCCAGTCTGTTGCTGTAGTTGCTATAAAAATGTATGAGGTCACGATTAAGATTTTGTGTTAGAGTGCAAAGCTGATGAAGCTGGAGTACCTATTGCTTTTAGATGTTTGTTTAAGATGAAAGTGAAAGCCTTCTGGGGCACTGGAGTGTGTCATCAACAGATTTTTAGGCAATATGAAGGGGGGAAAGAAATGTACAGATCTTTCCCCCTGAAGTTCTAATTTACATGTGCTCACCTGTAATGGTGATGGTTCCAGCCCCACCTATAACACACTTAGCTTGCTTCTCCAGGTAGAGAAAAGAATCAAAGTCACATGATAGGGGTCATGTGGTTCAGTCAGGCCTTCAGGCATAGCGATATGGTAGAAGACTGTGGAGAGCAAAGGGAGACTCCAGGTAGGAAGGCTTGGGAGTTGCTGCTTGAAAGAGAACAGGGAGAAACTCAAAGAGTTCAGGAGAGGCTGAAGAGACGAGGCACACTCAGGAAGGTGGGGCTGGGTCCAGCTTGAGCGTGGCACTGGAAAACTGTTTGCTTTACGTTTGGTTTGTACTTAAATTCCACCCCATCAGAAGTATTTTTCTTCAATGATTTAGCTAGAAGGCCAAGTCACTGCAGCAATCAGGCTAGTCTGGAAGGTTGGGGATCCAATGTGAGTGAGAAGTAACTGAGGCAGCAGCTAGCCTGAAACCAGACCAGGTAGGTGGCACATCTCAAATATACTTTTTAGGGTTTGGGGTGTACAGTTAGTATTCTGCTGCAACCTTAACTGTCACTAGATGTTGGTTTTCTTTGCTAATACATTTGCACAGCACCTAGCATAACAGGTTCCTGATTCTGATGAGAATCTCTTGATGCGACTGTAAATAATATTTATTAATAATCATAAATATGTTCTATTTCAGAGTTCATGCATTAAGGTATATTTATCAAAGCATTCAGACTTAATATAAACTTTTAAAATGACAGGATTATAATAAATGTTTGCAGTATGGACAAAATAATAGTGAGTCTCTCATTCCTAAACATTTTTGAGATATAAAAGTTTTACTAAGTTTTCTATAAGTAAGCTTAATTCTCATCCATTGGCCATCACTGGGCTTTATTTCAAAGCTGATCTTTAAAGGACACACACTTGAGAATTTTTGAATTATATGAAAGAGATTGACAAAGCCTTGATTATTCAAATACTGTCACATGCCTCTGTCACAATTGCTCTGAAAGTAAAGATTTTTAGTAATTTGTAGGAAAGGATTTTAAGAAAGCACATACAATAAAAATGTATTGAAAGATAACCCAGACATAGTGTTGAAGATCAATATATTATAATCTTCTCTTATGGGGAACTCAATCCCAAACAAGGACAGATGATTTCAGAAATCTATAGGAATACAAAGATATCAAAAATATACAAAAAAAAAACCCAACAAAAAACAGGAGTACTTGTGGCACCTTAGAGACTAACAAATTTATTTGAGCATAAGCCTGAAATCCAATCTGCACTTATTCAGGTCCTCAGACTTATTATCTAAACTGCTTTGAATTGCACTGTTTTCTTTTCCTTTATCATTCAGCTCACCTGTTGCAGTATGATGGAGAACAAAATATAATTATGCAAGAAAGGAAAGTAAATAGAATACGTCTCTTCTTAAACACGTTCTATTTGTCTCTTCTTTATCTTCTAATGGTGCCAGAAAATTCTGCTTCATAAAACGCACTTGGGGTCTAGAGAGGAAAGAAAGGGGGTATCAGCAATGACCTCCAGTATTTTGTTTCAGAACATCATCATCTAAAGGGAGTGGCATATTATGAACATATTCCTCTCTTTCAAACATTTGACTGATTCTGGAATGTGAAGGTAGTTTAACTACTGCTGCTTGTTGTTATCAGCATGGCTGCAATTTGCCCCCTCCTTTAGTTTCAAATTTACATTTTACATTTTATAAATTATTATATATTTTTAGACCATGTAGTATAGGCATACTTATGGCAAGGCTTTCTGTGTTCTCATTCCCTTGTGTCAAATCTGCTTATAAGATTTTTATGCTATTAAAGAGTAGAGCTGAGCAAATGCTGCTAAAAAGTGTCCATGCACATTAGTGTTAGCAAAACCAATGAATTTGATATGACAGTATTTCTAAGTCCCTTGTGTTCCCATTGGAAGAAGTTTGGCAGGGTAGGGTTTTCCACGTTCATTTGTTTCAATTTGTATTTGCACTAGAACATGTATTTATGCTAGAAACTATGAAAGTTATGGTCATACAAATCAGCAGTCAAGCAATACATGGGCTGAACTATGTTTGCATAAGATTTTGAATAATTGCAAATAATAAAGACATTGATAAAAATGAGGCCCTTCATGGGATAATCCACAAAGGAGAAAAATGGTTACAAACATTTAATTGCTTTCTGCAAAGAGTTTGACCAGCTCTACTTGCAGATCACAAACTCTGTTTCATCCAGTCACTCAAACTCTCCTACGCCGATCAGGTTCTCCTTAGCAGGTTCAATTATGTATATCTATTTCTACTCCACAAGCTCACTAATGTACTTAACTTGATCATCAGACTTACCATTGCATAGCCAGATCTCCTCCACAGACTCTCTGATCCACTCCCAGTGCTCTGAAGACCCACTGAAGCATAACCAGTTTCAGGTGCATAACTAGTTTTCATGCATCAGAGAGTTAAAAGAACTGGTTCTCCTTAGTCATGCTGCTGTGCATTTACTTTTCTGCTATGATCACTGGCTTGAATCCAGTTCTTTGCAAAGTGGGAGACATAAATTCAGTTTGTCACTAAACCATTTGCATATATCCAGACAGCTCACCCAAAAAGTTTTAAAATCCTTTTTATTTTTAGACCAACTTTGCTAACATACTGGTTTTTAGGAAAGAAGAAGAGCATTAGAAATCTGAAGTTAAAAAAAAGGTCTTAGAATTTTGAGTGTACAACTTTTTTGAAAGATTCATTTTCACTAGGTTCTACCTGAAGAACAGCATAGCTGATGTGCTTCAAATTTTCAAAACAAATTCTGTTCTGCTCTGAGAATAATTAAGAAAATTTGCAAGTCAATGGAGTTTCTTTCTCTGATAAAATTAGGAAAAGCTTAAAATAATGCTTGGACCAGAATGGGTCTTTAGTTGTAAATATACGGAGCCATATCTATTGTTCCATAATAGAGCAAAAGGTGGACTAGGAAAAGACAAGTGATAAAAGCTTTCAAGATTAGCCTTTAGGATAATGGTTTATATAAAGGTGAGTGTAGTGTCTGTGTTTCTCTCCACAGTTGTGAAATGGGGGGCGGCTGAGCCCTGCTTTCTGTATGAAACTTTACAGGTTTATCAGTTTGTGGATTTTGCAGTAAGTAATTTGCCACATTTTGAAATAGTCTCCTTTGTTTTCTTATTTAAAGAAACTTTTTGCTTAAAAAAAGACACCAAAACTACAACAAAACAATAACAAAATTGTACAGAGCCTGATCGTGAAATGCTGGAATCATCTGGGGAGAAATTATATCCCTATTCAAACCAATGGGAGTCTTGCCATTAACTTCAGTATTTCACCCCGGGAATTTTGCCATTGATTTCAGTAGGAGCAGAAATAGGACCATTAAACAAATTCTCCTTTGCCTTTTAATCACTAATTTTATTTTTAAATTCTTGATACAACTCACTCTAGGGACACCTATAGTATTACTAGAGCTCATATACCTGTATGGCATAGGAAATTTCTTCAAGTATATCATTTAGCTACAAATCTCTTAATCCACCTCTAAATATTATATTTTTCACTTTGATCCATAATGTTGATTATATTCATCAGCAAGTATACAATAAGATACATTCTTAAAAATGTATGATGAAAATGGTAGCTCATCTGCCTGCCAGTATAAGAATGTGCTTTACAATTTTTTGTATGCAAGTGATTAGAAAAGAAAATCAAAGACCCAAGTCTCGTTTTGTGCATGGAATCACATTTATGAGTGAAGCGTAGATTCATAGAGTCCAGAATAGCAACACATTTTCTGAGTTAAATTATATAACAGGACCCAGCAGGTAACAATTGAGCAAATCTAATTTCCTAGGATTATAAAGTATCACATGAATAGTTTTATATACACAAAATGTACTAAGTTAGCAAGGAATTAGTGGACTGATTGAAGATATAATGAAATTATTTTCATGAGGAAATATTTACTCATCATTTGCTGATGTTGTTCAAATAAACCTCTGCGTGCTTACTCTGAATAGAAAATGTGCTGGCAGCATTTAATATTCTATAAGAGATTTGTACAGCTTGTGGGTATTTGAGAGTGTAAAGGAATTATAATAAGCTGAATAGTGACATATGCAAATAGTGTGGGTAGTGTGGCTTTCTTTAAAATGCATTTCTATTTACTCTACTTTTAACTCAGGATAGAACGAGCTGAAGTAATTCAGTTTGGAGGAGACCAAGGCATGTTTCATGGTAGGAAGGTCCATGTCCACATGGAACAGGCCTGGCTAAAAATGGAAGAAGCTGTCTTGGCCACAACTGAGATGTGTATGTAGGAGTAGTGAGGAATTTAAAACTGCCCCAACAACTACCGTAATGATCAATGGTCAGATGCAGTCAACCAAGGATAAGGTCAAGTTTCTCAACCTGTATCTGTCCCTATCAACATCATTTCTGTCTTCCTTGGGGGGTAAGCTTGAGCCACACAGCTGATGTCAGTACATCTGATTGTCCAAATTCTTCTCTTCCAGAAGCTCACTGGCAATGAGAACAGGGAAGGAAGATAGTTTCATCATGATTCATAATCAGTTCTATCTGCTTCCTCCCATTAATTTATTACAAAACCCAATAGTCACTTCTAAAAGGCTGGCAATCCCTGCCAGACACTGCTGTTGCCATGTGAGAGCCCAAGGTTAGCCTGTAACACAGATTTTCCATCTGATGGCACAATATGCTGCCCCCCCTCCATGCCAAATCATCAGCAAGAGAGAAAAGGATAATGAATAGTGATTATTATTTAATAAAACTAACAGCATTTCAGATGGGGATTGTTTTTGTTCAGTTGTTCCCAGTTCCTCTATTATACAGTACCTACATTTCAGTGCCAGAGGAATTCCCCATGAAGGACATTTGAGATGGGGTGGGGGTCCTGATGAGCTGACTAAAGTGTACAAGATTTCTCAGTGCAGTGTAGATTAGCAAATTATCTTTAAAATCAAAGTGAAAGAGCAAATAGACCAAAAAAAATCTAACTATTATCTCAACTAAAGAAGTCAAAAAACTTCTAGAAAGTCTTTATTTCTTCTGTAAAGCTGTGAGTTTCTGAAGTTGTACTAAGACAAACTTCAATATTTATGCCGCCATAAGTGATCTCAGTGGATTACATCATTAACATAAGCAATATTAGATCATGGAATGATATAGAGACAGTTGGAATATATAAGTGTGCAAATCATTAATCCACATACTGCATCTCCCCTCTCAAATCATTCCAGCGTGTTGTTAAAGTTGCATTTGCTGAGGAGCTCTGAGATTAATCACTTTGCATAACCTGCTGTCTGGGCAGGCAACTTGGAATGTGTTTCCTAAAACTGCTGCTCTGATAGGTTTACTATGCTTCTTTATTGTGATAAATTACTTTCCTCTTCAGTTTGCTATTAGAGGTAGCTTGTGTCAGCTGACTGTCAATCTAATGCAGATAATTGAACTCCATTTGCTCTGTTTTTGACCAAATTATATGAAAATATGCATTCTAGATTAATATGATTCTCTGTGAGTCTTCTGACAATTTATTGCATTACACTTGTTAATGCGTCTCGCTTTTACATCCCTGTATATCAAATCCTGTGCTGTATCCCTATCTTAAAATTCAGTTTGAGGGGCAGATAGGAGTTGAAACTTTAAATGTTGACTAAACTGTTCTTTGCATTAGCTGAGGTAGAATAAATGAGACAAAATAATACTTTTTGCAACTTCAGTGGAGTTACCCTAGCCATGTACATGACAATATTTTAAAAAGTTAATTTAAGACAACATGAATAATTTATGGTGGGAAAAATATGTATAAAAAACTGCTCAAGAATATTTGAACCTTCAGAATATTACCCCATGAAGGGGGGAAATAGTAGAAGTGTGAGATAAACTGTCAAAACTACAAGTGCCTGGGATTGTACACACAACTTTTCAAGACAATTACAAGGTTAATGTGTGAGGATTGGTATGAATAATTCTCTTACATTTGTTTTGTTTCCTAGTCCTTTCTTCATTCACTTGTTGGCTTGCAATTCAAGTCACCACCTCTAAGGTAAATGTCACATAAGGTATTGAGAACCCCTTATTGATAAACACAGGCTTTGAGTAACTTGCATCCGACGAAGTGGGTATTCACCCACGAAAGCTCATGCTGCAAAATGTCTGTTAGTCTATAAGGTGCCACAGGATTCTTTGCTGCTTTCACAGGCTTTGAGTAACTTGCTCCACCTTGTCTTGAGTTTTATACCTGTACTACTTAAGTCATCTACAGAGTGTTTGCAGTTAAAATGCATATAAGAGAAAAACAGGCAAAACAAATAATGGGTTTTGAGAAATATTACATTCGGTGAAATTGTGCTGTCTCCCTCCTCTCTAGGAACCAACTTAAATTGCATGTTCTGATGTGAATCCTTCTCAATATTTTTAAAACTGCTAGCAAAATTAAATACCATATAGTCTAGTGTGCTCTTTGTTGCCATATATGTATCCTAACTTGCGGCTATGTAGTATAGACCTAGAACTGACATTTCTTCCTTGTTTTACTAGCAGATTTTTAATAACAAAACAAAAAATGATCTTGCACTTTGTGTGTGAGATACAGAATCGGCAAATAACTTGCTCATGTAGTATGAGAGATTCCAAAGTTCAATGTTAGCTTTGTACCTTTTAGATATCAGCCTCAACTGAAAACATGGATTGGAACACTGAACTTTTTTCAACTGCCAAACACCATTCAGGAACTAAATTTCAGAGCTTAGACCCTATCTCACTAACAGGCTCCACCAATACACTGGAACAGACTACTACAAATTTCGTGAGGCTCAGAATGTGAGTGAATTCTAGGTGAGTGCTCTAACCATTGGGATGTACAGTCAGTCACACTCTCTTTCCTTGGCTTAATGGTTATTCATAGCCTTTGGGGCAGGGAATGGATGTGAGAATAACTTTACAGCCCAGCAGGTTAAAGCACACACCTAGGTTGTGGGACGCTCAAGTTCACTCCCTGCTCCTGTAAGCCAGTGTCTGAATGACCTCTCCTCTCCCTTTTATTGAAGAACTGGGGCAAAGGAAATCAGGAGCAGACTGTATTTGCATAGACAGACCAACTCTGTGTAGGCGATCAGCAGAAAGATCTGCTTTGCTAAACTGACCAGTTTGGGGTAAAATTTCATTCTTATTTTGAATGCATGGGTAATGTAATGTTATTCTTATTGTATGACTAAGAGGCAGAAGAACCGTACTTAGGATAATTCTTGTTGTTACATCATATTAACTGTAACCTCACGCACTGAACAGGGGGTAGTGATGCCAAATTCAAGTAAAAGTCAGAATAGGTGGGGACAGATGTTTTTTACATGGTGTTGTGGATTCAGTTTAAAGAGCCCTAGATACCATTTGACAGAAAAGCAACAACATTTGCATTTTTCAAACTGTGTGGTAGCCAGATATTAGTGAGTAAATGAGATTTTTTACTCCAAGAGATCTTAAGAAATTATTTGATTGTCTTATTACCATAATAGATACTCATGGAGCAATACAAAGACTAAAATTCTCCAATACTATGTTCTTTCCAGGAAAACTTTAGCTTTTTCTTGCTTGAGTCTATTTTTTTGCCAGAAAATCCCATTTTAAAAGGGACCTAAGTATTTGAGGCTGGACAGTGAGAAGCTCCTGTAAAAAAACATGATTAGTAATAGGTTTAAAATCGAAACAGTTTTGTAATCTGAAGGGATTTAGGAACTGTAAAAAAAATGTGCTTAAAAACCACATACAACTTCCCCCCCACCAATACTCTGATTCTCAGGAGTAGTAAACAACGATTCACCATCGAATTTCAAGATCCCTATTCTCATAGCTAGTGGTGAAGGAATATCTCCAGACCAGTTAGAATATAATCAATCTATAGTAAATAATTGATTCCCTGTCCCCTTCCTTCATTGGGAGCAGACAACTGAAGTGAGAGAAACAAAAGAAAGGAGCATGAGGGCAGAGAGGAGGCAGTGTAAACATTAATAAATAAATACTGGACTAAAACACCACCAAACCTTGGGGAGATTAATGTTCAGATCCAGATTATGCAGCCTGAGCCCATCTCTATTTTTAATTATACAAGAATGACCCAGAAGTGAAGACAGGTATTTTTATTGTTTTAACTAGGTCTTTCCTGTTGTACTGGAAAACCCAGGAGCACCACAGGTAGAAGAGTATTTGTAAGCTATCACGATCACTAAGGAATTTTGGTTCAAGTTCAGTATATCCTGATCATTATGAACCTTCTGGATAACAGCTGAATCAGAACTTTACCAAGGTATGTCACCAATATAACAAGTCTTTTCCTGGAGTAAATTTGAAAAATTATATATTGTGCTATTTGTTACAAATGTAGGGTCACCCGACAAAGTGTAATGTCTGCTTGGGAATGGGCTCATCACGTGAGGAAAAGGCTCATGTACCTCTGAAATATAACTGGTTGTATACACACAGAAGGCAACTACTTGGTTGCATGCACATTGACTATTTATAGAATTAAGGAAAACCTCTATTATTGTAACATAGAAATATATCACATTACCAATTTCCTGCACTTGCAGAGGTGGAACTTTGCTCTTTCCAATAATCTGTATTGTTTTTATCACTCATGCTTTCAGGATATAAGAATAACACCTTTTGTTTACATGTTTTTTAGAAAAATACTTTCTGGATGCCGTTATGGCTAGAAGTCATCCTAGGAAATATATACAATCACATATGTTTGGAATGAAATGATCATAAATATTTCATAAGCATTTCATTTTGCCATTGGTTGTCAAAGCATAGGAATTATTGTGCCACAAGAAATCTCTTTTGAAGTTTGAATGTCAAGCAGCTTCTCACAATGTTCATGAATAAGTGCTTATACTGTCTTACTTTGTGACTGAGGTTGACAGTAGAGGTAGGCAAAAGAAAACACAAGAGATTATGAAATGACACAGTGACCTCATGAAAGTGTTGTCAGAAAACTGGCAGTCTCCTTCAAAGGGCTTGGCTTGATATTTTTATTAGCTTGTTGACTTTTGCACAAGGAATTACACTAATTTTATGGTAGTAACACTCAAAATGTATTAGTTGACATACAAGTTCTTATGATATCCCACAGTATAGGCAGTAAAATTCAGTTTTCTTGAAATAACAGTCAATCCCATGGAATCTTGTAACTCCTGCAACAAATCATGCCATAAAAAAGGATAACTCTACTAGAGTCTGTTGTGATTATTGGCCTAAAAATTTACCCTAAGTTTAACGGTGAAAAGTATGTGAAAGTTCATAAGATGTCAACATAATCTATGACTGATTGGCTGCTTGAGAATTAACCATGGAAAATAGCTGAATAAATAACTGTTATGTACCGATGCATGAACCAGACAGAAAAATTGAATTAGTCCAAACAAAAATGACCTTCTGATATAAAGGTCAACTCTAATTCCAACTCTGACCAATGAAATGTACAGATGTATTTCATATAAAGTATATTATAACTATGTATTTTGGGCCAGTTTGTCAGTGTTAGCCTCCTTTACTGTGGCTGCAGATTTAACCCAGAAATGGCTGTTCTAAGCTTTTTTTTTAAAAAAAAAATAAATTCTACAGAATGAACTCTTTTCAACAAATGAATAGCACAAATGACATCTGTTACTGACCATATAAAATGATCTCTCTAGAATAATAGTATTTAAGGGGCACATTTTTAAATGGGTGCACATACAAACATGGATGTTTTGTGTGCCCCTCTGAAAATTTGGGCCTAGGAATCTAGAACCAATTTAGAAAAATAGCTGCTTCAGTAAGATTATTTAAACTGCATAAACGAGATAAAGAAGAGTTTTTTGGTTGATTGCAAATCACCACCCACAGCAGATTAGAGAATCAGTATGCAGCCAATGAAACATGAGATAGGAGCATTAAATAATTAAAACAACCTCTCACAGTGTTGTAGGCAGGCTTGGGAAAATTAGATATTTATTGGTAAATACTGATTTTACCCTACACACAAAAAACAAACAGATGTTTCCATTGATAATAATTGGAATGTACAGATAGGCAAAGTCAGAAAAATACTGCTTGAGAGCTTAGAGTTTAATTTAAGGATATTTATTTAGTATATTTTGACAATTTGTGTTTTAATGGTTATAAAGCTTTATATTAAACTATGAATGTGTTACATAAATGATGATTCTCCACAACTGTGAAAATTTCAGTCAATAACAATAAAAAATGCTTAAAAATAAACATTTATCTTACCCATCCATAATATAAAAATAATAATAAATTCAAGTGGTAAAGTCATCCGCCTCTCAAGCAGCCCGTCATGCACTGAGGTCAATCTGCAGACCTCCTGTCATCAATCTTTCCCCTCTTCTGGGCTCCCCAGCTAAACTCCACACAGATCAGTCTCACCAGCCCTTCTGGCTGAGCTTTATTTGTTTTCCAAAAACAGCAAACCAAAATGAAAGTAACAACATTAGGCAATTACCCTCCTGGCCTTAGTTCCTGCCCTAAAAGATATCTCCTACCAAACTACTGGCAGGCCTCTTTTCTCTGCAGTTCCTGCAACTTTCTAAGCCCCATCCTCTTCTGCTTCTTGTGACTCTGTATAGCGAGGCAGCAGATCTCTCTCAGGTGTGCCTTTTCAGTAATCCCCTTGGCTGGACGCAGGCCTCTGGCCCGTAAGGGGGTAAGCCACCCTCTTCACACTGACTGAATATACCCTGAAGGCAGGACAATTAAGAACTTAAAAATGGTCATACTGGATCAGACCAAAGGTCCATCTAGCCAGGTATCCTGTCTTCCAGCAGTGCCCAATACAAGGTGCCTAGAGGGAATGAACAGAACAGGTATCATCAAGTGATCCATTCCCTGTTGCTCATTCCCAGCTTCTGTCAAACAGAGGCTAGGGACACCATCTCCACCCATCCTGGCTAATAGCCATTGATGGACCTATCCTCCCATGAATTTATTCAGTTCTTTTTCGAACCCTGTTATAGTCTTGGTCTTCACAACACCCTCTGACAAAGAGTTGCACAGGTTGACTGTACACTGTGTGAAGAAATACTTCCTTTTGTTTATTTTAAACCTGCTGCCTATTAATTTCATTTGGTGATCCCCTAGTTCTTGTATTATGAGACGGAGTAAATAACACTTCCTTATTTACTTTCTCCACACCAGTCATGATTTTATAGACCTCAATCATATCCCTCTTAGTCGTCTCTTTTCCAAGTTGAAAAGTCCCATCTTATTAATCTCTCCTCATACAGAAGATGTTCCATACCCCTAATAATTTTTGTTGCCCTTTTCTGAATCTTTTCCAATTCCAATATATCTTTTTTGAGGCGACCACATCCGCACACAATATTCAAGATGTCGGCGTACCATGGATTTATATAGAGGTAATATGATATTTTCTATCTTATTATCTATCCATTTCTTAATGATTCCCAACATTCTGTTCACTTTTTTGACTGCCGCTGCACATTGAATTGATGTTTTCGGAGAACTATCCACAATGACTCCAAGATCTCTTTCCTGAGCGGTAACAGCTAATTTAGACCCCATCATTTTATATGTATAATTGGGATTATGTTTTCCAATGTGCATTACTTTGCATTTATCAACAATGAATTTCATCTGCCATTTTGTTGCCCAGTCACCTAGTTTTGAGAGAGCCTTTTGTAGCTCTTCGCTCAGTCACTTACTGACTGGTAGCACTACTGATTAATCACTAATATGATGGATGTCATATACACCATAATTTTGATATGTTTAGTTAGTTTCTCTGTTACTAATTGTGTGGCTGTGGACTCATAATGTGACTTCGGCATACTCACTGGGATGTGGCAAGGCCTCTGATCGAGGATGTGGAGTGCTGGTGTATAGTAAGAAATCTTATTCACAAATACAGACCTATTCAAAGCTGGACAAACTGAAGAGCAAATTGCAAGTGCTGAATATTCTGAGAATTCACTACAAGAAATTTATATAAATCTATTTGTTGAACAATAACAAAAATGAATGCTTTTTAAAATCTTTTTTTGCACAATTCATGGACAAAAAGAGACCAAATCCAACAAATTGTTTTCCACAGATAGTTGAACCACATCTACCTACGAAATATCTGTCTTCACCAAATTATTCTCTCTTACATCTCCAGTGCAAGTCTTACTGCTGTAGAAGTGGTGTTTTAAGGTGGTGTTAGCAGGTTGTAAGAGTAATTTCAAGTGTGCTGACTTCTGATCTCCAGTCTTTCTCTGTAGAACTTACTCTGGCCAGGCCAAAAACAAAAAGTTCTTGTAGCTGTTTGTTGGTTACTAGTTGGTTACTACTCGTCTGTTAGCACAAAATGTAAAGGTCCATTTTTATAAACCATAGGCTAAACTCTATCATTCACTTCATTGCCTACCTCAGGCACTTACATGTAAATGAGTCTGGATTTAGCCCCCATATCTTCTCTATTGATTTTTTAAACCATTTTCAGACTTTACATAAATTCTCAAAATTCACTTGGCACTCTGTATGGAGAGGGACTGGAAAATTGGACATAAAAACGGAGTCAAATGTTTTGGAAGATGCAAACCAACGAGACTTCATCTTTTAAAAGACTTTCTCTAAGTGCAAATGCCAAGCACGCTTCTCAGAAGCTTTTTTTAAAATCTTGAACTGAGGAAGGTAGGATTTTTGCCTCACCTGCACTTCAATTACAACTAAGTCAAGGCCCCAGCCCCGCCCCTTCTGCCTGAGGCCCTGCTCCTATCCCTCCCCTGCCTCACCCACCAGACCCCCGAGCCACCAATCCCCCCAATTTGGCCAGAGGAGCCCCAGCTGAACCACTGCAAGCACCGGCCCACCCGCCTGCCCCAGCTGCCCTGAGCCACCAGCCTGCCCACCCCCTATCCACTCCGGCAGGCCTCAGCACCGGTCTGCCTGCCCCAGCCAGCCTGACCCACAGCCACTGGCCGGCCCAATCATCAGCTCAACCTCCAGGCTGGCCCGAGCATTGGCCGGACCCCTAGGCCAGCCCGAGCCACCGTTGGCCACTAAACGGCCGAGCCCCGAGCTCCAGGCCACCGGCCTGAGCTGAGCCTCCGCCAGCTTCGGGGGAGAGGGGGAGGGAGGGTGGAGCCACGGCCCAGGTTAAGGGAGGCTTAGCCTCCTCTGGCCTATTATACCCGCCACCCATGGGTCAACGACCAACAACGGTAATTCAGAGAAGTAATTTGAAATAGATACAAAAATAACTAGCTGTCACCTTAGGCTTATTTACGCTTTTGTTCTCATCAGTGGTGATTAAGAAAATCCCATGAGTCCATTGGACTGCAGTCCTGCAGCATTACACTTTATGGAAGAATACGCCTTCACTCCTTTTGACCAAGAATCCTGAGTGGGGTAAGCTCAAGAGACCCTTATTTCACTGTCTCTTCTTAAAGGTTGAATGTTGTTTCATAACTCTGTTGTACATGGGTTTTTTATGAATAAGTGCCTAATTTTTTCTAAACAAATCAATCATTTAGCAGTAGGCAGTGGTACTATTGTGTATTTACATATCACTCCTTGCTACTTTGAGTGACATGACTACTGATGTGCTTTTATCAAAGATGTTTCAATTCCTCAGCAATACCCACATAGATCCCCTAATTCTATAAATATTAAATACAAGGTATGCAATGAAATCTCAGCAGGATTTCAGAAATAGCAGTAATTGGCAGCAATCACTTGAAGGATCATAAACTTTTTTTGCATTTTTCACTTTAACTATTCTGCAAAATGTAAATGTCCCTCTGCTTCAGGCACCAGAGAGCTAGCTAAGCTAAATCAGGTTTATGTATGACACCCAGTTTGTTACCTAGGTAGTAATATGGATAAAACATGCACTTACAGGCCCCAATACACTCCTGCTTGCATGATAGGGATATAATCTTGCTCCTTCTTTTGAGAATTGGAAATTGCTCCACATTTGTAGGGCTCATGATAATTGCTGTTTTCCATTAAAACATCTGCTAAATATTCCTGTTAGTGGAAACTTTTAAGAATAGGTAGCCACACAGCTGTCAGGGATGGACTAGGTATGCTTAATCATACCTCAGAACAGTGAGTGAAGAAAGTGGTGGCCTGCAAGGATTCAAAAAAATAATACTGGCCACTCCAGGCTTGTATTAAACTCCCAAAGCTACAGCTTCTCTCTGACCTTGGCTGGGTAGATGCTGCCACCACCCAAATGCAAACCCCTTGGAATCCAGAAAGGTGCACTTGGGAATTCCTTTCTGTGGGGTAACCTCAAGCCCTTTCACCCCCTTCTCCCTCCCCGCCCCGGGGAAGAGCTGAGAAAGAAAACAAAGGGAATCAGCTGTTGCCCCCAGCTAATTAAACAACATACACACAAACCTCTTAGGACACCAAAAATCCAATCCTGTTCTTAAAAAAGGTAAATTTTATTTAAAAAAAAGCAAGAAAATACATCTGGAACTTAGGCTTCTGCTAGATTTTAAAAGAGCAATTCCAAAACTTAAGCACCCAAAATAGCTCTATTGGGGGTTCAGCTTAAATGTTACGAGCAAACAAAAGCATCTGGGGTTAGCACAGAGGAGTTCACAAGCCATAAGAAATAAACAGAAATAAACCTAATTGCATCTTTCTAAACATTCCTGATCTACTTACACATCTGGAGGTTCCAAATAAGTAGTTCTAGGTAT
This sequence comes from Mauremys reevesii, assembly GCF_016161935.1. Lineage (NCBI taxonomy): Eukaryota > Metazoa > Chordata > Testudines > Geoemydidae > Mauremys > Mauremys reevesii. The sequence goes on along the minus strand of NC_052627.1, from coordinate 73,381,260 downwards.
GATCTGCTGATCTACGATCATACCAGGCTTAAAGCTTCTCATAGCATAACTGCTCCCTATTCCCCTCTTTCCTGGTGAAAAACAACAGAGACAAAGGGGAAGTTCCCCCCCCCCCCCATTTAAAAAAGTTCTAGCCTTCCCATTGGCTCTTTGGCCCACTGCCTTTCCTTTACGTGGAGGACTTTGTTAACCCTTTACAGGTAAAGCAAGCAGGGAACAGCCACCAAGAGGGACTTTATGGCTAGATCGCTGGCTGGGTGTCCATAAAAGAGAGTTACCCTCACCCCCTAAATTTATCACACCATGAAAATGAGTTATTGTCCATAGTTGTTGCTAGACTTTTCCACAGCATTTCATATAGCTGACCATGGAATCTTGCTGTCCTGCTTCCCAGAGGTACAGGGATAGTAAGATTTCATTGAGATGGCTTTAGTTCTTCCTCTCAGACTGCACTAAGATTACTTGATACGTTTCTTTTGACTCCCTTGTCCATTTGTATTCTACACTGGAGTGTAGGCATTTCTAATTTCCAGACACCCAAGCATGTTGTTCACAATCTGTTTGATACAGTTAAATATGTCCGAGTGGTCATTAATCCATTTCCCCATTAACAGATAAAATAATGTGGCTTAACTTTGAGTTAGCAAATTCAGGAAGGAGATTTTGTAGCTGGCAATATCAGTTACTTTTTAGGACAGTTTTTACTGTAATTATGTTTCCCCCCCTCCCCAAAATCTTGATGAACAGGGTCAGTACAAGACTAATCCCTTTTGGAAACCTAAAACCACATTAATTAGTAGGCCTCCAATTCTAAATCCACCCAAATAAGCAGAGGCTTCAGAAGAGATCTCATGCGTTAAGTCTCAATAAATAACTTTTCAAAAGGCCAAATCCTGGTCCATTAATTCCATGGAAGTTGTCCATTGACTACAAGGAGTTCAGAATTGAGTCCTAACGGCATATAGTTAGACGAAGGTTTCTAACTATTAGAGCAGTGAAATTCTGGAACAGCCTTCCAAGGGGAGTAGTGGGGGCAAAAGACATATCTGGCTTTAAGACTAAGCTTGATAAGTTTATGGAGGGGATGGTATGATGGGATAGCCTAATTTTGGCAATTAATTTGGCAACTGATCTTTGATTATCAGCAGGTAAGTATGCCCAGTGGTCTGGGATGGGATGTTAGATGGAGTGGGATCTGAGTTACTACAGAGAATTATTTCCTGGATGCTGGCTGGTGAGTCTTGCCCACATGCTCAGGGTTTAACTGATCGCCATATTTAGGGTCAGGAAGGAATTTTCCTCCAAGGCAGATTGGCAGAGGCCCTGGAGGTTTTTCACTTTCCTCTGCAGCATGGAGCACGGGTCACTTGCTGGAGGATTCTCTGCAGCTTGCAGACTTCAAACCACAATTTGAGGACTTCAGTAACTCAGACATAGGTTAGGGGTTTGTTACAGGAGTGGGTGGGTGAGATTCTGTGGCCTACATTGTGCAGGAGGTCAGACTAGATGAACATAAGGTCCCTTCTGACTTTAAAGTCCATGAGTCTTTGAGTCTATAGTATGACAGTTTTAGATATACCAACTTATATCTTTTTAAGTGATTTATATAGCAAAAGGTGTATGTACAATTTACATTTAATTTATAAACAAAATAAGCAGACTCTGGAAGTGGATAGTGGAAAACAGGTTAGTGTCATAGCTCTATGATTATGAATAACCTTGATATACCCTGATCAACAAATGACACAGACACTTCTAGTTCCCAAAAGATCACTTTTGGTGCTACTGGTTGCTCTCAAGCAATAGGTAGGGCCCACCAAATTCACAGCCATGAAAAATGCATCACAGACTGTGAAATCTGGTCTTTTGTGTGCTTTTTCCCTATACTATATAAATTTCACAGGGGAGACCAGCATTTCTCAAATTGGGGTCCTGACCAAAAAGAGAGTGCAGGGGATCACAAGGTAATTTTAGGGATTTGAATATTGCCATCCTTATTTCTGCACTGTCTTCAGACCTGGGCGGCTGTTAGCCAGGCACCCAGCTTTGAAGGCAGCACCCTGCCAGCAGCAGCACAGAAGTAAGGGTGGCAATATCATACCATGCCACCCTTACTTCCGCGCTGCTATTGGCGGCGGCTCTGCCTTCAGACCTGGGCTCCTGGCCAGCAGCTGCCACTCTCCAGCTGCCCAGCTCTGAAAGCAGATGCCACCAGCAGCAGTAGCGCAGATGTAAGAGGACTATTGCCCCCTTACTAACATTCAGTGTGGGGGGGGGCGTTGGTTGGCTAGCTCGCAGCACTAAAAGATTGGGGTGAGGCCAATGCTCCAAGTCAGCCTGATTGTCAGGGCGGGCAGGCTAATCAGGGAGTCAGGAGGCCAGAGGGGTCCTGTCCTCCATGTGATCTGGAATTGCGTGCATCAGGCAGAGTGGGGCCAAGCTAAGGAGAAAGCAGGGGCCCAAGCTGAGCTGGGGAGTAGAGCTGTGACAGAGCCAGAGGGGCCAGAGACACAGCCCAGGGAGAGCAGATCCTGTGCTGGGAGCAGAGCTGCAGCCACAGAGCCAGGTGTGGTGAGCAACTGGGGCCAGCCAGAGGGGGACCTTGGGCAAAGGGCCCAGCACAGAAAGATACCCCTAGCCAAGGGTCCTTGCAGGCCAAACTGGGAGGAGGATCTTAACCCGACGGGGGGCTGATGCTGGGAAGAAGGGTCCCACCACCCAAAGCCCGGAGTTGTATGGCCACCACCATTGTAAGTGTCCAACCCGCAGCATCCCTGCAGCACTGCCAGGGCCTGAGAAGGACACCTGGGACCTACAAGGAACAAACTGCAAAGTGCCTTGATATCCAGAGACACTATTTGTAATGTTCCCTGCCACAGAGCAGGGTGATGTGTTTTCCTTTAACCTTTCCCATTTTTCCTTATTCTTTTTTTTTCATTGATTGTTAATTAAACAACTTGTATTTGCTTTGAATTGTGTGAAATGATCAGTGGGTTAGGGACGGTGCCCAGTACAGAGGACACCTAGCCCCTGTCCTAGGTGACCACAGCAGGGTTGGGAGTCGAGCCCCCCAGGAATCCTGGGCCCAGCCTTGTCGGGGTTACGAGGACTCTGCCAGACAGGAGAGTGGAAGGGGAGTCCTCAAGGGCAGGGAGGCCTCTGCGTAAAGGAAGTGGGAGCGAGGACTCAGATCCTTTTGCTAGCCCACTTCACCGGGATAATGCAGAAGCCAGGAAAGTTCCCTATAATAGCGGGACCCTTCCCCCGCTCACACAGAGGTAAGGGTAGCAGCACCTCAATCCCCCCTACAATAGCCTTGAGACCCACCCACCCCCCAACTCCTTTATGGAGCAGGACCTCTAAAATTACAACACTGTGAAATTTCACATTTAAATAGCTGAAATAATAAAAAATTATTATTTTTAAATTCCTGTGACCATGAAATTGACCAGAATGGTCTGTGAATTTGGTAGCCCCCTAGCAATAGGACATGGAGACCAACTTTGAGTATTTATGTTCTAAGATTGAAAAAATGTTTTTTATCTTGAAAGACAGGCCAAATTTTCCCTTGTACTAGAGTCGTTTTGCACCACTCTCCTCCTTCAAAGCAGCTCTAAAGTTACTTTACTTGGCCACAGCAGAGTATCCCTACATAAGGGGGTCCTTGGTTGGCATAGTGCTCATGGAGCAGCTCTTACTCCACTACTATCTCTCCTGCTGAAATTTCTCCCCAGAAATTTCTAGCTACCATGAGGCTATTGTACCCATCCATCCTGAGTTGCATGTAACAGTTCTTGGCTGAAGCTGAAGATCAAATTCCGGAGTGTTCATTGACTTTATGCAGCAAGAATCAGCAGTTATGGAGTCTTGAGTAGAGATGTAACAATGTGGGCAGTTTTGATTTATTTAGTTTAGTGTTTTTTGTTTAAAGCCATATTAGGGTCACAATCTTGAGTTTAACTCAAAGTGAAATTCAGTCAAACCGAATGAGTTTCACCTTTTTTCACTTGATTTTGATGCATAACTATCAAGTTTGCTGACAGTTCTGTTAAGGTTCATGAAATTTAGTGAAACTTTCAACAACCGTATTTGCACTTTTGAGATTTCATGGAACTTCTTGAGGTTCCTTTTAGTTCTACACTTCTATGGTTTATAGCCTGTTAAATTTTGTTTAGACCATCTCATACAGCTGTAATTCTGAGCCTGCAGAAAAGACCCAGGGCCAAATTCAGAGGTGATGTGCAAGGCTATGTAAATTACACATCTTTCCTTACACTCAGACTCCTTTAGACCAGGGTTTCTCAAACATGAGAATGGCCATACGGGGTCAGACCAAAGGTCCATCTAGCCCAGTATCCTGTCTTCCGACAGTGCCCAATGCTAGGTTCCCCAGAGGAAATGAACATGATGATGGATCATCAAGTGATCCATTCCCTGTCACTCATCCCCAGCTTCTGGCAATCAGAGGCAGGGACACCATCCCTGCCCAATCTGGCTAATAGCCATTGATGGACCTATCCTCCATGAATTTATCTAGGTTTTTTTTAACTCTGTTATAGTCTTGGCCTTCACAACATCTTCTGGCAAAGAGTTCCACAGGTTGACTATGCGTTATGTGAAGAAATACTTCCTTTTCTTTGTTTTAAATCTGCTGCCTATTAATTTCATTTGGTACTATCAAAATAGTTTCAACCAGTTTGCCTGGTACTGAAGTCAGGCTTACTGGCCTGTAATTGCTGGGATCACCTCTGGAGCCCTTTTAAAAAATTGGCATCACATTGGCTATCCTCCAGTCATTTGTTACAGAAGCTGATTTAAATGATAGGTTACAGACTACAGTTAGTAGGTCTTCAATTTCACATTTGAGTTTCTTCAGAACTCTTGGGTGAATACCATCTGGTCCTGGTGACTTATTAGTGTTTTGTTTATCAATTTGTCCCAAAACATCCTCTAATGACACCTTAATCTGGGACAATTCCTCAGATTTGTCACCTTAAAAGAATGGCTCAGGTTTGGGAATCTCCCTCACATCCTCAACCATGAAGACCGATGCAAAGAATTCATTTAGTTTCTCTGCAACTAGTTTATCATTCTTGAATGCTTCTTTAGCATCTCGATCATCCAGTGGCCCCACAGATTGTTTAGCAGGCTTCCTGCTTCTGATGTACTTAAAAAAAATTGCTATTAGTTTTTGAGTCTTTGGCTAGCTGTTCTTCTAATTCTTTTTTGGCCTTCCTAATTAAGTTTTTACACTTAATTTGTCAGTGTTTATGCATCTTTCTATTCTTCTCACTAGGATTTAACTTCCGCTTTTTAAAGGATGCCTTTTTGCCTCTCACTGCTTCCTTTACTTTGTTGTTTAGCCACGGTGGCACTTTTTTGGTTCTCTTACTATATATTTTTTTAATTTGGAGTATACATTTAAGTTGAACCTCTATTATGGTGTCTTTGAAAAGTTTCCATGCAGCTTGCAGGGATTTCACTTTTGACGCTGTACCTTTTAATTTCTCTTTAACTAAACTCCTCATTTTTGTGTAGTTCCCGTTTCTGAAATTAAATGCTTCAGTGCTGGGCTGCTGTGTTTTCCCTGCCACTGGGATGTTAAATTTAATTATATTATCGTCACTATTACCAAGCAATCCAGCTATATTCACCTGTTGGACAAGATTCTGTGCTCCATGTTAAATCCTTGGGGCAGCCGGTGTAGGAAGCAATCACTTGAGGCCAGAGAGCAGGCAGCTAACCAAAACCTCCATTTTATTTACAGATATACAGAGAGCTCACTCAGCCGGTTGAAACCGGTTGAGCTAACCCATAATAATCTAACTCAGTTGCCATAGCAACAAAAACCATGACAACCACATACACAACATATTCCTCCCCCCCTAATAAGAACATCCCCTAAATAAAACACACACTAGACTAGAGAAGGAGGGTAGACTGCCTCCATTCCCGGCTAAACCCTGGGGATTATTTTGCCCCATAACCGTGGGTTCGCCCTAACTAAAGATCCAGCCGATGAGGAGGCCTTCTGTCTCCAGGTGGATTACGGCGAACTTCTGGTGTTATTGCACCCGAAAGCACTAGGGGCTCAGGGTCCGCAGCACGAACAGGTGAGGAGGTGGTATCAGCTCGTGCTGGGCAAAGGGGTATCTCAGCCGCCGGCAGTAATGGAGGAGAACAGTCAGAAACAGGTGACTCGTGATTCGGTCCTCACCAGAAGAGGTGAAGTCAGACCCTCAACTGCAGATGGGTCCTGAGGACTGGCATGACCTGGCAACAGCTGATCTACATGTCGCCGCCAGGTAAGATTCTCTGCAGTCCGGACTGTGTAGGAAACAGGTCCTGTTTGAGTGATGACTGTGGCCGGAACCCATTTAGCTCTGGAAGTATAATTCCGAGCCAAAACTGGCTGTCCCGGGCTAAAGGTTCGGTCTTTTGCTCTGGGTGCCCGTCTGATGACTTGATATTGCTGCTGATGTTGCACAATTTGTTGGGGTTCAGAAGGTTTCAGCAGATCAAAGCAAGTGCGCAGCTGTCGTCCCATCATTAGAAAGGCCGGAGATGCGTGGGTTGTAGCATGAGGTGTGTTTCTGTAGGAAAGTAAAAAGATATCCAGACGCTTTTGAATGGAGTGTTGTCCCCTTGCTGATTTCAAAGCGTTTTTCATTGTCTGCACAAATCTTTCAGCTAATCCGTTGGTGGACGGATGATATGGTGCTGACGTGATGTGGTGTATCCCATTTGCCTTCATAAAATTTTGAAACTCCTGAGAAACGAACTGCGGTCCGTTGTCGCTCACAAGTTGTTCTGGCAGACCAAAACGACTAAAGAGTCCTCGTAGTTTTTGGATAGTACTCTCTGCAGAAGTGGACTGCATTATAGAGACTTCTGGCCATTTAGAATGGGCATCTATTGTCACCAAGAACATGCTTCCTTCAAGGGGGCCAGCAAAGTCAACGTGAATACGTTGCCACGGGTTTTCAGGCAAGTCCCATGGGTGTAGGGGTGCCCACTGGGGTGCATTCCTCACACCCTGACATGACATACAAGCTTTTGCCTTCTCTTCAATAGCGCTGTCCAGTCCAGGCCACCAAAAATAGCTTTGTGCAATTTCCTTCATGCGCACTATTCCACAGTGACCGGAATGTAACTGTTCTAACATCTGTGATCTCAGTGGTGGTGGAATAATGACACGTCTCCCCCACAACAAACAACCAGATTGGACCGATATCTCCGTCCGCTTGGACATGTAGGGAACAAGGTCGGATGAGACCGGAGAGGTTTGTCGAGATTTTCCATGCATCACCAGGTCCATAACGTGGGACAATACTGGGTCAACGCGAGTTGCCTTCTTTATCTGAGTAGCAGTGATGGATGTATTCTCTACCTGTTCAAAGTAGAAGATTTCCTTTTGGGCACTATCTTGGTGTTTGACCGGCAAAGGCAACCTTGAGAGGCCATCTGCATTGCCGTGCAGAGTGGATTTCCGATATTTGATTTCATATGTGTGTGCTGAAAGTAACAATGCCCAACGTTGCATACGACTAGCAGCTAATGGGGGAATGCCTGTCTAGGGTCCAAAAATTGATGTCAGAGGTCGATGGTCTGTGAGAAGAGTAAATTTTCGCCCAAACAGGTACTGATGAAACTTCCGAATTCCAAAAACAATTCCTAATGCCTCACGTTCGATTTGGGCGTAGTTAGTTTCTGCTTTGCTTAGAGTGCGTGAAGCAAAAGCAATAGGTCTCTCTTCTCCTGAAGGCATAATATGTGACACGACTGCTCCCACTCCATAAGGGGAGGCATCGCAGGCCAATTGCAGTGGTAAGGATGGATCAATGTGCGTTTGAATTTCAGAATTTAGCAATGCATCCTTAGCTTTGTTAAACGCAACATCACAGGCTTCAGTCCACTTCCAGGCCTTGTTCTGCCCAAGGAGCTCATGAAGTGGTTTTAGCAGTGTGGCTAACTGTGAGATGAACTTTCCATAATAGTTCAGGAGTCCTAGAAACGAGCGCAGCTGGCTTACATTTCGAGGTGGGGGAGCCTCCACAATAGCTTTAACTTTTGCAGGGGCCTTATGAAGACCTGCAGAATCAATGATGTGTCCCAAATATTCAGCAGAGGGCTTGAAGAATTCACACTTGTCTTTGCGAACTCGTAGGCCATACTCTTCCAGTCTTTGTAGGGTAGCCTCTAAATTCTTTAAGTGATCCTCTTCATTTCTTCCAGTGACCAGGATATCATCCAGATAGCACTGAACTCCTGACAAGCCACACAAGATCTGGTCCATAGCCCTCTGCAACAGGGCGGGAGCAGATGTTATTCCGAAGGGTAGGCGACAGTATCGATAAAGCCCCTTATGAGTCACAATAGTCAACAGCTCTTGGGACTTTTCATCGACGTGCATCTGTAAATATGCTTGACTTAGATCAATCTTGCTGAACTTTTGTCCCCCAGCCAGGCCTGCGAAGAGGTCATTGATGCGGGGAAGCGGGTATTGCTCTGCACACAACACTGGGTTGACAGTGACTTTAAAATCACCGCAAATCCGGGGAGAGCCATCTTTCTTCACGATTGGAACGATAGGAGTGGCCCATGAGCTATGGGTAACTGGTATTAGGACTCCATTAGTGACCAGGTGCTCCAGGTCTGCTTCAACTTTTGGCCTGATGGCATATGGCACAGTTCGGGCTTTCAGATATTTTGGTGGACTGTCAGGTTTAATGTTCAATGTCACAGTGATTCCCTTCATACTTCCCAAATCATCTCCAAAAACAGCAGCATGTTTCCTTAGAATAGGGGTTAGACTGGTTTCTTCTTTAGTCATCCGGTGCACTTCTGCCCAGTTCAGTTGAATCTTCCCAAGCCAAGACCTACCCATTAAGGCTGGGTAGTCACCTCTCACCACAAACAGTGGCAATTTAGCTGCCTGTCCATTGAGCTCCACCTTAACATCAATAGTGCCCAACATGGGCACAGCTTCACCTGTATACGTCTTCAGAACAGTTTTTATTGCCTTAAGTGGAAGATGCTGTAGCTTTTCCTTATACACAGTCTCAGGAACCAGCGAGACAGCTGCACCGGTGTCTAGTTCCATGCGTATAGGTTTGCCCTCCAATAAAGGGGTTACCCAGTATTCATGTGAGCCCGCTGCCAAAGACAAAACATGCAGTGGCACTTCCTCTTGTGAGGAGGTGTCACCTTGATCATCCTGGGTCTGCTCTAGGTTATGCAAGGTTCCTCTTTTTGTCGGCCAGACCACAGGCCTCTTTTTCTTTTGTTTACAGGCATACTCAATGTGTCCCTTTTTGCCACAGTGTCGACACACCAGGTCCTTACACCAGCATTCTGATGCCTGGTGACCTAGCTTACCACAGCGGTAACATTCTTGACTCTGCACCGTTTTGTGGGTCAGTTCTTGTGACACTTTTGCACCCTAGGGATGCACGATGTATTGTGCCTCCCTTGTAGCCAGTTCCATGGAGACAGCAATATCAACAGCCTTCTGTAATGTAAGCTGAGCCTCTGTCAGTAGGCGCTTCCGTATAGCTTCACTGCAGAGGCCACACACTAACCTGTCACGCAGGGCATCATTTAACATCTCTTTAAATTCACAGAGTTCTGCTAGCTTTTTTTAAATGGCTACAAATTGTACAACTGTTTCATCTTCCTTTTGGTCTCTTTTGTGGAACCTATATCTTTCAGCAATTACCAGTGGTTTTGGGGAGAAATGAGACCCCAGGATTTCCACAATGTCACTGTAAGATTTAGTCTCAGGCTTAACAGGGTGTAGTAAGCTGTGTAGCAGAGAGTAGGTTTTATCCCCTACAACAGTTAAGAATATTGGCACCTTCTTCGCTTCTGTAATGTCATTTGCAATACCAAAAAGCTCAAAATGCTCAGTATACACATGCCACTGCTCTGTATTCTCATCAAAAGGCTCCAGGGGCCTGGTCAGAGTAGCCATGATTTTTAGTTTCACTTTCACAGTCAGTGCAAACAAGCAGCTTTTTTCGTTTGTTTGTTCTTTACCTTGACTTCTACTTCCTTCTGTTACTGGAGCAGCACCAGGATCCCACCCTCGTCGCCAGTGTTAAATCCTTGGGGCAGCCGGTGTAGGAAGCAATCACTTGAGGCCAGAGAGCAGGCAGCTAACCAAAACCTCCATTTTATTTACAGATATACAGAGAGCTCACTCAGCCGGTTGAAACCAGTTGAGCTAACCCATAATAATCTAACTCAGTTGCCATAGCAACAAAAACCATGACAACCAAATACACAACACTCCAATTAGGACTAAATCAAGAATTGCCTCTCCTCTTGTGGGTTCCAGGACTAGCTGCTCCAAGAAGCACTAAGTCTTTTATGTATGTGTGGCTTACAAGAAACTCAAGTGGAAGTGGGGCATAAGTTATTCATATTCAAGGCCATAAACTGTATACACCTACAACAATAAAATATATAATGTTTGGGACTCACAAATGTTAATAATGAATATATTTTTAATGTTGTAGGTATATATGATTTAATTATAACCCTACAATCCAGCCTGATGAAGGAGCACAATGAAGCTGCATCACCCAAAGTTTCACTGCCCATCCCTGCTTGTTCATTCCCCAACAGCCTTCATAGGTGTTCAAGGGGCCCACAGTGGAGCTCTACATTAATATGACATAGCAGCAGGCTACCTCCCTGTCTATTCCAATTCTCTTGCAGTAATTAAAACTGTCATAGAGTTCAGTATTTTTGTATCAGGAAGAACATTAGTAGAACTTAGTGGTATAAAGCCTATAAACTCTACACAAATTAAGTTTAATTTGAACATTTAGAAGAGCTATTGGAAGTTTCTATAGTCACTTGAAATATGTTGGAGAAACTCAATTAGAAAATGTGATTTTACTGCTAAGTGGTTTCCCCACATAGTTATGTCTTACAGTTTTCCTTTCCACTCAAATTTTAAGTTTGACAGCTCAAGACAGTTTTCAACCACTTCACATGCAATACAGCAAGATTAGTCCATATAAAAAGACAGTTTGTCAGACAAACAACTAGTAGTGGAAATAAGCTATAGCATTTAGTTGATTAAGCAATGTATCCTTCAAAATATTTGGTCTGCTAAATAAAATACAGAACATTATAAGCTTTTAATGGTATTGATCTGGTGACCTTTAATGCCCACATCACACTATATGTTGCCTGTCACCTACTAACAAAATCCAGTATTTTAAATGTTTCAGATTACCCTGTTATAAATTCCCAAGAAATAATTACATTAATTAATGTTGGTAGTAGTTCAGGAAGCAACTACCACAATGCTGTTACCATTTTGTGAATGTCTACTGCTAACCAGCAATATTTTGTACATTCTAATGTTCCTCATAAGCCACCAAAGACTAATGGATCTCAAATGAATCACATTATTTAATATATTATCATGATATGCCATGGAAGAAAGAGTAATAGCTTAAATAAACATGCAAATTCTACTATAGCTAAGGAAAAATCACTGCCGGGAGAGAAATATAGTCTACATAAATTATCCTCATCACCCACCCAGTCTTCCAGCACTTGCAGTCAGCCCACATTGGTAGCTTGGGAGAATAGATGCACTTTGCAGCACTATTTGACCATTGGAATGATTGAATACTGGATGGAATGATGGAATACTGGGTCCAATTCTGGTGTCCACAATACAAGAAGAATGTTGATAAATTGGGGAGGGTTCAGACCAAGAGGGAAGGTGAGAGCGCGCACACACACACACACACACACACACACACACACACACACACACACACACACACACACACACACACACACACACACACACACACACACACACACACACACATACAAACCCGCCTCCCAAAGAAAGATAATTACAAACCTTTCCCTTACCACCCAGCTGGATTTTACCAGCTAATAAAATATAGGACCATTCTATGGCTATGGCTTGAATTCCCTGCCCCAGCTCCTTCCGAACAGGAATGAGCACCAGTTGCTGAAACTCTAGCAATAAAGCCTTTACACTTGTATTCCCAGACATAGCCCTGATGTTATAGAGGCAGATAGTTCCATGTGAACCCTATTGTTATCTGCAAAGAAGCCTGAAAACTCCACCTAACATAACATTCTTGATTGTGTATTCAGATAGAGAGAGCCTAAATTAACCAGGCTGTACCACCTGGAACAGTTCTGTTGATTGGGATATTGCAGATGGCATGGTGTAACCCTTTGCCTCCAGCACAACCATGGTTTATGACCTCAAAAAGCCTCTGTGCCACAGGCAGAGTTGGCATGAAGCCTATGACACTTGTGCTCTAACCAGCTTCCCTCCTACTTCATCTGTCTCAGGCTATCAGGATACCAAGGTGACCTGTGAGGATGACACAGGGAAGGAGTATGTTAAGGGGCCGTTGTGTTTACAGATACGTACAATGAGTCATACTCTCTTGCTCCATACTATTTATTACCTGGATTGTAGTTTGCTTTAATTCATTTTTCATTCACTCCTTACTCCTCTTTTTCTTGTCTTTGATTCTATTTTTTACATTTTGTTTCTATTTAGGCCTGCATTTTCTAGGTTTCTTTTTGCTTCCGTATTTCTCTGTTAACTCTATTTCCCTTCTCCTCTTTCTCCATTTCTCTAAAAGTCTTTTCCTTCCATTATTCCACCCCTGTTGCTGCCTTTTCTAGTTGTTTCTCTTCCGACCTTGCATGGTTTCATTCCCCTACTCCACTAATCTTCCCTCTGCAGAAATATCAAAATGTTGAATAAAATAGATAGCATACAAACTGATACTGACAAGGACAGCAATTACCAGTCAATGCAAAGAAGATGGCAAAATTACTTCATCAGCTAAATCAATAAGAGAATTCACACAACTATCTACTGACAATGGTTATGAGAAATAACAACTATTATTGAGTTAAAGCCAAATGTACAGGCCAAATTCTGACCATACTTGGTAGTGTACAGAGCAGAGCAGAAAACCCATTAGAAAATGTTTGGAAACCTAGGCACAGTGCAATGGGTACTCTATTGTTTTAGACAAAGTGTGGTTGTCTGACAAAAGGAGTATGGCTAGCCGTTATTCCCACAGAACATTTCCTGTAAGGATTAATGCTGACCTCATTATCACTCATTTCCACACTTTCTAACCTCCTCAGAACAAAGAACACAGGGACAGATGGGGATGTCTTGGCAGAATAAAACCCACAGGAGCTTTGCTGCCATGCGGGATAAGAGAGAACCGCTGAGCAGCACAGAAGGGTTGGCCTTCTGTGCAAATGCGTCAGCTCTCCATAGAAGCTCAGATCTGTGAACTGTATTTCTGTACATCTCGAGTCGCCTTTAGCCCTGGAGGACCACAACCCCAGTTCAAACTTCTGGATGCCAAACCATGCAAACTTGAAATACAAACATAAGAATGGCCATACTGGGTCAGACATCTAGCCCAGTATTCTGTCTCTGACAGCGGCCAGTGCCAGATTCTTCTGGCACTTGGAGGTTTAGGGAAACCCAAAACACAGGTTTGCATCCCTATCTTGGCTAGCAGCCATTGATGGACCTATCTTCCATGAACTGTCCTTAGTGAAGATGGTGGCACCTGACAACTCTGCCCTGTACTGACACCATCAGTGGAGAGGAAAAATCCAATCTCTTAAAATACAAATTTAATCTAATCCAGTAAAGCAAACACTTTTATGCTCTAATCATAATTATATAGTTTTGTAGCATCTCCAGAGTGTGAAGTTAAGGTTATCTGAATACCTCAACTGTGCATTTCCATACTTTAATAAATTTAGATTTGTTTAAAATTTGTTTAACTGGGTTTGCAATATTTCTTTGGGGGAAATTACAACATGCCTATAATATTTTTATGCTTAACTCCCGTTATATATAAAAACAGGAATTAAGAGTATGTGTGTGTATTATAATTTCCTTTGTCCTCCTCATCAATTTCTATGGATGCTTTCTGAGTGAATTGTAGTTTTATGAATTCAAATCCCCTGTACTCAACATTTTTTTTCAAATAAAATACATTTTTCTATCTAATGTTGTCCATATAAAATACAGAAATAAAAATATATATGGTAACATTATGAGCAAGTATTATACAATTATTGTGAAATGTATATTGATTTCTATAAGTATCTCTCTTTATGCCTTTATCTTTCTTATTTAGACATATTAAAATAACCTTACCAGAGCCACTATGATGTGTACATGGTTAAACAGAGTAACCAAATGATATTTTTGCTCTTACCCTCATCCTCTTTCACTCTGCTATACTATTCACACCCTTACCCCCGCCTACCACTCTCCCCAGTTCTATATTTTACAACTGTAATTTGGATGGTGTTTGAGGGCAGGGATCAGGACTTTGTCTTCTCTGAAGTGCCTCTGGGTGCTATAAAATTCCTATATCATAGTAATAATAGTTTACCTTCCAAGCGCTCAGTCCTGCTCTAATATAAATCAATGGCAGAATTTCCAGTTATATCAGTGTGGCAGGATCAGGCCCCAAGGGATTAAGGCATAAATTGAGCATTACAGAAAATAGCTGTAGTTTATGACCATGTAACTAACATGTCTAAATCCTGACTATACTAAATAAAATGTGAATAAGGTGCTGGAACTTGTAGAATACAGTCAAACCTTGGAGTATGTTGGGTATTTTGTAAATCAAGTAAAACTGAACACTGCCCTAAACTACTTCTAGCCATAAGTTTGGATTTTCTTTTTTAAAAGAAATCTTTCAGTGGTGAAATAAGGGAACTAATCCTTAACAGTAAGGAAACTGGGGTATTGTGAATATATATTCTTGGCTAATGCATGTCAGTGTTGTAACGTTTGATTGTACAAATGTCATTTCTCATTAAGCTTTACAAAACATTGCTACTGACTCAACCGCCATAAGACATGACACTCTAGTGTGACAGCCAGAAAATCTGGAAAAACTGTACCTCTAAAATCATGATGGGCCAAAATCAGAAGTTACATCAGTGGGGATTTTATTGGTTGTAAGTAGGCATATCTTAATTGTCCAGGCAGCAGAAAGTCCAGATGATATGGGGGGAGGGAGAGCGAATGGCCCAGGATAGAAGACTATGGAGATCTGTTGTTGGTGGCCCATACCCCAGTTGGGGTGACGGGCATGAATGAATGAATGAATGAGATGAGGGGGGGGACAGCAGGAAAGTATAACAGAAAATGGAAGGTTCCTGGTAATGAACCTTTAGAGGAACCTTAAATGAGTTTCAAGTTTGAAATGAAACCTGAACCCATTTTTATGTGACTTTAAGTTTTAAAAGGACATTTATACAACTCTATTATGGCTTGGAATGTCAAAGAGAAGGATTGCCCCCATTGTCACTTACGTTAGATAACTGTGAACAATATTTTGTATAAAGTTGTGATGTAAAAGTGGGTTGATATTAATAACTATAGTTTGTTTACTAAGGGCTTGACCCTTATAATTAATTAAAGAAGATTTAAAATGTTCTACCCCACTCTTTTCTTTTATATTTGTATTTACTATTCTTGGTTTTAATTCCATGTTAGTAATACATAAATGAAAAGGTAAAATATACTTGCTAAGGAGGCAGAAGGGGCAAGGTTTTAGCAGTGAAAAGCAAACATGAGGATGTAGGAAGTTGTAAGATAGACTAGAAGGCTCTGCACATATGTTTTGTACCTTCCTACCCTCCTGCTTTGTGTTTCCTTCTGAAACCTCATTCTTAGTCTATCTCAGCATGTAAGTTATTCTCTCACTATCCTGCCCACCATGCAAAATACAGTAGAACCTCAGAGTTACGAACATCTTGGAAATGGAGGTTGTCAATAACTCTGAAATGTTCACAACTCTGAGCAAATGTTATGCTTGTTCTTTCAAAAGTTTACAACTGAACATTGACTTAATACAGCCTTGAAACTTTACTATGCAGAAGAAAAATGCTGCTTTCCCTTTGTTTTTAGTAGTTTACATTTAACACAGTATTGTGCTTTTTTGTTGCTGGTGCCTGATTACATGCGTCTGGTTCCAAGTGAGTGGTGTGGTTGACCATTCAGTTCGTAACTCTGGTGTTTGTAACTCTGAGGTTCTACTGTTCAATGTAGGTTGCCTCTGAATTTGATCCATTCCATCTGTAACAGGGAAGGTAGTGTTGAGGCAATATTATTTAGATTAGAACACTATTGCACTCCCCCTTCTTTCCGCACCTCTCAGCTTAACTCCTTGCTGAAGTACAGGCCAGAGATCTGTCCTAACAGAAAGCATTACACAGAGTTAAACCTCAGGGCTATTGTATGTAAAATCTCTGATAAGTAGGTGTTAATAGTTCTGAGTGACCTGAAAAGAGAGAGTAGGGTACAGGTTCTTATGTCTACACTAATTACTCCAATTTTACAGAATTCAATTTTTGGAAACAGATTGTATAAAGTTGAGTGCATGAGGCCACACTAAGCACATTAATTCGGCAGTGTGCATCCATAGTACCGAGGCTAGCGTCGACTTCCGGAGTGTTGCACTGTGGGAAGCTATCCCATAGTTCCTGCAGTCTCCCCCGCCCATTGGAATTCTGGGTTGAGATCCCAATGCCTGATGGGGCAAAAAACATCATCGCGGTTGGTTCTGGGTACATGTCGTCAGGCCCCCCCCCCTTCCTCCCTCCCTCCGTGAAAGCAACGGTTGACAACCGTTTTGCGCCTTTTTTCCTGGGTTACCTATACAGATGCCATACCACGGCAAGCATGGAGCCCGCTCAGCTCAACGCAGCAGTCATTAACATTGTAAACACCTCGCGCATTATCATGCAGTTTATGCTGAACCAGAACCTGCAAAACCAGGTGAGGAGGAGGCGGCCACACGGCAACGAGAGTGATGAGGACATGGACACACAATTCTCCCAAACCACGGGCCACAGCGCTTTGGAGATCATGGTGTTAATGGGGCAGGTTCATGCCATGGAACGCTGATTCTGGGCCCGGGAAATGAGCACAGACAGGTGAGACCGCATAGTGTTGCAGGTGTGGGACGATTCCCAGTGGCTGCAAAACTTTTGTATGCATAGGGCCACTTTCATGGAACTTTGTGACTTGCTTTCCCCTGCCCTGAAGCACCAGAATACAAAGATGAGAGCAGCCCTCACAGTTGAGAAGTGAGTGGCGATAACCCTGTGGAAACTTGCAACACCAGACAGCTACCGGTCAGTCAGGAATCAATTTGGAGTGGGCAAATCTACTGTGGGGACTGCTGTGATGCAAGTAGCCAACACAATTACTGAGCTGCTGCTACCAAAGGTAGTGACTCTGGGACATGTGCAGGTCATATTTGATGGATTTGCTGCAATGGGATTCCCTAACTGTGGTAGGGCGATAGATGGAAACTATATCCCTATCTTGGCACCAGAGCACCAGGGCAGCCAGTACGTAACCTGCAAGGGGTACTTTTCAATGGTGCTGCAAGCACTGGTGGATCATAAGGGACATTTCACCAACATCAACATGGGATGGCTGGGAAGGGTTCATGACGCTCGTGTCTTCAGGAACATTAATCTGTTTAAACGGCTGCAGCAAGGGATTTACTTCCCAGACCAGAAAATAACTGTTGAGGATGTTGAAATGCCTATAGTTATCCCTGGGGACCCAGCCTACCCCTTAATGCCATGGCTCATGAATCCATATACAGGCAGCCTAGACAGTAGTCAGGAGCTGTTCAACTATAGGCTGAGCAAGTGAAGAATGGTGGTAGAATGTGCATTTGGATGTTTAAAGGGTCACTGGCGCACTTTACTGACTCGCTCAGACCTCAGCCAAACCAATATTCCCATTGTTATTGCTGCTTGCTGTGTACTCCACAATCTCTGTGAGAGTAAGGGGGAGACATTTATGGCGGGATGGGAGGTTGAGGCAAATCGCCTGGCCGCTGATTACACACAGCCAGACACCAGGGCGATTAGAAGAGCACACCAGGAAGCGCTGCGCATCAGAGAAGCTTTGAAAACCAGTTTCATGACTGGCCAGGCTACGGTGTGAGAGTTCTGTTTGTTTCTCCTTGACGAAAACCTTCCCCCTTGATTGACTCATTCCCTGTAAGCCTTTAACTTCTATTTATAGCCTTTTCCCCATCTTAGTTCCTATTGGCTCAGTTTTCAAATGGTAATTATGTGTGGAACCCACAAGATTCCTTGCCCATCATGGAATGGTTTCAGAAACAGCTACTCAGCATGCCTAGAAACTGCCACACCCTATTCTGGATGTTTCTGGACCCTCCTAGATGAGTTACTCCACAGAGACACAGCACATTCTATACTAAAGTCCATCCTCTGCCCCAATTCTGGACCTGCCAGAGAACCAAAAAATCAGTTATTGACCTAGTACTACACACTATGCCTCTTCCATGATTCTTGTTTGTTTGTTTCTGTTTTGTTTGTCATATTATTTTAAATGTAAGAGAAGGAACAACAGAATATGATTATTAATTAATTAATTTATTAATGGTAGCCCTGGCCAAGATTGGGGCACCAGTGTGCTGGAACTGTACAAACATATAGTGGCAGACGCTTCCTTCCCTGAAGAGCTTATTAAATAGATAAGACAAAGGCTTGGAGGAAAGGAAACATTAGAATACCTGCTTTACAACCAGAGAGAGATGAGTTAAAAGGAGCAAGGGAAGGGGAGAGACAAAGGGAGATGGGGAAAGGAAGGAAGAGACAGAAGAGGAAGGGAAAGATGGAGAGAAGAGGGAGTGAGGTTGGGGGAATAGTCATGGAGGGGGCAGGAGGAGGTTAGAACAAACAGCCTATCAGCTACAGATAATAATGCCCCAGGTCTAAACTAAAGAAATCAATATGTGATAACATCACAAATGTCAAGGGGATGTGAAGCTGGGAGAAAGGTTCCTCCCCAAGGATCTGGCCTACATCCTGGGGAGTGGAAAAGGGCTGTTCTGCCCCTCGTGCTGCACTTCTTACTCTGGCTGCTAGGTGCTTGTTCTGTCCCTGGGAATTTTACCTCCCTCTGAGCCCACAAGACCTGGAGGAAGGGACATGTAATCCCCACTCCCCTAATCTGGTCCAGCTCCTGTAGAGGGTGAAAGGGGATTTCCCCCATAGCCCATGGTGCTGCTGTATAGCTGTTACAGAGGATGCTGGGGGAGTCCTTCTGGCTCTAGGGGTTTTCAGGGGGGAAAGGAACTTGATAGATGGTGATGTTAAAGGCAGAAGATGTACTGCTTCCAGTGAAGACACTTATTTATTTAGTATTTATAGCACTCTACCTGAGCTGTTGAATACATTTATCTTTCATAGGTAGCAGTGGTTCAAAGAAAGGAAAGATTTATGATCTGAAGAAATATTGACACTTTTTGATTCACAGAGCTTCTACATGCTTAGTGCAGTGAGGAAAAAATTGGACACACTTGGTTGTGACAATGCTCAGTGAGATTTTCTCACACAAAATATCAAATGTCAGATGTGCTCTATCTGTGCTAGAGGGCAGAGAAATATAGATGAGGTCAAACGCTCAATGTGTGCGGTATGACATTTCATAGCATTTCCTTTCACACTTGCTACATTTTGTAGCATTTTAAACTACTCAGAAAAATTATGTGACATTTCTAACGTCATTAAAGAAAAACTTTGAACATAGGGATTTTCAATTAATTATGCTGCCTCTAAAATCAGTGAGACAGAAGAGTGTCTCCCAAACACCACATCAGTGTGTATCAGGAATAAAGGCCAGGAATTGCAATGGGCAGATACTTGAAATATGACTTTCATTTCATGAACCTTGATAACTGCAGGAGCATGAATTTTTGATATAATAGATATGCTTATGCCTGCTCATGCTCAGGAAGGGAAGTTAAAGACCTTTTTCTCTAAGCAAATAAATCATAATCTCTGCTTCAAGTACATTGTTTTGTGACTCTGTAGAGAGGAGATGGTAACTGTCAGAAAAGTCAAAATGTATTGTCATAAATGATTGTTTAAAACAATTCTACAAAATATTGTGGTGAGAACTGCTCAATTTTTCCTTTTCAACTTTTTTTAACATTTTCCTCAATTTATGAAGGTGTTAACATTAAAGAAGCAGCTGGACAACCACTGACATAAAAAATTCAGAATCCACATAAATTATGAGGAACAGGAAGAGAGGAGTGGCAGAGGTGAAGCAACTAAAAACCTTTCACAGACAGTCAGCGTTTGTGAGTAATTTACATGCAAGTCTGCTGTGCATTCTTGTTAGACATTTTTTACAATGGAATGGCAATGGAAAAATGCAGTGATTTAGGGGGTGTGGTTGGACTGGGATTTTTTTTCCCAGTTTTTAGAAAAAATGTATGTTTTTCTTTTTATATATGTAGACTCATGAACTTTCAGGTCAGAAGGGATCATCATAATTATCTAATCTGACCTGCACATTACAGGCAGCAGAACCTCACCCACCCACTCCTGAAATATACCCCTAAACTCTGGCTGAGTTACTGGAGTCCTCAAATCATGGTTTAAAGACTTCGAGTTACAGAGAATTCATCATTTACACTCAGGCCCACTGACAGCAGTTCCGGGCCCAGGGCAGAACAGTCAGTGGGCCCCCCACACACCCACAAACTGTGTCTGACCTGACATTTGGGTGGTGCTGCCCCTGCGCTGGCTGGTGCCCAGCAAGCTGCTGGCTGGGCTGCTGGGTGCACTCTTCTGGCACGGCCAGGGCTTCCACATGCCCACCCAGTAGGGTTGCCAACTCTCTTATCGTGCAAACCCAAAGACCCTTGCCCTGCCCCTGCCCCACCCCTTCCCTGAGACCACGCCCCTGTCCCACCACTTCTCCAAGGCCCTGCACCTGCTCACTCCATCCCCCCTCCCTCCATCACTCGCTCTCCTCCACCCTCACTCACCTTCACCAGGCTGCGGCAGGGGGTTGGAGTGCAGGCTCTGAGGGGGGTGGGAGTGTTTGGGTGTGAGAGGTGGTCTGGGGTGTGGGCTCTGGGAGGGAGTTTTGGTGTGGGAGGGGGTGTGGGGTACGGGCTCTGGGAGGGAATTTGGGTGCAGGAGGGGTCTGGGAGGAAGTTTGGGTGTGGGGTCCAAGCTCTAGGCTGGGGCAGGGGGTTGGGGTGCAGGAGAGGGTCAAGGGGCCAGTGCTTACCTTGGGGGGCTCCTGAAAGCGACTGGCACACCCCTCTGGCAGTGGCTTCTAGGTGGAGCGCCCAGGGGTTCTCCGCATGCTGCTGCCCACAGGCACTACCCTTGCAGCTCCCATTGGCCAGAGTTCCTGGGCTGTGTGCTGAGACCCCCCTACTGCTCCCCTCTGCCCCCCAGGGACTGCAGGGACGTGCCAGCCACTTCCAGGAGCAGCACAGAGCGAGGGCAAGCAGGAAGCCTGTCTTAGCCCCACTGCGTTGCTCTCAGCAGTTGCCGGGGCCCCTTGGGCCTTTTTAAATCACCCAGCCCCCATGGCAATTGCCCCATTTGCCCCCCCCCATCAGCGGGCCTGTTTACACTAATTTAAACCGGCAAGTGACCTGTGCCCCATGCTGCAGGGGAAGGCAAAAAAAACCCCAGGGTCTCTGACAATCTGACCTGGGGAAAATTCCTTCCTGACCCCAAATAGGGTGATCAGTTAGACTCTGAGCATGTAGACAAGACCCACTAGGCAGATATACCCGGGAAAGAATTCTCTGTAGTAACTCAGAGCTGTCCCCAGCTAGTGTCCCATCACCAGATGTTGGGGATTTTTGCTACTGGCAGTCACCAAGGGGCCACATGCCATCATACAGTGTCCCATCATACCATCCCTCCATAAAGTTATCAAGCACAGTCTTGAAACCAGTTAGGATTTTTCCCTCTATTACTCCAGTTGGAAGGCTGTTTCAGAACTTTACACTTCTGATAGTTAGAAATCTTCATCTAATTTCGAGCCTAAACTGGTTGATGGACAATTTATATCCATTTGTTCTTGTGTCCACATTGGTGCTTAACTAGAGAGCATTCAGCCTTCTTTTGGTTAGGCTAAACAAGCCAAGCTCTTTGAGTCTCCTTTCATAAGGTAGGTTTTTCATTCCATGGACCATCCTAGCAGCCATTCTCTTTGGCAGTTTCAGTTTGAGTTCATCTTTCATAAACATGGGAGACTAGAACTGCACACTGTATTCCAGATGAGGTCTCACCAGTGCCTCATATAATGATACTAACATTTCCCTGTCTCTATTGGAAACACTTCGTCTGATGCATCCTAGAACTGAATTAGCCTTTTTTTGTGGATGCATCACATTGTTGGCTCATAGTCATCCTGTGATCAACCAATACACCCAGGTCTTTCGCCTCCTCTGTCACTTCCAATGGATAAGTCCGCAGTTTATAGCAAAACTTGTTGTTGTTAGTCCTTAAATGCATGACCTTGCACTTTGCACTATTAAATTTCATCCCATTTCTAATACTTCAGTTTATAAGGTCATCCAGATCTTCTTTTAGGATATTATGGTCCTCACCTGTATTGGCAATACCTCCCAACTTTGTGTCATCCAGAAATTTTATTAGTGCACATTCATTTTTGTACCAAAGTCAGTAATAAAAATGTTAAATAAGATTAGTTCCTTATCCACCTTTAAATTCTTATATTATTCCCCATCTTCTCCAATTTAACTAATAATTTCCCATATCCAGGTAGATTAGATCTACGTCATTTCTTTTGTCTAAAAAATCAGTTATCTTCTCAAAGAAGATGATCAGTTTGGTCAGGCACGATCTACCTTTTGTAAAACCATGTTTTATTTTATCCCAATTACTTTTCACATCTATGTTTTTAAATACTTTCTCTTTCAAAATTTGTTCCAAGACCTCACATACAATAGAGGTAAAACTAACAGGTCCGTAGTTTCTCAGATCATTTTTTTCACCCTTTCTTAAAAATAGGAGCTATATTAACAATTCATAGGATACAACCCTGAGTTTACAGCTTCATTAAAAATCCTTGCTATTGGGATTACAATTTCACATGCCAGTTCTTTTAATATTCTTTGATAGAGATTATCCAGGACCCCCTATTTAGTCCCATTAAACTGTTTCAGTTTGACTTCCACCTCAGATGTAGTAATTTCTACCTCCATATTGTCATTACCATTAGCCACCCGGCCCTACCCCTAAACTCTTCATTAGTCTTATTAAAAACTGAAGCAAAGTATTTGTTTAGGTGTTGGGCCATGCCTGGATTACTTTTTAATCTCTACCTCATCTTCAGTGCTTCATGGTCCCACTTCTTCTTTCCTTGTTTTCTTCTTATTTATATGACTGTAAAACCTTTTACTATTGGTTTGAATTCCCTTGGCAAAGTCCAACTCTGCTTGGCTTTTGGCAGTTCTCACTATATCCCTACATTTTCTGACCTCCAAGAGGTAGCTTTCTTTGCTGATCCCCTCCATCTTCCATTCCTTGTAAACTTTCTGCTTTCTCTTAATCACCTGTTTGAGATGCTTGCTCATCTAGCTTGGTCTGAAGCCCTTCCCTATGAATTTTTTTCCCTTGCTTGGGATGCAGGGTTCAGATAGCTTCTGCAACTTTGACCTAAAGTAATTCCAAGCCTCCTCCACATTCAATGGATTCTTTCCTGCTCCCACGAGGATCCTTTTCAGCCTTAGGGTTTGGGGGATAGTTCCGTGGTTTGAGCATTGACCTGTTAAACCCAGGGTTGTGAGTTCAATCCATAAGGGGTCTATTTAGGGAACTGGGGTAAAAACCTGCCTGGGGATTGGTCCTGCTTTGAATATGAGGTTTGACTACATGACCTCCTGAGATCCCTTCCAACCCCTGATATTCTATATGTTCACATTCCATATCATAGCAGACAGCACACCCTTCTGTTCTCCAGATCTTTAAAAGGCTTATGGCAGTTTTTTTTCAGTTCTACAGGGATTAATGCCAGTCTCTTGGTCAACAACAACAACAAAGAAAACAACCAAAGACCCAAAGAAACACCAAAACAAAACCAGAACACCACACCCCCAAACTCCCTTACAAACTCCCATTCAAACTCCCCTGTTTACAGCTCTGTTTGCTGCTCCTATGCTCTGGCTGTCTCTTTGGCTGCCTTTATGGCCCCCTAATCAGGAAAGTCCTGCCTCCCTAACCAGAGCTGTGCTTGTCTCACAGCACACTCACCCCTACTAGCCTCTACAAACTGAAGAAAGGGGGAAAAAACCACACAAGACAGAAAAAACACACAACACCCACAAAAAAACTCACTGTCGCTAAGGACCAGAGATTTGCTCCTCCCTTCTCCTCCAACAGAACTCCCACTCAAACTCCTCCCATTTACAGCTCTGTTTGCTGTTTCCAAGATTTAATCCAGCATGGGGGCTGGCTGTGATGGCTGTTCTAGCAATCCGCTGTATCCATCCAAACTAGGAATGGGAAGCCAGCCTGACAGATGATGTGTGTCTAATTGATCACTCAGTTAGGGGGTCAGGAAGGAATTTTTTCTCACATAGGCCAATTGGCAGAGGACCAGGAGGTTTTTTACTTTCTCAAACCACTTTCCAGTCACAGTGGGTTAAGTAGGAATGTGCTTAATTCCTAAATAAGGTGCTGGGGTGGAGTTGTTTATTTCTTGCAACTTGTGGCTGGTTTCTAGTGCAGTTAAGATAATACAATGAATAGTTCCCAGAGGTAAAATACCTGGGATTTTGGTGATGGGTCTTGGGTTTATGTGTAAGGTTAGACTCTTTGGCCTCCAGGCTGAGGTCCCTACTCGACTGCACTCTCTATCCCCTGTGTGTGGGGTAGGGTGCTAGAACTCAGAGCTAAGTCCTGAGGAAAGTGTACCCTGCATTACAGGTTATATGGTAAGGAGCCCTGTAATCCCCACACTGGAACCAGTTAATTATCTGGTATGGGAAAGAGTGGTTTATGGATAGGTAGCATTCATCCCCTGTGTTAAAGTTTTACAAAAGTTGTGACCTGCCACTTAATACAATGCATGTGTCTGTCCTCATTTTGCCATTGGGCCCACATCAATTTAGACTCAGCAAAGCCCTTAAAGGTGTGATTAAAGAAGCCATCTTTTGGATTAGATATAAAATTGATTACTTTCATCTTTAAAAATCTTGTGTCACTTTTGCAGTTCTAATGGTATTAATCCCAGTGTCTTGCCAAGTTCCAACTTGGATAATTGCATTTTGTCAGTATAAATTCTTTATAGTTAAAAATTGATAAATTATTTAGTCTCTCTCTCTTTCTCGCAAAAAAAAATATGATAGCACTGGAGATAGCTGTATTTTAATAATGTGTTTGATGTTAACCCTTTTTATATAGACTCAAATCTTGTTGCTAAATATACTCTCATTGACTTCAATGGGATCAGCTTTATGTCACTTCAGGATGCTCCCGGAAGCAAAGAATTCTCTGAATATAAGGTACTGTTATAATGCATAAAATAAAGGCTTGAGAAATCATGATTTTAAGCAGACATTGAACATTGAATAAAATATACAGCTAGCAGCTTATTAGTACAATGTCTGTGACGCACTGGATCTCCTCACAGAGCAATTAAAAGCGTCTTTTCTTATGGCCAGATTCTCTAACCTGTTATGCTTCCTTTGGGCCACTCAGGCAGTGTTCGGACCACACTCAAGCAGTACACAGGCTGCTAATGGCCAGAAAAGAATCCCCCTGTCAGAGGGCAACTCTGTGCTGGACCTGAGTGCTGCTCTCTTGTTGTAAGAGGTGTGTTTTAGGTGGGAGGGCTTGGCAGGGACATGGAGGAGCAATGATCCGTAGGCCCATCCTCTCCTGGCACAGAGCCATTAAAGGCCTCCATACCACTGGGAGATCTACAAGCAGCCTGCTGCAGCTTGAAGTCTCTTTGGGGCTGAGCTAAGGACCAGAGAGCCATAACTAGCTCCATGGTGCCTGTCCCCCAATGTTACCCGGGGTTCTTTCAACACAAAGCTCTTGGTAACTTTTAGGTGGTGTCAGGAAATAATTCAGGGGAGACTTGGCCGTCCGACCGATAGATGGCTGGCACAAACGGGACAACACAAGAGTGCTTTCACTTAAAGCTAAACTTTACTTAGTCTCAAGCACTTACACATGTCTGCAACAAGTTAGTAAATCACCCCCAACCCTTGATAATTACCAAAGCTGAGTGTGGCTCTTGAGTGACACAGTGGCAGCCTTCCGGTGGCAAAATCTTCTATCTGCCAGTGGGGAACGCAAGATGTATCCAGAGGGAGAGTCCAAAAAGAGTCCAAAAGAGTCCCCAAATGAGTCCAACTATCTCAAGCTTTTTTCCCCTTATTTATACATTAGTAATAGAATGACATGTCCCTTAAAGAAAACTTGTTAAGTAAGCAGTTTCAATGGTCAAGAAAGAGGTTCCTTCTGATTATTGATTAACCAGGTGTGGGTTTTTCCAGAGTTTGCAGCCTTGAGACCCCAATAGACATTCCTGGGGCACATCCTGCTCTTTTAAAATGCATGTATCAGCAACTTCAACACAATTCTTATCAGGAAGGACATGGGGTCAAGCTGCCCTTTCTGTGGCACCCCAAACCCCCTCCTCTCCTGCCTTGGTCAAGCTGAGACTGCTTAATAGGTTGCTTTTAACCAGGGGCGGCTCTAGGCACCAGCAAAACAAGCTGGTGCCTAGGGCGGCAAAATCTAGGGGGCGTCCCCTGCGGTCGGGGGGGGCGGCAGGCTGGGCCGGCGGACCTGCCGCAGTCATGACTGCGGCAGGTCCACCGGAGCCCCGGGACGACTGGACCTGCCGCAGGCATGACTGCGGATGGGGCGCTCGTCCCGCGGCTCAGCTGGACCTCCCGCAGGCATGACTGCGGCAGCTCAAGTGGAGCCGCCGGACCCGCAAACTGTCCGCAGCCACGGGAGGTCCAGCCGAGCCACGCGGGACCAGCGGTCCCTCTGCAGTCATGCCCGTGGGAGGTCCGCTGCTCCCGCGGCTCCGGGGCGCCTCCCGCGCATGACTGCTTCGGGCGGCTAAAAACGTAGAGCCGCCCCTGCTTTTAACAATAAGCCATAGTGGTTTCAGGCACTTTACTGGTTTGCCAAAATCTCCCCGTACACCAACTTCCGTTCTTTCTTGTGTCAAGCAGTGCTCTGGCACAGAAGGGAATCTAGAATTTTCAGCCTTATGGTACTTTTAACAGCATTTTTCATTTTTGATTAATGTGAGATCTTCAGAACAATGAAGATTTGATTATTTGAAACATCTGTTTTTTAAAGATACTTCTTTGGGTCTTGATCTTAGACACTTAAGCATGTGAATAACTTCACACCCATGAATAATCCAACTGAAGCCAATGGGACTACTCTACATAAGTATTTGCAGATGTAGTGTGCTGATCAAGCTGCTGACTACAGCTATGTTTTTTTGTTGTTGTTTGTTTTAAGTTCTTAATTTTCTCAGTTTTTACTCTTCTTTGGAAGGTCAGCAACAAAAGAGAATTTTCAAATACATAGTGAATTATGAGGAAAGAAAACGCATTGTGAAATTTTGTGGTGGAAACACATTTGTCATTAATTTTCAAATTTCAAATAAATTATATTTTTTTTAAACTTTTGTTGGCAAAAAAAAATTCAAATAAATTATATATTTTTTAAACTTTTGTTGGCAAAACTGCATTGGCTCATGCTAAACTTTAAAACTTCTCCTGGAAATGGTGTGGGAGTTTTGTTTCCTTCTCCATCTCACTAAAAAAAACCCTCTCCAAAGTCAAAAAAATTCATTGGTTTAACATTTCATGTCCCATATCACAGTCAAAGTGCAAAGAGCAGAAAACACCCATGGGTCAGCTGCTGGGGATTTCTCCTCAGCAGGCTTAGAGTCTGTGTAGGTGCTTACTCCACCTTAGTCCTTTCAGCCCTCAGTGTAGGAGTTATTACAATGGCATGTATAGCATTCTCTAGACTTATTCTCAGAAACAGTTAAATCATTGTGACTAAAAATTTTGAAAAAACAAATTCAGCCTGAGACAAATGCTCAATATGTAGCATTTCAACCCAAGCAGTTAAAGTTTAGTCAAGTTATAAGCAGTGGAAAGTGAGGTCTTATAATGGGAAGTGTCTTGCACCTTTAATCATAGGTGGCAATACCAGCTGTACCTAAAATACCATCTGTACCTGGTCCATCCAAAATAAAAATGTTTGTAAAGAGTTTGTATGATACCTCTGGATAAAGTGGAATCAGT
Source organism: Mauremys reevesii (assembly GCF_016161935.1). Lineage (NCBI taxonomy): Eukaryota > Metazoa > Chordata > Testudines > Geoemydidae > Mauremys > Mauremys reevesii. Next base: position 73,353,052 of record NC_052627.1, on the reverse strand, counting down.
AACTGCATTAACATCATTCAGATGTACCAGTTCAGAATTGGTCGATTCTGACAAATATATACGTCTCTATTGTTTTTGCAGAGTGTGTGTTAGAAGTTGTTGGCTTGAGTTCCGTAGCTTACCAAAAACACACATTTGTAAGATACACAAGCATAGAACCATATAATATAAGAAACTTTCTGAGCATGCAACCAAATGTATGTCCCTGGTAAGATAATACTTTCTAACAGCCTGATCCTGCAAACTACCGGATTATCTTTGTGAGTCTTCCTAAGTGTGAACTGCAGAGTAGTGTGAACTACTTCATTCCATGGAGGGTAGGAGGTCCTTGGAACCAGAAAACTCTTGAGTATAAAAACTGTTTCTTGTCTCCTATATGGGAAAAATTCACATAGGGTAGCATATGGCACATAACTTCCTATAATTTCTTTTCTTTTCATATGCATTATAAACTTGTTCCCATTACAATGAATGTCAAGAGACTGACTTTCAAAGTAGATGAATCGTTTTAAACAATCTTTTTAAACCTTTATTCTGGCATAAAGTCAATGTTTTTCAAATATAGCAGAGGCTGGAAAATGAATATACAGCTACCAGTTCATTAGTAAAGTCTGTATGAAGACAGCTTATCTCTGAAACTGTCAAGCTGCAAAGATCATAGATACAGAGTTCTGTACAATAGGTTCTAGCTGTTTTTCTAGTTTCCAGACGAGAGGGGGGAGGGAGACACTTTACCCTTTACCTGAGTGATCCGTGTAACAACTTATAATTTCAAACAATATGAAGCTGTTGGTTCTATATGTCAAAATATAACTTTCTTCTCCTGGTTTTGTCAGGCAAAGTAACAAAATACTCTACTTATCTGGAAAATTGTCTTCTTGACAGAAGCAGAGACATTAAATTTACAAACACTAACCTTACCCACTTGTTTAACAATTGTCAAATGTATGCAAAGTATTTAGGATTGAATCCTCTTTTAAGCCCTGATCCAAAGTTCAGTGAAGTCTGTGGGAGTCTTTCCATCGACTTCACTGGGGTTTGAGTCAGGCCCGTAGAGTTCAGTTGATTATCAAGGCTCTTACAGTTAGGTGCTGATTAGAAAACAGGAATTCTGTTTCACAAACAATTCAGTGTTTTGGAATGAGTTTTTGTTCTGTGGCAGAATGAAAAGGAGACCTTTTGAAATTTTTCATGAGGGAAAAAAAATAAGAGAGACCAATAGCCAATATTGCAACAATTAGGGCACTTATATGGGGTGTCGAGACCCAGGTTCAAGCCCTGCTCTGCCTCAAAAGGAGCAGATATTTGAACCTTTAACATATCAACACTGCCCCACAGTTTGGATTACAAGGATGTGAATAACAGTGCACAATAAAATGCTGCATTGCAACTCCCCTGTGTGGATGCTGTGGGTGTGAACTAAAACTATCCTAGTTTGAATAAATGTAATCCTCTTTGAAGACAATTACATTTATTCGAACTAAGAATCTTTTAGTTCGCACCTGCAGCATTCAGATGGGGGAGTTGCAATGCAACACTTCGTGCGCACTGCTATTCATACTCCTGTAGTCCGAACTGCAGAGCAGTGTAGATGTGCCCTAGATCTCCCACATCTCAGATTCGATCACTAACCAACAAGCTAGTGTCAGTCTCAACCATTGGAACTTTTCCACTTTGCATAAAGAATTTTATATATTCATTGGGCCAGAGAGAGACTGAGTCTATATTCCAGTCGTTATGGCACTCACCTGGAACATGGAAGACAGGTGCAAGTTGCTGCTCTGAATCAGGCAAAACAGGGACTAGAAGCAGGTTCTCCTACTGCCCATATGAGTACCCGAACCACCAAGCTATTGGCTACTTAGGATGTCTCTTGCTGTCTCTCCCAGTCTCCCTTTGTTTTTGACCAGAATCTTTCTTGACAAATCAGCATTTTTCGCTGAAAAACATTTTAGTCATAACTTCCAACGTATGGCCCATTTAGCAAATGTTAAAGAAAAATCATGCTTCCACAACCTTAGGCACCAAATCAGCTGCTTCCCAATCTTCTGATTTGAGAGAAGGGCAGACTAGGCCTTGCCATGATTTGAAGCTCCTTCCTCTTTGTGGTTGCTAATTTCCTTCAGAGTTCCCTAGCACCCCTTTAGTTTTTATGGGGCTCACCTGTCCTTGTGGCTTAGTGTAGAGCCAATTGCAGTGGGAAAATGAGAGTTTACATTTGCCTTTGGCCTGTTTCTCTACAGGATCAGGCCTTCTCTCCATTCCAAAGGCTGAAGATGAGGTGAGCAGATGAGGTGATGACCTAGTGAAGGGCAGAAGATGCAACTAGATTCCCACAGAAGAGAACAGTTTGTAAGGAAAACCTGGGGACTGATGGGAAATGGCTAGGGAAAGAAGGAAAAATAGCCTGTGAAGGCAGGGGGAGGGAAGTTCCCTCGTAGGTGTGAGAATTTCGGAACTCAGATCTCCAAAAAACATTTCAGAGTTAGTTTGTGGCCATCCATGATGGGGCTTAACTCTCGTCACCTGCAAGGCAAGGGAAAGGACCCAATTAGTCATGCTTTGCATTAACTAATTGCCCTCTGGCAAGAGAAAGCAGAGGTAGGCCTTATAAGTAGACTGAGGGAGCTCAGTTGGAGAGTCTGCAGAGAAGACTTCTTTGTGGTGGAAAGAAGCCCTGGGATGGGGTTTAAGCATACTGATAACAGCAGAAAAACACCACAGGAGCAGATTTGGTTAGATCCAATAAGGGAACAACACTGAAGCCTGAGAGGGGTGGAAGGGCTGTTAGTTTGAAGATTTGTTTAAACTTTTATTTGGACTTGTGTGTGCTACCCCAGAAGGGGTTTATATTGCTACCTGACCTGGCTGGAGACCCAAGCTACAGCACACCCAGACAGGGTGTTGAGAGAAGTTGCAAATATAAGGAAGATCCCAACAGAATGCCATAAATGATGACCCCCTGAAATGCTGTATCCAGGCATGACGAGGTACCACTGAGTTGAGGATGTGCACTTGCACTATCTGATTGAGATCAATAATCATTTCATGAGAACCACCATGAACCCCCAGTGCAAATTTCAGCACACTAATGTTTTATCCCACCTTTGAACAAGAAATCTAAAGGTCTCCTTGTTGTTCCTATACAGTATTTCTCACATTGATTTCCAGTGCAAGACGTTAGACCTCTGATAGTATCATTGGTAAGTAGCACTATGTATTAGATTCTGAATTTTTAAGCCATAGAGGGGGGAGAGAGATTTTCAACAGGTCTTTCTCTCATCATAATGCATTTGGAAAATGTAGCTGTGTTTAATTATCCTCAGATTTCATTTCTCTCTGTCTGAAAAATCCAGTGTTCTATAGTTTTATAAACATTTTTGGAGTCTAAAAACAACCTAAACAATCATATACATATGCATCTAGATGTATTTATCTCTTTGTTTACAATCTGAAAATCAAAATAAATGGAATATAATTCCAAGGTCAATAAGTAAGGTGCACTAAGCTCATATACAAAAGGAAAAAAAAATCAGAACTGATCACATGAAAGAATGCATATATAATCTTGGGACAGTTTCTCATTCTACAAACATACATTACCAAGAATCTAAAGGACCGATACTGCAGTCCTCAGAAGTGGATTAATAGAAACATAGATGCAATGTATGTTATGTATTAAGTTAATGAGCTTACAAAATAACCTAAAGATGATACATTCCCTTTCCTCAGTAATAACTCCTTATAAAATATTTCATAAAGTTACTCTTGTGAAGTGGATCACATATTGCAATCATTTTCAAATTAACATGCAAAAGGTCAATTCTAATTGGCGTTCACTTGTATATGACAGTGAACAATACTGACTGCATTACTTACTGGATCAAATTAAATTATACAGTTAATTTACTTTCCCTTAATTATATCCATTACATTTTTCGTCAGATAACATTTAGAGCTCCTAAGTAATTAGAGAACAAACAAGGTAGGTTTTTTTTTTAAAAAAACACCTACATAGGCACTTGACATTATTACAAAAAGCAGATTGCACATGTATAGAATAGTTTAGTTGTGCAATCACTTCCTTGTTACTTGAGTTTTTGAATACATATCTAATGCATGTATAACACAGACTAGTTTTATGAGATAATCTTAAACAGTGCAATTGTGCAAATATACTGACACTAGGGTGCAGAGTAATGTGAAAATCTTCACTATCCTTTACAGATATCCCCCTTTTTGTTCATACTCACTTTCTCTCATCTGTTCATTCATTTTGCTTGTCAGAAAACTATTTTTCCCCCCACAAGCAAATTCAAATGTAAAAGATAACTTCTGGCTTTATTTATCAATGAGTGTGTTGACACAGAGTTCAATGGACCCAGGGTTTCACCCCAAGTATCATGCTCATTCTTTTAGGTGTGAGGTACAGTGGGTCACATAGTCCTTTGATTAGTTATGGAGCATATACAGAAAGACTACTCTGACAGTGCAGATTCGACAGGACTATTATACCCCTAAAAAGTACATTAAGTACATGTTAGAAATGTGAATACCTAAAAGTACTGCAAACAAAATTGCTGTGCCTATTTTATTGCATTTTATACACAAATTGCTTCAATTGTGTTAATGACCCTTTGCTTTTCACAAATACTCTAACAAATGGGTTTAATGGCAGAAATGTTCACTAGCGCTTTTTTTGTGATTGCAGACTATTTGTGGAAAGTGAATTTTAAATTTCTAATTGCAAGTAACCACACTTTAAATCTGAGTATAGGAGTAATGCTTATCCAGTCAGGGAACAGAAATGTACAATGTGACATATCTGTCCAGTCATTATGACTCAAATTCTGAATGTCATACACTAACTAGCATGCATCCGATGAAGTGGGTATTCACCCACGAAAGCTCATGCTCCAAAACGTCGTGCCACAAGACTCTTTACTGCTTATACACTAGCAATGAATTTGCTTATCAGTGAGTTACTGACTAAGAATTATTCACCAAAAAATGTTAGTATGGAAATTTGAATAAGGAATTAATTCAGGAAAATTGTACTCTGGTCATGAATAACTCATGATCAGAAAGAGAACATTTAAAATTAGAAAATATTATAAGAATTTTCTTGGTATCAAAAGCTATATTAAAGAGAAGGGATGGTCTTGTAGTCAAGGCAGCAGACTAGAACTCATGTGACCTGAGTTCCAGGGTGGGCTCTGCACCAGCCTTCCTCTAAGCAAGTTACTTAGGTCCTGATTATGCAATTGACTGCATATGAGGGAGGCTTGTCCCCACATTGAATGCCCATCAGTCAGTGGAGCTCTGTAAGGACCCTAGTCACATGCAACAAATTGCAGGAGTGGGACCCTAATCTCACTGGGACTCAGTTTACTATCTGTAAAATGGGAATATATTTTCCCCCATAACCTACTTAGGCCCTGATTCTGCAGTTAACTTTCAATGGGTGGACTCCCATTGACATCAGTGGGGCATCACATGGGTGCTGGAAACAGCCAATGTGGAGTCAGTTGCAGGATCATATCTATACAATGTGAGTTTCCAGGATAGGGGCTGTGTCATTATTTACAGCACTCAGCACAATGGTGTCTGGATATCAGCTAGATTTTCTAGGCACTATTAATAATTAATACTAATAAAATAGTTAAGGTTACTAAGTAATAACACCCTGTTTTCTTTCATTCCTTAAAATCTGATTTTTTTTTCCCCTTTTCGGATGAAATTTTCCATGTAGCAGGTTCCCCTCATAGGGGAATCATTTAGTAATGTTTGGGGAAAGTGCACTCAACTTCTGTAAAGTTGAATAAAAATAAATTTTTCCTCATTAGAAAATTTTTTGTCAAATGTTTGTTTCACACACACACACACACACACACTGTAAAAATCAACTGAACTTTGAAACATTAATATTAGAGTATATCATCATGACCAACCTAAAAAAAATCATGGTTGGATAATAAATGTATGAACAAAACAATCACTTCTGAATGAGTATAACTTTGCATCTGAATTTTGAATACAATTTAATGAAGTTCTGTGACCTTTATAACATCACAGTGCACACGCTCCCTGGCAAGTCAAAATGCTGCTAGTGGTATTATTTCCCTGATGCTGATTGTAATGCTTCCATAAGCAAACACACAGATAATCCTTTAAAAAATTTAAGAACCTACAGACCTCTTGTCTTCCCTCATTCCATTCACCTGCTCCCCACCCCCACTGTTTTGTCAGGCACAAAAGGAAATTGTGGGCATAAAATACATCTTCCATCCAGCCATGGAAGAAATTTCAAAGGATGCTGCATTCCAAAGAGACAGTCTTGCCAACTGACAGTTCTATTATGGACTTGAGAGAGAGAGAGAGAGAAGAGGGATCCACTGAAATGAATAGTCTCTCTTCCCCCCTCACCCAGCTACAACAATTTTAATTAGAAGAACATGAACAAGTGCCCCCTTTTGGGGGGCTGGAGTAAGACCTGCTGCTTGTAAAGCCCTACTAGAGAAACAGGGACAGACAGACCTAGGATAGAGAATTGTGTGGGAGTCAGTGTTTATGCACTCTTCTTTCCTCCTGCCTCCCCTTTCTCACTCACCCACTTCCTGTTCCATCTCCTGATCTACTTTGCAGCTTCCCTGTGCAGATCAGGTTTTGGTGTTGTAAAAAGGAATATTCTTTCTCTGGGAAGACTGGAGTAACATGCCACTAAAATCCAGCTGTGAATATATATCTTCCCCTTCCTACCCTCACATTGTCTGTTTCACTTTCTTATTTAGACTATCAATTCTTTGGGGTAGAGGCCTTGTCTCCACACCCACCAAGGATTTTACATATATATTAAAATAAGAGCCCTAAAAAGGGTACAAATTGTGGGTAGCCTGCATCCTCATTCCACAGGGCAGTTGTTTATGAATAGGATTCTTTGTGCATTTGATTGATATCATTTTAACCCCAGAGAGAAACAGTGAGCATGTTCCAATTTAAATTTCTCTGTATTCCTAAAAGTTCACCTTATTGAACCTGCCTACTATAGCTGCATTTGTTTATCAAAGGAAGCCATCAAGCTGAATAAAAAATATGGGTTATGCTACTGGGTTATACTACTTGCTTATATAAAAGTTTAGTAGTTGGTAAATGAAAACAAAGAATGCTTTCAGCATCCAGATTATCAAATATTTAAACTGTGTGACCCTCTTAGAACTTAAAAAAAGCTATTGCTGATTCTGGGTTAGTTTCATGCTATTGCAATTAAGTTGGCCTACTTGTGAAACAGGAGCAGCAGACTATTTTGGTTAGGTGTGTAATACTGGAGTTTATTCATAAAACAACTTCTTATGAAGCTGATCATAGGGGTTTAAACCTCACCAGTTTTGGTGGGTTATTTTTGTACAACCTCAATAATAGTTAATGGGCAATGGTTTCTTTAATCATCCCATAGTTAAAGCAGGGAAGTACTTACTGCAGATTGAAGATGGATCTGAAGCGTGCATTTATTTGAAAGGCATGCCCTTTTCTATTCAATTAATAAGTCATGGCTCTTGGGTACTTTGCACCAGCTCATTTAATTTTAAGTTGGCCCCCAACAAGCATGTTAAGTGCATTTTATTATATAGCTTGCTAAGCCTGTTTTGATTAATAAAATATTCATTGTTGTCCACCCCCACTTTCTAACCTTTTGCATTTTTACAAATTTTCCTTGAGACAGACCTGCATTGTTAGTTTCCACTTTGGTATAAATCCTCCCTCGGGAACCTCAATAAAATCAAAGATTAAGACAGTAAAAATACAGTTGAAAAGCAAACTGAAGTGGGAAAGCCCAATGATCTGGGGATTCTGGTTTGCTAAGATGTGCCAGTCTCCAAGGATGTATTTCCAGTGTAAGCAGCAATACTCTATGTAGTGCACAAGAGTCACTGCTTTTATTTGCCAAACAGTTATGCGTTAATTTTCTGCATCTTTACAGGTGTGAGAATGGGTTGGAAATAGATCCAGGATGAAAAGTTGAAATCTACATGTTAATTTTTCCAAAATTCAATGGTGTTTTTTTAAAATGGTGTTTGATTCAGTTTATTATAAAATTAAAAGCCACTTGCACAGTTCAGAGACAAAGCAAAAGTTTCCCAGAGTTTGTGGATATTCAGAACTGGTTCAGACCCAACTCTAGATATTAAATCAACATTAACAATATTGGATCTGTGTTGGTACATTATTTAGTACTGTTCCAATTTTGTGCATATATATTAGATGTCATCCATCTAATATACATTAGATGTATATCCCATGCACTCTGATATGTGCTATATATACATCCCAATCCCATATATCACATGCATTTCCATCCAGTGTGACATTAACATGGAGTGACACAGCTATATATGCATGGAATTGAGAATCTCAGGGTCTCTAGGTTAGATGGAACCTAGTTGCACAAGTCTCTATTTGCTAAGGAAGGTACTACTCAGTGTAAGTAAGGGTTTCAGAATTGGCCCACAATTCTGGGACAGCAGGGGAATTCACCATGAAAAGGCCAAATTGTACATGCTTCTGGAGGGAGAAGAGGATGCTGAGGAGAAGAGTATATGGGTCTGTGGGGGTGTTTCTGCTTTTCTGGAAGATATTTGCAATCACAGAATTGCTTCTGGAAAAAGGTGCGGGCACTGGACTGATCTGTATGAGCATGCTTAAACTGTCACTGTGGTCATCATAAACCTAACACCAATCTCAGTCATCAACAAGTACTTACACCCGAACAATTTAATTCTCATTTTCCCCCGTGTGTGTGTGTGTCAAGGTTCCTCCCCCACTCTGAACTTTAGGGTACAGATGTGGGGACCTGCATGGACACTTCTAAGCTTAATTACTAGCTTAGATCTGGTAACACTGCCACCATCCAGAAATTTCAGTATCTGGATCACTTTCTGTCCCCCCAAAACCTTTCCCTCTCTGGGCAGCCTTGAGAGGCTTTTTCACCAAGTTCCTGGTGAACACCGATCCAACCCCTTGAATCTTAACACAAGGAGAATTTAACCATCCTCCCCTCCCTTCCCCCACCAATTCCTGGTGAGTCCAGATCCAATCCCCTTGGATCTTAACACAAGGAAAAAATCAGTCAGGTTCTTAAAAAGAAAGGTAAAAATTATCTCTGTAAAATTAGGATGGAAAATACTTTACAGGGTAATCAAATTTATATAGCCAGAGGAACCCCCTCTAGCCTTAGGTTCAAAGTTACAGCAAACAGAGGTAAAATCCTCTCAGCAAAAAGGAACATTTACAAGTTGAGAAAACAAAAATAAGACTAACACGCCTTGCCTGGCTATTACTTACAAGTTAGAAACATGAGAGGCTGATTCAGAAAGATTTGGACAGCCTGGATTGATGTCTGGTCCCTCTTGATTCTAGATTCCCAAGCGAACAACCCCCAAACAAAGAGCACAAACAAAAGACTTCCCTCCACCAAGATTTGAAAGTATCTTGTTCCCTTATTGGTCCTCTGGTCAGGTGTCAGCCAGGTTTACTGAGCTTCTTAACCCTTTACAGGTAAAAGAGACATCAACCCTTAACTATCTGTGTGATAGTGTGTGTGATAGTGGTTAGTGTAATGGATATTTTCTGCTAGTACAGTTGAACTTCCCTACATCCTACTTTAAATCATATAAACTTTGAAATTACTAGAAACATGGACTGTACATGGTACACTTTAGGTAATAGGTATCTAGTATGTGTCAGTAGTGGCTGTCTTACTCATGTGTTCTGTCAGTTTGCTAAATGTGTGCTATGTCGCATATTGTGGTGAAAGGTGAACTATTGAACTGGAGGAAGGATACTTTGGGAGTTTCTCAAGGATCAGTCTTGGAACAGATCATCTTTAATATTTGTATTTATAGGCACAGGAAGAGGTGCAGAGATGACCAGAAAAGGCTGGAAAAGCTTGACTTGGTTATAAATGGGTCAAAGGACTAAACAGCATGGCGGGTGAAGAGCTATTTAAGCTAAAGGACCAGTGCTTAAATTGTGCCGAGGCATGCTGGGGCTGAGCCCTGGAATCTCTAGGCTTGGCAGTTCATAGCCCTGATACCTCTGGACTCCTGGCCAGCAGCCACCGTTCTTCAGCTGCCCAGCTCAGAAGGCAGTGCCACTGCCAGCAGCAGCGCAAAAGTAACGGTGGCAATGCCATACCGTGCCACCCTTACATCTGTGCTGGTGGTGCTGCCTTCAGAGCCGGGCACCTGGCCAGCAGCCACCACTCTCCAGCCACCCAGCTTGAGCCCTGGCATCTCTTTCATTACAAATTAAACACTGTAAAAGACAATGTTGGCACAAGAACAAATGGCTATAATCTGTTCCTGAATAAATTGAGGCTGGAAATTAGAAGTAGATTTCTAGCCATTAGAAGAGTGAAGTTCTGGAACTGCCTCCCAATGAGTTGTGGGGGCAAACAACTTAATTACTTTTAATAGAGATCTTGACAATTTTGAGTGCGGTTCTGTGATGGGGTTACTTGTGGTGGTGATGGTGGCAGAAAGGGATTTCTTATCCCCATCCTCCCTACCATGTATTCTGTTTTAGGTTGTCTGGTTTTGTCTCTTTCACCTGAAGCACCAGAGATGGCTGTGGCTGGAGATGAGACAGTGGGTGGGGTCAGCTAGTATTCTAAGGTACTGATACTTTTCTGTTTGTGCTTGGTTGTCTGGCTCTTGCCTCCATGCTCAGGGTACAACTGATCATCATATGTGGGGTTGGAGAGGATTGACAGTGACCTTGGGTTTTTTCCTCTTTTTTCTGCAGTGTGGAACATGGATTGCTTGCCAAATCATCTGGGTATCTCAATCAATTCCCAGCTACGTAGGGGTCTTGGGCATTGGTTCACTTCAGTCAGTCCTGTTCTCTGCCTGTGTGAGACAATAACTTAGTCTCTTGAGGTTGCAATAATTTGGTCTAACTTTGGTTGTTGGGTTTAGTGTGCAGGTCAGGGGCAGCTCTAGCCATTTTGCCACCCCAAGCACGGCGGCACGCCGCGGGGGGCGCTCTGCCGGTCGCCGGTCCCGCGGCTCCGGTGGACTTCCCTCAGACATGCCTGCGGAGGGTCCGCTGGTCCCGCAGGTGGGAGGTCCACCGGAGCCACGGGACCAGCAGACCCTCCACAGGCATGTCTGCGGACGGTCCATCGGAGCTGCCTGCCGCCCTCCTGGCAACCGGCAGAGCGCCCCCCGCGGCATGCCGCCCAAGCACGCGCTTGGCGTGCTGGGGCCTGGAGCCGCCCCTGGTGCAGGTGCTGGGTGGTGTTGGCGGCCTGTGTTATATAGGAGGTCAGACTATGAACCAGTGGTCCCTTCTTGCCTTAAACGCTGATTCTATGCTCCAGGATGCAATAAATACTGTAATTAGTTATTCTGAAATGGTACTTCAAGAACCACATACTATTCTCAAACCAGTGGTCAGTGGAGCCTTTCCTGGTGGTCTGCAGAAGAAAAAAAGTTTAGAACCAGTCACCGGGGAAGTGGGAGGCTGGCAAAGGAAGTGGTTAATAGTGGGGGACGGAAGAGGGAGGAGAGAGGAATCTCTCTCTTATGAACTGGTCAGCAGAATAAAAGAATTGGAGAACCACTGCTGTAGATGATTTTGATATAATTTCATCAAAACAATCACTTCTCTCAGTTCTAAATGGGCTTATTTTCTCTCTAGGATTTCTTTTTCCCTTTATATATAGTAAAAACCCTTCATATTCCCTTTAACATCTGTCATCGGTTTCACCCCCACTCTGGACTTTAGAGTACAGATATGAGGAGCTGCATGTGAATCTCTAAACTGAATTACCACTTCTCTCTGCAGAATGCCCCTCTGTAACTCACAAACCCCAGTATGACTTCACTGCTATGGAACTGGCAGTGAAACTAAAAGAAAAGGGAGAAAATGTCTTTTTCCCTCTTTTACTCAATGATAATTTATGTGAGGGAATCATGGGCCTAGATTGTTTCACTATGTGGAAGAACCTACATAGGCTGCATACACCCCACTAGCTTGTTCTGTTGGTGGTTGGATTTTTTGGAGGGGGGAGGAGATTGTTGAGGGAGTGATCATATTGCATTGAGATTTCTACTATGGTCTTCACCACATTGTCACTGTATGCACAGCTTCACTGTGCCACACACAAGGTAGTGTAGGATTGGAGCCAGGGCCTAAAATGAACGTGTTTATTAAAAAAAAAAAAAAACTAATGAATAATGATAGAATTTGTATTTTGAGTTATATCCATAATAAACAAGGAAATAATGTCTTGACAAATGTGATTTTTGTTTGTTCATTTTGGTAAAGAGCACCCTAGAGGGCAAATTAGATGGTGTAGCAATTATGCAGATTCAATTAGTTTAAATTATTGCTATTGTCTGTCACATTTATATGGTGTAAGAGATACCAAACATTATAAAATAAGCTGTGTTAAAATAGTTAGATCTTATATTTTAGCAAAATACAAAATGCTAAAACTTTAAGGACAAGTAGAAATGAATTATGTGGAGCCAATTATAGAATAGAATTTGTAGCAAACGCTGTACTGTTGTGGAGATAGGCAACAAGGAAAAGCTGTTTAGCTCTGATAAATACAGTGTAGGAATTCAACTAATATGTTTAAGGTGTATAAGCCCATATAACTGTAACCACACTGCATTTTAAGATAATGCAATTCAGAGTCTTTATAATTGCTTTTTTATTGCATGGAGATTAGAAATACTGTCTGTGTTTTTTCTCTTTGCTACTGAGAGGATGTCATGTCCTTGCTGAACATAAATTACTCTTTAATGTATATATGGATTTTGTTGCTCCTTAAGAGCACATGAAAAGATCTAAAACTGTTAGCTATTTAGTAATCATGACATCTACTTTTTAAGGATTTGCAACTGCTGTTTAAACACAGATTTCCTTAGTTCTGTAGATGTGTCAAGCTCATATACACCTGCTGTTGTAGCTGTTACATTCCAACTTTCTCTTTGAGAGAGACAGAAAAAAATATGCCTCTGACCTAATTTAAGAATTACTTCCTGGGCCAAGGGCCATTCCCATACTCAAAATTGTATTGCAAGTCTTGCAATATTTGGTGTTTTTTGTCTTGAGTCATCCGATTACATAATAATCTAAGCTGTCATTTTTAAAGTAAAGTTCTTGTCCTCATAGTTAATGAGAAATGTTTAATAATGAGAATGCTAAAAGCTCAAATCAGATGTCTCTCATGATTTTTGAATATTTGGTGTTGGCAACACTGCTTGGGAGGAGCCACACCTTCTGAGATTCTGAGAGTGTCCAAAAACAAAATTCAGCCAGCCAGTACAACAGCAATTGTTGAAGTTAATTAACAGTTATAATTGCAAGCCTCCAAAACAGCATTTCTTTCATCATAAGTGGGGCACAGGAGGATGAAACTGTATAAAAAATAATTTTAAATTTAGAAAGATGTATGTTTGTGTGTGTAAGAGATACTTAGCTCTCAAATGCCAGGTAAGAAAAGACAGAAATTACTTTATTTGTCTGGGGTAGGAGGAAAAGATCTTGAGCTTGTGGGTATAGCTGTAGATATTTTTTTTCTTCACCCTTTCCCAGATTTGTGCTTAGAGCTAGTTGAAAATGTTTCACCAGAACAGTTTTCTGTCAAGAAATGTAGAAAATATAGTATGCAGTATATAGTGTGCAATCATGTCAATTAAAGACTGTAGTTTAATGCATACATATAAGGGGGCTGAATTAAGGTTGCACAAAGTCCTTGATCCAAACTCTGGAGGTGCTAGAATTTCTCAAAAAGTCACCATAATGCTTTTAACATTGCTAGACAATGTATTTGTCACTAGCCTTGTTCTCAGAAACAATTGAACCATCTTGGCTGATTTCTTTTTTCCCAAAAAACTTACAGCCTGAGGCAGAATACTCACCATGGAAAAATTCAGCCCAAATTGTTAAAGTTTGGCAAAGTTATAAGCAATTGAAAACAGGTTTTATAATAGGCAGTATTGGACAACCTTAATAATAAGCAGTGTGGCCAGCCTCGCTATAATAAATTAGCCAAATGGCACATCATATTGTAAACCATGTTACTGAGAGACACTTCTCCAGCCAAGAAGAATCAGAATAGTTATTTTAGGAACAAGCTATCAGGATGACTTGATCCAATTTCTATTACTTCTGATAAACTCGACATAACAAAAGCCAAGGGGCTAACACTATATCTACACTTAAAATACTACAGCGGCACAGCTTCAGCTGCATGGTTATAGTGCTTCAGTGTAGACACTTATTACAGTGGCAGGCGGGGTTCTCCTGTCACTATAGGTAATCAACCTCCCTGAAAGGCTGTCTACACCAGGGTGTAGGTCAGCTTAACAACATCTCTCAGGGGTACAGATTTTTCACACCCCCGGGAAACTAGCTATGCCAATGTAACTTTTCAGTGTAGACCAGCCCTAAGAGAATAATAAAAGCTAGTGATTTAAAAGGACACACTCAAAGTATGTTCTGATATTTTTAACTACACTTTTACAACTAACACCTAAAATTACTATCTCTGAGATTTGTTTTTCATTTTGTTTACTTTATACATTTGAGAGCACTATGTCTATGGATGTAGAGAGTTCACTGTTTCACCAAAGCCAGTAGCATATCTCCTGTTGTGCGTCTTTCACACAGCAACATGGGAGACATTTTTTTAAATTTAAATTAGAAAAATTTGATTGTAAAATCAGAAAACTTGGCAGGGTGCTCAGGGGAATGTATAGTATCTGAGGTTGCTTCACTCATGTTTTGAAATGCGCAAGACTTAAAGTGATATCCTTTAAAATAAAGGTTCCCTAATATACATTTAACACATGCTGTGCATTGGCATGTAGCAGGGGTTTCACAATACAATCACCACAGTGAGTCCCTGATCTAGCAAAGATTCACACATGTACTTAACTTTGTGCACTGTGAGTAGTCCCATTCAGGGCCGGCTCTACAGTTTTTGCCGCCCCAAGCAGCACGCTGAATTGCCGCCCTGGGCTGGTGGTGGGGGGGTCCCCGTGCCCGCCTAGCGCGGCGCGCGCAGGGGCTGGGGCTCTGGGCCAAGTGTGGGGAGGGGAGCCCCTTTTAACGCGGGCCAGCGTCAGAGGCTCCTGGGCCCCGCCCGGGGCCCCGGGCGGGAGCCCCCAGCCGCTAAATCCCAGCTGGGGCTGGGAATCAGGGCTGGCGGGCGGGGAGGGGGGAGAGCCCCACGTCCTCGCGGCCCAGCCGCGGCGGCGAGGCCTCCGCGCCGGCGGGGCCGAGCCCCCCAGCCCAGAGCCCAGCGCGGCGGCTGAGGCTCAGGCTGCTCGGGCCGCCGGCCAGGGCGAGCCCACGGCTCCCAGAAGTCAGCCCTCCATCAGGCAGGGAGGATTTGGCCAGCAGTGTCTGAGCTGGCTGGCTGCGGCTGCGCTCTGCGGCGGGCAGCTCAGAGCTCTCTGGCTGGCGGGGAGGCGAGGCTGCTGGGGGGGCGGCGGCTCCCCGCCCGGTGCGGGCGGGCCCCCCGGCGCATGCATCTGCCGAGGTCCCAGGCCATCCCCCGCCCTCCCCCAGCCCGCTGCTGCCTGTCCCATTGAAGTCAAAGTGAGATTAGAGATAAGAAATAAGAGAATCTGTAATGCACTGGAAAAAACCTCTCCATTGTCCTCAGTGTGGTTTCAGTTGCATTAATCATTTGGTTTATGTTGCTATTCTGAGAAGGGCGTGTATTGTATTTTTGAATTCCATAGAATCATCAAAATGTAGGGCTGGTCTCCAGTGGCCCTCAAACTTTTGAGGGTTACACCTCCCTTTCCACCCCCCAGCCAAAGCCAGAAGCAGGGCTGCCCGTAGAAGACTTCTGCAGTCCTGAGGAGGGCCACGAGCTGCCTGTACAGCCAGTCCATGTCTTCCCTGCCACCCCTGTCTTTATTGTTCTTTAGTTGTATTATTTGGTTGTATTGGGGGGGCAGCTGCATTCAGAAGCTTGCACAAGATATGGTCATTAAAATCCTATAGCATGAAGAACAAACTATGAACATTCAACTCAAATGTGATTTCCACCTTGCTATATGGCTGTGAAAGCTGGAAATCCACCCAAGGTAAAGACAGGTGCCTAAATAGCTACAGAAGCAAATGTCTCAGGAAAATACTAGGTGGAGAATGGGATGTAGTTATAACAGATACTGAGATTCATCGGAGAGTTCAGCAGCTCTTTATCTCTGAGGGCATCCAGAGCGAAGATGGAAATAATGTGTTAAGAATGAAACCAGAGCACTTGCCACGACAACTGTGCCATTTGGCAGCTGGCGGAATACATAAAAAGGGATCAACTGAAAGAATCCCTCCCTCAAACAGCACTTAGAGAGGGAAAAATATGGGATAACATAGAACACATGCAAAGCATAGCCTCGGCTAGATAGGGTTGATGGAACCCTCGCTATGCCCTAAGCAATGTTTGATGGTGCGGGAAGGTTTCAGAGGAGGTGTTTTCAAGAGGATGAATACTTGACTTTGAAGAGTAAGGACATGCAGGGAGTGGGGAGCAAGATTTTCTTTGCTTTGGATTATAATAAAATTATCAATGCCTTTCAACTCCCCCCCTCCCTCCACCACCTAATGGCTTTCATGATCCATTTGGGGGTGTGGTGGTGGTCATGATTCACCAGCTGAGAAACACTGCCTTAAACTATCCATTCACCTAGCATAATAAATAATCAGCATTTTGGGACTACTTTTTCGCTGAGAAATTATGCATTAGCTTTAGAGAAAAACAGTCATTTCTCATTTGATTTATTTTCACCCCCATTGAGTAACAACTACTTTTTAGAACTATTCAACATTTCTCAAGTATATGGACAGACATTGGGACTGATTCTCCTCTCACTCTGGTTTACAACTGTGAAATTTTATTTTTCTAATGTAGGGTTATGTCTGATTTACACCAGCGTCAGTGAGAGGAGAATCAGGTCCAATATTTATGGCTGTAAAGGGTGATTCTACTCAGCAAAGTAACTTTGTAAAAGTGGTAATTTGTTAATGAATAGCCTTGTTCCGTTGGTGTAGTTGGAGTCCTAACTACTGCCCTTAGTGACAAAAATAATGTTTTTCTACTATTTACTCCCTTTTGCCACTGTAGAGCCACCAGAGCAAAGGGAGAGTGAGATGGACTCCATTCAGGTTCATGAATTAACAGAAATTTAACTAAGGTTCAATTGCAAAGCCAAATTCTGTCCTTAGTTACACCTGTGTAACCTTATTGAAGACAATGGGATTCACAGGTACATACTAATAAATACCAGAGTTTGAAAATATTGGAATTGCATAGGTGTAAAGGAGTCATAATAGCTTAAGCTGCAACATTTCACAGATGTGGATGCCAGGAAAATAATCTTTTAATGCTTTGTTAAAGATATTTGTAGGCTTATTTGTTAATGAAAAAAATGAACCCTTAGAGGATCATCAGTTAGTATAAATCAGTACAGCTCCACTGACTTCAATGGACTTACATTAGTGTTAGTGTATGCCAAATAAGGCTTTGGCCCATTGCAGACAATTCTACCGTGTAATGCTCCATAAGTATACATTCTGCAAGTATGGAACAACATATTACAATTTTGTGTTTTAGGATCACCCATAGTGTCAGTTAAAATTTAGGAATTAGTTCTTAATGGCCAGATCCAACTCCCACTGGAGTCAATGGAAAGATTTCCCTCTACTTCAGTGGCAGTTTGATTGAATCCTAATTCCTGTTGCATAAATGATTCCACTATAGTATGAAAGGGGCATCATTAGGCTGAAATGCAACAATCTGATTTTAAAATGAGTCAGATTGTTTCAAGTATTACTCCTGTCCCTGATTTTGCCTTCTTTTTTTACATTTTAAAAAATTATTTTTCTGTGATATTTTTCTTTGATGTGTCACTTTTAAACATCCACACAAAATGGGGAAACTGTTCATACAAAGTAGACAGTAAAACATGAAGTCCTCTCAAATATAGAATATAAATAAACTATTTTTCCCTCTCTAAGCTCCTATGTGGTACATTTGACAATGGCAGGTATAAAATGTTTAAACTGAAGTGTAATCAGCAAATTGATGGTGTCCTAGAAAGTTTTCACCAAAAGCAATGTAAAACATTCTCTATGATTTATCATTTTTATCCTTGCTGCATAGATGTTTCCCATACAGCATCACAGGAAACAGTTTTATATATGCCACATGTGCTGTGAGTTTTTCAAGCTATCATTACCGAGATTATTCAGAATCCTGTTAGACGGTTATCATACTACAAGATTTCCTTCCTGTCAGTTTGGTTTTAGTCTTGTTAAATCTGGATAGACATATATTAGCCAAAGAAATAAGAGTTAGAAAATAGATTTTTTGCAAATATCTCCATGTTCATGACCTGACATATAAAGTCCCAAATAGTATAAGTATTCATTTATTTATTTTTGTCTGGAACATTCACATCTTAAAGGATGAATATCTGCTATTTTATCTACCAACTATCCACATGGGACATTAACATGGGATAAAAATGACAATCAGATGGCTATTCCTCCTATAAATCAAAATTTCTCCCGTGGTTTAATGTAAAACGCATGAATAAGTGAGAACTAAAAATTTAGAAAACAACTTTCCAAATAAAAATGAATGTATGTTAATTTAGGTCCTGATCCAACTCCCATTGAAATAAATGGAAAAAAATTCCCACTGATTTCACTGTGAGTTTGATCAGGCCTCTGGTGCTCATGAATCTGAAGTCCTCTGGTGAACTGCAGTACAAAGTACTCATTGTTCCTAAATACTATACATTGACATCTGACAGGGATGTCAAAACTACAGTCCTTGGGCCAGATGACGACCACTAAACTATAAATTTTCATCTGGACTTGTTCAACTAGTTAATTACAGCTGATTGTCAGGTCACTGTCAAGTAGTGCACTATGCAGAAGCAGCATTTCCTAACTGAGGGGAAGCACTGCTGCTGGAACTGTTGATTTACCAGGGACATATGTACACTTGGGACATAGGAAGCCTTGTCATAACTCTATCATTTAATGGAGATAGAGTTCATCTGACCTTCATTTGCCCAATTATTACTATAAGAGAGGCAGAAATGAGCACTTGATGTAAATGAATTTGACACTACTTTTGTAGCATATCTTTGTGCACTTTTCTCTTCAGCTTTTCTAAAAGCTAACCAATAGAGAATTATGTAACCTTTTTGAGTTCAGTGCCTTTGACTTAATATACAAATTACACTGGTTATTTTGTAGTTGTACTGGCAGCAAAATATAAATTAAACTAGAATTTGTGTATTTTGACACTTTTTAAACATGATTAAGAATTTTCCACATTCTAAACTAGTTGGGAACACACTGTCCACTACATGAAAAAATGTGAGTAATATGATATTCACAAAGCAAATATGACCTTGAATCATTATAATCATTACTTCTCACATTTCCTATTCTGTTTTTCAGTGTCCTAAATCAGTTTATTTTAAGAACTTTTATAATCATTAAAGTCATTATATACTTTTACTTTGTCAAATAGACATATTTTTATATATCCTGTATATGGGATTGTTCATTTTCTCAAATCTGTTTTGAAGACCATCCAAATATGGTAGAGGTTCACCTTAACCAAAATTAGGCAGTCTCCACCTCGTACACCAATTATTTTAATGTTAAAAGCTAAAAATGAATGTGGAATATTGTTTTTCTAATCTAAGGGCAAGACTTTACTCTGTAATGCTGACATCCTTCAGGAAGAATGTGGACAAATTGGAGAAAGTCCAGAGAAGAGCAACAAAAATGAGTAAAGGTCTAGAAAGCATGACCTATGAGGCAAGATTGAAAAAAACTGGGTTTGTTTAATCTGGAGAAGAGAAGACTGAGAGGGGACATGTTAACAGTTTTCAAGTACGTAAAAGATTGTTAGAAAGAGGAGGAAGAAAAAATGTTTTTTCTTAACCTCTGAGGATAGGACAAGAAGCAATGGGCTTAAATTGCAGCAAGGGAGGTTTAGGTTAGTCATTAGGAAAAACTTCCTAACTGTCAGGGTCATTAAGCACTGGAATAAATTGCCTAGGGAGGTTGTGTAGTCTTCATCAGTAGAGATTTTTAAGACCAGGTTAGACCAACACCTCTCTTAGTCCTGCCTTGAGTGCAGGGAACTGGACAAGATGACCTCTCAAGGTCCCTTCCAGGTCTAGAAAATACAATCACTTAAAATCTAAACTTTAATATTGGTACTGTGAGATTATATTATTACATTAAAGAAGAAAGGATAAACGTATTGTGGGAGAGACCTCTGAATAAAAGGAAATGTCTGGTTTTTTTGTCACAGAAAACTCCATTTCCTTAGAAGCTATAGACAGATAAAAGAAGAAATAGGTTTGATAGGGAAAGAAGTTGATTTCATAGGTCTTTGTTTTTCTTCTCTCAGCAAATAAACCATTTGTCTGTAACTGAGCTTTGAATGATGTAATCGGGTTGCATACCAAAAATGGGATTAGTAGTATCCCTGATGTTCATATTTCACAAATGTTACTTCAAATCGCCTGACCACACTATAAATCTAGATTCTTTCACAAGCATAAAATTATCTATATCTTATAATATTTTGGGTTTTTACTCCCAAATTTATGCAAAAAAAGTATTTTCCAAAGATCTGTGAATATACTGTAACTCTTGTTAAATATAATGGGATTAATATACATGCACTGGGGAGAAAATACAATACTGGAAGTTTCCATATCATGTGCTATAGATGTGGAGAGGAGTCATATTGAGAACTCTGTTAGGTTATTGTTATATATTTCTTTAGGGTCATATAGTATGTATTCTGAATTAAAAAAAAAGTTGATTTTGTCCTGTTCCCATAGTTGTGCTGCACTTCATTATTTTTCAGACCACAATTTGCTTAAATTATCATTTTGTATAGGCATGGTAATACAGTGCAAAATAAATAAATAAAAACTAAAACCAAACAACATGATGAAAATATCATTCAAACATGAAATTTTTATCAGATGAATCCTTCAGGAGTCACATAAGAGGTCTTGATTTTGAAACTTAACTGTGGTTTACTTTTCATCTGAGCTCAGACAGAGAATCTTAATGCAACTCTATTGAATACTCTTATGATGCTTGCAATATGAGTAATCATATAACTTCACTGCTTGATAAATCAAAGGATCAAAGCTAAACAGTTTACTCCATAGGAATGTGCTGAGAAAATACTAGTTACTGGTATGTTTTGACACCTTTAGTGGGCTGATAAGGACTTCTTTCACCCGTAT
This sequence comes from Mauremys reevesii, assembly GCF_016161935.1. Classification (NCBI taxonomy): domain Eukaryota; kingdom Metazoa; phylum Chordata; order Testudines; family Geoemydidae; genus Mauremys; species Mauremys reevesii. Next base: position 73,331,729 of record NC_052627.1, on the reverse strand, counting down.
TGAGTATACTTCTGAAACTAAAACCCGTAATACAGTTGTCTGCATAATTAATATAGCTCACTTCTAATACTAATGTAACCCTCAAAAAAGAGGCCCACTATGTCTCCAATCTACCTAACAAAATGTAACTGTTATACTGAATGGTTAAAATATAGGGTGATATTGCTGAATGTTTATACCACTTCAGTCAGATACAAAGAGAACAACAACTGATCTTTAGTAAATGGAAGCATGGGATCCAACTAAGAAAACTCCATGATGGTAGGTGAGTTTTTGTTCATTGTTTTCTTTTCTTTTTTGGGGGGGGAAGTGTGTTGGGGGCGGGGTTGTTGTGGGTGGTGGTGGTTTGTTTCTTTGTCTTTGTTAACTTGTATCATGATACGTAGTAGTCTTATTTTAAATTGCTTGAATATATTGTTAATATACAGACCATTTTCCTGACTTTATGGTCAGTCAGTAGCTGAAATTTGGGGTCTTGTAGGATGGCTTCCATGTGGATAAGAAAATGGTGACACGGAGTCAGTATATTTTCTTAGTTGCCTTATCTGCAAGCTGTACACTCATCCTGTTTCCCTGAACAGTTATAGGAACAACATTGCATACAGGCAACTCTTTTCCCAGAGCCTTGTTCTGGCCTTCTCTTCCCTTTCCATAAAACAGCTTCCTTGCATCTATTTGTCTCCAATACACTCACAGCAAAACACTCTTGCTATATATCTATTTCTAGCCCCCAGCCATCCCTCTGAGCTACATAATGACCTCCCTCCTTTGTTCCTCCGTTTTTGTTAGATAAAGGAGCTGCAGTGAATGCCTAAGCATCTGTTTACTTTAATCTTTGTTTCCACAAAGTGCTGATTGAAAAACAATTTCCATCCCACGGGAAATTCCAATGTTTTGATATTTGTTTTCATCCCAATATGAGACAAAATATCAAAACTTTGCATGGAATTAAAGGTTCCCAAAAAAAAATTGATATGGAATGTTGAAACATCTCACTTCAACTTTCCTGAACCAAAATATTTCATTTTGGAATCTCTCCCTCTTTCTGAACTGCTGTGGTGCCTCATGGGAATTGTAGATTCTGAGAAATGAATATAGGAACAGACGCACTGGAACAATTTTTATAGTGGAGTGTGCTGATAATGGAAACCATGTATTTGGGTTGTTATTGCTACTTCAAGCCAGGGGGTGTAGCAGCACCCCCAGTACTGCTAGTTCCAGCACCATTGTATGGGACAGTAAACAACACTGATTAGGTCTTTAAAAATAATATAGACTGGGGAAAGGTAGAAGAACTGCTTTTACTGCCACTGCTTCCAAAATTTTATTTTCACTGTAAATTAATTCACTTAATACACTTTCCACACACCTTCATAGAAATGAAATGTACTTCCATGAATGTTAATAAACAAATTAGAAAGAAGGGGAGCATGGTAAGTCATAGTTTTGGTTTCTGATTCATTAAGACATCAGCAATTTTTTCTCACTAAGATCTAATCTCTATTACTTTTGAACATTGAGTACTGATAACCATGATCTATAATCATGTTTTTTTACCATCCAGTTCTATGCAAGACATTGAAGAGCAGTGTGTGTGGTAGAGAGAATTATGTACTACAAATCATTTTCCAACTAATTATTGCTACAGAGTCCATACTGTTTCTTTGTCAGACAAAATGATTTAAGGTTCAATTAAAACCAAATAAACTGATTCTGCTGATGTGAGATTCATCACTCTCTACTTTTCCCAATGTACTTTCATTTTTAAAAAATTGACAGATTTTCACATCGTTCTTTGCCAGCCCCTAAAATCTTTACCTAATCAATTTTTAAAAATATTTTATAATTTAAGCCTACTGTGCTGAATGACAAATACAGGAGTTTGTCATCTTCCCTAGAGCAGATGAAAGACACCTGCAACGAAATATGAGTGCTACCTATAACTGAAACAATACAGAGACAAAAAGGCTTCTAGAAATCTGTGTTGCTTTTACATCTTCCTTAGTACAATACAATCAACTGTCAAATGCCTTCTGCAGTATTTGCTAGCACAATCAAATTCACTTCTTACATCTAAATCAATCAATAAAAACCCTCCATTGTACTCAGATGGAGCTTTACAAATAGACCGTCCCCGATAAAGAAAGTTAGAGCCTATCTAAGGTGTGAATAAAAGATTTTAATAAATAAAATTCCCACTCAAAATCATAACTACATGGAGATGGGGTTGAATGGAGCACGTTAGTTCTCAGTGCCATCAAATTTTGGGAAAGTCTAAACAGAATCCAGCTCCAAACTTTGCTGCTTTGCAGATCCAGATATGAATCCTCTGAAATTTAAGGAAGATAGGATCACAGCTGCTTGACTCAGGTCCACCCATCTGTGAAATGCCTAGTTTTGTTAGTCTAGTAACAACTACTACATAAAAGCTATGTCTACACTGACATTCATACCCAAGCACTGGTTCATGTTAATTCTCATTTATGTTCCCTATACCTGTGCCGAAGAGTACACATGCTTTGATGGACACAAATATAATGCTGTGTACATGCATATACCCATGTTCACACTGCCATTCTAAGTAGCAAGGTTAGCACTACTATTTCAGGGGTGGTATTCCAGGGTTCTTTGCCTCAAAGGGAGACACTCTAGAAGTAGCTTTGTTAGGTGATGTTGGTACTGTAAAAGATTCTCATGAGGAGGAGAGTGAAAAATTGTTCCCCTGAGGAAAGGACAAGAAGTAATGGGCTGAAATTGAAGTAAGGGAGATTTAAGACATTATGAAAAACTTCCTAACTGTAAGGGTAGTTAAGTACTGGAGCAAGTTACCTAAGGAGGTTGTGGAATATCTGTCACTGGAGGTTTTTAACAACAGGTTAGACAAACAAATGCCAGGGATAGTCTAGACTTTGTCCTGCTTTAGTACAGCAGACTGGACTAGAAGCCCTGTCAAAGGTCCATTCCAGCCCTAGATTTCTATGATTAAAAAAATCATATTCATACTATTAGGTATATGGGTTATATATTAAAAATGTATTTAATTATATTTAAAATGCTAGCTCATGTTCTGTTATTATTTTGGTTATTTAATTTTAGGACATAAAATATAAACCAGTTTAAGGGTATTCTTTAAAAATCTTTCCGGGACTGCCTTCTGTTATAAGGTGACATGGACACATCCTCTTTTGACACACGTACCTTAGCTAACCACACTGAGAAGATGGCAGCTACTAGTTATAAAATGTGTTCTCTGGATTTGCAAAGAATCGTGTGTCTTAGGTGAAGTTCATGCCTTGCTTTGAAAGATATTTAATATTCCTATGCTCCTTTGTTGTGAAAGATTATAGTTACTGAACCAGACCCTGTTCAGTTATTCCTGTCCCTTTGTGTCACTTCAGCATCAAAAAGGGAGACAAAGTCAGTGGATCAACTTAACTGGAGACTCCCACAACATATTGTATGTGATTGGGTGGGTGAAAATCCAAAACTGGCAGAAAGCCATTGCAGCCAGTTCCTATGCAGTGCCTCTGTGTGGAGGGTATTGAGATGACAGAAAGGTGTAGCCAAACTGAACAGGCAATGTTGGAATATTTTTCTGTCAATGTTGAGAGTATTTTCATTCTTGGTTACTTATGATTAAGGAATACTGCTGACAATATAATAAACTGCATCACATTTTCAAGTAGAAAGAGCTGATTGAAACCAGGTCTGCTTTTTTGTTTTCAGTTAATTCAGAAATATCAACAGAAGCAAAGCAACTGTTTTGCTAATAGGAAGATCTGGAAACTGATGGCAGCTACACATTTATAATTTGACATGAGCAAAACCAATAATTTTCTATTCTGTTTTTAGTTTGCGACTAGTTCAGGGGGAAATGAGTGTAGCTCAATATTATGTACAATTATAAACATGGTTGACAATTAAAAGTCAGAAAATGTGGCAGACATTCATATGTAGGACTTTACCAAATTCACAGTCCTTTTTCGTGAATTTAACAGTCACAGGATTTAAAAAATAGTACAATTCAAGATTTCAGCTATTTAAATCTGAAATTTCATGGTGTTGTAACTGTAGGGGTCTTGAGCCATAAGGGGTTGTGGGGGGGAGGGGGAGCTGTTGCAATACTGCTACCCTTACTTCTGCACTGCTGCTGGCAGCAGCACTGCCCTCAGAGCTGGGCAGCTGGAGAGCAGCAGCTGCTGGCCAGGATCCCAGCTCTGAAGGCAGAACTGCTACCAGCAGCAGTGCAGAAGTAAGGATGGCATGGTAAGGTATTGCCACTCTTACTTCTGAACCTCTGCCTGCAGAGCTGGGCCCTTAGTCAGCAGCCGCCATTCTCTGTCCACCTAGCTCTGAAGGTGGGAATAAATATCTGCATAGAGACTATATGCAGATTTCCAGTGACCAATGATCCAGTCATTTTTATCCAAACTGGTAATTAGGCTACGGAGCTGACATTTTCCCTTCTTTATAGGGAAATTACTGACAAATACACAGCTGACCTACATGTTATGTATCACCACAAAAATGTCCATTATTAACATGTAGCTTTGAAATGTGTTTTTGATAGTTTATTTTAAAATGTGAAATAAAGAGTAGTTGCACAGCCACATTAGTATTCATGTATAAATGCTACCACTATTACAACCAGAGTCCAGTAGTTCCTATTGTAGTTAAGGTTACAAAAGTATTTCCATTGCATAGGACACACAGGAGCATGTAGCTCAGACACAGAGATGGATTTTAAAGCAAAAGGCCACAACTTTATTAACGTTTTAACATTAATGGGTGGTCTAACCCCATCTTAAAATTCCAGGCATTTCTTTGAGTCCAGTGCACTGTTTAAATGGCCACCATATCAAATAACCAATGTACAAGATTGTCTCACCTTCAGCCTAACTCTAAGGATTCAGTTCACTTTTCAGTTTTCTTGCATCACCCATGAGAGTGAATAAGGATATAGATGAAGGGGACCTTGTTCTACAAAGACTTAAGGTTTCCCCTTCTTCCTCCAGGCTAATAGAGACGGCTAGTTACGTGTCTCATATTACTTCTGGGAGATTCTCATCCATGCTGGACACCAGCCATAAGTTTCAATGACATTACAAATTCTACTTATAAACTAAATACAACTTTTAAAGCCTTTCTTTGCTCTTCATTAACCCAAAATCAGGCCTCCAGCATGCTAATGAGAAAGGTGAAAAATCATCAGGTACCTTGATAATCTTGTCCCAAGGAAAAATTCCTTTCTGAGCCCACAAACTAGTCATCTGTCAGATTCACAGGATCCTGGAAACGTAATTCAAATGATACCTCCTTTACAGGGCAGGGAACAGTAAAATGGCCACTACACACCCTGTGGGCTTCACATACAGCAAGGGGATGGTGGAGTGAGAAACAATCAACTCACTTTTCTGTCCATTCACCCTGGCCAATGGCATGAGGGAGAGGAGGAGAAATTGTCTTCCCCGCCAAACCTTCCAGTCCAAGCCCAAACTCCACCTACATTCTAGATGGAGCGGGGAGGAAGAAAAGACTCAGAGCAACCTACCCTGCCCCTCATCTTTGCCCATTATCATCATAAGCTCATCCATTTTCAAAACATTTACATCCTGGACTGAAAAGGTTCACAGTTGGTCTCTGCCCAAAGGTGATTTCTTTTTGCTGCTGTAAGTCTGAACAAAAGCTATTTTAGATTTATAGCTTCCGTTGGTTGGAAACTGAAACTAGATAAATTCAGACTACAACCAAGTTGCACATTTTTTTACAATGATGATAATTAACCATTTGAACAATATACCTAATGGCATGATGGATTCTCTGTCACTTTAAGTCTTTAAATCAAGACTGGATGTCTTTCTAAAATATATGCCATTAGGGCTTGATTATATTTTGTTTCTTCTGGCCTTAAAATGTATTATTCTTATCTGTGAGTGAACTGAGTACTCTTTTTTTTCTTTCTTTTTTAAGGTGGAAGTTTGAAATTTTAGCATCGACTTTAGTCTTCTTTCAGAAAACTTCTGTAGCTATGAGGAGAGCCTTTAAAATAATTTTATAAAGTTATGGGTGATTAATAAATCATTTTCAGAGCATGAATAGTTGTCAGTGATTCTAGCAATAAGCCACAACATGATCTACATTTGTAGGCAGCAGGTATACACGCTGGATGTATTGCAATCACAAGACTGAAGGACGTTCTACTTTCTCCCATAAAATGTATCAATAATCTACTGTTTTCCAATTCCCTCTTTTAGTCTCTCATTCTGGCTACTTATCCCACTTCCCCAGTACCCTACACACCTGTCTTCCATTTCAGGAACAGTTGTAGTCTAGCAAGCTACATGACTCTAGAACCCACATCTGTTGCCACTTGGGTTGCTGCTATATCCACGCCACTGCCAAACAGCTCTGACAAACTGGCGAACAGCAGCCTGTGATTGCTAAAGGGTAAAGTGCCACTGGCTTTCCCACCCACAGAGGCCCTTATGGGTTGTGCTACCACATTCCCTAACTGGGCCAACAACACTATTTTAGGCCTAGGGAAAACAGCTGGAAGCTGTCTGTGAAACTAGGTGAATCCTTGGCCTGCTGCTGCAACAGACCTTGCTGCATACTCCTGATACCCAGCCTTCGTCCTAGCTCTTGCCCACCTGCTCCACTCCCAACACCTCACCTTGCCTATGTTCTTCTCCCCTGATCTACTTGGCTCTAACTTACTGTGATGTGACACAAGAATGGACTACTGCTTCTGTCCTGGATCCTCTGGACTGAATGCAGAGCTCATAACTGAGCCCCCTCCTCCAAACCAGGCACTAGCCTCAATGTGCACCTCAGACTCAGGATTCTGACAGCATGTAATTTTAACTTTCTCATATCAAAACTAACTGTGGAGTACTGAAAAGTGCCTATCGTATCTCTTGCACTCAGTGAGCTAAAAGTGTCTAAAGGAGCTACAAAGTGTTGCTGGATGGGGGGCAAAAGGAAGCTTAAAATTGTCACTTTCTTCTTCAGTACCTCACTCCTTGCTCTCCTGTCTCGCTTAACTTCTATTGCCACCTCATACCTTCCCCAACCCACCACACATCCATTAAACATAATGGGTGAGGCAGTTTGTTGTGGGAGTTAATGAAGAATTCCCACATCTACAATGTTGGGAGTGGTCCACAAACATGAAAAAAAATAGTCCAACTGACCATTGACTCTGAACAATGAGTGTCCCATCATAGTCTAAGAAGGTTTTAGCAGTGCCTCTGAACCCCCACTTACTTTGTGGGATTGAACACTAGTTGCTAGGACAATTTCCATGACAGCATTATTAAATGTTTCACACAAACATTCAAATAATTTCAAAGTAACAGTAAGAAGGGAAAAAGATGGGAAATAAGTCAGAGCTCCTGCAATTGTAGGATGTCTCTAGTTCCTTTTGTATTCTAAAATATTCTGTAAATTCTAAATTTCATTTTAAATTTCATGCATTATTTTTCTATATTTGAAATCCCTTGAAATCCTATTTCCATCACTGTGTAAACTAAGAAACAGGTCCCACCAAACAGCAGTTGATGATCTAGAAAAGGTGAGAACTTGCCACTCCCCCACTTCGTTCACCTCACTAAATCTAAACGTCAGTCTCACCGGGATCATTTACATGTTAACATTATTAATAATTAAGGCTAAGCTTTTTCAAAGGAGCCTATGAGTGTTAAGTGTCCAATTCCACTGAAAATCAGTGGGAGATGATTTTCTATATGGCTTAAGTGCTTTTGAAAATCCCCTCCTCCTGATGTTGAGTTTAAATGATGTTGACATTTTTTACTCTGCCTAATTTTTTTTTCTCTTTACAACCCTATTTGGAGTAGTATTGTGTTACACCACCTAAAACAGAGCGCTGAGCTCATTATGCCTGAGACAGGCACAATGCAATCCTGAGGTACACAAAGTAAACACAGCTGTTGTGCCATCCACATACAGAGATTCAGCATTTGTTGCTGGTACAGGGAGTGGCAGGCAGAGCATGGCCATGTGTCTGTTTCTTTCTTGATGACTTTTGAAGCTAATGCTGTTAACCACACACAGCCTGTGCATTACTGGAGCATAAGGAGTATATCTGTGCCAGACCCCCATTTGGGGTTGCAATGTGGGGAAGGATTGATGGTGAGGAAAGATGCACTATCTTTATTTAAACAGTGCATACAGATTTTGAAGATGTGTGACGTTGTATTGTAGCAGTGTCATTCGTTATTTCCCTGCACACACACAGCAGTTAATCTGTGTATTCCACAACATGGCAGGTACTGAGCCCTCATTCCTTTTAAATTACAAAGGGTTAATTGTTTAGAGAGCATAATCACCTTCAGTCATTTAAAAATTATTTTGTTCTTGTTTTAGCATTTGTAGTGATAGCATTGGCACCTTATCAGTAGCCCAAGGCCGGAAACGTTCCTAAAATTGCCTGTTCAAGTGTTTATTGTGTTAATGGTCTTGATCTGCTATTAAATAAATTATGCATTCTTCCCCTTAATCTGTGTTCTGTAATGGATAGTCCTTGCATTAGAGATGTGCCAGTAGTGGCGTATTTGCAAGTACTCAAGAACACTATACATAGCTGCACCAGTGCCTGAAAAAAAATCTAGTCTAAGAGATTATGTGAGGCTATGTATATGTAACTCAAAGCAACGTGATGTGTCCTGTCATCATTTTGTTTTCAGAGGCAAGTGCATATCACTGTGAAGGGAACAATAAATATCTGTTCTTCTTATAGTCTGGGACTTGGCAGGCTTTTTATGTCATGCAAGGAAACACTATAGTTCACCCTAATACCAATTCATATCTATATACTTATTAGGAAGCACTAGGGCAATGTTATAAAGATGGAAAATACCATAGGCTTGCCAGCACATCACATCTATAAATTATAAGTGTTTGTTTCTGTTTTTAACAATGTGCTTGAGTGTGTACAGAGTGAGAAGGGGAGGGAAAAATCAGATGATTTTTAAAGTGACTTTTTTGGGATCTTGAAATGGATTTGTTTTTGTTAACTGACAAGAAGATTAATCTAGATCTAGATTAAGATTAAGGTTAAGGCATTCATCTGAGATTCGGGATAACTGGCTTCAATTCCTGGCCCTACCACTGACTTCCTGTATAATATTGGGCAAATCACTTAATCACTCCTTGTCTCAGACCACTATCTGTAAAATGGGAATAATAAAACTTTCTTTGCCTGACATGTCTCTTCAGAATGTAAATGCTTCAGGGCAAGAATGATCTTCCTATGTGTTTTGTACACTGCTTGACACAACTGAGCTCCAGCTACTACTGTAAACAGTAGCCATCATTATTTTCATCATATACAGAACCCAGGGAATTACAAGAATGTTTTTCTATCAGGTACTAGGATCAATAAAAACACTTTAAAGAGCACAAATTTAGGTAGGGAGCTGTGCTAGCATCTATTTGAGCTGCTGAAGTACTTCCCTCAGAATGCCACTGGCGTGTCATAGATTCATGGATTCCAAGGCTAGAAGGGATGATTGTCATCATCTAGTCTGACCTCCTGTGTAACACAGGCCATAGAACCAGCCCCAAATAATTCCTAGAGCATGTTTGTATTGATAAACATCCAAACTTGAGTTAAAAATTGTTAGTGATGGAGAATGCAGGACCCTTGGTAAATTGTTCCAGTAAATTACTCACACTGTTAACAAATGTATACCTTTATTTCCAGTCTGAATTTGTCTATCTTCAATTTCTAGTCATTGGCTTGTGTTAAATGTTTCTCTGCTAAATTGAAGAGCCCATTATTAAACATTTGTTCCCCATATAGTATTTATAGACTGTAATCAAGTCACCTCTTACCCTTCTCTTTGTTAAAATAAACAGATTGAGATCTTTGAGTCTGTCACTCTGTCTGATCTAGAGTATTTAAAACAAATAACTTAAAAATTTCCACTTTCAAATCAACCATTACAGTTTTGCATTTTTCTGATTTAGTTTAATTTTTTAATTTACTTAGAATATTTTAATACAGTGAAACACCGGAATGATCATCACATGAATTTAGTCATTTAAAGTCAATTTTCTTGTGAAAAGGTTCATGGCTGTTGCTACTCCTGGCATCCCTAACTGCATAGCACCGGTTCCTGGGACTGGGAATTCCATACCAATTTCTCAACTCTTTTAGAGTTCAGGATGGGAGACCCAGCTCTGACAAAGGGTGAAGCAGTCAAGGGCTGCACTGTGTCCCCCGGTGGGCCAAAGCTGCACAGAGCAGAGCCTGCAGCTAGACTTGGGGGTTGGGGAGGCACTTGTCTGAGGGGCTGATGGCTGGGCTCTGAGGAGAAGGGGCATGTGTCTCGGTCGGGGGGGGGGGGCACGCAGCCCTCTCCAGTACCCTCCAACTGGAACTGGGTTGCCATAGGGGTTTCTTTAAATCTCTACTCTTAGGGGAATCTTTTTTGCAGGCGTACTTGCCGACAGGTATTCTGAAATAAAGTACCAAAATAATTGAAACTGATGTGATTATAGTGTGTTATTTTGACAAATAAAATATGCAGAATTTTAAAATATTTTGCAGAATTTTTAATTTTTTGGTCCACAATTCTTCCAGGAGTAACATATTTCACAATGATATTAATGATCAGTGTGATCCTGGCTTTCATTTAAGATTTTTGCCTGTCATGTGATAGATAAATACCATGAAAATGGTGTGCTAGTTGTGGTGAGAAGAACAGGAGTACTTGTGGCACCTTAGAGTTTTTCTGGCCAGTTGGCATTAAGGAGTTCTTAGGGTTACACAAGTGATTGAACAATATGAATTTTAATACTTTTGGGGAGGGAGCCATTTGAACAGGCAAAACAGAAATGAATGAACAATGAAAGTCTATGAATATCTACAAAGGCAACGTGAATCCCTTTTGTCTGCCACGAAACTCACAGCCAACGTGTCCTTGATTTCAGATTGAGTTTTCTTTATTTCTCTGCTAATGCAGCAGAATCAGTAATATTTATTTTTTTAACTTTTCTCTCCACTTTTAAGTATTATCAGATATGACTTTTCCAGGCCACACTTACTACCTCTCCCCTAACAATGAGTGGTTATTATTGGGTTCATTCATAAAACTTTACAGAAAGCAGCTGCATAGGAAACTGTCCAGTTCTCCGTGGTCACCTTAGAAATCTCTCATGACTATAACACTTCTCATTGACATGATAGCTGGAATAATGGTCTCAGGGAATTACAGATGTGAACAGGATAACAAACAATTGATTTCAAATGAACAAGACAAGGGAAATGCTTTCAGAAAACTTACCATTCATGTAGTGTTGTCCGTCTTGGAACAATTTTTTCTTCTTCCCCACAAAAGCCTGGGCATGGTTAGCATAGTAGAATACCCATCTGCAGCATGCAACTGGTTTGTCACTGACATGACAGGTATAATGAACTGTTGGTATTGAGGCGAAAAGTGTGCTCATAGACCAGGTTTTTAACAGACTAAAAATTAACTGTACACAATGAAAAATGAAGCACAAGTCCTGGGCCCCACACCACACATCTGCGTTCTGAGATAATCAGACTCTCCAATAACAGCAGTATGGGGTTGTTGCAATGAGCTGACAAAGAGCCTAAGTATCTCTGCCCTCTCTTAAGCATACATATGTCTCTTGCATTTGCATTGCCTGCAGCACCTATCTATTGAAATCTGCATTTGTGCTGGCTGCAGCAGCAGCAGCAACCTCTGCACTAATTACTGCATGTAGAAATGCATTTTACACAGAGGCAACAGTAGTCAGTGCCTGTAACTGATAACAGAGACCACATTTTCAAAAAGGCCTCAGTCTGGACCCTTATGCTATAGTCACAACATTTATTAACTACAATGTCCCACGCCTGTTACTATGATTTCATTTCCAGCATAGGTAGCAATAGTAGGAATGCTAAAGTAGACAGTGTTTCAGGAGCTTGATAGCATTAACTATGTCATCCATCCATGCTCACAGCAGGTCTAGATGACACAGTGGTGAAAATATAGTGGCACTTCCACTCATCTATTTTAGCAATCCCAGTGTTGCTGCCACCACCAATGGAGCTGGATCAGTGGGAAATTGTAGAGAAAAAAGTATATATCCAGAGTGTCTGGTTGTTTCTGTATCCACTTTCCTCCTTCACAGCTACAATACCCACACCCTGATGTAAAGGAAGCAGGGAGCAGAACAGGGTTGAGGGGGGCGGGAAGAGTTCTGCTACTTCTGAACTTCCCCTGGTGTTTAAGATATCTGTTTTCTTGCAGTTCTAACTTGCCTTTGGGGATGCAAGATTAGGAGAGGCTGAAAGAACTGGGCTTGTTTAGTCTGCAGAAGAGAAGAGTGAGGGGGGATTTGATAGCAGCCTTCAACTACCTGAAGGGGGGGTTCCAAAGAAGATGGAGCTAGGCTATTCTCAGTGGTGGCAGATGACAGAACAAGAAGCAATTGTCTCAAGTTGCAGTGGGGGAGGTCTAGGTTGGATATTAGGAAACACTATTTCACTCGGAGGATGGTGAAGCACTGGAATGGGTTCCCTAGGGAGGTGGTGGAATCTCCATCCTTAGAGATTTTTAAGGCCCAGCTTGACAAAGCCCTGGCTAGGATGGTTTAGTTGGTGTTGGTCCTGCTTTGAGCAGGGGAATGGACTAGATGACCTCCTGAGATCTCTTCCAACCCTAATCTTCTATGATTTTATGATCAGGGAGTTATAAACTGGTTTCCTCATGGTTCCCTCACCCACTGCATTCAAGTCTGCTCAGTCTATAGTCTCTGTAAAGATAAAGGTCACTCCACCCCCCCGTGTCCCTTTAAGGGAGTCAGCTGCCCAGCCCACTTGTGACAGGGTCCACTGAAGGGAATGAGCCAACCCAACCACCTGCAGGACAGGTCCTTGCTGGGAGAAACAAACAAGGTGGGTGAGATAATATCTGTTATTGGACAAACTTCTGTTGTTGAGGGATACAAGCCACACAGAGCTCTTCTTCAGGGCTGGGAAAGGTACTTGGAGTGTCACAGCTAAATGCAAGAGGGCAGTTAATTAAGTAAGGGACTCCTGGGCCTAATAAAAGGCTTAGGAGAGCTCAGGTGGAAATGCTCCTGAAGAGAATGGAAACTACAGAGGAAGGGAGCCTAAACGGTGAATATTTTCCAGGTGGAGAGACCTGTGCTACTGTGAGCAAACAGGGAAAAGGCTGCTGAACTCTTGATACAGCAGACAAGCCTGAGGTTTTTCAACCGACGGATCTACTGCTGGAACTAAGAGAAGTTTGTTTTGGGGCTTTAAAATCTTATTTGGGTTCTGAAGTAGGAACCTACAAGTGCTCCATTCAGAAGGCTTAATTAAAGGGAGATACTCTGTTGTAAAGTAAAGTGTTTGGCTTCTTTGACTGGGTCTACTATTATCTTGCTTCATTGGAGGAGGTGGGAGGAGTGTTGCAAACACTTGAATGAATAGTCCCACTGAACTGAAGTACAATTATTATGGTATGTGTCCGCAGGACTGGGTAATAATTTAGCTTATGCATTTCTGCAAGCACTATACTTTGTACACAGGGCTGCCCAGAGGGGGCGGGCAAGTGGGGCAATTTGCCCCAGGCCCTGCAAGGTCTCCCAAGAGAGTTTTTCAGGGGCCCTGGAGCGGGGTCCTTCACTTGCTCCGGGGGCCCCGGAAAACTCTCACGGGGCCTGGGCCCCCGGAGCTTCTTCTGCTCTGGGTCTTTGGTGGCAATTCTGTGGCGGGGAGTCCTTCTGCTCCAGGACCCACTGCCGAAGTGCCCCAAAGACCCGTGGCGGGGGGTCCTTCTGCACTGGGACCCGCCGCTGAAGTGCTGGCTCTTCGGTGGCAATTCGGTGGCAGGGGACCCCTGCCGCCGAAGACCCCAGGCCCCCTGAATCCTCTGGGTGGCCCTGTTTGTACATGTTTTTAGAATGTTTACATTTTCTCTGTGTGTGTGTGTGCATATACTCATTGTTCATGTAGAAGTTCACGTGCAAAATCAGGGGTCCTTATTTGAAAATTTTACCCTAGTTTTAAAAATGTATTTTAGCAGTATCCAAAAATGTAGTCCTTACAGAGTACAGATGAGATTTGGCCACTGGTATTTATAGTATACAATCTAATTTTTCTAAACTTTCCTGAAAAGGACCTGCTTTGCAAAGGCTGTTGCATGTTTATCACTGAATAGTTATTGTTTATTATATTTATTAAGATCTTGGAGTATGCCATGGAGAAGTGCAAGGTAAGCATAAGACCATAATAACAACGTTTAATAACCTGCCAGTAGAAATACAAGACCAGAATGCACATATATCCTCATTTAACTGTGCTTAAGTGGTTACTTCTGAACATATTGCATACATCTGAATAAGTATGCACTACATAGGAATGAGTAATAGTCATATAAAACTCCTTTTCCATGGAAGTGTGTTTTGTCAAAAATGCAATGTATAATATACAATCTATGCAAGAAAAGATGATCAAGCAATTTGGAAAACCATTAGGGGTCTGACTGAAAGCCTGTTGGATCAATAAAAAGGCTCCCATTGATTTCAGTGTGTTTGGGATCTAGCTCGTATAGAGTAAAACAAATTTGATTTTTATTTGGTTTCTGGTTTTCTGATTCTCCAGTTCTCAATTTTTTGCAAAAACAGTCAGTGGTACAGTAATTTAGTTAATTCTCTTAACATTCTAAGTATATTAATCACAGTTCCCAAGCATTTCCCTACCTGTTTTTTATCAAGACTGTCAATCATTATCAGTTAGTATAGCACTGGCTTTGAATTAAACAGACTGTGGTATCTGACAAAAAATTTTAAAAAAGGAGAGAAACCTTAGTGACGCAACAATTAACATAAAATATAATTTTTTGTTTAGCAGGTCCTGATCCTGCAAATGATGATTGATAGGCGATCCCTTAATTTGAGGATGATCTCTACCATGGATTTAGATTGGTCCTGAGATGGCTCAGGAGTCTGATCCTGGAACCACAACTCCTCCCGCAGAAGGTACAGACATTTCATGGCAGCCAGCTGCCTGCTGGAAGAAAGTTCTTTCTTTTTCCTTCTTTCCTTCTCTCTTCAGCTTCGAGGGCAAGGCGCTTCTCTCCGAAGTGAGCCACTGCCTGATGGAGGATATGGTGCCACTGGGGTCAGTGATGCCCACATCATTTAGATCCTGCAAATACTCATGCACGTGCTGTACTTCTAGCAGATGAATAGTCTCAAATGATGTCAATAAAATGACTTGGTCCAAAGGCTATGAGGACTAGAGTCTTGTAGGTGAAGGATGCTACACAATTCTTTCTTTCCCCCCATCTTCTGCATCAGAAAGGGTAAGGAAAGGTCTGCAAACAAAACAACTAGTATTACTCTGTACAAACATGAAGCCAGGGTCCTTATTTGAGACTCTCACAGCCTCAAATAAGGCTGGTGACACGTGCTGGGTGAGCAGAGAGGCAGAAGGATACAACCAATTACTGTGGATGGGGATGGATTTTAGCACATTCTTAAATGTTCCGCTGAATTGGGGCCTTGTTCCTTGACTTCTGTAAGACTGCCAAACAGGCTTCTCAATAAGCCACAACCATGTATGAAACTTATTTTGCAAATATTAATTTAAAACTAACTTTGAAGAGAAGCTGGTGTCTCCTTTCAAAGTGGACACTTGGTCTAAACATTCCAACTTTCAGCAGTCCAGTGCAATATAAACCCTTCATATAGCCAGGCAATATCACTTTAACTCTTGTAACATATTAACTTTTACATAACAATAATTTGTAAATAGCACTGTTTAAATGGCTTTTTTGCTCAACATTTTTCATCTACTAAGTTACTTTAATCTTGAAGGGTGTATTCTCCTGTCCGCACAATACAGTATGTATTTGTGTATGTATACATTATGGACTATACAATGGGGTGTGATGCAATATCCATCATGCTAAAATCCATCCCCATCCACAGTAATTGGTTGTATCCTTCTGCCTCTCTGCCCACCCAGCACGTGTCACCAGCCTTATTTGAGGCTGTGAGAGTCTCAAATAAGGACCCTGGCTTCATGTTTGTACAGAGTAATACTAGTTGTTTTGTTTGCAGACCTTTCCTTACCCTTTCTGATGCAGAAGATGGGGGGAAAGAAAGAATTGTGTAGCATCCTTCACCTACAAGACTCTAGTCCTCATAGCCTTTGGACCAAGTCATTTTATTGACATCATTTGAGACTATTCATCTGCTAGAAGTACAGCACGTGCATGAGTATTTGCAGGATCTAACTGATGTGGGCATCACTGACCCCAGTGGCACCATATCCTCCATCAGGCAGTGGCTCGCTTCGGAGAGAAGCGCCTTGCCCTCGAAGCTGAAGAGAGGAGGAAGGAAGGAAAAAGAAAGAACTTTCTCCCAGCAGGCAGCTGGCTGCCATGAAATGTCTTTACCTTCTGCGGGAGGAGTTGTGGTTCCAGGATCAGACTCCTGAGCCATCTCAGGACTAATCTAAATCCATGGTAGAGATCATCCTCAAATTAAGGGATCGCCCATCAATCATCATTTGCAGGATCAGGACCTGCTAAACAAAAAAATATATTTTATGTTAATTGTTGCATCACTAAGGTTTCTCTCTTTTTTTTTTTAATTTTTGTCAGGTACCACAGTCTGTTTAATTCAAAGCCAGTCTTTGAGGGTGAACTTGGGAGGACTCTGTTATTCCAGTTATAAAGTCAAGGATGCACATCCTCTTCAAAAAGAGCTAATAAATGCTAATGACCCTGCTATTGTATTCTGTTCATGCCACATATTTTGCAGAAAAATCTATTTTTAATGTGTTTGCCTGCATTTCAAAAGAGCTCACTGTCAATATTTTTCATACCATTCCCCATAAAAGGCAACCAGAATCAGGAGTACAACTCTCTAGATCTTGGAGGTGAGGAAAAATATTAACCAAGACCTCTGAAAAATCCTACCTATCGGAGCTCTCCTCCATAAATAAAGCTGCAGCGGTAGAACCTTTTATTTCAGGTGTCTTCAGTAGGTGTCTTCTGTTTCCAGTAAAACAAAGGATGGATAGTAAACAGAGTTTGGGAGAGGTGATCAAAAATGCATGATAAATGCAGTTGATTACAGGGATATCATCATTGCATAATTGTGTATATGTCTTCACTCTATGAAAAACACTAATATACTGGGGGAGAGAGAAAATATATTCTAACACAGTGCATTTGATGTGACAGTGTGATCATGATTTTTTTTTCTTCCGATCTTGTGGCTGATTCAACTCCCATTGCAGTCAATAGAAAGACTTTCTTTACAAAGCAACAAAAAGTCCTGTGGCACCTTATAGAGTAACAGACATATTGGAGCATAAGCTTTTGTGGGTGAACACCCACTTCGTCAGACGCATATAGTGGAAATTTACAGAGGCAGGTATAAATATGCAGGCAAGAATCAGTCTTAGAGATAATGAGGTTAGTTCAATCAGAGAGGATGAGGCCCTCTTCTAGCAGTTGAGGTGTGAACACCAAGGGAGGAGAAACTGCTTTTGTAGTTGGCTAGCCATTCACAGTCTTTGTTTAATCCTGAGTTGATGGTATCAAATTTGCAAATGAACTTTAGTTCAGCAGTTTCTCTTTGAAGTTTGGTCCTGAAGTTTTTTTGCTGCAGGATGGCTACCATTAGATCTGCTATTGTGAGTCCAGGGAGGTTGAAGTGTTCTCCTATAGGTTTTTGTATATTGCCATTCCTAATATCCTTTTATGTAAGGATTGTCCAGTTTGGCCAATGTACATAGCGAAGGGTATTGCTGGCATATGATGGCATATATTATGAAAATTGCATCTGTACCCATCATCTAGTGCTATTTGAGTGCTCTAAAGTACATGCTTATGCTTCATTGTCTCAAATATGCATATCTGACAGTTATGACTAGAACTGGGTAATATTTTTGGCCAGATTTTTTTGTAAAATTGTAGATTTGGATAAATGGAAACATTTTTTCCCTAGTTCTCTTACATTTTATCTTTCAAAGTTTTAACATATCCATATGGACATAGTCAAATACAAATGATAAAACAAAGGTGTATGGATTTAACATTAACAGTAACTGCTAAATACTCATTAGGGAATTTCTTATAATGCTCAAACACCGCACCCACTCTAAAAAAAAAGAAACACCCGAGCCTAATATATCTGTACTCAGCTTGTAATGCTCTCATGAAAGTCTTTAAAATTAGATCTTCTGCCTCTATAGAGCAATGTCAGTTTTTCCCATGAGGGTGGTGTTGGTTAGCTCAGTTAGTCAAACTAAAGAAGTGGGGAGGGGAAATAGCAGATTTCCATTTTTGTAAAATGCTTCTTTCAGCCCCTATAAGTGCCGCAACACTCCATTTCTTGGCATTACTTAAACAGGGTAGATCTTCTTCTAGAATGCCCAATACGCAGAGGCTTGATGTAGGGGAAACTCAGAAAGCCTGAGAGCACCACACACTTCCTTCCAAAATATGGATATACTTTCTCAATCAAAGATTATATGAGGCACATTTGCATTGGAGCTGTTATCTCCAACATTTACTATGTGGGGCAAGTACAGCTTTATGCAGTTGCTCAGGAGTCCAACAACTTTGTTCTGAAAGAAATGCAAAAACAGAGAACTGGATGTTCTGCCAGATACTATTCCACCTGTTGGTGGAAATTGAGATGTTTTGCTCCTCCTCCCATTTTTCTTTTATGATATAGTCATATAGTATAGGATAAATCGAGGAGTTCAGCCACATACATGTGGCATGCCAGCCAAACACATTGTGTGTTCTTTTTTAAGATGCACTTCAAGTGGCGTATTTGTAGCTGCCAACAATTCCCCACTCTTTTATAATTTTGAGTTGAAGCTTATGGTAAACAGGACCTTGCTCTGTTGGTAGCTATCAAAAAGATATGTGAAGGAGGCTAAAGCTGTCAATTCAATAATAACTTGTATGGTTAGGGTTAGCCTTGGTTAGCCAGGCGGACTTGAGTTTCAAGCTATTTACAAATTTAAATTGGGATTCTTCCATGCCACTCTGGAATGAGAGTTGAAGGGGTAAGAACACACCAATGTCAAACCTCTCATGCTGCAGGTTTAGGTTAAGGTTGGACATTAGGAAAAATGTCCTAACTGTCAGGGTGATTAAGCACTGGAATAAAGTGCCTACTGAGGCTGTGCAATCTTCATCATTGGAGATTTTTAAGAGCAGGTTAGACGAACACCTGCCAGGGATGAGTGCAGGGGACTAGACTAGATGACCTCTTGAGATCCCTTCCAGTCCTATGCTTCTATAAGAGCAGGTAAACACTGTGGGTTTTTTTCCTTAAAGGTGCAGACAATTGTTTTAAAAGTGGAAGTGCAGAGAGCCAAAGGGCTTAACTAATTAATCTTCAATCTCAAGTCACATTGAGAAGAGTTGCTGGGACAGAACCACTTTATTAAAAATCCTAATTTAACAGCTAAGTGATATAAATACAAATCAGATAATCCTACCCCCACATCTGGCCATGACTACTTAACTATTTTGTGGAATATCTCTGGTGCCTTGTGTTCCATAAGAATTGTTGCATAACTCTATTTATTCAGATAAAACAATTAGTGAATTCATGTGAATTTCAGAAATGTCAAAACAAATTGTTTCAACGTTAGGAAACATCTTGCTTTAATTTCTAGCTAGAGTCACACACCAGCACGGGAGGAGAGGTGATTGTGGTATCCCATTTATAAGGTTTATTCCAGTTTTTGGGGCACTCACCTGGGATGTAGGAAACCCTCTTTCAAATCCTGCTGTTGATCACGGACTTAAACCCAGTTGTCCCCACTTCCAGGTGAGTGCCCTAAACACTGATCTATAGTAGAGGTATGCTTGGGTTAATTCGCACTGTTCTGGTTACTCATCACATAATGGATAAACATAAATCTCTAAAACTGCTCACCAGATCTGATTAAAGAACTGTTTTGTCATCATTTAGAAAAGTAATGTTTTCCGGTTTGGGTGAACACATTCCAACCTCTGCATTAGTGATACATTTGTAATTCTAATGTCATTGACCACCTCCAAGTGCTATTAGATCAGCTGAGACCAGTAACCAAACATCAAAGCCCAGAATGCTAGGGCTGGGAGGACTGATAGTAAATCATCTTTATTTTAAAATTGACTTATTGGAGTAGCACAGACAAATCCAAGGGCCATGGGTATGTGTATAATAGTGGATATATAAACACACATATATAAGCTTCTGCAAACATTCACCTATTAATTCCAAATCTTGAGTGATCAATCCATAATACAGATATGACTTAATGGCTTGCAAATGTCACTTAGAAATGAAATCAGTTTTGAATTATGAGCAAAAAAAGAATCCTAAAATACTTCTTTGAATCTGCAAATTGGGGAGGTGGGGGGATGTTCTCTTCTCCATGAAAGCAAGCTTTTTCAAGCCAAACACTCAATGATCCTGATCCATAGCAATGGTATCAAGTATCAGAGAGGTAGCCGTGTTAGTCTGGTTCTGTAGAAGCATCAAAGAATCCTGTTAGTCTATAAGGTGCCACAGGATTCTTTGCTGCTTCATAGCAATGGTAGTTGTCACCAAAATAATTGAATGTCAATGAATTCTATGAACAGTAAAAAGCCACTTTTCAGTATGTAGATTGTGCTAAAGTAGCCGTGGGAGATGCTTATAACATTTGGGGAGCACAAGGCAACAGAAAAAACAGGTACTGTACTGCGGAAATAACACCTAAGTGGTGTTCCTGTCAGAATTTGCTATATGCTTATACATGGATTGGGTCTAGCTAAAATTATTTTAATTTATCAAAACCCTGCTCTTTAATAAGATTTTCATCTGCAAACAATGACTTCTTTCAGCTACTGTGAATGTTCCAGCTGTTACTGTCTAGTGTGACACATCATGTTAGGCATGTAAAGTAGGCATGTGTGATTTATACAAGCTGATGTTATACACTAAAGCACGACACTTCATAATGTGATATGTCAAGCAGTGAATTTGTAACGATGTCGACCTCTGAAAAAAGCTAACCAATAAAAACAACCCAAAAGCCCTAAACACTTCTCCATTTGACATAGAAAAATAACTGAACTGATGAGACTGATCCACAGACTTCCAGGGAAATATGTGTTAGCTTGCTATTCATGTACAGTAAATAGAGGTTTTTTTTAAAAAAAATAGGAAAATGATTTTCAAAATGATTTTGAAATGGATTATATTTTCACAATAGCTGAAATTATCAAAATCAGCACTTCATTTACAAAAAAAATCTTATTAAAGAGCAGGGTTTTGATAAATCAAAAATTATCTTGATTTAGAAAATGATCTCAAAGTCTTTGATTAAATTATTGTAGAAATTTCTATTATTGTTTCAGACATTTTTTTTCAAAAAAATCAGAACTTGTGTCTTTTTTTCAAAACCTTTCATTTTCATTTAGGGGAAAAGGAATTTTTTTTGGATAGGGAAAAAAACTCCTATATGTGAAAAGTTGTGACCACTCTGACTGTAAGTGGTAAAAACCTCTCTGCTGCTGTCAGAGGCTCTCCTGTGAAGAGAAGGGAGTCGACCAATACTTCCTATGGAAATGCACTAAAGTTAATCAGCTATCAGAGGTCTCTGGGTATATGTTCCAGGCTCATAATCCATGATCAACTAGTATGAGTTTCCTTTGATAGAAGCATTATAGTCCCATGTTTCACTGATAACAGATTAAGCCAATCTGTGTATCAGAGTTGAGTTGTGTGGATGGAATCTTGCAATGAACCAGACTATTCTCTCTCCAGCCTGTCTCGCAGGTACAGTTAAGATCAGTAAAATTGACATTTTTTGGATTTTTTTTCTAATTTACTGTTGGACTCTTGAGTACTCTTCCTTCAAATCTCACAATTTTCACTATAGAAACACTTTAAAATAATTATTGTAGGAAGGTGAGGTGGAAATGTGTTCTTGAAGTACTCAGAGATTAAGTGACACTTTAACCCATCTCAATGGCTGGCTAAGGAAGGCACATCCTCAGCCCCAAAAGAGGATTAAAAAAAAATCCCTTCTTTGGGATCAGCAGTTATTGGATTTTTCCCCAATTATTGCATTTTAAATGACTTTATGCAATGAATCAAACACAGGAAACTTACAGTCTACTTGTTTGTTCAGATTTTGTTTGTTTTTTGGTGCAGGGGGTTTTGTTAACACCATATTGCTATTCTTAATGCAGTTCATATTTCATCACAGAAATCAGTGTGGAGTTTCTTTCCATGCTATTGCAGTTTGTGACTCACTGCAGAATTCACCCCCCTCATGTTTTCTGCTGCCTCCCCGCACTCCAAATAACTGTTTTCTGTCACTCAAACACCATCTTTGCTTCATTGAGAGCTTGCATCATTTAATCCGCTGTAGGGTTGCCAATTTTGGTTGCACTTTTTCCTGGAGGCTTCATTACGTGACACAACCTTTAATTAAAGATTAATCTTTAATTCCTGGGGACTCCAGGACAATCCTGGAGGGCTGGCAACTCTAACTTGCTGCCTGATATAATTCCTAGTGGTTGAGCACACAGCTACCAATGTGCTGCTGGTAAGCCACCTCTCTCTCTGGGCTGTTCAGCCTTTGTAGTTTTAAAATCAAGGTGGGGGAGAATTAGGTGCATTTTAAAGCTGGGGGCATGTCCCTGACCTGTTTTCTATGAATATGAGTCTTGGATGTTCTCACCCTTTCTGTACACACAATCTCCAAATCTTAAAGTGGGGTTTTCAAACCTTTTTTCTAGTTCCCACAGCACTTAGTTTACATGTGTGCAAGTTGGCGTGAATGTGACCAAGCTTAGAAACCTGTAATCTTAATAACACAACGGTGGCTTTAAACTACTGTGTATGACAAAGGATGACGTGAAGGTGCACTTTCCCAGCAAAAGCTGCTGGAGGATCTCATGTAGGCATTATGGCTGTAGGAGCCAAGTATGCAGCTGTTGTACCACCTGCTGGCTGCCCAGTGTGGAGAGGGAAAAGTCTATGGCTAAATTTCTACCTCATCTCTAGCCTGTAGCACACTCTGTGCTTAGGGAATGGTTGCCAAATTTTAATCTGTCTCATCAACCAGAGAATGCTACTCATGGATGGTATACACTTGTTTCCATAAATTGACAGCCAGACACATTTAAATTGGATTGGGCTTGAATGAGTGTAACATGTTCTATGTTTTGTAGTCATTCCTGATCATAAGATTAAAAAAAATTATCTACAGGGGGAACAAATATTTAATGGGCTCATTAATTTAGCAGAGAAAGGTAGCATTTGTCAATGCCTGGAAGTTGAAGCTTGACAAAGTCAGACTGGAAATAAGGTGTAAACTTTTAACAGTGAGGGTGATTAACCAAAGGAACAACTTATCTCCATCACTGACAATTTTTAAAATCAAGATAGGGTGTTTTTCTAAGAATATATGCTCTAGGAATCACTTTGGAGGAATTCTATGGCCTGTGTCAGACTAGGTGATCACAGTGGTACGTTCCAGCATTCCAGAGACTAAGCGTCTGTGAGATAAAGCCACCCTGAACAGCCATAGCTTTGTCAGATTCTGAAAATATTATAATTATCTCCAAGTGTTTTCAGAACAGATGTTACCAGCCAGAGACTGAGGCCAGGTCTACATTACCACTTACTTCGGTATAGCTTATGTCGCTCAGAGGTGTGAATAAGCCACCCCCCACCCAAGTGACTTAAGTTACACCGACCTAAGTGCTGGTGTGGAATGTGCTATGTTGACAGGAGACCTTCTCCAGCTGACATAGCTACTGCCTCTCATGAAGGTGGATTTATTTTGTCAACAGTAGAACTCTCTCCTGTTGCGCTACAGCTGCATCAGTGCAGCTGCGTCACTATAGTGCTTCTAGTGTAGACGAGCCCTGAGACAAATGGAAACCAAAAACTGAGCTTATGTTTTTAGGGATTTACCACAGCTAGACATTGTTCCTATTTTACTTAATTTTTTATTAGGCATTTCATTCTGGATAATGAATGTGGTGGTTTGGTTTTGGTTTTCCTCCTTAAGAGGTGTCCCCTCTCTCTAACATTGCAAAGACTCCATGAAGGAAACAAATTCAATTCCCTCAGATGGTGGAGTCTGAAGTACAGAAAGTGATGCTATTTGTAAAAAAATATTATTTTGGTAAACTAGTCTTTTAATTCCTTTTACAGACAAAACAAGAAGAAGGTGATAAGAGAAAATAACTTGGTTTTGTGCTACTGAAAAGATATAGAAAGAAAAAACACTGACTCTTGTCTCTGTATTTGCAATAATACAGAGAAAATGTTACATTCCCCAGTATTAGCACCTAAGTCACTGAATGAATGGCAACTGATTAATTAGTTTAAATAATGATTTTATTCTAAAAAGGCTTATTTCCTCAGACACCACAGGAAGGGAGACAAGACAACAGGAATGTGGTTAACTAGGCCACAAATTTAAGTAACAAATCTGGGAACTATTCAGCAATAGCTTATCCAGTGCCAGTCATCCTTCCTTTGTAATCCATACCAGCAGGGGAAGGACTGTCATCTCCAATCCATTAACGGGGGCCCAGCAACTTTGCAAGCAGTATGGTCAGCTACATATGAGCTCCACTTGGGCCTTTGCAAGCTGGTGAAAGCATATAAGGAGGGAATGCCTCTGTTCTCAATTGAAAAGATCACTAGTGCCTCCCTCTGAGAGGGCAAGCTGCCATCAACCTCTGCTGAAGAAATGTTGGAACACCAATATCTTGGTCTACTGTTTTGCTGGAGTATAATTTCATATTTCTAGGAAAGAGAACTGAGACTGTGTAGTGGCAGACCAAATGCAGCAACTTTCTGCCTTCCTCACTCTCTTGTATCTTATCTGGTTAGGTCTCAGCTAAAATCATGGCATGGAACTGGCACTTATCCCAATGATCATTGATCCCTTTAAGGAAACAAAGGCCAAACAGCTTTGATCTTTTGGTGGCTTTCAACACTATCACACAGTGTTACTAACATAATTTCTAGTATAGATAGATCTGTCAGGTGTATGGAATATTTTTTTTCCTCCTTGAGGGTCGTGGTGGGTTTGTGCTTTTCCTTGAAACCTTTCATTCATATATGTAATATAGGAGGTCCCACAAAGCTCAATGATGTCACATCACTTGTTTAACATCTGTTTTTAGAGTCTGTGAGGAAGATCATGAGACACAATAAGTTACAGTGTGGTCAGGATGATACCCAGCTCTGTCTCCTTTTCAGCTGATCCAGACATCTCTAGTTTCAGATTCCATCAATGTCCAGCAAAAATTGAAGAAAGCATGGTGATTCATTCTTCTATGGAATTTAGTGACCCAATTGTAGCTATGAGAAGTGAGTACACGTACCATGGTGATGGATGCTAATAGTAATAATAAATAAAATCCAAGTTTAAATATCCTTATCTATTCTGTTGACATAACTTATTCATATTAATACTACCATAATTGTCCACAGATTAGTTTTCTTGCTGAGAAACTATTTTGTTTTCTATGTTAGTGTTCATGTTTGATATGATGTACTTGTATTTCTGTAACTTGTGGTCATTCTCAGATATGCTTTGTTTGAGCTTATTATAGTACAGAGCAATTTAGTGATGTTTCTTTTTGCCCTATATTAAAAAAACATTTAAAATAAGTAATATTTCTGTTGTCATCCATATTGTGTTATAAATGGATCTCACTACTTGACACGTGCTGCAGTATTGTTTATATCACCTGTTATTAAGAAAATAGAGAACTGGGAAAGCACTGTATTACAAAAGATACCCTTCCCATCCCATATAGTCAGTAAAAACATGCATCAGAAATATCAGATGCAACAAGCTTAGGAAATATGATTTGACATGAAAGAAACATGGGGCCGGTTTTGTTCAATATCTTCATTAATGATCTGGAGGATGGCATGGATTGCACCCTCAGCAACTATGCAGATGACACTAACCTGGGAGGAGTGGTTGATACGCTGGAGGGCAAGGATAGGATACAGAGGAACCTAGACAAATTAGAGGATTGGGCCAAAAGAAATCTGATGAGGTTGACAGAGTCCTGCCCTTAGGATGGAAGAATTCCATGCACTGCTACAGACTAGGGACCGAATGGCTAGGCAGCAGTTCTGCAGAAAAGGAGCTAGGGGTTACAGTGGACAAGAAGCTGGATATGAGTCAACAGTGTGCCCTTGTTGCCAAGAAGGCTAACAGCATTTTGGGCTGTATATGTAGGAGCATTGCCAGCAGATCGAGGGACGTGATCATTCCCCTCTATTCAGCATTGGTGAGGCCTTGGTGTCCAGTTATGAGCCCCTGTCATAGGTCTCACCCCCACTCTGAACTTTAGGGTACAGATGTGGGGACCTGTATGGACACTTCTAAGCTTAATTACCAGCTTAGATCTGGTCTCGCTGTCACCATCCAGAATTTCTGAGTACCTGTATCACTCCCTTTTCCCCTAAAACCTTCCCCTCCCTTGGTAGCCTTGAGAGACTCCTCCACCAATTCCCTGGTGAGTCCAGATCCTATTCCCTTGGATCTAAAAAAACAGGGAAAAATCAATCAGGTTCTTAAAAGAAGGGTTTTAATTAAAGAAAAGAAAGGTAAAAGAAAGAAACAAAGAAACCTCTGGGGAACAGCATATCAGCTAATCTCACAGACAATAGATTGAAAACACAGGATGTTCCGCTGGGCAAAAATCATAATACACACAAGAATACCCAATTTGATAATTCCCTTAATGGCACCAAGACAAGTCACACAAGAAAATAAACATATACCTATTTATTCCTTTCTAAAACTCACTACTCTGATAAGAGGTTGGTTCCTTGATCTTTTTCACTCCCGCTGAAACTGAGGGTACGTCTTCACTACCCGCCGTATCGGCGGGTAGCAATCGATTTCTCGGGGATCGATATATTGCGTCTCATCTAGACGCGATATATCGATCCCTGAACGCGCTCCTATCGACTCCGGAACTCCACCAACCCGAACAGCGGTAGCGGAGTCGACATGGGGAGCCGCGGACATCGATCCCGCGCTGTGAGGACGGTAGGTAATTCGATATAAGATACTTCGACTTCAGCTACGTTATTCACGTAGCTGAAGTTGCGTATCTTAGATCGATTTTCCCCCGTAGTGTAGACCAGCCCTGAAACTAACTAAACAAAGGAAACTTCCCTCCTTCCTTTTGAAACATCTTGTTCCCCCATTGGTTCCTCTGGTCAGGTGTCAGCTAGGCTAGGTGAACTTCTTAACCCTTTACAGGTAAAAGAGGCATTAACCCTTAACTATCTGTTTATGACAGCCCCACACTGCAAGAAGGATGTGGAAAAATTGGGAAGAGTCCAGTGGAGGGCAACAAAAATGATTGGGGGTCTGGAGCACATGACTTATGAGGAGAGGCTGAAGGAACTGGGATCATTTAATCTGCAGAAGAGAAGAATGAGGGGGGATTTGATAGTTGCTTTCAACTACCTGAAAGGGGGTTCCAAAGAGGATGGATCTAGACTGTTCTCAGTGGTACCAGATGGCAGACAAGGAGTAATGGTCTCAAATTGCAGTGGGGGAGGTTTAGATTGGATATTAGGAAAAACGTTTTCACGAGGAGGGTGGTGAAGCACTGGAATGGGTTACCTAGGAAGGTGGTGGAATCTCCTTCCTTAAAAGTTTTTAAGGCCAGGCTTGACAAAGCCCTGGCTGGGATGATTTAGTTGGGGATTGGCCCTGCTTTGAGCAGGCGGTTGGACTAGATGACCTCCCTGAGGTCCCTTCTAACCCTGATATTCTATGATTCTATGATAAGGTTTTTACAAATGTGAGTCTGCCTCTCTTCTTCACTTCATCTAAGTGTCAATACAAATAAAGCCCTCTGACAAAATGATTTTCTGAAATGAAAACCCTCTCTGTACTTATATACCTTTTAGTATGTTTAAAAATTGTTATGGGTACATGTTAAGCTATAACATCCACAAGTAAACATTATCTCTAGTTCTATTTTTTTTCCCCTTCATTGCTCTCTCTCTTTCTGGACTCCCTTCAGCAAGGCATCAAAGCACTTGCATAAGTCTCATTGACGTTAGACACAAGGATGAGCTTAAGTGCTTTGCTGAACTGGACTGCCCAGACCATCCCCTCACATGTCAGAAACCATGGAAGGGAACTCCATGGGATCTTATTTTTCACGAGGGCTTACCTCATGCAGGCTCCCCAGGTCATTATCTTGTTGGGTGGATCAGGGTTTGCCTGCCTGACTCTGAATGAGAGTTCATGGCCCACCCCCAAACCTGGAGAAGCCCCAGTTACCTGTGGGAACCCATCTCTATTTGCACAGAGATCCTGTGTTGCCACCCTCCACCCCCACTGGCTCTGGCCCTTTTTAGGATTCCCCTGCATCCTGGGTACCATGACTCCAGTGGAGCTACACTACTGGGAATCCTCCTGGTCACAGAGGCCTCAGGACCCTCTAAGGAGCAACTGGGTAACATTTGTGAAGCCAGAGGGGAGGACTTTTCTTGGTTCCAGTCCACTGAAACTCTGTCTTATGTTGCAGTTCATAGACTTTAACTAACGTCAGCTATTTAATGGAGCAAGATGAAAATGAATCCTGGAATCAACCTAGTGTTTAGTATAGCAGGTGATCCTCTAAACTACATACATCTAGTATTGAGAAAAATGAAACAGTCATTTGTTTTCATCAACCCCAATATACCATTAATAGATTGTCACTTTTAATTTTAAATATGTAGAAATTTGTAGCCATTCTAGCAGCAAGGTATTGGCAAAGAACTACCAACCTGGCAGTTATCAGAACAATTAGACATCAGGGAAGATATAAGTTAAAATAAAATGTGTATTTCTTAAGCATACAAACAGATTGGGTTTGCACCCTCCCTGGCAATCAGCAAATGCTATTGGAAGAAAAAACAAAAACCCACATATTTGACATACACTGATAACAACTAGAATTTATGACTTGCCTGCACATATTGTAAATAATCTGGACAAAATTCTGAGTGTACTCATTTATTTCTCTCCCAACAAGAAAATAAGTAACTTAAATCCAAACCTTCCTGACTGCTCAGAAAGTGTGATGTTAGTATTTTAAAGTATTCCAATTAGTATAGTTGATAGGAGCAACACGAAATGTGTTCTTGCTCTGACATGTGGAAAATAATGTTAAGACAAATATATAACTGATATTTATAAGCCTACTTCAAATTATTTAATTCTTGGATATGTTTAAATATTTACAAAGCCAAAACAGGTGATAGGTTTTTTCTTATTATTACTGGTGAAGAGAACTAAGAATAGTTTTTACAGATTTTGAACTAAGAAATAAAAAAAGTCACTTTATTGTTAAATTGAAATTTGTCAAAAGAAATAGAGAATTATGATGTCTTTGCAATTCGATTTATATGAATCAGGCTAGCCACAGTTCTGTTGATAAGGCAAGGCAATCTAATTCCATGACATTAGTACTTGTGGTTCAGAAATGTTCATTACATGGTTGCTTTATATCAGCCTCTGAAACAACATCAAATTTCATTTCTGATTTAGGAGAAACTCAACCGGTCTTTCTACAGTAATGTGAAAATAGAGACAAGGTATTCTGTACTGACATAAAATACATCAGTCTAGTCTTCATTGATTTTATTTATTCTTGTTTGACTCAATTCACTTCTACAGAAAAATTAAATATACATTAATAAAATACATTGACTATCCAAAATTCTATAATAGGTCAATATAAATAAATAACAACCCTACTCCTAAAGAAATCATACTTCTATATCTGTTCTGTATCTCTCAGTTGCCAAGGCCTACAAAAAGATATGTTGGGCCAGACAGAGTGAGTGATGCTAAAGCCAGTGGTAGGCCACCCACCTGGGGGTGGGAGGCCCAGTGTCCCCTCGCCAATGGCTATTTAAATATTTATACACAATGGAACAGCTTTACCACAAGAATGAGGGTGCCCCATATCAGAATGTCCTGAGCCCAGTGGTTAAGCATGTTCCTGAGAAGTAGGAGGCATGTTCAAATTTTCTTTTCCCATCAAGCAGAGGAGGAAATTCAGCCTGGATCTCCTACCTCCAACCACTGGGCTAAAAGTTAAAACATCCCCAGCAATGGCTCCTTCTCCAGCCATTTTGAATGAAACTCAGTCTGGTAGCTAACTTCTGCCCATGCCTATAGGATTGGACCCCGTATGTGAGAGAGGCAGACAGACATCTATCTTCCACTAGTTTGTGGATCAGTCTGGGACTTAGGCAGGCATCCAGATCCCTTGAGTAAGACAGCAGTACTCAGACCCATGGGCAGAAACATAGGTGCCAGTGGACTCTAAAAGTGGCTTTTAGGAGCCTAAGACTGCTGGTTAGGCACCTTTATAGATTTGAGCCATACTGCCTATGTCACTGTGGTGTAAGTGTCTCACTTGATCCATATAATGTTTTGTTAGTGAAGGAGTTCTTATGTTCTTTGGCCCTGAACATACCTGGTATATCAGATTTCACAGACTAATGTATTGCTGAAATTATGGTTCTCTGAAAGGGAAAGGTGCAGAGAAAGCCTTCCAGTCATCACTGCCCTGCAGGATGTAATCACAATTCTGCAGCTTGCAAGGAGGTTGTGGCAGTTTAGTGAATGTCTGTGTCCAGTTATGAGTGCTGTTTGGTTTTATGAGCACCAGTTACAAGTGTAATATATGCTGTGAATTAGATTAGCCATTTTGTAGCAGGAACTTGAGCAGTGAGGAAGCTATGTCTGGAAAGATGTGATAAAGCACTCAAGGTCTATCAGCAACTGAATGACTCTCACCTGCTTCAATTAAGGGGTTTCTGCCAATAGGAGCCACTGTCTTTTGGGGAGAAGGGGGCCTGGAATCCACCCCACAGCGCATAGCTGGGAAGGCTGCAGGTTTTTTCATATTAGCCAGAAAGGCAGAGACTGTTTTTAAAAGGTGTGCTTCTCCATGCCAAAGAAAGCCATTTTCACCAGTGAAACAGAAGACTCAGCAGAAGAAAGTGGAGGCAGGAGGATCCTTGCTTCTCCTAAACACCTGGACGAAATGTGGAAGCTTGCGTAAAGGAGGTGAGATCAGAAGGAAGAGGAGTATGTTCAGGAGTGGTTATTTCCCAAAGATCTTTACCTCCCTTGTGCTTTTTATGAAGGTTGTGTGAGAGAAATTCCTTAGTTAAGCTCACATTTCCTTGCTTTACAGCCATATTATCCCTGAAGGGTTTAACTAGGAAAACTGGAGCACAAGCAATCTAATGAGCTGTGGATTCAGAAGGGCTGTGGCACTGGTTCTGGGGTCTAGGCAGCCAGACTGCAGGGTCCCACTATCCAAGGCCAGTGTTAGATCTGGGTTTTACCTGGGAATGTACCTGCGAGACTCAGAACTAGAAACAAGAACTAGTTATTACCAAGACCCAGAGGGCTTAGAATCATGTGGGATTCAATGGTTGGATCCCATTATAACAAACCAGTGACTGTTAAGACAGCAGGTTGTGACAGGAATCCTTGGCACTTTCCAGTAGTGAAAGTAACAGTCCACGTTTGTGGACTTTCTGGATTTTAAACCTCCCCTAGTTAGCTAGTTGGCAGGACATGTACTTTATGCCAAGTTTCATTCCAACCAAAATAATCATGAGTTTTCCCTAACCTATATATATAAATTCAGAAAGCAAATGATAAAAATGATAGGGGATGGGGGAATATTAAGTGGTATTTCTTTTCCTCAATGTGGAGATTTATGGGAATAAAATGTTTGTTTAGCTGAGTGTGTTGTAGCAGAGTGTGC
Organism: Mauremys reevesii; assembly: GCF_016161935.1. Classification (NCBI taxonomy): domain Eukaryota; kingdom Metazoa; phylum Chordata; order Testudines; family Geoemydidae; genus Mauremys; species Mauremys reevesii. The sequence continues at coordinate 73,299,870 of NC_052627.1, read as the reverse complement.
ACTGAGGGGAAGAAAGGGAATATATATATTTTAAAATAATCATATCTCTGCAGTAGCCTCCAAGCAGGGGTCTAGAATTCGGTCTTAACACAGCCAGAGTACAGTCTGCATTCATGCTGAGATTGGACACACACTATGTTACAAGAACAAACTGTGTAAATTACAATTCAGAGAATGGACAGATTCTTAGTAATGTGACTGATTTTTGTACCAAACACCCAAGATGAGCTTTAATGGATAATTATTTGCAAGCTGGGAAACATCAAAACAACTATGAAAACTGGCTAATGGCTGCAACTAGTCAGTGGGCATTATAATTAAACTACATTTGGTATGTTAACTTTTGGGGGGATGGAAGTGGTTATAAAATGAAATATTAAATTTACAGAATTATTCATATACTCGAAGAGCAAGATATGGTATCCACTTACTTTCCCCTTAAAATGGTAAATCAAAATGCTGTATCTAGATTCTAGCCACAGATACAATCCATCTGTTACTCCCTCTTCTTTAGACTAAAGACAGGTGAAATTTATTGTGTGATGTGCCTTATGAAAGGCGTTTAAAGTGACTGACACATCATGTGGTATATTTCACTTCTTTAGTTACTCTACCTTCTTTCATCATTTCAAATATTGACATTAGTTCTCTTTTTCCCTTCACACTGCAGCATATTCTGTCTCCTGTTGCTATGAATGGGGATGACATGGGGAGCCAAGAAAATGTTGCGTGCCACCCAAAGAAAGCGTTGTAGAGAATATAATATCTCCTGCAGGAGTGAAGAATGCAGCACAAAATAGTTATCTTGTTGTAAGATACTAGAGGAAATAGTTATCTACAGTGAGCACATAGAAAGAGGTTTTGAGGTTGAGAGGCCATAAATCACTCAGGGAAAATTAACTGTTGTAACTGACTTGATATGGAATAGGTAATGTAAAGGATGAAAGTGGCAAGAGATATGGGGTCTGGAAAAATATCTGAAAGCACTAACAGTCCTCCCCTTCTCCCAGCAGCAAGGAGGAACAGGGGAGTCACTCCCCAAGGACGAGAGGATTCCAACTGAGGAGAGAGGGGATAAAATTCACCTTAAGCTGTGTTGCAGTCATGTTATGCTTAGGGCAGCAAGGAACTGTAATTTAAAGTGATCACAGGAATGATCTAAATTATATTTGTTTGTTCCAGCTCTGCTCCTTCCCCTCCCCCCAGCACACATTTCCTGGTACACCCCCACACCAGAGAACTCTGCAGCTGCTTTAAGGCCTCATATGTGCTGTTGGAGTAGCACCAAGGTACCTTAACATGGGCCAGAATCAGGACTGATGGGAGAGGGCAATTGTACTCAAGGCCCAAGCTCATGGGTGGGGGTGCAAAATGTCTGTAAATAAAAGAGAAATGCAAGCAAACATGATGTACTGGATCCTAAATTTCTCTTGACAGGCTGCCCAGCTCTGGGAATCTAGGGAGCCTTGTCCTCAACCTCTAGTACAGTGGAGAAGGAGGTAGCTATACTTTGTCTTCCAACATCCTCATGTGCATGAGAGTGTTGAGGTGACATGGGGGCTTCACTTCTTAAAGATCTAGCATGGGGTGCCACCATACTCTCTCTAATGCCCAGAAGACACTATGCACTGACAGGGCCGCCGAGAGTGGGTTCGGGCCCCAGTGAAAAACCTTTTTTCGGGCACCCCCAGACCGGGGAAGCCGGGCTCTGGGCCCCCTTCCGGACCGCTGGGCCCCGGTAATTTGTACCGCCTTCCTCCCCCCCTCGTCGGCCCTGTGCACTGAGACACACTGGTCATGGAGCCATGTTTTGCCCTTTAGTGTAAATGTTGGGTTGATTTCAATAAAAATCTTAACTGTCATTTACTCTAACCTAAATGGATTCTAATGGATGTGGTTATTAGTGAACTAATTACACTAACTGGAAACTGTATCATTCAATCTGAATTCCATTTCTAGCTTTTAAGGTAAGCTTATGTAACACAGTGATTGTGATAATTAACCTATTTTAGGTCTTTCCTCTAGAATTGCTCAAACAAATACAAATGATAGTTTTTGCACACTTTTGTCTTGTTAGATTGTAAACTTTTTGGGATAGGGACTGTCTATTACCCTGTACTTGTACAGTAGTAGCACAATCTTGGTCAATCCCTAGGCACTACCATAATAAACATGATTAATAATATTAGTAACTTTAATTAGAATAATGTCTTTGTCTATTGCAAAAATGACCTGATAAAAGTTTCATAGCAACAGGCTTCCCTCTCTTTCCCCTATATTGCTTGTTATCTTCACTTAGGTCACATCTAAAATTTGGCCTCCAGTCTGCAAGTTATTTTTTTTTTTCATGGATGGGACCCTCTGCTGGCACAAAGACTCACTGAAGTAAAACAGTATTCTGCATAAGCAGGACACCCTGTAGGGTCAGGGCCTTGGATTACAAACACTTTGGGCAGAGGCTATGTGGTTAATCAATAAAAATACCTGTAGCATTTTCTTGGTCCATGTAAACTAAAGAGAAAATGTATTGCTATTTTCAACAATTACTATACTAGTATATATACTGAGAGCTAGCAAAGTTCTGTTCTGGTGTAAGTTGACGTAACTCCACAGATTTTAGTTGAGCTCAGCCTGCCCACACCAGGGCTAAATTTATTCCATAGAGAGTTGGCAGAAATTTTATTTTTGTATAAAATAGTCTTATATGTGTTTCCCCGCCCCATCCCCTAGAACTCACTATGGCAAATCTAACTGCTTTCCATGTTTCTTTTGTACATACAATGTGCAGTTTTATACTGCAGGTTTAGTTAAGGGAGTGCATTGTTCTTTCTTTAAGCTTTCCTTACATAATAAAGTAGTTTCCTGGTTCCCAAAAGAGCCAGCGGTGTAACTGCACGACCGCCAACTAAACCCAGAGAAGATTGGAACAAACAATTATTTGACAGAATTATTTCAAAACCCAGAGGGTGTTTGGATAATAACAAAAATGTATCATGGCAGAAATAATAAAAACACAGTTCTTATTGCAGGAATGTTAATTAACTCAATAAATTTAGAACTGGCATTGTGATATACTCATTTTAAAAAGTACATTTAGTTCTTTTTATGCAAATCAGCAGATGTTTTGCATGAATATGGACATCAGACCCATAGTGTCTCTTCCTCTTCTTCTCTAAGGCCTTGACTCAGTAAAACATTTACACCTGTATTTAACTCTGAGCACATATGTAGCCCCATTAAGTGAAGTCTGGATTCATCAATATACTTAAATATGCTAGTAATATTAGGCACATGGCTACTCATGCTTAAAGGTATGCAAATACTTACAACCTTGCTTAACTGGGGCCTTTACTGAGTGGACCTAAAGTTAAAGTTAAGCACAGACCTGAGGGCTTTCCTGAATTAATTGGGTCTAAGTGGAGGGTTTTTATTAAAATTATCTACAGATGTAGACAGATTATCTTTTTTTTTTCTTTTGACTTGGTTATAGATTTGACTGCAGATATACAATCACAAACATCCTTCTGCCAACCGCTCTCCAAAATCCAAAGCTGGTAGATGCTTCATTCTTAATTATTGTTTGTATGCTTGAGATACCGGTTACAACAGGGACATTACTTAGTCTCTGGTGAACAAGGAGTTAACTTTTCAACTCATCTGCCATTTTTTTCTTGCACAGGTGTTCTAGGAAAGACTAAACATTGGCTGCTTCGGGGCTAGAGGGGAGGCTGCTAATGGGAGTCCAGGCTAAACATCCAAGATCATAGAAAGAAGCTGAACTCCAGCCTGGTGAGCTCTATTATTCTTTTCCTTATGTTAACTTGTTTTGTTTGCATTATTCCTTGCTGGGTGTATCCCTTGCTGCATTTCTGCTGAGTTATTTCACTGTCTTATGGCTTCCCTAGGCCTGCTAGAGGGCAAAAATGTTTCTTGAGCTTTTTTTCTTTTTTAAGGTGATTCAAGAGCAGGTCTCATAATTTTTCAGGTGAATTTGACTCCCCCCCCCCTACAGACTGAGCAGTTTCTAAGGATTGTTTGTTTTCTGAGTATTTAATTTTGTAATTGGAAAAAGATAAAGAAAGTCAAACAAGATGAAAAAACCAGGTGTGACAGTATCTATACTTTTTAGTCCAGTTCTAGTTATCTCTGTATTGAGCTGAGGCTTTGTGAAAAATTTTGGTCAGTCTTGGACTTGGGTATATCCCTATGTCATTGAGAGACTTAAACATCTTGGTTTGATGAGAGACTCAACATGAGATACTGAAGAGAAACAAAAATGACAGACTACAGTTTTCTTAAAAACAAGTGTTCAGCTGAAAGCATCAGTGCTCCAGATAATATTGAAAAAGATTCTGAGCTGAAAATGAAGACTAATTGTATCTCATCAGATCTTAAATATAGTGATGTAATACAGTACATAGAAGCAGCATTGTCCATAGGACCACCTTCCTTGGTGATCCCTACTAGCTCTTTATCAGTGCAGCCTTGTTCTCTTATATGCATTTAGTTCCCTGCATGCCTTTCATGGGAAGGTAGCTGGCTCTTCTAAATTTGACAGAAACTAGCTGTCGTAATCTTAACCTGGGCATTTTGCAGCTGGTTTTATTTCCCACTCATCTAGCTGGTAAACACTTGTAACTCCTGTTCTAGCTTTTCCTTTATTTTTCACACAGTGGGAAGATGGGAGGACTTCCTATTTTTACTGACTTAAAATGGGAATAAGAAAATAGGGACTTAGCTCTGTTTAACCTGGTTGTCAAAATGGATGCCATTTTGGCCAGCATCAGATATTAAACTGGGTACTCCAGACTCAAAGTATAAGTCTCTACAGCTTGAGTTAAACTGCCAGGCTCTGTAGCTGTGGATTTTACACAGAGGAGGACATAGTACACATTGACCCAGTGTGTGGGTTACTTCCTCTGGACTGAATAAGCTCATCCTGAACCTTCTGAGGCATGCAACAGTTCAAATCTTGGACAATCACCTAATTATATGATGTCAACCAAGATGAGAGCTAAGAGACTGAACCAAGGACCTCCAAAGATAAATGCATGAGTCTCAACAGCTTGGGTTTAGGAGCCAGGCTCCATAATTGTGAGCTATAAAAAAGACTCACATCCTCTTTGGATTGGGCTGAGCAGAGAGGCCTAATACATACTGTCCAGTATAATAATAATAATAAATAATAATAATATTACACTTGCATTCTAAAAGATGGTAAAGCTCCCCAGCAGCCCTTGTCTCATTAAGTGAACAAATAAATGTGTTCACTCTTATGGTGGTGTGATCTACAGCTGATTTGGACAATCTGAAAAAAGTGTAAATATCAAACAATTTTGTTCCATTAGCTCTTTGAAATGGGCAAATTGTCCACTTTTAAAAATTGTTAGCAGAATTTGTTTATAGCATAGGTGTGGTTTAACTTCTATATTTGGAGGTCGACGGGGGGGTAAGAGGGGTGACAGCTCCAGTCAGGCCAACAGGGCTTCAGGTGAGGAGGCAAATTTTACACCTGCCTGAGGCTTGCAGTCTGGGGGGACAGCTTCATTTTCAAAATCAGTAACTTATGAAAATGCTCTTTATTTTGAACTGATCAATCAAAATTGCCAGTGCAAGCAAGCACTTTCCCACCCCACCAAACACAAAGATGACAATGACCAAATACAACTAGTCAACAAGGCTACATTTTTCATTTATCGTTTCCACTGAAAATCTCAAAAACCTGATGTTTCCGGAAAATATCATAATTTGTGGGAGGAAATGTGGTGTTGAATAATGGCTTTTTTTAATGAAAAGTCTCTGTTCAAAAAATTTCAACCACCAGTGGTGGGACCCAGAGCACAGAACCAGGGTAAAAGGTGGTGATAATACTTCTTCATATTCCATTTATGATAAGTGTATAATGCATGTTTAGTCTACTCACATTTGCCATTATGGGCATCTGTTTTCCACACATGGAAAACAGAGGCTGAGAAAAGTTATCTAGTTTGCCCAAAGCCATAAGAGGAATGTCAGAACCAGGATTAGATCTCAAGAATTCATGTTTCTCTGTCCTGTGCTCAATCAGTAGACTTCCCTTCAATTAGTACAATGCTACTTTACCTTTAAGAAGGTGGGTCAGCATCCTGTTTTTCATTACTATTAAAGGAAATTATTTGAGAAATCATCATATATACTAAACATGATGATTGAAAAATCCATCATTTCCATTTTTCATACATTTAGTTTGATTAGTATAACTTAGAGAAAAAATCCTCTTATTTATGACTCTTGAGATTTAAGTTCATAAAAAAATTCAGAACTACTTAGATATTAGATAAAATGGGGATGATAACATATGTGCATATTTACAGAAGTAACTTGTTTGCAAATTGCTTTACAGATGGTACTAATTAAAATCACTTAGAATAATTATAGGAGCAGATTAAATCAGATGTTTAGTCTAATACTGTGGAGAAACTCATTTAATTATAGGAGATGCTTTCTCTTATTTCCTAGGTGGAAGACAAGACTATTGCTGAATTTGTATTTAACTTTAAATTTGAATTTAACTGCTTTATTGTAATTTTAATTTCATTTCAAGTAGCATATATTCTGTTTTCATTTGTTAGGTTAACCTTATCTTTATCATGGCCCCCAATTTTTTATTCTAAATCTGCATTATTATCAGCCTGACATAAAATCCTCTAGCAACCGCCGAAGAGAAGAGGAAAATATTCAGCATCTAATACTGGTAACAAAAAATAACTTCCAATGCCAAATTAAGATTTGCCTTGATGTACACATGTAGGAAATTCATGATGCAAAGGCACCTTTAAGACTGTATGAACTGGATGATTTGAAGATTTAAGTTTATATTACCGCAAAATGACTTAGGGTGCAACTAGTTTTCCTGTCTTGTTCTTGTGTGTTTCAAGGATGTTCAACAATGAGTGACCAAGGGCCAGATTTTTAAAGGTATTTAGGCACCTAAAGATGCAGATAGGTGCCTAGTGGGATTTTTATGAATGTCCTGGGCTAGATCCATAACAAGATTTATGTGTCAAACTGCCACTTCAGACACCTAAATCCAAAACTGAGTTTCTCACTGATTAGTTGCCAACTAATCCGGCAGGTGCTGAAATTCCCTAGGCACCTAAGTCTCTGGTGGTGGGCATGCTCAAAGCCATTTCAAGCCTAAGGCCCAGTTCATGCTTAAACCCCACTGTGATCCTCAAACCAGGCATTCCCCACCTATCTCATCCCATCTGGACAGCATTCTTAGAGCACATATACGAATAAGGCTCTGCACAAAATGGTGGTTCTGTTAATCACATTATACCCTATTGTGCAGGGGTTAAAGCACTCACTCAGAATACCGGAGGGCTGGATTTGAATCCCACTCCACTTGAGAAGTGTAAGATCTTGAACTCAGGTCTTCCTCTTCCCAGCTAAATGTTCTAGTCACCAGCTATATAAAGTATTCTAGGACAGGTCACTCTCAATCTCTCATGTTGAAGCTGTTCCACTTTGTGTAACATACTTAAATAATCATTAGAGGAGGGACTCAAACATGAGTCTCCCACATCCTAGGTTAGTGTTTAAACCACTAAGCTGTAGAATAACTCTTTCTAGGACTTGATGATTCTTTAAGTATTTTATACAAAGTGGAACAGTTTCTACAAAAGAGATGGAGTTATAGACTAAAATACCTCTTTAGCCCACTGTTTGACACTCACAAGTGAAATGGGGAGACCTGGTTTCAAGTCCCTGCCCCATCTCACATACAGTAGGGATGTGAATGTAGGTGTCTATCAGCCTGAATGAGTGTTCTAATCATTGGACTATAGGATAAAAGGTGGAATGGCACAACTATCAATGTTCTTTGTGAGAGAGGCCTAACTGTCTTAGGGACCTAAGTGTAGGAGAAGGTTCACAGCTATGAATCCCAAGTACCTTTGATAGTGGTGCATAGACCACACTCCTCTCACTAGCATTTCCTATCGGCTAGCATAGGTGTCTCCCCAGTCAGTTTGCTGAATTTTGTGAATTATGTTCTTAGGCATCAAATAATCCCCAGGCATTGTATAGGGAGCCTGGGTGCCTAACTCAGGCCTGTGGATTCCACTAGGCAACAGGGTATCTAAAGTTAGGCATTGAATCTTTAAGTCTCATTTGTAGATCTAGTCTTAAAGTGCCTAACTCCTATTGAAATCAATGGGACTTAGGCACTTTTGAAAATCCCACTATGCACTCCTATCTGCATCTTTAGGTACTGAAATACCTTTAAAACTCTGGTTCTAAAGCTATACCTATTTGCTGTCATCTACTTTCTTGAGGCAGAGGCTGATATCCTGGGTCCACTGAAGTCAATTAGAGTGTGCACTAATTAATCAAACTGGTTTACTAAGGCTTATAATTAGTGTAAGACCTAAGAACAATTTCCATGGCAATGGTAGAAACAATTGGATTTCATTCCCCCCCAAGCCTACATTTGTCAAGTTTCAGACACTAGGCAATACTCATTAATTTGGTTGTTCATTTACATGATAGATTTTGTCTTGTATCACTAATACTTGGACTGTGTTGATAGTAGTTATTTTGGTGGCAGTGTTTTACCACAATATTAGCTACACTATGTATTTGTGACATTATTGGTGGGACTTAGCCTTATTTACTCCTAATGACCAGATGCCCCTGTCTCAAAACAAGCATCACAATAATTCTAGTGCTTTTCTCCAATACATGTGTGGTTGTATTATTTTATTTACAGTGTCCAAAAGTGTACTGTGAGCTTTAGAGTAAATGGAAAGTGCATTGAAGAGTTTAGACTATAATTTCAAATTCGACGCAAGAAGTGAGAATAACAACCAAATTGGGATGATGGGGTTAGGAAGAATGGATTAACATGGGCTAGCCTCTGAGACATGTCACGTATGTATTTTCAGGGTTCCATTAAAGTTATTATAACAAACCTCCTGGCTTATTACTGAGCATTGTTACAGCCTGTCCAGCCAGTAGAGGACTCCATTATTCCTGAATGATAGGAGCTGGAAGTACCACCTGAGGTGGAAGGGGACCAGGCTCAGGAGGGCAATAGTCTGTGTGACAGTAGGAACAGGAGGCCAAAAGCCACCACTGGAGAGCTGGCCGCAAGGGCAAGACACAGTAGCGGGCTGCATGAGAGCTGGCACTGCAGGGCTGCATAGCAGCTGCAGTAGAAGTGCAGTGGGCTGTGGATAGGCAGAATGTACATCACTTATACACTGCACATAACTGCTCCTACTGGCTGGTTTAAGAACTCTTATTTTGATCTATTGTTGTAACCATTAAAAGTAATTATGCTGAAGGAATTTGCACTGTTTTATGTTCTGCAAGTCCTAGTAAAAGAATACTCAAAATCTGTGAGTGTCTGTTGGGGGGCAGGATAGCTCAGTGGTTTAAGCATTAGCCTGCTAAATCCAGGGTTGTGAGCTCAATCCCTGAGGGGCCACTTAGGGGTCTGGGGCAAAAAAATCAGTACTTGGTCCTGCTAGTGAAGGCAGGGGGTTGGACTCAATGACCTTTTGGGGTCTCTTCCAGCTCTATGAGATAGTTGTTGTTTTTTTAATATGGAGCTATACCTAACTACAGCTACAGCGTGATGATCCAAGTGCCTAGAGTGGTTCCTTTCAAACTTGTGGCATATAGAGCACTCTATCCAGCAATGAGCTGCCAAAATCTTAACAACCAGTTCCCTATAAAAAGTTCTGATTTAAGGCGGGGAGCGGGGGAGGGGCCGGGGGACACATACCCATGGGGCCGGGGGCCCCTGCAGGGCCTGGGGCAAATTGCCCCACTTGCCCCCCAGCAACCCTAGAACTTGCAGCCCCCTCCCCCCTTCCCTTGCCGGCAGCTCAAAGCAGCAGGACGACTCAGGAGCTCAGCTCATCTGCCCAGCTGCTGGCCATGCTGCAGCTCTGCGGGGGGTGGCTGGGGGGAGACATCCTCGTGGGGCCAGTGGCCCCTGCAGGGCCTGGGCCAATTGCCCCACTTGCCCCCTCCCCTCCCCTCTGGCCAGCCCTGGAGCTTGCAGCAGGCCCCCCCCCCACACCTTGCCAGGACTCTCAAAAAGTGGCAGCAGGATGACTCCAGAGCTCAGCTGAGCTGCCCAGCTGATGCTGGCGCCTGGCCACGCTGCAGCTGGGGGGAAGCAGGGGAAGGGCCGGGGGAGCCTCAGCCTCCCCAGCTGGGAATCCTGGGAGCAACAGGATGGTCCGGCCTGCGGACTGGAGTTCTTTGCCCGCCCCCTGGCCCTTTAACAACCGGTTCTCCATGTAGGTCTAATTTTAGCAACCGGTTCTTGGGAACCTGTGGGAACCGGCTCCAGCTCACCACTGACTCTATCCAATACTCATCCCTTCTGATGAATCACAACACTCAGTGGCACCTTGCAACTCTGGTTGCATGATATTGTTTACTGAAGTACGCTTAGTCCCATTCCTCACAATGCTTAGAATAGGGCAGATAGTGGTATGGACTGGATTGTCATGGTTTGTTGAGATAGTACATTTCCTGATGGGTGCCTTTGTCTGCTTTAGCTTCTATGCTTTTTTTAATTGGGGGTGTGTGCAAGGTGGGGGGGTTAGATTAAGTTACTAACCCTTATAATTTGGAAAATAATCTTTAGAAATGTGAACTGAAGGTAAAGTCAATGCAGTGATGTCTGCCTGAATCTTTCTAGCCCAACTGCCACTTTCTAGCCCAATGATTATTAACTTGCTGATTAAAATAAGTGAGGAAGAACGCAATCCAATAAGCAGCATATGAAGAGTGAGGGAGAGAGATACAATTAAAATATGTACATTAATACATTTTATTAATTTTTAAATATTCTAATTTAATATTCACTAGCTGTTTCAATCAGGACCAAGGCACTGTTCTGAAAGAGAATCTTTTCAGCATGCAGAATCAGGCCCAAAGTTGCTTTGGTGTGTTTTTTTTATTATTGTTTACATACTTAACTACTAGAATTGTTTTGACAATAGAAAATTCATATTTGTGTCACTCACTGAAGGACAAAGAGAATCTTTTATGGGGAGAATAAGAGTACAATTCCCATTGATTCAGAAAGCTCAGTGAGCAATAACAGAAGGCTCTGTCCTGCAGTGCATACACTCATTATTCAAGTGGGAGTTCAATCTAAGATCAGCGAGGGTTTTGCCCAAATAAAGATTGTAGTGTCATTCATGAGTTGTAGGATAAAACAAATCAATGACTTAGACCACCAGGATAAGTAAAATATCTGTTTTAACCCTGGGGCGGGGGGAAAGATTATTCACTCTGAAGATGTAGACTCAACTTTATCAACAGCTTTGTGTTTTATGATCTGCATCATAGGGCGTTTTCTGTGGAATGTTGTGAGGAGGCAGAATGGAATACTGTGGGAAGGAAGACTTAAATCATTGGCTAGTGCCTTGATGTTAAAGGCTACATTCAGAGTTAGTGTAAATGGTGATACAATTCACCATATTGATGGGGCAGAGGTGTAAAATGTCTGCATGGAATTAACAGCCGTCATAAATTAATGGAGCCAGAATCATGCTAGATATGGTAAAAGCGTGGAGTAGAAGGTAACAAGAGAGCATGATATAAATAAAAGGGAGCATGTCAAGGGTGGAACAGAGAGGGTAATTCTGTGCTGATGAGCCAATGTTTAAAGGGTACTATAAAATCTTCCCCAGGCTGATTTTAATACAAGCAGAGATTGTACCAAGTACTCAGAAAATAGCATACAGTTATTATATCTGACATGCCTAACACCATATTACACAGTGAGTTTGAAAATTAAAATATCTAACCCCCACTGTGTAAGGCAGAGTCAGTGACATAAACCTCGAAGCCTCTGCCAAGCAAATCAGTCAAGTTGAGACCTCTAAATATTGATCTGCACCAAGAAATAAGAGCTGAATGGCTGATGTCAGAAAAATAGTGCAAAAGAGTTGTGTACTCAGATAAGTCCATTGTGTTAGATTCACATAGGTTGTACATTCCACACAACTTACTAAAAAGAATACTTTGAACGTGTATAGCAACTGCCAACTGAGAATCCCAGTTGATCAATTTAACTTCCCTGTCCCTGTAAAGAAAATGTTCTACAGGATGTCAAACAGAAGATTAGGTATTCTGGGCTTCTGTAGGACTTGCTGCTCTGCTAATCTCTAGGATGAGCACCATGGCACTATTAATTCTGCCCCTTACTGTTTGTATCTCAGTTGTTTCATGAGAAGGCATGTAGATGCCTTGGTAAAATCAACATCAACGGTCTAGTGGCACTGAGTTAATAGACTGTGAGACCTTCAGCCTCAGCAGAAATTGTGGAAGATGCCTGAGCTGAAGTAACAAAAACTGATCTTATGTCAAGCATGACACCTTCATAACTGGTCTTTATTTAACAGAGCATAGAATCATAGACTATCAGGAGGTCATCTAGTCTCTAGTCCAACCCCCTGCTCAAAGCAGGACCAATCCCCAGACAGATTTTTGCCCCAGATCCCTAAATGGTCCCCTTAAGGATTGAACTCGCAATGCTGGGCTTAGCAGGCCAATGCAAAATGGTACTCAAGTAACTTGAAGCTCTGACTGCAACATATTTAGCTATGCCTCCCTTATATCATTATCACTACAAAACACTTAGGAGGGTTCAGAAATGGATTCCCCGTTCACTTCACCTTGTTAATGTTAAACTGAAATGCAAAACAATACTGTAGCAAAATTCACTAGAAGAATTTATTTTTCTTTTAATCAGCTCAGTCTGGCTCCTCCATTAATTTCAGCATGAGCATTACAGTTGCTAAAGTCACATGAACTATGATGCTCCACTAATACTGCAGGTCAAACCCAAATTCATAATTTTACAGTTTGATTCCAGTTTGTCGATCATGGTTATGTCTCTTACAGCTGAGGTTGTATTTCTGCCTAAACCATTCTCCGGGCTTATTTTCAGTATCTGATTTTTATCCCAAACATAAAAAAAATAGTGTTGTCCTACCACCCTTCCAATCAAATATCAGTTTCAAATTATGATCACACCAAGTCAACAAGTATCTCACAGAAAAATAGTTTTGAACTCTCTCTTCCTTTTTTTGACTCCGTTCTGAATCATTGCCACAGCTGGTTTGGGATGCTGTCTCTTGATGAGACTTAACTCAAGGTTCTGATCAATTGTCATTAGAAATCCAATTCTATGTTTAGTTCAAATAAAGCTGTTTACCTTGGTGTTTTGGCTAAATTCTGCCAACTAAAATTTCTGTTCCAAGTGGATATCGTAATAAACTGTGGTGGACTGTTATGAAGGTGTATGGGCCTTCAGCACACTTGCTAGTATCAGACTACAGTCTACAATGTTGCAAGGCTGACAAATGGAGCAGTCGTGTCAATAATGTGAATCAAGACTACCTGAAGACATTGGCTATATCTAGTTCTCTCTTTTAATGCCAGTTTGTAATCAATAGCAGTCATTGGTATGAGTGAATTCTTAAGGCCTATTTTTTATTCAAACCCTGGAAATTTAACTACTTTGTCAGTTGTTTGGTAAATCACATCTGCATGACTGAAGGAAGTGATGTAACAGAACTATAAATCTTAATTTAAATAAAACTGTTACTATATTTGCCTTCTCATGGTCATTTTTATTTAGGTTTTTAAGTAGCCACCAAATTCTGTCATTCTTTCTACCCTACATACCACAAGCCTTTTGTGGGAGGGCAAGATGTGGTCTCTGGAGCTGATGCCAAGGGTGGGCCAAAGGGTCATTCAAAGAAGTGGTGCCAAGAGAGCCTTCCTTCTATGTCTTCTCATAGATCCCATATGTCCTAATCGCTTACCTGCACCTTTACACCCCCATTGATCTCACCAGTTACATAGGTGTAACTGAGGACAAATTTTCTCATTTTAATGCCCTTCATCTCTGAATCTCAAAGCATTTTACAAATATGAAGGAAAAAATCACTGTGAAGTCTGACATGTGGGAATTATTTTGTCCATAATTGAAATAATAATACCTACCTCTTATATAGTGCTGTTCTTTAGTAGATCTCAAAATGCTTTACAGAGGAGGAAAAAAATCATTATCCCCATTTTACAGACAGGGAAACTGAGGTAGTGAAGCAGCTTGCCTGTGTGACTAATGTGCTGTTCAGCTCTGCACAGCAACCATAAAAAAGAATTTAGTTCAGAAGGTGAAGAAAAACAATAATCAACTGAAACAAAAATTTAGCTTGGCAGTGAGCAAAGTTGGAATTTGATTAGGACACTGTGGTTAACAGAGATTAGAGTAAACTGAAGGTGAAGGCAGAATGTGACCCTGCAACTACCATTGCTAATATCTTTTTTAAGAGAAGACTGAATTTGTGATGTTTGGGGCATATTAATTACTGTGACTATCAGGCCATCTCAATTCAGTGTGTTGTACTGCTCCTAATTGTAAAGATAAGTAAGCAGATCTGTGTCATTATCTGTCACAACACCAGCTTACTTTATGTACCATACCAAGGGTTAAAAGAACTATATTGTGTGTGTTCAAATTGCAACACTCTTTTCTCCATAATTCTGTTTGCATTCCATAAAGAGGGATGGTTTTAAAATCCTACAGTGTATAGTGTGTCAGATATAGATTTCCAATGAGTTTCAGTCTAGTTGACAGCAGTCTTAGGAACATATTGCTGCAGTAGATAAATATTTTAGTTAACAACCATCTGATGAGAAATCTTTAAGGCTCATTAGTAAGCAATATTTATAACAAGCAGGAAACATTCACCCATGAATGGTTCCCAAAGGAAGATGTTTCATAACCCAGATTGTGTATCATATCTGCAAATTTTCATTTTAAACTTTCATTTTAACCTTAAGTCTATCCATTGATGCACTAGTAAAAGATTTAATTGCAGTTCACATTCACTCAAGTGAATAAATGATTAGCATATCTACTACTTTTATTCCCAGTATAGTGCTTTAATTATTGTTGTGATTGGTCTATTTTACTTTGTAATCTTATTTATTTGCAAAATACAAAAGAACCAGAGAAAATGCTATAATCAAATGCATAACATGCATTGAAAGGCAAGGCCTACATGCATAGTTAATCAAACAGGATCTTTGAAGCTTCAGTTTGCAATAATATTGTAGTTGCCATAGCCATATTATTCAGCATGGAGTACTTGCATCTGTGTATAGATAAGAGAAGGCTTACTCATTATAATTCTAGTAGGAAATTCAGAAATCTGGAAAGTAACCAAAGATACGCCAGCTGGAAGAAAAGACTATCATTTTTAACTGTCAAATTATGCCTTTTAGATGCCAAACCCTCTTTCAAGTTAAAATAATCTTTGAAAATTATTTAAAGCCATTTTAAAACCATAATTCTGTTTTATATCTATATTAGAAGAAGTAAACAGAAACATGGGATGAAATTCTGGCCCCATTGAAAACCTGGCCCCATTGAAGTAAATGGCAAAACTCCTATTGAGTTCAATCATTTTTTCTAAATCCACAGGCATATGCAGTTGCTGAAAGAGTACAGCTCAAATTCTTTAGAGAGTCCTATAAACAGCTATGTGCTCTGTCTCCCCTATCCTACCACCTCCCCCAAAGCAACCTGTCTGCCCTTTATGTCTTACTCTGTATTTTGTCACTAATATACAAAACATTCAGGACTAACCTTTCAAATTTATGCACCTAAATTTGTTATTCAATAAATATGGGGACAAATTCTATGCTGGCATAATTCCACTGAAGTCAGTGAAGTTATGCCTGTAGAGATTTTCCTTCCATCATGTTTTGCAGTGAACATGGATAGCTGTTATGCAATATTAAGTCTTTTACAGTTGTTTCAGGTGACTGTAATACTCAGGCAGGGAGCCAAACTGAGGTCTGGTCTACACTAGGCGTTTAAATCGGTTTTAGGAGCGTAAAACCGATTTAACGCCAAAACCGTCCACACTAGGAGGCACCTTATATCGATTTTAATGGCTCTTTAAACCGGTTTCTGTACTCCTCCCTAACGAGAGGAGTAACGCTAGTATCGGTATTAACATATCGGATTAGGGTTAGTGTGGATGCTGATCGACGGTATTGGCCTCCGGGAGCTATCCCACAGTGCACCAGTGACCGCTCTGGACCGCAATCTGAACTCGGATGCAGTGGTCAGGTAAACAGGAAAAGCCCCGCGAACTTTTGAATATTTCCTGTTTGCCCAGCGTGGAGCTCCGATCAGCACGGGTGGTGATGCAGTCCGAAATCAAAATAAAAAAAGAGCTCCCGCATGGACCATGCGGATGTGATCGCTGTAAGGGCAGGCAAATCCGTTCTATCAGCGCTCCGTTACAGAAGATGAAATTCAGAATCCTTTTTTAAAAATCTCCAGACAGACGCCATAGCAGGGACTCAGCGCACTGCAGCGTGACAAGCGTAACGGAAAGCCAAAGAATCAAATGGATGCTCATGGATTGGAGGACTGAAGCTATCCCACAGTTCCTGCAGCCTCCGAAAAGTATTTGCATTCTTGGCTGAGCTCCAAATGCTTCTAGGGTCAAACACAGTGTCCGCGGGTCAGGGCATAGCTTGGCAATCTACTCACCCCCCACACACACCCCCAGAAGCGAAAGGTAAAACAATCCTCTGACTCTTTTACATGTCACCCTATCTTTACTGAATGCTGCAGATAGACGCGATAGTGCAGCACTCAACACCAGCATCCTTGCTCCCCCGCCATGGGCGGCTGATGGTACAAAAAGTTGGAAATCCATCCTCATCATCAGCCTCAGCTGATGGTACAATAAGCTGGAAATCCATCCTCATCATTAGCCTATTGGCCCTAATTTTTTTTCTGGTGGATGGATGGTGCAATATGGCTGGTAACCATCCTCATCATAGCAACAGGGGGCTGAGCTCCATCAGCCCCCACCCTTCATGTGTAAAGAAAAGATTCAGTTGCCCCTGGACTAGCAGTGGGATGCTGGGCTTCTCTCCTACACACTGCTTAATGTCCTGTCTGGACTATCATAGCAGCTGGAGGCTGCCTTCCACTCATTTCTCACTAACAAGTCAGTGTGTCTTATTCCTGCATTCTTTATTAATTCATCACACAAGTGGGGGGACAATGCTACGGTAGCCAAGAAAGGCTGGGGGAAGAACGGAATCAACAGGTGGGGTTGTTACAGGAGCACCCCCTGTGAATAGCATACAGATCATAATTTCTGCAGGCTCTGACACAGAGCAGCTGTGCTCTCTGGTTCTATGATACGGTGGTTCTCTAGTACACTTGCCTATATTAGGCAGGACTGATTCTATTTTTAGATACCAAACAGGAGGGATTGACTCAGGGAGTCATTCCCAATTTTTGCTTTGCCCCTGGCTGATCGGCCAGGGGCACTTATGACAGCAGCTAATGGTACAAAACGATGGAAGGTGCAATATGGCTAGTAACCAATCTTGGCTTTGCGCCCTGGCTGATCGGCCAGGGCACTAGCAGCAAATGGTACAAAAGGACTGGTAGCCATGATCATCCTCAGTTCCAATTTATGGAAGGGTTTGGATGGTGCAATATGGCTAGTAACCATCTCTGCTGTCATGCAAAAGCAAAAGCATGCTTCTGTGTAGCGCTGCTGAATCGCCTCTGTGAGCGGCATCTAGTACACATACGGTGAGAGTCACAAACGGCAAAACAAGCTCCATGATTGCCATGCTATGGCATCTGCCAGGGCAATCCAGGGGAAAAAGGCACAAAATGCTTGTCTGCCGTTGCTTTCCCAGACGAAGGAGTGACTGACGACATTTACCCAGAACCACCAGCGACAATGATTTTTGCCCCATCAGGCACTGGGATCTCAACCCGGAAGTTCCAAGGGGCGGGGGAGGCTGCGGGAACTATGGGATAGCTAGGGAATAGCTACCCACAGTGCAACGCTCCAGAAATCGACACTAGCCACGGACCATGGACGCACACCACCGATTTAATGTGCTTAGTATGGCCGCGCTCCACCCGATTTTATAAATTCTGTTTTACAAAACCGGTTTATGCAAATTCGGAATAATCCCGTAGTGTAGACGTACCCTGACATTCCTGGAGACTGAGGCTTATCCACAGAAAAGGAACAGTATGGGCAATGGCAGTGCATGCTTCCACATGCTGCTCAGCCAATCTGTCTTCACTCTTTCCTGGAGGAACCAGCTCTAGGGAATGGAGGGTATTTATTTCACCCTTCATGCCTATTCTGTGCTTGGCTTCTTAATTAACTTGGAAGGTGTGGGGCAGGGTGTTCTATTCTTGGGCAGTGGTCTGAGACCACCAAACAGCCATCAGGTGGTAACACTTTTCTGTCACTACCAACCTGGGTTGGCTTTGACAAGTGAGAGGTGAAAGGGTCTGTCCTAGAGACAGCTAAACAATAAATTGCAGAGGTTCAGATCCTCAGCTAGAGTAAATAAACACTGAAGTCCAAGAAGCTATGCTGATTTACTCCAGCTGAAAATCTGGCCAGACTATGAAACTCATAGCATCAACTATCTGTTCTGAGAATGCAAACTCATGTTTTACATACACAACTGAGGCACGTTTTTAGAAAATTTAGCCTTCTGACCCAGTTCTCCTGAAATATTCCACAACACTAACACCTGCTGTAGCACATTTTAACCTATATATTTGTAAGTTTTCAACATGTCACAATGTGCTATGCAGTTTCAATACCTTGAGTAGTTTTCTTAAGTACCAAACCAATATTTATGGAGAAATAAAGATATAAGTGCTGAGGAAACATATCCTTAAGCTCACAGTTGTGTAATGCAAAGTGACTGTCTTAGTACAAAGTTTGACATAGCACAGTGCATCTAAATGTCACTTACGTACTGTGAACATGAAGGAAAAACCAAGCAGTTTTCTCAAGCAGTTGCCTAAAGTAGCTTTGAGAGAAACATAGCACTTCAAGGGTTTTGTAAGCACCTAATGCCAAAACAAAACAAACACTTGGGTTCTCCTCTTGAGACTATTTCAAGTGTAAAATCCTCCTCTTGGTTCTGTGGTTTAACAGTATGACAGAACTTTAAATGCTCAGTCATGTTATTTGTTTATTGTAATTTGCCTAAAGACTGCCTCTTGTGCTGATATAGTTCAAGCTTCTATGAAAAATGGCATCTTGAATATGCTGCTGGAGAAGGCTGGCTGCATAAGGTAGCAGCTATGCCAGAAAATACTCTCATTCCTCACCTGGATGACTGTCTCAAACCTTTTCTCCTCCCCTCACTCTAATGAGTGTCAATCTCCCCTCTCAAATGCCAGTTAATCAGCTCCCTCCCAGTGACAAGCCAAAACACACTGCAACTGAACTAGCCTCCCCATTCCCACTGGGATACCCCATCCTTAATGACAAGATCCCAAGATCCATTTGCAGTTTCACTAGTTTGCCTCAATATCAAATAGCTTGGCACTCTTCCCCTAAATGCCAAACCTGCTCTCCCTCCACAGAGTGAAGCAATTCCACAGAGCTGTTCAGTCACATTCATTCAGTCAGGCACAATGAGAGAACTGGATGCCATCTTTGAAATACAAATGGCAAGTGAGGGACAGTTGCAGGCAGTGGCTGCTAAAAGGCTATTTTCAGCAAGCTCCTATGTGGAGAGCAGGTAGGAGCAGAGGGTTGGCCATATGGTGAAGGAGGCAGCTATATGATGGTTCCAAGAGGTCACCAGGTTGTTGAGTTAATGCTACTAAGTGTAACGTGCCTCCCTAATTCTTACTGGTATTGTAGGAGTGGGCAAATACTATAATACAAATGTTTGTGTGTTTTTAAAAAAGATGCTGTACTATGGAATGAAATGTAAAATCATTACGCTGAGAGTACCATCTGCCATGACAGATACTTGAACTGTATCTCCCTTCCTCCCCTTCATTTGATCATTCTCCATTATTTTAGTGCTATTAAACATTGATTTCTACCAATTTTCAAAAGGATTTTTTTTTGTGGTCTGGATTTTTCTCAAAATAGCAGAACTTCACTCAGAACTCAAACATCTCTGGTTTCTCCATAGACTAATGTAAAGATGCTACACTTATTAATGTATAGAGTGGTATTATTTAAAATGCTTGTTATATTCCTTTTCTCTGGGGAAAACATAGTTGGCTGAAAGCAGATTCTTGGATTGATATTAACTATATGCAACTCCCCTGACACTTTGATATTCTCCAGTAAATCCTCCCATTAATTTTCCTCTGAAATAGAGAGATTAAGGTTGGGTTTTTTTTTTCAGGTTGTTTTAGGCTTATATTGTATAAGTTCTCAAATCAATTTCATTGTCCTTTTTAAGTGCAGTTGCCTTTTAGCTTTATTCCTTTATTCTGTGATGGTTAGAACAAATATTCTACTGCAAGGATAGCTATAGTGTAGAAATCTCTAATCTTTTGAAAGCTTCCATCCTGGGTTTTTTATTCCCCTGCAGTTATAGATCCCATCATCCTGTGAGATTTTTCAAACAGCTCTTTCTTTAAAACTTTTTATATAATTAGCATAGTATGTCCCAAACTATCAATCAAATCAGTTAAGATAAAATGTTAGTGAGAGCTTACAGTAAGCCACAAACGGCCCCTACTTTCAATGTAGGGGAAACCTGGTTTGCTGTGCTTTGTGATAATGGGTAAGTGACATAGTAGTCAGTGTGTCATCAATAATATGGACAGTGTAGTTTGTATTCTATTTTAAAATCTCCATTCCCTTCCACCACCACTCATATGGTACCAAACACCGAAAAAAGGTAACCATAACAAAAGCCCAGACTGTGAAATCCTGAGTGCCTCAACTAGGTGTATGCCTATACCGAAGACCCCAAGCTCTGGGATCACATGATAACATATCAGTGTGGGACCCATGGTGATTAAGATAGGGGCCCCCAAACACTGGTTCCACCGGTGTGCACGTTTGGGGAATGAGCGGGGGGCCCCGTCTGCTGGTTCCCATGCTCTTTTTATGGCCAAGGGGCCATCCTTCCTAGATGTTTTTCCCACAGCTTTCTGGTGGGCCATGGTCAAAGAGCTCTTGCAGTCTGTCACTGCCATTTCTCAGTTCCTTGCTGAATACCAGAGTAAAGAGTCCTGCATGTGAGGTCCCCAGAATCCCAGTCTCTGGAGTAGAGGTCAAATATGACCACGCTGTTCCACAGAGGGCTCTATATCTTTGGTCTGCGTCCTGTTGCTGCTGTTCCTGCAGAGGGCTTTCTCTGAGCCAGGAATGAGAAGTGTTGCTATCTCAGTAGCATCCTTTGCTAGGCTGCCAATACAGTCCTGATGGCTTTATTTTCTTCTAGTTTCCAACTTTACTTTGTTTTAGGATGACCTACACTAGAAGAAAGCTGTATGCCAACAATATCTATCATTAAGGCCCTTAACTCTCCTGAAATCAGGGTAGCTTTGTAGTCTTATTGCAACCTCAGATGCCTTCCTCTGCAGCGTGGGGCATGAGTTGCTTGCTGGGGGATTCTCTGCAGCTTGAGGTCTTCAAACCACAATTTGGAGACTTCAATAACTCAGATCTTAGGGGTTTGTTATAGAAGTGGATGGGTAGGATTCTGTGGCCTGCGTTGTGCAGGAGGTCAGACTAGATGATCATAATGGTCCCTTCTGACCTTAGAGTCTATGAGTCTATGAGTAATACCAGGGCCACAGAATATTGTGATGCTGTTTACACACCCAAAGCCATCACATATGCTGCTCGCATCCTCGCAGGCCACCCCTAGTTACAGTTTTTGTCTTAAGAAAGAATCCAGTCCAATGCCTCCGAGTTTTTCTGTGGGGAGGAAGGAGAAAGCAGATAAGGGCCACTGTACTTAAAATCCACAGCAACCATGCAATAACAATTGTGGGCCTTCACTCTGATTGGAAGCTATTGGCTGCCAGCTCCAAGGTGCCAGCTTCAGCTGGAGAATCTTTTCCCCTCTTCGTCTGCTACATGCTGGAGATGGGCCCTCGTAGTATTTGTCTTGCCCCAAAGAACATTTGAATGCAGGATCAGCAACTCATAATGTACAACCTGCACTCCAGCTCCTAAAACTTCGAGAGGGGAGTACTCATCAGAGCCCCAAGTGGTGGAGTACATTAGGCTCCCGGAAGAACAAATGTAAACAATTGTCCAGGACATCTAGATGGCATGTAAAATAATATTGTGGGTTGGTCTGAGAGAAGATTTTTGGAGGTTTGTATTCTGTAGGCACTACCCCCTCTTAGTGCAACCTACAAGCAGGGGCGCATCTACCTTTTTGGCCGCCCCAAGCAGTCATGCGCGGAGCGCCCGAGAGGGGAGGGAGCAGCGGACCTCCACATGCATGCAGAGGAGACCCGCTGGTCCCACGTTGGCTGGACTGGACCTCCTCCGCGGGCCGCCAGGGCGGGTCAGGGGCGGCGCTCGCGCTGAGCTGCCCAGTCATCATGCCTGGTCGGAGGTCCAGAGCCGCGAGCGCCCGCCGCCTCCGCAGTCTCGCAGGTCCAGTCGTCCCGGGCTCGGTGGACCTCCCGCAGGCATGACCACGCAGGGGTGCTGCGCCAGCCCCCGCCCCCCCGGCTGCAGGGGGGGCCGGCTCGCCTCATGCAGCAGGAGCGCGGAGGAGCCCCCCCAGCCCCACCCCCTCATTTTTTTTTAGCACCCACCCACAGCACCAGCTTGCTTTTGCGCCCTGCCTACAAGATCATATTTGTAAAACCCACACCTAAACCTTCATGGGTTGTTCACCCATACCCACAGCATCTTTTGCTAATAAAATTACAGGTATTAAAGTAATATCTATAAAGCCAGATTCTGGTCTGAGTCCAAATGAGTTGCATTTAGGACCAGCATGGTTCCTATACTAAGGCACTTTTCTGCTCCCCTCATCCTTGGCTGGACTGGGATCCAGCCTGTTCCATGCCATACTTAGAGTAACTTAAAAGCTGTTCTAAATTACACAGACTATTTTAATACCGTAGAGATCCTTGTGCCAGCCAGTACTCACTGGAGTTTATTGCACTCCAACTCAGCCCCCTCTGACCTCTTGTCCAACTCCAGTATTTGAATGGTGTGGTGGGTGGCACTGGCTATGTCAGATGAATTCCCTTCTGCTCCCTTTTGCATTGCTAGAGTAGTGCAAGGACAGAGGTGAGGGCCAAGAATTGCTCTTCTTATGATCTTTCAATGGAATCTGCTTCCAAAAGAGACTTACAAAAATGCCTGATCCTAAAAATTAAATGCAGATATCAGAGGGTTTCTTTTTAAAAAAATGTTTTCTCCACAATAAGATTCTGCCTTTTTATGCTAGAATCAAACCTGATTACCTATTGTAGTTCTAAGTGCAACTTTGGTCTATTTCATTCAATCAATAACATTTATCATCTACAAGTTGCACTAAGTGGTTGTAGAATTAACTTATCTATTTGATAGTGATGCACTAGCTAACGTGGTTCAAGTGAAATAAATCAGTATAAACAAAACAAGTATAGGGTGAAAACTCAGGAATCTTATCTTAGTTAGAAGCAGATTACTTTCCACTTGGAAGAAAGCTTTACCCCTCAGAGTGAGCATGCCAATAGTGTGAACTTCATCTCCATTGAATGACTGAAAACAGCATATTTTTATAGCTGGCTGTTTATAAAGATGTGTTCTTGTAGAAAAGGGAATGTGAAGGTGTCAGAAGAATGGCAATATGTGCAAATAAAGATGAGCCCACAACTTAGAGCTGGATCTGGAAACTCTTAATATTGGGTTTTTAGGATTTAGGGTTTTATAGAGTGTATAGAGGTAAACAAATATCAGAAATTGAACTCTGATCTCAAGCTCCCTATCCTCAATGTTTCTGAGCTGTTCTTCACAGCCAGAGGCTTGATTCAGGCCCATCTCTACATGCAATGTTTTTTGGCAGTATTGCTCCATCTTTGTGTAACATTCCATCAAAAGTCTATGTTAAGAAGACAGTAAGATTGCACTTTTAAGAACTCAGGAAATGCAACTTTAACTCTCCCTCTCCCTTATCTCAGGGTATGTTACATAACTCTTAATATGATAAACTATAATCTCAAATATTATACACTATTAAAAACATTGTGTGCCAGTGAAACTAATGGAATATTAGTGTGATAGACTTCAGGCCCAATTCTGTTCTCATTTTCCCAGTTTCACGCTAAAATGACTCCACTCAAGTTAATCATGATTTATGCTAGTGCAAAATCATAATCAAGTCATTAAGGCTGTGTAGGTTCCTCTGAGCCAAACAAAACTTTGTTATATTAACTGAAGCATCCTTACGATGTATGCATTTATTTGCATCAAGATTCTGTTGTCTGCCAGTAGAAGATTTTTTTTCCCTTTCCACTTATGTTGAGATCTCAAAAATGTGTTTAGTTTTTTAAGATTTTTTTTTAAAAGCTGTAAACAAAAATCTGAATGAAAATGAAACCCCCAACTTTAAGGCAACTTAGACAAAAGGATGAAATGCCTTCCTTAATGTGCTCCGTAGTGAAAAAGACTAGGGATAGGTGTAGGCTGTAGGCAAACCAGACATTTGTATTCATGTTTTTTTAGTCTAACCAACTTTCTTATTTATTCATACATGGAAACACCATATATATAAAAATAGCATCAAATCCCTAAAAGTAATCAAGTAAAAAGGCAGTAGTATAGTGTGATGCTTTAATTAATGTTAAGATAATCTGAGGATACAGGGAATGGCAAAATCCATTGGCTACATTAAAGATGAGCCTGGGGTTGTAAGCCACAGATGTGTGCACTTAGTAAGCACTTCCTACTCACCCAAATATAGCAGCTGTTTATGACAAAAGTTATTTTGCTGTTTCGGACATGAGATTGACCTGTGAAAGTCAGTGGCAGGTTAATTTCCACTAGCATTCTTGACAACACTTATGTTTGAAGCTTTGTGACCCTTGTAAAACTTTTTTTTGAAGCATCCTGTGGGCATGATATACCCCATGGGCTTCCCAGAAACCTGTATCACCAGCTGGAGGTTGTCAATTTGTGGGTGTACGGTGCTGGGTTAAGTCTGTGTCTCCCACAAAGCAACCACAACTCCTGGACATCCAGTGCCAATTCACAGTCTTCCACTACTGAGAGCAGCTCCAACACAACAGCAGATAGTTCTCATCTGGGCCACATGTAGTTGTCATGGTACTTCTGTGTGCAAGGGTGAATATACACAGCCTGGAAGTGAACTTTGCAAACTGATCCGTCCCTTAAAATGTGCCCTCAAAATTTTGCAAAAATCTAAATCTGCAGATCCCAAGTACCACATAAAATGAACTGACAAAAAAAAAGTTTATTTCATGGCCCTGCAAGTGTACTTCCTTCCGTGCCCTCTTGTGTTCTTTGTCAATTACTCAGACCACATTAGTTCAATGCATTTACCATCTTCATGTGTATCTGGT
Organism: Mauremys reevesii; assembly: GCF_016161935.1. Taxonomy (NCBI): domain Eukaryota; kingdom Metazoa; phylum Chordata; order Testudines; family Geoemydidae; genus Mauremys; species Mauremys reevesii. The sequence continues at coordinate 73,274,465 of NC_052627.1, read as the reverse complement.
TTACTAATTCATTCTACAGTGTGTTCTACATTCTACAGAGTGTCCTTTAGTTGCTCAAATTCATGTCCACTCTGGGCCCTGGTAGGTTTTCTTTCCCTCATTCAGGAGCCCCACTATTCCCCAACCCCCTTCATGGGGCTGGCTTTTTTAACAGACAGACCCTCAAAACAAACATGAGGGTTCTCCTCTCCTCTGCTGAGCTGGAGAGCAGCTGTCAGTCCTTATCCTCCCATCTCCCCATCTCCCCCCCTTCCCCCTTTTCCCCTCAGGCTTGGGAGGAGGAGCCAGCAGGCCTCCTCCTGCCCTGCTGGTCCCTGTTGTCTGCCCTGAGGCAGCATATATGGTATGGTATCCTCCCCCCCCCTCCTCCCTCCCAGAGAGGGAGCATCATCCCCACACCATCTCTTGCCCCACCATCCTGGCCCCAGTGCCCAGAAAGAAACAATGATGGGATTTGCTTCCAAACACCACTTATTCCCAGGACTGCTTCCTCTCTCCCAGGTCCCCTCATCCTCTGTCTCCTTAGGTCCTTCTTTCAATTTACTAATCTTTTACCTGATGGGATGATACTGACCCCTAGGACCTCACTTAACACACCCATTCACTAATACTATGAAAACATCATCACATCAAGCCTCTGTTTTATATGTGCTGCTCATGCATGCCATTATGTATTTATTGCATGCCATTAGGTACAGCAAAGTAGCTCTGATGAGGCGCTGACTAGTAGAACTAGTTGGAAATTTTGATTTCACTTGGAAAAAATGTGCAATTCAGTAGAACAAAATGTTCTCCTGAAAAGGCATACTTTGCCTCTCCCCCCCCTCCCCCTTCCCCTCCCCCCCTCCATAGGAAAGTAGTGGAGTGTCTCCCCCCCCTGTATCCCCCACCGCCGGCTGGAAGGATGGAGAGGCAAAACATTCTGCCTCCCCCCACTTTTGCTGCCACCTTGCCCCCACTGAAGTCAGGATCTCTCAGGGCCTCCAGGCCAGGAGGCTGGGGGCCCCACAAGCCCTGAGCCCTGAACTGGAGCCCAGGTCCCCTGTTGGCTTGCCAATCCCCCTGTCCCAAGTCCCAGCTTGAATAGCAGCCATGAAATGGACAAGAATGTCAATTTCATTTCAAGAACACCACATTCTGGAGTTTCTGAAATGAAATTTTGGAGGTTCTTCAATTTGCTGGAACATTGCAGTGAATTTGGTTTTGTTCTGAACTGGAGCAAATGCAAATTTAAAAAAAACAACCCTGAAACCTCTGAGAAACTGAAATCCCCAAGTTTCATCCAGCTATAATACTGAGCACCTCCTGGGGCACTTCAGTGGGAAATAAGGGTGCTTTGGATCTTGCAGGAGCTAGCTCAGAGTTAGTACACAGGAGCTCCTGCATCACCTAAGGAGGCTGTAAGAGGAGAGTCACTCCTTTATAATTTCTTTGTTTAAAAAATTAGTGTGGCCACTTTCTGTTTGCATGTTGTATTTTTACTTAGGCACAGCTGGGCACCTAAAGGATGGTATGTCAGCACTTTACCTTTCTTTTGGGAGGGGGTGTTAGACTTTTACATTGTGCTTATCTAAGCTCTCTTAGGGTTCTCTATTGCCACCCATTACCATAGTATCTAAGCACCTTCCAAATGAAATCAATGGCCATAGCAAATCCAGTGCTGAACACCTAGTGCCAAATGCTGAGTGCCCTCAGTTCCCATTGGTTTCAATGGAAATTAAGGGCACTTAGCACCTTGCAGGATCAAGTATTTATTTTTTATCAAGAGTTACATATCCATGTGATCAGTGTTGCATAATAATATGTATATAGAAGAAAACCATACACTAGCTATGCTTCCCTTAAGACCCATTATCAAGCATTCTTCTCTACTATAGAGAACCAGTGGGAAGAACAAAAAGGATTTTAAAAGATTACTGTAAATTAAATTTGCTCTAGCCTTTAAAATATAGTACCAGATAATTTAATTTGCGTCCAGGAAAGTAGCCTCTTTTATTGGAGCATTATAGTGGCTGGGAAGAGGTTACAGAAGGATGTCTTTGAATTAGATCAACGCTACACTCTGGAAAAACAATAAAGAATGCAGTAGTTGGCAATGTGCATCTTTATCTATGTTTCAGTGGTGAGCACCCTAAGAGCCTGATCCTCTGAGATGCTGAATGCCCCCATCCATATTAAGTTCAGTTGGAACTGATGTTTCTCATCAGTTCAGGGGAGCTAAGAGAGAGGTATAGAAAACTTCATTACTTCTGAAGAGACCCTTCTTCTAATAGATATGACCTCTGTTAAAGCAGCTGATATACAATGGAGAGAAATGCGGCACATGATAGCTCTTAAAATTTATGTATCAGAGGGGTAGCCATGTTAGTCTGGATCTGTAAAAGCAGCAAAGAGTCCTGTGGCACCTTATAGACTAACAGATATATTGGAGCATGAGCTTTCGTGGGTGAATACCTACTTCGTCGGATACATTTGCTGTGGAAATTGACACTGTTGCAGAGGAAATGTAGATGGAGTTAGTGGAGCTTCAGTGTGATACCATTTTGTAGCAAAAGTATACAGATGTTGGAATTCCAATATTCTACTGGTTTCTTTCACAAGAAAGATTTCCCATGTTATTCTCTGCTTTCACAAGGGTAATGGTAATGTTTGGAAGTACATGTATATGTGAACAGTTTTCCTCTTCCATGAAGATTAACAAATCTGTGTTAAGGTTAAGGCTCACTGATGAACATTTGCAAGCAACACTGAGATTGATTTTGTCTCAGGATATCAAACCTAATATTGATGTTCTGGTTAATGCAAAACGCTGCCAGCTAAGTGGCCAAAAATGAAATGACTGTCATAATTAGCACTGACTTTTCACATTACAGTTTAAAAAAAGTTAAAACGTTGACTTTCAATATTATACTATATTACTTTTCATTTTTGTCTATACTTCTGTATCGTTGTATGAAATGATTTCAGTGATGTGGCCCTCGGGCCAATGTACTAGTCCTCATGTGGCCCTCATGGTGATTTGAGTTTGAGATCCCTGCTATATAGTGTTAGCTATGATAACATAGTATTTTCTTTGTGCTTAAACCAGGAGAATTGTTTTATCTCAAATGCTGCTGTCAGGTAATTGTCAATAAAAGCTCGCTTTTTAATGGCAACTACAATACAGCTTTGTTAGAGGTCAGCAAATCAGTAGAAATATTTTTTTAATAATTACATCTTGTTTAGTTGAAGCCCCCTGCAATTCCACATACGTTCTTTGGTTTGATTTCTAACCTCTTGTGTAATGCAACAGCATGCTGTTCAAAACACCAGATGTTACACCCCAGGGATGCTGCTCTTCATTTGTGAACAATATGATGCCTGTGCATATAATGACAAATTATGCCTTCTGTCACACCATGAAACTCCAGTACAGTCCTATTGATGTAAAAGTGATGTCAGTGTTCCATGGGAGTGAATGAGAGCCAGAATTTGGCCCTCATTTTGTACAACCTTGTTGAGATTTGGAAAGCATTTTGTATTCATGCACTGTTCTAATTATTGCAACTGGCAGAATAAATATTGATACTATATTAGAGACAAAATAAGTCAGAGCTGAATATTTGTAATTTAGCTTTGAGAGCATTACAGATGTCTTATGCTGGGAGCTACTGTCATGTGAAGTTGTATGCAACTTGGATAGGTTTTAATTTGACTGCTCATATGATCTGCCATATGGCCATTCTGTCCTTGATTATGATCTTTTGGCACAGAAAACATGTCATACACCAGTTTTTCAAAGGAAACTTTCTGTGAGTGGGAGGAAGGGCAGTAGGTACTGTAAATTAAAAGGGCTAATGATTTGTTTTTAAAATGGAAGTAGCTCTCATATATCACTTAGATTTCTATGTTGGAATATATAGCAAACAATCGCAAAGGATTTTTACTTGTTTTATCACTGGAATCAAAATTTGCATTTTTGTTCACTTCTAATTCTAGATAGTATCTAACTTAGTTAAATCTAAAGAGTTCTCCATTCTTGGCCTGTCTTCTCACTCTGACAGAGTTGATCTTTTCTTATTCCTTGGATTTTTCTCCTCTCTTGGCTTATATGACTGTACTCCCCTGGTTTTTCATCCTTCTCCCAATGTCTCCTTTGGTGGCTTCTCATACTTCTTCCCTTCTCTGTTGCTCTCATTCAAGGTGCTGTCCTTGGTCACCTACTCTCATGACGTTCTCTCTCACATCTATCTCCTGTGTCTTCAAGCAGAAATTCTATGAGCTTGATTCCCATAGCCTCTCCTGAACTCTTGTCCTCTATGCAGTCTGACATCATGCATATCTTGCATGTCCTGTTGCCATCCAAAACTCAGTCTTTCCATAATGAAACTTATCTTTCTCTTGATTTGCTGTGGTCTGTCTTCCTTCTCTAGCACTATTGTCAGTTCCCATGCTTGCCTTCAAATTTCCACTCTTTTTCTCTTACTCTCCTCCCTATTCAGTCTGTCAATGAGTCCTATCACTTCTTTAATATCACCAAAATTGGGCAATTTCATTGCTATCTGCATTAGTTTTTTTCCCTTTTGAGGCACTGAATCAAATATTTAAGATTTGAAAATACCTGGAAAAGGAATCCCCATTTCTCCTTCAATAAGAAACCCTTTTCCTTTCCTGCTCCCTGCACAATTTTATCTGCTATGGCAGGTTGTCTGGGGAGTGGGAGGTCGGCCTACTAGATTGCCTTTCTCCTGTGTCTTTAGGTATTAGTTGGCACACCCATGCTCCTCCAATTCCTCTCCTAAGGATGACCTGCTGATCCATTTCCTACCCTGGTGTTCTTGGAAGGCCAGCTGATAAGCCCACTTCATGTTCTAGGTAAAGCTGCCCTGATCTTACCTCCAGCTTATTTAGTGAGAAACAGAGTCCTAGTGCAATTATTCAAAATTCCTTCTGCTGCTATCTTCTAGCAGGTAATTGGCCTGCTTCTTAACCTGTTCTAGAGCAGTTGGGTTCAGAAACTCCTCAGATGATCTTATTACTTTGGCCTAAATTTTACAAGCACTGTGTTATTTAGTATGCCCTGAAGTGCAACTCCCAGCTGCCTCCCCTTTAAATAATAAGAAAAATATAAGCCACTGAGGGAATTGTCATTTGGTTGCCTTGAGGAGGAGACCAGATGCTAGAAGTAGAAAAAGGACACAGTTCAACCCTGAAAAGACCTGCCATTAGGTGGTGAGTTGCTAGTAAAGGAAATGATAATTTTAAATAATCTTCAGGAAAACATCCAAATATGTATGACCCAACTCTGAACCTGAGGGATTTAACAATCACTAAACTAAACCTAGAAATATTAATACTGTACCCTTATATCACAAGAACCTATGATGTCAGATTGTAAGTCACTTTCTGAATTTTTGATAGTTAGAAATAATATTGTTCTAAAGAAAGTCTGACACCTTCGGAGACAAATGAAAGTCCATGTATGAATCAGAAATCAAGGCTGGAGGCAGGAGCACAGAAATGTTCACACACAGAGAAACAGTTATGGCAGGACAGAGTCTGAAGAAAAAAGTACAGTGGCACTAAAACCAAGCAGAAGTAACTCAAAGGCCTACTGACAAACAGTGGAAAATTTAATGTCAGAAGATGTAGGATTCAACGTCTGTTTAGGGGAAAGAGCTTGTGTCCCTTATATCCTTCCTGTAAAACTTGAAGCTGAGTTTAAAAGGTCTTCTGTGTTATACTCCTTTCCTTTCATATTGTTTCCTGTGGTAATGTAAAGAATTTCCTTTCCAGGTATCACTCTTTCATATGGAAATTTTAAAATCAATAGAAGGAAATACCATTATACACTGTGCACAAGTAGCATGTGGAACTCATTTCCAACAGGTATTGCTCAGCCCAAGAGCACGGTGGGGTTAAAAATGGATTAGATATTTATCTGAATAATCATAAGATCCACAGTTATACTAGAGAGAATTAAAAACAAATTAGAAGGGATATCTCACAACAACACAAGGGATCACAAGCCAAACTATACTGTAGGAAGTTATGAAGAACCTTCCCCTGTGAGCATATTATTCCATAATTGCCCACTGTAGTTATGGGCTCCCATTCCAATAAAAAAACAGGAGTACTTGTGGCACCTTAGAGACTAACAAATTTATTTCAGCATAAGCTTTCGTGGGCTACATCTGAAGAAGTGAGCTGTAGCCCACGAAAGCTTATGCTGAAATAAATTTGTTAGTCTCTAAGGTGCCACAAGTACTCCTGTTCTTTTTGTGGATACAGACTAACACGGCTGCTGCTCTGAAACCTGTCATTCCAATAACTACACCACTAAAAAGGCTAAATACTATACTACAATCTTCAAAACAGTTATATGCAGAAATGAAGTTCATCCTTTATCTTTTGTGCCCAATAATTGTGGCAAACCGGTTAAATAAAATCACTCGCTCTTCAGAGACCCTAGCAATAAAAGGCAGATTGACAAGTTTCAACATGTAATAGTTATTTCCTGCTGTTGTTTTTTGGCTTTTGTTCCTTTGAGACAGCTGTTGTTTTTAATGCAATGTACCTCTAATTTATCATATGAAATGTATTTTGACTCAATTACAAGCTCATAAATTCATAAAGCACAAAGTGAACTTTGAAATGTTATATTCTCTGCTCCAAACTTTTTCTTGATTGTTATGATACACAGATCAAACAAATTTGGCTTTATTTCTGTTCTGTTTCATTGCCTGCAATTCACTTTTAAGCACTTTTAAGCACACTCATATTGAACTGTCTCTTCACAGTAGTTCATGTTCTTGATGCCTTTCAACATTTTCCCGGCACTTCAGTACACTGAAACAAACTTAATTTTGGAGAAAATATTCTCTTAAAAGTATGAAAACATTCAGGCATCTTTAACATTAGAAATATGGATTCCAAAGTGTTTTCCTATATGCTAGGCCACTTAAAGATTCTTATATCCTGTAGGTCAAAAGTTTATTTAACACTAGTATTGCTATAACCTGGATTTTAAATACGTTTTCAAAAGTAAAATGCAATGTACTGTTGTTGAATAATATTGTTTTAAATAGCCACAGTTTATTCATAATGCTGCAATATTTTCCAATCTGTTGCTGCAGATCCAGCCAGCAGAAGGCACACAATTAACTGGTGGAGTAAGACAGGCCAGTTTGGGTGTACATTCTGAGAGATGTGCTGATAACTAATGATATGGATGTGGCCTATTTATATCAGGCAAAGTTATAATGACTTGTGCTTCATGAGGGAGAACAAATGCTCTTATTCCTAACTACTTAGTTAAAAATGGTGGGAGCAATTCAAATATAGAAACAACAAAGACTACCCAGGAGTAACTCACTAAAAAAAATCTCTTTTTTTTCTCTTTACTCAAACACTCAAAATTAGTTGTTCCTGCCAGTGACTAAATTGGTATTATCACTTCAAGTGTACTATGCTGAAGTTTAATATTAGATTAAAAACCAATTCCACATGTAATTTACTTTATCTTTTTTTGTTAGCGGAGAAGTGTCTAGTTAATCAGCTTCTTTCGTAATCTGTTGGGCTGTAGGGGAGATAAAGTAGTTTTTTTCAAGTTTACTGCAAGCCTGTATTTTATGATTACCCATAAACTGAATTATAACTAGAGCCGAGATTACACAGAATGCCATTGTGATAGTTCACAGTGAAGACAGTGTGATTTTTAAAACCTTGTACTCTCCTATTTCAGGTCCTAAGGTGCTCAGAGGGGAAGGATTAGAAAAACTCTGTAGCACTGGATTAACAAATACAAAATATGGAGGTAAAGGGTGTCTGGAAAAGATGATTTTCTAAGTAGTGACATGGCACATGGATTTGATATTTAATATTGTTAGAAAATGAATATCCATAGGGTACTTGGTATATTAGCATTAATGGTATACAAAATCATTCTAAACAACACTCTTCGCTTGTGTAGTAAATGGCTTTGTAATGACTAAGAAATCTCTTGGATCGTGTACTCTAACTTATTCAGGAAGGACAGGCAGGGGAACAAGGGGGAAGAGGTGTTTCATTATACATCAAAATATATACACTTGTTCTGAGGTACAGAAGGAAATAAGAGGTAGATCTGTTGAAAGTCTCTGGGTGAAGAAAAAGGGGGAAATAGGGGTCATGTCATTGTAGGGGTCTACTATAGACCACCAAATCAGGAGGAGATGGATGGGGCATTTCTAGAACAAAAAAACAAATGTCCAAAATGCAAGACCTGGTAATAATGAGGACTTTAACTATCCACATATTTGTTGGAAAAGTAATATAGCAAAACACACAATCTCCAATAAGTTTTTGGAATGTATTGGGGATAACTTTTTGTTTCAGAAGGTGGAGGAAGTAACCAGGGGGACAGCCATTTTAGACTTGATTCTGATTAACAGGGAGGATTTGGTTGCAAATCTGAAGGTTGAAGGCAATTTGGGTAAGAGTGATCATGAAATGATAGGTTTCATGATTCTAAGGAAAGGGAGAAGTGAGAGCTGAAGAATAAGGACAATGAACTTCAAAAAAAATCAAACTAACCAATTCAGAAAACTGGTAGCTAAGGTCTTATGGGAAGAAAATGTAAGGGAAAAGGAGTTCAGGAGAACTGGCAGTTTCTCAAAGAGACAATATTAGGGATTAGTTTGCTGTTTAATCTTTATGTGAAGGAAAGATATGAAGGACAGTAAGAGGCCAATATGGCTCCATCAGAAGCTCTTTTAAGGACCTGAAAATCAAAAAGAAATCCTACAACAAGTAGAAACATGGATAAATTGCTAAGGATGAGTACAAAAGAATAGCACAAGCACAGAGGGACACAGAAATGCTAAGACACAAAATGAGTTACAGATAAGAAGGGACATAATAGGTAATAAGAAGAGGTTCCATAAGTACATTGAAACCAAGAGAAAGACAAAAGAAAATGTAGGTCCACTATTTAGTAGAGAAGGAGAGCTAATAATGGACAACATCAAGAAGGCTGACGTGTATAATGCCTATATTGCTTCAGTCTTCACTAAAAAGATAACTTGTGACCAGCTACTTAACACAATTAATATTAACAACAAGAGGGAAAGAACACAAGCCAAAATAGGGGAAGGAAAGCTTAAAGAATATTTAGAGAAACTAGATGTATTCAAATGAGCAGGGCCTGAAGAAATTCATCCTAGGGTACTTAAGGAACTAGCTGAAGCAATCTTGGAACTGTTAGCAATTATCTTTGAGAACTGTTGGGGAATGGGTGGGGTCCCAGGTGATTGCAGAAGGCCAAACATAATACCTATCTTTGAAAAGGGGAACAAGAGGACCCTAGAAATTATAGACTAGTCATCCTAACCTCAATACCTGGAAAGGTACTGGAACAAATTACTAATCTGTTTCCAAGTGCCTAGAGGATAAGTTTATAAATAATAGCTAACATGGATTTGTCAAGAACAAATCATGCCAAACCAGCCATCATTCCTTCTTTGACAGGTTTAGTGACCTAGTAGTTAGGGAGAAAGTTGTAGATATGATATATCGTGTTTTTAGTAAGGCTTTTGACCAGTCCCACAGGACATTCTCATAAACAAACTAGGGAAATAGAGTCTAGAATAAATTATTATGATGTGGGTGCAATATTAGTTAAAAGCCCATACACAAACTTCAATTTGCATAAAGTACACCCTTCTGCCTAAGCACTGGCCAGGCCTTCTTCCCCTCCTCCCAAACAGGGAAGGGGATTTACACTACAGAATTGAACTCTCTTGCATACTAAATGGAGACAGTCAATTTGAATTCTAGTCTTTTTTTTTTTTTCAAACAGTGAGTTAAATCATTTCAGGTACTCCACTTGCTTGTGGGACCGCTTGCCAAGTGTTGTTCTTTTATAGTAATATTTCCTTTATTTTTAAATGTTTTCTCTCCTGTATGAAAGACCCCCACAAAAAAGACTGACTGACTATTGCAGGGGAAAGAGTGGCACTGACCTAGTACATGGGAGAAAGGGGTTCAGACCTTTACTTCCTGGGTGATCTTAGGTGTGCCACTTAGTCTCTCTGGGTATGTTTACACTGCAGCTAGGTGGTGAGATTCCCAGCATGGGTAGGCAGACTTGAGCTAACTTGCTGCCTATACTCAGACCCAGGAGGTCATGTGAACTTTGACACTGGGAGCTAGCCTAAGCCAGTGCTGCAATGTCTCTGCTGCTATATTTAGTGTGCTAGCTCAGGCTTGGCTAGCGTAAGTCTGTCTACGTGCGTGGGGAATCAGACTTCCCATATTCAGTGTAGACATACTTCTGTGCCTGAGTTTCCCATTTGTAAAGTTGGGATACTAATGCATCCCTTCCTCACAGGCTGTTATGAGGATAAATCCATTAAAAAGATTGGGGAGCACTTTGAGATCTATTGATGACAAGTGTTATATAGGGAATAGGCTCTATTATTACCTGGATATTCAAAGTACTGCCAAGTGCAGAAAGTAAACAAGCTGAAAAAATAAAGAAAGGTCACTATTAGTCTCTAATCTTTCAGTATTAGTAATCTTAGGTGTTGCCTGTAACAATAATAGGTACACAACTTTATCCACAAATTTGTGAGATTTTAATCTCCTATCACATTTTCACACCAAGTGACTATTTTGTCTGTTACTCTTTACGTGGCTAATGAATTGAGTCTTAAATGTCCAAAAGGTAAAACATATTTTGTAAACTAGGCAACAGAGGCCCCTTGAGAAATAAAAACTCCAGTAGGTGTAGTTAATCAACTCTCAGTGTAAAATATTTGTTCTTTGACAACAGATTTTCTCATAAGGTTGCAAAGCAGTTCTCCTCCAGAATCCCTAATTTGCATATAAAAGCTAATCCTCCTTGTTGCAGAATGCACACAGTATGCATCCTTTTACTGTTCACTTGTAGTATCTGTAGAAAGGTCTATTTACAACATGATTATCCTCTTTCCCTCTGCTGAACCAGAACATATGCATGTAAGATTATAAAAAAGATACAGCTTTTGTAACAATGACAACATTATCAAGACTGCTGTTTACATCTGAATGCCTTTCACTTTCTGCCTTAAAAATTTGGATGTGAATTTCCCTCCTGGAGAACACTCTGCTGATAGCTCCCTCCTGTATATTTATCCCAACGGACTCCAGCTCCAACTGCTTTGTTGAAACCAAGTCTGGAAGAGACAGGATGTCTTTCAAATAGGCAAATTCCCTGTTTAATAGAGCTTTTTAAGTAAAATATCAACACCTTTAATTTCTACATGGAAGCCAATCAGTAACCAGTGTGGATCACGAAGCACTACTGTCATGTGCTTCAAGCAAAGTACCACACTCACCAGGTAGGCAGCTACATTCTGCATCCATTTCAGCTTTGGAATAAATTGAAGATATAGCTCCATGTAGAGCGCATTGCAGAAGTTTAATTTTGAAGACGCTAAGACATGGTTGACAGTACCAAAAATGAGGATTTGAAAGAAAAATCTATCCTCTTTCCCTCTGCTGAACCAGAACGTATGCATGTAAGATTATAAAAAAGATACAGCTTTTGTAACAATGACAACATTATCAAGACTGCTGTTTACATCTGAATGCCGTTCACTTCCTGCCTTAAAAGTTTGGATGTGAATTTCCCTCCTGGAGAACACTCTGCTGTGAGGTACCAAGTCAAACTCCTTTCAGAAGTCTAAGTACATTACATTAACACTATTACTATTATCAACCAAACTTGTAACCTCATCAAAACAAGATATCAAGTTTGTTTGACAGGCCCTATTTTCCATATACACATGTTGACTGAGATTAATTATATTGTCCTCTTTTAATTCTTTATTTCTCATTATCTTGCCCAAGTCATCCATTTACCCTTTTTAAATATTGGTACAATATCAACTTTCTCCCAGTCTTCTGGAACTTCTCCAGTGTTCTAAGTCTTATTGTAAATCAATATTAGCTGTACACTGAGCACTTCAGCCAGATCTTTTAAAATTATCGGATGCAAGTTACCTGGACCTGCTGATATAAAAATGTCCAACTTCAGTAGCTGCTGTTTAACATCCTCCCAAGATACTAGTGGAATGGTGGTAGTCTTATCATATTCTGTGACTACATTATCTGTTTTTCCTCAACAAAATTTCCCGCTCCTCTTTGTTTATAATTAAAACCATATGATTTAATTCTATTGTAAAATGCACACATCATCTGTGAATTAGGACAGATTGACTGGGAGATTGGAAAAGGGGGGATGGGACAAGTTGGCACATGTAGGATAGGGCTAGGTTGGCTGGAGTACCCAGGTAAGAGGGAGTCAGAGGACGCCTCCTGGGGAGGGCAATAGCAATGGCCAGAAAAGGAGATGTGTCCCCAAGGAAGCCTCCAGTCTGGGAAGCCTGAACTTATCCCCTGGGGATTCTGAAGAATCTTCAATTAGGGACAGAAACCAAAGAACCATGAGGCAGGAAGGATACTGGCCTCTTCCTCCAAAACCTCAACCTCAAATATCCCATTCCACACCCACAACCCCTCTTATGCCTAACTCATATCTCACTAGGTTGACTAGGGAGATGGTTTTTCAGTGATAAGCAAATCTAAAGTCTTGGCAGGGCCTCCCACAGACTCAGCTCAGTTTCTCACACTCTCTGCCTTCCTATGGAGGGCATTTCCCTCATGGTTCCTGTTCTCTGTGAAGTAGTCTTTCAATGAACTGAATGAATGAGATCAAAATCAATTATCTATTCTGTAGATTATGAATACTGTGCTGTTTGAGTGTAAGATGAGTGTAATAATAAATATCTAAATGATAAATACTATGTAACTTGGAGCAGCAGGGACAGTGGTGTAGTTGGCAGGATTCTGTGATACTGTGACACCCCTTGCACTCTGTCCTTTGTTCCAGTTTCTTTCAAGTATCCTGGGGAGTGGAGAGGCTCTCTCTTTAGCCAGTTGACGACCAAAATGGAGGGGTCTCCCAGGGCCTTAAATAGACTTTCTCCTGTGGGTGGAGACCCCCCTCCTCTCTCCTATGCAAAGTCCAGCTCCAAGATGGAGTTCTGGAGTCACCTGGGCAAGTCACATGTCCATGAATGACTCACAGTTTCTTACCAGGTGGCAGCCATGGGTCACATGCTACCTTGAACGTCCTCAAGTAGACTTCTTATGTAGATTGGAACATTCCAAGATTCATTGTCCTTTAAGTGTTTCTTGATTAGGTACTTAATTTCAACATTCCTTTCTCCGGGAACTGACCAAATGCTCTACTAAGGTTATATAGCAACCAAGCCAGTACACAGCCAATATTCATAACTTTGAATATAAAAATGTGATACATGCATGCGGATAGGATTAATAGATTCAGTAGATCATAACCTTTATATAGTTATGTTACATAGCATATGTAGCATAGATAGATTCAGTAGATCATATTCCAGTTATGTCATATTCCCATAAGGCATTATGGGGTACATAGTCACAACGATCCTATTAATTCAAAATAATATTATGGCATTTGTTTTGTAAGAATTAAATTCCTACTGTTTACCTTTGCAGCATAAAATGTTATGTTCCCTGTCACCTCACCACTGCAGGTAACTAAATAACAAGTCACCCTCCTATCCACCAAAATGCTCCTTTCACCATGAGAGTAAACTTTGCTTACAACTTTGCTGTTGTCCATGCAGCAGCATTGTATAAAGGCAACATCAGTGAGAAAATAACTTGGACAAAAAGTAAAAATAAAATGTGACCCCACTAGAAGGGACAGTTGCATAGTTTTATCTGTCCCCTCCATCATTACCCTGCCTCTCTATTAAGTTATCTCTGCAAGCAAAGGCTTATGAAGTGTTGTCTATGAATCAGTTCTAAGCAAGGGCAAGTTAGCCTGAGATTTGATCATAGCTGTGAACAGGTGATGGGGGAGGGGGAGAAGGAGTAAAAGCCAGGGACAAGTAAACCCAGTAGAATCCCCCTGAGCCTCCACTTGATGTTTTGTGGTAGATCCCACAATATATGATTAAACAGTTCACTTCTTATAATTCTGAAATAGCTTCTGTGATGTCAGGACTTTGGGTAGGATGGTGTGACATCTTCAAAAACCTCTCTTCTTTCTTCCCTCTTCTGAATTACAGCCAACAGCATACAAAGATGATGCATAAACTTCAGCATTAGATAATATTATCCTTAAAATTTTAACTTTGTGTCTAAAATAACCAAGCTAGAGCAGTCCAGTCTGCTGGAATTTACTCCTTCCTGCATATAGTAGTTCCTGTGCAAAATAAATTAAAATGAAAAATGTTAAACTTGCTGAAACCAATTCAAGATTAACAGTGGTATAAAAATAAACTATTACAAGACTTCCAAGATTTCAGCTTGCCACTAAAATATATTTATCTCCTGAAGGTTGGTGGGAGGGAAAGTTCACCTTGAAAATTAGACAATGGGGAGAAGCTGAAACAAACCTTCTTCGGCAGAAATGACTTAGCAGCCTTGATTTAAGGGAAACAAACTTGTCTATTACCATCAGTAGCATTTAATACTGTATGTGTTGCAATGCACTGTCAGGTAATGAAATGAATCACCTTGTCATGAACCCCTCAGAGTTTAGCTTATCAGGAGCCAAGAGTGGTGCAGCTGACATCAAAGCTGCTGACTGAGAGTAAGAATCTAATGATGGGAATTTAAATGCAATTTGCTGTCCCATGCTTGCAAATGAATACAGTGGGCTTGCTGCTGGATGAAACAGGACCACCCTTTGGTGCCTATGAATCCTGGGCTTCTGGTCCACAAAAGTTTGATTTCCTTTAATGTTGTGACATTACTTTCAGCCCCCCTCCTACAAATAATGCACAGCATGCTGATTTTATATTCAATTTTACAAAGAAAAAAGTTTCTAGTCCCCATTCCCCAGGCTTATTGATAAACTAGCCTTGAAACTGTATATTGATCACTAGGATGAAAAACTTACCACATTATCATCTCATACCAATACAACTTTATTGACTTGAACTGTGCAGGAAGGTTAGAGGAAAAATGATTTTGTATATTCAACTTAAAAAACACACTCCAGAAAACTGTGGAATTAGCAAGAACTGTATTTATCACTAACCTGATCACTATGCTTTTATGTTTTATCCCTTTCCACCTGCCCTTCATCTGCCTTTGTCTTTAAACTGTATTCTCTCTGGGCAGGAATAGGTCATCTTCCACATTTGGAACACCAACTCCTAGCCACGTCGTGGGTATTTCTGCAATATACATTATCGGTAGTCCATTGCTGACGATTATGACAATAGTGTTAATGAGATTAGTGTTGCAATAAAACCCATGTGGGAAATTTTTGAGTGAGACAGCCATTGCACAGGGGCAGTTCCACTCTCTCGGCTGTGGAAGCCAGATTCCAGTGGCACAAAGAATCATAAAAACTGGAGACTTCCTTAGCTGCAGTAGGTGACCATTGGTTACCCTCACCTGGTTTAGCCCACTCATTGAAAAGGTTTACTGGGGTGTGGCCACTGTATCATGCAAACAGCTACTTGGAACCACAGGTGAGAGCTGGGTGCAGGTGGGGACCAAAGCGGATAAACTACTCCCTAAGGAGCACAACATGTTCCTGCAACAGAGGTACTAACTCTCCCTAATATCCCCCATACACCTCAATAATAGGGTTAGTGCTGCCACTACCAATTTTAATAGCAGTTATCTGCACAGGGGGTTCTGTGTGGGAATACAGTTAGAGCAGAATATGGACCTACATTTGATGTATTCCTGTCTATGTTGCAAAATTAAATAAGGGTATAACTTGGCTCTGTAAGTGGTTAACTATTACCAGAACTGTGTAATTTGACTTTCATTCTAACCAACTCACTGTAAGCAGGTTCCACTCTACGCTCTGCTCTAAATCCACTTCATTTGGGGACATTCTGCATATAATTCTGAAGATGGGGATTTCTCTACTGTAATTTGCAGATGACCTTTAAGGGAAAAGTCAAGACAATGTGAGTCCACTTGCTGGCATTACTTTTTAAGGAAACCTTTTTGTTTCTTATAGATGTTATATAAACATGAATGCATTCTTTTTTGACTACTGATCTCTTTATCTTCAAGACCACTTCAAAGATACACAATAGAGAGAAAGGAGAAATCTATTAGAAAGTGTTTGCTTTGCTCAAACATTATCTTATACTGAGGTTATTGCTGAAACTCAGTTCTTGAAGTCCTGTGGGAAATCTCGTAACCATTCAATTAGGAAATGCAAATGAGGTACTTCTTTTCTGAAGGATTCTCCCAAAGGAATAGAAGACAATTCATGACATTATTGAAACAGTATTATGTAGCTGACTTTGGACTTGCAAACGGAAACCTTCTATAGTATGGCTTCAACAAATAGATTTCCTTGTAATAGCATGGTGTGACGATGATATATATCACTGCTATATTATCTAAATTTAATTCATGCATTATCACTTTGTCAAAATAATGAGAATGCAGTGACCAGAAAGTCTTAAGAAAATTAATGGAAATTGATCAAACACAAGTCTCCTCAGAGCCTATATTTGTGTTAGCGTAGGATTTTGCAGCCTCAAATTTAACAAGTTCTCTGTTATGTAAACTAGAGGTAGCTCTTGTGTTTCACAACTCGCTGCAAAAGTATACTCAAAGTAATTTTTTATTATGTATATCATGTCATAGCTATGCTTGGCACTTTAAGATATGTAAGAAGACCACTGCTAACCAGAAGAATTTAGGGCCTGATTCCTCATTCCCTTGCATCTTGTGTAGTCTTTTATATGTAAAATTCTACCATTCGAATTTAGTAGAATGCCACACTTACTTTTCACAAATGTAAATGACCACACCTATTGCCAGACACCCAGAGAATCAGGCCCTTATCTAAATTAAATGTCAAATGCAAATCAATGGATCACAAAGGAACTGGGAGAGAAGGGATCACACCACAAAGGAAAGGGAAATCATCTCTTTGGATAGTTATTTCCAAGATGCAGATCGCTAAAAACTGTTTCAATTCCAAACTTTTTTAATTTTAACTGACTTATGATCAGGCACAAGAATGGGAGCAGATGAATGCCAGAATGGAGATTAAAGATGAAAAGCTAACTGCAAAAAGTAGTTTTTTATACAATCGTGGAAATTAGAGGGACTAGATCTATTAGGTCATCTAGTCCTTTTTTCCCTGTGACAAAGAGTGTTAAGTAGGGATTTGGAGGAGAAGAGCGGATGTATTTTTTCCTTGTATCTAGATTGTGTCACACTGAGAGCTGAAAAGCTCAGCACAAACATCATGATTTAAACTTCAACCCTCTATGCAGCTAATAAGTATTGTGCTTGAATGCGGAAAAATAAGCAACTTTGCCAAGAATTTTAGGAAAATATATTATGCAGTGCTCATTTCAATGGAAAAGACAAGCTGAGAGAAGTCTATAGGAAAGACAAATAATAGTGGCACTTTTTTCAAAATTGTTAGGACTATTCTCACAGGTGATATATGCAGTGGCATAAATTACAGATAAGTAAATAGGAACAGCGGAGGCTAAACTGGTGTAATTCACACACTGAGCTGTAAATAGTGAGAGGGTGGGAGTATTACTTTAACTCAATTTCTTACATCTGCCTATTAATTACTTTTCCTGCTATTATGTCTCTTCCCTCCTTTTCATGTGAGAGTTGCACCAGTGTAGACTTCCAGTACTTTAAATTCTCAGAAGCTTAGGAGAAAATTACTAAAAGCCATATATGTATTCCCCAAATAGAGCAGGAACCAAGTAATACAGGTAACTTCATTCACCAAACTATAAAAAAAGTAGCTGGTACTTTTCCATTGAAGTATATATCATCCCACAGATCAACATTGAATTTTAAAGACACTGTGTGCTGTAATCTTCCAATTGTATCTTTTTTTCACGTGCTGCCATAGGAAGTAAGGTTGACAGATCACTTACTGTACCTTTATTAAATGAATTAATGAATCTACTATCCACACTTGCTTAGCACCTCTGAAAATCCATCAGTTCCTCTTACTAAGTGCCTATCTTTAGTCACTCAATGTTGACACTATTGACCATGTTGTCTTAGCAACTGAACCAGCAGGAAAACATCAGCATAGCTCTTTGCCCTAGATTTAAGCGACAAAACAAAATTAAATGCTTTTTTGTACTCTAAAATTCTGAATAAGTTATAAAGGAATTTTGAGGAAAAGAAAAAGGATTTTACCTTCTCACTTCTCCACAAGATTGCAGCTCTAAGAATTTCCATGCAAAGGATGTATGTATTAGTCGCTCCATTTTTAAATGTGGGTATCTGATTAGGTTGTTAAAAATCCTGTGTTTGAGGGTTTAAATCTGTACTAAGGCTTGTAAAACTGGAATTTATGTTTTTATTTTCTGTGACTGCTAAAAAGCATAATTCAGATGTTCTAATCAGGTGCCTGTATTTACCCTGTGAACTTTTTAGTTGTTCGTATTTGATTATTCCCCATTTAAAGTATACTGCAAACACAGATATATGGGCAAACAGGTACTTTTTATTTTTTTCTCTCTCTATTACATTCACAACATACATACCACAGTATTTTAAAATAAAACAGCCAACATTTAATACACTGACTATAAATATTTGGACACTGGGAAGATCACATGCAGATGCATGCTCCAAGTAAGTATTTAAGGTATCTTAATTTCAGAGATTTTCATTAAGCTGCAACAGATCAATTTCACCGTATTCTAATAATGAACAGAACAGGTCATTTCTACTGGTGCTTTTATGTAAGTTGTAGGCTGTACACAGTTTAGAATGGGTTTGCTAACAAGTTTTATATTCAAATCAAATACTTAATTGAATACATTGAATGCTGACTTGAATACAGAACCAGTTCTGAATGTCTACCACAGTAATGACTTTCATAAAAATGACACGTCTGAATAACCCTGCTTGGTAATCCTTATTACAGTGCAATACTTATTGTACTTTAATGAGAGCTTCAAATTAACCTGTGTTCATTTGAAAAATACTCTAAAGCTGGATAACTTTGAAAATCAAGATCTCATTTAAATTCACAAAACATCAGCAGACGAAGACTCTTTACCTAAAGTCTGAACATTTGCTCTCAACACTAGTCAAGAACTTTTAACATTACCGATATCATTCCTGTTTCTAGTTTTTAATCTCTTCTTTTTCACTTACTGCCAACACAGATTCTCCTCTGATCTGTTCCTAATATCAATCCTATTCCCTTCAAATTCACTCAGTCTAGTTCCACTCATCATCTAATCTATCATATACCAAATGCTCATATTTTGCTCTGCAGATATGTCTAAATATTTCTTTCTTTCCCAAATAGTCTAGTATTTTTGCTCTTCTCCACATGCCCACCTCCACCATGACAGCTTGGTAGATATATAAAATATTGCTGTATGTAAGGTGGGACAAATACCTAAGAACTTAACACAATGGGGTCTGTTTCCAAAGATCCAGGCCAGAGCACTAATGTATTTAAACAAGAGAGATAAAGCTAGATGACTGCACCCTTCACAACTCATCATCATCATTATCATGGCAAATCCCAAAGGGATGTAGCCTCCTGGCAGATCATGCACCATCCAGATGGATCTCTAGCTAGATCCTTTACACTGCAATAAAACACTTGTGGGTGGCCCATGTCAGTTGACTTGGGCTCACAGGGCTTGGGCTGTGGGGCTATAAAGCTGCAGTATAGCCATTCAGGCTCAGGCTGGAAACTGGGCTCTAGGGCCCCAGGAGGCCCAAGCCCGAATGTCTACAGTGCAATTCTATAACCCTGCAGCCCTGGCTCTGTGAGGCCAAGTCAGCTGCTGTGGACCTGCTGGTGGGTGTTTTATTGCAGTATAGAAATACTCTATGTCCACCACTCGGCCTTCACAGATAGGACTGTGTAAAAGCCCTGATTCAGAAGTAATTAATTAAATAAGACAAAGATTTGGACATATCCTTTAAAGCTGGGACTGCTCACACCACATGAAATTACTTTCTGTGAAGATAAAGAGACGACACTGAGGTGAAATCTGACCCTAACTTATGACATTATACTAGCCTAATTTTCCTAATGACACTGTAACGTCCTGACTTCAGTGGCCCAGAAAGAAAAAGGCTAATGTCCTAAATATTTTCTAATTTTGCTGGCCTACCTCCTCCTAGCTCCACAAACTGCTCCTACACTCACACTGTGAGAATCAAATGACCCAATTAAGTGATCATGACCCATTAGTGTACAATAAATTCATTCAATTATGGAACAGAAACAACTAACATAACCAGTTACACAGTGGGAGTATTAAAGACCTAATACAGTAGGACCTCAAAGTTATTAACACCTCAGGAGTGGAGGCTGTTTGTACTTTGAAATGTTCATAACTCTGAACAGAACATTATGGCTGTTCTTTTAAAAGTTTCCAACTGAACTTTGACTTAATACACCATATTAATTTAAATAAAACAAGCACAAAAACAGTTTCCTTACCTTGTCAAATGTTTTTTAAACATTCCCTTTATTTTTTTAGTTGTTTACATTTAGCAGTACTGTATTGTACAGTGTTTGCTTCTTTTATCTTTTATTTATTTTTTTTTAAAAGATTTCTGCTGCTTGATTGCATGCTCCTGGTTCCAAATGAGGTGTGTGGTTGACCTGTCAACTCTGGTGTTCATAACTCTGAGGTGCTACTGTACCAAATACACACTATGAACATTCTGCAAACAACCCATATGTTGAAAAATATTAAGCATTTATGAATAATAGTCTAATCAGTCTGTCTGCAAGCAATGTACAGGCAGAAGTGGGTCAATATTCATCCAAGAAAATGTTTACAAATAACAGTTCCTTCCCAGATTTTTTGTTCAGTTTACGGACAACTGGAACTTCCTTTAAGAAACCAACAAAAGTAAAATAAAGTGCTTTCCCACTTGTCAGAAGTTGTGTTCATGTTTCATCTGGGATTTGCTATTTATGATATATCAACTTTGCATATTAGCATAAAAGGTTTTGAGACCCTCACAGTATCTACAGTTTCTAGATAAGAGACTGGGATGACTGTTACTCAGAGGAAATTCTTTTTTTAACAAACATCTTGACCTAACTTTCAGGATGGAAAAAGTAATTTTTCTAATAACATTTTGTTCTAGCTCAGAAATCAATGTTTTCTCCTACATCCTTTATTTTAAAAAGCTGTCTCTTGAGAAAAGTTTGAGGATGTGGAGTGAGACCACAGATCAACAAATAAACAAGAAGGGAAGAGAGAAATTATTGAGTGGGATTTTCAGAAGTGCTTGCTGTTGGTCTAACACAGTTCCCATTTACTACATATGTTTTCATAGTGTTCAGAGCAATGGGCCTCTGATCTATAAGAGGCCTTCAGATGCTACCAAACACAAATAATAAATTAAAGTCAAAATTCCTGTTGACATCAGTGGAGAAGAGTAAGGCCAATGCTGAGTGCTTGTGGAGATCCAACCCACTGAAGAGATAATGAGATACAGTACTCGGGTGAAACTAGCAATATAGATTTGAGTTTGAGCAAGATGGCATAATGAGGGCAGCCTTGATAGAGTGAGGCATGAGTGTTGCTTTCTTCGTCTTAGTCATCATACTTTATATAGCACACAAGCAAGTGCTCTGGAATATTATTTTTTTTAAACTTTTTTATAGTACCGTGCATATTTCAAAGGATTTCATTACATTACAGAGAATAAGTTACAGGATAACTTATGTTTACCTAAATTAACTTATAAAAACAAAGCTATTGTGTGAGATGTCCAGTGGATGTGATCTTTAGCAAAAACTTAGGAAAGTATACTTTATAACAAAGATGCTGTACTTTGTAGGTTACTAAGATGGCTGTACAAAATGTTTGACTTGAACTGTAAAACTAGCTTTTGTTTGCATTCCAGCTGCATTAGCAGCAGCAGTGGTTTGTTAGAACTTACATTTTATAAACTATGCAGGATGGAGATTTTTGGGGGGAGATTTTTTGGGGGAGATTTTTTTTTCCCTCTGGGTACCCATGAAGTTTTTGAGACTGCTGTCCGCTGTGCATTTCACATTAGATCTGGATTTAAGACAGACCGCATGGGACAAATCCATAATTATTTCTCAAATGCACATCTAAAATTGCATATTTATGTGTATCAGAATATTACAATTAGGGAAACCTACAGGTAAAGAAAATATCACCCTAAATTACTATTAAGAAGTCAGAGTCAATCTTTGTTCTTTTTGTAAATAACCTACTGATCTAAATGGGGGGAAGCTGTTCATAGAAGCATAGAATATCAGGGTTGGAAGGGACCTCAGGAGTAGGGCTTTGGAGCGGGGCCCGGAGCTGGAGCACGGAGCATCTCCGGAGCAGTGGAGCTGCAGGTTTTTGCCTGAAGCTGAAGCGGAGCTGGAGCACAGCTCCAAAGCCCTGCTCAGGAGGTCATCTAGTCCAACCCCCTGCTCAAAGCAGGACCAGTCCCCAGCTAAATCATCTCAACCAGGGCTTTGTCAACCCTGACCTTAAAAACCTCTGAGGAAGGAGATTCCACCACCTCCCTAGGTAACCCATTCCAGTGCTTCACCACCCTCCTAGTGAAAAAGTTTTTCCTAATATCCAATCTAAACCTCCCCCACTGCAACTTGAGACCATTCCTCCTTCTTCTGTCATCTGGTACCACTGAGAACAGTCTAGATCCATCCTCTTCGGAACTCCCTTTCAGGTAGTTGCAAGCAGCTATCAAATCTGCCCTCATTCTTCTCTTCCGCAGACTAAATAATCCCAGTTCCCTCAGTCTCTCCTCATAAATCACGTGCTCCAGCCACCTAATCATTTTTGCTGCCCTGTGCTGGACTCTTTCCAATTTTTCACATCCTTCTTGTAGTGTGGAGCCCAAAACTGGACACAATATTCCAGATGAGGCCCACCAATGCCGAATAGAGGGGAATGATCACGTCCCTCAATCTGCTGGCAATGCTCCTACTTATACAGCCCAAAATGCCGTTAGCCTTCTTGGCAACAAAGGCACATTGCTGACTCATATCCAGCTTCTTGTCCACTGTAACCCCAAGGTCCTTTTCTGCAGAACTGCTGCCTAGCCACTCGGTCCCTAGTCTGTAGCAGTGCATGGAATTCTTCCGTCCTAAGGGCAGGACTCCGTCAACCTCATCAGATTTCTTTTAGCCCAATCCTCTAATTTGTCTAGGTTCCCCTGTATCCTATCCTTGCCCTCCAGTGTATCAACCACTCTTCCCAGTTTATAGTTGCTGAGGGTGCAATCCACACCATCCTCCAGATCATTAATGAAGATATTGAACCAACCCTTGGGGCACTCCGCTTGATACCAGCTGCCAACTAGACATGGAGTCACTGATCACTACCTGCAGGAGTGCCGCCAGCTTTTTTGGCGCCCTAGGAGGCAGAAGGTCCCACCCCCAAAATGGTGCCCCCGACAGAGGCGGTGGAAGGCCCCGTCCCCAAAATACCACTGACAATCGGGGCGGCCAAAGATCCGTCCGCCACAGTCGCCGCACCCCAAATGTTAGCGCCCTAGGCAACCGCCTAGGTTGCCTAATGGGTTGCGCCGGCCCTGACTACCTGACGATCCGGGCGGCCAAAGATCCGGCCGCCGCAGTCTCCGCCCCCCAAATGTTAGCGCCCTAGGCAACCTAGGTTGCCTAATGGGTTGCGCCGGCCCTGACTACCTGTTGTAGATTTGGAGGAGTATAGGTTCATAAACTTACATTCCTTCCCATGGAATACCTAAAAACGGAATTGAACCCCCAGTTATTTACTGAATTTTGGATAATGTGTCCATATGTCAGTTTTACAAAGGAAAAATATATTTCCTAGAACTCAAAATTCTCTGCTTATATCTGAAGCCATGTCCCATTTGGAGTTCTGATAATCCAGTGAACTTGCGTGAACTAAACCTTGCTTGTGGGTTCACAGTATGAGCTGACTGTAGAAAATAGCTCTAACACACACAAATTACATAATATTTTGGAATTCATTTCCTGTTAAACTTGGAAGAGGTTAGCACACCTCTGGTTACCAGACAAGGGCAAATCGTTACTTTGTTCCAGAAGAAAGAGACTTTGAACTATTAAAGCTGCTCATATGAAAGCAATATGTGGTGGGATGTCAAGAGGAGCATTATAATACTATCCAACCTTTTCTTTTATTTTATCCTGTTGAAATCTAGTCCCCAAGATAGGTCCATAGGCAAAGGTTGGATGCTTCTAAAATACATGTATAAAAACTGTTGGACATGAGCTGGGAGGAAATTAACAAGACTGAATGAGAGAGATGCTTTCATGCAGTAACTGACGGTATTAAAGTCATCAAATTATAACAGTGATGGCCTCTATGCCACATGACTAGAGACAAATACCAAGCTTTGCTTTCCACAGTGTGCATTCAGCATTGCTGGAGGAGAGAGGCTACAAGTAGGGCTTATTTGCAATGTAGATATTTTTAACCCACCTGTTGCTTGGTATCTGACAGCTAGGCAATAAAATATACATTTCAGCAGTGGGAGCAGCGTAATCTGTAAAGACGGCATAGTTTAAAGTTCAAGAGTGTGCAGTTTCAGTTCATTCTTAATGCAATAATCTCAGTTACTTACAGTGATAATGTTACATTGACAGAATTTAGAAAAAAAAATGTTCTGGCTTCTGAAATGAATCATGAATGCTCTTGCAAAGGTTGCAAGATACATTGCATGTTTTTTAATCCCTGACTAAAACTTTCCTATGTCTGTTGATTCGGAATGGTTCACAGTTTGTTTCAAAATCAGGCTGCATGGCGTTGCAGGCTCTCAGATTTAAACATATTGTAATCAATTATGAATGTTAATGCTATCCTTTCTTGAGAATGTGGGTAGAGCTGGATCCTCAAGAAGCTGAACAGCTTAAATTCCCATTGAAAGTCACCCATGGTTGAGAGTATTCAGCACCTCGCAGGAGGCACTTGTCAGATCAGACCCCAAAATATGGTCCCTTTTTGCAGTTGTCACCATTTAAAATCTTTAGTTTTTTCTGTGCAATCAAAAAACCAATGCCATATCAACTTTTAGTTACGTGTGAAGGCAAACTTGCACAGATTTTTAATGGATTCCAGTGTGTATAATTCAACCATCTTTTCTAGAATGGGTTTGAACTGCAATGATTAAATTTGGATTCTAATCTGAATAAAAAATTTCCTGAAATCTGGGAGTATTTGTATTCAGGATTTGAGTTCAGGCACATAAGCCAAAGACAGATTTTAAAGATGGGGGTTCAGTCTTCAAATAAACTTGGGGTACAGAGGTGAAGGTGGGAACGGAAGCAATGGTAAAATGTAGGATGGCTCTGAGACACCTCCAATGTAAATATTGCCTTCTCCTCTCCCTGTATTGCATCTCTTGCTCTCTGGTCCAATGCATTCATCAAGTTGCAGCTAAACCCATCATCTTTGCTGGTTTTCCCAATTCTAACACACACACACACACACACACATATGTCCCCCGCTAGATTCCTGTTTCATTCTAAATTAAGTTCACTCCTTTATTTTTATTTTGAAGGCCCTGCACAATGCCGCCCCTGCATACATCTCTGCTCTTTTACCCTATCACACACCCCTAACTCGCCAGCCCTGCTGTGACAAGGAGGCTTCAAATGCCTCTGGCCTAAAACACGTAGCATTTAGTTATTTGTCTTACAGGTTTTCCTCTTTGGGAGGTGAGCAGGCAGAATGGCGGGTGTACACTCTAGTTTACCCTGTGTTGTGTCATTTCCTTTTCTTATGTTTGCTTTCTTGTTTGTGTTAATACAACACACAAACACATTCTTTTATACTGTCTCACCTTTCTTTGTTGGTGCCTCTCCAATTCTCTTATCCTTCTCTAGGACCCACTGGTTCTCTTCCCCTCTATTTTTCAGCATCCCTGTGGGACTTTCCCTCTCTTACTTAAAGTTTGTTCTCATTTTCTGGGGTACAAAATTGTCTTGATACCATCTGTCTCTTACCCTCTGTGATCTTCCTCCCTGCCCAATTCTCTCCCATCCTCTGTAACCTGGTGTGAGGAAGAGCTGCTAGGTAGGAGAACTACCAAGAGGAGTCCAAATGGGGTGTTGAGAAGGGGTCAGCACAGTGAGGCACTGGACTCAGTAGAGGGAGGAAGTTTCGATATAGTAGGAGTTAGAGGGGAATGTAGAGCATGCCCTTGCTATTACTCTTCAAGCCATGTGGCCCCTGTGACATCCTCTAGATCCCACTGTTGGTCAGCTATAAGCTCTATAAACAGGGTGGCTACCACATTGCAAGTCACCTCACATGGCTCTTCCATATTATCTGGGAGCAAGATTTCAAGGATGTCAGCTTTGTGCACCTCTATAAACATAAAGGTGATAGGACAAACTGTGATAATCAGCATGGTATTTCCCTTCTCTGTTGCTGGGAAAATTCTTGCACAGGTCATACTGAATAGACTTAACATCTATCTTGTGGTAATCATCCTCCCCTAGTCTCAGTGTGGATTTTGGTCTGGACATGGCAGTATAGATGTAATCTTCACAGCCTACTAACTTAAGTAAAAGTGCTTGAAACTTTTGTTCATTTTTGGATGCCCAGCAAAGTTGATTTCTGTCACTCAGTCCTTTTACGATGGGGTAATGGCCAGAATGGTGGGAAATGGTGAGATACTGGACCTCTTTCAGGTCACCAGTGGCACCAATCAAGGTTGCGTGCAGGTTCCTACACTCTTGTCCATCCTTTTCTTTGGCTGTGCTTATGGATGCATTTGTGTATGTTGACAGAGGAGTATCTATCGAGTTTTGCATGATGGGAAGTTGTACAATTGCAGTGCTTCTGTTCTTACATGAAAGTGGCATTTTAACTCAATAAGGAAATTTTTATTTGCTGATGACTGTGCACTGGTTGCTCAGTTGATGACATTCAATATATAACTGATCACTTCACTCATGCAGTCATTTGCTTTGGTTTCACAATCAGTCTAATGAAAAGTGAAGTACCGTATCAATCTATGCCGGGGATGCGTGTGTCTACCCAGTTAGTAAGATCAGCAATGCTCTTCTCAGGTCTGTGGAGCAATTTTGCTACTTAGGGAGTATGCTGTCACAGAATGCCATAATTGATTGAGATAAGCTGTGGCATAACCAAGGCCACCTCTGCATTTGGAATGCTGCCACACCACCTATGGAATGATAGGGATGTCAAAATAAGTACTAACCTAAACGTCTATCAGGTTGTCCTGTTCATAATGCTTCTGTATGGTTGTGAGATATGCACAACATATCACTGCCCCACTTGGAAACTTGATCAGTTCCCTAAATATTGTCTTCAGTCTATTAAATTGTGGGACAAAATTATCAATATCAAAATCCTCAATGTTTGTCAGATGTCTGGTATTCAAAGCATGCTCCTAAAAGCTCAGGTCATTTGTCTGGGCATCTCATTCACGTGGCTGAATCAAGAATACACAAGGCACCTGATTGCATGTTCGCCAGTACAAACAGTATAAAGCAGAGGATCCCAAACTGTGGGGCGCACCCCTGTGGGGGCATGCAAAGGAACATTTGGGGTGTGTGGCTGGGGACCTGGCCAGCCCCCGTGTGAAGAGGAGGGCAGAAAAGGCCACCACCCAGTTCCGCTCCTGGGCCCAGCCCCAGCTGCCAGCCCCATGCCCAGGGCCCCACTCCCAGCCATGGGTCCTGGCTGCCGGACCTGCACTCCTCTGTCTGCCCCCCACCCACCCCCCATTGTGCACCCAGCCTCAGCCCCATACCCCTGTCAATGCACCTTCCCTGGAGTCACGGCCCCACTCCCAGTCCCAGCTCCGGGGGTGTGGGGTAGAGACAAGGGTAAGGGGGGGTCATGAGGTAAAAAGTTTGAGGACCATTGGTATAAAGACACACTGAAGTCAAACTTGAAAGCATTTCAGCTGACCCCAGCAACTCGGAAGCAACAGCCCATGACAGAGCAAGGTGTTGGCAGATTTGTCATGTTGCTCTCAACCACTTTGAAGCAAGAAACAGCACCTTATGTGAAAAACATGAATAGTGCAAAGCAAGGACACAGCCGCCTGCATTGTTCATGGACAACTTTATGTGTCCCACATATAACTGTGTTTGCAATACTTGCATTAGTCTGATCTCGCATATATATATGTTTATTTATAGTGTTTGCTGAATCCTCATATGTCAGCATGAACATGAGACTCCATAGTATCCTACTGTTGATGAGCTGTGGAGACTCCGTCCTCTCTTCATGGAACCAGAAGGTCACTGTGAGTGGAGAAAGCCTCCCTGACTTCATCTCCAAGGGACTGGATTGGGGTCATGTCAGAGCACAGAGGTCCATCTAGCTCTGCACTGCACAGAACAAAAGAGCCAAGACAAGGACCATAAGAGCCATAGAGTCAAGCCCATTGTATAGTATAAATATGGCAATAATTACCCTTGAGAACTAAAAAATAAATGGAAATTTCTCAGCTTTCTTGCAGCTGTAAGCAAGAAAGTACTGATGTTGGTTTGAAATCAAAAAAATTATTATACTTATTTTTGTGGATACTTGAACTAGAGCAGATGCTAAAGGAAGTTAACTTTTTATTAGATTGTCTGGAACCCACAATATATTTGAAATGCAATTAAACATAGTTGTAGCTACATTTTACAGGGCACCGGTAGGTATTGAGTCTCACAGAATTCTTATTTCAGTGTGGGCATTAGAGTGTTTAATAATGGCAGTGCAATACAAAGGATTTTTTTCATGCAGCACAGAGAGGTGATAAAGCAGTTATGTGAACATCTAAACACACTGTGCCACTAACAGACTGAGTATACTATGTTATTGTCTCTGTCCAGCCAGACCCACTAGGTCTACATTAGTGCATTTTATGAGAATGCATAGAAGAGGACAGTACATTGTGATATATTCAAATATTTATATACACTAAAACCACTGTTTCAGGGGAAGCTTCCTCTCCTGAAGATTAGAATGTTGGAATGTGAAAGTCATTTCACAGTCTATTCTAAGTAACATTTCTAAAGATTTCATCATCAGAAATCTCACTTCTTAATCTTCCCCTTAATTCCCTTTTCAATAGAGCACAATACAACTAAAAACCTCTATGGATTTCTGATTTACCAAGAACTGAATGGGGCTCAACATTGCTTCTTTTTAATTTTGTGTACATCCCAGTGACACTTAATCCATCTGTACTATGGTGCTATTTATTATTTGTATTAGAGGAGCTCCAGAGGCCACAGGCAATATACCATATATACTCGTTCATTAGCCCATTCATTTATAAGCCGACCCTCCAAAATGGATAGGTAAAAATAGCAAAAACTGTATGACCCTTTCATAAGCCGACCCTGTATTTCAGGGGTTGGAAAACTTTGGCTCTTGGCTTGTCAGGGTAAGCCACTGACATTCAGGACATTTTGTTTACTTGGAGCATCTGCAGGCATGGAGCCCCTTAGCTCCCTGTGGCCGCTGTTCACCGTTCCCAGCCAATGGGAGCTGCAGGAAGTGGCGCGCCACTTCCAGCGGTTCTCACTGGCTGGGAATGGCGAACCATGGCCACAGGGAGCTGAAAGGCTCCATGCCTGTAGACACTCCAGGTAAACAAACTACAATGTATTAGATTAGGGATCAGCAACCTTTGGCATGTGGCCCAGCAGGGTAAGAATCCCTTGTGGGTTTGAAATTAATATTTTTTTTCCAGTTTGGCCTTGATCCAAAAAATCAATTATTCGTTCAGCTCTAATGTTGAGGAACATTGACTGGATTGTGTGAGGAAGCCCATGTGGCTGCTGCCTGTGCTGTTAGCTATTCTTCCAATAAATGGGACTCTGATAAAAGGGCAGGTGGACTGATTTATGAAACCCTGATAACTAAGGCGGGAATGGATTGTGAAATGGGTGAGCCAAGTTAACTATTTCCTTAATTTTGGGCTGAATCAATTACATTCCCCCTGTAAGGATTTGATTTAATACTCTGTGGTGAGGCCTAAGTGTTTCTGGAGCACATAATGAGGAAAAACGGAGAGATGGTGGTGCCTGAAGACTTGAGAGGTGTAGTGTGTAAAAGCAAAGATACAACAGGAGGGAAGAGTGCTCTCTCAGACAGTTCTTGTTTCAAAATTCTGCCTTCCTGGTAGGATGAAATTTACTGAATTATATTACGTTTTTACAAAAGATAATCCCTTCCTACAAGCAAGGGAGAACTTTAAAAAGGAGGAATGAGCAATGCTTTACTGAATATAATTTATATTATATTCATTATATTAATGAATATAATGCTCAACTAGAATTGATACGAGATTTCTTTTTACAGATGTCAAAACTGAAAGAAAAGTTAAGAGCCTTGCTCAAGGTCATATAAGCTTTTGGTGTCAGAATTAAAACACAGGAGTTCCTGGACCTAGGCACATACCATGGTTACTGCAGATATATCCTGCTTTCTTGTGTGATATTACAGTATTTCAGATCAGCTATGGCACTTGAGCTAATATCCCTAATTTAATCAGAGGGGTCTGAAGGCAAGGACATTTTCAGTGAAGACGTCTTAGACGCTGAAATGGGTTCATTAGAGCTTGACTTTGTTGACTTTCAGGTTATGCTGCAAGACCTAGCTGTTCTCCAAGGTTGCTTCTGGAAAAAAAGGGGATGAGTAGTGGGGTAGAGGAGTTGGCAGTTGTTCCTAATTTTTAAAACTTCACAATAAGAATAATAAAATTTTACATGTGTCTAGTGCACTAGATGTATTTTAATAAAATAAAACAAATTAGGAAATATAAATATGACCAACTAAAACAAATCTAACATAGCTCAGCTGTTCAGAAACATTTCCCTCCTTTCCCCAACACTCAATAAATAGCTTATAAAATGAGCAGTTAAACTCACTTCATGTCTTAAAAAAAGGCTTGCGTTAAAAACCAAAAGGGAAGACAAGAGGATAGTATATAATGACAAGGCAGCCTCTGCCTTTCCTGTAAATAGCTAACAATCACTGTTACATGCACACAAATTATTACCATTTTACTTGGTATAGCTCCATTTCTATCCCTTCTTGTTTATTTTATTGTATTATACTACTACATATTTTTTCTGTGGAAAGAGATGCCATTTAGTTTTGACATTTGATGACCCTATTTTTGATGGCAGTTCTCTTACTGCAACTAACACTGGTTGTCTTCAAATCTAAAACTCCATGTACCAAAGCTGTTCCAACCTGCAGAGTGTATGCTTAATTAGATCAATAAAAGTCTTTCCAGATGAAACAGTGAGAGATGGAAAGGTTGAAACATAGTTCCTAAGGATAACATCCTGACTCCTCACTGGGATTCATATTAATGTAGCATCACACCTACAATTTCTGATTTGTGTGGTGTTGGAGGTCTTCAACATAATCAGTGCCTACAATTCAACAGCAAGAAGGGTTTTAATATGCATTAGTATATATACTATAGATCTCATCTCTATTCCAAATATGTCCATAGTCTTTATGCTTGATGGCAAGAAACCTACTCGGTTAGAACATACCTACACATCCATTCCTTCTCTTCTGTTGTTGGAGGCCAAGGGAAAAAGTCTATATCATAATGTCTGCCATCTCTACCCCCTGGCTGCTGGATTCTATTTCCACATCTGTTGTTTACTAGCTCTTTGACCTTGGGCAAATCAGTTCACCTCTCTGCCTTACTTTCTCCCTTTGTGAAGCAGGAATAGTGATATTTACCTCACTTAGAGATATACGAATGAAAAGCACTGTGTAAATGCTAAATATCACTGTATACGATTACAAAAATTGAGTCCCTGTGTATTCTTGTACAAAAACTCACCAGGATTCCAAAAGGCAAAGGGACAAATGTATTATTGAAAATGAAACAGAACTGTGTACTGCATCAATAAATATTGTAGCTCTCAAGGATGCATTGTAAAGGAAAAATTGTTGCAAGACAATACTTTCTTGTTTTTTTTCTAATGATCAAACAGAGAAGGAAGGGTCAGCTTGGAATTACAATGTGTTATAGTACTAGGTTAATGTTTTAACACCTAACATAGTATTGCATCCCTAGGAATTTCAGAAAATAATTCCCTAAATTCTACAGTGTCTGCTGTTTTAAAGTCCTGCAGAGAGGGAAGCTCAAATTGCTATGGTTGTTAACTGCAATGCCAGAGCTCTCCCAGGAGTATTTCTTGCACAGATAATTAACTCTGTTTTGTAATAAAGAAATTAAAAATCTAGTTCTCATCAGTGTAATCTGAAATCCAAATTTAAAACAGGTCAAGAATGTTCAGTTATTTCAACTCTCTTTCCAGTAAAGATGTAATGCAACATTTAAAAGACAAGCCAGCTGTCATGTCTTTTCCCCCCAGAAACAAAGGCAAAAGCAAACTATGCAGGAGTTCTCCACAATGGCACTTTTCTCATCTTTCCTGGGTATCTTTGACAGTGGCCACTTCACTTAAACTGAGTAATGCAGCATTGAGGAATAGAAAATCCATCCCTGGCAGTCTGTAATACAGCCACAGTTATTACGTGAGGTAGAGCACTATACAATCGGCTAAGTGCATTATGGGTTTTTCCAACTTCTTCTGAAGCATCATTTGTTGACCACTGAGAAAGCAGGATAAACATCTTCATAGAACAATGGTGTGAACTAGTTCAGAAAATATGTTCCTATGTATTTCAATGCTCTTCTAAGCTCTTTTTCTTCCAGCTCTACAATCTATTATCTTTAGGGATGTTTCTTTCTGTTTAGCCGCAGGAACAAATCTCCCCATAAAATATCTCAGTTTGTGATACACTGTGTGCCATTGAAAAGAGTCCCATTCATGCAGACTGCCGCTCATTACAGAGCTTCCATCAGAACAAATAGTTCCATTTTGGAAGATGTGTCTCAGAAAATGTTCATATGTGCCTTATTCAATTTGTTCTGATGCTGTTATAAATTGCACAGTATTCCTTATGATCTGCTGATGAAATACTGGAAGAAAGTTTTCCTCTGCTAGGTCACTGTTTTTGCTATGTTGTTTTGTGTAGTAAGGGGAACAATTTCTCAGTACTGTGCTAATTTCTCAGCGCTAATTGTTTTGTCTTGAATTTCTTCCTGCTATATCTCCAAATTCAACTCCAAAGCTCTGAGATTATAGCTCCAATGTATCTTCAGTTATGACAGATTCACTAGGCACAAGCTCCTATAGACTGAAAACAGGAGTCGGTGATATAGTTCCTACTCAAGCAAAACTTTGAGCAACTTTGTTCAAGTAAACGTTATTGGATCAGGTCCGAAAACTGATGCATTCTTTCTAATATATGTGTGTATAAGATTCTTCATATGTTAGTGCATGAGCTAAAAGTCACGCGGCTCTTAGCTAAGGCTGTGGCAGACTCATTCATCTCTAGATGGTCTAGGTCTAGAAGGGGGTAACCAATAGGCATGAGTTAAATACATGCTCACATACACTCTCCTATGGCTCTTCTTTGGGTCTCTTCTTAGTCTCTGTGGACTGGTGTTCAAACTCTCTGTAGGGCATGCCAGCTCCTTAAAGCTGAGAAACAAGTTCCACAGTCGCCTTCAAACTCCACTTGACTCTTTGCAACAACAGCCTGCAGCAAATTGTAGTCGTCTTCTTCTTCCCACTGGGGTGAGAGAGCCTATAGTCTATAATCCAGCAAAAAATGAAGTTCCTGAAACCAATCCTTACAGAAGACCCTACTGGTTCCACTCTCAGAGAGTGGCCCTGGATGTGTCATGCCAGGCTGCATGTCTACAGATACAAATAGTTTTGAACAACTAATGAGTATGCCTAGTACCTCCCATACCCAGTTCCTGGCAGGTCCATCCAGCAAAGTCATCCCATCTGGCTCTGGAAAACCTATAGGTACAGAGTCTCCAACCAAAGATAAGAAACTTTGTATGCTCCTCACTGTTGCTTCCCTTATTTACACCACCAAATTCTGCAGTGCAAACATGTGAGTTACATACACAGAACAGCTGAATATGTATGTTTTTATACATGCATAGCTTGAGCTGTGAGAATTACACGTGCAGTTAAAGAGAGTTGAACGTTTTAGCGGCTATCCAAACATATCTTGAGTTGCCTATTTGTGACTGTAGACGGGTCGGACTCACCCCTGCGGCGCCTCCTGCTGGTGACTCCGGGAATTAGCTCTGTCCAGCGCTGGAGTGCCCTCTGCAGGCAGGTGATCCGCCTGTCTTCTGGCCCCTGTGTCCCTCCCTGGACCCGGTGCCCTTTCACATGGGGTGCTGCCCCTGGCAGTAACCCCTTTCTCTTAGGGTCTCCCCTCCTCAGGGAACCCTCACCCTCTATCCCCACCTTGCCTCAGTATTGGCTACTGCCAGTCATTGTCTAGCCCCACACTCTGGGGCAGACTGCAGTATCAGCCTACTCATCACAGGCAAAGGGGTTTGGACCTGCTGCTTTGGCCTACCCCTGGGCTGCCCTCTGCAACCCCCAGTACCTGTTGGCCCACTGCTAGGCCGCAGCCTGGGGCTTTCTAGGCTGGAGCTCCCCAGCTCCTCAGCCTTTCCCCAGCCCTGCTTCACCCTAGGTACCTTGTCTCAGTTCCCTGCAGCCAGGCCCATCTCCCTCTGAAGGCAGAGAGAGCCTGTCTGGGCCTCTGGCCTCCCTGGCCTTTTATAGGGGCCAGCTGTGGCTCAGTTTGGGACATGGCCTCACCTGCAGCCACCTCCTCAATCAGCCCAGCTTTTAGAGCCACAGCTCTCAAGCTCTGCCAGGCTGTTTTTAAACCCCTCACAGCAGGAGCAGGGTCCACCCTGCTACAGTGACATTAAAATATTTTATAGCTGTTTTTCTGTTAAATCTCAAGACAAACTTTATTTCACATAATTTAATTGCAACCCCTTAACAAAATAAAACATTCCCTTTTCATAACTCTGCTCATAGTGTTTTTTGCTGGAAAGTTTTACACATAGCAATTATTTTGGTAGGAAAAAATCCATTAGGCATGTCTAATGATGCAAGACTATCAAGATACCGATACCCCCAAGTGTAATATAGCACTTTAAGAAAGCAGGAGCTGTGTTTAATAGCCTTCTGTAATACACTAGAGAACTCATTGTTGAGAGAACTAGAAGGCTGAAAATGAAGGC
This sequence comes from Mauremys reevesii, assembly GCF_016161935.1. NCBI lineage: Eukaryota > Metazoa > Chordata > Testudines > Geoemydidae > Mauremys > Mauremys reevesii. Next base: position 73,239,308 of record NC_052627.1, on the reverse strand, counting down.
TTTGAAAAGCAGAAAGAAGTGACTCATTGTTATGAAATGGAAAATAACAACGATATTTTTTCTGAAGGATTGAGGTACAAACTTGCAAAAAACTTGCACATTATGCTCAAGAGCTGTTCCTTTCATATGTCAGTAGGAAAATGTAAGAATTAATCTGAATATATTATGTTATGGGGTCAAAGGCAGGGATTAAGATGTTGCTTTTGGTTCCCCTGCCCTTTGACTGTGCACTCTTCTCTGAGAGGGAACAATGCTATTGTGGGGGGAGTTAATTAGTGTTGTTCATTTCAGCATTCCCATCTGGATTTCTGTCTCAAAACCTACCAAGCTTTCAGGGATTGAGCTGAGCGGGAACCTGTTTTCCCATCCTGTGAAAATTTAAGATTTCATAATATTTCTTATTTGGCCAACCTGGAGATCTTCTGAAATTTTTCACAAAAATGAGACCGTTGTCCCCCACCATAGGATACTCACCTGGGATGTGCGAGATACACTCTGAAGCCCAGCTCTGACTGATTCAGCACAGAGTGTCAAATCTGGGTCTCCTCCATCCCAGGTGAGTACCCAAACAACCAAGCTATAGAGTCATTCTCTCTCTGCCCTAATGTATATTTAATTATTTATACCAAATAGAATGGCTCCAACAAGAGAGATTGAGAGAGACCTGCTCCACAATAGCCAATATCTTCATTGTTAAGATATTTATCTTATTCTTTAATTCAGACAGAGCAGGGTCTTGAAGCTGGGTTTGTCACATCCCAGATAAGTACTTTAACCACTGAACTGACACTCTGGCCTGGTCTACACTATGGGTTTATAATGAATTTAGCGGCGTTAAACCGAATTAACCCTGCACCCGTCCACACAACAAAGCCCTTTATATCGATATAAAGGGCTCTTAATATCAATATCTGTACTCCTCCCCGATGAGGGGCGTAGCGCTCAAATCGGTATTGCCATTTCGGAATAGGGTTAGTGTGGCTGCAATTCGACGGTATTGGCCTCCGGGAGCTATCCCACAGTGCAACATTGTGACCACTCTGGACAGCAATCTGGAGTCGGATGCACTGGCCAGGTAGACAGGAAAAGCCCCATGAACTTTTGAATTTCATATCCTGTTTGCCCAGCATGGAGCGCTGATCAGCACGGACTGTACGGGAGATACTGGATCTGATCGCTTTATGGGGAGACAAATCTGTTCTATCAGAGCTCCATTCCAGAAGACGAAATGCCAAAGCATTTGAAAAAATCTCCAGACAGAGGACACAGCAGGGACTCAACACAGTGCTGCGTGATAAGCATAACGGAAAGTCAAAGAATCAAATGGACGCTCATGGAGGGAGGGAGGGGGGACTGAGGACTCCAGCTATCCCGCAGTCTCCGAAAAGCATTTGCATTCTTGGCTGAGCTCCCAATGCCTGAAAGGTCAAAAACATTGTCCCGGGTGGTTCAGGGTATATCTCGTCAATTTACCCCCCCCCCCCATGAAAGAAAAGGGGGAAAAAAATCGTTTCTCACCTTTTTTCAATGTCACCGTATGTCTACTGCATGCTGCTGGTAGACGCGGTGCTGCGGCGCTGAACAGCAGCATCCCCTCCCCTTCCTTTCCTGATGGCAGACGGTACAAAATGGTGGAAAACCGTCCTCATCATCCCGTGAGTGCTCCTGGCTGGCCTCGGTGAGGTCGGCCGGGGGTGCCTGGGCAACAATGGGAATGACTCCTGGTCATTCCCAGCAGACAGTGCAAAGGGATTGAAAACCGTCCTCATCATAGCAACTGGGGGCTGAGCTCCATCAGCCCCCCCCCCTAACCTTTCATGTCTAATGAAGATTCTGTACTGCCTGGACTATCATAGTAGCGGGATCTCTGTACTGCCTGGACTATCATAGCACCCCCTAGAATGGCATCATCATTTCTGCGGGATCTCTGGGGCTCTGATCCGGAGCGGCTGTGCTCTCTGGTTCTCTAGTACACTTGCCCCATATTCTAGGCAGGACTGACTCTATTTTTAGACAAAACATAAAGAAGGGAATGACCTGGGGAGTCATTCCCATTTTTGTCCATGCGCCCCTGGCCGACCTCAGCGAAGACAGCCAGGAGCACCCATGACAGCAGCAGACGGTACAAAAGGACTGATAACCGTCATCGCCAATTTCCAATTGCAGACGGTGCTATAGCGGGTAACCATCTCTTTAACCTTGCAAAGGCAAATGAATGCTGCTGTGTAGCACTGCAGTACCGCGTCTGTCAGCAGCATCCAGTGACAAAAGGCTAAACAGGCTCCATGGTTGCCATGCTATGGCGTCTGCCAGGGCAATCCAGAGAAAAAGGGCGTGAAATGATTGTCTGCCGTTGCTTTCACAGAAGAAGGATTGAGTGACGACATTTACCCAGAATCACCCGCGACACTGTTTTTGCATTGGGATCTCAACCCAGAATTCCAATGGGTGGGGGAGACTGCGGGAACTATGGGATAGCTACGGGATAGCTACCCACAGTGCAATGCTCCGGAAATTGACGCTAGCCTCGGTACATGGACGCACACTGCCGAAATAATGTGCTTAGTGTGGCCGCGTGCACTCGATTTTATACAATCTGTTTGTTTTAAAAAAACGGTTTATGTAAAATCGGAATAATCCCGTAGTGTAGACATACCCTCTCTCTCTCTCTCTTTGGCCCCTTTGTCCAAAAGTCCATCCTGAACCTTTGCCAACAAAAGTTTAGTGAAAACTGAGATATTCCTGCAGAAAGCTTTGTTTTCAACAAACTGGCATTTTCCAACAAAAAAATGTCTTGTCAAAAAATTCCTAACCAGCTCTGTTCAGGAGATCGTATGAATAGGGAATAGTCTCTTCCCTGGTTCTACTGTTTTTGGGGGGGGTTTGCCTTCATTTCTCCATAGAATACCACACTCATGGAGCCTCACAAATGAGGGGAACATTTGAACTGAAGAGCTACAAGGAACTATGCTGACTTCTATCACCTGACTCTAAATCTTTACAGTTAAAGGTTGGGTCATTGTGATCAGAGACTCCAAGAAAACAATACAGGCTTGGGCCCTGACCCAGAAAGCATAACCCAGGTTATGATTTAACTTTAAGCATCTGTGTAGGCTGACTGCAGTGAAAGGACTTGATTCAGTGGGGCCCTTCCATTAAGTTCAACAGTCAATGCGATATTTAACTTTCAGCATCTATTTAAATGACTTTTTTGCTGGCTTGAGGCTTCCCTTTTTTTAGTTTTAACAGAAAGAAAGACCAATCAGCTAATATATATATACTTATCTCCTGGAGCGAAAGCTCCTTAAACAACGGCATTTATTTTGCACATGGATCCAGTTCTGAATAAGGTAAATTTCTTATTTATGATTTGGTAATTAAATAGCTGAAAAAAAAAGTACTTTTTATTTAAAAAAATAAAAATTCTTTTAGCTAGATAGCTTGGGGAATATCAGACTATGAAAAAAAAGATTTCTCAGAGTAGAAATATTACAAAAACAAAGTGAGGGCTACATTGAGTGATAAATGAACTCTAGTATTGCTTTGCTTTTTGAAACCTATGCAATAAATATGGCTTTATAAAAATTGTAAAGGATCTCATTCAATTTTGGTGAAATCAATAATAATTCCTATAGGCAGTCTTTGCAAGAAGGTGAAATAAGCAAAGGTTATTACTATATAGTAATTCGTTTTGGGGTTTTTTTACTTCCATGTCAGAAGTGAATTTTGCAAAAATTAACTCATCTGTCTCCATATGTCCTATATAATTATATCATTTCATTTACTCTTCATATCTGGAGAAAATGGCTTTCTTTGGAATGCTCTTTGAGAGCAGGTATCCTATACAGACCATCTGGCTGAAATTTCCCCCAAAAGTTGGTTAATTGACAGCAATCTACTACAGAGTTTCTTACACCTTCCAGCACCTTGTACTAGACTTCATCAGAGACAGGACTCTGAACTATATGGAACACCTCTTTTGCTGCAATACAGCAATTCTTGTATTCCTAAAAACTATGGATTACACACTCTGCTTGGGTGACTACCCCACATTCACCCTGCAATGTTTAATGCAGGACAGATGGGCCAATTAACCCATTAGGCAGCTGATTAAGGAGGCTCAGCTGGGCAGGAATAGGCAAGGCCCATAAAGCCCAGGAACTGAAAGCAGAAAAGGCTGCTGGGGAAAGGCAGATACTCCCAGAAGAGAGGGAAGCATGAATGGAGACTATAGCCCCTCTCTGGGAAGAGGGAGAAGGCGTTTGAAAACTAGTAGGCCTAGGAAGAAAAGGGGAATGAGTAGTAGGAAATAGCCCAGGGATAGAGCAGTGAGGCCAGAGAGAGAAGGCCCAGATAGCTGAGCTAAGGGAACCTGTGCTAGAATCTGGTGACTAGGGTGGGCCCAGGTTTTCCTCACTGAGTGAGTGGCACAGAGACAGTGAGCAGGAAAACTGAGTAGGACTATTGAGGGGGGAACATGGGCAGTGACATGGCTGGTGGGCCGAGCCACAAAGAGGCCACTGTGGTTCCTGGGGCTGTGAGTGGACAGTAGAGACAGAGTGATGGTGTGCAAACTGCCGACAGGAAGGGTGTCAGCCTTGAGCTAGTCCCCAGAGAACCAGGAAGGAGTGCCAGTCCAGGGGTGAGTGGCGTACCACGTGACACACTCAAGCTCTCTCTCTCTCTCTCTCATCTGTTGGCAAAATGTTCCTTTATTTGACTTTTGAAATAGAATATTTCTTTACTTAATTAACCTCTGCAGGTGTGGGTAAAAGCATAAATGAGCTGTAGTGCAGGCCAAGGTGTGTGTGTAATTTTAGCTTTTTGTTTGTGAACCAATCATTGCTCCCAATCCTCCAATGCACTAAATCTGTTTTGCATTACTCCTCCAGAACTGTTGTGATAACTGGGCCTACAAATTTACTCTATTTGTGAGCTGAATTGTAAAAAGTATATGAAAGTTCATATGATGTTACAAAACTTTCTGTCAATTGTCAATAGACAGTAAGTCATTTTCAATAATGAACGATATAAAAGGGTGCAAGAAAACCAGACAGACTAAATTAGTTCAGACAAAAAAGGCCACTTCAATATGATTCAAGGACTATATTGAAATTATGCTCCGGGGGGGGGGGGGGGGACAGAATATGTGTAACCAGACATTAATAACAAAATTGATGTCTGATTTTAGGCCTAATTGGTGGACAAAATAATGAGGGGACCTTTTTGGGTCCTTAAAAAAAGAGACTTTGGGGAAAAATAAGGAAAAACAGACACAGGCTACTGAAGCAAGTTTCACCAGCATGGCTGCCACCCCTTGGGACCCTGAGTCTTTGTCATCCTGATCCTGACATGTCATGACCAGACTAGTCCAAGGGGGATCCAGATGATATTACCACCCCTATCCAGCTGTGATAAAATGGAATTGGAGTTTAACAGCAGCAGCAACAACAGCTCCAGCCCTTCTCTTTTACCCAAAAGGATGGTTATACCCATCTTCGATATCCTCTAAGACTGCCAAGCAAGTGTTTTTTCCTTCTAAAAATGGTCTTCATCTAAAGGGAACAAGAAATGTTGGTAAAATGAAAGCCTTACATTTCAAATGCCTTTACTGTTTTTCCTTTATATCTTTAATAACAGGTTAGAAATATTTCTAATGGTGTTTGCCATAGTACTAAAGCAGGCTGAGGTCTCTTATGCTAAACTTCAGAAATAGTCATAGCTTCAGGTAGAATAAATTAAAAGGAAAATATACTATTATACTAAACAAGAGATTTACTAAACATACTATAAAAAGAGATGTTCTGAACCAAGGCATCAAAAGCTATCTTGATTTTTCCCAGGACTGAGGCAAACATATGCATCAGTATGAACATATCATTTATGTAACCATAAGCTGAAGCTATGATACACTCAAATTAGGAACTATACTTTCCTGACAATATTATATTTAAGCTCATAAAAGGGATTGATGACTGAGCGGTGTGTGCTCATTGTAAGGAATTATATGGCGTTATATTATATGGAATAGGGCACAGACCAAAAATCTGTGCAAGTCCAACCTGCATCTCACAACCAAAAATAATATCCCGGAGATCTGGGATGCCTTTAATACATATTATTCTGATAATGGCTAAATTACAGTTGTACATCATCCTGAGCATTAAATAACTGGAGATCAAGTTCAATGAGTAGTGTTTAATGGCAGCATTAGCTGCTAAATGGGACAAGTATAGGTAGCCAGAAAAACCTGATTCAGTCCCTCCCGGCCATTAAATAAATAGGGGGAAGATGCTTAAATTCATTTTGTAGTCGTATTAGTAGATGTTAGGCCACCAATTAAAATGGTTAAAGCACATCTATAAAGAAAAGATTCCTTTTCTTTTCAGCTTCCAGTCAGATCTGAAGGTGAGAGTGCCATTAGCTGAAAGCAGCAGTTCCTTGAAGAAATTGATGTCAAAATTTCATTCCCATCACAGCTCTAGGTCATTCTCCATACATACTGAAAACATGATGGCTGTATCTGGATGATTTTTATTTTGGATTAAGAAAGAAAGAACAAAAGCAAAGTCTCCGCAAGAGGGTGCACTGTGTGTGTCTCCTATGTTAAGACTGATACCTCTGCCTGCGTGCAGAGACCTTTGGTATTTAAAATTTTAGAACCCAGAAAAGAACATACTGTCATTGCCACAGTACCCTTCCTCTGCTGGCTCACAGTAAGATGGGGTATACCCAGGAGTCAGTAGGTTACAACTCCATAGAGCACCTTTCAAAAGACAGAGTCCAACTGGGTTCCACCACACAGGCCTTCAAGCTAGCTGTCCCACCACCAACTCTACAATAGAGCTAGTCAGACATTTTAAATGCCCATACAGAGAATCTGAAGTGTTTCACATAAACATCTCTGGTTCTAACTTCTAGTGATTCAAAGGCAGGTCTCTGTTGTATTAAAAACTCTGTTAAAATTGTAGGTTGTCACATTAAATTTCAGAGGATTTTCCTGTTCCTTCTTGAAGTCTAGGAGGATCTGTAGGTAAGTGTGCGATCTTGGCCTAGTACTGCAGTAGTCGGCAGACGGCCTGCCTACAGCAAGGTTGGGTGAGGGACGAGCCTGCTTGTTTTGTCTCTGTTTGTGTTTTTATGTGTTATTCGAATTCTGAGAAATAATGTAGTTTTATGTTGCAAACCTTTCAGCAAAGAGTTTGTTTTTATCTGACTTTCTGTGTGTATGCCAGTTTCATTTAGCGGACTGACTTCAGGCATTGAGACTCAATCTTGAAAATTTTGGACTGACATTTCTTATGAAAAAAGATATACAAAATCTGAAGATTATATAAACAAGGTACTTACAAATGACCTGGGACAGTTTGACTTGAGAATTTATAATCTATTAAGCTATATTATAATTAATTCAAATAAATCCTGCATTACAATCTCCTTCATTCATATATATTATATAATATACACACACATACACCCTTTTGGTAAAAGTATTCTGCATCGAGACACATAACACAAATATAGAAATACAATGAATTATTGAATGTGTAATACTAACTAAAAGGCTTTTTAGCATCTTGTTGGCATTCATACGTGGATTTCTTTTCCCCAAGGTTACAGCAGGCACCTTCTTTATTCTTACTGCCTATGTTAAAGGATTACACATTCAGATTAGTTGCTGGAAAATGAGAACAGGATCAATATCTTCTATACCGTGACAGTCTCATTTTTAAACTAGGAAGGCTATTTGTTTAAGTTGATGTTTATAAAGAGATTCTTTGGAATACATGTGACTTTAATGCATGTTTTAAAATAGCTGTCAATTTCACTCACGCTTGAAGGTTTTTTAATCACACTTCATCAATTTATAAAGCCCAATATTTAATTTCCTTCTATTTCCTGCTATTGTGTTCACCACACTATTAACATTGCTGTAATTTCAACTAAAATATTATTTTGTGCAATAAAAATAATGTAAGACTAGGATTACAAGTGGAATTGGTTGATAAAGGTCTGAAAAATTATATCTGGCTCCAAACTTTATACTTCTGCTACATTTAGTCAGTCCATAGCAGGTTAGTTCAGCTTTGATTTTCATTAGGGATGAACACGTCAAAAGTTTTTGGCTTGGTTGAGACTCAGTTTTGCAAAAATCCAATCTATAATGACCTGAAGTAACAGTGAACCTTGTCACCTTGAAGAAACATCAACAAGGGCAGTGATATGTAATAAACAGATATAATAATGATTGGGCAAACCTAGAGGCATCCAGTTCTGGATTAGATACAGTCCTCCTACAGTTTAACAGGCGTACCTCCACATTGTTTTTTGATCATGACTGGATGGACCACTATTAAAACACTCTATTGTTTAGGCACTTTCATGTTATGCAATAATCGCTACTTACTGTATTTGTGATGGTTGGATCTATGCATTCTCTGTGTGTGTGTGTGTGTGTGTATAAACACTAAGCTTCATGCTAAGTTCTGGAATTGTACACAGTTGCAAAATGAGAGCACAAACAGATGCTCAGTTATTCAAACTTTTCTGGATATGTTTAAGATGAGTGCTGCGCTTTTATCTGCATGTTCTTAAACAGTGGCTATTGTCCAGAAAAATGACCATGTGTAAGTGACACCTTGTCAATCAAAGAAACAGCTCCATGTGTGTATTTGGAGTCTCATCTCCAAACTTTAACGAAAAGTATTATTTTAGTCATTTTAATTCCGATCAATTATATATCTACATCTATTTGGTCATCTTGATGGAAATAGTTTTTTCTCCCATGGGACAAGCCGGTATCCCAGCAGTCAGTTTTATAGTGTAGTGAAACTTGACTTCTTTCCCTAATCCTATTGCAGTGTTTGATGGGCTGGAGAGATGCTGCTGCAAGCATGAGTGTGCAGAGTACATGCACAGTTTGCTTTTGTTTTAACCAAGGCAGATCTCAAAATCGTCACACACAAAGGTGGTGTATAATAACTCATGTGCATCCCTTTTAAACCAATGTTTGTGCTTGCCTCAGTGTGCATGCTTTCTTTTTACTTAACAATCCATATCAACATCCCTTTCTAGTATTATATTTCTGCATAAGAACTATTGTGCATCTGTCTCCATGGCTCTTTGAAAATCTGGTCCTTGAGTTTTGGTTTACCACAAACCCTTTTCTCCATGTTACAGGGTTACAACTCTGTACATGTTTGGTGTATATGCTTAAAAGTCAAAGTTACTCAGGAAATGCTCATTTGCAACATATCCATCCTGATGTAACAGTCATTAGCATTGATATTGTAGAATAAACTGTTGCCAGCATAAGCAGTATATATGTTTCTTCAGTAGTATGGGTTAATAAAGCAACCAAGTAGAATTAGGGTTTTAAAAACTTTTTTATAGATTAAGGAGCAACTGAGAATATGTTCGATAGACTTGACTCTCTCACAGAAACATAAACTGCTACTTTCTTAAAGGATTCAGAGCCAGGTACTCTCCCCACAGAATGTTTGTCCGACTTGGATGGTGCAAAGGAGAAGGATTTCCTGGATGTAAAGGAGTCCCAACTGTCAGAGCCAGATTAGCAGGCTCCTATGGCTGGCTCACTCATTTCCCCCTCCACAGGCTCTGTCATAGGGGGCATGGTGGTGGGGAGAGGCTCACACATTGTACTAGAACATAATGAAGTTTGAAAGCGAAGCTGGTAAGCACACTGAGGTCTTCTGATTCTTAAAGGAAGAAATTATACTGAGGGTGCAATACCTCGTGTTTGCAGAGGGAGAACCAAGGGGCCATGCTGATGTGTTTATGGAGAGGAAGAAGGCTGAGGTGTACTAGAATCAGATCATCCAGAGATCATCAATCAAGAGATGAATCAAAGAATCACCTTGGACAAGCATCCAAACTGTTCCTTAGCAAACTTTATTTTGGATAACATTTTTCATACAATTTCCCAAAATACTCTAGAACTAAATTATACATTTACAGTGTTAATTGCTCATGCTCACTGTTACTTTTAGTGTTAAACCCTGTCCTAGTGTAAGCAAAGCAGAAAAGATCCTCTCTACTTCCTACTGAGATATGAAAGTATAGGCAGAGCTCAGTAGGAAAACAGAAAGAGAGAGGCTTTTCCAGATGTCAAGAGCAGCTGGATATAAGACCTCTTCACAAACGGGGCTAAGACTGAAAGGAATGAGAAGAAGCCAGTTCTAGCCAAACATGCAGCACGAAGTGGAGTAGAGAGAGACATGGACTATGGAGTTTTCTGGTGCACCTCTGTGGAGTCTTTTAGAAACAGTGAAGCCAACTTTGAAACAGGGAAGATATCACCTGTGTACGTGTGAGAATGCAGGCATTATATACAGGATTTTCTTTCCACCTGGATGTATTTATTACCCAAAAGATAGCTTCTGTGTGCTTACACCATCTAACATAGGTTCACCCTCCTAAATTCAAGAGCAAACCTCACCACTTCGTAAGTCCCAGTGTTTTCCATTTTTTTTTACTTTGGGCTGCATTCCATTAAAACAGCACAAATCATTTGCCTTCTAAATAACAGAAACAGTTAGCCCAATGAACCTTTACAATGTTTTCTATCTCATTTATCCCAGCGTACACTGTTACTGGAGTTCCTTTCCAATGTACAGCACATGTAGCATTGAAAGTACACCTCTACCCCAATATAATGTGGTCCTTAGGAGACAAAAAATCTCACCGCGTTATAGGTGAGACCACGTTATATCAAACTTGCTTTCCTCCACCCCGTTCCTTGTTCCCTGACCGCCTCCTCCAGAGACCCCCCCATCCCTAATCACTCCCAGGACCTCACCCCCTACCCAATGCCCCGTCCCATGACTGCTCTGACCCCTATCCACAGCCCCCCCCCCCCATCGCCCCAAAAGGCACTCACCAGCAGTGGCGGGAAGCAGAGAAGCCTGGCCCCAGTCCGCTCCACTCTGCCAGCTCCCAGCCGTGGCACTCCGCTTCCCGCCGTCGGTGAGTGTGGGGAGGTTGAAAAGATGCTCCCCCCGCCCTGCACTCACCAGCGGTGGGAAGCGGAGTGAGGCAGCCCCAGCCTGCTCCACTCTGCCAGCTCCCAGCCCCAGCACTCCGCTTCCCGCTGCCGGTGAGTGCGGGTAGATTGGGGAAAGGACACACCCCAGTACTCACCTGTGGTGGGAAGCGGGGCACTGTGGCTGGGAGCTAGTGGAGTGGAGCAGGCTGGGGCCGGGCTGCTCTGCTTCCACTGCTGCTGGTGAGTGCCGGGGGGATCCCTTCCCCCAAGCTCCCTCCCCTGAGTGACAACGGCTGGGACCGGGGCGAGGGAAGCAGAGCGGGCTACTCCTAGCTCCTCACTAATCCCCCAGGCCACTCTGGGACTGCAGGGTTCCCAAAAGAGCCCTCCCACAGCTCCTGCCCCCCAGACCCTCTGCCCCTTATCAGAGCAGTGTGTCAGAGCTTTACCGTGTTATATGCGAACCTGCGTTATATCGGGTCACGTTATATCGGAGTAGAGGTGTATTTCAGAAGAGAAGGGTCAGCTTGCCAGTTTGATGACAATTAATGCAGGTCTTGACAAAAAAGTGATGTCACATGTAAAACATACACAAATGAGAGACTCCTGGAGGCTCAATCCTGAAAAAAATGAAATAAGATGTTTCAAAAAGAGATTATGTAAAATCTGCCAGTATATTTCATATATTTCGTATTTTCCTTCTATTTCCTCCTTTCCCCCATGCCCCAGCAGCATGTCTCTTCCTTCTCCAATGAGCGAGGGAGAATGGGGAGCCAGACCTTAATTTTGAGGAGAGAAGATGGGTAGGGGGCTCCCAGCTAGTGCACTCTTAATCTCAGTTGGTGCTGCTGTTTCCATCTACTAACAGAGAGGCTGGGAATTCTAGAAACAAGCACCAGCTCCTTGGCCTTTCTCATATCAAATTATCCTGTCTGGTGCCTCCTCATCTCATCAGCCAAGTAGAAGGCCAACCCCATCCCCCCAAGTGAGGGAGAGATAGGGGAGGGGCTTTAGCAGAGCTTCTTATGCTTCCCTTTATTTGTATCCCCTGAGACTGATTCTTTACTATTGGTGGACCAGAGCTACAAAGTCCTTTCTGAACTTTTCCCTCAGTTCAGTGGGCTCAGATCTGAAGTTCTGGTTTGAACTAATCTCTGCTCTTCAAATTCTGTTCTCTAATCTCATGTTTTGGGACCTATTTCCAGGCTCTCTGTGGCAAGCTCTCTTTCCATCACTTATGAGTTAAAAAGTTTGAGCATAGCCACATAGTAGACCATATGTTAGATGACTCCCATCTTTTGAGGAATTCAAAAGCATTGGATAAATACATGCAAAGATTAAGCAATGTTGGCAAATCAACATGGGGAAGCTTGCATAAAACCTGTCAGCCATTATATATGTCTTTATCTAGTATTACTAATGTCACTTTTTGTTCTCTCAACAACGAAACATAATGTCTAGCCATGACTGAATTAAACAAACAAAAAATCAACAGTGTTGTAAATACAACCAAAAAAAAATCTTAATGTTGTAACAGTACAGGACAAAGCAAAACTAGTTTGCTTTTACTATTGAATAGACCTGTATATAAACTGCCTGTTCTCCCTTTCCCTAACCTCTGTTTGTCCATCTTTGAATTGTGAGCCCCCTGGAGCAATGTAATGTAATGTAATGGTCATAGCCAAGATTCTCAGAAGTGACTGATTTTGGGTGTCCCACTTGAGTCATCTGAAAACGGGGTGGGGGCTCATTTTCCAAGATGGGGTTTAGTGAGGTTCTTGTACTGCCACCAACACTGTAGTAGCTGAGTGCCTTCCGGTAGTGACAAAATAATGTCATGAGAAGTTTGTTGTTTCTCTCATCTTCTTCCCAGAAGTGCAGTGTAGAGTGTTTGGGGGAGAAGGGAGAGGGGAGAGTTAAATGTATACACTGCTCTCTGTTTATATTTGAAAAGGCAAGGTTGAAGAAATGCATCTTGGAGCAGAAAGTGGTGAAGTTTGTGATGGTCCTTGGTTCCTCTGGGATTTTGTTCCATAGTCTTTGACTGATCCTTGAGGAAGCTCTGTCTCCTGCACAGCCGAGTTTTATTCTTATGGTAAAGTATAATTGCACCTGAAGAGCAGAGTTATTGACCACAGTCTTCATCCCAGAGTTTTAGGCAATCCTTTAGATATCCTGGGTCCAGCCCATTGACCATCTTGAAGTTAAGGACTGAGATTTTGAACTTGACTCAATATTCTATAGGAACCAGGAATAGAAAGGGTAGAACAGGTATGATGAGCTTGTGATGGCCCATGTTATGGGAAGATATGCTGCAGCATTCTGTACTAGTTGGAGTCTCTTAAGGCCTGATGGCTTCATGCCCAGGTATATTGCACTGCTGTAGCCCACATAAGAGGCAACAAAGGCATGTACAACTGAGGCCAGGTCATCATCTGCCAAGATGGGACGGAGTCTCCTAGCCGGAAGTCTCCTAGCCAGGTGGAAATGGTAGAATGTGGATACTACTATGTGAGAGCTTAGCATCAGTGAGGAATCCAGAAAGAGGACTGGCCTTAAGGAAAATGGAACCCTGGACAAACTTGTATTTTTATCCCCCTGGCCACTGTCTCCCCCCATTGCCCCAAGCTCCCTTCTGCAGCCTTGCACCCTAGACCTTCTTTCCTCTTGACCACAGTATCCCCCTGACCATGGCACCCAGGGTGGTCACCCACATCACCCACCCATAAGGCCAGCCCTGTCCAGAAACACTGCTAAACTATGGATTGAACTGACCAATTGTGGGTGTGTGCCTTCAACCAAAGGAGACTACTTAGCTGCAAACTCTTTTTTGCCTACTAGTATAATCTCTGTCTGGTTCAGCTTCAGTCAGCTGTTCTTCAACCATAAGCTGATCTTTCCAAACATTGGGATATCTTGATGGTAGTAGTGTGGTCATATGTGATGAAAGATAGGTAAAGCTGTGTGTCATCATCTTAGAGCTGGCACCTAAGTCTATGGTGTTTTACCAGATCGCACACTGCTATCACATAGGTGTTGAATAGGACTGGACAGATAATTGATCTTTGTGGGACTCCACAGTGAGGGGTCTAGTGACATAGGTGCACTCTCCTGTCACTATTCTGGGTATGTGCCTCCAAGAGGGACTTCAAACATTTTATTGCATTCCCCTGAACCTCCACCATTTTCTCAAGTGAGACAGCAGTATCTCATGGTCGACAACATCATGTGTTGCAGAGAGATCTAGGAGGATAAGAATAAATGTCTTCCTTGCCTCCCATTCCATGGCAAAAGGAGATCACCCATCAGTGCCATTAAAGCTGCTTTGTTCATCTTTTTCTGTAAATAATGCCTCTATAACATGTCTTAAATTGGGCACCCCAAAACTGAGATACCAGTCACTCCTGGAAATCTTGTAAGTATCAGATTGTAGAATCATGGGATGATTTGTTCACATCTACAAGTGTATACTACAGTCACTGAGGCTTTGGGACAACTATGGCATCATTCTTGCTTATCTCATTCATTATGGTTGAGGTTAAGATTTTGTCATAGTTATTTTTAGTAAAAGTCATGGACAGGTCACAGGCAATGAACAAGACTTCATGAAAGCCACAACCTGTCTGTGACTTTCACTAAAAATAATGGGGGTGGGGAGTTGGCAGGGGGATGACTGAAACCTGAGCCCCAGGCAGGGGGATGAGAGCCAGAACTCCACTGTGAGAGGTGGGGGACTCCAGCACCTGCTGTCCGGACTGGCTGACAGCTGCAGGGAACCTGGCTGAAGCTGAAAATGTCACAGAGAGCTCTGAAAGTCATGGAATCCATAATCATGGTCCTGATGCAAAAAAGCACTTAACTTTGTGTGCTTAACTTTAAGCATATGACTAGTCCCCATGAAGTAATAGGACCAGTCATGCTTAAGGTTATGCACATTTTTAATGCTTTGCTGGATGGATCAAAGCCATCAAATTGAAAAGATCTTTGTTTCTTTTTTTCCTTTTCCTCCTTATCAGTATGGACGACAGGGTGTTTCCTGATGAACACATTAGGAACAAACATACGTGTGTGTGTTCCCTCAGTTTCTCCTGTTTCAGGGGCAAAAAAATATTTCCTCATTACCTCCCAAACACTACACTAGAGTTGTTCTATTGCCAAAGAAAGATTAATGTATGATCTCTCTGCAATATACTCTGCCAATGACAGTTGTTTCTGCTATTTCAAGGATGTTAATGTTTGACTCTTTGGCTATGTCTACACTTTGAGCTATGAGTGGGATTCCCAGCTCACGTGCACATATTCACACTAGCCCTCGTGAATTCACACAATAAAAATAGTAGTGTAGCTGAAGCAGCACAGGCAGACGCAGCACAGGATAGCCACCCCAAGTACAAACCTGCCTGACCCCATAGTTGCTGGAACTTAGGATTTGGGGAGTAATGCCACACCCCTGACTTGAAGTCATTCCCATTATATAAAGGCTTTAGAGTTTGGTTCAATGGCTCTCAGCACCCCCATTATAAAAATTGTTCCAGCACCCCTTCTTGAATCCCATGGGTATGTACTCAGAGTGGCTTGCCAGTACCACTGTCACTGCTACACATGCTACCTACTAATATATTTAAATATGCTAGCTCAGATGAGCAGAAGCAAATCTACCTCTCACTGGTGGCAGGGCAATATAACGCTCAGTCCTGGGTAGCCAAGCACTGTTTCAAACCTATATTACAATTTTTTCAGTTAGTCCAATCACCATAACATATCTACCTTGCAGCTAATTGTCTAGGCAATTAGCTGCAAACTACAATTAGGAAGGGCAAAAAAGAATCCGAGGAACAGTTAGCCAAAGACTTAAAAAGCAATAGCAATTTTTTTAAAGTATATCAGAAGGAGAAAGCCTGCTAAACAACGAGTGGGGCCACTGGACGATCGAGGTGCTAAAGGAGCACTCAAGGACGATAAGGCCATCATGGAGAAACTAAATGATTCTTTGCATCAGTCTTCACAGCTAAGGATGTGAGGGAGATTCCCAAACATGAGCCATTCTTTTTAGATGACAGATCTGAGGAATTGTCCCAGATTGAGGTAGCATTAGAGAAGGTTTTGGAACAAACTGATAAATTAAACAGCAATACGTCACCAGGACCATATGGTATTCACCCAAGAGATGTGAAGGAACTCAACTGTGAAACTGCAGAACTACTAACTGTAGTCTGTAACCTATCATTTAAATCAGCTTCTGTACCAGATGACTGGAGGATAGCTAATGTGATGCCAATTTTTAAAAAGGGCTCCAGAGGTGATCCTGGAAATTACAGGCCTGTAAGCCTGACTTCAGTACCAGGCAAACTGGTTGAAACTATAATAAAGAACAATATTGTCAGATATATAGATGAACACAATTTCTTGAGAAAGAGTCAACATGGTTTTAGTAAAGGGAAATCATGCCTCACCAATCTACTAGAATTCTCTGAGGGGGGTCAACAAGCTTGTCAATCAATCGGATCTAGTGGCTATAGTGTACTTAGATTTTCAGAAAGCCTTTGACAAGGCCCTCACCAAAGGCTCTTACGCAAAGTAAGCTACCATGGGATAAGAGGGAAGGTGCTGTCATGAATTGGTAACTGGTTAAAAGATAGGCAACAAAGGGTAGGTATACATGGACAATTTTCAGAATGGAGAGAAGTAAATAGTGGTGTCCCCCAGGGGTCTGTTCTGGAACCAGTCCTATTCAACTTATTCATATATGATCTGAAAAAAGGGGTAAACAGTGTGATGGAAAATTTGCAGATGATGCAAAATTACTAGTTAAGACCCAGGCAGACTGTGAAGAGGTACAAAAGGATCTCTCAAAACTGGGTGACTGAGCAACAAAATGGAAGATGACATTTAATGTTGATAAATGCAAAGTAATGCACATTGGAAAGCATAATCCCAACTATACATATAAAACGATGGTTCTAAATTATCTGTTACCACTCAAGAAAGAGATCATGGAGCCATTGTGGATAGTTCTCTGAAAACATCCACTCAATGTGCAGTGGCAGTCAAAAAGCAAACAGAATTCTGGGAATAATTAAGAAAGGGATAGCTAATAGGACAGAAAATATCATGTTGCCTCTATAGAAATCCATGGTATGCCCACATCTTGAATACTGTGTGCAGATGTGGTCGCCGCATCGCAAAAAAGATGTACTGGAATTGGAAAAGGTTCAGAAAAGGGCAACAAAAATTATTAGTGGTATGGAACAGCTTCCATATGAGAAAAGATTAGTAAAACTGGGGCTTTTCAGCTTGGAAAAGAGATGGCCAAGGGCAGATATGATTGAGGTCTATAAAATCATGACTGGTGTAGAGAAAGTAAATGATGAAGTGTTGTTTACGCCTTCTCCTAACACAGGAACTAGGGGTCACCAAATGAAATTAATAGGCAGCAGGTTTAAAACAAATAAAAGGAAGTATTTCTTCACACAATGCACAGTCAACCTGTGGAACTCCCTGCCAGAGGATGTTGTGAAGGCCAAGACCATAACAGGGTTCAAAAAAGAACTAGATAAATTCATGGAAGATAAGTCCACCAATGGCTATTAGTCAGGATGGGCAGGAATGGTGTCCCTAGCCTCTGTTTGCCAGAAGCTGAGAATGAGCAACAGGGGATGGATCACTTGATGATTACCTGTTCTGTTCACACCCGCTGGGGCACCTGGCACTGACCACTTTTGGGAGACAGGATACTGGGCTAGATGGACCTTTGGTCTGACCCAGTAGGACCATTCTTATGTTCGTACGTAGGTAGTTACATTTTCATTATGCCATAATACACTCCAAATTTCCAGCATAGAAAAGGTCACAACAGTTTTGACCTGCTTTGATGTATGTTATATTCTGCAATCTGCCTTTTTCATTGTTGTTTTCCTTTTTATAATGTTTTTTATCTACTTATCCTTTCTTTCACATACAGTCCCCAGCTCAAACCCCTCCAACGCATCATCAGGGATCTACAACCCATCTTGGACAATGATCCCACACTTTCACAGGCCTTGGGTGGCAGGCCAGTCCTCGCCCACAGACAACCTGCCAACCTGAAGCATATTCTCACCAACAACTGCACACCGCACCATAGTAACTCTAGCTCAGGAACCAACCCATGCAACAAACCTCGATGCCAACTCTGCCCACATATCTATACCAGCAACACCATCACAGGACCTAACCAGATCAGCCACACCATCACCGGTTCATTCACCTGCACGTCCACCAATGTAATATATGCCATCATATGCCAGCAATGCCCCTCTGCTATGTACATCGGCCAAACTGGACAGTCTCTAAGGAAAAGGATAAATGGACACAAATCAGACATTAGGAATGGCAATATACAAAAACCTGTAGGAGAACACTTCAACCTCCCTGGCCACACAATAGCAGATTTTAAGGTGGCCATCTTACAGCAAAAAAACTTTAGGACCAGACTCCAAAGAGAAACTGCTGAGCTCCAGTTCATCTGCAAATTTAACACCATCAGTTTAGGACTAAACAAAGACTGTGAATGGCTTGCCAATTACAGAACCAGTTTCTCTCCCTTGGTTTTCACACCTCAGCTGCTGGAACAGGGCCCCATCCTCCCTGATTGATCTAACCTCGTTATCTCTAGCTTGCTTCTTGCTTGCTTATATATACACACCTGCCCCTGGAAATTTCCACTGCTTGCATCCGAAGAAGTGGGTATTCACCCACGAAAGCTCATGCTGCAAAACGTCTGTTAGTCTATAAGGTGCCACAGGATTCTTTGCTGCTTCTACAGAACCAGACTAACACGGCTACCCCTCTGATACTTATCCTTTCTTGTGGTTTCCATTACAATCTATAATCAGGGCTCTGAGGTGGCACCAATAATTTTCTCTTTCAGGTGTTTGGCTCGTTCTTGCTCACATGCTCAGGGTCTAACTCATCATCATGTATAGGGTCGAGAAGAAATTTTCCTCAGATCAGATTGGGGGGATTTTCATCTTGCTCTGCAGCACGTGGGTGATCTGAGTATATCTCACTTGATCATTTCCCTGCCTTTGCAGGAGCCTTGGGCAAGGGTGGACCTGGTCCCTCCTATTCTCTGTTTTTGGTGCATAATTTACTCTCCTGAGGGCTGTACTACTTCATCTAATTTCATTGTTTGGTATAGCGTGTGGGGGATGGATAGTGTTGGTGGCACATATTATATAGAGGAGGTCAGACTAGGTGATCCCTTCTGGCTTTAAACATTGACTCTAAGTTGCTTAGCCAATCATATTTTACCTAGCAATCACATATGCAATTTAAAAAAGTCTTATGAAGCTATTACAAAAGGTTGTGCTCTTTAACATATTTCCACTTAATAAGCAGTTTAGCTCTTATTTGCTAATAATTCTATATCATCCTTTTAATGTTGCTTTTTGCAGTTTTCTGGGAATTCTTTAGGATAGTCATGATAAATGCTTAGGCTTTCATGTGCCTGCACTATTATCTGAACAAGTAACTGCTGTTGCTAGCTGAGTAATTATTTATGACTTACAAGATAAGGCATGTCAAAATTGCCTTGGCAAAAATTATTCTAAAGTATAATTAGATCTTCTATTATTGACGTTTGATGCTGGAAATAGTGGAGGACATAGACCATAATTTTCCCACCCGAAGTGTGTATCAATTAGTCAACTGAATTGTCACGAACAATATGCTATAGATCATCAGTAGTAAAAAAAAAATAGGAGACACAATGTTTATATTGAATTTTCATGAATTTATGTAACGTTCATGAAAATCCATCAAATTTTTTGTTAGATCGACAAAGCTCCCTTTTCTTTGCAACAATATCTTTCTTTTAAAACATTAATCTCATATAATGATTGTGTTCCCACAGTATGCTGCTTATGTCATCCTACACATGGGTTCCTTAAGACTTCTCTGTTGGTGACAGTATGTAATTTTAGATTATTTTTTCTGATATAAAACAAAAATTGAAAAGAAAAGACAAAGGCTAGTAACCCTTGTGTGGGCGACAGATTGCTAGTTGTCTGGCTATACTGAAAGAAGGACAGGAGACACCTGATACTGATTTTATCAGGCTGCAACTTTATGATTAGATGTCTAGGACTACCCAGCAGATAAAAGTGTACAGTGCAGGCAACTCCATGTTCATTCAAAAACTGTGCGAGTGCTTCCTCCAGTCCCCTTAATTTTCCATCCAGGTCCTCTAGCCAACCCATGGCTGGGACCTTAGCATCCACCCCCACTTGTAGGAGGATTAAGGTGTGCTATAAGAAAGGGCACTCCCTGTCGTACTAATCATAGGAGCCCCAACTCTCACTCCCTTTCTTTTCCTTTAACCACCATCTCCTTTTAAGTCCTTTACCAAGCCATTTACACAGTCACTGTATCCCTTCCCTATGGAGTACCTGCACTGGACATCTGCCCCCACACTTACAAAATAAGTTGCGACCTATAGACTAACCCCTTTCCTCCACACACGAATAAGTCCTCTCTGAAACCCGCTGTGGGGAAGGTGAAAAAAATCCCATTCCACTTCCTAAGCCAATGTGGTGGTGAGGGAAATATTCCTTCCCAGCTCCCCTAGAAAGGAGTGACTAGCAAAATGCCCACAGCAAGTCCTAACCAAACCTGGTATTCAACACCTCAGGAGGAGGAATGATGGGAGCTGCTTTGCCTGCTGCATGAAGAAAGGGCTTCTAACACCCAGGCGTGCCCCTTTTAAAGCCTTCTGCACCTACGTTTCTAGGGCAGGGGTCGGCAACCTTTCAGAAGTGGTGTGCCAAGTCTTCATTTATTCACTCTAATTTAAGGTTTCGCGTGCCAGTCATACATTTTAACCTTTTTAGAAGATCTCTTTCTATAAGTCTATAATATATAACTAAACTATTGTTGTATGTAAAGTAAATAAGGTTTTTAAAAGGTTTAAGAAGCTTCATTTAAATTAAAATGCAGACCCCCTCAGACTGGTGGCCAGGACCTGGGCAGCGTGAGTGCCACTGAAAATCAGCTCGCGTGCTGCCTTCAGCACCCGTGCCATAGGTTGCCTACCCCTGTTCTAGGGGATGTCAGCATTGCCACACTAACCCCCACCCACCTTTTTGCAGCAGCTTCTGACCTCCTCCTTCTACCTACCCGTAAATCACTGCTACCTTCCTCCGGCAAGCACGGACAAAGTGCCTCCTGCTTAAGGTACAGTGTGGTCACTCTTTTGGCAGTTTACTGTCAAACCTTATATGATAAAGAAAAGTAGAATCTTATCTGAGAACTGCACTAAGATGTAACATCAGTTTCAAATCCTCTATCCCATTTGGAATGAGCTACATAAGTCAGCACCGATTTATTTTAATGGAGAGAATGCTTATGCTTAACCGGTTCTGAGCTCAGATATTTTAATTAATATATTCATAGAATCACAGAGAGTTATAGATTACAAGGTCAGAAGGAACCATTGAGATCATC
Organism: Mauremys reevesii; assembly: GCF_016161935.1. NCBI lineage: Eukaryota > Metazoa > Chordata > Testudines > Geoemydidae > Mauremys > Mauremys reevesii. The sequence continues at coordinate 73,217,821 of NC_052627.1, read as the reverse complement.
TAATTTGACCTGTATCACACAGGCCACAGAATTTCCCCAAAATAATTCCTAGAACATGTCTTTTAGAAAAAGTCCAATCTTGATTTCAAAATGATCAGTGACAGGGAATGCACCATGACCACTGGCAAGTTGTTCCAATAGCTAATTATACTCACTGTTAAAAAATTTACACCTTATTTCTAGTCTGAATTTGTCTAGATTCAACTTCCAGCCATCAGATTGTATTATATCTTTTTCTAGTAGATTAAAGAGCTGGTTATTAAATATTATTTCTCTATGTAGGTACCTATAGACTGTAATAAAGTCACCCTTAACATTCTTATTGTTAAACTAAATGGACTCAAGGACCTCAGTCTATCACTATAAGGCATGTTTTCTAATCCTTTAACAATTTTCTTGGTACTTCTCTGAACTCCCTCCAATTTAATCAAAATCCTTCTTGAATTGTGGACACCAGACTTGACTGGACATTATATTCCAGCAGCAGTCACACCACTGCCAAATACAGAAGTATAATAACCTCTTAACTCCTATTTAAAATTTCCCTGTTTAGGCAGCCAAGGATTGCATAACCTTTTTTTCCACAGCATTGCACTGAAAGCTCATGTTCAGCTGATTATCCACCATGACCCCCAAATCTCTTTCACTGCATCCCAGAATACAGTTCCCCATCATGTAAGTATGGCCTACGTTCTTTGTTCTTAAATGTACACATTCACATTTAGACATATTAAAACCCTACTGTTTATTTGAGCTCACCTTACCAAGCAATCCATTCTGTATGACCTATCCTCTCTGTTATTTACGAGTGCCTCAATCTTGTGTGTCATCTGCAAACTTTGTCAATGATGATTTTGTTTTTTTCCAGGTCATTAATAAAAATGTTAAATAGCAAAAATATTAAGATAGGATAATAAAATGGATTTTTTCCTATTATCCTTCCTAAATAAGTTATAACCATTGGTTAAACATTCCAAATACATGAATTTCCCACTACATTTCAGAAATAGCAACCAGATTGAAATAATGCTAATAAATGAGCAATTCAAATACTTTGTGTGTGTTACCCAGGCTCCTAGCATTGGTGCAAGGCAATTAAAGCTTTTCTCTTCATGTCCTTTGGTTTCTTGATTAATTTTGGTCTCAACATCTTGATTTTGAGCTCATTGAATGCTCATATTTTCCCTCTTCTTACCCCATCTTTTGTTGTTAGATTAAGCTCTCACACTCTGAAGATCTTCTCTGTCATGGAACTGCCAGGAGTTAAGCTAGCTTGTTGTGGCTTCTCTTGCTCCTTAAGATAGCAGCTGCTGGGACTAACAAAACACAACCAAAAACTTTCCCGTGGACTGACAGAGTAGTGCCATAATACAGTAGCCATGAGGGCTACTGTAGGTCTTCACTTGGTAAAATATTTCAAAGGAAACTTCAATATACTTAGATAAGTTGGCCATTCAGTGTTTTTTTTCCCCTTTCCTTCATGTTTCTTTTCTGTTACCCTATGGTGATATGCTGATATTATTATCTTGGTCAGAATGTCTGGTCCTCTGTGAAGTAACTGTACTCTCAAGTGGGATATTGTGGAGAATTGTGTGTCTGAGTCTTCTTTTTAATTTCTCTCTTGAAGTATTGCAAGATGTTGGTGGGAAAATATACTGTGATATTCTGTGTTTCACACAGTTAACTTTTGAAAAATGAACTCGTCTTTTACAGCCTGTCAGATTCTCTCTTAATCTGTAGTTAGATGTGCTTTAAGTGTGTAGGGTGTATAGCTTTGTAAGTATATATCTTTTGTAGATGATGAATGCATCTCTACCTCAATATAACACTGTCCTCGGGAGCCAAAAAATCTTACTGCATTAAAGGTGAAACCGCGTTATATCGAACTTGATTTGATCCCCTGGAGCACGCAGCCCCGCCCCCCCAGAGCGCTGCTTTACCACGTTATATCCGAATTTGCGTTATATCGGGAGGCGTTATATCAGGGTAGAGGTGTATATACAAGCAGGCCCGCTGATGTGGGGGGGCAGTAGTGCAGCCGGCAGCTCGCTGAGCACCAGCCAGCGCAGATGCACCACTGCCCAAATGTCAGGCAGACCGTGTCTTCGCAGTGGCGGATTGTGCGTGCATGGAGGCACATTGACTATTCTGCCCTGGGGCCTGCAGTTGCAGTCGGTGGGCCTGTATACAAGTATAAAACAACAATGTAAGAAGCCGTTGCTAATGGAAAATCATGCCATATTTAAACCGGGAATAGCAGAATAAAGCCATATACCTACTTTCTCATGCAAGCACAACTGACACTCTCAAAAAATGCACACCATCCATTCCCCTAGTAAACCGGCCCTATTCAACCACAGTCATTGCTCTGACAATCTTACCTCTGACCACTGTTTTGATGCCAGTGTTCCTGTGGGATTAATTTTTAATTTCCCATTGTTCATGATTTTGGGGCTGGTATTATTGCATGTGCAATATTAGCACTGTGAGCTCTAATACGTTGTTGTTAGTAATAGCTTACCACTGAGCTGCCTTCGGCTGTGTGTCACGGGCAATGTGGGGGTAGTGTTCTCTGGTGGGAATGTTATTGGATAGTATTTATTTTTCAGTAAGTTTGTTTGAGATTTTTATGGCTGTGTAGCAGGGTGGACCCCTGCTCTGGCCCTGAAGGGGTTTAAAAACAGCCCTGGGAAGGGGCAAAGGCTTGAGAAAGCAGCTTTTAGGCTGGGTTGATTGGGGAAGTGGCTGCAGCTGGGGCCACGCCTCAATCAGACCCAGCTGGCCCCTATAAGAAGCTGGAAGCCAGAAGCCCAGACAGTCTTCCTCTGCCTGAAGAGGAAGAAGGGCCTGGCTGTAGGGGCTATAGGCAAGGTACTTAGGGTGAAGCAGGGCTGGGGAAAGGCTGAGGAGCTGGGGAGCTCCAGCCTAGAAAGCCCCAGGCTGCGGCCTAGCAGTGGGCCAACAGGTACTGGGGGTTGCAGAGGGCAGCCCAGGGGTAAGCCAAGGCAGCAGGTCCAAACCCCTTTGCCTGTGATGAGTAGGTTGATACTGCAGTCTGCCCCAGAGTGTGGGGCTAGACAATGACTGGCAGTAGCCAATACTGAGGCAAGGTGGGGATAGAGGGTGAGGGTTCCCTGAGGAGGGGAAACCCAGAGAGAACGGGGTTACTGCTAGGGGGCAGCACCCCATGTAAGAGGGCACCGGGTCCAGGGAGGGACATGGGGGGCCTGAAGACAGGTGGATCACCGGCCCGCAGAGGGCGCTCCAGCACTGCAGAGAGCTAATTCCCGGAGTCACCAGCAGGAGGCGCCGCAGGGGTGAGTCCGACCCGTTACAGGCAGCCAGTAAAGGTCTTCTGTAGCCTGGGAGTTTCTTCAGCCCACAGCCTTCCCTGGTTGCAGGCAGTGCTGGGAACCAAAGGAGATACTGTAAAGTGTGCATGAGCAACTCTTTCATGGCTGACTCTCAGTACATAAAATCACTCCCAGCCCTTTAAGAGGTGGAAGGGAGAAGAAAGTACTGGGACCAGGCTCAGTGAGCTGCATGGAATGGCTGTCCTTCTCTGGGAGATGGAGTTTGTGCATAGGTTGGTAAATTTAGACACATTTTGCAAGGCTGTTTGGTTTCCTGTGTATAATGAGTTTGACAAGGTGAGTGAGGTTATTTTTTTATTTTTTTACTAGATCAGGGTCTGATCGCATTTGTCAGAGCTGAAGAAGAGCTCTGTGGAGCTTGAAAGTTTGTCTTTTTCACCAACAGAAGATGTTCCAATAAAAGATATGACCTCATCCACCTTGTGTGTCTCATACCTTGGGACCAACATGGCTACACCAACACTGCAATCATATAATGAGTTAGTCAGTTTCCTCTTCTGTTTTGTGAGTCACACTAACAGGAGAGAGAAAAACACTTTAAAAACGAGGGAAGTGTGATTGTAAAATCCCAGCACTTGGCAAGGAGTTCTGGAATAAATGTAGTAAAACTGCTTATAACTCAATTTTAAAAACTGAGTTAGATTCAATTGATGTCCCTTTAAATTTGTGTTTGAGCAATGTGGATTTTTCCATGGACTCCAGAGGGAGCTCAAAAGACTTCTGAAACTGGTTCAGTAACAGGAGTGAAGAGCATCTCTGTGACCCTAACATTAACCATACGATATGAGACAGTCTGATTGATCAGCTGAGTGCATTGGTCATATTAGGTTGCCATTGTCTTCCAGAAGGCTTTGCCAAGGCTGAAATATATTAAACCCTACATCACTGAAGCAGGATTTAAGTCTCTCACTTATTATGCCTTCATTGTAACATACTGAAACTTTCCCCTATCAAGTTTACTGCTTTCAATTTGGCAAGTGTGGAATTTGTTTGTTTAGCTTAAATTTAACAAACAGGAGCAAGACTTTGTTTTGGTTTTGCTTGATCTTCATTTTGTTTCTTGTGAATAGCCCTGGATATGGCATTTCATACCATTTGTTAGTTATTTAGTGCTGCAGAGCCAGAGAAAGAAGCTCACAGAGCAGACCATACTGTGCTATCCGTTTTTAAGCAGCACTCCCCATTGAGTGGTCAAATATTTGGATATTTGTATCCAACTAAAATGGTGACTATACAGGGTTTTGCAGGGGGAGAGGTTGTCACTGCCAAAGGAGTGAATTTTTTTAAACTAAATAGAATTCCTTATCTAATACAGAGCTCTCCTTGAGACCTCCTTTCAGCACTCATCCACATGTGACAACCTGAACCTCTATGATACGGTCAATTTTTCAATGTGGCAGTATCTCCGTTGTTAGGTTTGAAATGACATACCCATTGACACGAACAAAACATCTCCATAATGGGCTAGTCTGAATTCAGTTAATATGCCTTGGATGCTGTGAGTAGTTAAATATGATATAGACTTTAAGGCCAGAAGGGACCACTGTGATCATCTAGTCTGACCTCCTGCACGTTGCAGGCCACAGAACCTCAACCACCCACTCCTGTAATAGACACACAACCTCTGCCTGAGTTACTGAAGTCATCAAATCATGATTTACTGACTTCAGGTTACAGAGAATCTACCATTTACACTAGTTTAAACCTGCAAGTGGCCTGTGCCTCAAGCTGCAGAGGAAGGTGAAAAAGCCCCAGGGTCTCTGCCAGTCTGACCCAGGGAAAATTCCTTCCTGACCCTAAATATGGTGATCAGTTAAACCATGAGCCTGTGGGCAAGACCCAACAGCCAGACACCAGGAAAGATTTCTCTGTAGTAACTCAGAGCCCTCCCCTTCTAGTGTCTTATCACTGGCCCACTGGGGATATTTACTACTAGCAGTTGGAGATCAGCTACATACCATGGTAGGCGGTCGCATCAGACCATCCCTCCATAAACTTATCAAGGTCAGTCTTGAAGCCAGTTAAGTTTTTGGCCCCACTACTCCCCTATGAGTAAGTATGACTATGATATAATCAAAGAGAAATATAATTGTACCATTTATTCACACGGTTTTCAAAGCTAAAAATCATATGAGAGACTAAATAGAAAATACAATAAATCTCATTACTTCTTAGCGTTGAAAAGCTTTGTATAAAAAATAAAGATGATAATAAGGAAATTTATTAAACTCCTATTACAAAGTATGGCCTAATTTCTTTCTTTGAAGCTCCTAGCCAAGTTGAATGTGTCTATGTAGTGGGGACACCCTAAAGAGCTAAACTATCCCCAATTTTGCAAAAAGCTCCATGCCTCTTGTCCAGGTGGTTTTATTATGTCTGTGTAGCAGGACAGTTAAATTAGTGGGAGGAGCATTGCAATGTGTCCACCTCCATAGTTTTGTTGACAAAAGCTGGCTTTTTTTTTTAAACTTAATGGCCTTAATTTCAGTGCTAGATTACATAAAAAGGTTTAAGTGTGAAAAAGTAGCTAGATCCTACAGAGAGATAGGTTTGGATACATAATTATTTATGCAGTTTCTTGCAACTTCTTCTGTAGCATTTGGCAATAGCCAATACTGAGGGTAGTATATTTAACTAATTGGACCAATGATCACATCCTGCATGATGGACCTATCTAGGTTATAAAGATAGGATTAACAATGAGGTTTTAGCAGCAGTCCTGAGAGACAGTGTGGGGTCTTGGAAACATTACAAATAATGAAGACTAAGAGAAGCTTGTAGCAATGACTAGCAGATTGAGAAGCAGTTAATGGTTTTAAGAAATGTTGCCCAACGCTAGAAAGTAAATGACAGGTTTTGTGAAGCTTTTTTTCCCCCCTAAGGTAGCTAAGAAACAAATAGTGCCTTGAATGTCATATCTTCAGGGGCGGCTCCAGGCACCAGCACACCAAGCGCATGCCTGTGGTGGCAAGCCACAGAGGGCGCTCTGCTGGTAGTCGCAAGGGTGGCAGGCAGGTTGTCTTCGGCGGCATGCCTGCGGAGGGTCCGCTGGTCCCGAAGGCAGCCTGCCTGCCGTGCTTGGGGTAGCAAAATACCTAGAGCCGCCCCTGCATATCTTAGTTGTATAATATTAGCAATTAGATTTTGATTACATACATTTTATTAAAGAGTAATATATTAATTTGAATTAATTGAATTATATTAATTTCACAATCTCCTCTTTAAATAAGGTTTCAGAGTAGCAGCCGTGTTAGTCTGTATCCGCAAAAAGAACAGGAGTACTTGTGGCACCTTAGAGACTAACAAATTTATTTCAGCATGAGCTTTCGTGAGCTACAGCTCACTTCTTCGGATGCATAGAATGGAACACACAACCAGGTGATATTTATACATACAGAGAACATGAAAAGGTGGAAGTATGCATACCAACAGGAAGAGTCTAATCAATTGATATGAGCTATCATCTCAATTGATTAGACTCTTCCTGTTGGTATGCATACTTCCACCTTTTCATGTTCTCTGTATGTATAAATATCGCCTGTCTGTGTGTTCCATTCTATGCATCCGAAGAAGTGAGCTGTAGCTCATGCTGAAATAAATTTGTTAGTCTCTAAAGTGCCACAAGTACTCCTGTTCTTTTCTTTAAATAAGCTAATTCATAATTATACTACTGTCCTTCTAGCTTATTGTACATTCTATCCATTTTATCAACTCTGATTTTAAGAATTTGAGCATCCCTGGAGTCCTCTGTAAAAGCATGCATGTTTACAGAGTGCCTCAGATAAATTAAAGGGATTTGGGGGCTTGGAAGGGGGGCAGGAAATTTCTAGTTACAGTCTATACATTGTAATATTGTCTCTGGCTCTGAGAAAATGATCAGATACAGAAACCAAGAGAAGAAACAAAGCAGCAAATAAGTGGATGGAAGAAAATACAGATAAATATTCTGAATCAAACAGGAAAATCCAGTCGACCATTTTGGTCACTGTGTACAACGAGAATGAAGTCTGCCATGGTAGTCTACTGCAGCAGGGTTTTTTTAACCTCTCCAGGTATATTAAGCTCTATTCTGCATGTTGTACAAGTTAGAGTGAGAGAGGGGGGAGGTTAACACATAGCGAAAGCCCAGCAGCACAGTACACTAGCAAAGATGTACACTAGCAAAAGAAGCACATGCTAAGAAATGTATCTCCTAGGATCCTCTGCGTAAAGTTGCCATCTGGAATAAATAACACTACAAGTGAAAATAGCTCATAATAAGCATGTGATCAGAAAACTGATTCTGCTTTGAAAGAGGGTGAGGATTAGGTCTGTCAAAAGCAATACAATTGCAGTCCTATGTCAGTAGTTTGAATATCTTTCCCCACTTGTGACAGGATCAGAAATGCATAGAAGAGTGGCAACAAATGCATTAACTGCCTTCATGAATGGCTGTAAAGCACCATGTACTCTAATGACTTTATGTACAAATGCATGTTAATGAAATGATATACCATGTATGCAAGTTAAGTGAAAAGAGAAAAGGAGCTTCCTGTTTAACAGCACTGTGGAAAGCAAGAGATGGGGACAGAAGAATACATTCAATTTACTAAAGTACACAGATCAAAATCCTATACAGCTCAGGGTGCCATTCAATTCAAAATGAATGTCATCTGTAAGATCAGAGGACAGTTTGGGTTTTATAAATTGATAAATACCTTAGTCAGGATTATTGAATAGTTCAGAAGGGAGAGTACTGAGCAATAGGCTATGGAGTCATTCTTACTCTGACTCAATCTCCTTTATTTATCCACAGACAAAGGGGGGAATTGAACCTTTGTCTTCCCCCATACCAGGTAGTGCTCTAACCACATACTTCATTCCACCCCACAAGAAATAACTTAGATGCCTAAGCCTTCCGACTCTGGGAGAGGTGTTCTCTACTGTGGATTGCAAGCAGAGATAGGCTTCTCCCTATCCAGCCCAGACTCAGCACTCTCCTCTGTGAGAGGAATGGGGCTTGAGAGAGACACCTCTCATCAGTGTCTCCTATTGGCTAGGTTGGGCAGCTCCCCGCCTAGTGTGCTAGCTTTTGTGGATTCCATTCTTAGGTGCCTGTCTCTCCCCATTATTTGTATATGGAGCCTCAGTGACTAATTCAGATTTTGTGGATCCCAGTGTCATTTCATTGGTTTCTTAAGTGCCTAAAAGTTAGGCACCACAACACTCAACAAGTTTCTTTGTGGTTTTGGACTGAAGAGGCCTTGTCTATTCTAGGAAAAACTAGACCTCATTCAGTACTGGCAGGAACAGCCTGAAAACACCAGGTAGCCAGTGATCAGGTACTTTTTGCCAGTATTGTTGAATAATTCTACATAGAGTAGAGTTAGATAACATGATATTACATCTTCCTGCAATGGAGAACTTATGGATCTGATTTTTACCAGTTCAGATGCAGCTATTGATAAAAGTTTATAGAGAGGTAGCAGATAAACATGATTAGAGATTATAAGAAAATTAGCCACACTTTGCTTGGGACATATTAACATCAAACTTCAATAAGAATATGTTTGCAAGGTTTCCAATAATGACAGAGAAATATTTCCAAGATAAATGAATTCAGTAATACACGTCCCTTTTATGCACATGCACATATCTTATTAGAGCTTCTAAGATGCTAATGAATGATTTATTAACCTTAAACATAGAAACATGGCCCCATTAACTTGATCTTGAATTTAATCTGTGTGGATGCAGATTTTCAGAAACAGAAGTCCCCCCGTCCGTCCTCCCCCCCAATACATATCCTTCTAAGCATTCATTTTGCTGGCAGTCTTTAAAATGTCAGTGCTCTCTAAGGACTAGAATGGACATCAAAAATATAAACAGCCAAACCACTACAGGGGGAATATATTTAATGTGTGATAAAACCAGAAAGGAAAGATGCCACAGGCAGGGGCGGCTCCAGGCCCCAGCACGCCAAGCGCGTGCTTGGGGCGGCAAGCCGCGGGGGGCACTCTGCCAGTCGCCGTGAGGGTGGCAGGCACGCTGCCTTCGACGGCTTGCCTGGGGAAGGTCCGCTGGTCCCGCAGCTTCGGGGACCTCCAGCAGGTATGGCTGCAGAGGGTCCGCTGGTCCCGCGGCTTTGGCCGACCTCCCACAGGCGCCAAAGCCACAGGACCAGCAGACCCTCCGTAGGCAAGCCGCCAAAGGCAGCCTGCCTGCCGTGCTTGGGGCGGCAAAATGCCTAGAGCCGCCCCTGGCCACAGGTACTTACACAAAGGCATGAAGGCCACTCGTGTTTCAGATATTTGGATACCAGCTCACAACAACTTTATTCATAAAATCTCACTCCATCTGCTTTAAGCTGTTCTTAGAATATCCTCTTCCAGAATATGTACTGGAGTGCTAACTGAAGAGCAAATAGTGTGGTGTTATAGCTAGAGCTACCACTTCCTGCAGACTATAACCCAAGCAATTAAATCAAAGTGCAGCAGGTTTGTGGCTACATTGATAATGTGCATATTAATGTCCATCTATTGCAGTGGTTCTCAAACTTCTGTACTGGTGACCCCTTTCACATAGCAATTCTCTGAGTGCGACCTCCTCTTATAAATTAAAAACACTTTTTTATATATTTATAAAATTATAAAGCTGGAGACAAAGTGGGGTTTAGAGTGGAGGTTGACAGCTCACGACCTCCCATGTAATAACCTCGTGACCCCCTGAGGGGTCCCAACCCTCAGTTTGAGAACCCCTGACCTATTGCTAAAATATAATAAGGAGCAACAGTGGCAAATTAATTGATAGTTATTTATGATCAGATCAAGACCTAACTTAGTAAAGTGCTTGATTTCACAAAGGTAAATTCTGTGTGGCACGACATCATTTCAAATACAGATACAGAGTGTATATGTGTGATTTTATATATATATATATAGTTTTCATCTTAAAAACTAGATTACATCACAAGTTTTTCCTTTTTCCCATTAATTCCTGAAAGAGTGTTTATATTTAATTGTTGCTCTAAAAGGTTACTTGCTGTCTGATGGAAAGACTAATACCATATTTGTTTTGAATAGAGCAAGATGGTTCTTTAACTTACAGTTAAGTAATTATGAATAAAGTTGACTATGAATCATCACCTTCCCTAAATTCTAGAAATGTACTGTACACCATAGCCAAATATAGCTTTCTAAATATTCAGAATTCATAATTGGTTTTAATAAAAGGACTAAATTACCTATCAAACTACAGTTCTGTTCACATAGAAATGCCTTTCAAAGCTGAGCTTTTCTGGTGATTCTGTGTATGGATAATTTGCAATTTGATATATTTATACTATTAAAAATACATGGGGAGGAGAAATGTCTTGTGTTGATTGAACTAGTGAAAATTAACAAAGTTCTACTAGAGCTAGGTGAATACTTCAATATTCACATATGCCTTCAGATATAAAACACATTTGCTTTCCATGAAAATTGTTTGCAAAAATATTTCTGGGAAGAAACAATATTTGTGTAAATATTTGCACATGGATACTCATGTGAATGTTTGTTTGCAGAAGTGATCGTGTGGCTATCCTGAAATCTTTGTCAACTTGGGAGTCAGCCAGTCAGGGGACAGAAACAATGCTATGTAATTTAGGCAAACAATTGAAAAAATTACAAACAGAGACTAATCGAATCAGTAGTCACAACTAATAGTGTGTGAGCAACCTATAGTCTGATACATGTGCGCAAATTATCGGATAAATTAGAATTACATACTTGTAAAAACTGATGATTGTTCACAGCTAATTCACATTCATAAAAAGGGGCTAAGTTCATGGAATAAATGTTTTGCTACACATAGTTTGCTCATTACTAAATGCTACACAGTAGTTTAGGCCAGAAAATGAAGAATATAGTGTCCCCATTGAAAGTGCGGAGAATTCAGGTAAGTGTTATATGCTTTTGATAATGAGCAAAGGTTCTTAAGGACGGGCATATTATTTAAACTTCGCATTGGACAAGCTAGAAAAATGGAGTTCAAAAAGTGTCAAAAAGGGATTTTTTCCCCCTCAGTAAAGGATTTGGTGCTAGAGTCATTTAACAATCTAAAACTGGGAGCAAAGAAAAAGTGTGACATATCATATAGCATAGATCACAGAGGGTATATTTGATCATTCTATTTTGAGATGAGAGAGAGGATGATATCATGCAGTAGACAAGGTATGAAATGATTTTGTGGTTCTTCAAGAAATCACTGTCAGATAAAATGTGCTGAGCTACCCAGAGGCAGCTTAAGCAGACAGCTAACAGGTATATGCACCAGATATATACACACACACACCTTACAAAAGAAATAGTGATGGAATAATTGCTGAAAACAAGCAGCTTTTTGTAATCTTGAATTGATGATCAGTTGGATTTCCTGAGAGATCACACACAGCTATAGAATGTTACTAACATGAGACTTTGGTGACAGAAAGGACAAAGAAATGAATATTTTCCTATTTTAGACAAAGTACAAGGGAGTGGCAGGGGATGAGGAATGTACCACTCTTAGTGTTTTGCATTGTGTCTACAATGAATTTTAATGTAGCATGAAGAAAAGGTAAACGTACAACCTCTCCCCATCTTACTTCCGTTCCCCTCTCCCCTTTCCTTCTCCTTCACTCTTCCCCCGCCTTCCATCAGGGTCCCTCTCCTTCTCCTTTGTCTCTCTAACTACAGAACCTTCTCCCAACAAAATCCCATTCAACTATTTTTTTTAAAAAGTATCATGGCACTTATGACATTTTCAAACTATCCTTCTGTTCTCTTTGCTTATTATAGGCCTTTCCCTTACCCCGTGTCTGTCTCATCTGTTTAAATTGTAAACTGTTTAGGGCAGAGACTTTCTTTGTTCTGGAGTCTGTACAGAACTTAGCACAATGGTGTCCATTACTAGGGCTCCTAGTCACTGTGTGAATACAAATAATATTAACGGTAATAATATGTTAGCAGTTTGCTCTCAAACTGGGAGGGTGCATCTCATAGGGTCCCACAGGTTTCAGTCTTAGATCCCTTACTATTCAGTATTTTTATTAATGACTTGGCTAATGGAGTGGAGAGTATGCTTATAAAATTTGCAGATGACGCTGAGGTGGGAGGGCTTGCAAGCACTTTGGAGGACGTGATTAGAATTCAAAATGTCCTTGATAAACTGGGGAATTTCTTTGAAATCAACAAGATGAAATTCAATAAACACAAGTGCAAAATACTTCACTTAGGAAGAAAAAAAAATCAAATGCACAATGGTCCAGTTTTGGACACCGCACTTCAAGAAAGATGTTGACATACTAAAGAGTTTTTAGGGAAGAGCAACAAAAATGATAAAAGGTATAGAAAACCTGACCTATGAGGAAAGCTTAAAAAAAGCTGGACATGTTTATTCCCAAGGAAAAAAAGATTGAGGGAGGACCTGATAACTGCATTCAAATATGCTAAGGGCTATTATAAAGAGGACAGTGATCAATTGTTGTCTATGTCCAGGGAAGGTAGAACAAGAAGTAATTGGCTTAATCTGCAGCAAAGGAGATTAAATTAGATATTAGGAAACATTTTCTAACTGTAAGGATAGTTAAATACTGGAAGAGATTACCAAAGGAGCTTGTGGAATCCCTATCATTGGAGGTTTTTAAAAACAGGTTAGATGAACACCAGTCAGGGATTGTTTATGTTTACTTATTCGTGCTTCAGTGTCTGGGGAATGGCCTATATGACCTTCCAAGGTCCCTTCCAGCTATACATTTTTACAATTCTATGATTATGAATACTCTGTATTTATACAGTACCTAGCACACTGGGAATGCCATTCTCAGTCTGTCCCTGGGTGCTACCATAATGACTGTGTTTTGCTTATTTCTTTTACATACACAACAGAGTAGGAACATTAGCAATTTTTTTTTAACTCTAAGGTCTAGTTATGCTAATGGAAACTTTCAGACAAAAGTAATTTTCTAAATGATGATCTATGTGGGAAAGAAGAAACCTGTCTTTTAGACCTAGGGATCTGTTTAGCAAAAAGTTACCTCTCTGCAGCCATGAAGACTGTACCCTATTCTAAAAGCTTATCTCTTCCTTGGAATACTTTGTGATAGACTTCCAACATATGGGAATGATGACAGGGAAATTGTTTGCCAAACCCTAAGAGAAACATTACCATTTTTAATACAGTGACACTATCCATGCAATATATATGATTTTGTAAAATGGGCTGATAAAAGGGAGTAATCAAGGTCCAGATCTATGCTAACATGAGGCAAGAAATTGACAGGTCAGCCATTGTTAGCCACAAAAGTCTCCTAGACTTAAAAACAACAACTGCAGCACCTTCTACCTTCAGATTCCTAGATATTAAGGCCAGAAGAGACTGTGCTACTAAGCTTGTGCTCCCCACTGACCTAAAAATTCTCAACTTTCATTTTAATCCAAAGTAGAACAAATAAAACTAATTTATTTACCTGCTAATTGTTTTCTGTGACTTGGCAGCACTAATACACATGCCATAGTCTTGATTGTCTATTGGAGCCTGAAAACTTCTCATTGGTGCTCTGTAGCCCTTCCTAAGAGCCTCATGAGTCCAACAGAGAGACTCTCTCATGATGTCTTTCCAGGATTGGGACTCACGAGAGGGCCCTGGTGTAGGTTAACTTCTGTCTGTCACCGCATAAGACTTCAATTCACAGGAAGAACTGTACTGGACACAAAAGATTTCTCTTCAATTGACTCATTGACAGGATTAAGAAAACACTTAGAGCTGAGTGAATAACATTGGGAAAAATCCTTGAATACCAATTTAAATTTAAAACACATGCACTGCAAATTGCGTACCTGACTGTAATATTTGTAACCTAAGTTGTCTGGGTGGCTAATGCAAGTTACACCGTTAAATGCAAATTATACATTTACTTTTGATAATCATAATTCCAATGATTTACAGAGCAAGAAGTACTTGAAGAAATTAGTGAATATCTTTGAACAGGGAAGGCATTTGAAAAGTTTACAATCTCTGCCTTCACTCTGCAAATGAAACAAAGGTGACATTTATTAAATGAACCGCTCATTGGAAATTATTTGCTCAGTTCCTGGAAATGCCCATCATTTGAAACAGGGATGGCTATATCACAGAAATAAATGGAGTGGTACACAAAACTTGAGGCTTTTGAAACCATTCTATGTACCCAGAAGTTAGACAGGTATGTGTATTTGCGGGGAGAGGGAGTAGTGGTATTTTTCCTACTTCTATCCAAAAATACAAGTTCTGTCTCTAATGTTCTCTGTGTACTTGGAGCTGAGAGTCACCTTGTTACCCCCACCACCAGCGTGAGGGAGTCTTACTTGTGCTTAGCTGGGTGTCAACTCCCTAGCACCATCAGACTCTCAGCTATCACAAGCACTCTCCTCTGGGCTATACTAGCTCTATCTTTGCCGTGCAGGTTGACAATAGCTGCACCCCAGTCCCTGAGTCCCACTGAAATGTTGCCCAGTGACATCCAGCCCCTGAAACTGGCTACTCACAGAAATACCAGGTCTGCTGTCCCCAAAGGGACAGTGTAAGATTCAACTCAGGGACAGCACTTTGCTTAAAACTACAGCACTGAGCTATATTTACAGTGAAAACAAGAATAATTGTATTCTTATATTCATGGTCACTTGAATCTTTGATAACTGGAAACAAACATATTAAACAAAATCATAACACACTTTCTAGAGACTAAACTTAACTGTCAGGCTAAACTCCTGTTTGAAGTTTATCTCATCCAAAATTGTTTTCAGCATTTTCAACCAATGCTTACTGAGATCCCATTTTCGTGAATATAAACATGCTGTCCATTTACATCATAGATGAACAATTAGGGCTTCTTTGCTGCTAGATATACCTCCCAAATTTGTCATACTCAGACAGGATAACCACAGCTGGATTTTTTTTCCTGTGTGCCACTTCCTGTTGACGTCACATCTCTTCATTAACATTTGACTTTGTAGGTAAATGAGATTCTATCATGTTAGCTTACAATGTTTAATTTACATTCTGCCAGAGAGAGACATTTCTTACATCCTGTCTGGAGAAAAGCCCGTTTACCTCTGCCTTGATACAGACTTTAAAAAACATTTTATGTATAACTACCAAATTCTTTACTAATACCTGTACACACATTTCACAATGTTATTAAGGACCAGTGTGGCACTGGCTTTCATTAGACACCTTACATGACATTCTTTGGCGAGCTAGAATGTACTCACCAGAATCAGAATATTCCTGTAACCCCTTTGCCAGTTGGCAGTAAGAGATTCTTGGGTCACACTGCCCATATGAGATGCCACTTTCCATAGTTTCTGCAGATGTTTCAAAATAGGATCACACACGCTTTCTAGCCTCCACAGTCTCGGCTCCAATTCAATAGAATCCAAATACACTCTCAGGCTGTGCTGGGTTCCTTGTGCTTGGTTTCACCTAATGAGGCTTGCATGCCCCACGGGGCTTCTTGAACTTAGCTCCTCCTTGGTGCAGAAGGGCTCAAATTCCCCACTCAGCTTTCCTAGATTCCTGGTGCTTGGCTCCTTCTTGATTGGGGATGATAAAATAGTGACAGTACTCTCCTAAATCCCATCATTCATGTCAAAATGAGCTTTTGTTCACAGTAGATTGTGCAGATCTTTATAATTTGATCTTCCCTCTCCTTTCAGCTGTACTTTCAAGGGCAATGAAACTGTTAATAATTTTTGTCATTTGAAGTATTAGCATAGAGTATCTGAATTAGCCTCCACTGAACTAAATGGGTCTTCTCAGACCTTTCAGAACTATTGTTTAAGATTCTGCAAATTCCAGCAGGCATTACTATAATAGTTACATTCAGTTCTTGTTTTCAAGGCTCTCTCAGCAACTGTAACTACTAGGGAGTTACCATTTTAACGAAAGCTTATTTTCTAGAGAACAAGAAGTTGGTGTGAAAGAGGTGCTGTTACACCATACCCCCATGTACCAGTAGAATATAAGCCCTGCTTATACCTTTTAGAAGATATGACTCTTCTCAGGGCCAGAATAGCCCTTTTCAGATGTAATAGAACAAAATGGAGAAGACCAAAGCAATCTACATCTGAGTCCTTGTACTCAATCTATTATCTATTTCTGACTCTGCATCTCTTCATATCAGAAGTTGTTCTCTCTGGACGTCACTACTACGGACTATTCTTTTTTTTTTTAAACCGGGTTTTTTAAAACAGATTTTATAAAATAAAAGCGTGTGCCACTAAACACATTAAATCGGTGGGTGGTGGTGTCGTCCGGGGCCGAGGCGATTCGATTTTCTCAGCATTGCACTGTGGGGGTAGCTATCCCCCATAGTTCCCCCGTTCCCGCCCCCTCTCCCCTGGCATTTGAGATTTGTTGAGATCTGGGCAAAAAATGCAAAAAAATGTGGTTGGTGGTTGTCCTCCTCTCCTCCTCCCTCCTCCTCTCCCTCACGCAGACAACTGCTTCGCGCCTTTCTTTGGTGAACGTGAGCAGAGCAGATAGCACAGCAAGCATGGAGCATGCTCATGGATCACCGCCATCGTGGATACGTTACGCACTCTCGCGCACTCATGCTCAACCAGGACCAGTATAACCTGAAAGGGGAGAGTGGCGCGGCGTGCAGCGCGCGGAGAGATGAGTGGATGAGACACATGACACAGAATAGACAACCGCTGGCCCGCGCCGCTTAACCGCGGCTGATGGTAATGGGGCATGATTATATTCTGGGGGCTGATTTTGGGCCCGGAACAAGCACTGACTGGGGGGACCGCATTGTGTTGCAGGTGTGGCGATGGTTGTGGCAGCGGTGCACTTTTCGCGACGTGTGGGCAACTTTCATGGAACTTTGTGACTTGCTTGCCCCTGCCCTGAAACGCCATAATACCAAGATGAGCAGCCCTCACAGAAGAGCGTGGCAAGTAGCCTGTGGGAAGCTTTGCAGAACCAGACAGCCCCCGGCAATCAATATCAATTTGGAAATGGAAAATCTACTGTGGGTGTGGAATGCATGCTGTTAGCCAAGTGAGCTGTGCTGCTGCTGCTTGTGACTCAAACTCTAATGCAGGCGTGGAAGGTTAGGGGATGGGGTGGCAATGGGAGGGATTCCCTAACTGTGGGGCGATTCAATGGATATCCGGAGCACATCTTGGCACCCAGCACCCAGGCCAGAAGCCGAAGGGGTACACTTTGCTTTTGCTGCAAGTAAAGGTGGGTGGTACGGACAACCACCAAACATCCACCACGTGATGGCCAGCGTATCTTCATGATGAAGCGTCCATCTGCTTTACTCTGTGCAGCTGGCTAGGCAGCTGCAGCAAGAAAATTACTTCCCAGACCAGAGCAACGTCGGGGTTATGGGACCCAGGACACCCTCTGACTGGCATGGCTCAAACCCCTAAGCCAAGGCATGGACCAGCCCATGAGGACACTCTGGACAGACAGAGCAGTGGTCAGGTTCAGTGCAGGGTGGTGGTTGGCAAGTGCAGTGGTGGAATGCTGGCATGGCCTTGCTTGTGCTTCAGACCTCTCATGCAAGACGACTCCGCACCTCAGCACCGTGCAGGAAAGTGTTTTTAGCTGCTGCCATTCCCACGAACCAAAAAAAAAAAAGGCCACCCCCTACTTAAATTCCTGATTTTTAACCATTATATCCCTGAAAGGATAACTTTGCTGAGGATAACAGAACAAGATAAGATAAGAGAATGATACCTGATTACTTGCTACATGCATGGCATGGTAAAGTGTCCTACCACGGTGGGCAGAACAAGGATGCCTTGCCCAGAACTTCTGCCCTTCATCGAGATGTCCCTGGAGGATTCTCTCAAATCCCGGACATGTTAACAAACTTTTTTAAGTAACTATACTGTCTGCGAATGCATCCCAAGTCCTCAGGGCAAAATCATCAATTAAAAAAAAGGCTTAAAAACACTGTCTTCCTCTTCTTCTTCCTCTTCATCTTCCCGTCTGCATAATCCTCAGAGACGGCAGAGAGACAACCCCCCCCACGGAATCCACAGTCACAGGGGGGGGGTGGCGCAGGGCGCAAAATTGCATTGTCTCAGCTGTCCCATCAGTAACTGCTGCAGCGGACTGTTTCCAGTTCAGGTAGTCTTAATCAAAAGAAAATTGTACTGGCAATTTTAAAGAAATAGTAAAGTACGGTATTTAATGGCCTCATCCAAAGCCAGCTGAAGGGAGTTGAAAGATTCCATTAGATTAAATGGGCTTTGCATTAGGCCCATGAGTAATCTTTTGGAGGTCAAGGGGACTACTCATGATTAGTTAGACGTATGCTAGGAAACTTGCTGAATCAGGGCTATACAGAGAAAATAATACAACAGAAGATATTTCATACAAAGTGACGTTAGATTGCCAGATTTGTACAATGAAATACTAAAAAGTCTGGAAATGCTAAAGTTAAGGTTTCCTTAACTCTATCCTCCGTACATATACATTGTGATACAATCTTTGATTACATTATGACATTTTTTGTGTATAACTTCTGCTTAATTCGGGGTGCAATTTGGACAGGTGTGCAGTAAATGAGGAAGCTATTCATTATTTATTTTGAATGGGTTACGGTGTTCCTCATATAAGCATCTATGGTTTATATTTTTATAATTTAAAGTTTGTAAACTACAGTACTCTTTTTGATCAGGTGTTTGTCTTTTTGTACATTTTCCTTTTTTGTTCAGAAATGAATGTCTATTCTTCAGCAGCTGATTTGAGTAAGTTTCTTTTATTTAGCTACTGTACAGGGGTTTTGAACAAAATACTGTTACCATGGTTACATCACATTTGCAACATAACTAGATACAATCACAACACTACACGGATTTTTTTTACTGAAAATTACAAATAAATTCCAAACAAGTTCATAATTTTAAAATGTAACTAACTGTTTTCAAATACTGTCCATGTCATCAGATTAGGGTGCTTTGGTCTACAGTTAAAAATCCCAGTGTGTGTGATGCTACATGCTGTTGTTGGTGAAAGTTCCAACATTTTTGCCTTCCAGTAGGAGCCCTGCAGATGGTGTTTTGCTTCCATCACAGGCAGGTCACCAAATAAATTATGTTCATAATTTTAAAAGCATAACAGTTGCCAGCTGCTACATTGATCCCTATAACTTCTAAAACGTTTCTATGTTTAAAATAAAAAATGAGAGCGAGACCTAACAACGTTAAGTTTGGCATCAAGCCAAACACTAGAGATTGACTAATCAAGGTGAGAAATTTAACTACCTCTAAATACTGCAGCATTTAAAATTAGATTGGCCAAACTACTCAAGAATATGATGTAACAAACCCACCATTCTAGTAATAATAACAAGATCTTAAAATATCTTTTCCATCTTTAATTTCTGATTTGTTCAAAGCCTTATTCTGGTTGGTTGGCTGGGCTTTGCCCTTGGTGATTACAGTTTACAGATTACAGCTGTGAACCAATTCCTAGTAGTGGGCAGCAGGGACCTCATCACTGAAACACATACAAAATCCCAGTGAAAATTGTATTAAATAACTCACTCGTGCTAGTAGTTCCACTGTGTTCAGTGGGACTATACAACTCACATTCATGTGTGTTTGCAGGATCAAACAAATATCTATGAAAACTACAGAAAATAAAGGGAATAGATTATGGTGAATTTTTACTTCAATGTCTTGCATGATTTTTTTTGTACTTACAAATGTATCACATTTATTTTTGAAATTTAACAATAGCTTCTAAAAGTATTTTGATTTTCTCTTTAATTTTATTGTAATATATAGTAGAATTCTTCACATCTCCAACTATTGTCATACACTGCCATTTTGTATAAATATATAGTTAAAGTTAAAATAATCCCAGATAAATAGGAAAGAAAGAAACATTTCAGTGTTATAGGCAGATACAAATGCATTTATGAAATTACTTTAGAAGTTCTTAAATATGATCACATTTAACTGAAATATTTAGGCATCATTATTCTTTTGATTTGGATGATGATAGGATTGTCTTTTTTGTTCTGTGTCTGAACAGTGCCTAGTACAATGGGATCATAGGTTGTGATTGGAGATCCTAGGTATTATCGCAATACAAATCAATAATAATCAATGAGTAATATTGTTTTTTGCTGTTTCTGGGTTTCAAAAGCTCCATCAGCTGAGCACATTTATCCAGCTGTAATGCTCCAGACTAAATGATTTTTTCCTAACATTTCCCAGATGACAAGGGTGAACCAACAGTGCCTAGAACATACATATTGTTTCCCCATGAATAAAGCCTATTTGCTTACCTTCTCCTGAGAAAATTAAAAATTCGTATTGTAGATCTGTTGGGATAAAGGGTACTCCAGAGCAAGAGGAGAGGGTCTCATACCACACATATCTTTAATTAGGCAACATCCAAGAGAATATATTTAGCTGTGTAACTGTTATACCTTTGTTTTCTCCACACCGCTCTTTTAAATCTCTAAGGATTCTCACGATTGTAGAGAGAGGCAACTATTTTTAATTCAGTTTAGTGCTGTCAGAAGTGAGACAGGTACTTCTGTGCTCTGTCTTGGAGCATTTACTTTTCTTGTTCTCTATATCTAAAATAAAGGTCATTCTGACAGAATAGTATCTGTTTGCTCTGTGTATGAATAATTCAGAAAGATGTACTATATGCTATATTGAATTCCACCATATTCCAACTATTCCATGAAGGAACTATTTCCTCTGCATATTCTACATTGAGTATATTTGTAAATGGCTTATTAAGGGTTAATGATTAATGGATGTTATAAAGATGTGAGTAGTATGTGTGATAAATGGTTATAAGCGGTGCTTGATTTCCACCGCAATACTCCAGGATGCCTTTCTGGTACTATTTTTAGGAGCCAGAATGCTGTCTTCTGGCACTTCCAGTACTTGTTTTCTGGCACTTCTCAAGGATAGCACTCACCCACTGTTATGCACATCCATAAAACATGTTATAGATGGTTATAAAACATGGCAATATGCTACATATTTACCTGTTGAACACTATAACAATCTGTAATTATAGATGTTTTAATAAATGGTAAATCAGTTAATCAGTTGGTAACTACCATCAGCTATTTATAATTGCACTTTTACTATAAAGGGGTTACTATCCTTTCATTAGTACAGCACAACACAAAATCAGAACTGTTATTATTTTAATTAGACGTATGCCAACACCATAGCAATTCCATGATCCTTCTGTACTTAAAGTGCAGTATAACACTGTGCAAAAATTATTTGTTTGCCATTGAAAAATTGTGGATCATGGAAGTAGGCTTGAGCCCAAAGAATTTTAGTTCATTAAAGCCTCCAGATAAAATGACTTTCTAGTGTGATAGTTTACATTAAGCTCTTTTAGATATAAAAATCAACATCTGCTTTTATTGTGTCACTTCTAAGTACCTGCAAAAAGACTGTGGTTGCATCTTTGTGACTTGTGTTTCATCCTTCTCCAAACATGTTCTGACAGGTTACTCCATTTTTCTTCATTTGATTTTTATAAGGGGCTAGAAAATATTCTCTCCCCTACTGATTTTTGACATTCTCCATTTGATGAGAAGTGATTTTCATTTTTGTTTGTGTTTTGTATAGAACTCAAAAGAAGATGGCTATTTTTATTCAAGAGTATCAGCTTGTACCCAGCCTTACTCACACAGCTAAGCTTCTTTCTTTTGAGAACCAGCAAAAGAACCTGGAAAGCCATTGATAATGGGGTAGGGAAAACATTATATGTAAGTTGTGTAAAACGGTATCCATTTAATTATTTGTCTTTAGTAATGTAAAGATTAGATTATAAATGTATTTAGTCCCCACAGCTTTTCCAAACAGATTTTAACCATGTTCTGGTTTTTTTTGTTTATTTGAAAAAAGCAACTCTAAGATCTGAATTTGGGTTAAAATATTTAGCAGTCAGAACATGACTATACTTTTTGCAGATGGGCAACTCTAGCATATGCATGGGCATTGGGTCTTTTGCAGGCATTTAAAATGCTGAGCCTTTTCAGTGCCTTCCTGGGAATTGGCTTCATAATTCTAAGTACTGTGACAAAGTTCCTCCTCTACCTTGGTGGGTCCTGTGCTTATTGGCGGATTTGCTCACCTCAAAGATTCACCCTGTGGGTCGGGAAACAGCCCAGACACTTTCTCCTCTGGTAGAAGCCACAGTTCAGGTCAATTCCTCCTGTGTTTGATCAGGAGTTGGGAGGTTTGGGGAGAACCCGGGCTCACCCTCTACTCCGGGTTTCAGCCCAGGGCCCTGTGGATTGCAGCTGTCTAGGGTGCCTTCTGGTACAGTTGCACGACAGCTACAACTCCCTGGGCTACTTCCCCATGGCCTTCTCCTAACCCCTTCTTTGTCCTCACCATCAGACCTTTCTCCGGTGTCTGATAACGCTTGTACTTCTCAGTCCTCCAGCAGTATGCCTACTCACTCTCAGCTTCTTGCACAACTCTTGCTCCCAGTTCCTGGCATGCACGCACGCACACACTTCCTCTCCTCTGGCTCCCTTGCTCCTTTTGGCCTGACTGGAGTGAGCCCTTTTATAGCATCAGAGGGACCTTAATTAGAGTCAGGTGCTTAACAGCCTCACCTGACTCTTAGCAGGTTAATTGGAGTCAGGTGTTCTCATTAGCCTGGAGCAGCCCCTGCTCTGGTCACTCAGGGAACAGAAAACTGCTTCTCCAGTGGCCAGTATATCTCCCTTTTACTACTCTGCTGTTCCCAACTGGCCTGGGTCTATCACAGTACCATTTTAAATAGATTTAATTTTCTAAACTCTTGATCTGCTTTTAGCTGGATTTTATTTATGAGTCAGTCTTGTATAGAACAGCACAGGGCCTGCCCATAAATCTGTCTGTGTCACTGTGCATAAATGTCAGTAGTATCATTCTTTAGAAAATCCTTAGATGGTTCATAACAGCAATTAATCATGCCTAAAGTGGTCATTTAAATAGAAAGAATAGCATTATTGTCTGCTGCTAATGGAGAAAATGCACTCCATATTAAGGAAAAAACTTATCCCTCTGCAAAAAGTGTCCTTCAACTTCTATCTAAAAAATCATAAGTGGTTTAGACTGAATGAAACCTTATGAGAAAGAGAGGAACTCAGCACCACTTGTCTGAATAACTCCCATCTGTCCTCAAACAACAACATATTTCAGCCCTAACATTGGCATTCATAAGCGGCTACCCTTCACTCTTGGCAGATGCCGTATCATTTTGGAATCGCCCAAAATGGGGGTCATTCACAGTGCAATAATAACCCACCATATATTTTGGGTCTTTTAAAATGTCTTTTAAGATATACTTTTCTTCTGCCAGTTATACCAATTGATGCTTTCCTTAGTAGCATGTAATGAAATAGAAATGTGACTGCAATCTATTCTGTTCAGTTTCTTGTAGCCCACCCATCATTCTGGTATCTGAGAACCTATGTCAATGCAAAGACACTGACAGCATGTATAGTTCTTGTGATGTAGGTGGAGAGCTGAAACATCAGAGGGATGAATTTAGAAAGATGGCACTGTCCATTTTCTTTTCTTTTGGGAGACAGAGGGTGGTAACTGTAGAACAAGACGATCTAGCCTTGAGACCATTTTTATATTAAAAACTGGTTTACAACTCACCCTATATAGTAGGGTGAGTTGTAAACCAGTTTTGGCTGTTTATGGAGAATAAAAGACAAAAGGACTTGCAGCTAGAAAGAACAGGAGGAAGGCCAGAGAATCACACCATCACCAGGAAAAGGCAGGTCTATGTGATTGGGGACTCCCTACTAAGAAAAACAGACAGGTCTGTCACCAGAGCTGATCTGGAGAACAGAAAGGTGTGCTGTCTGCCAGAAGCTAAGATAGGGGATGTGGACTGAGGCTGAAGAGAATCCTAATGGAAGCAGGAAAGAATCCACTGATTGCCCTTCATGTGGGAACAAATGATGCAACTAGACGCTTAAGGAAATGGAGGCCCAGGTGATCTTCAGTGGGCTTCTACCTATCCCTAGAAGAGGCGAATGAGGGCAAGACAAGATTTTGATGATCAACAGAGGGCTCAGGCAGTGGTGCTATAAGGAGGCCTTTGGGATCTTTGACCACTAGGAGGCACTCATTCATGGACAGAAGACATTCTCATGGGATGGACTTCACCTGAGTACTGAGGGAAAAAGACTTCTGGGATGGAGGCTGGCACAACTGATTTAAAAATCTTTAAACTAGAAACTAGTCTTGAAGCCAGATATGTCTTTTGCCCCCACTACTCCCCTTGGAAGGCTGTTCCAGAACTTCCCTCCTCTGATGGTTAGAAACCTTCATCTAATTTCAAGTCTAAACTTCCTGATGGCCAGTTTATATCCATTTGTTCTTGTGTCCACATTGGTACTGAGCTTAAATAATTCCTCTCCTTCCCTGGTATGTATCCCTCTGATATATTTATAGAGAGCAATCATATCTCCCCTCAGCCTTCTTTCGGTTAAACAAGCCAAGCTCTTTCAGTCTCCTTTCATAAGACAGGTTTTCCATTCCTCAGATCATCCTGGTAGCCTTCTCTGAACCTGTTCCAGTTTGAATTCATCCTTCTTAAACATGGGAGACCAGAACTGCACACAGTATTCCAGATGAGGTCTCACCAGTGCCTTGTATAACAGTACTAACACCTCCTTATCTTTACTGGAAATACCTCGCCTGATGCATCCCAAGACCGCATTAGCTTTTTTCACAGCCATACAACATTGGCAGCTCATAGTCATCAAGTGATCAACCAATACTCTGAGGTCCTTCTTCTCCTCTGTTACTTCCAACTGATGCATCCCCAGCTATAACAAAAATTCTTGTTATTAATCCCTAAATGCATGACCTTGCACTTTTCACTATTAAATTTCATCTTATTACTATTACTCCAGATTACAAGGTTATCCAGATCTTCCTGTAGGATATCCCGGTCCTTCTCTGTATTGGCGATACCTCCCAGCTTCATGTCATCCACAAACTTTATTAGCACACACCCACTTTTTGTGCCAAGGTCAGTAATAAAACAATTAAATAAATTTGGTCCCAAAACCAATCCCTGAGGAAAATTCCACTAGTAACCTGCCTCCACCCTGGCAGTTCACCTTTCAGTATGACCCATTGTAGTGTCTCCTTTAACCAGTTTCTTATCCACCTTTCAGTTTTCATATTGATCCCCATCTTTTCCAGTTTAACTAATAATTCCCCATGTGGAACTGTATCAAATGCCTTACTGAAATCGAGGTAAATTAGATCCATTACATTTCCTTTGTCTAAAAAATCTGTTACCTTCTCAAAGAAGGAGTTCAAGTTGGTTTGGCATTATCTACCTTTTTGTAAAACCATGTTGTAATTTGTCCCAATTACCATTGACCTCAATATCCTTAACTACTTTCTCCTTCAAAAATTTTTCTAAGACCTTGCATACGACAGATGTCAAACTAACAGGCCTGTACTTACCCGGATCACTTTTTTTTCCTTTCTTAAAAATAGGAACTATGTTAGCAATTCTCCAGCCATACAGTACAACCCCTGAGTTTACAGATTCATTAAAAATTCTTGCTAATGGGCTTGCAATTTCATGTGCCAGTTCCTTTAATATTCTTGGATGAAGATTATCTGGGCCCTTGGATTTAGTCCCATTAAGCTATTCGAGTTTGGCTTCTACCTCGGATGTGGTAATATCTACCTCCATATCCTCATTCCCATTTGCCATCCTGCCATTATCCCTAAGCTCCTCATTAGTCTCATTAAATACTGAGGCAACGTATTTGTTTAGATATTGGGCCACGCCTAAATTATCCTTAACCTCCACTCCATCCTCAGTGATTAGCAGTCCCACTTCTTTCTTTGTTTTCTTATTTATATGGCTATAGAACCTTTTACTATTGGTTTTAATTCCCTTTGCAAGGTCCAACTCTACATAGCTTTTTGCCTTTCTCACTTTATCCCTACTTGTTCTGACCTCAATAAGGTAGCTTTCCTTGCTGATCCCTCCCATCTTCCACTCCTTGTAGGCTTTCTGCTCATTCTTAATCACTGGGGGACGGATAGCTCAGTGGTTTGAGCATTAGCCTGCTAAACCCAGGGTTCTAAATTCAATCCTTGAGGGAGCCATTTAAGGATCTGGGGGAAAAAATCTGTCTGGGGATTGGTCTCCCTTTGAGTAGGGGGTTGGACTAGATTACCTCCTGAAGTCCCTTCTAACCCTGACATTCTATGATTCTCTGAGATGCTTTCTTATCCAGCTTGGTCTACAACTCCTGCCTATGAATTTTTTCCCCTTTCTTGGGATGCAGGCTTCTGATAGTTTCTGCAACTTTGACTTGAAGTAATTCCAGACCTCCTCCACCTTTAGATCCACAAGTTCTTCAGTCCAATGCACTTCCCTAACTAATTTGCTTAATTTTCTAAAGTTAGCCCTTTTGAAATAAAAAACGCTCGTCACAGATCTATTTTTGTTTATCCTTCCATTTAGTTTGAACTGAATTAGCTCATGATCACTTGAATCAAGGTTGTCCCCTACAACCATTTCTTCTATGAGGTCTTCACTACTCACCAAAACCAAATCTAAAATGGCATCCCCTCTTGTTGGTTCAGCAACTACTTCTTGGAGATCAGAAAGTGTAGGGATAAAGTGAGAACTGCCAAAAGCCAAGAAGAGCTGGACTGCAAAGTAAATTAAAATCAATCTTAAAAGGTTCTATAGCCATATAAATAAGAAAACAAGGAAACAAGAAGTTGGACAACTAACCACTGAGGATGGTGTAGACATTAAAGATTATTTAGGCATGGCCCAACATCTAAATAAATACTTTGCCTCCGTTTGGCTACTGAAGAGCTTAGAGGTAGTGCCACTGTATGACAATGACAATATGGAAGTAGAAATTACAACATCTCAGGTGGAAGTCAAACTCAAACAGCTTAATGGGACTAAATTGGGGGGTCCAGATAATCTCCATCCAAGCATACAAAAGGCACAAGTCGTGTTCTCATCCATCCTCGCTGTTGAAGGAAAAGGCCCAGGTAAGGACCATTGCATTGTGGAAGTAAATGCATGGTTGTGCGGGTGGTGTCGGAGAGAGGGCTTTAGATTCTTCAACCATGGGATGTTATTCCAGGAGGGAGGATTGCTAAGAAGAGATGGGATCTACCTAACAAATAGAGGGAAAAGCATCTTCTCAGGCAGGCTTTCTAACCTAGTGAGGAGGGCTTTAAACTAGGTTCGCTGGGGGATGGAGACCTAAGCCCTGAGGGAAGTGGGATACTGGGAGGAAACACAAGGAGGAGGATTCAACATGGGAGGCCTCCTGATTCAAACTGAGAAAGT
The DNA here is from genome assembly GCF_016161935.1 of Mauremys reevesii. Lineage (NCBI taxonomy): Eukaryota > Metazoa > Chordata > Testudines > Geoemydidae > Mauremys > Mauremys reevesii. The sequence goes on along the minus strand of NC_052627.1, from coordinate 73,190,093 downwards.
AGGGCAATCGGCTAGTTATCTTAGGTGCCTGTACATGAATGCAAAAAGCCTGGGAAACAAGCAGGAAGAATTTGAAGTCCTGGCACAGTCAAGAAACTATGATGTGATTGGAATAACAAAGACTTGGTGGGGTAACGCACATGACTGGAGCACTGTCATGGATGGGTATAAACTGTTCAGCAAGGCCAGGCAGAGAAGAAAAGATGGAGGAGTTGCACTGTATGTAAGAGAGTAGTATGATTGCTCAGAGCTCCAGTATGAAACTGGAGAAAAGCTTGTTGAGAGTCTTTGGGTTAAGTTTAGAGGTGAGAGCAACAAGGGTGATGTCGTGGTGGGCGTCTGCTATAGACTACCAGACCAGGAGGATGAGGTAGATGACGCTTTCTTCGGACAACTAACAGAAATTTTCAGATCACAGGCCCTGGTTCTCATGGGGAACTTCAATCACCCTGACATCTGAGATGGATAGAGAATATTCCTTCTTTCACCCTGTAGATCATAATCCAGTCCACTTGGAGCTACAATTTCCCACAAATGTGCTTCTGTAAGCATGCATTTCCACGATATTTTCAGACATATGTATTTGCAAATAATCCCTGCTCATTTTACAACAAGTATATTCCTCACAGACAATACAAAGAGCAACTAGGAATAAGTATGACAACGTTTAATTACTAATAGAATAAAGCAAGGCAAAACAATTTAAAATTACTTGTGACATTGAGCCAAATTCATTCCTATACAAACTCTATTGACATCAATGGAGTTGGAACAGGGATGAATTTGGTCCATTGTTTTCTTTATGCCTTGCTAGAGACAGTTTTTCTAAACCACGTAAAAAGAATGTCTACAGGTATGTTTCACCTTAGGCTATAACAGTAGCTCTCAGAATAGTACATAATGGATTATGTTTGAGTCAGCTAGCCTAATCATTTCTTTTACCAGCATGTTTATTATTTGCAAGTCTGGAAATCTTTTCATAAATCCCTGTAAGGAAATCTGTCTATCTGTTTAGTTAACAACTTTCTGTAGTGCCCATCACTGTAGCATGTAAGCACTTACCGGATACCTTTGCATGGGCAAATCTGCACTTCTCACTTCCTTGGAAGAGGAGGCTCAGTTTGAGAAGTAAGGCTATGATTTACAAAGGAGCCTAAGGAAGTTGTCTTCCGTTGAAATCAGTGGGAGTAAAACACCTAAGTGCTTTTGAAGATCCCACTAGATGCCTATATTCATTGTTAGACACCTAAATACATTTAACAGACTGGCCCTAATGTTGCAAATCCCAGTTTAAAAAAAATTATACCTTTTTACTTTTGTCTGTTGGTCATAATATTAATGTTCCTTAAATATACTTTTATCAGTTTAATGTATATTTTTAGAAGGACCTACCACAAGAAAGTCTGACACAATAACATCTCTAAAAAGAGCCTTTATGTCAGTCTGTGGCATGGAGCTATTGTGATATTCATGCTGGCTTAAAGTTATTAAAAAATGTAAAGATTTTGTAGCTACTTGGAAATCCTTCAGTTGACAGCCAAGATTTTCAAAAATGTTTGCATAAACTTCAGTTCCTAAGTTCTTATTTAGGCTACTAATTAAGTGGCCTGACTTTCAAAAGTGCTGAGCCCCTGACAGCTCACAGTAGTCAATAGGAACTGTCCAGTGTCCAGAACTTTTGAAAATAAGGCTATTTGTTTAAATGCCTAACTATAGCCATAAGATCCCACTCCAGGAACCCATTTTTGAAAATCACAGTCAATTCCTTTAAAGCTCAAACTATATTTAATTTTAGGTATTTCATTTTGACTTTTAAATCCTCATTTTTTGAGGAACATTAAGATACATGCTGATCAAGACTGCATTATAGGGCATGCATGCATTTTCATTTCACAATGCTTCTTCTAAAATGTTACAATATCTATTATTATAAAAGTACAATAATATCTAAACCAGTGAAGTTATAATTATCCTTTTTGAAATAATATATGCCTGAACAATATTTTCAGCTTATGAAAAGTCACACTATTCCTGCAATATGAAATTTTATTCCACAACAACATTTTTAGTTAGTGATATGACTAGAGCTGGTCAAAAAAAGGAAGTGGATTGGGGAGAAATCATGAAAATTTCTATTATGCCCTTCTACAGGTTCTGAAAAGAAACCGTTTTACAGCCCTCCAAATTTTATTTGAAATTTTTTGTTCAAAGTCTTCATTTTTACGTTTCCCCCACACACACTTTTCCCCTTTTTACCTCTTTTTTTTCTTTAGTCCCCCTTTTTCTACTTTGCCAGTGAGAAAGGGGGAGCAGGAAACTAACAACTGAAGACACACTCAATTTTTCATTTTCTGGTTTCATCCCAGAAATGGAAAATTAAAAAAAATATTTTTTTTTGCTTAGAAAAAAGGACCATATTTGAAATAAAAAAAATAACACTTCAACCAGACTAAATACAGCCGTATGAAACAGTGTGAATCATATGTTCCATCCACCTGCACAACATGGAAAGAAGAACAGCCCTTGTGCCACAGAAGAGATACTGGGATCAGGGAGTTGTGCAGAGCAGATTGGTTGCTACACATCACGTTTCCTTCTACTGTGTAACCATCTCTCTTCCTATCTGTGGTCGCTATATGGGAGACCTGCTCAGCAAAGGAGGGTTGTATCTGGTAAACTCCCTTCAATAGCTGTATGACACCTGTGAAAACCACCATACCATTGAGCCAAAGGATGACTGGAGGACCCTGTTTATCATTGGAGATTCTTGAGAACTTTCCTGTGTATTTCCAGAAGACTAAGGGCTAGACTCACAAAAAGGACTTAAGCAACTAACTGCCATTTTTGGCACTTAAATTCCATAATCAGCACCCTAGGATTCACAAAACCCCAGATCAGCTGCTGCTGACCCCGATAGGCTCCTAAACTTGCTCAGGGCCTACATTTTCACTGTAAAAGGTCCCTCGGTGTCTATGTTTCTGTGTTTGCTCATGTGCACTGCAGCCTCACTTCAAGTGTCTGGATACCTAAGCGATGCACAGACAGGGAGAAGATAGACATTCCTCCACCTAACTCACTGGCAGCATCCAATCCAGCAAGCAGGCGCTGAGTGTCAGCATCCTCACACCGAAGTTCCCTGGTGAATCTATCCCTTTTGAAAATTGTTATATTTAGCACTATTGTGTTATTAGTGAATTCCATGTTTTATAAAATACTCCTGGCTAAAGATTTTTATTGAATAAAGCAGGTAATTTGTTTTATTTAATACTTTAGATGCACACATTAATATTCAATATAATACTTTGATGCTTCCCTATACTACAAAGACAATGAGAGAAGAATTTGACTAGAAATGCTTCTGGATATTTTCATCTTAAATTTTGTAATGAAGCAATCAATCCTGTATTGTCATAGCTTGTTGAACTATCTAATGTGTGGTTTATGGCCATGTAAAAATAACACCCTCTCATGCAATAGTTATGATCTCTGTATATAGTCTGAGTCATATCTGATTACTTAAAAATAAGCTTTCACAACTTTTTACACCTATCAGTTCAGAGCCCAACCAGGTACGGTGAGGGATCCATGTTCTTTTCTCACTTATGCATCACCATCAGAATCTACCTTGTTAAGGGTGCAAGTGAGTTTCCATTTTGAGCCTGATTTTGGTTCCATTTCTAAAAGCCTTACACAAAGGAATGTTGGCATTAAGAGTATGTATATACTGAAATTAAAAATCCATCACAGCCCCATGCTCATTGTGCTTGGCCTAAGGGGCTGTTTAATTGCAGCGTAGACATCCTGCAAGGTCGGAGGGTCCCAGAGCACAGGCTGCAGCCTGAGCCCAAATGTTTATACCATAATTAAACAGCCCCTTAGCCCAAGCCCCACAAACCCAAGCCAGCTGGCACAGGCTAACTGCAGGTGTCTAATTGCAGTGTAGACATACTCTAAGTCAAGGGTCAAACTCAAATTTTTCTACAGGTCTAAAGTGGCTTATCAAAGGGATCCCTGAATTATGACTACATAGAAACAGAGGTGTTCACCACAGTGCCAAAAGTTGATGGAGGCATAAACTTTCATTAAAAACTGTAAATCTGTAGCCCTTTTCCAAACAGGGAGACTTCTTAGTATCAACTCATAGCTAGAGAGACTTCTCAGTGGAGAAGGAGATTTTCCCACCAAAACTGAAGTTAAGCACATAAACCATTATTATATTGAAAACGTCTAAAAAGTGATCACCAGTAATGCAATTTTTGTCTAGAATTTTTTTGCCAGATACTAGCTTGAGAATTAAGAGTATAGTGGGGACACAATCACAGTTATATTTATTAAGTTCATCTATTCTATGGGGATGGGTGAAGAGAAGGATTTCTGTGGTCCTAATCCCTGAAGTCACTTGGTAGGCTCTTAACCCCTCTGTCTTGTGGAACTCACTTGTTGTGGGTGTAGCTGGACTGGGAAGAACATAGAGTTTGGCATGGTAGCAGCGAGTGTTCTTGGGAGATGCCACCATAGCTGGGGCAAAGAGGGGTTGCAGTGGGGAAGAGGAAGCGAAATGGGGAGCACTGAAGAAGGGAAATATGGAGGTCAGGGGCAAAATGGCGCATTCAACCCCTCCTGCAGACCTTAAGAGGCTCACTGGTCACCCAACATGTATATTCCACTGCAAGCCTTTGGATGCTTGTTGCCTTTACCCCATGCAAGCCTCACTATGCCAGGGTTTCTCAAACAGGGATCGCCGCTTGTGTAGGGAAAGCCCCTGGCGGGCCCCCTGTTTGAGAAACCCTGCACTAGACTCCGTAGGACCCCCACTGTCCACAAAACCAACAGTCTCATTGGAGTTCCTTATAATCACCCCACTCACTGGAAGCTTTTCTACACTTAGCAGATCCTGACTAGGAGACTGATGTTCCTGTTTAGACTTGTTAAGTGACCAATGACCCAGTTTTAGCCTACTGTGGATAATAAATACATTTTCTATGGTCTGCAGGAGGAAAGAAGTGGTGTATTTTAGTTGGGCCCTGACGATTATCTTAAGGTTCACTGGTGGATGAACCAGTTGGACCCTCCAACCCTGAAAGCTTGCAAGGCATGGGGGCTATGTCAGAACTAACGAGTCTCCTAATGACCATGGGAGTTGGAGGTGCCGCCAATGGCCACAATTATTCTTTGAGAGACTTAAGTTACCCTGATGGAGCCCTGCTTCTGTGCATCTCCAGACAACTGGGGAAGTAGGTTTCCTTACTTGAATCTCAGGAGATCCACCAGAAGGGAGCAAAGAGAAGGCTCAAGATGTGCTGCACACCCCCATGATCCCTCTGAAATTTTTATAACTTGCCTCGGGACAGGAATTTCATTCCCTGTGCTTCTTGAGGCCCCCTCACTGTGATTCTTAGGGGATATGCACCCTTCCTGCAGCCCTCAAGATGGCAGCTCCATAAAAAGCTTCTTGCAGGATAGAAGCCTAATAGCCCAGTCTTGTGAAATACTGGAGAAGCTCAGTGACTTTCAGGATCAAGGACTAAGATTCCAAAGGCCAGCTAGTTATCCACATGTAATTAGACATTGAGGTAGTTTGTCTCCCACATACAAATGTTCTAAGCCCAGATCATGAAATTATAACTGTTATGAGACCAGAGCAAAGCTTAGAGTAGTGAGAAAAGCATCAGCCTTAGTATGAATGTAACTAATGCTCTCCTAGGTATGTTTTTAATAGTTCACTCACAAAGAAGATGGGGGCTAGAAGAAAATTTAAGGTAATTTGGATTAGCTGTGAATGTCCATACTTTCTAATGATTTGGTTTCTTTAAGCTTAAACTAATTTTTTTAGCTTTTTAATGGCTGTTACTACTACTCAGTATAGCTTTCTTGTAAGGAACTTTAGATTTTTGTTGTTGATACAGTATGAACTCTTAACCTAGGTGTCACCTTAACAAAGGTTTTGACCGGGAATTTTTAACTAAGTTCCAGTTGCAAAAAAATGTTACTTGTGGTAATGTGGAAGCCAGAAACAAATGTATGTTGACTTTCAGATCCCAGGCTGAGTTTTCAGGGTTGGTAGTTAGGAAAGCTATCGTTTTACTCATAAACTAAGCAAATATGATATGAGAACCATACAGAAACAAAAAACATGGAGCCCTCAGGTGCCATTTTCATAGTAACTTTTCAGTATAAACACAATTTAAAGGGGTTACTATGAGGAGTTAAGAGGATCAAATGTATATACACCAGCCTCACTTTTTACTCTTGCTATTGTTTATGTTAAAAACAAGGTTTGCAAAATAGCAAACAATAATACTGTAATATTGACAATGTTTCCCAAGAGTGCAGTTACTTACCTTAGTGGACATGCTATAGTGAAATGGCATGAAAAAAAATGGTTTTTGTTTTACCTTTCCTATTGAAATTATTATGATTTGAGACCACTTTGGCAACTGGATTTATGTCTCAGCTGTTCATTTTTCTGGGAGAGAGTTTAATTGAGCTGTAAAACATTCAGCATAAAGCACAACAGGAAATTACTTTAGCCATGCCAATTGCAAAGGGAAATTGAAAAGTGTTACTTCAATTAGCAGGATGACTCTCATTGAGTTCAAAGTTGCAATTCTATTAGTGCAATTTGTTTACATAACTATTATATTCTTACTATATGAGGTTTAATTAGCATGTACAAATATTTTTCTAACCCTCCTGGGAAAGGCATTTATGAAGAGCTTATTACCCAATGAAGAGGATAGGATATGGAGGACAGGTCCATCAGTGGCTATTATCCAAGATGGTCAGGGATGCAACCACATTCTCTGGGTGTTCCTAAAGCTGACTGCCAGGTACTGGGACTGGACAACAGAGGGTAAAATGTTCATTCCCTTTGAAGTATCTGTTATTGAGAGAAGACAGGATACTGGGCTAGATGGACCATTGGTCTGACCCAATGCGATGGGGTGTTTTCATCCCACACTAATCCTGAAAGGGTTAATGTAGGCTAAGAAGGGGGCCAATTAATCTGATAGGCCATATCTGAGGGGAATCAGGTGGTTTAGGGTATCCCCTGACTGAATGAGGGAGCCCAGCTGAGGGGGAACGATCTGGGCTGGATTTATAGAGGTAGGAAGCTCATAGCAGAGGGGGCTGTAGGAAAGCAGTGTTTGGGGCTACAGAGATAAATAGCCCACAGTTACTCCCTAGGGAGTTCTGAGGATGGCAAACCCAACGAGTGGGAGAGCCAGAAGACAAGGGCTCATGGATAGGCGGTAAGGTCCAGGAGGAAACAATCTTTGGCTGATGATTAGAAGGATCCTGAGTTGGAACCCAGAGTAGAGGATGGGCCAAAGTTCCCTTGCCACTTGCTGAGGAAATGGCACTATGGAGCAGTGAATGTTAATACTGCCAGAGATTGCTAGTAAAGAAAGACTTTGATACGCCAGAACTGGAAAACACATATAGTGACCTGGCTAGAGGGCTAAGTCATGAAGAAAGAGCATCTGGAGTCACGGAGAGGAGAGTGGCAGCAGGGATGGTAGTGAGTGGCAGATGGCATCCCCAGATCTGGAAGGACCTAATCCCTAGAGCAGCTAGGAGGAGGTGCCCCTAGTGGTGAGTAGACCCCATGACACCCATTATTGCCATTCTTATGTTCTTGAGAGGATTTAGCCCCTTTGGAGAAAAATCTGCTCTTAGAAAATTGTTGATATTATGATTAGAATGTGCAGAAGAGTTAGGATAAAATAAGAGAGAAACCTGACCATGGGTGGTTTGAACTAGTTTGGAAAAGATTTTTTGTGGTTGTTTTGTTTGCTTTTCTGTTGTTGTTTTTTAAATGTTCTCTGCACTGCACGGTTTCAGCCAGTGCCAGAGGCAAAAGAACTACAATTCTTGGCATTTCTGACCTGGCTAGAATCATGGCATAGCATACAATGAAATGTGAACAATAAACCTATTCTTTTGATTTCCAGTTCTGATTACTAGAACAAGGTAAATTGAATAAACATTCAAAAAGTAACGAACGGGTCACGTCAAAAATTATGAGCACTCTACAAATCACCAAACTTGATACCCATCTGTGACTCTGTGCTTGCACACTGTATGCTGTATATAGTGGGGCCAAAGACTGCAAAAAAAATACAGATTCAAGCAGCACTGCAGAACCATTACTCACTGTTGGGAAATATAAACATTATCTGAAATCTCAAGGGCAAAAGTCAGCATTCAGCATGTGTTGCTTATATAACCTGCTCTTCTATGGCAGCCACTCATAGCTGACGCTTGCACAATTCCTTATGAAATCCATTTGCGAGGTTGGACTTTTATTGTAACTTTCCCTAAAACCCGTAGAACAAGATGACAAATGAGTCTGGAAAGATCTCTGGTAACTGCTTAAAAGGAACACTTCATAAGCAATGGATCAGTGGAGCAGAAAGACAATGCTGACCTGCTGAAGAGGTGGTTTGGTTCCTGCTTAGAAGGGCTACGGCTGTCTGAGACAACCCCTCCTCCCCCTCCCCCGCTTCACATGAGCAATCGATAGCATAAGGACAGGATACTCAGTGAAATCATTGACCAAGAGTAAGATGCGTGATGCAAGCCATGGTCAGCGGGGAAAACCCAAACATCAGTGCTCAAAGTGAATTAGACTGTGTAGTTTGCTCTTTATACCAGGTGACTTGGCTTTATGTATGTAGTGAAGTCATGAAATGTAAGAATGTGAGTCTCTTGAATGAATGAATGAATGAATTCTCCTATGATTAACTGTATGTATCTCACGGCTTCTACAGGCTCTAGCCGTGCAATAAAAGTAAATGAGGGGTGGAGGGAAATATTTATATTTTCAAAATGATTTGACTCAGTTGTGGAATTGGTTATGTTCCAAAGGTCTCTGATCACTTTGCTATTTCTCCAATTTAAGTTTAATTTCATGCCAGAACCAGAAGCAGCAACAGAATCAAGTGAGTGGGTAGATGGGAGGGGAGAACTGCTAGCTGCCTGCTTGTAGGTACACAAAGCCAAGGGTAATAGTTTTAGTCTCTGCTGAGGGCAACAAAACGGATTAATCTGTCTTTGCCTGTACTATGGAAATAGGACTGCTTGGCTACTAAGACTATGAGTTAACATAGAACTGCTTTTGTTTGTTGTACTAAAAAATTGCTGTTACTGGGCACAGTAGCTTAGAAAATCCTGCCTGCCATATCCCAATGTAGTTGTGACAATATAAATCTAGTGAATCATAGCAGCTGCTGTAACAGCAGTCCAGTAACTATGGCAACCTTAAATCTGGTTGTACAGCAGCATATAAACTGCATGCCATATTACACTTCAGATTCTTTCTTTCCATCTCCCCCTCCCAAAGCACATCTGGCTGGCAGCTTCTTTTTGAGTGGATATTTCCTACATTTCTTGTTCAATTGCTGTGTTTGTCAGTGGTTGCTCTATCACTGGAGGACTTGGGTATAGTAGAGAGAGAGACCCTGGAGCACAAGGACTGATGTGAGCCCTGAAGGCCGTGTATTAGAGTAGATGCTTGCAAGTTCACTGTCCAACATATGACTTTGGCAAAGGTACTGCTAGTGTTGCTAAAACACAGGCACTCATAAGATGCAACTACTACTGGGTATGTGTGTACACATTCCAGATGATTAGCCCAGGTACATCCTGACATAACACCAGATAAGAGGGTTTGAAAGGAGTGATAAATAGGGATGTTTTGCCTAAGAGAGCTGGAGCAAGGTACAAGGGAGGTAACAAGCAGATGTCATGACTGAAACACATTAGGTGGTATGTAAGTTGTTTATCTCAATCTATAAATGTTGAAGTACCTTGTCTTAACCCTTTGTCCAGCCTCGGGGGCAGTGGAGAGTCCCATCGCTGACTGACTGGTCTATTGTAATGGGTGTACATGTGTTAGTGTGCAGAGCTGGGACAGCACACAGAGAGCACATACATGCACACCAACTGACAGCACTGGGGTACGGTCTCATTCAGAAAAATGAAATCAAAGTTAGAAAAAATGTGCTTTCATGTTGTAGGCATGCATGGCCATCCCTCCTGATCTATCTCTGAGGGAGGCTACACCTCCTCACTGTCAGCCACTTAGAATGGCAATCAATCTTCCATATGAAATATACAGGCAGGACATTCAGATACCATGTGTTTGAGTGCAATATAAAATCCTAGACAGAGTAGCTGCTCTAATGCACCAGGCTTGTAGTGCACATTCCTGTAGGAGGACCTATAGCAGCAGAATTTTTGAGAAGTCCCTGCACTTTAGGAAAGAGATCAGAAAGCACAAGATATTAGGGTGGCTGGAGCGAGGCTTTTTAAAAGAGGCCCTAATATATGCATGTAGCTAAAGTAAAAAGGGGGAGAGTGGCCTACCACATATGAGCAAGAGTTGTCACTTCCCCTACTTATGTTTGAAATCAGCTAATGGAGAATTTAAAAAGATTTTAAATTACTTACATGCCACCTAATTTATTTTAAGTGAAGTCCTTACTTTAGGCTGGATTCTGCCATGCCTACTCATGGTGCCTATTGCCTTACTCCATGAGTACCCCATTTAAATCAATGGGATTACTGGTGAAGTAAGGCATTACTCATCATGAGTAAGGATGGCAGGATCTGGCCAATAGCATAGTTCCCAATATGTTTCATAGCCATTGACTAATTCAAAACCCACCAACAGGTCTCCATGTGGGAAAATTACAGAATTAGACACAGTGTACAATATTTGGAACTGTATTATTTAATAGATGCATTTTGTTTCCTAAAGATACAGAAATTGGTGAAAGGATACTTGGTAGACATTCCAATACACTTCTTTGGGAGGGAACAACATGCATAATGGAAAGAAAGTGACAGGACTAGCCATTTTCATATCAAAAAAACTTGTTCTATATTTCAAAATGATAGTTTGCTTAAGACATTTGTTCCTTCAACTAATTTTAACTTCAAAGGTCAATTAATTTTACTCTAGCTCCAACAGATATTGTAACCACTTACCAAGATTTATTTTCATGAGAAATAATGGTAGTAGATACTGCTTGAATACGTTGGATAAAATTCACCCTCACTTCCACCAAAAAAAGCTGACTAGAGCACCTTTGTGCAGGCACCTAAGCATCTGGGTAGAACTCAGCCATGCCACAGGACTGTATCATTATGGCCTCCTGCCTCCAAAGAGGTCCCCACCCACAGCAATGATCTCTCCACACCACCCTTAAGTGGGATAGACTGCTTTGTAAGTGCCCACTGAGGTGAAGTTACGATTATATGCAGGGCCCCACTACACAATTCTTATTCAGGCAATATTCCCGTTCACTTTAATAGGAGCTTGAAAGGTGTCCACAAAGTACATTAATAATATACATATATTAATATGTATGTGTGACCTGTCACATGCACTTACTACAGTTAAATACTCTGGGAGGTCTGTGCAGTAATCTAATACAATTGGGTTAAACCAAATATCCACTTAAGAGGTTTGTGAAATGTCACTTTATGCTGAACCAACTACTGAAGACCGTAAACAAATGGTGCAGGTACTTTGTTCTGAAAATATGCTTTTAGGACCATATTCTGGGAAGACGCTGCATGGGGGCAGAAAGATTAGGACAAAAGGAACTTTTCTCCCACCCAACAGCTCTCTTGAAGAAGCTGTGTAGAATGACAGTGCATTCCTCAATATCTGCTCCATCTCCACCCCTCCCAAGGGTGTTACCTGTCTGAAAAGGGTTGTGCTGAGAACAGGGCCTTGATCCTGTACTTCCTAAACATCAGGTATCTGGAAGCCCCCAAAAGGATTTTTGAGTGACACCACCTGAATTCCTTCCAGGAAGTTGGGAGGGAATTCAGCCACAGTGTGGCCTCTCCACTTTACAGTGCAGAATCTTGCCTTTAATCTTGAGTTAATAAAACAGTTACCATATGTTCATAGACTAGAGCCTGATCCAGCTCCAACTGAAGTCAATAGCAAAGTTCTCAATGGAAACATGTTTTTAATAACTCCATATCCAAGCCTATTTGTTCAAGTTAAACAAGTATGAAATATACAGAAAAGTATTGCATCATACTAGTTAATTCTCAAGCCTTGCTAACTTAGTCTCGGTATTTTCTCCTGATGAAATGGAATTTCTTTAGGTATTAATGTATTAGTAGTTAAAAACTATAGCTATTATAATATTATGTCAAACATATTTAGAAGCCTTAATAAAAATAATTAAAACCGCTAAAATTCTATACACTAAAAGTTACATAATTAAACTATTTAAAATATATTTGCTTCTAATTTCAAATTCTTTTAAAAGGCTATTACTAACAATAAGTGTAAAAACCAATAATCCACTAACAGGGTTTGGTTATCTTCCCCATGCAAATTCATTGTGTCCTTCCGGGAAGGCTTAAGTAGCAGTCCCTCAGGTCAATAAGAGTGGAGTGGTTGAATTAATTAAGTAATAAAGGATAAAGTTTTTATGAACTAATTGTACCTCAGAGGACTCTAGGACTAAACGAAAACATGAGTGTCCCCAATTCCTGAGTGATTATCTTATATCATTTCATTACATCTCTAGATTTGCTTAGTGGCAATCAAATACTTTCCCCAGTCAATATATTTATCTTCACATGAAGCAAATGAAATGGCAATTAAACTAAACGTATTAGATTATCTTGTATTCTGTCTGCTCACTCACAGCCAGATGTAAGAGTGAACAACCAAGTGACAGTGTGCAAATGCTGCACACAACCACAGTGATGCCGTGCCTCCCTCCTCCCCAAAAAGGAACCATCTGTGGCTAACCCAGAAGGAGATGTATTACTTGTGTCTCAATTGAAAACTGCCTCTTGTATGTCCTCCAATTTGATTGGCTAGAAGAGTGCCAAACCTCAGTGTTCTACTTAAATCGTAATAGAATTCCTTTAAAAAAAATCTCATCCATGGAGTCTTCAATTTGCTTCAAGCCAAAGCATGAGATGCTAATGTTTTAAAACAGAGGAACAACCATCAATATGCTCCTCTTCTTCAGAGATCCTTTAGCCTCTCTTGGCCAGAGAGGACTCCCTAAGATCCTAGGACTGATCACAGGTTGAGGCACATGTGGCATTTAGTATCTCAGCTGTTCTTAATTCCATATACTATAAGCAGAGCTGTTATTGACACCTCCCATTATAAGTTTCCCACACACTTCCCATTATAGGATCCAATTTTCACTAGCACCCCATTCCCTCTCTCTGCCCCATCTTTAGAGCACTGGAAATTTGTCCTTCCTCCACTAGAACACAGTCCTTTGCTGACCCTCCTCCTGATGTGCAATCTGTCCTCCCTCTATGGTACATGATCTGTCCTCCTCCTGCGGCACATGATCCTACACAGTCATTCCTTGTCCTCCTGTCCAGGGGCGGCTCTAGACATTTCGCCGCCCCAAGCAGTGCGGCATGCCACGGGAGGCGCTCTGCCAGTCGCCAGTCCCGCGGCTCCGGTGGACGTCCCGCAGGCGTGCCTGCGGAGGGTCTGCTGGTCCCGCGGCTCCACCGGATCCTCCACAGGCACGCCTGCGGGAGGTCCACCAGAGCCACCTGCTGCCCTCCCGGTGACCGGCAGAGCGCCCCCCGCGGCATGCCACCCCAAGCACGCACTTGGCGTGCTGGGGTCTGGAGCCGCCCCTGCTCCTGTCCTGATGTATGATCCCTCATGTTCCCTCCTCCTTCTCCAGTGTACAATCTCTTGCAGTCCTGCTCAGTACATCCTCCTCAGGCACATGATTCCTCATGGTCCTATCTCTTCTGGCACATGATCCCTTGCAGACCCTCCTCCTTTCATGTGTGAATCCCTCTCCTTCTGGTGCATGATCCCACACAGTCCATCCTCTGCATCCTCCACAAGCATGTGATCCATCATGATCCCTACTCCTCTTGATCTGGCATGCGATCTGTTGGTGTCTTGTCTTCCTCCTCCTTTCTCATGCTATTCATCCAAGTTCCTCTTCCTCCAGCTCTGGTGCATGATCCCTCAGTGTCCCTCATCTTCATGCTCTGGCACCCAATCCCTCAGGGTCCCCCTATATCCTCCAGTTCACAATTTCTCATGGTTCCTTCTGCATGCAATCCCTTGTGGTTCCTCTTTCCCCTACATGATTCTCTGTGGCAATTACCTTTTTTCTTCTCCCATGATGCTTCTTTCTCTGCTGTTCATCTGGGTCCCTTTCCTTTTTCCATAACTTTGTTTGATGACCCCGATCCAGTTCTTGAATGAAATTTCAACAGCTTTATATGCTTATGCTGCTCTTGGAGATGAGAATGTTATAGGACTGCCAAGCAGCAACTGGACGTAAGCTACTGACGTCATAGCCTTATTGTGTCATCTCCTGTGATGAAGTATGTCAGAGATACAGGAGGGTCCCAAATAATCTTGATAACAGTTTTCCTCCACAGTACCCTGCCTCAGTCAGTGCACAGGATGGAGGGTGGTCAGTAAATGAGGCATCTGTTCAATATTACTTTTTATCCTCATGTTTCACATAGCACAGATAGAAACTGAGTAGACTTGAAAGTGTGGCTCCCAGGCCTTATTTATTGCACACCATACAAGACCTGCATGTAATGCAGAATTTGGGGAGCATTCTACAGCTCAGACATTCTTTTCATTCTCTCCTTCCTCTTTCAGCTGAAGGGAGAACATTTCCATCCCACCACAGGAACTTAGACAATGGCAGCCAGAGGCATCAAGGTTAGTTTGAACTCCCAGCTAGTTATCTTTCTGATGTAGCTGGTGTATCTCCTACAGAACTCTGTACCTTCTCCAGAGGGACTTCAGTACTGAGAGAGACTTTGTTCCCTCCTGTGTCAACAGATCTGTTTAATTTTTCACATGATTTGAAAGACTGGTTGAAAAGGCTATTAAAACTAGTGGGTTTTTTAAGCAAAGGTCATTTTCTTACCTTGTCAGATGGGACAGGGGACTTGGGGGCAAAGGTGGTGCAACTCTCCCAAACTCTACTCATAAAATAACCTTTGACCATGTGAGCTCTGAAAATGAGACACCGCTCATGATAGATAGTGCAGATACTCAAACTATGATTGCATGTTGTTCTCCCCTAGCGTTTACCTCAAACAGCTAACATGGGTTAAAACTACAGCAGCCTCATCTTTAGTAGGACTTGAACATGAGCTAGTTTTTACAGGTTTGCTCAAAACATATTTAAAATGCACTTTTTTTCCTTGTGAAGACAAGGCCATGGGGATTGTCTACACTAGAGTTTTTACTGAAGTTCATTTATTACCAGTTAATTTGAGGGAATTAACATATGTCTAAAGACTGTCCCCAAACATTTGTTGCATGTTGAGCCCTCTGACCATATGAGGGGAAGCCAAAAACAGGGAGGCAAAGGGACCTATGACCTGGTGAGGGGAAGAAGACAGGGAGCAGAGGAGAGCTGCTAGATCAGTTTCAGGAAGAGCAGGTGAACTACGGTGGAAGTTAGCCAAAGACCTAATTTGGGAGAGGAGAACGTATTTGTTGAGGGAGGAGAAAGACCCCACACTATTTAGTTGTCTGATTTTATTTGGGAGATCAGAAATTATTTCTGACTTCCCCATCCCACAAATCATTTGCTGGTTGCTGTTATCTAATTGTGAGCCCCAGATCTACCCCTTATTTTGGGCACCAGCTGCCAATGTTGCAAAGGTGCCTGATACACAGTATGGTCCTGTGGAAAAAACATTGTGTGACTAAAGATTATCATAATGCAGATGCACAAGCAGGCTGAATTAAGGTTGCACAATTATTGTGATTCTTTTAATGTAGTTTTGAATGTAATTGAGTCTGCAGATTTATTGGTGGAAAAAGAGGATTTCATGTAGTGCAGTGCATGGCTCATACTCCTTTAAGGAAGTTAGGCAATTTATAAACCTCACTTAATAAAGTGGTATTTTGTTTGAAAACAGGCAGACTTTGTTGATGCTTTTAGTAAGAAATGTGAAATACAGGAAGAGAGATTAAATTCTCTGCAGACTCTAACTCAAACTTTAACCAACACAATACTCATCAGGGAGAATACAAACCTAGAACATCTTATTAAATAATAACTTGAGAATTTTGCTCTTCTATAATCATGTTGTGATTGATTCCCAAGTTACTTTCAAATATATACGGTAAGAATCTTTGATTTGACCAAAGAGAATTAGTCATTAGTATCTCAGGCTTATTTTCTTCCAGATACACTATCTTCTTTGAGTGACTTAATCCTTAATTCTCGTGGTTAACAGCACTGTGCATTTCTATTCAGTGTTAAATGTTGGAAGTGCTAACAAAAATGGAGTATTTTTCCCTGGGACACTATTTCCTCTGGACTGTGACTAGGTTTTAAATATATGTATGCAAGATAGAAATAAAATCACTGAGGACCAGCTCATTTTAATTCCCTGCAGTGTCTTGCCACACACAGTTTCACCTGCATGAGTTTTTACTTTGCAAACAGGAAATTTTGCCTCTTCAGGTTGATTTCTCTATATTGTTCTCCTGCAAGTCTAGAGTCAAATTTCTCAGTAATGCTTAAGACTTTTTAATTAGGCACATTCAACTTTCTACAGTTATTGAGGAAAAATCATGCCATGTTTCTTAAAACTGTCTGCCAGGAAAATGGATTACTAAGGAGATGCATTAGTGGGTCCGTAGGTCAGGTTGTGATTTTTTTTATTTTTATTTCCTGTGATGAGACCTTTACAGCTTATATACTTATTTTGGAAAAAAATCAAAACCAAATTATTTAATACTTTCTGTCAATTTTGGGGGAGTCTTTTAAGTAAGGTTTCCAGTTTCTACTTAGAGTGCTATTGGGTGGTATTTTCTGGATGGGGGCATCTCTGTTCTCTGCTCACTCGCCTCCATTAATCCATATTCACTAAGAGGGGACTGGAGGTTCTCCCTCCAGGTTAATGAACAGACTGTGGTGACCTACCGATTCCCTTCAAAACTGCTCTGTCTCCCTTAATCCACTGAAAGGTGGATGGAGCCAGGATTCCCAGAGGCAGGGAAGCTCCTGCCTCAAATCCACAAAGAAGCCTACCCATTCCTCTGGCTTCCTCCCTGAACCTGAGGTGGTTGGAGAAGGCAGGCTTGGGGAGCATAATAAGCGGGCCTTGTGAAGGCACCAACTCGGCTACTGAAACCACTGATGATCCACAACAGAATCAACACATGCAGGACCCTTGTGAGCAGTGAAGTTCATATCTCCACTTTATAAACAGGTCCAGCAGTTGTGCTTCCTCTTTCCCTGCCCCTGGGTGCACAGCAGGTGGACATAACCTGTATTAATAATTTACCTAATTACAGTAACTCCTCACTTAACGTTATAGTTATGTTCCTGAAAAATGTGACTTTAAGTGAAACGATATTAAGCAAATCCAATTTCCCCATATGAATTAATGTAAATGAGGGGGTTAGGTTCAAGGGAAATTTTTTTCACCAGACAAAAGACTATATTTGTATATATATATACATACACACACACACGCAGTATAAGTTTTTTAAATAAAAAAATTAATACTGGTACACAGTGATTATGACTGTGAAGCTTGGTTGAGGTGGAGGAGTCAGAGGGTGGGATATTTCCCAGGAAATGCCTTACTGCTAAATGATGAACTAGCAATTGGCTGAGCCCTCAAGGGTTAACTCTCACACTCTACAAGGCAGCAGGAATGGAGGGAGGGGAGACAGCATCTCAGACAGAGACACCCACCATGTGTGTGAGAGAGAGAGATGTGCATTTCCCCTTTAAATACGCTGACCCTACTCTTAAGTACACTGCCTTGTTAATTAGATCAGCTTGCTGAGACCGCAACTGCTGCCAGGAAGCTCCCTCCATCCTGAGCCCTGTCGTGTATGTCCCCTGCTCTATGGAAGATGGGGTAAGCGGGGTGCAAGAGCAGGGGGGGAAGGGGACACCCTGACAGCCCCCCATTCCTCCTCTTCCCCCCGCACAGCAAGCAGGAGTCTCGGGGAGCAGCTCCAAGGCAGAGGGCAGGAGCAGCACATGGCAGTGTGGGAAGGGACAGCTGAATTGCAAGCAACTGATAGCCTGCTGGGCAGCTGCTGCACAGGGAACTTAGGAGAGCAGGGAACTGATAGTGGGGCTGCCGGTCCACCCTGGTTCCAAGCCTCCACCAGCAACAGGCTGCTCTTCCTGCAACCAGTGGACAAAGCAGGCAGCTGCCAAATGATGTTAGAAGGGAGCATTGCACAACTTTAAATGAGCATGTTCCCTAATTGATCAGCAACGTAACAACGAAACAACGTTAACCAGGACGACTTTAAATGAGGAGTTACTGTAGTTCCATACGGTTTGAGGGTAAGAATAACAGATATCCCTGTGGCCCTGCCTCCATTGTGATCTTACTCCCTTCAACTCCCCCCTCTATGGTGAAAGAGGGAAATCTGCCTGTGCCATCTTCAGGATGTGCTCAACAAGTGGTTCTTTGCGGAATAACCAGATCCCCCAATTTTCTCTAAGTAATAATCTCACAAGAATGTCAGGTTTTGGTTCAGAGAGAGGACAGAGATATCCCAACACAGACTGAGAGAACTGATAAAACAGATCACACATTATTCCGGAAAATTTACCATTCTGGTAGGACAATAAAAAATTCTGTTGATTTCTGCTCTCATTTACACTGATATAAATCTGAAGAAAGTCCCCTGAAGTCAGTCTGGATTTCCACTGGTGTAACCGAACAAAAATTGGCCCTAATTAATCAGTCTTGTATAAAATTAATATATTAACAGGGTGTCAATCCAACATCTAGTTTTGCACCAACAATTATCTGTGAGTATAAAATTCAGGACACAGTGAATTTGGGGTATTAATGATTGGCTTCAGATGTGTGCCTGATTTCTGAGCACAATCAGGTAGGTTCAAGTTTAAATCCTCTCCAGATTTTTAGCTCTAGATGACGTTTTTGCAGCAAAGACTGTATTTGTACAGTGCCTAGCACAGTGGCACCTCAGCCCTCAATTTGTGCACGAGGTAATACCTCAATAAAACAAATAATAGTAATAGAGTCACTCTTTAAGACCAAATAATTAATTTGTGGTTTTTTTAATAAAATCAGAACAGTCCCATGTTAGACTGACTCTCAATTACTTAATGTTTTAAAAGTCAGCTTTTTTTACCTGAAATAGCAACGAGTGTTCTCCAAAGCCTTTATTCAATGTTTTCCTGTATTTAAAACAAAATCTTGGTATATAATTTCTCAACCTAAATCTCATCCCAGAGATAACTGTTATTGTAGATCTAAACTTTGAAAATTGGTGACCCAAGCTGAGCTATATTTTTCTAACTATGAATGAACCAATGGGCCTGATTATCTTTTCACTCCCGTTAGTTTTACACTGGTTTTTCTCCATTGACTTCTGTAGACTTACTCCTGATATAAACTGGTGTAACTGAGACAAGAATCATGGCTTTTATATGTACTTGGAACTATTCAAAACTCATTGGTTTTGCTTTGCAAGGTTTCTCTTCCACTGGAGTTCTATGGTATAAGAACCCCCTAAATGTGTGATTCCAGGGACAGCCATAGGTTGGAGATGTTACCAGCATGATTTCAATGCAGACACCTCTGTCTTTAGCAGTACTGAGAGATCCAATGAATTTGAAGTCTGAACTTGTTCTGTTCTGTGGAGTGTGGGGAAGGGCATCATGTTAGTGATCCTCACAAAGTTCTCCATCCTGACGGGGTGTGTTTTTTTTGTTTGGTCAGGGGTTTCTTTGGTTTGTTTGTTTTTTTGCAAGACACAATCTGGCCTGTCAATCGAGATGTTAAGATTTGGCGTGAAGAATTAGAAAGTGAGGTTTGTCATCTTTGGGAAGAATGCAATTCTGGTTGGGTGAAGTAAAACAAGTTCTAAAATGCTGCATTTGTTTGCTTAATGGCAATGTATTTATTTATTTATTTATTTATATGGAAATGCCATCATTAGTCCCAGAGTTGGCTTAATTCTATAAGTGATTAATTAACTTTGTACTCTGGTCCATTAGCAAGAAATCTGATAGCCCCTAGAGAATACTGGTCACTGTGTGACCCAGAAAATGTTACAGTTTGAACAGCTCTAAATGTTAATTACTTGGTTAGAATTATTTTCATTCCCATTAATTCTTCCTTTAAACTGTATTAGAGCACTGCTTTGTTGATAGAAGAGGATGACCACAGAGTACTGCTGAATATGTTAAATGTCAGAGGCTGTGTTCGATCACGTTCATTAACAAAATCATCATTAAAACAACTACAAACAAAACTTCAAGCTCACCAAATGTCCATAAAACAATCCAACCCACCCCACCAAAAAAGTAACATTCTCCTATCCACCTTATCACACCAATGCCAGAAGAAAAACCACTGCCTACATTTAGTTAATTGGTATTGTCATACCTTTACTCTTTATGACAGGCTGGTTTGCATAAGTGGCAGGAGCCAAAGCCTGCTGTATTCACTAGAGGGACTCCCATTGATTTAAATAGCTTTTGGGTCAGGTGAGTGGATTTTATAAATGTTTACAGCTGTTAATCTGAAACTTCCCTTGTAAGAAAAAAATGTAATAACTGTTACATACTTGTCATCTATGAATAATAAAGCACGGGACAGCCCACTTGCTACATTTCTCAATCTCTCCTGGAAAAATATTCATCTATCACTCATTTTTCTAACAGACATCTCCCAGCCACCCGCCTCAGATGGTGGTACCACAAGGTCTGGTTTTCAGAAAAGATGGATGCTTCTGTTGAATTCACTGGGAGTTGTGGGTACTGGCCCCAGTGAAACTTATGGCTGTAGTTGATGTGGCTCATCTTTTTATTTAACATGTAAGTGTGACAGAATCACAGCCTGCATCCATCCCCTTATACTGAATTGTGAGCTGCTTTGTGGACAAGGGACCACTACTGTTTGGCACTTGAGAGGGTGAAATTAGCAACAAGACTATTATGAGGGAATAGTAACTACTATTTATGCCAAAAATGTATGACAGTACAAAACTGTCACATGGCATAAAGGCTTCATTTGATCAAATTGATTTCCAGTGGAGATAAGGCATTTTATGGCCTTGTAGCCTGACAGTTCTGGAATAGTCTTTAAATTTTATTTGAACAGAAAAACAAAGCTTCAGTTCGTTTCGGGGATTTCAGTGAGATGCAGGAGAGTTCAACTGGGGGGAGAACATAAAATTACTTGTTGATGCATTGACTCAAAAAGCCTTAATAGTTTCAAGGATCACCTGAGAACAATTTTGGAACCAAAGAAGTGGGATCCTCTCTAGAGGCCTAATGTCACAGGTTCCAAACCTATTGACTGGGAAAGCTATTCTGGTGTTTTCCTGCAATATGAACAAAATGCTACATTATTGTTTTTTACATGAAATTTGACAAGGACCAGGCTGTATCCAGGGCCAGCTTTATGAACTGCGGGGCCCGATTTGAATACCTGGTGGTGGTCCAGGGCTTCGGCGGCTCTTCTGCGGTGGGGAGTCCGCTCTGGGTCTTCCGTGGCACCAAAGGACCCCCCCCACTGCCGAAATGCCACCGAAGACCCCCTGGAGTGGATCCCCCGCCGCCTAAATGCCGCCGAAGACCCCCGGAGCGGACTGCCGCTGGGTGAGTAAAAAAAATATTAAAAAGGCACCTAAGGCGCGGGGCCCTGGCATGATGCCCTCTTAGGTGCGGGGGAATCGGCCTAAAGCCGGCCCTGGCTGTATCAAATAACTGTAGAGGAAGATCTCTAAACACCACCAAAGCTGGTGAATCATCAGCAGGTATCAATGTTCTCTGAGTCATCACTGTTGCAGTGCCTCAGAGTGGAAACAAAGGGCATTGTGCTGCTGGAGGGACTGTCTTGAGTGAGATACATAAGGGAAAATACGACTATAGCTCTGTGAAAATTACATACGTTTTCCCCTTCAATCTCAATACTACTGTGTACTGCACTGTGTGCCAGAGAGTCCAGGAAAGTAATTTACAGGGAAAGTACACATTTGTGCAACACTACACAATAAGGCCCTGGTCCTGCAAACCCTTGTCTTTAGGCACATGAGTAGTTCCATTAATTTCATTGAGGCTACGCACATGCTTAAAACTAAGCACCTCTTTAAGGGTTTTCAGGATCATGGCCCACTAAATTAGCTTTGTAATTAATTGTCTCCAACCCTAAATTCCATCTAAAGGAATGCCCTGCTGTTTAGTGAAAAATAAAACGTATAGTATGTGGCTTAGAGAGTAGAGATGTTACATAAAGTGTCTAAACCTATAAAAATACATTGTACTATTGTAACAATGCATTTTTCTATAAAAGACTGATGTGTGAATAAGGTTTGCAATACATTTGTAAACGTTATATTGAATTATTTGAGCAATAAGTGATAGTATAATTGAAAAGTATATTTTAATACATTTTAATACATAGGCCACAAGAAGACAAAAATAAGTTTTATGTGCAACTTTAACTGTTACATTTTCTGTATTCTGAATGCTTAATAGTATGATCCCTTAATGTCACAAGCTATATTAAATATAGTTAAATTTTAACTGGGCCCAGTAGCATCTTCCGCCTTTCTTTAACATTTTTAAATGAATGAAGAAGCAGATATGTGCAAGGAATACCATTTGGTAATATTAACTTCTGCTCACTTTTCAGCTCTGGTGCCATAATTGAAAATCTTTTAATGTCTAAATCAAATTATTCTTTTTTAAGAATTTTGGCTATACTGTTTCATCTAGTAGTACATGACTTAAATTGTAGCACCTTAGCATGCACTTATATGATAGTACTAATAGAGAGAGCAATAATGATCTCTCTCTCTCATACGCGCACACACACAATGGGGTGTCTGTCCCACACAAGGCCTGGAGGAATTAAGGTGGCTAGGGGGACATATTAACTGCCTAGGTTGCACCTGGAGGAGCACCCAGTGAGCAAGGACTAATTAGAGATGAGGATCAGCTGGACAGGAACAGGAGGGACCTGTATAAAGCCCATCAGCTGAGAGCAGAAAGTGGTTGCAGTGAGGAAAAACAGCAAGAGAAGATAAGGTAGGAAGTAGCCTATGGATACAGAAGTCTAACAATATTCTCTACTTTACATTTTTTTATATTGTTATTGTTTGACCTTTGAAACCAACACAGATATAATACTGTGCAAATATGACTCTTAATTTACCTTTCAATCTCAGCAAGAATGCCCCACTGCTTATGCCATTGACTTTTAAAATATCCAATCATATGAAATACACCATAATATTTTTTCAGTATTCATTAATAAGTAAACAGCAGAGTTAACTTTTTATAATTACAAATTACCTCTCTGTGGATCCTGGAAGATAATTCTGAAATAAATTTAATGCTTCAGGGATGCTGTAATCTGTTTATGATGAAGCCCTTCATTATCAATTATCTAGGTCAGCTGCAAAGGTAAAAATAGATTGTATTTTCCTCAGTAAGCATACTTACACCAGCTATTGTGATTACTTTGGCACTTCATACCACATTCATTGGCATTATATGTTTTTAGAGAATAGGGTATCTAAGGCCCAGTAAAGGGAAGAAATATTACTTTATTGTAGCAACTTTTTCCCAGAACATATGAATGACCATACTGGATCATCTAGTCTAGTATCCTGTGTCTGACAGTGGCCAATGCCATATACATCAGAGGGAACAAACAGAACAGGGCAATTTCTAGTGAGCCCTCTCCTGTCATTCAGTCTTAGCTTCTGGCAGTTGGAAGCTTAGGGACACCTGGTGCATAGGTTTATGTCCCTGACCCTTTTGGCTAATAGCCATTGATGACCCCATCCTCAATGAATTTATCTAACCCTTTTTTAAACCAATCATACATTTGGCTTTCATAATATCCCACTACAATGAGTTCCACAGGTTGACTGTGTTGTATGTAGTACATTGTTTTTAAATCTGCTGCCTATTAATTTAATAGGATTCTCCTTAGCTCTTGTGTTGTATGAAAGGGTAAATAACACTTCCCTACTCACTTTTGCCATACCATTCATGATTTTATAGACTTCTATTATATTCCCTCCCTTAGTTCTTTCTATTCTAAGATGACCAATCTGTCTCTTTAATTTCTTTTCATATGGAAGCTCTTCCATACCTATAATCATTTTTGCTGCCCTTCTCTGCACTTTTTCCAATTTCAGCTTTCTTTTTAGATAAGGCAACCAGCACTACTACAGTATTCAAGGTGTGGGAGTACCATGGATTTATATAGTGGCATTATTATTCTGTTTTATTATCTATCCCTTTCCCTTGAAACTGTGCTCAACTTAAAGTGCTAATTAAATATTCCTGCTATTATGATAAAGTAAGTTGTAAAGGAATAGTTAAACATATCTAGTAGAGTTAAATTTTCAGTGTGCTGCAAACTCCCATTTTTATTTAAAAGGCCCAATTCTGCACCTATAGAAATTAATTATTTTGTCATTGACTTCATTGGGAGCATGATCAGTGCTAAAGAAAATTCTAAGGTAGGTCAGTATTTGGCAATTACCAATGAAGATTCTGATGAGCTGCTATTCTATCAATTCTATTGGTTGATTGACTGCAGTAGTAGTAAATATAGGATTAATATGTGCCTTCAATTAGATTGTCAAATTCACTGACAAGTATTTAAGTACAGGACAACCAGCTAATGAAAAGAGGTGGACTCTCTGAAAGCTTCTGCTAAAGAATAAGAACTGTCTTTTCTGCTAATTCCAGGTGATAAAATGTGTGTGTTTCTTCAGAAGAAAGGGGGCCTATAATTTGCAGGTGGAATTTTATGGGTGCAAATAAATCTAGACTCAATTTAAATTTCTTACTCTTTTTTTGAAGTGCCTTGAAATCTTTTACACAATTAAGTGCAATGTATTAGTATTTAAAGCTGGTAGCAGTTCACCCTTTAAGCAGATGTGGCTATCATTGCAAGTGCATGCTGCACATTCATTTACTTTGTGCAAACTCTTGTTAATGTTTTAATCACAGCTGTCTTTGTTCAGTAGTGATGCCTTATCTTTATCTTCAATCTTATAAACAGCATTATTAGGAAAGTTGCATATTTGTGAATAATTTTTTACTGCATGATACAGGTGGAGTGAAATTTCACTCCACCTCAACAATGCAAAACTGGCAGACAAGTTACAGTATCTTGATAAGAACATGTTATTGCTTGGGTGTGTCTAAAATTTTTGGAAGTACTTTTACTACGGCCTGTGCATTGACTTTCCTTAGGCTGATGTTTACCCCGGTAATACTAAAAGATCAGGCTGTTACTGAATCCCTTTTGCAACATTCAACAGTTTATGAAGAATTAATTGATTCTTAGATGGCAGCATGTAGCTTTGCTATTTGCATTACAATAGCAGTCAGAAGCCCAATTCAGGATTGTGGGACCATTGTTGTAGGTGCTGTACATACATATATGAAACCATGATCCTAGCCCCAGTGAGATTAGCATGAAGGGCACAAGGAAAGTTACTATCAAACATGCACAGCTCCTATATACACTTGCAAAATCAAAGCATATTAAAAATAATGTGCCAACTATCCTTATGCTGGGCTTTTAAACTAGCCTTTTTATAAACATCGCAGCAAGGGTAAGTCCTGAAGAGAGATTTGAAGAAAGAGGGGAATGACCTTATGGATCAGTTCAGAAATGGAGTTTCAAGCTTAAGGGGCATCACTAGATATCCAGACTAGACAGGAAGGTTAGGATGACCACACTGATGGAATGCACACTATTCCTGTCAAGGCAGGTAACTCTGATCAGCCAGTGTTAAATAGCTAGATAAAGCACGCTGTGTCTCCATCCCATGGCCACCGAGGTGGGGGAAGCAAGTGGGGAATTTGCCCCAGCCCTGTAGGGGCCCCGCGAGCCCTGGCCCGGCGGCAGGCCGGGTCTTTGTCTGGCATTTCAGCGGTGGGGGGGCCCTTCAGTCGCTCCGGGTCTTCGGCAGCACTGAAAGCCCCCCCCCCACCGCCGAAATGCCGCCAAAGACCCAGACTGCCACCGGATGAGTACAAGCGCTGCAGCTCCCGGGCTTTGTCCCAGGCCCCCTGAATCATCTGGGCGGCCCTGCTCCATCCTAAACTGCCATAAGAGTGAGTATTCTTTTAGTAGAGGAAGAGCTGCCCCTCCCTACCCATCACATACATCCTGTTTTGATGAAAGAAGAAACTGCCCTCCATATTTTGCAGGAAGAGCTTCTTTGGAGCCTCCTTGCAGGCCAGTTTTGTCAAGGAGATATGTATGCTAAATGTTGGGGCAGGGGGGAATCAAATTACACTGTCTGTGAGTTATACAACCAATAACATTATCAGTTGAGGGAGTGATTTACCTAAGGAAACAATGGGAAAGAACTTAGCTTAAATAGTTTAAGCTAACTTCATAAACAAAAAAGTGTCTGTAAAAGGGGATACACCAGGGGTCGGCACTACAGAAATAATGTGTGCTCCTCATTATGATTCCACACTTTTTTATTTATATATATATGTTGCAGTGATGGTTTTTAATCTCAGTAATATGAAACTGTTTTCTTTATACCAGGAGTCGGCAACCTTTCAGAAGTGGTGTGCCGAGTCTTCATTTATTCACTCTAATTTGAGGTTTTGCATGCCAGTAATACATTTTAACCTTTTTAGAAGGTCTCTTTCTATAAGTCTATAATATATAACTAAAGTTTTATGTAAAGTAAATAAGGTTTTTAAAATGTTTAAGAAACTTCATTTAAAATTAAATTACATTAAAATGCAGAGCCCCCCAGACCAGTGGCCAGGACCCGGGCAGTGTGAGTGCCACTGAAAATCAGCTACTGTGCTGCCTTCGGCACATGTGCCATAGGTTGCCTACCCCTAGGATACACCAATGTAACTAAAATCGGCACAGCTTTCTCATAGATAAGTAATCTAAGGCCTTATTACATCACCCCCAGAAAAATATAGAGAACATTATCCATTAACTAGTGGTTTTGTTGTCTTGTCATATCATCTTTTCTGCATTTTTTTTTTTTACACAAATTTTCAGCTTATTCAAAGTAAAAGTAGTTGCACTGGTACTCTATTCAGGCATTTACCTATCACTGACAGAATGGCTGATTGCTGCTTTCTTGGGGTCTATGCCTGCATGCAACCACAGGTATATGAGGTTGATTGTCCTAAGTGCATATTTGGCAGCATGAACAGTTTATTCTGCTAGGTCCTTAAACCTTGGACATTTTGAACTTGATGTGACACACACAAAATCCCAATGCTTTGCAAAGACTGATTTTTTTACAAGAGTATTTGGACAACTTTCTTAAAAACACTTACTAAAGAATTTCATGTCTTGCAAAAAAAGATTGCAGATGATAAATATCCAGAATGACAGGAGTTTGGGGCTTTCAAAAAAAATCACCACATTTCTCAGTTTGCAATATTGCAAGGGAAAAGTAGAAATTAAAATAAAGATTCCTTAAGTTAGTATTTCTCTGACAACTGATCTCCTGCATAAACAGTGTGTGTGCTTAGAAAATGTTTTGGTAAAATGCCAGCTTGTGACAACACAGCTATGGGGGGGGGGGGAGAGGTGTTGTGTTCCATTAACAAGTTGTAACCTTGGTACTCTGCTACCTACAGTACATTCCATTGGTTTTTCAATTTTATTCCAGCAAAACATGATCCACATTTATTCTGAACACCCCCAAATTAAAATATTTAAAGCAAGCAGCAGCAAGTCTAGGACACACCTTTTCTTCATCCATTCAAAAACAAAGCTCACCTTTGATTTAGCACTGGACCTGTATTGTATTATATTTCATTGTTCTAAAGGACACAAACTTAAGCAGCTTTTCTTATCTATGACTATGAGAGACTTGCAGAGTGTAAATCCCATTGTTGGAGATGTTTAGGGGAAAATTACGTCTCCTTTTGCTAGTGCCAACTTCATGCTATCTGGTGGATGTTCTGGTTACAGAAAATGTGCTTTTTCACTATTGATCCCTTCCCCAACTTCTTATTTTAAGTAATTGGATCTACAGGCCTGCAATTAAACTTCAGACTTCTCCACAGGGAAGCAAGCATACTTTCTTCAAGATTTGCAATGTCCTTATTCACCAAGGGAAAAATCTTAAAAGATTGGTTCTGGTAGAGTTTAGAACAGCATTCACCTGTTAGACTGTGCTTCTGAACCTCCTAGCCAAACCCAGTTTCATGTATAAAAAGACCTGGTTATTTTGTACTTTAGACATCCAAGTACAGCTCTCAATCCTTAACCTGAGGCCAAGTTTATTCAATTCTGCTGCAGTGTATGTACAGCCCTCTTTTCTACACCTTTCACTTTTTATTTTAAGTATGCTGTAAACTAACCATTTTCCATGTGTTTCACACAAATGCTGGTCTTCTGAGAGAAAGCAAGCCATTGTTTGTGTCATCATGATGAAAAGCTGAAGAAATTCACATTTCAGATCATTGCATGTACACTCAAGAGATAGTACAAGTGCAGCACTAATGATTTAGCTTTCTGTTTCTCATGCAAAAGGAGCTACACAGTTTTTAGCAATATGTCTTAAGCCATCAATAAAACCAGTGGACAGCCTGTTCCATGGCAGTAATTTCTAGGGGTCTGATCTTCCTCTTCTGAAATTAATGGACTCTTTGCTATTCAATTCTGACTTCATTGGTAACAAGCTTGACCCGAGGCTTTAATCTGCACAGAAAAAAACGACTATAGTATCTGCAAAATGCGGGTTCTAGAATGGATTCACTGTAAAACAAAATTTCTTCATTACATTCAGAGCCACTTGAAACTATGGCATCAAGAGGCTTACATGTATTAGATATCAGAGGCATGTAATTTCTTTTGAAACCTTTTGTAGTATAATCTATTTCCCATAAACAAATGAAATGATGTAAAATTTATACTAATATGTATTATACTTGTATTAGATATTATCAAGAAAAGGAAAAGATATGAAACATCTATTTGTCAAAATATAGGTCTGATTCATATCATTTCTATATTGTGCCCACAGACAAGTTCAGAGTTCCATTTTACGTTAGGTGGTTCCTGTATAAGCTATTGGCCACTTTGATGTTGTCTGCTATGGTGTGAGTATAGCTAAAGTGGTCGAGTGGATGATATTTTAATTTACCATCTCCTATCAGCTACTTTTTATCTGATTGAGCTCTGCAAGATAAGCTTAGTGAGACTTCTGCTTGGTACATCCACGCTTCACCATTTGTACACCCTAGCTCCCCCAGCACCTTGGGCAGCAATCTTGTAAAGAATTAAGCACATGATTAACTTTATGCAGTCTCATTGCAAACTGTTTGCAGGATCAATACTTTGATGTAGAAGTGGAATGAAACTTTTTGGAGAATGCCAGTTCTGTCCCATTTAAAATAGCTTGCCAATGAAAGCCAAGATCTTGAAAACACATGATATTGATCTGATTATTCACATGCTTAAAGTTAAAGCATTTTCAGGATCAGTACCATAATGTTTTCTGGCCAATTTGGACAAAGGGTGGTATTTTCAAAAGTGTTTAAAGTAGGAGCATATTGTGTAAGAACAGGAAGAATTTTCCATTAACCCTACTATTTCTTGTCTCAGACAACATTTCTCCATTCAGACAATGAATGAATTTGTGCATTCAAACAAATTTCCATAAAGGTAAAATATTTTTCTTTTTAAATTACTGGAGTGGAAAATTGCAAGCATTTAAACATTTATGAGTAAAGATGTAAGGCCCCACAGTCTCATACAACATTCATGATATGAAACCATATTTACTCTTCTTGTTAAATTTGCTTGAAGTGCCCACTATGATCTATTTGGCAGAATGTATGTACTTATTTCCACCCCTGTCCCCATAAAAAGTCCGTTCAATGCCTCAGTGTTGACATACCAAGGAAAGATAAGATTTCTGAATATTATTTTCTTATCCTTACCAAAATAGGATAAAATCTGATTGTGTGTTTCAGGAAAGCACTTTCAGTTATTCAAGCCAGCTTAAATTTGTAGAACACCAATTAAACACATAGTAATAATGTATTGACTTGTATTAATTGCAGTTGCCACCTTAAGATGAGATTGTGTCAAGATGTAAGAACACGGGAGCAAAGATATTTATTCAATTTAATGATAAGGTCATTTGAAATCAATTTTGAATGATTAATACTTGATTTTGTGGGGGTGGGCAAAGACAGCGTGAGAAGTAAAGGATTTTCAATAAGAAAGAAATATCAAAGAAGTCTTACCTCTCTTTGGCATAGAGCACAAAATATTTTTTTATTAATATAAACTTATATTATATTATAATATAAGCCTTGTAATCATTTTGTGTAGCATTCAGTCTGACATTATTAATATTCAGCACAGTGCTCAAAAGAAAAGTCAAAAGAAGGAAAACAAACTTTAAAAGCCAAATCATTTTTTAAAAGAAATGACATTCTACTTTGAAAAAGTCAGAGCAATTACATTAATTTCATTTTATCATGAAGTTATTCATTTCAACCTTTTACCTAGCACAGTAGAATAATCTGAAGTGAATGAGTCTTTAAAGTGGACAACATTGTTCTGTTAAAGGATATAACCCATTTTCTGCACATTATATTGTTTCAACTAAAGAATCAAGAATCAAATTTAATTTCCCGTTAAGAGGTCCATATTTCTGAAGTGACAGAAAAGATGAGTGTTTGTTCATTGAATGGGCAAATGTGCTTTGTTTCAAACCAACCTTACCTTCTGCACTGGTGACATTGTAATTCTATTTTAGAGAGCTTTAATCATATTTTTCTATTCAATAAAATCTACTATTTTTTTTTTTTGAGCAGTAAGTTGACAACCCTGGTCATTGTTGCTAGTTTCTTGGATCTCTTGGAGAATCTTTTAAAGGAGTATGCTAAATTTCACCTGCTCTTGCATTAAGACATTCTCATAGGTTCCATGCCATACCAGAAGTCAAACCACATGTAGTTAAAAAGTTCAGTCTTTCATTTTAAACCCTTTTGACAAAACTGACCTGAGTTTCAACTTAGTAACATCATCAAGAGGTCTGCGTGGCTTCTGCTTAACATTTAAATTAGTGATTTGTGATAGGCACTACACACACCAGGACTGCCCATAGTGGGGGGGCAAATGGGGCAATTTGCCCCAGGACCTGGGCTCCGCAGGGGCCCCCATGAGAATGGCTGAGGCTCCCTCCCCGGCCCCACCTCCGCCCCTCTCCTGGAGCCTCAGCACATCCAGGAGCATTCCTGGACAGCTGCAGCGTGGCTCCGGCGGGGCCTGAGCTCCTCCCCGCTCAGGGCTGCGTGATAAGGGGGCAGGGCTGCGAGCTCCAGGCTGAGCAGGGGGAGCTCAGGCCCCACTGGAGCTCGCAGCCCCACCCCCTTATCACGCAGCTCTGAGCAGAGAGAAGCTCAGGTCCCGCCAGAGCCACGCTGCAGCTGTCCAGGGATGCTCCTGGATGTGCTGAGGCTTTGGGTGAAGGGGGAGCCGGGGGTAAGGGGCCAGGGTGTTGGATAAGAGGCAGGGAGTCCAGGTGACAGGGAGGGGGCAGAGGTTGGGGGGCAGTCAGGGGACAGGGAATGGGGGGATTGGATTGTGGGCATTCCGGGGGTCTGTCA
This sequence comes from Mauremys reevesii, assembly GCF_016161935.1. Taxonomy (NCBI): domain Eukaryota; kingdom Metazoa; phylum Chordata; order Testudines; family Geoemydidae; genus Mauremys; species Mauremys reevesii. The sequence continues at coordinate 73,158,465 of NC_052627.1, read as the reverse complement.
GGACTCATCAGAGGGGTGGATAGGGGTCGGGGCAGTCAGGGGACAGGGAGCAGGGGTGGGATCTTGGGGTGGTGGTTTGGGGTGGGGTCTCTGGGGGATGGTGAGGAGACAAGGAGCAGGATGGTTGTGATTCTGAGGAGGGCAGGCAGTTGGGGGGCAGGAAGTGGGGGGGTTTGAGGTGGAGGCTGACAGCTTGCAACCCCCAGTAATAACCTCGTGACTCCCTGAGGGGTCCCGACCCCCAGTTTGAGAACCCCTGGGTTAATTTAATTTTAGCACCCTGTGTCCATTCACATGCATGTGCTATTTTGAGCATTTCAGTTTTCACAACATAGGCTCATCCCAGATTCTGGAACAAGCTCAAATGCTCAGTTCTTGGAGTATGTACATAAGCCAGGGGCGGCTCTAGACACCAGCGCGCCAAGCAGGCGCTTGGGGCGGCCGTCCCCGGGGCTTGGCTGGCTCGGCTCCGGAGCTCATGGGCGCGCGGCAGGTCCACGGAGCACGGGACCCGGACCTGCGACCAGACATGACCGGCGGGGCGGCGCGGCGGCCTCCCCTCTCCGCGCTCCTCGCGCAGGCGCGCGGCCCCGGCCGGGCTCCGGACGCTCGGCCGCCATGCCGGGCAGGCAGCAGCTCAGGAAGAGGCGACCAGGGGACCCGGGGCGGGGACCGGGAGGCGCGGCGGCGCGCTCCGGGCGGCTTGGGGCTGCGCCCCCCTGCCCCAGCCTGACATAAGCTATACTAAAAACAAACCCACAGTAACTGTCTCCAGTTTGTGAGGGACCCCATGGAGCTAGTCTCTAGGAAACAGATAAATGCATGGAGGTTAAGTCCATTAATGGCTATTAGCCAGGATGGGTAAGGAATGGTGTCCCTAGCCTCTGTTTGTCAGAGGGTGGAGATGGATGACAGGGGAGAGATCACTTGATCATTACCTGTTAGGTTCACTCCCTCTGAGGCACTTAGCATTGGCCATTGTCGGTAGACAGGATACTGGGCTGGATGGACCTCTGGTTTGACCCAGTATGGCTGTTCTTATGTTCTAACCTAAATGAACCCAAAGTTATGGAGACAGATATGAGTCAAGGAAGCCAGCAGAGTATCAGAAACCTGGAAAAAATCTCTGACTGGATGGGCTCAGGCATTTGGTCACAAGCTGAGGTGGTTCAAAAGTTTTGGATTTTTTTTTAAGCAGAATTTTTGTTTGTTTAAACAATCAAACACAGCAAGCAGCAAATATTTGGTCACACATTTCTGAAACCCCAAACCATATTCAGGTTTTGGCAGACTAATTTCATCTTTTCAATTAAAAAAAACCAACAAATTTTGAAGGAAAGCAGACATTGTCCATGATTTTTTTTTTTTACTGTTTTAAAAACCCCTAGGTTTCGATCCAAAAAAAGTTTTGATGGAAAATATGTCCAACCCTTTTAATGAGCTTTAGTGCCTTTTAGCACTAGCTGATGCTGAGAACCAGAGATACCTTGTAAAGAAGTTTTCTCAAAACTGGGTTTGTGCTGAGATGCAGAAGGTTTATTTTTCCCAGGGCCGCCCATGGGGGGGGGGGGGGCGGAGCAAGTGGGGCAATTTGCACCAGGCCCCACAGGGGCCCCCACGAGAATATAGTATTACTTTTTTTATAGAAGGGGCCCCCAAAATTTCTTTGCCCCAGGCCCCCTGAATCCTCTGGCCCTGACACACACACGATAAACAGAACCTCTGCCCCCAAAAACTTGTAATTTAAGGCCCTAGTCCTGCACTTACTGAAATTTAACTCTACACACTGTGTACTCCCAGCCTCATTAAATTTTGTGCAGCTCCAGATCATAAGTTGTAAAATTATTATTTTCAGAGTAGCAGCCGTGTTAGTCTGTATCTGCAAAAAGAACAGGAGTACTAGTGGCACCTTGGAGATTAACATTTATTTCAGCATGAGCTTTTGTGACCTACAGCTTCAGATGCATAGAATGGAACCACAAATTTATTCATATAGCATCATTCATCCATAGATCCCAAAGCAGTTTTCAGTCAAAGTGCTTTTTCTATATTCTCATAAAATGTACAGATTGAAATGATTTCATAGTCTGATGGGCTCTTGGGGTTTTGCTTGGTGTAGCTGTAGAAATATAAATATCTGAATTTTGTTCCTTATTTTTTTCCAATAATTATGGAGATCAAATGCACTACTCCCAAATATACCAAAACATTATGTATGTGATGTCTAGAAAGCCATGAAGATGAGATTCCCAAAAATATTATACTGTATGCACATGGTTTTTCTCCTACCCATGCTGGAAGACTGTTTTCATCACTGTGTACATTGTATATTGTGGATGAAGCCATAGTGTCTAGATACACTGTTTTCATGCAGGTGCTCTGTCAGTGACAAGATTAATGTTTCTGAACTTTGTGTTTAAAATTTAAGGTATCCTATCATCATAATAAGGCTTGGAAAAAACAATGTTTTCCCTGATCAGTAATTACTAAACCATTATTTATAGGAATTGTTACAGCTGGTGAGTGCCAACACACAAGCTTTCAGCAGCAAGGCTACACATCACTAAAATTTTGTTCCCTTTGACTGTTATGACACAAATCCATATGCTTTACATTATATCATCCCACTACAGTAACATACCCTACAATATGTTCTGCTACCACAATCCTCTTTCAATAATCCTTGTTCTGAAAGTGTTTTCCTCTGAACTATGGCGTAAAATGGGACTCAGAACCTCAAAGGGTTTAGTGGCTTGGGTGAAGTCAGATTAGAGTTGCAGCACAGCAATTAAGCCATCTTTATGCTTCTTTGATTGTGGGCTATTATAGAGGTCACAATGGTTCTACAGCCTAAATAAATTAGTTCTAACCTATGCTCTAATTTATACCACTTACCCACCAGCAGCATAAGGCACTATCAGGCATAAGCTATGGGCAAGCCCTCAACATGCCTGCTAGGGCTTGAGAGGAGTACTCAGAAGTCAGCCTGTGGCCATCTTTCTCAGTTCATGCACCAGAGATTTGCCCCTGGCTGAAACCAGGGTTTTTAGATCCCCTTTACACCACTCCACCCCCTTTACCTGATAAAGGGACCAGAGAGTACATGAAAATCTCTCCAATAATAATAGCAAGTAGGCAATGCTTCATTTAGCTGATGATACTTCCTTTGGAGCTAGGTAGGCCAGAGTTGTTGGACTACTAAATTGTGCAGTCAATCATTCGAATAAATATCAGTAGGAATGTAACTAGGGCTTTTTGAAAGATGCCCACTGAAAGTGTTTTAATGGAAAATTGGCGTTTTGACTACATACTTTCCCCAAAAAGTGTCTGCTCTCTGTGAATAACTGACTTTTTGTCAAACCAAACACCACTTCTTGTTTTAGAACATTTCCAGTTTGCATTAGTACACGGGTAGGCAACCTATGGCAAGGGTGCCGAAGGTGGCACACGAGCTGAATTTCAGTGGCACTCACACTGCCCGGGTCCTGGCCACCGGTCCAAGGGGCTCTGCATTTTAATTTAATTTTAAATGAAGCTTCTTAAACATTCTGAAACCTTATTTATTTTACATACAACAATAGTTTAGTTATATATTAGACTTATAGAAAGAGACCTTCTAAAAAGGTTAACATATTATTGGCACGTGAAATCTTAAATTAAAGTGAATAAATAAAGACTTAGCACACCACTTCTGAAAGGTTGCTGACCCCTGCATTAGTACATAAAATTAAATCTGCTGTGCTGTTCCATTTCTGCTTTCTGAAAGAAATCCCATTAAGAGCCTTGGAAACCTTTCTATTCACAATCCTTGGGTTTTATTGAGCCTATCAGAGGTGCCAACTAGGGTTGTATTTTTCCTCCCAATAGGAAGACCTGGACAGACTCCAAATCATTTTGTTTAGACCACTCAAAGACCATTATATGTTTCAGTCACTATCAATCTGGATGGGATTCAAACTAAAGGCAGAATGCCCCATATGCTGTAACTCACCCTACTCTTGAGTCACTACAAAATTATTGTGGAAAGAGAACCCACTCATCCTTTTCCTATTTCTTTAAATGTTTTTAGACCCCTTTAGTTTCCTCTTGTATATAAGTATTAAGATTTCCCTTCAGCTCACTTCCTACAGTATCTTTCCTGAACACTGAGGAATAACATTAAAAAAGCAAGGTAGTAGAAATTCTGCAACATTGTGGAAGCATATAAATTTTTGAATAACTACAGAGAAGGTGAAACCTACCTCTTCCAAATAAAACTTTTGACTTCACAAAATTAGTCGTAACTTTTCAGTCAGCAAGGGAGGCTCAGAAACCTTGTGCTTGTGCACTATACTTCACTGTAAAGATTAACAGGCATTAATAAACTGGCAGAATACAGTTTAAACTTGACATGAATATTAGTCTCCTGTGTATTTTAAAAATATAGGCATTAAGTTAGAGTAAAAGGTAATAAACATGCTGCACCATAAGGAAAATATCAAACAGCTGTATCTTTAATAGTAGTTTATCCTAATGGAGTACTCTCTAGAATAAAACTGATTTATATAGACACCTTTTACTTTTGGGGGCATGAAACGGGTAGTTTGTTATAACCATATCTTTTCTGTCTTGACATATTATTCTATTACAATTCTTTAAAAAAATCTCTGATATGACAATGACATTAGTCTTCTATAGAGACACATGGGTAACTCCCCATTTGTATGAAAATAGAAAACAAACAGTTAATGGACATTTAGCCATTATCAAAAGCAAGGGAATGGGGAAAAAAAATTATCTTTTTATTTGACTATCACTCACTTCCAAGGAAAATAACATTGCTCATCATATGCCCAAATAAGCATGGCTATTGGGTTGTTTCATTTATGTATTTTTTGCCCATACAGTTTCTCAAATACTTGGTCTGCATTTGGGGAAGGGTACTCCATAGCAACACAGGAACTCATAACAGTGAAGCAATTCATACATTAACCCTGTACTGCAGTGCATCCCAATTATGGCCCCTTTCCATCATGTCCCTTGATATCTGCCCGAAGGTATTGTAATTCCTATGGCTGGAGCGCAGCTGGGACTAGACAGCTTCCTCCCGCAAACACTGATGAGGTCCAGCACTGGGGATCGCCTGGCGTGTGGAGGCATGGAAAGATTCACAGAGAGCACTCCACACCTGGCTGAGCAAACAGGAAGGGGATTTTCAAAATTCCCAGAGAATTTAAAGGGCAGGTCTGGTGGTTGGTCACCTGAGGGCAGGGCAGTAGAGTTCAAAGTGATGACCATAGTGGCTAGAACAGGCATTGTGGGACACTTTTCTGGAGGCCGATCAGAGCGCATTAACAGACCAGGACATCCACACTGGTGCTGCGGTGCTCCAATGGGGGTGCAAAGGTTATTCCACTTGCCGAGGTGGAGTACCAGGAGCTCTCTATGTGGTTTTATCTCCTACCCATGCTGGAAGACTCTGTACACTGTATATTGTGGATGAAGCCATAGTGTCTAGATACACTGTTTTCATGCAGGTGCTCTGTCAGTGACAAGATTAATGTTTCTGAACTTTGTGCTTAAAATTTAAGGTATCCTGTCATAATATTAAGGCCTGGAAAAAACAATGTTTTCCCTGATCGGTAATTACCAAACCATTATTTATAGGAATTGTTACAGCTGGTGAGTGCCAACACAGGTTCTCTACGTGCCTTGCCAATGTGGACGCATCGTGAGTTAGACCACAGTGGGCTGCCTTAATGTGCTCTAACTTGTAAGTGTAGCCAAGCCCTAAGACTGACATGCTGAAGACCTAAGTACCATTAAATAACCCGCTAGCATCCACATTTAAAAGGTGATAAATTGTTTGTCAGGCATTTATATAATTAGGCTTAGATGGATTCCCTGGAGATGTCATGATTAACTTAATCTGATGAAGAAGCACTTTACATAAGTAGAATGTAACATGTTAAAAATTATCATGCTGAATAGTCAAGAAAGCCAAACTTTTCTGAGTCATCATTGGGCATTTGTACCATACTTCAGTGAAGAGGAGAAATTAGAGGACACTGGATGATCAGAGAACCAAGGAAAAGCTCCTCCTTGTAGACATGTTACTATGTGACTAGTGCCATATGCAGCTTTCAATCACAGCTATTTTTTCCTCCATTCTTGGCATCCAGTGGTAGCTTGTGGTCCCCATTTTCACTCTGGCTGCTCCTCACTCTGGCACAGGTTACAGGAATCAAAATGAAAATGAGAGCCCCAAGCAGGCTCTGGTTCCAGCAATGAGGATAGACTGATATGACTGAAGACTGCCACCCAGCTGACAAATTCCTTCCCCCCTGCTGAGCCCTTCAATTCATTTTCTCCTCTCCTTCACTTAAAAAGCGTCCCACACTTGATTCTATAATCTTGCAAAATTGTCACAAAAATACCAAACTAGGTACAAAATCTATGTGCTTGTCCTTAATCATGATGACTGATACCAAAATGTTACTTGCCAGTTGAACAAAAAGTTACTGTGGTCCAATATGTAGCTAGTATTTTGCAAGGACGTTCCCGTTGGCACATGTCTTGCCTTGTTGGTTTCTTCTACTTGAGATTTTTCCCCAATGTATAATCCTATAGTTTCTAGCTGACTGTCAGAGCCGATTCTCAAGATGGATTAAGTTCTGTGTGGTTGATCATTTCAGCTAGAAACAATTTTGTCCTGGTGAAAAGCCAGGAAGTCACATCTGTCACAAGCCGCTAACTATTGTACCTGAAGTACAACGCTTTCCTATTCCCTCTGCAAATTCTGAGATGATATAAACAGTCCAGTCACACTTCTCTCCCTGTGCTTTTTCTGGCATAAGAACCCAGACTGTAGTAAATGAGGATTAGTAAATCTGTAAGGGGTTTTCATCTGAATACTTTGGTAGCATTTTGTGTTGTAAACAGATTTTTTGTGCTTTACTCTTCAGGCTTACTTAATTTAATATTTTCCTTGCATATTTTTAAAAAACCTTCATTCCCACAACCATTCTACACCACTGAATTCTCTTAACAAAAGGGAGGAAACTGTAAAAGAGGATCAAAGAAACCACTGTGATGACTTTAGCTCAGGTTTAGGTGCTCTAAAAACAGAATGCTTAGATAAATACTTATTTCTTTGATGTATTACAATGATTTTTTTAAACCACAGGCAATTATGTAGTCATACTAATTATGTATTTGAGGAAAACATACTTCAGTTAACCCTGACTCCAGGATCTGCATTTGCATTCACCTGCATAGATTGTGGAGACAGTCTGCTGCTGGGAACTATCTGAGAAAGAGCAATGCAAAGTGCTTGCAAACTCCTCTGGTAGGAAATCTACAGCTAGTCAGCAAAGCCCTGACACTGGTCCAGGGTGAACAAGGCTGCTATTTCCAATTACACCTGAATTTGTGAAAATATTTTTCCTTTTTGATATTAAATGTGATTTCCAAATCTCAAGGTTTTTTGAAGAATTGATATGCTTCTTTACAGCCTTACCTTGCATGTGAGCTAGCGCTCTCTCTCTCTCTCTCTCTCTCTCTCTCTGTATGTGTCAGATTCTGCCATTCTTATTCATGCTTAGTACTGAACTTCACAAGTAGTCTCATTGGGCTAGACAGTGAACCCTTTACTCATAGTGCTAAACAGTTATTCCCCAAAATAGCCCCACTGCAGTCAATGGGATTATCTATGGGACATGGTCTACTCTTACATGCAGGAAGTGGACAATAAACATTAGCACAATGAAGTTTCTCAGAGTCCTGCAGAAGAAAGATAATTGTAACCGTACTGTGTGGTTCTTTCACTGCAATTTTTTGAAAAGTATTTACAATTTACTGGTAATGTGTGTGAAAAGCATGAAGGAATAAAACATCAGCATGTATCATAGTGCAGCCTTAACACTATTCTGTATCTAAATACCTACAAGCAGTGAACCATAATTCAGAGTGAAAAATTAGTTGATACAGCACACATGCTGATTAAGACAATATATTACTACATTAAGCAGCACAGTGGTTGACTCCTCTTACTCTAGTCTCCATTATGATTTATATCACCAATGTGATTTAAAGCACCTAATTTTTATCAGACTCTTAATCTAGACGGTGATCTTCAATGCTTTCCTCACCAAGACGTTGGCAAAATCCTGCCACTTTATACTCATCACCCATAAAGTTTTCCCCTTTCTTAGTGCACTTTATAGCCAAATAGCTAGTCCATATCTAATCTGCTGCCACAACTGCAACTGCTTCCTTGCAAGTATTGTTGATAATAGCCTCCTTTTATGGTACTGTCAATCATTTTTATCACCTATTGCTTTGACTATGTTCATATGCAGAACACCAGAAAGCCTCGACTCTTTCTCCTCCGAGTCACTCATTGGATCCCTATTGCTCTGTATATCAAGTTCAGACTTCTTGTCTTTGCCTTCAAGGCCCTATGCCATGCAAAACTACTCACATCTCTTGACTTGGTAGCCTTTCATAAGAACAGCCATACAGGGTCACACCAAAGGTCCATCTAGCCCAGTATCCTGTCTTCCAAAAGTGGCCAATGGTAGGTGCCTCAGAGGGAATGAACAGAATAGGTAATCAAGTGATCCATTCCCAGCTTCTGGCAAACAGAGGCTAGGGATCCCATCCTTCCTATCCTGGCTAATAGCCATTGATGGACCTATCCTCCATGAATTTGTCTAGTTCTTTTTTGAACCCTGTTATAGTCTTGGCCTTCACAATGTCCTCTGTCATGTTACACCCAACTGCTATGCTCTGCCAGCAATGCTAACCTAAATATAGCCTTCATCTCCTCCCAGAGGGATCTCTGCTCCTTTTGCCACGCTTTCCCTCACTACTGAAACACCATCCTCAGATTAGTTCAATAAGGGTGCATCTACACTGCATGATTCTTTTAGTGGCGTGTAGCATATATAACTGTGTAGCCCCCACACACCACAGGTATAAATAGTAGTATAGATGGCTGGTGAGCTATGGCTTAGGTGAGTAACGACACACCTGAAGGGTATAGGTACATACTTAAATATGTACCTTAAGTGACCCCCCCCCCACCCCAAGCCCTGCCTACACTACTATTTTTAGCAATGTGGTTCCTGCTGCCTTCTCACTGCTGGAACCACTCCGTGCCACAGAAAAACTCCAGCAGTGGAAAAAGGCTTCATCCATTCCCTGTAGCTGGAGCCTTTCCTGTGTTGACGGGAAAGGCTCAGCAAGAGCTCCCAGTCTGCCAGTGCCTTTTACTGACACCTGCAGCAGTGTGGACATGGTGTGCTTTTCACTGCAGTATTTAGCTACACCTATGCTACATGCTGCTGCCAGTGGTCTGTAGTATAGACAAAACTTTAGTTATCTCCCACATCTCGTTCATATGCTCCCTCAAAGCTAATGCTTGCCACCAAGTTTACTACAAGTGAGGATGATTAAAGTATTTTAAAAAATGCAGTCATCAAAATGAACAATAGTTTTACTCATGAGTACCCACACTATCTTCAGGGCTAGTTCTAGTGGTGGGCGAGGAGGGTGGTGCCAACTTCCAGGGGGAGTCAAACAGCTTTGCCACTTGGCATTTTTTGTGTGCTCTGCTTCCCATTGGGCTGGTCTCTCTTTCGTGGGGGGGTCAGCTGTTTGGGGGAGTGGGGGCAGACCACCAAACATTTTCCATCCTGGCCTACAAAACGTGTAGGGCTGCTCCTGACTATATTTTTATTATGACCCTTCAATCCCAGCACCTACCCATGTTTTGATGGCTTGTGAGCTTTCAGAACAAAGATGTGCCAATATTTATTGCTGGTGGGCCCCTAGGATATTTTTGCCTTCTCTAGTAAATAATATAAATAATGGGACCGAACTCCAAGTCACCACATTCAAGGGGTTCAGATCTGGGTTCCAGTTTCAATTTACTGCAAAGATAAGCCTCAGATACAGAGTTTGGATCTGGAATGGAATTTACCCAAGTCCAGATATCTGGGTTCAGATCTGGAGTTCTGGTCCTTCTGCATCATTTACTTTATCATGGAATTGATTTTTGGCAATAAATTTGGCACTACAGAAAAAACTTGTGCTTCTCATTATGATTCCACACTTTTATATATATAAAAATGTTGCAGTGATGGTTTTTAATCTCAGTAATATGAAACTGTTTCCTTTATACTGACACTCATTTTGGCTACAGTTGGCACATAATGCTGTAGTAAAATTTTGGTCTTCTCCAAGACCAGCAAGGTTCAACATCCATGTATTCTTCATTCCTGTCTTTCTTCAAGAAACCTAAAGCATGTCAAAGCTTGATCCAACATTGGTAGTCCTTATCTACTAAAGAAAGGAGACAAAGCCCAACCCAAACCTATTTTGGGGGAATAAACTGTTCATCCAAAAATCTTCACCCAGCTCTACTTGCTAATCACTGATTCTTGAATTCATATCTTCTATTTGTAAGTGTAAATCAGAGGAGAAAGAAGGAATTTATTGCTTTATTTAGCTGATCAAATGCCACGTTATACATATGTAAATTACCACAGCTGAAGAAAATATGCAAAAACAAATGATTTTTCCATATGATTTGTCAAATGTTTACTTGCTGGGCATTTTGACATTTCATTTTAGATTAAATAATATTTTCTTCAATCTAAAATAATTTTTCCCAAACTTCTTGATTCAGAAAAAAGTCATTTTCAGGTTGACCCAAACTGAATTTTTTGTTCTGATTTTTGTAGAATTTACAGCAAGGTGACAAATCAGTTATTTGCCCAGGACTAGTAGCAAGAATGAAAGAGAAAAATTCAGTAGACAAAATATTGAGGGAAATGTCAATTGTTAGGAGACATCCCCTCAGACTTTCAATCTCAGCTGATGGGAATATAAATACAGCCATTGAGCCTCCAGCAAAATCAAAGCCGATGGCATTTTATGGTGATCAATATACTCTTATGGCTCCTGAGTCAGTCCTGCTATTAAATGCTCAGTGAATGACAGATGTGCTATTATCATAGTCCTTTCTCTGCAATGCCATTGATTCAATATGTTGCTCCTGGAACCTGTTTTCCAGACAGAGTCATGATCTTGGATGGGATTCATCCTTTCATAATAAACATTAACTCTCAGGAGATTTTCTAGTGTGTCTTACTTTTAAAAAAGGGGAAATGGCACTACAACATCATACAAAATCCATTTTCTTTTTACTTTACAGATGTGAGGAGGGGATGTTCTGATCAGGATTATGGTGGAGCTTTACACTGAAAATATTTTGTGCTAGCACTTCAATGAAAGTTTACAACAACATGGAACTGAATCCTACATTGTCAACAGGTTGGTATTGTCCCAGCTTGAAATGGTCATAGCAGACTTTGAACATTCTATGATGAATTCTGTAGTGCTATTTGGAGCTGGGCAAGCCTACCCCACTAACTGTGGGTAAGTGGACAGAAGTTTATGAAATGTTATAACCACCTATGACAACAAACACTGATGGGAAAAGGTGCAAAAGGGAGACAAAAAATTGAATTAGTCCAAATAAGCCTACTGATGTAAGTCAAGGACTGTGTTAAAATTATGCCTGGTAAACAAGAGACATGTGTGGAACTAGAAATTAATGGACCAAAACTGGTGAACAAAATAATGAGATGAACTATTCCACCCATCACTCACTTTTGGGGTCCTTAAAAGAAAGGAAACTGAGAAAAATTGGCAGAGGACTTGAACACAACAATTACTGACTAAAAGAAAAGGAAGAAGCAAACTTTGCCATCCTTGGTGCCATTCCGATGGTCTCCTGGGATCCACTGTAATACTGCTGAGCTGTTATTGCTCTAATCTGAAAGTGTCCCAACCACCCCCCCCCACACACACACACGTCTTCATTCCCATTTCTCTTTTTTCCTTTGTCTAATAGGAGTTTGGCTTAGCCAGCCAAGACTATGTATTTTGCAACACTGCTGTAAGCCTGTTACCAGAGAGGCAGGAAATAGCAATGCCCTTAATAGCTAAATACTGGTACAAGTCTGCCATATCTCAGAGTGGTTAATAAATACAAGACACGTGTTGTGCCTGTGTTTTTTCCATTAGTGAGACTGCAAGTGAAAGTCAACACCAGAGAGGCTGAAATTTCTATCTGTGGGTTTTTTATTCCCATCTCATTTTATTTTGTCTTGACAGAAATGGGATCACACTTTAACAACAGAAACAACAACAGTTCCAGCCCAGTTCAACTAACTTTTTATCTTTTTCCCCAAAAGGACAGTTAACCATCTTTAATATCAGCTAAAAGATTGTCAATAGGGGCTGTTTTCTCTTAAAAGCTCTCTCCAACTAAAGGGAACAAGGAAAGTTAAGGTTTTTATTTCATTTAATACTTCATATTTCAAATGCTTTAGCTGTTTTGCCTTTTCTTTTCTGTATCTTTAATAAAAGGTTAAAAGATTTAATGTTTTTGCCATGATACATAGGTTGAGGTCTCTATAACAAACCTTGTTTAAAACTGTTTAATATTGAACAGTTTCAGGATCACGTTAACACCTTTGACTCTGGACCCATTTATTCCATCTAAATTAATACAACAGTTCATTCCTAATAGAGATGTGTATTCTGAAAAGACTGGGTATGTTCTTATCTAGTTCTTACCTCATTTAACTCACAACAGGCCTGATGCAAAACCCACTCCACATTAATGAAAAGATTCACATTAACTTGAATAGGCTTCCAATCACAGCTGATATGTACATAGCTGCTACTTATCTTGAATAAAAATAGTAAATGCAATAGCCAAGTTTCTGAGACAATCCTATCCTCAAAGCTCCATCTGATGGGGAGGTGGGTACATATAGAAGAGGTACCAGGAGTTTAAGGGGTATGTCAGGGGAGTGGGGCGGGAGGAGAATGAAAAAATTAGCTCAGACCCCCCCGCCCACGCTCCAGCAATTTGAAACACAAAAGAGAAACTGTATTTAATTTTTTTCCTCCTATTTTCTCAAATCATAGGGGCATTTTTCATAGTGAAAAGATTACATATAGAGCCAGTGGAAAATTTTCCATAAAAACTTTTAACTGAACATTACTTTTAGATTGCATAGAAATTGTAAGCCAAAAAATGGTTTTCATACAAAAATTTTTGGTGTCATAAGAGCAGTAATTGTTGGTTTTTTGGAAAAAAAAACACCACCCCATAAATAATGAAGCCGTACTATAATGGCAATAGTTCACTACAACGAATGTGTTCTGTTACCAACAGCTGATTTGCTGCTTTAATGGTGTTACTGTGCCCCTTACATTGATAAGAGGTAATTGGATTTATTAAACACATTTAAATTTATTCCTAGTACATAATACTCAGGGCAGCCCTTTCCGGTATAGTTCAGAGAGCCTGAACAAACTAAAGCTACAGCTAGAGTTACTCATTTCTGCCTCTAACTCATATCACAAGAGAAACAATCACACCAGAAAACAAGAACGCCTCATTTGTTAGTCACTGAGAACTTGCAGATATTTAAAGAAACAGATATGGTAAAACAAAAGACTCAGTATGATTTGGGATCACAAGAGCTTATACCATTTCACGAAAATGATGCTGTGTGGCTCTATGGAATGTGAAACCATGGTCGCAAACAGCAGTGGAGTCACAAGTAGCAGCCCCTATCATATGAGGTAGTCACCGCAGAGACACAGTCTAAAAAAATAGGCAACACCGTCTCCAGATCCCAGAAGGGAAGAAGATAAAGGGCACTAAGTCTGCTATTCTGTTTGAGGTTTCAGACAATTGTTGCCGGCACAAAGGCCTGAGGCGACAGCAACAGTGGTTCGTTGCCCGGAGTGCCTCGCTCCAATTAGACACACCAGGGTGGAGAAGCAAAAAAAAGGTTTATTTGAGAACTCAAAGCGCACGTGCTCGGAGACACAGACAGGTCTCAGATCAAGCACACCCCATACAAGCAGCTCTCTCTCTCTTTATACATGATTTTAGCTAAGCATGTCTATTACCCCCAATGCCCAGCTCCCCCTTCCCCCCCCCTCTTCTTCCCTCCCTTCTAGTTCCCATACAGCAAATACATTATAACGTAGCAATTACTCTAAACAGGTTAGATCATACTTGGCAAAAAACATTATCTCGTTAGTAACTTTTCTTGACCGGTCATTCTGTTTCACTCCCTTCAGCCAGGTGCAAGCAGGCTGTATAATTGCCTCCTGGTACTGATAACTAGTTGCCACACATTCCATTCTTTCCATCTGGCCTGTGGGGTTAATTAAAGTCTAAACATGGAAGCGGTTTGGAAAAGCAGAGGCCTGATACATGGAGCCTTCATTGGCACTGTCATTTTCCACCCCTCTGTTAACACTGGGCCATGCCTGGTGCCACCAACACAATGAAGCCCCAGGATCTGGAACAACCAAAACCAGTGGACTTACCATCTCCTCGCAGCAATAGATTTGATGTTCCAAGGGAGCACACAGTTCCAAGTCACAATGCACTGCAGAGACTAAAAAAACATAGTAAGTTTAGTTAGATTGGTTATAAGTTTTTGTAATTGGGTGGCATATTAACGTTAGCTTTTTAGGTGTTTTTGTTATTAAGCTTTGGCTTGGAAGGGAAGATGTTGTATTGGGGACACTGCCTTTAAAGTCTGAGCTTCCCAGATGGAGAGTCTGGATAAGGCACTGTGAAGCTCTTCTTATTATGCCCAGACAGCTAGAAATGGACACAGAATAGAGCAAAACTCTTTCAAGCATGGAGTGATTGTTGAACACCACAGAATCCAAATGCTGATTCCAACATGCTCTCACCTTGCTGAGGCTGGGCAGTTTATGCAGTGCCCTAGCTTTGGGTTTTTAGGCATGCCTTTCAGGTGGAGCCCTCAGGTCTGAGGCACCTCCCAGCAGCAAGGACCCCACATGGTCCAATTGCCTAGAGCCTGAAACTAGTATGGCCATCCCCAAGCCTCCCCAGCAGCTTTTGCACATTCTCCAAAATCCCACCAAAGATTTTACCTCTTCAGTGGCACAAGACAATGAAAACCAACAAACACACAGACAGCCAATACGGGATTCTAATCCCCTTTGCTCTTAACTTAGCTTGTGATACACAGATCTACACAAAATAATAAACACACCTATACACATTTTCCCTGCCTGAGTTTCCTCACCACTCTTGAGTTCTCAGGCTTAGATCATAGTCATCTGAGAAATCCAGGATACTTCCTCTCCTCTTGCCCTCCTGCACATGGCTTCTTAGCCAAAACATGGAATTGTTTTTCTTCCCTTCTCTCTAAAATGGCTGCTGAGAGATGGCTCTTTTATAACCTTCAGCCTCCTTTATCAGGTGACCACCTGGTCAGCCTCATCAGGTGATCAAAATCATCTACCAGGTGATCTGTTGTTTAGTTACCAGCCCAGATGAACAGACTACTACTTCTAAGTAGGAGCCAGCCTATTGTATAGCGTGGTTTCATTAGTGGGAGAGCAGGTAAGTTAACAACACTTTATCATTAGCCCTATGCTGCTACCCCTTGGAATTCCAGTCCAACATGTAGGTAAAAGGACAACAGACAAGGCAAACAAACACTATATTCAACATGAGGCTGCAGTCTGACAGATGCATAGAAAGAGCTCTTGCCTCCCCCACCAAAACACAGTTTCATAAGATGTGCATAGCTTCAACAAATTGTCACACCATGGATTCATAATATTGTCTACCTACATTACTACAATTCCACATTACCCATCAATGTCTTTGATGTAGTCATAAGGCTCGATATATGCGGAGGGGGGACTGTTGTGTTTTTAATGCACAGTAATGACACAGATGTGACGACTGTGTGGAAAGAGCTTGGCTGTGAAGATGCTAATTTCAAGAAAATCACATTTTCAAGCAGGTGCTGGAGCTCTTCCTTCTCAGACTATTATAACCTAGTTTTCCAGCAAATGTCACACTGAAGGCTTGACCACACAATCAAATAGTTACCATGTTGATCCATGATCAACAAATTAACACTTTGAACAGGTCCCATTCATTGATGTTGGTCCTTTCTCATTTTTATTCTAGTAAAGGTATAAGAGGGGAAGGGCAGACTACAGCTGCTGGAAATATTTCAGTCATTAGAAGAAAAGCAGAAACTGACACTAATCTGGAGAAAAAGCAACCAATGATATTCAGGTATTTGGTATTTTACTATAACTGCTCTGGGGTACTTGCAATAGCAGCAGCAACACCACTTCCTCTACCATTGTCCAAGAACACTTTGTCTTGGCATATTTTACTAATGGCCGAATGAATGTGGTGGAAGGTCAAGATTCAGGTGCCTGTCCAAGGTTCTTTGGGTCACCTGAAACTCTGAATATTGCAGATACAAGACTTTCTCAGTCTTCTTCAGTACATACTCCTTTTTTTTGGTACCTGAGAGAAGTTTGTTAGCATTTCCAGTTGCAAGGCAGGCAGACTGAGTGTAGCTGCTTTAGGGGAGTTATTGTGGTAATTAATTAATGACCAAAATAAAGTGGTGTAAATGAGAAAAAGTGGAACTAGTTATTTCCAACTTGCCTTGGAAATGTACTTCAAATTATTTCATGTAGTGGGGAATAAGGGTTTCTTTACACAGCAATTGTAGGGGCTGGCCTGGGTCAGCTGACTTGTGCTTGTGGGGCTCAGGATGCAGAGCATAGGTGCTGGAATGGGGGGTGCTGCCATACCCTATGGCTTGAAGTGGTTTCCATCATATACAGGTTTTACAGTTTTGTTCAATGGCTTTCAGCAACCCCACTATTCACACTGTTCCAGCACTCCTGCTGCAAGCCTGTAAAATTGCTGTGTAGGTGTTCTAGCCCAGACATTAGCCCAAACTCTGGGACTCTGCAAGCAGGGAGGCTCCCAGGCCTGAATGTCTACAGAGCAATTTTTACCCTCGCTGCCTGAGCCAACTGACCTGGGCCCGCTGTGGCCATGCTGCAGGTCTTTTGTTCCAATGTAGACATACCCTAAGTTACTTCGCTCCTTTTTGCACCACCTGGTACACCCATACAGACAGCTTCTCTGGCAGGCAAGTAGGAAGGACATAGCCAAGGCTCTCCCCACTCTCCTCCCTGGCCATTTGCTCACAGTGGAGAATAGCAGAGAAGTAGCCCTTTCTCTTCCCACTGCAAACAGCATCACAATCTGAGCAATTCTAAGCAGAGGAATATCCTGTTCCTATGCTGTCCAGTTCCATTTGTGACAATCTAAATGTCAGTTCTGATGTTTCTCATCATTAATGAAGCATACATTAGAAAAACATTCAAATCTTGACAATTCTGCTCGAATGGCTTTCATTTAGTCTCCTACTTTACGGAGCCCCACTCCCCATTTCCAAAAAGGCACCTTTGGGCTGTAGATAAAATAATTCAGTAATTTAAAAATCATGAACCAGGCCCAGTGGCTCAGCTGCACACCCCCAAGCATACATCTGTACAGAAGGCTACTGGGTAATTAAAAGATCATGGATTAAATTAGCCCAACACAAAAAACTTACAATGCACTTTAAAAAGAGCTGTGAGGACAGACAGTCTCAGGGAAGAAGTTCCTACACAGTCTAAGCCTGGCTCAATCCAAATTGAATTTTAGGAGCGTAGACGAGGTCACTTGAGGTTATCTCATTTGCTTGTCTAGACCATATGGTGGAAAAACTGGGCCAGTAAGGAACATTTGTGGTATCTAAGGGTTTTTACCAGAGTTCAGTGGCAAACAATTTAAAAAAATTAAACTCCTCTGCCCTTTTCATTTACCCAAGTCTCAGGTCTAATATAGTAAGTCCAATAGCTTGGAGTTTTTGGGAAGGCCAGAGAAATGTGAATTTGTTTACTTGCTCTTGTCAATCACTGACATAGGATGAAGAAAGAGAAATGAAATTTTAATGTAAAAGAGGCCAGGATTATATAGCAATACGCAACTTTATGTGCCTTAATATCCATTTATTGTTTTGTTCAGAAGAAGATAGGGGTTCTGTCTCCTTCAAATTGCCGCTTCAGTAAAACATGTAACCTTGAGTATGCCTAAATATCTAAACCTCCACATTTCAGACCAGTCCAGCCTTGGTCCAGGAGCCATGCAGTCCCAAAACTTTCAGGTCTTTATTGCGAAGCAATATTCTAAGCTATATTGTCTAAGGGAAGCAGCACCTGAATGCAGATTACCCATGATAAAAGTGGGGCACAACTGTAAGTGGCAGGAAATAATGTATTTGATAGGCATTCAGGTCTTTCTGCACCCTTTGGATGGGAACCCCAAAGTCCTACTACACCCCACCCTACTCTAGTTGTTCCCTTAGGAAAAAACTTCACTGAGTCAGATCCTGGCCTAAAATTTCAGGGTTAATTTCAGAGGAAGTTCAGGGAAGTATGCCCAGCTGGAAGCTAATTGGGTACAGCTGAGCCTATTTAGGCTCAAAATTTTAAGTCTGTGACTCTAAAAGGGGAAAGGCTCAACTGGGTTATGTTGACCAAAAGTGAGGGCAGTAGAGAAACCATAACACTACTTGACCTTTCACATTGTGACTACTTAAGCCTAGCTCTAAAACATAGGTCAAAGTAACTAAGTCACTCAGGAACATGAAAAAGTCACACCCTTGACAGACATGGTTAAGCTGACCTAAGCCCTAGTATAGACACTGCTAGGTCAATGGAAGAATTCATCCAACAACCTAGCTATCACCTCTTGAGGGCATAGATTTACTTCAGATAGAAAAAACCCTTCCATAGCTGTAGCAATTATGTAGCTGCAACACTGCAGTTGTGCCTCTGTATTGCTTAGGGTTGCCAGGTGTCCAGTTTTCAACCAGAATGCCTGGCTGAAAAGGGCCATTAAAAATCTGGTTGGTGCAGGGCTGGCAGGCTCCCTACCTGGCTCTGTGCGGCTCCCTGGAAGCAGCAACATGCCCCTTGGCTCCTAGGTGGAGGAATGGCCCTGGGACCATGGGCTGCCACCACCCTGAGCACCAGCTGCGTAGTTCCCATTGGACGGGAGCCATGGCCAATGAGAGCTGCGGGGACGGCACCTGTGGGTGAAGGCAGCATGCAGAGCCCCCTCCCACACCCATACTCCCTTCCAGAGCCTGCACCTCCTCCTGTGCCCCAACCCTCTGCCCCAACTCAGAACCTCCTCCTGCACTCCAAACCCCTCATCCCCAACCCCAGCATTAGCAAGCCTTTAAAAAAAAAAGATAGGTTAAACATTTGCTGCCTTCTAGTATAGTAACTGATTTTAATGGGGTTATATTTTTGTTGACATCCTAGGCACTTCATTCTTTGATTCCTTCACAAATCTTGGATGAATGCCACTGGGTCTTGATGACTTGCTGATATATAATTTGTAGGTTTTCACGTTGCTATTTAATTTATTAGTAGTGATTAGCTATTTTAGTTTGTTCATGTAATTCATAAAAATGTCATCAATATATACAAGAGCCAGCCTGAGGGATGGGAGCTCCTCTGCATAGAGCTGGTCAAAACATTTCAATAAAAAAGAAAAACAAAGAAAAATTTGGTGATGTATTTTTCCCTCTCCTGATCACCTCTGTGTTCTATAGGGAAAATTTTCAATCAGCACCCATCTAATTACCTAAGTGCTTCTCTACAAAAAGAATTAATGAGGAACGCTAGTGCAGAATAGTTAGGGTGTCAATTTGAAGCTCAATAGCTATTCTACATTAACTCCCCATAAGGACATTCTTATTTTATGTGATGAGTAGCTTTTTGTGGTTTTAGGTTACTCCACTTCCAAAAGCTCAATAACCATTCTGCACCAGCTATCCCAGACTTTTTCTCCATGTAGACAAACCCTTAGGTCTTGATCCTTCAAAGACTTGCTTGTGTGCCTAACTTTATGCACTGTAATCACAAAAGTTAAAGTTAAGCACATTAGCAAGTCTTTACATGATCAGGACCCTAGGGATTTGTACAGGTGGTGGTGGTTGTCACCATACTATCGGATGTCCACTTAGATCACTGGCTCTTGTTTTGAGGTATGATGTCGCAGCACATACTAATTGGTTAAGTCATATAACTCTCTCAAAAGCCAATTGGAGCGTGTGTATTTGTGGACGTGTCAGTTAGGCGATGCTTTCTTTACAATATATTCAGGAGCACTGGACCTATGGGTTTTGGGGTGTGGCAGCACCCCCTGGAGTATAGTACTAATAGCAACTAAATGCCTGGCTTTCAACATATACAGAGATTACAGTTTTGTTCAATGTCCTTCAAAATCCCCACTCTAAAGTTGTTTTAGCACCCAAGTGCATTGTATAATTTTGCAAAGTTTTAAGATAATGAATCCTTTCAGATATGATCTAATGCATTTGTTTGGTACAGTTTAAAAATGTTACCAACCTTGTAAGCTATTACTTGTTTAGCACAGATAATATGCTATACTATGCACAAAGATGAAGTCAGCTCCGAATAGTTTACCATAGGGGTCGGCAACCTTTCAGAAGTGGTGTGCCGAGTCTTCATTTATTCACTCTAATTTAAGGTTTTGCATGTCAGTAATACATTTTAACATTTTTAGGTCTCTTTCTATAAGTCTATATTATATAACTAAACTATTGTTGTATGTAAAGTAAACAAGGTTTTCAAAATGTTTAAGAAGCTTCATTTAAAATTAAATTAAAATGCTGATCTTACGCCGCCAGCCTGCTCAGCTCGCTGCCAGCCTGGGGTTCTGTTCACCTAGGCCGGCAGTGGGCTGAGTGGGGCCTGTGGCCAGGACGCCAGCTGGCAAGGGGCCGGCAGCTGGGACCCCAGACCTGGGGGGCTCAGGGGTCAGGGCAGAGGGCTGAGGGTGTGTGGAGAGGTTCAGGGCAGAAGGCTGGGTGTGTGGGGGGCTCAAGGGTCAGGGCAGAGGGCTGTGGGGGTGCAGGACAGAAGGCTGGGTGTGGGGGGGTTCAGGGGTCAGGGCAGAAGGCTGGGTGTGGGGGGCGTTCAGGGGTCAGGGCAGAGGGCTGGGGTGCTTGGCTCGTGGGGGTGCTCCCATGCCCTGAGCAGCTCATGGCAGGGGGCTGGAAGGGATATGCCTTGTTCCACCGCCTTCCCCAAGTCCCCATCACTACCTCTTCTCTGCCTCCTCTATGGAGCAGCGAGCATGCTGCCACTCTTCCCCCTCCCCATCGCAAGGGCCACCAGCTGATCAGTGCAGGGAAAGAGAGAAGGAGGGGAAGGAAAGCAGCACGCTGGGGGAAGAAGCAGGGGATGGGGGAAGCCTGGCTGCTGGAGGACCAAGCTTCTGCCTCCTGCCCCCGCAAGGGAGAGCGGTGGGTGGGAGGGCTGAGTGGGGCTGGGGGCCGGAACCACAGCAGGCAGCAGCATGCCACTCAAAATCGGCATGCGTGCCATGTTTGGCATGCGTGCCGTAGGTTGCTGACCCCTGGTTTACCATCTATCCCACGTAGGCCAGACAAGTGCAGGGTTCCATGAAATTCTGCTTTGTTCAGGTTCTCATACCATGGCCATCACTGTGATATCTGAGTGCCTTCCAACAGTGCAATAAGCATCATGAGAATCTGTCACATGAGACTTCTTCCTCTCCCCAGGAGGAAAATTGTGTATGGATTATTACTATTTATTTTGTAATGTATGTTTACAGTATGTTATTAATTAAAGCAAAGTTAAAGAAGTGCACTGGGATTAGAAAATGGTGAGTTTTGTGGTGGTTCTTAGATCCAATGGGAGTTGGCCGCTGTGACATAACCAGCTCATGTTTGGTATTCCAATACAGCGGGCACCAGGTATCACAGTGAGGCTGAATGGAGGCACAACCCAAGCGGATGGGGGAGGGGGAGAAGTGAGTTTGAAACTACTGACTTTCTTAAGGCTGGTCTACACTATCGCAGTAAATCAATCTAACTTATGCAACTTGACATTGTTGGATCCACTTACTGTGGTGGCTACACTGCACTGTGTCGATGAGAGAGCATCTCCCATCAACTTCCCTTACGCTTCTCGGGGAGGTGGAGTACACAAATTGATTGCAGCAGTGCCAATTTACCCGCAAGTGTAGGCATACACTTAGCCTGCCTGCTCTGAGAATTCACCTCATGTTGCTCATGGAAAATGAGAATGTTACCAGTGGATTAGCATCTTCTCTTTTGTAAGGATAAATAAATAAGATGAAGGTTTCTAACCATCAGAAGAGTGAAGTTCTGGAATAGCCTTCCAAGGGCAACAGTGGAGGCAAAAGACATATCTGGCTTTAAGACTAAGCTTGATAAGTTTATGGAAGGGATGGTATGATGGGATAGCCTAATTTTGGCAATTAATTGATCTTTGACTATTAGTGGTAAATATGCCTAATGGTCTGTGATGGGACACTAGATACGGTGGGATCTGAGTTACTACAGAGAATTCTTTCTGGGTGTCTGGCTGGTGAGTCTTGCCCACATGCTCAGGGTTTAGCTGATCACCATATTTGAGGTCGGGAAGGAATTTTCCTCCAGGGCAGATTGGCAGATGCCCTGGGGGGGTTTCGCCTTCCTCAGTAGTATGGGGCACGGGTCACTTGCTGGAGGATTCTCTGCACCTTGAAGACTTTAAACCACAAGTTGACGATTTCAATAGCTCAGACATAGGTCAAGAGTTTATTACAGGAGTGGGTGGGTGAGATTCTGTGGCCTTCATTGTGCAGGAGATCAGACAGGAAGATCATAATTGTCCCTTCTGACCTTAAAGTCTATGAGTCTATAAGGGCCTGATAATAGCCCATATATTTTTCTGGACTCAGTGCTAGCAAATACTATGCGTATTTTAAATTGCAGGCATATGCTTTATTTCTGGTAATACATTAACAAAATGCTAAGATATTTAAAGATGATATTTGAAAAAAAATAAAGCTGAAATTCTGTCTTCTTTAGTGTGAATTCTATTTAGTCTATGCTAACAGAGCATCAAATGTAAGGCCAAAAAAATAAGTATTACATAAATCAGCCTCCATTTGCTATTAATGAGTAATTGTTGCCTTTTGGTTCTTCTCGGCTCACTACAAGGAATTATTGCATGCAGTTCATGTTTCAGGGCAAAGGATAGTTTCTCCTTATCCAGTACATAATCTGAAGCAATTAGTCTGTCAATGATCCCAGCAGGGTCATTTGTTTTATATGCCTAGTCCTATTCAGCCACACCAAGCCAGTATGGGAGTGATATACTAAATTTGAAGTGGTGAGCTGAGGAGTTCTGATGGGTGGAGGAATGTCTTGATAAAATTCTAATCAACAGTAAAATAGATGGAAGGCTGGGGAGCCTTTCTGAAGTACAGTCATGAGTCAATGAAAAAGCAGCCTCCAAATTTCTCTGAACACAAGAGCAACAGATGTGGAATGTGTGGATGCTATTAAAATCATTGTGAGAACTGGTAGTGGATTTGGTTCTTTCGTGAATATTTAAAGACATTATTATGTCATTCCTGATCCTGACCTTTCAGCTGGTATTCTGCCTACCAACACTTTGGAAAACGTATAAAGCTAACCTTAACATAACCTCAGCAATGACATGCAATCATGTAGATAGCTGATTAGATTTTACCTTAGTTGGATTATGAAGTAATTTATCCCTGTTGCTGCCACTGCTTCGAGTGCTGCTAGCAAATGCTAATGTAATTAACTATATAACTCCATAATATGCAAGTGATTTGTACGCAGGCTATTGGAATAACATGTCTGCTCTGTATTCTAGTACTATACTTCCTCTTAGATTTATTCTCTAGCCAGCAAGCCCTATTCATTTTTTTTAAGTATGTATTTTGTCTGTACTGTAAGCTCTTACTTGTTGCCTTGATCTTCTCCAACACTAACGCGGACATTAATGTAAAATATTTTTATTGTGGCACAGTGACTTGGATGTCCTGGCAGCTAAAATGCATGTAACAATTCGGAGAAGTGGGACCTCAGACAAATCTGAAAAGATTTGATCTAACTTAGAAATATTTGATTAATTTTAGCAGATGGAAACTGGGACCTTGCTCTCCTTTTCCCTCCCTTTCCATTCCTTCACACACCCCCTCTTTTTTTGTTGTTCCCTTATTTTTTTGGAGGGGGAGGGCAATCAATAAAATATAAATTTAATAAAATTATATCTAGAATTTGGTTTTTAAAAGCCAAAAACAAGCTCCAAGTCTCACTTTATGGAGCAGAAGTTGATTGTTTAATACTGAGAATTGAGGTTTCTCAGGCTTTATGTTGCAGACAAGATTTTGGCCTATATATTCCAAATACACATCCTGTCTTGAGTCACTTTGCTGACTTCACTTCTGTTTCTATGTCAAATTCAAACTGTTCATCCTCCCTTTGAAGACTCTGTACAACAACTCTGTCCCTGCCTCACCTTTTACCTTATTTCTAACCACTTACAAATTTGGCCTGGCTCTCCACCACATTCTCTTTGTAGTCTTCTAGAAATACTCCCAAGCTTTTGCTTATGCTGCTCTCTGTGCTTGGAATGTCACCAGGGATTTAGTAGTGATATGGACAGCAAATTGGACATCAGTTTGCAAAGGGATATGGTAGCATAAAAGGCCTATATAGTTTTGGAATACAACATGACTTTTGCCATTTCTGGGCATTTAGGGTAAACTCGGTTCACATTTTCTCCATAACCAAGAAAGCAGAAAAGTTACTTTTTAATGAAAGTTGAGATTTTGAGTTATTCACTTTAAGAAAAAATACCTAGTATGGCAAGACTCATGATAAAAATCACAGGAGTTGGCAACACTGGATATGTATAGTTTGGATAAGCAGCAACTAAGATATGTGGCAATAGTCTATAAGGATATAAACAATAGATCTAGTCAGGAAATTATTTTTATTTGAAAGTTTTAGATTTTCACTGAAAAAAATAAATTGTTTTTCCCTGTTTTAAACTGAAAAAATAGTTGCCCCCAAAACTGAAAATATATGTTTTCAGCGTTTTGGTTTTTTGACAGACTTTTGATGAAATTTTTCTTGAACATTTCCATTTAGTCAAAAAAGGCAGTTTCTATCTAGAAACCATTTAGATCAAAAACTGTAACACACTCTAGTAAACAGCATGGGGGAGATCAACTATTTAGCATAACAAAAGCATCTATAATTTGGAACAATGAGAGAAAATAATGGAAGAGAATATTTATGCAGACTATAAGGGAAAACATGAAGTCGATCCATAGAGTTTAAGGCCAGGAGACACCATTAGATTATCTAGTCTGGCCTCCTGAATATTGTAAGCCATTAAATTTCACCCAGAGACCCCGGTATACCCCAATAGCATATGTTTAGCTAAAGCATATCTTCTTAATCTGAAAATATTCAGAGACGGAGAATCAACCACTTCCCTTGGTAGTTTGTTCCACCTTCAATATTTGTGTCTAATTTAAATTTGTCTGGTTTCAGCTTTCAGCCACTGGGTCTTGTTATGGCTTACTCCGTTAAATTAAAGAGCCCTTTAGTACCTGCTATTTCCTCCCAGGGAAGGCATTTATACACTAATCAAGTCACTTTTCAATCTTTTTATTTCAAATCTCTCACTCTAAGGTATCTTCTCCAGCCCTTAAATAATTTTGGGTTTGTTTGTTTTTCCTGCACCCTCTCCAATTATTCAACATCCCTTTAAAACTGTGGAGAGCAGAACTGGACACAGTATTCTAGTATTGGTCTCACCATTCCCATATAGAGAGGTAAAATTACCCTCTTATTCCTGCTCCCACTTCCCTATTTATACATCCAAAGAGAAGTTAAGCCTTTTTTGTCACAGCATTGCACTAGGAACTCATGTTGAGTTTCTTGTCTACTATGACTCCTAAATCCTCTTCAAAGACACTGCTTTCCAAGCTACAATCCTCCACTGTGTAGGTATGACCTGCATTCCTTCTTCCTAGATGTAAGAGTTTGCATTTGACTGTATTAAAACATATTCTATTTGAATGGGCCCATTTTATCAAGCAATCCAAATTGTGGTGAGTGACTGTCCTCTGACCATCATTACTTCACTAATGTTTGTCATTTGCAAAATGTTATCAGCAGTAATTTTATATTTACTTCCAGATCAATGATGAAAATATTGAATGGCAGCTGGCCTCCTTTGGAAATCCTGAGAGCTGGAGGCCCTCCTCATAACTACCGCTGTAGAAATTGAATGAGTGGCAATATCAGTAGCATCAAGGGAGGCCTGGAAAGATATTCTGGTGAGCAGCTGGCCTTCTACAAAAATTGCCTGGAATTGCTGTCTATGTTCTGCTTATAGATGCTCAATAAATAAGTTCAGCTTGGTATAATTTGTATGAATGTATTTCACCACTAAAGCCTAGTAAATGGTGATTCTGAATTATACAGTAGTGGATTAATACAATTTTCTACCAAACAGGTCAAGGCTCTTATGATCCTTGTCACAGGGTGTGGATTTAGCATGGTCATTTGTTAACCACATCAACTACCAAGGAATTAGGAGGAGGCGAAGAGAATAAAAATTCAGAATCCTTAGATGGCACATAATATTTCTTATATGCTCTCTTGCATGTAGGTGGAATTGTGGCCAGAGTATGTCAGATAATCTTTGCAAGATCCAGTGGGCCCTCATTAACACACAAGTTAATACAGACAGATGAAACTCTATGAAGGATGTCTAGCAGCTTATGATGCGATTCTTTGACTGCTTCAAGAGGGATCTGTAAATAATCTAGAATTCTCTTGCCAAGGTCCTGAAACTGCTTGAAACCATCATCAATCATAACTGCGTCATCCAGGGATGAGGAAAAGATGTTGGCTGATGGAGAGATGTCTTCATCAGCCCTAGTTTCTTGTTCCTCAAAGGTTTTTTTCCTGATGTTCTGGTATTCTACAAAGGAAGGGTGATGAAGGCTGTCTATCTCTGTGATTGGTGGTGCTCGAAGCCCTAGAGAATTGCTGGTGACATGCTACCCAAGGGTCCCAGTATGTCAAAGGAGGTGTGCATATGGTATGGGTGGAGGCAACCATGGTTTTTCATACTAGTGAGATAGTGTTTGTGGTCATCTCTCATGAGTGACACCAATCTCCTTTGAGCCTTCTGGAAAATAGCCTCTATAGGAATGGAGAAGAGAGCCTTGCACTGATATTTGGGAGACTGATTCATCATCAGAATCCTCCTCTTCCAAATTACTCTGTAGCAGTGGTGCACTGGAAGAAACATGAGGTGAAATCATTGTTACTGGGTGATTGTCCAGAGACCTAGAAGTCCTTGGTTCCAAGAGTATACTGGAGCTGAGCAATGGTGAGTCAAGCATCTTGGACACAGCAAAGTCTTGGGGGAAAACAAAACTCCTGTGGTACAGAGAGTGTTGTCAGTATCATGTCCAGGGCCTACACTGAAGTGATAATGGATGAGGGAGCTGATGTCACCGTGAATCTTGCTACACCAAGGAGAGTCCAGCTGGACCCCAAGTAAACTCCTTCAAAACTGGGTGAGAAGAGGTAACGCATTTCTTGCCACCTTGCTCTGTTAATGGTCAGATGAGCTCTTGGAGCCTGGATCTTTGCAGTCTTTAGGTTTAGCAGTGGCCTCAGTGTCTGAGGAACCTGCAACCTCATGTAGGTTGGAGACCAGTGAGTGCCGAAGTGGCTGGAGGCATCGGAGACCACGACTTCTTTGAAGTAGGTTCCCTACCTGGATAACCCAAGGGATATTCTTTGGGAGTCTTATGAAAGGAATCTTGGTCTGCCTCTTAGATGTCCTTGAGGAGTGCATTTCAGAGACAGTGGAGGTAGTGGAGTTACTTGGAGCCCAGTGTATGGGGATGGGTCCCCAGTCCAAGGTCAGAGGCCAGGCACAGTGAGTAAGGCTACTTTTTAGTATTTTTAGTAAAAGTCACAGACAGGTCATGGGCAGTAAACATAAATTCATGGCCCATGACATGTCCATGACTTTTACTAAAAATACCAGTGAATAAAACTTGGGGGTACCTGCCCGGGGGCCCCTCACGTACTTGGAGAGGGCAGCCCAGCTGCTTGGGTGGGGTGGCAGAGCATGGCCTGAAACTGCCCAAGCAGCGGCTGGTGTGCCTGGCACAGGGGCTGCCTGAGCTGCCCCTGAACTAGGCACACTGGCCGCTGCAGAAGTCTCAGACGTCAAAGTCACAGAATCCATGACTTCCATGACAAACTCGGAGCCTTAATCATGAGGCGTCAGAGCTTGATCTCCCTGTCTTTTCTGGCTCTAGACTTTAATATCAGACAGAAGCTGCACTTTTGGGAAATGTGAGATCTCCCAAGGTGACAAATGGACCGGGAGTGTATGTCACTCACAAGGATTGCTTCCCAGCATGACATGCAATGTTTAAAACTGGGAGAACTGGGCTTGCCCTCCAGTAAAGTAAGAACTCCCAGGAGGGGAGAAATTAGCTATCTAAAAGCTATATACATATAGAGAGAGAAAAGTTGTTTGATTTTTTTATTACTACTACAGCTCAAACTGCTATTAAGTATTAACTACTGACAACAATTACAATAAGCTAACTGCTAAAAGAGCTAAAGGGACACAGTTGATGTAAAACTCAATGAGGGAAGCTGCTAAGGCTCTGTCTCAGACTGAGGCAGTTGAGAAGAAACTGAGGGTGGTTCACCTACACAGTGCTAAGTAACAATGGCATGGAGCGTGAGACTGAGTAACGTTCACGTACGGGACGAATGGACATCGCCATGAGAAGTCTCCTATCAAAGGCGCAGGAGGCTCAAGCACACCAAGAGTGGAGCACTCACAGGGACACTACTGGAAGAAGAACCCTTGTTGCTGCTGTGTAGTTTTATCCCATGGAATTTATCCCTTGGATTAACATATTCTAGATACTGACAAACCACAACATATTAAAATATCTCATTTTATATTCTAGGTAATACAGTAATCTTTCTATTCCTTTTAAAAGTTACACTGAAGGGTAAATTCATCTCTAATATAATCCTGCAAAAGTCTTGGAGTTACACCAGGGATTAATTTAGCTCCATGTTATTGCTTTATTTTTAAGAAATCTAAGTAATTTTGAAGACAAATACATTCTTAGAAGCAAAGGGCACCAAAGGATTGACTCTTGTGATCTCTCTCAAAATCTTCTCTCTCATTTCTGCAAAGGAGGATTAATTATCATGTAAAATATCTCATCAATAATGAAAGTTTCTGGTATCATCAATAGGATTTATTATTTAAATTCACTAACAGGCAAACTAAAAATTCAAATATTCTGTGTTCTGTTAAAATGTTTTTTATATATCTATATATACATACACATATGCATACACACACACACACTGATCATTAATTTAGAATTAAGGTTGTTCAAGTACATCTTGTATCAAAGTAATCAAGGAAATCACTAGTTGGAACAAAATTAACATTAATATCAGCTGCAAGTCACCTGCTTTACCACTCGGACATTATAATGTTCACAGACACTTCTGCTCCACAGTTCCTTCTCTGTTCTAGGACATAATCACTATGCACATGCCTAATCATTTCCAGTGACACACAAACATATAATGTCAAATCTGACCTCATCTAGATTAAAATGCATTCCTTATATCTATAATGTGTTACTGTACATGGTGAAAAGTGTGAGACCAGACTGTTCATTTGAATGTCACTGAAAAACTAGGTTCCTGCAGTGTGGGTATTCCAGGTTTGGTGTGGAGAGCACAGTTAGTTACATTCCCAAATTGTGGCTTTGTATTGATAATCTGCTGCAGATATGGCTAACTAATTTTCTTTCTTTGCTATTCTCTTAATAACCTTTATGAATACATAATTCTCAGAAAGCTATAAGTGATCAACATCTAAGTTCTGAGAACGATGTAGTCAAAACTTGAGCCTCTTTCTCACTGCAAGCAAACTGCAGCCCCACGTGCTCATTTACAGTCTATTACTGCACAGAGATCATTCCAGTCCTGTTTGAACAGTTTTCTGCAGCAGCAATTTGTTACAGTGTGTCAACTGTGGCAACCTCTTTCTCCAATAGCCCAATGAATCAGACTAGTGTCAAGATAAATTCCTACTAGTACCAGAAACTCCCCATAAATAATGAGGTGGAAGAAACAAACAAAACAGAAAACATAATTCCAAGATTTTATACCTCAGAACAATTAAAGAAAAACTGTAAGATATAGGAGTACACAGGCACCTCAATATAAAGGCTTATTCCGTTGCCATCCTTCTTTTTGTCAAAAATGGCTTCAGCCAATATTTTTATTACAGCTGATCTCAATGGGAAGAATATTGTATTAGGAAGAATAATTAGAATATTATTAATTTTAGACTGCCAAGTAACACACCAAAGAAAGTAATATTGCTATCCAGTCACATTTCCTAATGACAAATCTTTGCAGTGTTTTGGAAGTCGTCTATTTTCACTTGTATACTACATCAGAGACTTTGGGGGACAGGTGAAATGGACAATGCATTAATTTCTCACGTAATTTGTGTAACTCAAATGGTATTCTCCTTTTGTAGAAATATCATCATGCAGATGGATCCATGCAGGATAGGAGAAAGAGGGGTGGAAAGGTTGTTAAAAGGGGAAAATAAATATAAGAAACTTTCTCAATGCAGTTTCAAAATTAAAACTGCAATGTAATTTAAAATATATTGCTACTACATTGTTTTTCCGCCACAACTAGGATCCTCGGATGAAAGATCTTAAAAAATATTAATTAACTCACCCAAGGTTCCTTGTTGACATTAAGGTTTTGTGTTAGAGTGCAAGTTTGATGAAGTTAGGGTACATGTTGCTTGTGGGTATCCGTTGGAGACTCCAGCAAGGCCTACATCCATCATTGGTGGCATTCATGCTTTCATTAATATTTCATTCTACAGTTCCCTACATAAAATCAGGTGTGTAACTGCTTACAACTGTAATATGACCTGTGTCACATTTGCAAGACTGAAGTACCTATGTGTTGGAATAAATATGCATATGTAACTGCACACAATTTATTACAATTTTACTGATTATTCTATCAAAAATATTTTTAAAAAATCACAGGGCAGAAATACTGAGCATTATTTCCTCACAAATGAAAATGTGTGAAATCTTTAGTGATATCACAGGCTGAGTCCTGGCAGTTAATGAACAGAACATAACCTATAGGTTCTGATCATCCCTCAGCTCCCGCTTCCATAAACTCCACTACTTTACACCTTGTGCAATCACCTACAGCTATGTAAAGTGGATATAAAATGCAAGTCACTGTCCTCAGGTGTAAATGACCACACAGAAGCAAGGCAGTGGAGAATTGGATTCTATATACCCATCACAATGAATTCTTTTCTAGACAGTTCCCCATCTTAAAGAACTGTGTACTTTTGAAACCCTTATCTACTCAGATACTCCTTCTAGCCACAGTGCTATATCACTATAAATGTGGAGAAAGAAAAAGCCCAGTGCTTTCAAATCCAAAACCAGCACATTAACCTAGATTTGTTAGTGTCCTGCTGCAACACAGAATTTGCCAGTCTGGATCAGAGCCATGATCCTGCTAATCTAGGATCCTGTATCCACGAGTGCACAGTGTGAGATGCCTCAGAAGAAAGTGCAAGAAACCACACAGTAAACTGATGTGGGATAATCTGCTCCCCCAGGAAGGTCTCATACTAATGCCTAAAAGTTAGAGATACACTTAAACCCTGAAGCATGAAGATTTATATCCCTTCCAGAATGTTGGTTATGCTGACAAATATAATGCTGAGTATTCTTGTAATCTATACAAAAATCCACTGCCTCTTTCAACCTTGCTAAAGTCTTGTCCTAAACACAATCCCAGCGTAGACACATTTGGCCAGGGCTCATCCCTCTCCAGGGCGGTGGGGGACCACACCACCTCAGTACTTCCTTCCAGTTGTTGACAAAGAATTAGCCTAGCTGCAGGAGTCTCTTGCTTCGGCAGCAGTAGAGGCAAACACAGACAGTTATTTATGCCTGGCCCATAGTCAGCAGGCGGTAGTGAGTCCAGTGCTCAGGTCCTCAGGCAGGGGCTGAGCAAACAGTTATAATTAGCAGGCCCAGGCCCTGGGTCAGTACGGGACAGCAGAAAGTCAAGGGCTTAGGCCCTCAGGCAGGGACTGAGGAAAGGCAGGTAAACAACAAGCCCAGGCTCTAGGCTCAGAGGGGCCTGGGAGAGGGGGAGACTGCCACCCACAAGTTGGGTGACGGGGGATGTACCCACTCCATTGCATCCCAGCCTGGGGTCCTAGTAGTGGCAGATATGCCCACTGACTCAGCAGCAGGCTCCTGGCCACAATAAACTGACATAGGCTCTGGCAGTGGTGCAACCAGACTAGGGTCAGCTGCCCCCGGGCTACTTCCAAACTCCCCCTCTGGAGGTACCTGGGTCTGGCGGTGTCCTCTGGGGGGGGGGGGGTCCAGCACCATGGGTTCTTCAGAGTAACCGGTTAGGGGTAGGATTGGCAGCTCCTCCGGGCTCTGGTCAGCATCAGGCATTGGTCAGGTGGGCCAGTCTTCGGGTCATCCGCCGGTTGCTGGGGTCTCCCAACTGGGAACTAGGCTGCAGGCGTCTGGCCTCTCTGGTGGCTGCTCCTCTAGCAAGCTCTGGGGTTGGGCTTTTATACTTCCCAATCTGCGCCTTGACTTCTGCGGGGGAAGAAGCGGGACTCGCTGGGTCCACCCACTTTGGTGTCCGGAGGGGCTTGTTCCTCTCCGGGGAGGCGGGGGAACCACACTGCCTCCCTACACCCAGTCTTTTACATCTCTCTTTGTATGAGGGTTTTTCCATGCCCCTGCTCATTGTCATCACCTTTCTCTGAAGCTCCTCTCATTCTGTAAATTCTTTTTAGATGGAGTGACCAGTACTGCACCTGCTATTCCAGATGAGACTACACTGTTGATTTACACAATGCCATTATGATAGTCTTTATTATTTTCCATCCTAACGTTGTTTGCTTTTTTGACTGCAGCTGCACATGAAACAAACATCTTCCATTGAGCTATCCACAGTGTCACCTGGATCCCTATTATGAGTTGACACAATTAAAGTAATGTACAAGTGGAATTCCTCTGGAGATCCGTTTGGTTCCCATACTACCATTTTTGCAGGAGATTTTTGTTTTTAAATTTACACAGCCAAATGATCATATAGCCATACAAATATGGTTGGGAGCAAAGTCAGAGTCAGGCAATCTGGAACCCATGACACAAAGCAGAAGATTTTGGGTATGGTGAGCAAAGATCACAACTGGCCCACCACACCTACCCGAGCAGATATTCACGGACTGTTGGGGTAAGCACTATGGGGGCCCCATGGCTCCATCATCATGGACTCATTTCTGTTTTGTGGCCCCACCCCCATGCAGAGTAGTAGTGGTGTGGCCCTTCCCTCTGAGGTGCAGAGGCAGCACCATGCAGCCCTGATCGCTCAGGAGTGGTGGCAAGGGTCACCCCTTCCTCCCAGAAGGGTGTAGCATGAAGGGGCTCTACAATACTGAACCCTGCTCTCTAATACTTTTTCCTGCCTAAGTGGATGAGTCCCCTCCTCTCACAGTGAATCTTAAGGTTAACACCCCATTGATTTGTATGGGGCATTTCCTATTCTGTCGTTTCAGAGTGACTGCAAACTCAGGCAGACATCTCAGTATTGCTTACATTCAGGTCACACCTTCAAGCTTTTCTGCTCAGTCATGAGGGCTAAAAGTTTATCTTTTTTTTTTTTGGAAAGCTGATATTCTGCCTCATGTTGTGACACCAGGAGCTAGGGCTCTTGCCTATAGTTGCTATGCATTAATCCCACCCAGGTTGGGAATGATGGCTGGCCAAGATACCTAGGCTGTTGGTTTTTTAATTGTATTTCAATATATAATTCTCCAGATAAAAACACATTGAGATTTTGTCTATTTTGAGACATTTTTGTAAGTTTACCTCTTCTAAGCAATACATTTTTAAACATTTCTATTTGACCTCACTGAGCATCAGGTTTACGGCAAGCTGGAAGTTTTAAAAAGTACCCATTTGAATAAACTGAATCTTAATAACTGGCCTTGGAAAAATATTTTAGGGCCTGATCCTGCAAATACTTACACATATGCATAAGGTGTTTGTATGATTTGGACCAGTATATATAATCACTTAAAGGTCCAGAGCTGCAAACTTTAGTACTTCAATGTGAATTTTTACTGAGTACATCTTGTGTAAAGGCTGAAAGTCCCACTCATGTGTAGATGTCTCAAAAGACCAATCAGAATTTTATCAAACTTGCAAATAAAATCATCTCTGAACTGAGATTAACAAGAGAAACATCAGCCCACAACGTTGTTGTTGTTTTTTAAATAGAGCACACTTCAAAATAGGCTTAGGGCAGGATTCTGCATCCCATGTGCACAAAATAGTTTATAGTTGGGGCTGTAGGATGAAAGTACTTCCTTAGAACATAACTTGGAGTCTGGTCCCGCAAACACTTACTATAAAACATAAAGATACTCAACTCTACACATTTCAAGCTATTTTTTAATTGGGTTCTGGTGACATGCTCACACAAAACCCTAGTTTCACACAGTGATTGGTTTTATTGTCACCTAAAGCCCTTGATAGAAGTACAGCTTTAAACCATACCGCTAACATAGTTTGCACTGATATTTATCTAAATATAGCTATACACCCTTTTTCTTTTTATCTAGCCATCCATAGATACATAGAAACACAAGTGACCACCGTGGGTCTTATATTTTCACCCCCTTTTCATTCTCAGTCCCATTTCAAATAGAACCCTATGCTTTATTTGTGTTTGTGTACATGTGTATGAGAGAGAGAGAGAGAGAGAATCTATATATATAGTTATGTGGACAGTTGAGCAATTACATCACCACACTGAAGCTGTTGAGTGCAAGAGCTGACTTCCAGTCAGGCTAAATGAGGGAATAGTTAAATGTCTCTTTGGCCTTGTTGACATTTGTGGCAGTGTGTAGGATAGGTATAGCTACATGATGTAGTGAAAAAAAGGCAGCAGCCACTCTTCTGTGCGTACCTACCCATGAATGAAATGGTCCAGCAGAGGGAAGGCAATGGAGAAAATGTCTAGTATAGACATGCAGCCCACCAGGGTAATCCGCTGGCGGGGTGCCAGATAGTTTGTTTACATATGCAGGGCTGCCCACAGCGCCCAGTGGCCGCAGTTCACCATTCCCAGCCAATGGGAGCTGTGGGAAGTGGCAGCCAGCACATCCCTGCAGGCTGAGCCACTTCCCGCAGCGCCCATTGGCTGGGAACAGAGAACCACGGCCACTGGGAGCTGCAGGCGGCCGTGCAAATGTAAACAAACTGTCCAGCGGCCTGCCAGTGGATTACCCTGATGGGCCACATGCTGCCTGGTGGCCACAGGTTGCCCACCACTGGTCTAGCAGTTCCCCGCTGCCAGAGCCTTTCACTGCAATGAGGAAAGGCTGCAGCAGCAGGCAGGCCTTGGGACACTACACTGCTTAAAATAGCAGTAGATCTGGGAGGCACTGTTTGGGCATGTAGGGAGCTAAGCAGGATATATACCCTATGGTTCTCGCATGTCTGTACTCTATTCACCTAAGGAGTGCCTCACTGTCTACACTGCTATTTATACCCATTCTATGTGGGCATGCAGTTTCTGTACTCTACATGCTGCCATAAGTGTAGACATAGCCTTTGTTTAGTGATAGCTGAAACAATGGAAGGACACTAACCAAGGTCTAAATTTCATGCAAACCTGGGCAGTGGCTGGACCATGCAATGCAAGGGATTTACCAGGTGTCTGATGACAAAATGTAGGGATGGCGAATTGTGTGTCTGTGTGAAAACACCACGGAAGCAGACAGAGAAAGCAGCAAGGAAGCCCCAGAGACAGCCAGAGAAGGAGTGGTAACGTGATCCCAAGAAAAAGCTAAAAGAGACCATTTAGAGAGTGCTAACAGGAATTGTGAGCAAAGAAATTCTCTCCAGTTGTTTGATTCCTACTGTGTTTAAGGATACAGAACATTATGCTCATTCTTTATAAATAAACAGTATTGCATAAAAAAAACCCTGACCCATGATCAATTTTTCCTTCCAATGGAAGCTACCCACAAGACCCTGAATTTTGGCTAACCACTTGGGTCGAAGTAGTATTATAAAAGTTTGTTGTTTTCTTATGGTTTTGTTATTTTTAGTTGTGGTTCAGTTGCACAGCACAAAATTATTCACCATTTATAGTGAGTGCAATGAAATATTGAACATACTCCAAATATGAAAATAATGATAGATACAATAATAAAACTAACTACACTTTGTACAATTTTTGTTAGGAAGAATAAGAATTTTCTTTAAAAATAGCTTTACAGGTAGAAGCCTGCCAGTGTTTCATTCAATTTGCATTTAACGATCTGTTGGAAAATTGCTTTCTCCAAAGGTTATGAGTAAAGAAATTCACTGAGCTTAGGGGGAAAAACAGTAGGTTGGGATGCTGACCTACAGCAAAAATAGGCCTATTAATTATGAAGTAAAAATAAGTGTAAGTAATCTGGGGAAGTTAGGCAAAGAAATCAAAAGGCCCGAGGCAATGCCATAAGATGAATTTCTCTGTAGGCCAGAAACAACGAAGTCTAGAGATGCAAGCTTTTTGTAGTCAAAATATTTCCCCATAGGTTATTCAGAATCCTATTAAAAGTTTAACAATTATTCAGTGCAATGCAGAATTCATGTAGTACGCTGTGAAGCAGATGTGATAGTTAATACTGCTGTGTTTCTGGTGTGAAATATCTATATTCCCCAAAACCACAACTGTAGGAAGATAAGGACCTTCAGAAAGAAGGTCAGGTCTGAGAAGGGATCTAGTTTGGTATGATGTCAGAGGCTCTAGAATGCAAGCTGGGGTCAGATTGCTACCAGAAAAAAATATAGAGCTCACAGCTTGTTGACTCTGGCTTTTTTGCATTCTTAATAAAATTTGCTTTGCTACATCACTGCCTGCTTGTGGCTAATGAAACACAGATTCATATCCTAGCAAAATTTGACTCATTATCTAATTCATCCAAAATGGATACATTAAGTTTTATGCAGTTAACCCATGTGGGTAGGTATACAAGTGTGACTCTTAATGCTCCCCCTTGTGACTGGGTGTCCTCATCTCAGCCCCCATGCTAACAGCCACTCCAGCTCTGAGGTGATCTGCTTCTTCTTGCAACTTGGCCGTCTGGCCTGGTCACATGGTAAACCACTAGTCCATCAACCTTACATTGAGCCTTGGGACCAAATCAGGGTTCACTATTCCTTGTCCCTGTTATCAGGGGGTTGCAATAGTCCTTACTCCATGTCAGGGGGTTTCCACTACACTTTCCTTAGTAGGGAAACCCAGGCCCTCTATCTCCAATGTGTTCCACTCCAGGCACCCTTTAATATGTAGTGAAAACCTGCCTACACAAACCCTTGCTGCCATCCTGGCTCACTTCCTGCCTTGGACCTTTCACACAACCTCTTCCCAGGCTCACAATATATCAGTTCCTCTCTCTATTAAGCTTTTTTACCCAGGCTCATTGCAGACCTTCTTAGCACATTCTGCCACCAAGCTGGTTCTGCTCAGGAGAGTTTTCTCCACTCACCTAGCAAGGAAATTCCCTGACCTCATAGGAGTCTTCCTGCTCCCTGCAGCTCCCTCCAGCAGCACAGAGAATCCGGGGGGGGGGACTTATTCCCCCTGCTTTCCTGCCTAATTGCCTTGGGCTTCCTGTTGCAGGCCTGCCTACCATTAGAGATGCTCTGTCTGCCAGCAGTACAGCTCAGCAACCTGATGCCAGCCAGGCTTCTCTTGCTGAGTTCAGCCTTTTAACTCCTCCCTCCAGGTTTGACACCTATTGCAGGTGTAGTAGGGTCAGGCTGATTGAGTCCAAAGGCTCACATTAACCTATTCCAGCCCAGTGTGGGGTTGCTGTCACACACCCCAGAGCTTGCTGCCTATCAGGTGTGCTGAACTCTATCTGTGCTTTCCTTTGTTTATTTAGTTTTATATTGTAAGGCACATGCCAAGCTCTGGGCATCCTTGGAACAGTACATATAATAAAATATACAGACTCTAGCAAATACTTCCAGATAATACTGTACACCAGTAGCAATATATTCAACCAAAAAGTTAATAAAGCCCACTAACAAGGTAATCACCAGAGCCCCTCACCCATTATTCCCTAACTTTAACCATCACTCTTATAATTTTGAAGCACTTTTGGGATCCTTCACTCTGAAATACCCTATTTATAAATGTAGACTATGGTTTGTTTACTACAAGATTTTCTATACATTTTTTCTTATATATCTATTGCTATGTCTGCTGCTATTGAAATGTCAAGAGAAGTGGATGAGTTTCTTGGCAATCTCTCCATCTTACCAACCCTCCCAAAATAAAATACAAGGAATGTGTGAAAGGTAATAAAATACAAGACAGTGTGTAGGCTCCCCTCCTGTCCACAGTGGAGGCTTTTTTGGTTCTGGTATAGGGACTCCATTTTAAAGTGAATGGCCCTTTCTAGACTACCTCTTTGACAATTATTGCTCCATAAGTATAGTGAGTGAGTGTAAAGAGCAAATTTCTACTACAGAAAATCACCTTGGATGTAATGCCAGGAAATCGCATTACTAGAAATGTGATTTAACAGAGCAAAAAGGCAAGAAACAGGAAAAAAGGGAGTGTATGTCATATTTTTGAAGGAAGCTAAAGGCATTGACTATGAAATTGACTTTATCTTGCAGCTTTTTTCAGCTCTTTAAAATAATTTCCCCAAAGATCAGGCCTTCCGATGTTTACTTGAAGTTACCTTAAGAACAAGTTGCCTAGAACTAGTCACATGTATAGCAAGTACTGAAGAACAGCACAGATATTCCCAAAGAGCTAACGGACTTCCAAAACCTCCTGTCCTGCTGCCTGTCTAATTAGTTTCCTCTCTTATGACTGGACTAACTCATGTGCAACCTGCACACTAGCTCAAACTAGCATATTCTAAAACATTCATAATCTGCATGTGGGGTTATAACTTGTAAATTGAAAACTATATATAGGTACTGTGGAAAGGCATAGTTAAGGTTGCAACTTCCATTATAGAGTTGATTCAACGAAGTTGATGGAGAAAAAGAAATATGGAAACAGAATATTTTCATAAACTTTCAAATGGGCAGGGTCTACTATTTGAAAGTTAAAGGAAACTCATGGATCTGATGTAAAATTATTCTTCCTGCAGTACCTCTCCAAAATATTTCTTCATAAATATGCACAGCTGAGAAACAGAGAGGTGAAATCAAATCCATGCCAGAGGTGAGGTGAGAGAGTTCCTTTAAAACAGGGATGGACAACCTGAGCCTGAGAAGGAGCCAGAATTTACGGATGTACATTGCCAAAGAGCCACAGTAATATGTCAACAGCCCCCCATCAGCTCCCAGCACCTCCCAATCACTGGCAGCCCCACCGGTCAGCACCTCCCCCTCCATCCCTGCACCTCCCGATCAGCTGTTTTGTGACGTGCGGGAGGTTTGTGCGGTGGGAGGAGCGAGGGCACGGCAGGCTCAGGGGAGGGCATGGGAAAGGGTGGTGTGGGGGCAAGGCCTGGGGCAGAGCCAGAGGCTAAGCAGTGAGCACCCGTAAGCACATTGGCTCCAGTCCCGGAGTTGGTCCCTATACAAGAAGCCGCATATTAACTTCTGAAGAGCCGCATGTGGCTCCGGAGCCACAGGTTGGCCACCTCTGCTTTAAAAAATAAATTTTTGCATTAGCTGTTGAATGCCCAGTTATCATGGTGAGTGGGAGCATGCAAAGCATATTGCTGATGGAGTTTTCTTATTATCTTCATACTATATAGAAAAATCATTTTTCTGGACATTTACAAATTCCTCTTCCCACTTCAAACATCTCTACACTGGTTTCTTTCTTTGCTTCACTACACTATAGATCTGACTTTTGCCTTTTCTACCTGCAGGTTTCTCCAGCTTTTAGCTTGTCAGAGACCTTCAAGAAATAAATTCATTGTCTGCTTAAACATTGGGTCAGGTGAGCAAGTTACACAGCCAAATTAGTTCATGTGAACTAAGTTCTGATAGATGGAGGAATTCAGGGAGAGACAGGCAAACACAATAAAAGGAGAAGAGATAGAATATTTAATAGAAAAGGGATGGGAAGCAATAAGATGGCTATAAATTCATGCCAAAAACCACAGTATCTGTAGAAAGTCAAGAAGAGCACCATGAAGCTCAAAAACATGCATCTTTCAACAACAGAAGTTGGTCCAATAAAAGATATTACCTCATCCACCTTGTCCCTCTAAAGCCTGGTCTACACTAGGCGTTTAAACCGGTTTTAGGAGCGTAAAACCGATTTAACGCCACACCCGTCCACACTAAGAGGCCCTTTATATCGGTATA
Source organism: Mauremys reevesii (assembly GCF_016161935.1). NCBI lineage: Eukaryota > Metazoa > Chordata > Testudines > Geoemydidae > Mauremys > Mauremys reevesii. The sequence goes on along the minus strand of NC_052627.1, from coordinate 73,118,117 downwards.
AAGGGCTCTTTAAACCGGTTTCTGTACCCCTAACGAGAGGAGTAGCGCTAATATCGGAATTAGTGTGGCCGCAGATCAACGGTATTGGCCTCCGGGCGGTATCCCACAGTGCAGCACTGACCGCTCTGGACAGCAATCTGAACTCGGATGCAGTGGCCAGGTAGACAGGAAAAGCCCCGCGAACTTTTGAATATTTCCTGTTTGCCCAGCGTGGAGCTCCGATCAGCACGTGTGGTGATGCAGTTAAAAATCAAAATAAAGAAAGAGCTCCCGCATGGACGATGTGGACGTGATCGCTGTAAGGGCAGGCAAATCTGTTCTATCAGCGCTCTGTTACAGAAGACGAAATTCAAAATCATTTTTAAAAAATCTCCAGACAGACGCCATAGCAGGGGCTCAGCACACTGCTGCGTGACAAACGTAACGGAAAGCCCAAGAATCAAATGGACGCTCATGGACTGGAGGACTCAAGCTATCCCACAATTCCTGTAGTCTCCGAAAAGTATTTGCATTCTTGGCTGAGCTCCAAATGCTTCTAGGGTCAAACACAGTGTCCGCGATGGGTCAGGGCATAGCTCGGCAATTTACGCACCCCCCCCCACCCACCCCCAGAAGTGAAAGGGAAACCAATCCTCTCTTGACTCTTTTACATGTCACCCTATCTTTACTGAATGCTGCAGATAGACCCGATGCTGCAGCACTCAACACCAACATCCTTGCTCCCCCCCCCAGCCATGGGTGGCTGATGGTGCAATACAACTGGTATCCGTCCTCGTCATCAGCGTATTGGCACATGGGGCAGTGCAAAAGGACTGGTAACCATGCTGACTAGCATCGGTGAGGTCTATCAAGGGTGCCTGGCCCTAATTTTTCCTGGTAGATGGTACAGTATGGCTGATAACCATCGTCGTCATAGCAACAGGGGGCTGAGCTCTGTCAGCCCCCACCCTTCATGTGTAAAAAAAAGATTCAATTGCCCCTGGACTAGCAGAGGGATGCTGGGCTCCTCTGCTCCACACTCCTTACTGTCCTGTCTGGACTATCATAGCAGCTGGAGGATGCCTTCCACTCATTTCTCACTAACAAGTCAGTGTGTCTTATTCCTGCATTCTTTATTACTTCATCACACAAGTGGGGGGACAATGCTACAGTAGCCCAGGAAGGCTGGGGGAAGAATGGAATCAACAGGTGGGGTTGTTGCAGGAGCACCCCCTGTGAATAGCATACAGCTCATAATTTCTGCAGGATCTACACAGAGCAGCTGCACTCTCTGATACAGTGGTTCTCTAGTACACTTGCCCATATTCTAGCCAGGACTGATTCTATTTTTAGATACCAAAAAGGAGGGATTGACTCTGGGAGTCATTCCCAATTTTGGCTTTTGCGCCCCTGGCTAAGAGCAGCCAGGGGCACTTATGACAGCAGCAAATGGTGCAAAACGACTGGTAACCATGCTCATCTTTTTACCAATTTATGGATTGGTAGATGGTACAGTATGGCTGATAACCATCTCTGCTGTCATGCAAAAGCAAAAGCATGCTGCTGTGTAGCGCTGCTGAATCACCTCTGTGAGCGGCATCTAGTACACATACGGTGACAGTCACAAAAGGCAAAACAGGCTCCATGGTTGCCATGATATGGCGTCTGCCAGGGCAATCCAGGGAAAAAGGGCATGAAATGATTGTCTGCCGTTGCTTCCCCGGAGGAAGAAATGACTGACGACATTTAGCCAGAACCACCCGCGACAATGATTTTTGCCCCATCAGGCACTGGGATCTCAACCCGGAAATTCCAAGGGGCGGGGGAGGCTGCAGGAACTATGGGATAGCTACGGAATAGCTACCCACAGTGCAATGCTCCAGAAGTCGATGCTAGCCTCGGACCGTGGACGCACACCACCGATTTAATGTGTTTAGTGTGGCCGCGCGCACTCGATTTTATACAATCTGTTTTACAAAACCGGTTTATGCAAATTCGGAATAGTCCCGTAGTGTAGACGTACCCTGAGATACATACACAGTATTTTTAACACCTAAAAAGTTTAATAAGCTTTCAACAGTTGTTAGGTAATTATTCTGTCTTTATGGTATGGTCAGTCAATGGGAATTTGTTCTGTTGATATAACCCTTCCATTTTGTGTTTCATTGGTTATGTGTTGTCACTCTGCTGAGAGAGCTGTGTGGGTGGAGGAAAATAGAAAGGAACAAGTCTGGCAAGTCAAGTGAAAAAGTATAATTAGGCAGGCCAAAAAAGAACTAGCAAAAGACACAAAAACTAATAGCATTTTTTAAAGTACATCAAAAGTAGGACACTTAGTGTGGCCACTAGACAATCAAGGTGATAAAGGAGCACTCAAGAAAGACAAGGCCTTTGCAGAGAAACTAAATGAATTATTTGCATCAGACTTCACTGTAGAGGATGTGAGGGATATTCCCATCCCTGAGCCATTCTTTTTAGGTGACAAATCTGAGGAGCTGTCCCAGAGTGAGGTGTCATTAGAGGAGGTTTTGGAACAAATTGATAAATTAAACAGTAATAAGTCACTAGGACCAGATGGTATTCACTCAGGAGTTCTGAAGGAACTCAAATTGAAAAACTACTAACTGTGATATGTAACCTATGACTTAAATCAGCCTCTGTATCAGGTGACTGGAGATAGCTAATTTAATACTGATATTTTTTAAATGCGCCAGAGGCAATCCTGGAAATTACAGGCCTGTACGCCTAACTTCAGAACCAAGCAAATTATAGTAAAGAACAAAATTATCAGGCACATAGATGGACACAATATGTTGGGTTTAGAATTAACCCAGCTTTTGTAAAGGGGAATCATGCCTCACCATTCTATGACAATTCTATGAGGCTGTTAACAAGCATATGGACAAGGGTGATCCGGTCAATACAGTGTACTTGAACTTTCAGAAAGCCTTTGACAAGATCCCTCACCAAAAGCTCTTATGAAAAGTAGACAGTCCTGGGATAAGAGGGAAGGTCCTCTCATGGATCAGTAAATGGTTAAAAGACAGGAAACCAAGTGTAGAAATAAATAGTAAGTTTTCACAGTGTAGAGAGGTAAATAGCAGGCTCCCCCAAGGATCTATACTGGGACCAGTGCTGTGCAACCTATTCATAAATGATCTGGAAAAAGAGGTAAACAGTGAGGTGGCAAATTTTTCAGACAATACAAAACTACTCAAGATAGTTAAGTCCCAAACAGACTGTGAAGACGTACATGGGGATCTCACAAAACTGGGTGACTGGGCAACAAAATGGCACACAAAATTCAACGGTGATAAGTGTAAAATAATGCACATTGGAAAACATAATCCCAACTACTATACATACAAAATGATGAGATCTAAATTAGCTGTTACCACTCAAGACAGAGATCTTGGAGTCATTATGGATAGTTCGCTGAAAACATCTGCTCAATGGGGAGCAACAGTCAAAAAGGCTAACAGAATGTTAGGAACCATTAGGAAAGGTATAGAAGATAAAACAGAAAATAGCATAATGCCACTATAGAAATCCATGATATGCCCACATCTTGAATACTGCGTGCTCTTCTGGTTGACCTATTTAAAAAAAGATATATTAGAATTGGAAAGGGTACAGAAAAGGGCAATGAAAACTATTAAGGGTATGGAATAGCTTCCCTATGAGGAGAGATTAAAAAGACTGGGTCTGTTCAGCTTAGAAAAGAGACTAAAGGGGTATATGATAGAGGTCTATAAAATCATGCATGGTATGGAAAAAGTGAATAAGGAAGTGTTATTTACCCCATCAAATAACACAAGAACCAGGGTCACCAAATGAACTTAATAGGCAGCAGGTTTAAAAGAAACACAATGGAGTACTTCACACAATGCACAGTAAAGCTGTGGAACTCATTGCCAGACGGTGTTGTGAAGGCCAAAAGTATAACTAGGTCCAAAAAAGAAATAGAAAAGTTCATGGTGAATAGGTTGCTCAGTTGGACAGGGACACAACCCCATGTTCTGGATGTCCCTAAATCTTTGCCTACCAACAGTTGGGACTGGATGACGCAGGATGATTACTTAATAAATTGCCCAGTTCTGTTCATTCTATGTGAAACATTGGGCAACGGCCACTGTCAGAAGACAGGATACTGGGCTAGATGAACAATTGGTCTGACCCAGAATGGCCATTCTTATATTCTTATGTGGAGCTGGTCTGATATTATCTGAACACTGGTCTGATATTATCTCTCACCCAGCTTTCTTGTATACAACAGTTGAATATAACTCCTAATAAGACTCTTATTTTTCTACTTCAGCTCCTGACTCTAATAGTATTTATTCAAAATACAGCAATAAGGAAGTTAGAAAATTTGCAGAAGAGAAAATGTAATAATGTATGTAATGCCACAGAAAATACATTGCTATATCAGAGTAAAGTTGTTGTAAAATTAAATTAAATTGGAGTAAGTGAGAATTATTAAAAATAAATATACGGAACAATAACTTCTCTTTACACTCTTATCTTTGGTCTTTTTCTTTACCTCTTGTTCCCCAATATAAGAATTACCATCTAATTTTTACATCTGCTCTAACAGAAAAATTATTGAAGACAATGTCAAAAATCAAGAAAGTGTGAAAAGGTCACAATCTCCTCTACTAAATTTCAGTCTAGAAACCACAAATTTTCCCCACTGTTTCAGAGGCTATATAAAAGTCCTCAAAATGAGCAATCTCTTGAAATTATGCTGAATTTAAAAGTACTTTTATGCTGTCCACAAAACACCTCATACTGCTCTTACATTTTTTTATGTAATAGCTTTCAGGACAAAATTATTCAAATCATTCTCTGTGTTCCTTCCGTGCCTGAGTTTTATTTTTAAACTAATGCTTCTGAAATATTTTCAGGAATATCATGTACAATCACAAATGTTGTGATTAAATCCAAATACAAAGGATATTATTTTTAGTGTAATCACATTGGAGAATTCCATAATCTTTCACTAAAGTGTTAAAACTAGTATGAAAAACAAGGAGGTTTTTTGGTGTCATAAATAACCACTGAAAATAGTTAGCTTATAGTTATGTTTTACCTCAAATATACATTATTCTTTAAAATAATTTTGCACATGCAATGGACAAAATTTGCTCTCAGGTATAATTATAGCATATGCTTTAAATAAAAAGTCTGGGATCAATAGCAGAAACTGTACTTTTTGAACAAATTCACGAATTCTAGTGAAAACTTACATTTCTACACAGTTTCATGAAGAAGAAAATCAATAGAGCTACAAGCAATTGTCTGACAACAATGAAATGAAAAGGCAAACTTCTGAAATTTCATCATATAAAGAATATTGTGATAAGGAGTTAATCCATTGCTCTTCAAGGCTGCTTTTATCAGAGAAGTCCCAAATCCTTTGCCCTATCCAAGGTTTAGCCAGCCACATGCTGGATTTCCAGTAATTCACTGACAAAGTTATTTCTCATATCTTCCTTCTCAGCACAGTTTCTCCTTTTTGTATGTGATGAGGTGCCTACTAGGCAATCAGTCAATTTAGTCTATTTTTTCATTAGTTCTTGCATCTGTTTGTGACTATAGCAACTCTTCCATAGTTACAGTCTTTTTCTCCCTGATCTGCAGGGATTTTCTGCCCTACAGAGTGAAATCCATTCATTAACATTGATTTAATGTATTTTTTTAAAAGGCATTCCCTTCATGCAAGGCAGCTGGAATTTTGAGATTCCAGGTTTGTAAATTATCTTGTCTGATATTATGCTCTTCTGATGAATGCCACTTTCCTTATCACTGTTGTACTTATGGCAAAGTCCCACAGGCAAGTTTTGCTCCAGTTTTTTTCCAGCTTTTATTGCCACCAATTATATATTCATATTCTTATGCTCCCCACTTTCTCTCCTTCATGCATTCCTACAGGGACGCTCTTTATACTGTTCATTTCCTGACATGGTTCTACTTCTTCACTTGTACTCTTAATCCCCTAGATGCTCTCTCAGTCCCCAAGCTGAACTCCCAACAGCATTAACATTTGAAACACTTAAAAACAAATTACAACCAGAATTTTGCTTTCAGCAAGTAACATGTCATTTAAATACAAAGCTCACTGTTCTAATTTCAGAATTTACACTTGTTTGTAAGTCTCTAAGAACAATTACACAAGAAAAGTCCCTGTTTGCTACTCTCTGGCTGCGGAACACCAGGAAACTAGTATAATTAACTGGAGTGTAAAATTAATTGGGAAGAAAATAAAATCAGCTTTCTGGGAATTGATGAGCAGTATAACCATAGATTACAATACCAGATACTGTGAAATCAATAGAGGAAAAGGGTTTAGAGCCTCAGGCAGTGCCATAGTAATATAACATTTGTATTATCTATGTTATACTGAGAAATCATGAGACTTAGTGCATTTAAATCCAAACCAGCTAAGAGACCAGAATAGGAATATATGGGGAAATTTATACTAGATTAATTTTCTGACTTTGTTCTGCTTTTAGAAGTGTAATTAATACACACACTGCTATACGGCTAATCCAGGGAGTTCTTGGACATCACAAGCAACTATTTTGTTATAGCTGCCTTGAGTATATTACATGTATTTAATCTTAATTAGACTTCAAATGAGGGACACATTTTCAAAATTGGCCTCTAAATTTGTGTGTGAAAAATTGTACAATGGGCAATTAATTTCCAAATGGTTATCTGATAGGGATTTATTTTGTATGCCGTTTGAACAATTGTGCCTACAACCATCCAATTTGCATGCATCCACAATTATTAGAGCACCTAAAACAAAGTCTTTGATTTAAAATGTAGTGTTTTGCCATACAAATGAACTTTCTTGATAAGAGAAAAGATTTAACTGAAGCATGTTTCTGTGGGAAATTGCAAAAAAAATAATGTTATTTTTTCCATGATAGATATCTGTTCTTAGCTACTGTATCACTCTTGGAGACATACCTAAATCATCATATTTTCCTTAAAAAAAAAAAAAAACAGGAGTACTTGTGGCACCTTAAAGACTAACAAATTTATTTTAGCATGAGCTTTCGTGAGCTAAAGCTCACTTCTTCGGATGCATCCGAAGAAGTGAGCTTTAGCTCACGAAAGCTCATGCTAAAATAAATTTGTTAGTCTTTAAGGTGCCACAAGTACTCCTGTGTTTTTTTTTGGTTTTTTTTTTTTTTTGCGGATACAGACTAACACGGCTGCTACTCTGAAACCTGTCATATTTTCCTTGCAACCCCCAGACTGACTGTTCATCAGTTTAAAATTGCAGTCAACTTGTTTGTTTTATGTGCAGAATATATATTTTAACAGTTGAGAGTCCGGCTTGCTTGAGGTGAAATCTCTTCTCTGATCCACTTACTAGGTTAGTCTATCTGCTATATCTAGTCATGGCGGGTACTTCTGTTACAATTATTTAACAGAAGGATGAGAAGAATATTTCCAGTTTTGGGGTAGGCTCTAAATATTTAGTGAGGATTTAGGAGTTATGATGGCCAGCGAGAAACATGCCCATCTTCATTAACTGCATGAGCACCCACTTAAGTCTCAATCTGATCAGGCTTCTAGAAACAACTAACTCAGATTGAGCATGCTCAGAAGCTTAACACATGTATTAGCACAATGCCTCCAGCTCCCCGTCTCAACTGGAGGGAACATTTGATTAGACCAGCAAGGGATAAACAATTGCTGAGGCCCTGAGAGAAGAGGTTGCTCCAGAGCCTCCCCTTTCCCCAGAATGCATGGGGATGGATTTCTTAGCCTCGCCTTGTTGACAGTGGCTGAGCTGTGAGGGGCAAGAGAGAGCTGATTGTCACTGGCAGCCTTCTGCCTTCCTGTTTGTGAAGCCCTCTGAGCTAATAAAGTTGCAGCCTTCTGCTTTAAAATTCATCTGGGGGTACATGTGTGTTTCATGCTCCTGCAGGTCCTGGTCAATCACTCTCATATTAACATTAAACTCTCATTTGCATAGTCATCTACTCCTATACTAGTAACTTATGATTCTCCTTAAAGGTTCTGAATTTTGTTTTAAAAGTATTTGCAGAGTACGAAATTAAATAGCAATTTATTAAAAAGGCACTTCTGGACAGTCACTGGCCAAAAACTGGCTCTCTGTCAGATCACTGTATTAGTTCATCCTAGTTTGAATAGGTCTCATGGGTAATCACTCTTACTGTGTAGCCAAAGAAAGCATACTGTGGACAATGAACTTATTTCCAAGTGAGCATCCGAGGGGACTATATTTCTGAGAAAGAGAAAGAGGAAAGAAATTATAATAAGAAAATTGGAATTACTAAATTTGACCTTGCAAGAGGCATTTACTGTATTAAAGGAGGAAAGAAAATGATGAGTTACTGCTGACATTCAGAGAAGTAAGACAATGGTTCTCTAGGCTTCTAATAAGCTCATTTTCTCTCAGATGCCAGAGCAAATGACTATTTAAGGGACCATCTTTGGCACCAGAATAAAAGGTTGTCTGATTGACAAATTAGAATCTTTCTTCTTCATCACCTCTTGTAAAATTCTCAAAATGTCCTAAGGCTACACCAATATGAGGTCCATTCCAGTACATATTGCTTCGTAAAGCTTTATATACCATGTAGGAGAAAAACATCATTCCTGTTAATCCTAAAATGACTTATGTGAAACCAGACACAGCTATAGGGGCTGCAGGCTGAACAAATCACTTATTTATATTCATCAAGAAAGTGATACACTTTTTGAAATCCTAAAAAGATTAAAGAATGCAAAATAAAAGTTCAGTAGTGTCCTTGGTGCCACAGCAAATGGAAAGAAAAATCAACTTCATATTATTGTTTTGATATACAAATTCTATTGTCCTGAGTATTTTCTGGCCATTGGGCCATACTGCCTTGAGCTGCCCTGAGCAGAAGGACAGCCCTACTGGTTCTAGCCATTGGCCATACTGCCCTGATCTGCCAGGCTGCCTCATAGGCTTGGGCCAGTAGGCTGTGCTGCCCTACGCAGAAGGATAACCCTACTAGCTCTAGCCACTGGCCCATACTGCCCTCAGCTGCAGGGCCCCTACATAGACCCAAGGCCACTTGGACCATCAAATACCCCCCAGTCTGATACCCTGTGATGGAGTGTACCTACTGCGCAACAGTTACATACATGGAAAAGAAGAGTCATAAAGTTCTACTAGATACAAAGTGATAAGAGTTGCAATTGAGGTCTTGAAGTGAGGACTTTATGTGTTCTTGGGGAAGGTTACATGCCTTAGATTTGAAACGTGAAATTTAAAAAAATCAGTTATTTTAACTTAGATAAAAATGTAACAATTGTTTTAGTCAAACTCCCAGAGAAAACATTGAGTCAAACTCCTCAATATTTCATTCTATTTAGTTTTATAGAGATGAGATAAGATTCTGGTGAATGTTTTTGCCACATACTGCTGCAAAATCTGTTATTAAGATAATGGGTTGCGTTGGGAGTTATGCATCCCTTGTCAAAAGTGGGGCACATAGCAAACATCAGATTCCACAGTTTGAGTAGTAGATACTGCAATAAAAGGAAACTCATGTTCTTTAGTCCTGAAAGATAATGGAAAGTTTAAAAATGCTTCCTTATCTAACTAATAAAAGTTTTTACTTACCACATTTCTTTCAGTGCTTGTAGACTAGAGCAACATAAATAATTCAGAAAGATAGCACATTCAAATTCCTCACATATTGCCTAATTTTTACATATTTTGTTGCAAAATGCCCAAATGTATTCATTAGACATTATTCCTGAATTTCTGCACTCAGTATTTCTTTGTATGCAGATCATTCATATAGTCAATATTAAAGTTGTGTGGTTACATACAGATATTATTTTTGTTCCCTGACTAACAAACTACCCAACAGAGCATCAATAGTGAGTTACAGATCTTGATATTTTTTACCATCAAATGCAATTCAAAGTTCATTTTTGAGAAATAGTCAATTATTTCAAAAGTATTCATACTGATGATCTAGTGCTCAGTTGTGTGTGGAAGAAAAATGTGTAGCTATTCTGTTATGTGAGAAATAGTGTGTGTTCTCATTATTAAACTGTGTCATAATGCATATGCAAATAGGAATATGGTTCACATTGTGAATACCACCTTGAATGTCCTGATTTTGAGTGCATAAGTATACACCTTAATATTCTAATACTATAGGTTTCATGAGAGTGGAGTTGGTTATGGGGTGTTTTCCCTTTTTTAAAAAGAGAACATAGGGAAGGCAGAAATTCCATAAACCGGAACTATTTGCTGGTCACTGGAACACTCATGCATCCCTTAGTGAATGAAGCTCCTACTGAGGCCATTCTTCATCTAATTCACAGATTGTCATATCCACAGGGATGGAAGCAAGGGGTCTGTGCTAGTCTTTCCATACATCATGCGATCTATGTTGACTAACTTCTGCAAAAAAGGAAGTTAATAGAAAGTGATATGATGTATCATCCTATAGGGTTCTGTTCAGTTCCATAGCCAGGAGCTGCAATGTCTCTATTAATGTTGATTCTAGAGATGATAAAGAATACATGGTGATAAGGCAGGTTGTATAATCCAGGTTTAGGAGTGTGTTTCTCTGGAAGCAGTGACTGTTGAAGGTGAAGTTCATTGTTGGTTGTTCAGGCATTCCTTCTAGACTGAAGATGGATGAGGTTCCAAATAAACTGAAATTGCCTTGGATTGAAATCAGGCAAGCTGGCTGGATAGGACACTTCCATTTCAAACTCAGTCATGTTACATTTAACAAAGTCCTGCCTAACCCAGCAATCATGAGTTGCTCTTTTAGTGCTGAATTTGAGGCACAAATTTTCAAAAGGGCCTCAGCTTTGTCTATGTTTGCATCACAGTCCTGAATGCACAATTATTTGAGGGGAGTAAAGTCAATGAGCACTTCAGAGTGATCATAGAAGTGTAGGGCTGGAAGGGATCTTAAGAGGCCTCAAATCCAGCCCCCTGTGTTGAGGCAGGAGAAAGTCAATCTAGACTATCCCTGACAGATGTTTGTCCAACTTGTTCTTAAAAACCTCCAGTGGTGAGGATTCCACAACCTTCCTTGGAAGCCTATTCCACAACTTGACAACCTTTATAGTTAGAAAGTTTTTCCTAATATCTAACCTAAATCTCCCTTGCTACAGATTAAGCCCATTAGTTCTTGTCCTACTTTCAGTGAACATGGAGAACAGTTGACCACAGTGCTCTTTATAACAACCCTTAACATATTTGAAGACTTTTATCAGGTCCTCCTTCAGCCTTCTCTCAAGACTAGACATGACTATTTTCTTTAACCTTTCCTCTTAAGTCAGGTTTTCTTAACCTTTTATCATTTTGTTGCTCTCCTCTGGACTCTTCCTAATTTATCCACATCTTTCATAAAGTGTAGTGCCCAGAATTGGACACAGTTCTCCAGCTGAAGCCTCACCAGTGTTGAGTAGAGCACGACAATTACCACCTGTGTCTTACAAACAACACTTTTATTAATGCATTAGCCTTTTTCACTACTGCACCACACGGTTGGCACATATTCAATGTCTGATCCACTAAAAGTCCCAGGTCTTTTTCAGTAGTACTACCATCTTGTCAGTTATTCCCCATTTTATAGTTGTACATTTGATTTTTCCTTCATAAGTGTAGTACTTTGCACTTGTCTTTATTGAATGTAATCTTGTTGATTTCAGATATGTTCTCTGTTAGCGTCAGTCACTGTTGAAAATCAAGTCACTTACTTAGGAATTTAAATATTAAATTACAACCTAACTTTAGGTACCCAGTTTAAAAAAAATCTTGCCCATGCTGTGTCATCCCCCTCTGCCCCCCATAGATAAATTTGCATAGCAAAAGAGGTAACAAGAAACCATATTAGAAGCAGCTGATCTTATCCACTCCTCATGCCATCAGAGCCAATAATAATGCAAGCATTTGGGAGATTTTTTTTTTCTAATTTAGGCTCATTAACCTGGGAATAGGTTTTGGGGTCATGGGTGCAGACTAAAAAGCTGCTCTTGGTGCCAAGAGCAAAAGCAGTTATTTCCTGCAGTTTGAGTCCTTCTGTATTCAGAGTCACAGGACTCTGTATATTCTTTGTAAATAAACAAAACTGCAACAAAGAAAAGATGAGATCCCATCAATTTCTACTCCCAATTGGAACAGCCTACTAGACCCTGAATTTTTGGCTAGCTGATCAGATCAAAAGGGTCAACATTTCCTTTCTCTTCCTGACCCCCGGGCATGTCATTGGAAGTTGAGAAGGTTATAGGCATTTTTTTTATCCCAGTTAGACCAAAACAGGAAAAAAAACACACAAGGTCAACCGGCAGAGGTCTGCAGGAGCTTCTTTTAACAGCTTATTTTTTTCTCCTTCCGTTGTCCTCATCTTGTGTTGGAGGTTGGAGCTCTCTGTGAGGAGGCTCATGAGTGGCAAAAGCGAGGATAAAAATCTTTTTTATTAATTATTATTATTTTTATTTCAGCTGAGTTTATAGTGTGCTAGGTACTCCCCCAAAAAGCTTAGTCTAAGAGGAAAAGCAACATGCCAAGGCTGAGGGGGAAAGGAATGAATAATCTTAATTGGTTAAATTGGTGCAGATTAACTGAACTGGCTACCTCCTGAATTTTTAGTGATTGTGTTGATAGCATGCAGCATAACCACTCCACAAATAACAGAGGCTGTTTGGTGGTGGTCATATATATAGCTATACACACCTTTATTTAATCAAACATTTTAGAAAACAAATGAAAATAAAAAAAGAATTCTCTCTCATAGAGAACACTTTTGCTAAAAAAACTTCCTCAGATCCTATTCTATAATGAATGTGTTACTGTATCAAATATCTTATTTCTCTGTCTTTTACAGCCATCTCTTTAAAACTAGTCTTGTCACATTATTTGACATTTATAATAGCTCAGGCTTGGTAGGGGTTGTGTTGTTATACTTTGTTTTAATCAGGCAAGCATAGTCATTTCAAATACACACATTTGTGCAAGACAAAACTACAAACAGCTTTATAGAAATGTGACTAATTACCCAAATAAAAATTTTCTACTATGCACAAGTGGCATATTTATAAATTACTGTGACCAAATTAATTTGCCTTGCTATTTTTTAAAGTAATATAGCTGGTGACGTGTACCCAGAAGCCTCCTACTGCAAGACAAACCCAAGAAAGAAACCAACAGGACTCCACTGGCCATCACATACAGTCCCCAGCTAAAACCCCTCCAACGCATCATCAGGGATCTACAACCCATCCTGGACAATGATCCTTCACTTTCACAGGCCTTGGGTGGCAGGCCAGTCCTCGCCCACAGACAACCTGCCAACCTGAAGCATATTCTCACCAGCAACTGCACACCGCACCATAGTAACTCTAGCTCAGGAACCAATCCATGCAACAAACCTCGATGCCAACTCTGCCCACATATCTATACCAGCAACACCATCACAGGACCTAACCAGATCAGCCACACCATCACCGGTTCATTCACCTGCACGTCCACCAATGTAATATATGCCATCATATGCCAGCAATGCCCCTCTGCTATGTACATCGGCCAAACTGGACAGTCTCTAAGGAAAAGGATAAATGGACACAAATCAGACATTAGGAATGGCAATATACAAAAACCTGTAGGAGAACACTTCAACTTCCCTGGCCACACAATAGCAGATCTTAAGGTGGCCATCCTGCAGCAAAAAAACTTTAGAACCAGACTTCAAAGAGAAACTGCTGAGCTCCAGTTCATCTGCAAATTTGACACCATCAGCTCAGGACTAAACAAAGACTGTGAATGGCTTGCCAATTACAGAACCAGTTTCTCCTCCCTTGGTTTTCACACTTCAACTGCTAGAACAGGGCCTCATCCTCCCTGATTGATCTAACCTCGTTATCTCTAGCTTGCTTCTTGCTTGCTTATATATACCTGCCCCTGGAAATTTCCACTACTTGTATCCGAAGAAGTGCGTATTCACCCACGAAAGCTCATGCTACAAAACATCTGTTAGTCTATAAGGTGCCACAGGATTCTTTGCTGCTTTTAAAGCACAGAACTAGTGTGAAAGTAAAATTGCTTTGATTCTCGCCTCTCACTTCTCTAACCTGGGCAGTATGGATAAACCGTTGCACTAGAATGCACCACTGCACTTTTAAAACTAGAATGGACAATACACTGGCCAAGTACAATTCTGCATTGGCAGGAAATAGATTAAATGATTTACCTAGGTTTTTTTCCAACGTGCTAAAGAAAGAAATACCTCCAGGCAGTATGCCTTGCTTAGATTGCCTCAATGCCCTATAATGCAAAGGCCTCTCAAGAATAAGCATTTTGTAAGAATAAGGTAGAATGCCACACCAACTAAATCAAACTACTTAAGAGGTTAAAACTATAAATTAATATTCCTATACACAATGACAGTTATTAATGATATTTGTGCCTGAATTAGATTTATATTTAACACATTTCACATGTAAAAAGAATAATTAGAACAGGAATACATCTGCACATAGACATGTAGTATTTGTAAAAGCAGCCCCAATTTTTACAGGATTTTTAATAACTAAATTAAAATGAGACAGCCCAGGTTAATCTAGGCCCTCATGTGAGTTCATTTGGAGCTTATTAGATGTCTCCTAAATGTCATTTCTGAAGGAAGTCTCCTTAACGTGCACTGTGAAGGTTGCTGCTTTATAATCTTTTAGCATTTATTTCAGACAAATAATATTTAAATATTTCTTTAAACCATTTTTTCCATATAAATCATTCACAATATGCATCCAATCTCCTGGCGATGTCTGTAATAATAGAGGGAAGTGTTATAAATTTAGCCTCAGGTTTACATATGAAAATGAGGACTTTAAGGAAGATGAAAAACATTAATGCTCTAAACAGCAATGGCTTGCAGAGCCATAACTAGAGTGGGGTGAGAGGGGCACCTATGCAGGGTGCAGACAGGGCCGGCTCCAGGCACCAGCTGAGCAAGCTCGTGCTTGGGGGTGGCAGATTCCAAGGGGCGGCAGATTCCAAGGGGCAACATTCCGGCCGCCCTTTTTTTTCGCTTTTTCTTTTTGGTTCCTTGCTCTGGCCGCCCTGTAGAGGGCGGCGGCACGGAGAAGGGGAACGGCCTCCAGAAAACTCGGCAGGGCAGCCTGTGTCCTTCCCTCCCAGCTGAACGGAGCGGCGCAGAGACCTTCTGGCAGGCGGCGCGGTGGAAGAGGCCTCATGGTGAGCGCCCCGCTGAAGCCCTGGCCGCCCCCCTTCTCTCTCTATCCCCGCTCCCTCCCGCCGCTAGACCGGGTGCACACTCCGCTGCACGTCTGCAGCACAGGGAGTCCCCCTACACCCTGGCTCCGGCCGCCCGCCAGGTTTTTTTTTCTGCTTTGCCGCTCCGACTGCCCCACTTTTTTTTTTCCCTACTTTGCTGCTCCAGCTGCCCCGCAGTTTGTTTTTGTTTGTTTGTTTGGGGTTTTTTTTCTTGGGGTGGCAAAAAAGCCAGAGCCATCCCTGGGTGCAGAGCTAGTGGGGGCACAAAAATGGGGCAGTGCAGCACCAAGCCCAGCAGCATCAGCTCCCCCACCCCTCACAGGATTGGGCCTAGCAGTGTCAGCCAGAGTTCATGGATTTTGCACCCCTCCCCCCCCCAAAAAAGAGGCCTGGGCCAGGAGCGGAGGAAGTATGGTGCTGCTTCTCCTGCAGGTGGTGCCACTGCAACTGGACACCACCCTCCTAGGTCCTAGTAGTCATTGGCTTCCCCTTCTACGAGTGCTGGGCACCCTGCGTGGCCAACATCCTGACTTCTGTACAAGGGTGAGTGCTTGCAGGGGGAGAGGGGAATGCAGGGAAAGGGGGATGAGGTGAAGGGAAGAGATAGAGGGACAGGAAAGGGGATGGGTTAGGGGAGGGGGGAGGTGGGAGTGGGGGGGAGGGAGAAAGTGGTAGGGGACAGTGAGAAGAGGGATAGGATGGGTAAGAGAAGGAGATAGCGAATGGGGCTTGAAGCATCCCCTTGCAGCATCACCTTGGAAAGCAGCAGCTGGGACTCCCCTATTAAGCCATTCCATCCCCCACCAGCATTGGCAACCCACCTCCAGTGGGTCACCTGCTGCAGGTACCCCTCCCAAAACTCCTCATATATCCCTCCCAGTACACAGACACCACCTCCAGCACCCCCTAAATACCCTCTCCAGTTCCTCCTTCCCCCAGTAGTGTCCTCTAGGGGTTGCTCTGTTCTCACAGCCTTGGTTTTTGGAGCTGGCAGGATTAAGTCCGCCCTGCCAGCCGCCACCTGCCCTCAGAGCCTGGGCATGGCATTGGCCTCAGACTGTGTCACCACGAGCCTGAAAACCATGGGGCTGGGGCAGAGCAGCCAAGGGGAGTAAGGGGGGTGGTTCTGCTCTGCACACAGGGAGTGTGGGAAGAGTAATGCAACTGCAATAGCAGGTCCCTGGGCAGCAAGCAGGGTGTGACCAGGCTGCTGAGATGCAGTGCCCAAGGGGGATGAGTACTGCAGGGAGCACCTTGGGGAGCATCTCATGACAGCTAGGCTCCACGTGCAGAGCTCGGTTCCAGGAGGTGTCACCACCAGCACCAGGTTCCTTTGGCACAGAAGCAACAGTGTGTCGGGGCGCAGCTTGGAGTTGTAGCACCTGCACTGCCTGGGGAGCACCCGACTGTGCAGAGGCAGCTGGCTTAGGGAGAAGGTCAGGGAGGGCTGCCAGGCAGCCAACCAGCACCCTGACTCCCACAAGAGAGAACCAGGGTCCCAAGCAGGCCGGGCAGCTCCCACCAGCTTCTGATCTGCCCACAGTTTTCAAACTGTGGGGCTAATTCCCTGAAGGAGGCACACCCCACAGTTTGAAAACCTCTGTGCTAAATGAGAGTCAGAAATCGGGGGCAGGGGAATGTGACCCCATGTGCCCTCCCACATGTCACCTCTAAGGGGCGCAAATATGATTGCTTGCCCCAGGCATTAAAATGCTTAGTTATGGCTCTGCTGGCTTGTTATTTTAGTTACTTTGGATAAATTATCTTTTTATGAATGTGTTTACCTCCTTTGTTTTGTGCAGAGATATATCAGTATTTTGTAAATTGTTAGCAGAAGAATATATTTACCTGTATATTATACTTTGTTTTATTGATAGATGAATCAATACAATGTAATGTTTTAGTGGGAAAATATTTAACAGGCTGGTTTCTGTCAAAATCCTCCCAGACAGTGCTAGTTTAAGTATTCTGAACTGGTATTGTAAACTGAAGGCCACGACTAACATGAATATTCATGACTTGAAATTCTAGTATCTGGTGAAGTTTGTTTACATCTCGCTCAGTTCCAGAGATTAATTTAGCATTGAGCGTTGCCTCTACCACTGTCATTTCACAACAAATTGCACAGGAAGAAGAGGTTAGAGGAAGGGAGGGATGGAAAGCAATTTCATTTTAAAAAACAGCACTTATACAGTTACCTTATATGCTACAGAAATACTAATTGCATAAAGTGTTGGTGAAAAGGAAGGGAGAAGAGAAATATTCTCTAGGAAGGTAAAAGGGAAAGTCATTGTCTGCAGAATTTTTAGCAATCAAGTGGTCTTTTTTACCTCCTCCCCACCAACTTCCTTCCTCCACCCTTCAGAAAAAGACTAATGATGCTTATCAACCAACATTTTCTCTAATAAGACAATTTGGCAGACAGAACTGGAGTGATGGGGTAAAAGATTAGGTGAGACATATATTTAATATAGTTACAGGCAAACAAAGAAAACTGAACATCACACTATAGCATCTGGCAATAGCACGAAGAAAAAAGGGTTCAAATCTCGGTCACCTGAAGTATTGGAACATTGTGCTCTCATTTGAGAAAAAATAAATCTGAAGTCTTCCAGCTTCCCTTCTACCTCCACTTACCCCTGTATTATGAGAGGGGGGAAGAAAAGAAAGAAATAAGTGGAGATATACCAATCTCCTAGAACTGGAAGAGACCTTGAAAGGTCATCAAGTCCAGCCCCCTGCCTTCACTAACAGGACCAATTTTTGCCCTAGATCCCTAAGTGGCCACCTCAAGGATTGAACTCACAACCCTGGGTTTAGCAGGCCAATGCTCAAACCACTTTGTGTGAGAGGGAGCTATCTTACTGTATATCCTGACTTAGAGAGAGGGGAAACTTGGAATTCAATATATCCATTTTCATTCTCACACTCTTGGATGGATCTGGTAGCTACAGATTTGGTAATCTGAACATTTAAGACCTATGTTCTTTCCTTATAATTTTTCTGGGCCTAATGTTACCATTAGTCACACTCCTATATCTCCACTCACTCCAGTGGAATTTCATGAGTGTGAGGTAAGAGAAGAATTTGGCCTCTCTTTGTATTAGTGTATTCTTGTTACTTCAGACTAAAAATAATACCATATGATTTATGTAACTAACCAATGCATTGGGAATTGCAAATCATTCACAATGAATTTGATACAAATGATCTCTGGACCAGGAATTATTCACTGGAGAAAGTGATGAATGTTTAGTAAATGAATAAATTCAAGAATATTGTATCTGTACCCAGATAATTTCCAAACACGGAAAAAAAAAAGATAAAATTCATTAAACAAATTATTTATTGTGTTCTAACAAGAGAGATTACCTATACAGCCCTAGAATCACAGGACATGCTGCAGCAGAACTATAAACAGTCTATGAGAAGGCAGGGATGACCTTTTGCAAAATTATTTGCTAGGAGGCCACAGAGGATGGCATTGCTGTCCTCTCTCCTTCCTGGAAAAAGCAGGATCATAGAATCAGAGGTGTAGGCTGGAAGGGATAGGACAGACTGTTCTTCTGTAAGGATTGTAAGCTGTTCTTCTGTAAGGACTGTAAGCTGTCTTACAGACTGTTCTGTAAGGACAGACTGTTCTTCTGTAAGGACTGTAAGCTGTTCTTCTGTAAGGACTGTAAGCTGTCTAAACTCCTACCTGCCACATGGGGCCACAACCGTGGTACCCCTAACCCACCCAGCAATATCGTCAATCTATCCAACCACACACTCAGCCCAGAAGAACAGTCTGTCCTATCTCGGGGACTCTCTTTCTGCCCTGCCACCCCCACCAATATGATACAGTTCTGCGGTGATCTGGAAGCCTACTTTCGCCGTCTTCGACTCAAAGAATTTTTTCAGGACAACACTGAACAGCGCACGGATACACAGTTACCCTCCCACCAACAGCACAAGAAGAAGAACTCCACATGGACTCCTCCTGAGGGTCGAAATGACAGTCTGGACCTATACATTGAATGCTTTCGCCGACGTGCACAGGCAGAAATTGTGGAAAAACAACATCGCTTGCCTCACAACCTAAGTCGTGCAGAACGCAATGCCATCCACAGCCTCAGAAACCATCCTGACATTATAATCAAAGAGGCTGATAAAGGAGGTGCTGTTGTCATCATGAACAGGTCTGACTACCAAAAGGAGGCCACCAGACAACTCTCCAATACTAAATTTTACAGGCTACTTCCCTCAGATCCCACTGAGGAATACACTAAGAAACTGCACCATCTACTCAGGACACTCCCTACACCAGAACTAATCAACATACCCTTAGAGCCACGACCAGGGTTATTCTATCTACTACCCAAGATCCACAAACCCGGAAATCCTGGACGCCCCATCATCTCGGGCATTGGAACTCTCACTGAAGGACTGTCTGGATATGTAGACTCTCTACTCAGACCCTATGCTACCAGCACTCCCAGCTATCTCCGTGACACCACTGATTTCCTGAGGAAACTACAATGCATTGGTGACCTTCCAGAAAACACCATCCTGGCCACCATGGATGTAGAGGCTCTCTACACAAACATCCCACACACTGATGGAATACAAGCTGTCAGGAACAGTATCCCTGATGATGCCACAGCACAACTGGTTGCTGAGCTCTGTGCCTTTATCCTCACACACAACTATTTCAAATTTGCTGACAATATATATCTCCAGACCAGTGGTACCGCTATGGGCACCCGAATGGCCCCACAATATGCCAATATTTTTATGGCCGACCTGGAACAACGCTTCTTCAGCTCCCGTCCACTCACGCCCCTTCTCTACCTACGCTACATCGATGACATCTTCATCATCTGGACCCATGGGAAGGAGACTCTGGAAAAATTCCACCACGATTTCAACAGCTTCCACCCCTCCATCAACCTCAGCCTGGACCAATCTACATGGGAGGTCCACTTCCTAGACACCACGGTGCAAATAAGTGATGGTAACATCAACACCACCCTATACCGAAAACCTACCGACCGCTATGCCTACCTTCATGCCTCCAGCTTCCATCCCGGACACACCACAAGATCCATTGTCTACAGCCAAGCACTGAGGTACAACCGTATCTGCTCTAACCCCGCAGACAGAGACCAACACCTAGAAAATCTCCACCAAGCATTCTCAAGACTACAGTACCCACACGAGGAAATAAGGAAACAGATCAACAGAGCCAGTCGTGTACCCAGAAGCCTCCTACTGGAAGACAAACCCAAGAAAGAAACCAACAGGACTCCACTGGCCATCACATACAGTCCCCAGCTAAAACCCCTACAACGCATCATCAGGGATCTACAACCCATCCTGGACAATGATCCCACACTTTCACAGGCCTTGGGTGGCAGACCAGTCCTCGCCCACAGACAACCTGCCAACCTGAAGCATATTCTCACCAGCAACTGCACACCGCACCATAGTAACTCTAGCTCAGGAACCAATCCATGCAACAAACCTCGATGCCAACTCTGCCCACATATCTACACCAGCAACACCATCACAGGACCAAACCAGATCAGCCACAACATCACCAGTTTATTCACCTGCACTTCCACCAATGTAATATATGCCATCATATGCCAGCAATGCCCCTCTGCTATGTACATCGGCCAAACTGGACAGTCTCTAAGGAAAAGGATAAATGGACACAAATCAGACATTAGGAATGGCAATATACAAAAACCTGTAGGAGAACACTTCAACCTCCCTGGCCACACAATAGCAGATCTTAAGGTGGCCATCCTACAGCAAAAAAACTTTAGAACCAGACTTCAAAGAGAAACTGCTGAGCTCCAGTTCATCTGCAAATTTGACACCATCAGCTCAGGACTAAACAAAGACTGTGAATGGCTTGCCAATTACAGAACCAGTTTCTCCTCCCTTGGTTTTCACACTTCAACTGCTAGAACAGGGCCTCATCCTCCCTGATTGATCTAACCTCGTTATCTCTAGCTTGCTTCTTGCTTGCTTATATACACCTGCCCCAGGAAATTTCCACCACTTGCATCCGAAGAAGTGGGTATTCACCCACGAAAGCTCATGCTCCAAAACGTCTGTTAGTCTATAAGGTGCCACAGGATTCTTTGCTGCTTTTAATTAGATTAGCAATCCCTAACTCAGTCACTTTGATTAGAATCAAAGAATAGTTGCTAAATGTATTTGTCTGTGTTTACCTGCATTTTGTTAGAAGTTTACCAGTGTAACCCATTAGATTTTAGATGCTAATTCCCTTTCGTGTCTTAATTGCATCTGTGGTCAATTAACCTTAAGATCAAAGATGTGAAATACTGCAGGAAACTAATTTTATCTACATAGTCTTCAACTTAACTATGAATGACCAACTGTTGTCTTATAGTGTAACTAGTTCAACCTGTGTATGCATAGGAAATAAAAGATTAGCTTATAGACATTTGCTTTGAAGTTACCTGTATGGTCTAGTCTTCCTCAGAGAAAAGCCCTATGGTGACAATCAACCTGCTAGAGAGCTATAAAAGAGAAACCTTGGTCCTGATCCTTTCATCTCTAGTCTGCTGAACTTTGAACAGGGAAAGTTTAAGCTGTGAGACTGCGATCTTCCAAACAGTCATTTGGAATAGCTGGGACAATGTATAGAAAGACTTTAGTAGACTTTACATCTAAGCTGCACTTGGATTTTGACCTGTTGGAATAATTCCAAAGAAACTTTTGAAAACTAGCAGATATAACATCACTGCTATGATCCTGATCTATGAACTATGAAAATCACTTGTATGTAAGATTCCTTAACCATTAATAACTCTTCTTTTGTTAATACATTGTTAGATAGTTTACTAAGGATTGGCTGACAGTGAGATATTTGGTAAGAACTGAGATTCATATTGACCTGAGGATAAACATCTGATTCTTTGGGATTGGTAGAGCTTTAAGTATGCTGAATAGGATTTTCAGTAACCCCTCACTATATTAGATTTGGCTGTGTAAATATGAACAGAGGGCTGGAATACCTAAAGGGGACTGTGTTTGGCTTCTTGTTAACCAGTGTGATACTATAGAAGCTTTTGTTACTGGTTTGGTGAAGCTAATTATAGAATAAACCACCAGTTTGAAGAATTGTCCCCCGAAGTCTGGCATTCTCAGTGTGGCCCATCCAGCCACCTGGTCACGTTTAGCATAGTTGGCAGAATGCACATTACCACAGTTCAATTGGGTTTGGGTCAGAACCCTCACGCTACTTGAAATTTAATTTTGATATTGAGAGTTTTAAGGGTTAAAGATTATCTACTATGAATGAGCCACAAACATATGAGGGTCTTGACAAAAAACACTTGAAGATTTATGGTCACAAAGGGGATTATCCCTTAAGAAGAGAGTCCCAGAGCAAAAACTGAGAAATTTGCTCATGGACAGTGGCCAGAAAGCAGGGCCTTCATCTTCATCTGCCCCAGATGCATCTGCAGCAGAATAAATCAGAATGCAAACGCTGAAAGACAAGCAGTGTCTTGAGCATGAGAGAGAAATGGCAGAACTTTGGTTGAAGGAGAAACAAAAGATTACTGAGATGGAACAGGAAGAGCATAAGAAACATATGGAGCAGGTGGATGCTGAGGAAAAGGCTCATTGCAGGTAAATGGAACAGCTAGAGGCTGAAAAAGAAGTTCACCTAAGGCAGAAAGAAACTGCTACAGCCCAACTCCACATGATAGAGGAGCAAAAGAAGGTTTATAGTCTGGAAATCCATCTCATCTCGATAGCAAAAATTGGGAGTGAATATGTCCCATTTATAAAGATTCTGAAGATATGGAAGAATTTCTGTCTATCTTTGAATGACTGTGTGATGTTCCCCAGCAGATATGCAGCAGATGCCTGGCCTATTGACCAGATTAACTAGGAAAGCTAAAGAGATTTTCAATGAGATGGGTGTTGATGAGGCTTTGAATTATGTAAAGTATAAGGATACTGTGTTAAAGTGATTTCAGGTTACCTCTGAAATTTACAGGTTAAAATTTAGAAATTTTAAGATGTCTAAGGATTATGCGTATGTGGAGTATGCTCATAAACTATTATGTTTTGTTAAGAAGTGAGTTACTGGGGAAAAAAGCTTATGGTGACTGATAAACTGTTACAATTACAATTGAACAGTTAGGGCTACCATATATAATTAAAAACCATGATTCAGTTTTACAAGCTGCTGAAATTGCTGATCAATATATTGTAAACAAAGCTATAAATAAATAAACCCTAATTTTAAAAGGATGAAGGGTTTAAAGGTAAACCTAACCCCAACTTTGTTTTTTAAAAAAAAAAAAGATCCCAGAGTTTAAAACTTCTAAACAGATAACTGGCTTCCATTTAGGCTATCATTGTGGAAACCCAGGTCATATAAAGCCAAATTGTCCAAATATTTAATATTATACAACCTGTAACCACAAATTCCACACTGGATATTAATGATTATATATAGATGTGATGCAGATGCTAACCATGTAAGCAGTAACACTGCCACCTTGTGTGACAATGTGCTAGTGTAATCTCAGAAGACAGTCCGATGACTTTTATTAATGTTAAGTAGGATGGTAGTAATAAGGAAAGAGAGAATGCAAAAGTGACTGGTTTGAAATGTCAGAGTTGGTGCAATACAGCATCTGACTTTACTTTGGTTAAGTCCCCCATGGGAAGGGGACAAACTAGCTGGCAGGAACATAAACCTTTTTGCCCTACCTGAATTTCTTGTAACTGTCTAAGATCCACCTGGAGTATGGAAATTTTAGTGGTAAAATTGTGGTAGGCATTAGGGATCGACTACCCACTGATATTTTAATTGGTAATGACATTACAACAAAGTTTAATTGAGTTAATGTCATAAGTAGGTCCCAGGAGTAGTATGGTTCTTCCCATTTTGAACCTAGTTTAAAGCTCTGCTTACTAGGTTGGCGAGTCAGTGCATGAAGATGCTCTTACCCCTTTTGGTCAGGTGAACCCCATCTCTTGCTAACAGACTTTCTTCCTGGAACAGCATCCCTTGTTCAACAAAGCCAAAGTCCTCCAATCAATATAATCCATGAAGCCATGCATTCATTTCCTGGATGTGCATGTCCCTGCCTGGGCCTTTATCCTTAACAAAGAGGATGGACAAAACAGTGGCTTATTCCTCTAAACTCTGAAGGTAGCAGAATTATCAATGAGATAGCACCTGAACACAGGGAAATCTCTCAGCTTTACAGAGTTCCTGTTCCTTCTGAATGTCTTTGCTTTATTCCTGTAGACAAGAAACAGGGTATTTTAATTTTGCCTCTGAGTGTTAATTTAAATTAAGTTGATAAATGTGAAACCCTATCTTATGCAATTAGTAAGAAAACTTTGGTTCTGTTTTCTAGTGCAACATTCAGGATTTGAATAATCTTTAGCTTTCTTGTTCCAACTTTCAAAATGCCACACAATCCCAGAGCTACATCTCTGCTTCATCTCATCCTTCCTAAACCCTCCTTCTCCCAATCTTTCCTTCCATACTGCCCTTTATTCCTGATACTGCCACTCTTGTGTCAATGCCTGATTTTTGTTCCTTCTAATTTCCCCTAAAACCCACTTCTTCTGTGAATCTTTTCAGTGATTATTTTGTGTCATAGACATCTGTACAGCTTTAAGCTTGAATTGTTACCAGTTGAAACATGTGGGGCAAATTAATCATGGGTGTAACTCTTGTGTCTGTATGAACTACTTGTAGCAGGTGCTATGTATTTTAAATAAAAGGCACAGTACAATGCTGGTACTCAACAAATAAAGAAAATAAAAATATTAAAGTACAGCTTATTTTATTTCCAGATTCAATCATCTCTTGAGTCATACTGTATGAACAGCACTGCTAAAAAAACAACAAAGACTATTTATTGCTATTGCACAATGTAGCCTTTAGTGACTGGTTAGTTCCCAGATGAATAATACCTGGAGAACAAGCTTTAAAAAAAAAAAAAGCCAGAGTAGAAAGATAGGAAGTTAGTACTGGAGGGCACACACAATTTTCCTGCAGTAAGGAGGTGGCAAGATCTTTAGCTTGGCAATGTCCTTTTCCTTGGCACTTACCTCCCAGTGGCCAGAAACCCTAATTGATCTCCATCCTGAAATCCCAGCTTGAATCTCAACTGACTGTACAGCCAAAAATGAGCATGTAGGAACCATATTTCTGGGAAGATTAGAATGGGAACCAGCATAATTCCAGACCAGGCAGAAGAAGATGGACAAGTGACAAAGCAAAGATGGAAGGCAAGGAAGAAGCAGAAGTGGATTTGTCTTGTGTAAAAGGATATTCTGGCTGGTATTCTTGTTGGGGAAGCTGTGGGATGGCTAAGAAGTAAGAAGAGCATTGTTCTGTTGGGATGGGGGGATAAATAGGTTGTAGGAGGGTCAGTATACTTTGATGGATGAGAGATGTAGGACAAACTAACTATGTACCTTTCCTTCAGCTCCTTGATGCAGTTAAATGAGGACAACTTGGTTTGTCCTCAGAACTATAACTACAACGTCAAAAAACTCTGTTTTGTGCATCATTTTGCATGCTTGAATGCTCAGTGATGGAAAGATCTTTGATTCTTTAAAAGGCATTGTTCTGAGCTTTGCATGACACATAGCAGCTATTCCTGGGCTTCTATTTAGAATAGTTTTCCCTAACCCAACAATAAACACTGACAAAATCCTAATATTTCTGAGAAACTCTGGAGAGGACTTTATTGTGCACTCATTGAAAAGTAATTATCTTGAAAGAACATGTACAATAGCATCAATTTCATTTCAAAATGTAGGCCTGTAGAGAGGCTAGCTGGGGCTCGTCTGTCTCTGGGGTAGCAGGGAACCACACCACCTCACTACCATTGGGAATAGCTCTTGCGGGGAATTAGTCCGGCCGCAGCAGTCGTCCTCTATGGCCTTAGTGAAGGTACAAATAAACACAGTGAGCCCAGGCCCTGGGGCAGGGGGGCAGGGTCACTGGCGCATCAGGTGCTCAGGCAAGGGCTGAGCAACAACAATATATAATAGCAAGCCCAGGCCCTAGGTCAGGGCGGGGCAATGGTGAGTCAGGCTCTCAGGCAGGGGCTGAGCAGTAACAGGATATAAACAGTAGGCCCAGGCCCTAGGTTCCAAGGGGCCTGGGAGAGGGGAAGACTGCCACCCGCGACACAGGCCCTCCCTCTCCACTGCATCCCAGCCTGGGGCCTTAGCAGCGGCAGAAGACCCGCTGCTGAGTCTGTGGGGATCCTGGCTGCAACACACTGACATGAGTTCTGGCAGCGCTGCAGCCAGACTAGGGTCGGCTGCCCCCGGGCTACTTCCAGACTCCCCCTCTTGAGGTACCGGGGTCAGGGTGGTGTCCTCAGGGGGGTCCAGCACCATGGGTTCCTTGGGATAGCTGGCCAGGGGTAGACTCGGCAACTCCTTCTGGTAGCTGGTTCGGCAGCTTCTCAGGGTAGCTGGCACAGGGCAGGGCAGGCCAGTCCTTGGGTTTTCCGCAGGCCTCCCCCAGTCGCGAGCTAGGCTGGATGCATCTGGCCTCCCCAACGGCTGCTTCCCCAGTGAGCCCTGAGGTTGGGCCATTATATTTCTGGGGCAACACCTGATCCTCTGGGGGGCAGTCTCAGAGTTCTCTGGCTCCGCCCACTCTGGTGTCTGGAGGGGCTCATCTCTCTCTGGAGCAGCAGGGAACCACACTGCCTCACTGCACAGCCACTCAGTCTCAAAAAGCCAGGATGATTTATGCTGGTGTTAGAGATAACTAAAGGAAGAGACTCTCTGGCTCCCAAATGTGAAGAATATAAAATCTACCTACTTGGAATTGCTATCTAGAATGTAAACAAAATTCTGAAAGGGGACGGGAGATGATTCTTTTCTATTACCTATCGTATTTCTGAGATATGACAATAAAATATTAAATTACTTTCCAACGGTGTATCATGGATAGGAATCAAGACAACGTTCCATATGCTTGTGATATGGAACATATACAAAATCGCCTTCTCTGTAATTTGCAGAGTTGGTAAAGACTTGCAAAAATAGCATTCATAATCAATCATTCAAATTCTCAAGGGCTGAATGGTTCACCTATATTAGTATCCCTTATTTGCAAACATTCACATAAACGGGGGTTGTGTTATGATTACTTAAGGAATAGCTGATCTTTATATGACTACTAGTAAGCAAAGTTATTTGCTATTTGTTCAATATTTTTTTGTTTTTCTATGTAAAACATGTATAATCGATTTACAGAGCAGAGACTTGAATAGCCCATCACAAAATGACTAGTCAAAATGATTAGTTATGAACAACAAAGGCTATTATTTGTTCATTGAACTATTCTGCAAATACTTTATGAACAAATACAGAAGTCGTGATAAGTTCATGAATGATTTTCTAAGAGATAAAAATGCTTGGTTTGTCAGGTTATTTTCTCACAACAAATAATTTGACTATTTCTAGTCACCTGCCTTTTTCAATATTGAAATCTGTGATTTACGCAGTATCCCTCTTCCAGTCCTTTGCACTGATCCTGGTTACAGCTGATAATGCAGGGCACAAGATAGGTTGTAAAGATACTCTAAGTGCTGGCAATCAATATTTCTTTGGGGCCAATACAGCAGACAGGGATCAGTGGGTCCATGTTTCCATTTCCACAGACATGCCTTCTGTGCCAGCCACAGGCAAAGGATTGAAAGATGAACCACTGTGACAGTTCTGTGCCATTGGAGGATCCTCCTATGCTTGGGGAATCCTCCTGGGGCTAGAGAAGTTGACTTTGTATCCAGAGACCACAAATGGTGGAGAGAATTGTCCCCTTTCTCTTTGATGAAATTCAGTGTTGATAAATGCAAAGCAATGCACATTGGAAAACAATCCCAACTATACATATAAAATGATGGGGTCTAAATTAACTCTTACCACTCAAGAAAGAGATTTTGGAGACATTGTGGATAGTTCTCTGAAAACATTCACTCGATGTGCAACGACAGTCAAAAAAGGGAACAGAATGCTGGGAATAATTAAGAAAGGGATAGATAATAAGACAGAAAATATCATATTGCCTCTATATAAAGCCATGGTACACCCACAACTTGAATACTGTGTGCAGATGTGGTCGCCCCATCTCCAAAAATATATATTGGAATTGGAAAAGGTTCAGAAAAAGGCAACAAAAATTATTAGGGGTATGGAACAACTGCCATATGAGGAGAGAGAAATAAGACAGGGACATTTCAGCTTGGAAAAGAGACGACTAAGGGGGGATATGATCGAGGTCTATAAAATCATGACGGGTGTGGAGAAAGTAAATAAGGAAGTGTTATTTACTCCTCATAACATAAGAACTAGAGGCCGCCAAATGAAATTAATAGGCAGCAGGTTTAAAACAAACAAAAGGAAGTATTTTTTCTACACAATGCACAGTCAACCTGTGGAACTTCTTGCCAGAGGATGTTGTGAAGGCCAAGACTATAACAGGGTTAAAAAAAGAACTAGATAAGTTCATGGAAGATAGGTCCATCAATAGATATTAGCCATGATGGACAGGGATGGTGTCCCTATCTTTTGTTTGCCAAAAGCTGGGAATGGGCGACGGGGAATGGATCACTTGATGATTACCTGATCTGTTCATTCTCTCTGGGGTACCTGGCATTGGTCATTGTTGGAAGACCAGATACTAGGCTAGATGGCCGTTCTTATGTTCTTTGAATTCCAAAAAAAATTAAGATGCCTGGAGATAGTCACAAATGGGAAAAATCTATCTTTCATCTGTGCCTCATCTGCCTGCTTCTCCTTCTCCAACAAATATTTTATTTTTCTACTACACATTTTCTTCTGTCAGAGCCCAGAATCTGAATCTAATCTGAGGTCAAGAAAGTTAGGAAATATCTTGAAAGAATGGCAGACTCAGTAATTCACAAAGTGATGGGCTTTTCAAAAAAGAAACATGATTAATCACTTCCATGCTACTTGACTCAACACTCCCACAAAATGTTTAAGGAACCTGGATTTTTCCAGATGACAAAGGGAAAGAAAACTGGTATATAATTTCTGTCAGTGGCACTAAGAATGTAAGATGTCTACATCAGACTCAATGCAGGCTCTCTGAGGATGGAAGTGCCTGGGCTGTTTTCAGTGAAAGTCGCATCTCCATTGTATGAACAGATTTTGTGTGAGTTAGAAAGTACGAGAGAAGGATCTGCCACTCTTAAGGCAAAATAAATAAAACCCAAGGCAGAGAGATTAAAATATATTTTTCAAAGTGAAAGCATTTTTAACCAAATAGTATTTATTGAGACTTCTTGCTACATCTGAACAGATTATAGATATCACGGGGATTAGATGATTTACTTAATTACTACAAGTTAATATCACAGTTGGTGGAAAACTTCTGTTGGCTTCCAGTTTTAGCTATTAAAGCATCTTAAGACAAACATGGTAACTACTAAAATCAGAAAGAAATTAGGTTGTGACAGAGTTAGGGGGACCCCATCCAATGCATGGCAAGTGCACTCCTCTCCCTTATGGTGTAGGTGTAATATATACGTCACATGTGTCTCCGTAACCAGAGTCAATATACTCACCTCTGTTAGCCGGGCAATGAGGCCTAATGGCTTAAGTAAATATATTAGCCCTGCTCAACAGGGTAGTAGGGCCCAATGGCCAGATTCAATAGATCCTTCCTCTTGGCAAGGCTGTATGGCCTAGAGGCCAGGCAATGGATTCACCCCAGTTCTCTGGGCCTCAAGGCCTGGGGACCAAAGTCACTGTATCCACCCCTGTTAGCAGGGCAGTGTGGCACAGGGGCCAGAGTCAATAGGTTCTCCCTTCTTAGCAGGGCCTAGTGGCCAAAGTCAATTAGAACTGCCCCAGTTCACAGGGCAGTAAGAGCTAGTGATCAAAGTCCATGAATTCATTCCTCTCCATAGGGCAATAATGCCTAATGACCACAGTTCAATGGATTCACCCCCATTCACAGGGCAATGAGGCCTTAGTGGGGAAAGAGGGCCACTACACCCAGAAAGGGGAGTAATGGTTGCCCAGGTAGGGGGGCCCAGGCCCTCCCTCTCCGCCAGGCCTCAGCCCAGGGTCCTAGTAGTGGCAAGAGCGCATGCCAGTGAGTCGGAGGAGGGGGGGGGACGAACGGACGAAAACATGCTGACTCAATACACCAACCAGGCCACTATTTGCTTCCACTGGGCTGATTCCTACCGTGTTTCTCATTGCTGCAGTCTGAGCATCTCACCTGTTTCTGGGTTCCTCAGGCTGCATTATCCCTGGTGACAGTGGACTCTGAGGGGCTTCTGTGGGAAGCCTGGCATCTGCCTGGGTTGCGGTGTCTCTGGCTCACACTGCCTCTGGCTTTGGCTGATCCTTCGCTAGAGCCAGAAGCATGGAATCATCGAATATCAGGGTCGGAAGGGACCTCAGGAGATCATGTAGTCCAACCCCCTGCTCAAAACAGGACCAATCCCCAACTAAATCATCCCAGCCATGGGTTTGTCAAGCCTGATCTTAAAAACCTCTAAGGAAGGAGATTCCACCTCCTCCCTAGGTAACCCATTCCAGTGCTTCACCACCCTCCTAGTGAAAAAGTTTTTCCTATTATCCAACCTAAACCTCCCCACTGCAACTTGAGACCATTACTCCTTGTTCTGTCATCTGGTACCACTGAGAACAGACTAGATCCATCCCCTTTGAACCCCTTTCAGGTAGTTGAAAGCAGCTATCAAATCCCCCCTCATTCTTCTCTTCTGCAGACTAAACAATCCCAGTTCCCTCAGCTTTTCCCTCATAAGTCATGTGCTCCAGACCCCTAATCATTTTTGTTGCCCTCCCACTGGACTCTTTCCGTGGGTCCTTCCTCTTCAGCAGTCAGCTCCAACTGAACTGAGCTGCTCCCTTTTATACTGGTGCATTTGGAGCATGCCCAGTAGAGTTTAGGGGCGTGGCTTCCTCAGCCCATTCCAGTGCGGCTCGAGAGCACACCTTCACACAGCTACTGTAGCAGTAATATGGCTCTGCATCCTCGTCAAGATTGCCACAATTACATGACAACCCTATTTCTCCCAAAGTTTCAGAGAATATTTAAAACCTATGGAAAAGCAGAGGGTTCAGTAAATGAGAGGTCAGTGCTGTGAAGTGACATTAGGGAACATGATCAAGCTTCTTTTAACTGCAGTTGAGTCTTTAGAACTCTGGAAACAAAACTGGACCTCAATTTTGTTACCAAATCCCTAGATTTCTGTGGCACAACAGTTCTGAACTGTGATGCTGCCTAAGACACAGACATTCAGGAAACAGTTGTTTTATCTGAATTATATATCAGACTTGATTATGTTATTTAATATTTACTTTCATAAATACCTGTTTGTGAATTTTTTTTCAACACATTTCAGGGTACTGCCTTATTTCCATTTTGCTGGTGGATCTCAATGGTGCCTTACTGCAATAACGAGTGAGCAGAGGGGGGTGTTTGCTGCAGGTTTTGGGGGCAGTTTTATCCAGTCCTACTGCTTAGTGGGATAGTAACGGGAGGAAATATAGCCCCATTTTTCTGCCTGCCTTCTAGAAAAGGAAGGACTGTCTGACAGATACAACAATACCCTTGAAACCCCTTATTGAATTAAGTTTAACTATCTTTGGGGTCCATTGTATTTAATGCAAAGGTTATGTATTATTGCAGACTGGGATTGTAAATAGCCTCTCTAGGGAGAGAGATGTGAGATGAGGTCTGGGAGTTCAAAGATCTATATTGAACAATGAACCAGGCAAGAATGGACTTTGGGGACAATATATGTTAAGTAGTTTTCCTGGGAAATATCTAGGGGGCAGATGAATGCAGATTCCCCACCTCCTGTTAGGTAAAAATGCAGCCTTAGTGGGCCTTTGTCTGCTGATTACTTATTACATGAGGCCAACATCAAAGGCCTAAGCTGTATAAAGGAAAGACTGAACTATTCATGGTGGTTCTGCTTTTGAATCTGAGACATTTATGAACTTGTAATCACAGGAAAAACCCAGTTATGGGCTTTGGCGGACTGACACCTACCAGGAGCCCACGATTGGAGTTGGTGTGACCCCTGGGAAACTTTTTAGCATGTGCGTAGATTCTTTTATTGTTTTTCATATGTTTGCTCTGTTACGCTTTCACTTTGAGAATAAATGTTCTTTCTTAGAAAGAACTGTGTGGTAACTTGTAACTGCTGCCAATTCCAGCTGTTGATAGCCTTCAAAGAGAAAACAAAGCACAGACACTTGCCTGTTTAGGCAGTCTGGCTTGCTGGGGATATCACAGTATAGGCAGGGAACTGTTCAACTGGAAAAATACCCAGAGGGAGAGAGACCCAGGTTCATGCCCAAGAAAGGTAACATCTGAGGAGACAGAAGCCTAGAGTGGGTGCCCTTGGTGGACAACAAGGTGAAAATAGAGCTACAGTTGCCCTGAAGTATGACAGGCTATATCTTCAAAATCCTTTTGACACATGGTATGTGGCAGAAGTGGGTAGGAATCGAGGGGCGGGAAGATTGATCTGTGGAGACAATGCAACAAGTAGGTGTGGAAGGGGACCAAACATAGCACAGGTTTAGGAGAGCAGTAAGGGACTGAATACAGATAGGGGTACATGAAAGGCAGTAGTTGGTCAGGTGTGAATGTGCCATGGGCACTTAAGAAAAGGAGATAACATCATGTGGCAAGACTACCAGGCATTCAGTAGTAGGGGAGAAAGCAGAGCTGATTTCTATATATGTGTAAGCAGAGTCAGGATGAGCTCTACCCTGACATCTGGTGGTGAATTATGGCGAGTGTGGAAAAGAATTTCAGGGGCTGATCGTGTTTGCATAGGCACACCCCACCTGGCATAGCCCACGGCAGCCTGGGATGGTTGCTTTGGCAGCTGTGGGATCCCCAGTTTCTTTGTTGTTGGGGCGGGAGGAGTGGAGTGTTGTCACCCTGAATGTGTGGATGAGGAACTGTGAAACTGCTTTGTGACAGAGAGTCTCACCATCAATTGAGTGGCACTCACTAGACAAGGGAGTGGGCTCCTTGTGTGAGCCAGAAGCATCAATTGCACCTCCTCTTCTCTCCACTGTTGAATACCAGAGCTGATTTTTTATTCCCTTAAGAATCCAAGTTACAGGTTACTGAGCTGAACTCACTAAGAGCTGAAATCACCAAAGAGCTGTGCTAACTAATGGGGGAGCCTGAAGCTATATCGCGGAGTAGAGCAGCTGGTGGAGCGGAGCAGTTTGTGGGACAGCTGGAGTGCCCACAGAGTGAGCGGAGCCGAGCAGTTTGCGGGGATGGCTGGAGCGGATCACAGGATGGCTGGTGGAGCAGAGCAGCTGGTGGAGCGGAGCTGAGCAGTTCATGGGGAAAGCGGAAGCAGAATCCCACGGAGAGGCAGGGCAGTCGGCCCTGGACCACATAAGGTGCCCCTTTCTACCCAGGCTGGTGGGGGGAAAACCCCTGCAGATAGACTCTTGAACTCTGGGGCTG
Source organism: Mauremys reevesii (assembly GCF_016161935.1). Taxonomy (NCBI): domain Eukaryota; kingdom Metazoa; phylum Chordata; order Testudines; family Geoemydidae; genus Mauremys; species Mauremys reevesii. The sequence continues at coordinate 73,084,323 of NC_052627.1, read as the reverse complement.
CACTGACCCAGGACAAAGACTTTTGGGGTTGCGGGACTTTTGGGACTGTGGGTGATTTTTGGGTTGCTGGACTCAAGAGCCCAGGGAAAAGGACACGGCCTAGTTGAGGTGTTTTCCCAGTTTAATGCTATGTTGTTTATCTCATGTTATTAAACATTTTCTGCTACACCGAGACTCTGTGCTTGCAAGAGGGGAAATATTGCCTCTTTGAGGTGCCCAGGGGTTTGTGTAAGATTTTCCCAGGTTACTGGGTGGGGGCTTGAGCTGGTTTGCATTACGTTGTAGGGAAGCGACCCCTATGCATTGAACCCGGCCCTTGCTGCTCTCAATTCGGCCTGGCAGAAGGGTTACATGTGGGTGTGGGTGTGTCTTCCATGGTAGTTCCAGAATGTCACCAAAGTTGGGATCCCAAGAAACAAAGAGCTTAGGTTCAGGATAGATGGTCCACAAATCTTCCACAGCCAAGATCCTGGGATTCAGAATTGTTCTCAAAGACTGTCCCTAGATAGAAACTTTTTCTACTGAATTAGTATTACAAGATAAACAGATTGCAGACAAATTGTTTCCTGCTGTTTAGGAAAGAGGTGGTTGTAAGTTCAAACAGCAGGGAAGCTCTCTGAAAAATAAAACAAAGTAGAGCTGGAAAAATCCAACTCAGTTATAATTATCTGTAGTACATAAGGGTAATAAGACACATTCTGTTGATAAATATTTCAGAATCTGCTAATGCACCATAGATGTAAATAGTGTTAGTTGTTGTTAAGAGCACCTATTTGGTGCCTAATGCTGTGGTATTATAGGTCCAGATTTTTAAAGCTATTAGGCATTGCTGTGCTCAGCAGCATAACATTCAACTGACTTAGGAGCCTAAATCTCATTTTCATAAGGTACTTAAGCAACTGTTGATGGAATTTAGACTCTTAAGGCTTAAGTCTGTTCTGAAAAATGACATTTAGGCTTTTAAATCAGTTAGAGCACAGCATCACCCCAATAGTTTAAAAAATCTGGTCTATAGTGCTAAGATCTTGACTTTATCAGCTTAAGCAAGGCTGAAGACCAGGTTTTCCTGCTGTTTGTAGCGTTACCAATTAGTAAGAAAATTCCAGGATTCCACCAATCGGAACAGCCTGGGCAAAGAAATGTCCTTGCAACTCTTACTGAAACTGGCCAAGTTTGCCAGAAGTGTGATTCTGCTACCAGAAGAGCTTAGCAATAATCATATTCAGAACACCCTGCACTGGTATAGAGACAAGTTTTTTAAAAAAGACTATAAATTATCATGACGAGCAGTTGGTCATCACCTCTCTGGCTCTTTGGAGATGAATGATTGGAACTATTGTAAGGTTTTCCCATCTGCACAGTAGGGTACATGTCACCTAAGCAGGTCAGCAGCACCTTGAGTTTTGAATGCATAGAAAGCTGCAGACAGGATGAGTAGTCTGAAATATGGCTTCTGTCCAATGCCAGGAGAAGGCTATTTATTAGTAGCAATAGGCCAATCTTCATGCTGTACCCTCGCCTGCAGTTAGCTGGCAATTGTTGCATGTTTTTGGAACTTGGTTGTCATTACTTTGACATACCCCTGAGAATCAGGAGCTCTATAGTAATCATAAATTAAGGAACAGGGAGTATGATCAAATTTTAAGCTCTAGAGGTGGCAGGTGGAGAAGCATATCCCTGATTCAGCTGCACTTCTGGGGATTGGTCCAGGTAACCTCCAAAAGATAATTTAGGATTAGACAGGTAAATAGGCAAGATCTTCACAGAAGCTGTATCCATGCCCTATAAATCGCAAACCACCCTGTCTACACTACTTAGCATTTCTTGTATACCTGGAAGAGGTGAGAAGCAGTCCATCTAATTTCAAAAAGCAAGAAAGGAGGGTTGAGGTGGCATATGAAGAAAAGGACCCTTACAGAGAGCAGTAATATGGGATTGAGAGTTATGCAAACTGGAAAATCAACCCATTTTCATGAACTATTTATTAACAGTAATGCAGTAGAAACCACCTTAAATTAAGTGAGTGCCAGCTTAAGTGCAAACATGCCACAGAATCCTACTATTTACTTGTGCTATTCTCAAAGATAGCCAAGCCATAACCTAAAATAAAACCCATTTTCCCTATACTTTTGAAATAATACAGCACAGCGAACTAGAGTCATTGAGAACACAATGAAGAGTAATGAAGGGAGTTTAAGAGCCCACTCTTCACCATCAGCACTGTGCTATCATTCTGGAACTGCACGGAAATAAAGGCAATCTCTGATGGAAAGAGTGGATGGCTTATTGTTGGTTACAGTGTTTAGTACAGAGCAGCCAGTGGCAAGGACAAGCAACTCTATCATGTTCTCGAAGGCTTTCACAAAACCAAAGTGACACTAAAATTTATGCCTTCATCATACAGCCTTTTATTTTGTCCAGATTCATTTCTTCCACAGAGACCCAGTAAGTCTCCTGAAATGTGTCTGAAAGAACATGGCAGAGGGACATGCTGTAAGTCAATTATCTGAGGAAACAGCTTATGTGATGTGCAAAGTGCTTTCCATATTGTCTCCCAGGGTGCAACAAAGTGTTGCACGCTGGACGGCAATAGCACAGGACGGGGAAGGGCTCATGGAAAAAGAGAGAACCTACTTGTACGTATGCATTTTGATACAGTCTTAATTACATAATAACATACTATTTTTTCCACATGACCCCAACATCCCTCCGGGGGAGGGAACTCCAGTTTCTAGGAAAAGGCAGGTGTTAGTAATGGGAGATTCGATTATTAGAAATGTAGATAGCTGGCTCTGTGATGACCGGGAGAACCGTATGGTGACTTGCCTGCCTGGTGCGAAGGTTGTGGATCTCTCGAGGCATCTAGATAGACTTATGTGTAGTGCTGGGGAGGAGCCGGTGGTCGTGGTACATGTAGGTACCAATGACATAGGGAAGGGTAGGAGAGATGTCCTGGAAGCCAAATTTAGGCTGCTAGGGAAGAGACTGAAATCCAGGACCTCTATGGTGGCATTTTCAGAAATGCTCCCAGTTCCACGCGCAGGGCCAGGTAGGCAGGCAGAGCTTCAGAGTCTCAATGCGTGGATGAGACGATGGTGTAGAGAGGAGGGGTTCACATTCATTAGGAACTGGGGAAACTTCTGGGATGGGAGGAGCCTATACAGGAGAGATGGGCTCCACCTAAACCAAAGTGGAACCAGACTGCTGGCACTAAACATTAAAAAGGTTGTAGAGCAGTTTTTAAACTAGGAGATGGGGGAAAGCCGACTGCTGCAGAGGAGCGTGTGGATCGGACACAGACTTCTCTTAGGGGAGAGTCTGATGATAGAGAATCTCCAGGTTATAGTCAGGAGCAGAGGACTGAAGAGTATAATGTAAGGGCCGGATCAGATGATAAACAGTCACATAAAAAAAGAATCTGGCACATCAGAAAAAGGCAGGCTAATAAACAGGGACAAGTTTTTAAAGTGCTTGTACACAAATGCCAGAAGTCTAAATAATAAGATGGGTGAACTAGAGTGCCTTGTGATAAAGGAGGATATAGATATAATAGGCATCACAGAAACCTGGTGGACTGAGAGCAATCAATGGAACACAATCATTCCGGGGTACAAAATATATCGGAAGGACAGAACAGGCCGTGCAAGGGGAGGAGTGGCACTATATGTTAAAGAAAGTGTAGATTCAAATGAAGTAAAAATCTTAAGTGAATCCACAGGTTCCATACAGTCTCTATGGATAGAAATTTCATGCTCTAGTAAAAATATAACAGTAGGGATCTATTATCGACCACCTGACCAGGACAGTAATAGTGATGATGAAATGCTAAGGGAAATTAGAGAGGCTATCAAAATTAAGAACCCAATAATAGTGGGGGATTTCAATTATCCCCATATTGACTGGGAACATTTCACTTCAGGACGAAATGCAGAGATAAAATTTCTCGATACTTTAAATGACTGCTTCATGGAGCAGCTGGTACGGGAACCCACAAGGGGAGAGGCGACTCTAGATTTAATCCTGAGTGGAGCGCAGGAGCTGGTCCAAGAGGTAACTATAGCAGGACCGCTTGGAAATAGTGACCATAATACAATAGCATTCAGCATCCCTGTGGTGGGAAGAACATCTCAACTGCCCAACACTGTGGCCTTTAATTTCAAAAGGGGGAACTATACAAAAATGAGGGGGTTAGTTAGACAAAAGTTAAAAGGTACAGTGACTAAAGTGAAATCCCTGCAAGTTGCGTGGGCCCTTTTTAAAGACACCATAATAGAGGCCCAACTTCAATGTATACCCCAAATTAAGAAAAACAGTAAAAGAACTAAAAAAGAGCCACTGTGGCTTAACAACCATGTAAAAGAAGCAGTGAGAGATAAAAAGACTTCCTTTAAAAAGTGGAAGTCAAATCCTAGTGAGGCAAATAGAAAGGAGCACAAACACTGCCAACTTAAGTGCAAGAGTGTAATAAGAAAAGCCAAAGAGGAGTTTGAAGAACGGCTAGCCAAAAACTCCAAAGGTAATAACAAAATGTTTTTTAAGTACATCAGAAGCAGGAAGCCTGCTAAACAACCAGTGGGGCCCCTTGACGATGAAAATACAAAAGGAGCGCTTAAAGACGATAAAGTCATTGCGGAGAAACTAAATGGATTCTTTGCTTCAGTCTTCACGGCTGAGGATGTTAGGAGATTCCCAAACCTGAGCTGGCTTTTGTAGGTGACAAATCTGAGGAACTGTCACAGATTGAAGTATCACTAGAGGAGGTTTTGGAATTAATTGATAAACTCAACATTAACAAGTCACTGACCAGATGGCATTCACCCAAGAGTTCTGAAAGAACTCAAATGTGAAGTTGCAGAACTATTAACTAAGGTTTGTAACCTGTCCTTTAAATCGCTTCTGTACCCATTGACTGGAAGTTAGCTAATGTAACGCCAATATTTAAAAAGGGCTCTAGGGGTGATCTCGGCAATTACAGACCGGTAAGTCTAACGCCGGTACTGGGCAAATTAGTTGAAACAATAGTAAAGAATAAAATTGTCAGACACATAGAAAAACATAAACTCTTGAGCAATAGTCAACATGGTTTCTGTAAAGGGAAATCGTGTCTTACTAATCTATTAGAGTTCTTTGAAGGGGTCAACAAACATGTGGACAAGGGGGATCCGGTGGACATAGTGTACTTAGATTTCCAGAAAGCCTTTGACAAGGTCCCTCACCAAAGGCTCTTACGTAAATTAAGCTGTCATGGGATAAAAGGAAAGGTCCTTTCATGGATTGAGAACTGGTTAAAGGACAGGGAACAAAGGGTAGGAATTAATGGTAAATTCTCAGAATGGAGAGGGGTAGCTAGTGGTGTTCCCCAAGGGTCAGTCCTAGGACAAATCCTATTCAATTTATTCATAAATGATCTGGAGAAAGGGGTAAACAGTGAGGTGGCAAAGTTTGCAGATGATACTAAACTACTCAAGATAGTTAAGACCAAAGCAGATTGTGAAGAACTTCAAAAAGATCTCACAAAACTAAGTGATTGGGCAACAAAATGGCAAATGAAATTTAATGTGGATAAATGTAAAGTAATGCACATTGGAAAAAATAACCCCAACTATACATACAACATGATGGGGGCTAATTTAGCTACAACGAGTCAGGAAAAAGATCTTGGAGTCATCGTGGATAGTTCTCTGAAGATGTCCACGCAGTGTGCAGAGGCGGTCAAAAAAGCAAACAGGATGTTAGGAATCATTAAAAAGGAGATAGAGAATAAGACTGAGAATATATTATTGCCCTTATATAAATCCATGGTACGCCCACATCTCGAATACTGTGTACTAATGTAGTGCCCATCTTTAAAAAAGGGAAGAAGGAAGATCCAGGGAACTATAGGCCAGTCAGTCTCACCTCAGTCTATGGAAAAATCATGGAACAGGTCCTGAAGGAATCAATCCTGAACCACTTAAAGGAGGGGAAAGTGATGAGGAACAGTCAGCATGGATTCACCAAGGGCAAGTCATGCCTGACTAACCTAATTGCCTTCTATGACGAGATAACTGGCTCTGTGGATGAGGGGAAAGCAGTGGATGTACTATTTCTGGATTTTAGCAAAGCTTTTGATACAGTCTCCCACAGTATTCTTGCCAGCAAGTTAAAGAAGTCTGGGCTGGATGAATGGATGGTAAGGTGGATAGAAAACTGGCTAGATGGTCGGGCTCAACGGGTAGGGATCAATGGTTCCATGTCTAGTTGGCAGCCGGTATCAAGTGGAGTGCCCCAAGGGTCGGTGCTGGGGCCGGTTTTGTTCAATATCTTCATTAACGATCTGGAGGATGGTGTGGACTGCACCCTTAGCAAGTTTGCAGATGACACTAAACTGGGAGGAGTGGTTGATACGCTGGAGGGTAGGGATAGGATACAGAGGGACCTAGACAAATTAGAGGATTGGGCCAAAAGAAATATGATGAGGTTCAACAAGGACAAGTGCAGAGTCCTGCACTTAGGACAGAAGAATCCCATGCACTGCTACAGACTAGGGACTGAATGGCTGGGTAGCAGTTCTGCAGAAAAGGACCTAGGGGTTACAATGGATGAAAAGCTGAATATGAGTCAACAGTGTGCCCTTGTTGCCAAGAAGGCTAATGGCATTTTGGGTTGTATGAGTAGGGGTATTTCCAGCAGATCAAGGGATGTGATCATTCCCCTCTACTCAGCACTGGTGAGGCCTCATTTGGAGTACTGTGTCCAGTTTTGGGCCCCACACTACAAGAAGGATGTGGATAAATTGGAGAGAGTCCAGCGGAGGGCAACAAAAATGATTAGGGGGCTGGAGCACATGACTTATGAGGAGAGGCTGAGGGAACTGGGATTGTTTAGTCTGCAGAAGAGAAGAATGAGGGGGGATTTGATAGCTGCTTTCAACTACCTGAAAGGGGGTTCCAAAGAGGATGGATCTAGACTGTTCTCAGTGGTAGAAGATGACAGAACAAGGAGTAATGGTCTCAAGTTGCAGAGGGGGAGGTTTAGATTGGATATTAGGAAAAACTTTTTCACTAGTAGGGTGGTGAAGAACTGGAATGGGTTACCTAGGGAGGTAGTGGAATCTCCTTCCTTAGAGGTTTTTAAGGTCAGGCTTGACAAAGCCCTGGCTGGGATGATTTAGTTGGGTTTGGCCCTGCTTTGAGCAGGGGGTTGGACTAGATGACCTCCTGAGGTCCCTACCAACCCTGAGATTCTATAATTCTATGATTCCACAGATGTGGTCTCCTCACCTCAAAAAAGATATTCTAGCACTAGAAAAGGTTCAGAAAAGGGCAACTAAAATGATTAGGGTTTTAGAGAGGGTCCCATACGAGGAAAGATTAAAGAGGCTAGGACTCTTCAGCTTGGAAAAGAGAAGACTAGGGGGACATGATAGAGGTATATAAAATCATGAGTGATGTTGAGAAAGTGGATAAGGAAAAGTTATTTACTTATTCCCATAATACAAGATCTAGGGGTCACCAAATGAAATTAATAGGCAGCAGGTTTAAAACAAATAAAAGGAAGTTCTTCTTCACGCAGCGCACAGTCAACTTGTGGAACTCCTTACCTGAGAAGGTTGTGAAGGCTAGGACTATAACAATGTTTAAAAGGGGACTGGATAAATTCATGGTGGCTAAGTCCATAAATGGCTATTAGCCAGGATGGGTAAGAATGGTGTCCCTAGCCTCTGTTCGTCAGAGGATGGAGATGGATGGCAGGAGAGAGATCACTTGATCATTGCCTGTTAGGTTCACTCCCTCAGGGGCACCTGGCATTGGCCACTGTCGGTAGACAGATACTGGGCTAGATGGACCTTTGGTCTGACCCAGTACGGCCTTTCTTATGTTCCTATGTTCTTATGTTCAGTGTACATGATGGTCACATAAGGGAGCAGAATTCCATGGGAATTGTAAAACTGGCATTTCCTAACTAAACTTTCTTTAAACCTATTTTTGTATGTAATATTCTTTCTAGAGATGAGTTCCTATATCACTAGGGCAGTAGAATATTGTGGTCTCCCTTGAGCGCTTTAGCCGCTACCTTCCCCCTCCCCCCAGTCACCCCGTTATCATTGTCCAAATTTCCAGTGCATTACCTCTGCACTATCCATCAGCTAGTTGTCTAGAACGCTGACAGTGTTCTCACAACATACATGTTGACTGCCTGCCTTCCTGTGTTACCAGTTTAGGGCCACTTTGACATCCTCCTGGCCACCCTCCCTTTACTCATATTTGGAAATGCTGTGTTTCTTTTTTCTGTGCCCACAGCCTCCTGCACACCATGTTTTGCTGTCTAGTCGAAGGTTCATGAGAAGATGGTAGTCTCCCTCCTTCCCCACAAACACATATATTTTTGGTGCATTTCCAAGACTTTCTTAATTTTCCATGAGTTTAGAAATTATCTGGCCTCTGAATTTAGTGTTTTTACTTGCTTGATTTTTATTAATATTAAATTTAGATTGGTTGAATGTATTTGGCAAAAAGCTTTCTTGATTGTCTCTTCATTTTTATAAGTATTTTCTATCTCTCCAATACTTGTTTACTTTTGGCCATGACTTTTTCACATCCCATCTTATTTTTAAAATTTCTTTCCTTCCATTATAGAAATTCTACATTTTGCAGCATGATTGAAAGAGGGAAGCAAAGTGAAAAGAATGCAAGAAGTGAGGGCTGCTTCTCCAAAGGCATTTTCTGTTAGTTACAGGGGTGGTAGTAAAGCATTGACAGTAGCAATATAACAAATTGTGTCATGTCCCTGCAAGATAAGTCTACAGGAAGAAATCCCAAAGGTTTCCAAGATGTTTTGCTCCAGTCATTCTACACTAAAGCATTTTGGGAGCAGGGTTATTTGTTTATTTTTTATGACTTTACAGTCAGCAGAACTGAAGTGGTGGCAGCAGCTCAGTCATTGCCCAATTCACCCAGGCATAAACACTCCAAACTTTCACAAATTGCAAAGTTTTTCTTTCTTATCAACAGTTTCTAAAATCTACTAATGTTTTCGGAATTGCAGCAGCAGGCTGTAAATGATGTATGAAATAAAAAATTCCTGCCTAGCCAGTGCACTGACAGATTATAGAGATACCACTTTAAAGTCACAGCCATGCCTTTTAATCCAAAATTTAGCTCTGACATGGAGAGGAATAAAGCCCACTAAGCAAAGAGGGATCGGCCAAAACAAATACATATGTAACCTATGTAGACTGGAATAAATCAATTTAGTTTCCAGTTCTGTGCTACAGAATTCTATCTGATTTAAAATATTTGCACAGACCTTGAATTCATATCCTTGCTAGAGATTACCTCTGAGTTTTTTATAGGAATGCTCTAAATACTACAAGTGAAAATAATACCAGAATTCATTTTCTTTTTCTTTTCTTCTGGGAATCTAGTGCCAGTCTTTACCATAAGATAGTTACATATACAATTAGCAGTTTCAAATTTCTTTACTGAACAACACTGTAAAGATAAAACCATTATAGCACAGCAGTTACAACATACCCTAGCTAGGCTAACATCACTAACTAGAGATTTATTTTCCTTTAAAAGGAAAAATATAATACAGGGCCTAAACCCTAACGTGTATATTTAAACCTCACAAAATCAACACAGGGATTGGGACTTCTGACAATCTGCTTTCACGTATGCTCACCATGAGTATTATGTTGGTAATTAGATAAAACATTTAGTTGTTACACATAACCAATTGGTTCAGCATCCACAATTTTGAATATGAAAAACTGTCAATTACAGAAGCTGTTTGGCTCACACAGTGGATTTGGTTAAAAAAATTAATACAACCCACAAAGACATTTGATTTCTCCTTTATGGTATTTTTCCAGCCTCAATCCCACTGATTTGTGTAAAGTTACAGAAAACTGTACTGAGATTCATAGACTCATAGACTTTAAGGTCAGAAGGGACCATTATGATCATCTAGTCTGACCTCCTGCACAGAGCAAGCCACCGAATCTTACCCATCCACTTCTATAACAAACCCCTAACCTATGTCTGAGTTATTGAAGTCTTCAAATTGTGGTTTGAAGACCTCAAGCTGCAGAGAATCCTCCAGCAAGTGACCCATGCCCCATGCTGCCGAGGAAGGTGAAAAACCTCCAGGGCCTCTGCCAATCTGCCCCGGAGGAAAATTTCTTCCCGACCCCAAATATGGCAATCAGTTAAACCCTGAGCATGTGGGCAAGACTCACCCGCCAGCACCCAGGAAAGAATTCTCTGCAGTAACTCAGATCCCATCCCATCTAACATCCCATCACAGACCACTGGGCATACTTACTTGCTGATAATCAAAGATCAATTGCCAAAATTAATTGCCAAAATTAGGCTATTCCATCATACCATACCTTCCATAAACTTATCAAGCTTAGTCTTAAAGCCAGATATGTCTTTTGCTCCCACTACTCCCCTTGGAAGGCTGTTCCAGAACTTCACTCCTCTAATGGTTAGAAACCTTCATCTAATTTCAAGTCTAAACTTCCTAGTGTCCAGTTTATACCCATTTGTTCTTGTGTCCACATTGGTACTAAGCTTAAATAATTCCTCTCCCTCCCTAATATTAATCCCTCTGATATATTTATAAAGAGCAAGCATATCCCCCCTCAACCTTCTTTTGATTAGGCTAAACAAGCCAAGCTCTTTGAGTCTCCTTTCATAAGACAGGTTTTCCATTCCTCGGATCATCCTAGAATCCCGTCTCTGAACCTGTTCCAGTTTGAATTCATCCTTCTTAAACATGGGAGACCAGAACTGCACACAGTATTCCAGATGTGGTCTCACCAGTGCCTTATATAATGGTACTAACACCTCCTTATCTTTGCTGGAAATACCTCGCCTGATGCATCCTAAAGCTGCATTAGCTTTTTTAACGGCCATATCACATTGGCGGCTCATAGTCATCCTGTGATCAACCAATACTCCAAGGTCCTTCTCCTCCTCTGTTACTTCCAACTGATGTGTCCCCAATTTATAACTAAAATTCTTATTAATCCCTAAATGCATGACCTTGCACTTTTCACTATTGAATTTCATCCTATTACTATTACTCCAGTTTACAAGGTCATCCAGATCTTCCTGTATGATAACCCGGTCCTTCTCTGTGTTAGCAATACCTCCCAGCTTTGTGTCCTCCGCAAACTTTATGAGCACATTCCCGCTTTTTGTGCCAAGGTCAGTAATAAAAAGGTTAAATAAGATTGGTCCCAAAACTGATCCCTGAGGAACTCCACTAGTAACCTCCTTCCAGCCTGACAGGTCACCCTTCAGTACGACCTGTGGTAGTCTCCCCTTTAACCAGTTCCTTATCCACCTTTCAATTTTCATATCAATCCCCATCTTTTCCAATTTAACTAATAATTCCCCATGTGGAACCGTGTCAAATGCCTTACTGAAATTGAGGTAAATTAGATCTACTGCATTTCCTTTGTCTAAATAATGTGTTACCTTCTCAAAGAAGGAGATCAGGTTGGTTTGGCACGATCTACCTTTTGTAAAACCATGTTGTAATTTGTCCCAATTACCATTGATCTCAATGTCCTTAACTACTTTCTCCTTCAAAATTTTTTCCAAGACCTTACATACTACAGATGTCAAACTAACAGGCCTATAGTTACTCGGATCACTTTTTTCCCCTTTCTTAAAAATAGGAACTATGTTTGCAATTCTCCAGTCGTACGGTACAACCCCTGAGTTTACAGATTCATTAAAAATTATTGCTGATGGGCTTGCAATTTCATGTGCCAGTTCCTTTAATATTCTTGGATGAAGATTATCTGGGCCCTCCGATTTTGTCCCATTAAGCTGTTCGAGTTTGGCTTCTACCTCAGATGTGGTAATATCTACCTCCATATCCTCATTCCCATTTGTCATCCGTCCATTATCCCTAAGCTCCTCATTAGCCTTATTAAAGACTGGGGCAAAGTATTTATTTAGATATTGGGCCATGCCTAGGTTATCCTTAACCTCCATTCCATCCTCAATGTTTAGCAGTCCCACTTCTTCTTTCTTTGTTTTCTTCTTATTTATATGGCTATAGAACCTTTTACTATTGGTTTTAATTCCCTTTGCAAGGTCCAACTCTACATGGCTTTTAGCCTTTCTCACTTCATCCCTACATGTTCTGACCTCAATAAGGTAGCTTTCCTTGCTAATCCCGCCCATCTTCCACTCCTTGTAGGCTTTCTGCTTTTTCTTAATCACCTCTCTGAGATGCTTGCTCATCCAGCTTGGTCTACAACTCCTGCCTATGGTTTTTTTCCCCTTTCTTGGGATGCAGGCTTCTGATAGTTTCTGCAGCTTCGACTTAAAGTAATTCCAGGCCTCCTCTGCCTTTAGATCCACAAGTTCTTCAGTCCAATCCACTTCCCTAACTAATTTCCTTAATTCTTTAAAGTTAGCCCTTTTGAAGTCAAAAACTCTAGTCCCAGATCTGTTTTTGTTTATCCTTCCATCTAGTTTGAACTGAATTAGCTCATGATCACTCGAACAAAGGTTGTCCCCTACAACCATTTCTTCTATGAGGTCCTCACTACTCACCAAAACCAAATCTAAAATGGCATCCCCTCTTGTTGGTTCTTCAACTATTTGGTGAAGAAATCCATCAGCTATCACATCCAGAAAAATCTGAGCCCTATTATTGTTACTAGCACTTGTCCTCCAGTCTATATCTGGGAAGTTAAAGTCTCCCATGATCACACAATTCCCATTAGTGTTTACTTCATTAAAAACATTAAAGAGGTCTCTATCCATATCCAAATCAGATCCCGGTGGTCTGTAGCACACCCCAAGCTCTATCTCAGGGGAGGCTCTAGTAGCTTTCTTTCCCAGTGTGATTTTTGCCCAGACAGACTGTCTTATCCATTCCATCACTTCTTATTTCTTTACAGTTAACCTCATCATTGATATACAATGCTACTTCACCACCTTTGCCTTTATTTCTGTCTTTCCTAAACAGCACATAGCCTTCAATACTTGTTCTCCAGCCATGACTCAACACAGCTAGAGCTGCTGGGAGTAACCCAGATTGTATCTTCTCCCTGCAAACCTGGGCTGGATCTGAGTGGTGCTCAACATGGCTGCCAGTTTTGTACCCCTGACAGAACTCACTGCTGACTGGTCAGGAGCTACCAGCTTCTAACTAAGGGGGTATGTGTGTACATGCAGGAACATCTGCACTTAATGTACACCAGCTTCAAAACAGCTAATGAACATGATTAACAGCTTCCTCTACTCCTTCTAGTGTGCTGAAATAGCAACTACTTCTTTGCAGTCACTCAAGGCTCTATACTGCCACCTTGTCTGGGAATGTTTTCATATCAACTCAGTGCAGGTAGAAACAGCAGCTGTAGTTACAGCAATAAGGTCAGGATTTTGGCTGAACACCAGAAAATAAGAAAAATGTAGGTGTAGGTGGTTGGTTAATTTTGATCACTGGAATGAAAAGGGAGATCCCCCTCTTCCTTTCAGTCCTCCCCCTACTCAGAAAACTAGCTGCAAAGACACCTAATGGCTTACTTTGTGTTTTACAAACCTGGACTTTGTACCTGATGCTGTGGCTTTGAAATCAGTGGCAGCAGGATCAAGCTTTGTCTGTAAAGAATAGCGGAGATATAATATATTAGGACATCATGCAAACAAGCACACATCATACATCTCATATCAGCAAGTACAGGGGAGAAATCCACAGTGAAATGTATTGCAGTAGAGCCAGTTTGATAAACTGTGACAGCAGTTAGCATAAAATTGCTAATCAATACAATTGCAAATACCAAAATTAGAGTTTAGTCTGTTCCCCCAGGGCATACTTAACTCATGTTGATATTAATGAGAATTATATATGATTACCAGGAGAAAAGAAGCCTATGTAATAAAATGTACTAACTTTCAAAACAACCTGTAAATGTCTTTGGAAAATATCTTTTGGATTCTTTGGCCTTTCCCTCAAAGTTCCACATTTTTTACAGCACTATTATTTGGTATTTTTAAACCATGTAGTTGACAAAACAAAACCTCCTCTCTTACTTCCGAGGCAAAATCAAAGTCCCTAGACCTGTTCTGAGACCTGAACCAGTTAAAAAACCCATCATGCATAAGCCAACATCAGTCCCTAGCACTGATTGCTGCATATGTATTCATATGTATCCGCTGACTTTACATCACTATTCTCCACCACAAACAAGTGGCAGATTATTTGAGCTGAAATTTGACAGAAGCTGAACCACTGCATCAACTGCTCTAGTCATCTCTTCATGACATGTCTTGGTCTCTTATCAGTTTTTCTATTAATAGAAAAGAAAGAGACAAAGTGGGTCCCTGTTTGAAAACAGTGTTCTCAGTTTTTACAGTCTGGCACCTAAAGCATTTTACAATATATGATTCCAGACTTCCTGACCGTTTCACTAAAAATCACCAAATGGCTCTGAATACAGCAGGTGTTAATTTCTCAAGGTTTTTGCCTTTATAGGGCAGGTGCAAGTAACCTTTTGGATGACTGAACCAAAAGTAAATTTTATATGGGGTTTGAAATTTCTATTACTGCTTCAGTGGGATTTTGTTTTTCTTTTGGGGAAACAATTTCCTTTCTTCGTCCTCTTCTCTCTGTCTCCTCACATTCATATTGTTTAAATTAGACATTTGGATTTGTTCCTGGAGATTTAGGATTTGATTGTTATTATTCAATGCTTAACACTTGCTGTGAAATCTTGCATTTTGCTGAAGCAGTACTTGTTGACAGTTCATTGATCTGCACACACCAGTGAATGAATACAGATTATGGGGTGTATTTTAAATAGCAGGCTGCAACTATATTTAAATTGATCATCAGACAGTGACACTATCTGCTTCATCTCCCCACCAGGTATTTAGATGGATCTAGTGTGGGGTTTTACAGGTCACCTATCAGGGTACAATACTCACTGCCTACCCCAAGGATTCAGCTTGCTCCTCTCACCTTGAGACTGGGATGGAAGGTATCAAAGACAGTCCCCAGTTTGCAAGGACTATGGATCTCCCTTTTTTTAAATAGACCTGGGGTCCATTAGCAAAACCACATCTTTTATTTTCTGGTCATGGGCCCTTGACCTTTTATCCACACTAGACATCAGGAACAAGTTGCAACAAACTAACATTCACATAATGCCTTACATTAAATTTCTAAATCCCATAACTATTTAACCTAGCTGTGAACATAAGAATGGCCAAAAATGGGTCAGACCAAAGGTCCATCTAACCCAGTATCCTGTCTTTCGACAGCGGCCAATGCCAGTGCCTCAGAGGGAATGAACAGATCAGGCAATCGCTAAGTGTCTCCATGATGAATAAGAGGAAAAAACTGATATGGCCCCAGCCATTTCAACCCTGGTGGATAAATTCCTCCTTGAATAGGCAACTTTAACACACAGTTCATATAACATATAACTGGAAGGAGGGATGGTTGGGTCAGCTAAAAATGAGGAAAGAGTCCTGATAAACGCTGAACCAGGATTTAAATAAATGACTATGGGAAGCAAGAGCCAATCATCTTGCATCTCTCTAACTGGCTAATGGACAGCAGAGCACCCCAAGGGAGGAGAGGCCTACCCTGCATATACTCCCCCTTTTATGCTAAAGCTGTCCAGCACCTTGCAGATCCAATCAAATTTGCTATCCATTAAATTGGTTGGTAGCATTGTAGCAGGAAGGGTTAGATTGCCATTACTCTTATTCAGTAATAACACTGATCATCAGTGCCTGGCATCTGAAAGTTCTCAAATCGGAAGTTGCAGAAATTTTTCAGTCCAGATAATTTTCACTGGTCAACCTGATGATGTTCCCACTCTCCAGTCAGTCATAGAATCTGGAGCTAGAAGAAAAAACTATTAAGCCATTGAATCTGTCTTTGTGCCCATGCAGGATGATTCCCTATTGTATATTTAATGGTGGGTTCTCTTGCTTTGGTGGTAGCATTGTCACTAAAAATGCAGCCTTTGCAGGCAGTTTTGTCACATCTACACTTCCCTTATGCTCTCTGGAGTTTCTGATGCCCACATTTCTTTTCAAAGAGCCTTATTAAAATTATTTTTAAAAATTAGCTTCATGGGGGTGTAGGCTCTTGTCCTTGGAGATTTGGAGGTGTTCTGCAGTAGTTCTTGAAAGTTGTGTCAGAGAAAAACTCAGTTCTCACTTTTTGTTTGAGTGCAGGAGAGTCAGATACTTTATTATTTCTCAAGCAATTGCAATTGAGGGAGGGAGTGCCCTAGGACACAGGGTCGCCCCAGTCCCGGACAGGTCTCTCAACAGGTAAACAATTACAGCAAGCATTTATACTTTTGTTACAGACAATAATAAGCAACAGCTACATTTTGTTTATACATAGGTCATCCTGATATCTTGTTTTTCTCACTTAAGAGACTTCAGTCTACATTTCATATTATCTACACGTTATCTACACAAGGTCGAAACAACTTCTCACACAGTTCTTTTCCACTTGCTTCACACAATCCTTGCTTCTACAAATCTTGCATTATTAGGGTTACAGTTAGCCTAACTCTTGCTATCAGAGACTGTCATGCATTAAGATCCCCTACAAATCCCTGTCAGTTCTTTCACTACTTCCACAGTTGGGTGACCTCCCCATGCTTGTTATCACTGCTTTTCACAGAGGGTTTTAAACCTGGTTTGCAAGATTAATTTATAGTGAACTATCCTTATCACTCTCTATACACCTAAATAGGGTTCTTTTCTATGCCCTTACAGTGGACTCTAACAGAGAATGATAGCATGGAATACCTGTATTTGTACTGTATTGCAGTGGTTACCAGCTATGTCTATTGTGTGTGTCTCTCTCTCCTCCCATTACATTTGTGACAAAAATGTATTTGTTGCAGAGAGACTGACTCTTAGTCCTCATTAGCCTAATAACAAATTTTATTTTCTCCACAGTGACTGTTGGAGTGTGACTGTGCAGTTAGTCGCTGCTCCTCATTATACAGCAGAATAATAGAGATTTCAAACTTGTTGCTGGGTGATTGTAAACGTGCTTGTTATCTCATTGTGTCGACCCTCAGGGTCGAAGAAATTCAGTATATGAAATCTACCTGTTCTGACTGACTGTAGGAAGTAGATATCTCTTGTATAATAAACTAAAGGCCAAACTGAATATTAAGCCATAGCCCATACTGGAGGAAGCTTCAGAAGGGCCTGCTTCAGAGGGAATCCCAGTAGACATTCTGGTAGAGAGCACCAGAATTTTTATTGGGGATTTGGTGAGTGCATGCTGTAGCCACTGCTTCCTCACGGTGTCAAGGAGTGCATTCAGTTCCATGGTTGATCTTCTTTGCTGGCTGGTGTGGAGTGGAGAAGAGGTATCCACACACCGCTTAACCAAGGTCTCCAGAGTTACGAGAGGAAGCAGTCCAGCTTAGCAGAGGATAAAAGAGCTCTTAGAGGCAGAGCCCAATGGGTCGAAACATCATCTTTAAATGTGACAGATGTGGCAGAGATTGTCTCTCTTGAGTGGGTCTCTTCAGCCACATCCATGGCTGCCATAAAACCAACTGAGTAAATTCTTTACCTCTCAGGACTGCATACCATGATCTATTGAGTCTGATGTATGCCTACTTAATTGAGAGGTCTCATGAGCATTTTGAATTCATGTGGTCTGATTTTTCCAGAATTGTCTCATCAAATAGCAGGATGAACCATTGGATTACTTCTGGATTTAATAATACTGTTGCTTAATGTGAGGCTGCATGGCTGTGGGACGAATCTTTGTAAGGACTGCTAGTAGTCAACAACAGTTTGTTTTCAACTCAATTAATAGGGATTCAGCTTCCAAGTAACAGTGATCCTAATAAGCAGTGTATGACCAGACCCTTAAAGGCTTTAGTCTGTGCACTGAAAGACACTATCTGGGTCTAGTAGGATCTCTAACTTTAAAAAAAAAAAAGCTAAAGAGCCAACTATATTTTATGGAAACAAGGCAGGCAATGTATTATCTTTTATTGGGCTAGCTTCTGCTGGTGAAAGAGACAAGCTTTTGAGCACCACGGGCTCTTCTCCACCAAACCAAAGTTGGTCCAATAAAAGGTATTATCTCACCCACCTTGTCTCTCTAATATCCTGGGATGAACCAGGCTACAGCAAAACTGCCAACTATATATTTTGTGCACACCTCTATTTTATACCCATTTTTTCCAGTGATCACCTGGCTCCTTATACTGACTAGTATGAAATTATACCCAGCACCCTTTCTCCAAGCCATAAAAGCTGAAGGAGTGAGCCCCATGTGTGTTCCAATGGTTTGGTTGGTGCAACTGGAGCACCATATCTATGTAAACAGACAAAGGAATGACCCAATCAAGAAGCTATTGATAAACTGCCCTTTTCCACAGCAATGTATCACAGATGTTTGAGAATAATCATAGAATATCAGGGTTGGAAGGGACCTCAGGAGATCATCTAGTCCAACCCCCTGCTCAAAGCAGGGCCAAACCCAACTAAATCATCCCAGCCAGGGCTTTGTCAAGCCTGACCTTAAAAACCTCTAAGGAAGGAGATTCCACCACTTCCCTAGGTAACCCATTCCAGTGCTTCACCACCCTCCTATTGAAAAACTTTTTCCTACTATCCAACCTAAACCTTCCCCACTGCAACTTGAGACCATTACTCCTTGTTCTGTCATCTGCTACCACTGAGAACAGTCTAGATTGCTCCTCTGCGGAACCCCCTTTCAGGTAGTTGAAAGCAGCTATCAAATCCCCCCTCATTCGTCTCTCCTTCAGATTAAATAATCCCAGTTCCCTCAGCCTCTCCTCATAAGTCATGTGCTCCAACCCCCTAATCATTTTTGTTGCCCTCCACTGGGCTCTTTCCAATTTTTCCACATCCTTCTTGTAGTGTGGGGCCCAAAACTGGACACAGTACTCCAGATGAGGCCTCACCAATGCCGAATAGAGGGGAATGATCATGTCCTTCGATCTGCTGCAATGCTTCTACTTATACAGCCCAAAATGCCATTAGCCTTCTTGGCAACAAGGGCACACTGTTGACTCATATCCAGCTTCTTGTCCACTGTAACCCCTAGGTCCTTTTCTGCAGAACTGCTGCCTAGCCACTCGGTCCCTAGTCTGTAACAGTGAATGGGATTCTTTCGTCCTAAGTGCAGCACTCTGCACTTGTCCTTGTTGAACCTCATCAGATTTCTTTTGGCTCAATCCTCTAATTTGTCTAGGTCCCTCTGTATCCTATCCCTACCCACCAGTGTATCTACCACGCCTCCCAGTTGAGTGTCATCTGCAAATTTGCTGAGGGTACAATCCACGCCATCCTCCAGATCATTAATGAAATATTGAACAAAACTGGTCCCAGGACCAACCCTTGGGGCACTCCGCTTGAAACCGGCTGCCAACTAGACATGGAGTCATTGATCACAACCTGTTGTGCCCGATGATGTAGCCAGCTTTCTATCCACCTTATAGTCCATTCATCCAGCCCATACTACTTTAACTTGCTGGCAAGAATACTGTGGGAGACCATATCAAAAGCTTTGCTAACGTCAAGGAATAACATCCACTGCTTTCCCCTCATCCACAGACCCAGTTATCTCATCATAGAAGGCAATTAGGTTAGTCAGGCACAACTTGCCCTTGTTGAATCCATGCTGACTCTTCCTGATCACTTTCCTCTCCTCTAAGTGCTTCAAAATTGATTCTTTGAGGACCTGCTCCATGATTTTTCCAGGGACTGGGGTGAAGCTGACTGGCCTGTAGTTCCCCAGATCCTCCCTCTTCCCTTTTTTAAAGATAATGGCCAATGGCTCTGCAATGACATCTGCCAACTCTTTTAGCACCCTCAGATGCCCTCTACAAGAGATCATAAGTGCAATTTATAAAACCAAGGGATTGGATGAGAAACAAAATGTAGGCTTATTCACTCCTACCCTTTCAAAGATACTTTGTTTGCAGGCAGGAGCTGCTAAATTCAGAGGTTGTTCAGCTACACAAAATAAGAAACTCAAGACAAAGGCTTGTTAAATTAATTTTCATAAGGGCGAGCCTCTATGTTTGTGGTGGAGAGGCAAATTTCCTTATCGTTTTAGCACCTGTCATCCTATATATCCACTTGGATATACACTGCCTGCTATGTAGTGTTAATAAAGCATAGTTATTTGAGAAAGAACAAGCCAAAAATCACTTTTGAATTATCAGAATCAGAGCACTTCTGTGTTGACAGACAGAGATATGTCTGGAAGATAAACTTTAAATATTTGCCTGCCCCTTTATCAAATCAAATTCCTTCAGTTATAAAACTCTAAACTAAGTGTGAGTCGATTAAAAATCAGTAGATTAAAATCCCATATTCAAACATTGCTGAAGTCACATCAGAATATGTGTCTTTAACAGTAATTTTTAGGAATACTACTTGTGATTGATAATATCTATTTTTAAAACCACCAACTCTAATAAGTTTAGGATTTTTTCTAGTAGAGACTTTCATTATGAACTTTAACAAAGTTCAAGGCCAGAAGAGCCCTTTAGATAATCTAGAATGACCTCCTGTGTATCATAGGCCATTAAATTTCACCCAGTTATCCTTGTACTTACCCCAATAACTTGTGTTTGGCTAAACCATAGCTTCCAGAAAGGATCTGAAGATATCAAGAGATGGAGAATCCCCAACTTCCTTTGGAAATTTGTTCTAAAGGTTAATCATTCGCACTGTAACAAATGTGCCTTATTTTTAATTTGAATTTGTCTGGCTTCAGCTTCCAGTCATCAGTTCTTGTTATTACTTTCTCCGCTAGATTAAAGAATCCTTTAGTTCCCAGTATTTTCTCCCCCTGAAGGTTCTTGTACACCATAATTATAAATTATACTGTTTCTTGCTCTTTTTTAATTAACTATCAAGCTATACATATACATTTACTTTATTTTATTTTCATGTGAAGGTACTGGGTGGTTATTTTGTCTCACTTAAGAATGCACGTGTGTCTGTTGTCATTGGCCAACATCTGTTCTAATAAGGGCATAGTGATTAAAAGTCCAAATCTGAACTAAAAAGTGCAACACATCTGTTGTAGCTGCAACTGTAATTTACTACCCACATCAATAACATAAGGCCAAAGAGTGCCTGCCCCTAACGCAGGTGCACAGATTCTCTTTCCCTCTCACTCTTCATGGCTTGTATAAGGGGCAGCCTTCATAGTACTCCCTGCACTCTATACAGTCAAAAATACTCTATGGACTACAGGGATTGCCCCCTCCCTAGTTTCCAGGAATATTCAGTACCTCACAGAGGAAAGGAAAGAGGCAATGCCCTAGCCTCACAAATGGAGTTTGGGGAGTAACCTGCACTCAAAAATGGACATAGCTGTATGTATACTTCCCTTTCATATAGTGTAGCTGTGGGAGGTAGTCTGCCTTATTCCAGAATGCCTCCAGGTACTTTCCTGGAGTGCCACAGGTCAGCACCACCTGTGACTATGGGCCGTGCCTTAAGGATATGATCTAAGCAATAAATTCTGAACTATTCATCCTTAAGAGCTATGCAAACTGTTTGACTGGACTACAGCATCCTGAAAAGTTACCAATTTATGCATGAGCACTTCAGTGATTACCTTGCATTCTAAAAAAATGAACATGAATAGTGCATGAGCAGTGATGTGCTGCAGAATAGGGTAGCATAGTTCTTTTTACAGGAACGGAGATGGTAATTAAACTGAGCCATGAACAAGTGCTGGGATCAGAGTTGCAATTCACTTTCACATAGGTAATAATAACTATTTCAATTTCTAAAAAGATTGAGACAGAAATATATTTGGCAGAAGCATGGCTTTGACTAGACTTCTGTAAATAACTTTTATTGTTTTGGTTTGTTTGGACAAAACATTTATTAGAAATGTACACGGTTTCAAAGAATAAAAATATTTCTACAAATATTCTGAAAATTAAGAGTCAAATTCTGCTGCCAGTCCCCCTGGGTTAAAATCAAGTAATAACTCTTCTTTCCCCAGTGGAAGTACTCTGAATTTAGACTAAAATTTCTCTCCCACTTTAACCTCAAATATCATGAGTCATGTGTTCACTTTCCTTCTCTGTATAGCATGTCTGATGAAGCATTAAATACTGTTAGAAATCCAAACTCTAACTATATTTCAAGCCTATTACAATGCCTTTAACTGCACATTACATTATTTCTCCATGAAAACTTAGCTCCTACCATTGAGTAATACATTAATTCCTTTGTGTGTGTTAAAGATCTATTGAGTTTCAGCTATAATCTTCCCTTTTGGCATAGAATGAACTGCTAAAGCTTGCATTTAAAGAGGAATGCTCCTGTATTTAACAGAATTATTAGGATGATTTTTCCCTCTTGCATTATGTTTATTTTATTCTAGGACTGTCCAACAATTAAAAAGATAATTGCAATTAATTGTGAGACTAAAAAATAGTCCCAATTAATCACAGTTTTAGTCACAGTAATAGAATACTAATTTAAATTTGTAATAAATATTTTGGATGTTTTTCTACATTTTCAAATACATTGATTTCAATTACAACAGAGAATACAAAGTGTTCAGGGCTCACCTTATATTTTATTACAAATATTTGCACTGTAAAAAATAAAATAAATAGTATTTTTCAATTCACATTACACAAGTACTGTAGTGCAATCCCTTTATCGTGAAAGTGAAGTTTACAAATATAGAAGATTGCACTACAGTACTTGTATGCAGTGAATTGAAAAGAAAACTATTTTGTTTATTTTTTTGCAGTGCAAATATTTGTAATAAAAATAATATAAAGTGAGCACTGTCCACTTTGTATTCTGTGTTGTAACTGAAATCAATATATTTAAAAATGTAGAAAAAAATCCAAAATTTTTATAATTTAAATTGGTATTCTATTGTTTACCAGTGCAATTAAAACTGTGATTCATCACAACTTTTTAAATCTAGTTAATTTGATTTGCGTTAATTGCTTGCATTAACTGTGATTAATTGACAGGTCTATTTTATTCCAAAATCCTCAATCCATTGTTTACACATTTACATAGACAAGCAACAAAAGCTGTCAACTAAATTGCATTAGATGGGAACACTGTTAGGAACATCATTAAACTGAAAATCAGAGGCGTTTCTGATGTAACATAACCAAGTTTGTCACATTGCAGAGTGTCTTACTTTTCTTTACAGACTGGAAAAAGCAGATCACATTCAGACTGAATCCTTATCTAAGAAAAGAAGGAATCATGAAATGGAAGTGCAAATAGGTTGGAAGCTTACAGCAGTCAAGCCTGTTTATAAGAACTAAACTCAGTCTACTTAAAGCTAATTCCTAATGACACTGTTATGTTTCTGATATTTACATATGGAAATTCAGTAGGCCAATGTATTTTTGAAATTTCTACACATTACAGGAAAAAGCATCTGAATTGAACCTAAAAAAAAGAACAGGAGTACTTGTGGCACCTTAGAGACTAACAAATTTATTTGAGCATAAGCTTTCGTGGGCTACAGCCCACTTCATCAGATGCATGCAGTGGAAAATACAGTAGGAAGATATATATATACACACAGAGAACATGAAACAATGGGTGTTACCGTATACACTCTAACGAGAGTGATCAGTTAAGGTGAGCTATTACCAGCAGAAGAGAAAAAACTTTTCGTAGTGGTAATCAAAATGGTCCATTTGCAGCAGTTGACAAGAAGTTGTGAGGAACAGTGGTGGGGGGAGAATAAACATAGGGAAATAGTTTTACTTTGTGTAATGACCCATCCACGCCCAGTCTTTATTCAAGCCTAATTTAATGGTATCCATTTTGCAAATTAATTCCAATTCAGCAGTCTCTCGTTGGAGTCTGTTTTTGAAGTTTTTTTTGTTGTAATATTGTGACTTTTAGGTCTGTAATCAAGTGACCAGAGAGATTGAAGTGTTCTCCGACCAGTTTTTAAATAATTCTTGATGACTAATTTGTGTCCATTTATTCTTTTACATAGGAACCTATCCTTGCAAAAAAGCCCATTGCCAACTCTGTCCACATCTCTATTCGTGGACACCATCATAGGATCTAATCACATCAGCCACACTATCAGAGGCTCGTTCACCTGCACATCTACCAATGTGATATATGTCTTTTCCTCCAGCAGGGAAGGGCTTTAGCAGTGGGGAGGCAGTGGAACATTGCACTGCTAAAAATAGTAGTGTAGACAGAAAGGCAGGGGCTGGGCAAGTAGAGATCCGCATATGGTATGTACTCAAGTACATACACACAACCTTCAGGCATGTCTTTACTCTACTTGGCTAAGCCCTGCCTCACCATCTACGAAGCTATTTATATTGGTGCTAGGGGGACTATGCACTGCCAAAAGAAGGGTACAGTGGAGATACACCCTAAATTCTCAGGGTCACCTTTTGAAGGTGATGCTGGTTTCCTTTGAGGATGAGTACTGAGAGATCAGATATAGAGTGATCGATTTGTGAAAAGTGTTTGTCAATGGATAATATGGTGTTTTTGTCTTTTATCCTTTTTTGTGTGAGTTCATTAGAGAGCATAGTGATTGTCTGGTTTTAGCCACACAATTGTTGGGTCATTTGATGCACTGGATGAGGTACACCATATGTTGTGATGATTCATGGGTCCTACACATGTTTTTTAAAAGTTTGTTGTTGCGAGTATTGATCATCATAGCAGTGAAGATATGTCTACAGGTTTTGCATCTGGTGGAAGGTCTGGTGCTGCTTTGAGTTGATGTGTCTGTGGGGAGCTTGCTTCTGATGAGCGTGTCGAGACTTGAGGATGTTTGAAGGCCAGAAGAGGGGGTTCAGGAAAGATTTATTTCAGGGCGTGGTGCCCATCAAATATGGGTTGTAATTGTTTGGGGATACCTCATATAGGTTCCAATGTGAAGTGGTAGGTGACAACTGCGGAATTGTGTTCACTGGGCAGGGAGGTTCTGTTTTGAAGCAGGTTCTCCTGGGATATATGGGTGGCCCTTTCCATGATGCAAGAAAGTTATATTTGAAACAGGTAAGTATTGTATTAAGGATTGATTACATAAAAGGGGTAAGGGAGAAACCGTTAGCAAACACATAAACACTCAAACAGACTGCAACAAA
This sequence comes from Mauremys reevesii, assembly GCF_016161935.1. Lineage (NCBI taxonomy): Eukaryota > Metazoa > Chordata > Testudines > Geoemydidae > Mauremys > Mauremys reevesii. The sequence goes on along the minus strand of NC_052627.1, from coordinate 73,059,197 downwards.
GGAGCTTGAAGCTCAGACCCAATATATCCCTTCCTTGGCAACAAGAACAAAACAAATCAAATCCCCTGTATAGCCTACTGCTAATCTGATGTCATCTATAGACAGGTCAGATGGTAGTGAGCGGTGGGTCCAGGACCTTCTACGCTCAGGCCAAATGCTGGCCTTTGGGGAGGAACACTGGATCTCGGCTGCTGAATGGTGACAAGCTGCTGGGACCGAAGCTGCTGATGGATCAAAGGACCCTGGATGGCAGGTAAGTTGTTGGTGTCACAGGATCCTTCACAGTTCTAGATCTGGAGACCTGTACAAAGCCCGACTGCACACCGCTGCCTCCTGAATGGACAGCACCGTGGTGACATGGCACAGTTGCTTATAAGGAGTGAGTGGTGGGAAAGTTCTGAGGGGATGACAGTTGCAAGGCAGTTCTGACTGGTTTGAACCAGCCCTTCGCGCCACAGCTTTGGCTCCTTAATTTTCTTGCCTTTGGGGACAAAATGGAGATTTGACTCCATTTTGAAAAGTGCCAAAGTCCATATTGCTGAGGGGAAACCATATAAAAATCTTAGCCTAAACATTTAAAATCACTTATTATACAAAACCACCAACACATTCTGTGCCAGGAACAGTTTTTAGGTCATAATATGAAGAATATTTTCTCCAACCAGGGTTGATTTTTAAGATAGGTGAATATAATTACAGAAGATATTTGGCAAGGGCACAGGGATCAAACACTTCTAATATTACAAAATACCATAGAATTCTAACAGCCACAAGCCATTAGGGCCTTTATTCTCACTATTTTATTAAGAAATCGATGTATTGTGCAGTAGCACCCAACATGTGCTGGGCACTATACAGACATAGGGGAAGTTCTACCCCAAAGAAATTCCTTTTAAAAAATGTTTCTAAAAGATAACATGTCCTGCAGCACTCTGGCCTCTAGAGCTTTGCTGAGACATTGGTTCAATGCCTAGTCAAGGTTGGTCCTTATTCAAGTAAATATCCATTTCTATAAACCAATTCCATAGTTGTGGTGAAAATATTGATATTTTAATAAGTTGCATTCCGCTTAAAAATAATTTCATAGCTCTGGTCATGTTTATTCCATCTTTTCATCCACCAAGAGCTTATGATTGTCTGAGTTTTGCCTTTTCCCAGTCTGATTTCACAGATTGCATTTTGTGACAGAAAATGTTTTTAGCATTCATTAAATGCATTTTATTTCTGATAAGGATTTGCAAAAAGCTGTTATGAAACTCTAGAGCAAAGTTTTCTTTCATAAATGTAACCCTTTTTCATTTTCTTGCTATGATCTGATATACAGATTGTGTGTGGTGTTCTGCAAAGTTGTATATGGGCACATACCACATGACAATTTGGGTCATATGTGACATGTATTTATTGGTCTGCAACTTAGTTTGTTCTTTGGGACTCAGATGGCTAGTATATGATGTGTAATTGTTAGCAAAACTTGGGATAATGAAAATTAAGATACTATAACATTATCTAGAATACATATAATCTTTGTAGGGGTAGGGGGATAAGAGTCAATGTCAGTCTCCCATTGACTTGAGTGGATTTTGTTTTGGGACGTTGGAGAGGAAAATTATGTACAAACGTAGTAATTTGCAGAAATCTGTAAGGAAAATGACCTTAGGGAGAAAACAAGATATAATGCTGGTTGTTGCTTAGTGATCTTTCTTGGTGAATTAAGGATAGGGTGACCAGATGTCTTGATGTTATTGAGCTCATCCCGATATTAGGGGCTTTGTCTTATATATGCAACTATATCCTTCCTCCCCTGAAAAAAAGTGTCCCAATTTTTCACACTTGCTATCTGGTTACCCTAATTAAGGGAATGGAAAGAAGCTCAAGAAAATGGCTCAAAAGTGTCATGGTATTTAAGAAAATTAAAGGAGTCCATAATTCAACAAGTTATAGTAGAGCAACACTGTACTGCATCAGATCATTCATTGTTGCCTACTGCAGCACATTATGCTATAGCTCCCATTTTTCAAAGTCTGAACTACATCCTTTCATACAGCACTTCCAGTTTTTACACTTCATTGCTTAACAACCAAGGAAGAGATTCTGCACTTGGCTGTCCATACTTGGCCACAATTTAAATGTTTAGTAATTCATCTGGGAACTAGCTGGCAATAAGTCATTCTGTGCAGGTCATCCTTTCTTTGTAATCTATACCTCCTGCCAGCAGGGGGTATCATTTGTTTTCCCCACCTATCCATGCCACATGGACCCCACACCATTACTGTGACTCCAACCACCTCCCCCACTCCTTAGGTAGTGGTTAAGGGGGAAAGAAGGGGCTGCTTACTTGCTGTCCCAAACATTGAGCTCCAGCCCCATTCTGCACCTTCTGTAGGAGATGCTTTTTCCTAATCCTCTTCCAATTCCAGTTTGTCAGGAAGCAGGACCTCCTACTGAATGAGCACCTGCACCAGTCACCTCCTACATTGTAACAAAAAGAATTTTAAATCTAACCTATCCACCAAGCCCCTGCTGAGAGAAAGGTGAAAGATCTCCACTCAGACAATGCCTTTCCAGCTGCAAAAAGTTAACTAGCATGACACCCATGGAAAGGCCCTCAAACCCATTTCTACTCTAATCCCAAGTGGGGGTGAAGGGGAGCCTTTCTTCCCAGCACAGACTGGCACCCTGGGCACGAGGAGGAGGTTATAAGCCCTCTCCTAGGGTGTGTGAGAGCCAGTAAACTTATGCTGCACCCTTGTGACCAACCAATCAGCCACAGTGCCCAACCCCTCAAGTCCATGGGGACTGAAATCCTTAAAGGGACCAAGGGTTCTCTTTTCCCTACTGGCCCAGACATAGCCTCTAAAGCTGGAGGGCAGTATTTACTTGAAAGTGTGCATTAATATTTTACAATAGCCAAACTTGTGGAAGCTGCAAAATGCTGCCAAAGATTTCATGACCATCAGCCACCCCATGAGGATCACTAAATGTCAAAGCAGTCTAAGTAACCATGGGGATTTTAGATCACTTACAAGAGTCTAACTTTAAAGTATATAAAGTGGCAAGAATGAAAACCTAGGCATTTTTCTGTATTGGCACATGCACACTGTAAAAACTGTACATTTGTTTAAATACCATTCTCAGCTTGGGGCCCTCAACATTTTAATGGGCACCAGGCACTACCTTGGGTAAAACTCGACAGACCAGACCATTGACACTCGTCACATCAATAGTTTGATCTCTAGCTCTGTGAAAAAACAACTAGAAACTTTTTGAAAAATGGCTATATTTTCCTAGACATATATCTTTGCTACCATCTAGCTCAAATGACTCCAAATTCGAGTCACTAAGTCTACTCTGTTGTGATGCTGACAGGCCAGCAGGTCAGAGTCATAAGCCAATTCACTTGTGTGTGAATATCAAATGTTGTGTACTAATTAACTCAGATGGTTCAAAGGAAATGTGAATGATATGGTCTTCATTTATCTGTAACCTGTTGAATGCTTTCACAGTACATTAGGTATATCCCTGTACTTAATTAACCCTAGATCAAAAGTGTGTGTTAGAATGAAGATGATTATTTACTTGATGAAAACTAATGAAGGACTGTTTCAGGCTATTACATTGTGTTTACATCACATTTACCAGTCACAGGAGGCTAAAGCCTTGGAAATGTAAAAGATTGCTATCTTCAAAGTCTGGGTCGTTGTGTTTGACAATGGAAATTCACAAACTGTTTACATTTAATCAACAAAGGAAAAGCCCATGCTGTGAATAAATATGCCTGCCAGATTGCCTTCTGTGGAAAGACACTATAAGAATGGATCCAGAGATCGACCCTGTATCGCTGAACTGTTTTGGATTCTTACAGAGTGGATGGAAATCCCCAGAATTACCATGGATAACCCTGAGAGACTTATGGAAAACTAGCAGATCACAACATCTCTGTCATTTAGGACTTACAAACTTGGACTTACCTGTTAATGTATTTTACCTGCTTTAACCTCTCAACAACTTTCTTTTTCTTAGCTAATAAACCTTTAGTTGGTTTGCTACAGAAATTGGCTTCAGCATTCTGTTTCGTGAGATCCAGAGTATCTATTTGACCTGGGGTAAGTGACTGGACATTTGAGAGTAACTTAATGTGATGCAGTATTTTGTATAGTGACCAATATCAAAAAGTCCAGTTTATCTGGGTGGTAAGGTAGGAAGGAGAGCCTAAGGGAACTGTTTGTAACTCCATCATAAGACTAATATAGTGATACAGGTGTGTACATTTGTTACTGGCTTGGTGAAATCTAATTATACCACCAGTTTGGGGCGTCTGCCCTGTTTTCTGACTGTCTGACCTCAGACACTCCAGACAGTGTGACACCTGCATCCCCCTGAGACACACCAGATTTCAAAGGAATCTAACATAGCATGTCAATTTTAGAGATTGAGAAAGGTTCGACCTTTAGACAGAAGCTGTGATGCAACTTAACTATAGTGGCGCTGCCATCCCACCATAATGAAAGAGCCACATGGGCACAGTGGGGACCAAATATCCATGTTTACTAACTGTACACAACATGCAAGGCCTAGCTATGTATACACCGCTGCTTGAGAAGGTTTCTAAACATAGAACAATCAATGCCATTAGAGGGTTCACAAAACTATTTAAAGGGATACTACCCAATTTTACACACCAGTCTTCATTCATATTCTGCAGAATAGACTAGCACAAGGCCTGCAAAACTCTGGATCCACTGCATCCCTTCTCACATAGAGTACTTAACTCCTACAAATTCAAGTGAAAGGTGAGTATTTTTCAGACATATTTTGATCTCATGCTATATCCTGGGATATGAAATAGAAAACCAAAATCTGACAGACTTATTTCCCCTATCATTTGTATGTATAACCCTACTGCCAGTGACACCAGCAAGGACCAATTCAATTTGTTTAGGAATTCTGTTCTAAAAAAAAAACAAAAAAAACTATGGCTGAAGTCCCTACATAGAGACATATGCCAGCTTCTGAATCAGGGAATTTGAAATAAACCCCCCCTGTTCACCTTCCAGGCATTTTCCCTGCCTACAAACACTCAAGAGTCCCCTGGGAACATTGAACATGAGTATCTTTTTGTTTGGGTCCAAAGACAATCAAAAGAAACAAGAGAAACCAATTTCGAATAGAAGAAACTGAGAAAGCCACATGAAGATATCAGCAGTTTTAACACACACACACACACACACACACACACACACACACACACACACACACACACCCCTCATCATGCCTAGCTTAGAGAAGCCCAGAACTTTGTCTCACCACAAATCTCACCTACCTAAGGCCCCACTCACAGGTCAAGTCAGTCATAATCAAGGGACATCTATGGGTGGCTGTTCTCCAGTCCTGATGGAAAGGATCAGCCAGGTCCTGCTCCAATGTACAGCTACTTGGTGAAGTTTAGTGATTTCAGCCTTGCTTCCACAGTCATTCTGAGTCATGTTTACTCATCATCATCATCCAAGCCAAGCACATTGCAAAGTTAAAAAAATAACGCTTTTGTTTAATTTACTAGCTCTTTCCTCCTCTGCTCCTGTCTCTGAAGCCAGACAAGGTGATTTAGTCATTTTGAAAATACACAAAGAAAGCATGGTTTCCTAGCAACAGGAATTGCTTGAAAGCTCCTTGCATTCTCCTTATTGTTTTCAAGATGCTTCACATTTACCAATAGTAGAATAAAAGTACTCACATCACATTCACATTAATGAAATTTGTTTAAATAATGACAACTTTTACTGCTTTACAACACTGAATACATGATAAGGCAGGACATCAAAAACTCAGATGCTTTCAAGGGGGAAAATGAAAAACAAATAGCTTGTTACAGACAAGATGTGAATAGCTTCATGTGGCCCAACAGGGTAATCTGAGAGACATTTTGCTGACATTGACATTGACACTGCCTGTCATGCTGACTATAATTGTCTTATTGTTTCCTTGTATCCGCATTTCTATCCATCCATCTGTCATCTTATACTTGTATTGTTATCTTCTTGGAGCATCTATGTTGTTGGGTGTTAGTATAGCACCTAGCACAATGGAGCCCTGGTCCGCTACTAGGGCTCCTCGGTGCTACAGTAGTACAAATCATTATTGTCTGTCAAACTCTAGCTAAGAGGGAAACTCATGAGTATTAGGTACGACATATGAACCAAAGGAAGTGACCAAAAATTAAGACTCAAGGATCTCTCTTGCAGAGGGAGGGTTTAAGAACCCTTATATATAAATCTTTTTGACATGCTGCACTCTTCAAATGGATGCTTCTACTAAATAGTTGATTTTATACTACCTCTCCTGAGATCACAGCGTCCTTGCACAGACAACATGGGTAGGACCAAAGGGTTCTAAGCAAAGATAAATTATTCTGTCTTACCCAAACTAAAAATGTTAGGATGTTCTACTATGAAATAAAACTTTGCTAGGTGCATATATTGTTGTTAAAAAAAAAATGCCACCACCATTTTACATTTTGCAATTTTAAAAACTGCCTACAAAACAGTCATTCCTTCATCAGTAGCAAAAATGGAACAATTCATTTTATTGCTGATTAGAGCAATAGCCTTTAAAAAAAAAAGAATTGGAATGCAAAGCTAATCACTGGATAATCATGCTTAGGAATTTATAACCAAATAATTTAGCAGTTCCTGGTAAAATAAATGCAATTGGTAGAAAACGGTCTTCAAAACTTGCCTCATAAAATGAGGAGTCTGAATTTTGTCAAATCTGGGCTGGTACAGAGCTCTCTCAGGGAGGCCAAGAGAGAGAATTTTTATATTGAAATGTGACAGTGCTTTGGTTAAGAGGAGAGTAAAATCCTCTATTTTTGTTATTAATGTGTTTGTGCTAGTACCCCCTACATGCTAAGTTATAGCTGGTTGAAGTTTTTTTGATAGTGTATTAAATTTTAATGAAAAATTTAATTTTCATTGACATTTTTCAATTTCATTTCCCAAAAAAGTTTTGAAACATTTCATTTCACTCTGAAAGAGCACACTCGCTTTATAAAAAAATCCAATAGAAAAAAGGTGGCAAGATTTGAAAAAAAATGGATTTTTCACATTAAAACATTGAGAAACTTTGCAGTTTTTGGTTTAAAAAAAGAGCTTCAGTTCAATCTTCTTCAAAAGATGAAAAAATTTGTGAAAAAAATTTCAAACCAACCATTTTTGTTTCCTTTCAATTCTTTGTGTGGAATACTTACCTTTTCACTTAGCAATAGTGCTAGACACTTTCTAGATGTACGAGACAGGATGATTTCTTGTCCACAGTCTATGGGCACATAGATAAGTGCAGAGATAAAAGGGGATTTTCCATACAAATCAAGATGCACCATACACAGCACAGCTGAGGACTCTAACCTTATCCCAAATTGAGGATAGGAAGACCATCTCATTTCTATTGGAGACTGTCAATTCTTCTGAGGCTACATATATCAAACTTTACTAGTCCATGACGATACTGTATATCTGCATGTTGGGCTTAAGAAGAGTGGTGAGAATGCAGGGTATAGAGAAGGGAAGAACCTAGCGGGGGTGGCAGGAGGGCAGAATTTATCCCTCAGTTGCAACATATCATCATCATCATCTGCTAGCTGAAGATCAGCAAGCATATGTATTATATATCTTCATTCCTTGCTCTCCTGTGTTGGGGTCCCATACTGCTAAACAAGATTGTAATAAGAGAGAACTCTGTAATAACTAAAGTATTACCAATAGTACTCAAGGAAAAACCAGTGTTACACCTGCCATAGCAGCAAAGAATTCTGTGGCACCTTATAGACTAACAGACGTATTGGAGCATGAGCTTTTGTGGATGAATACCCACTTCGTCGGATGCAGAAAGCTCATGCTCCAATACGTCTGTTAGTCTATAAGGTGCCACAGGACTCTTTGCTGCTTTTACAGATCCAGACTAACACGGCTACCCCTCTGATACTTGAGACCTGCCATGAATATATCCTGAGCATGACAAGACACAAAGTGCTACATCACCTCTCCTTGGACTGATGTAGTGCTATTGTGACTTAATTTGGAGTAGCGTCTCTGACCTCTCAGATTTTTTCATGGATATTTAAATTGCATCTTACTATCAGAGAAACGATGATGATTTTTTTTTTTTTTTGATGAAGAAGAATATATGATCACTGATTATTAGCATGAAAAAAAAAGTCACACAGCTGGGAAAAAAATTGAAAAAAAAATTGTTGTTTTTTTTGCAAAAAAAAAATTTAATAGTTTTGCATCACATTTTCCTCCAGAGTAAGACACATTTTTGGAGGTGAAAACTCACTGCCTGAATATGTTTTAGAGAGACAAAGTGGTTGAGATAAAAATCTTTTATTGGACCAACTTCTGTTGCTTAGAGAGACAATATGTTTTGGCATTCTAGATGGGTAATCCCCTTGCAACCGCTAACAGAACTGAAATTTGGATGTATTACTACTATATTTTTATAAAGGCTAATTAAACCATATATTGTTTCCTTTAGACATTTTATTTCAGCTTTAGTTCCTTCAGTTCCATTGGAAATATAGACCCAGGCAAACATACTGCTCAAGTACTGTACTCCTTGAGATACAGTAGTAGCAAGGAATAATTTCAAGTTAGCATAAGAACTGGCCTACTGTATCAGTTTATTGGTCCCACTAGTCTGGTATTCTGCTTTTAGCAATGTCCAATTCTTGATGCTTCAGAAGACCAATAGTGCAGCATCTACTCAATTGTGAAATTATGCACAGGAGGGATAAACGCCTTCTGAAGCATCTCAGTATCTGATTACCCATATCATTTTATCAGTGCCCACTTTTAGTTATATGGCCAAATGTTACTAATGATATCATGTTCTTCGCTCTTATAAAAAAAGTCAGTCACAGTATTTGTCTTGACAATCTCCTGTTGCAATAAACTGCACAGACTCATTATATGTTCCATTAATTTTTGTTGTTGATTATTCTAAAAGTACTACACCTTAAACTGGCAATAAAATTACTAACAGTAATCACATTAACGTACTCCACACCAGCAGGAGATCTGTTGAAAAGACATTAAATAGTGCCTCATAATATCTCCTCCTTTGGTAAGCTAGATAAATTTAAATAAAGTGTCTGTTATTCTATGGGCATATACTGACAAATTACAATATAATCTTGAGGACTTTATGATATTTAACACCAATGGTAACATGCTGGAACCAGCACTGCTTACTAATCACAGTATTTAACAAGTCTACTATATAGAGCAAGATCACAAAAATAAATCATCCAGACTCTAAAATCAGTATAGCTGATTTTAAAATAAGTTTGAGCATTAAAGTAGTCAAGTCTCTGTTGGACACAGATGACAAAAAGATGGTGTTACTAAACTATCATGAGGTGCACTCGTTATAGAACCAGTCGGAATATTTTTTAACCGGGTAGTCAAAGTTTCAGATGTATATGGCAAGTTTTGAATACATGTCTGTTTCCACTAAGTTTATGACCTCCAATCTGATATTTAAAATTGAATTCACTCCTGCAGCAGCAAAATTCTACTATCAACTATATGATTTTTTAGCAGATACTCTAATTCCCCTGTCTAAAAGATAGGAGCCATAGAAAAGGTTGCATATTTTCCCCTTCCAGCAAAAGGATGAATGATGTAACAGCTGCACACTAGGGAGAAAGTTGGGAAATAAAGTCAGTGCATATCAGAATTGCCTAGAAAGAGAAATGGCTCACCGTTCAGGAGATTTGATAGGATCTGCCAAGATTTTCAAAGAACAAAACCGTACATAGAGGAGCCATCGTGAATTTGAACAATGTGCATGCATAGAACAGCCGGTGAGAAATCCAAAACCAAATCTGGCAGATACTATCGCTCTAAGAGCCCCTCTCCACTAACTGGCGGACTGATGATTTACCCGTCTGCCTAGGTCTAATGTAAAAAAAAAAAATCAAGCTTTGTAAAAGCCAAAACACAATAGGAGATGCATTTGCATGCCAGTCAACAGGAAAAGCTAGGTTGATATGGGATGGAGGGGGAAAAGATGTGAAATCAGCATGGGAAGACACTGGATACTAAAAACATAGAGGTGGTTGCTTTGTCCCTGGCATCAAAACACTCATTTTCTGGTAGTGAGTTCCAAATGTTAGATCCCATTCCTGTTCAAGTTCTTTCTGCACTTCTAAGCTTCCAATTATTGGTAAATTCTAAGTTCAGTTAATGGTGCAGTCTAAAAGCATTGTGAGGGACAAGCTACCCATTCCACTGATATTGTCTTGGAAAAACTAAAGAACAGCAAGACATATTGAGCTGCAAGTAATGTATTTTAATAATGTTCCCTTTAAAGAGAGAGAGAGTGTTCAAAGAAAATGGTGTACATGAAAGACATGCTGGTTTCTGTGATGCTGTCGACATATGCTGCTGCAGAGATTTACTAAAAGCGGAAAGAGCAATCTTTGAAGGTGGATAATACAACAGTATGCTGCTAATGCATCAGCAGTAAAACTATGGAAAAACCTTCCTTCACCATTTTGAAATTATTCAACCCAGTCTGCAAGCCAACTTCAATAGTCATGTATTGCACAATATGACCACACATTCATGAATAATTATATGATATTGAAGGATTAAATCAAATGTCTAAATGAATTTTCTACCTCACATAGGAGGTAAAAATTTTAAAAGCACTTTTATTTTGTAGAACAAGAATACAGTAGCCAATTGCACTGCACCCTGATCCAGTTGCTGTCAAAAACTTACTGAAAAATTAAATGGTATGCACCTCACAGAATAAGTAGTTTTCAATTCTTTGAAACAGCTTAATTATACAAGTGTATAGATATTTTTCTTGTTAATGAATTCTAAGACCATAGTCAATGGAATCTTTGAATTCTTCAAACCTGTCCTTACCTCTTTGTCTTAAGAGTTGGCAGCCCTACATGTGTGCGCTCTCATTTCTTCTGAGAAGTTCTTTTCTGAACAGACTTGTCGTCATGTTACAGCTCCCCACTATCAGAGTTATGGTTCTCCTTCCGCAAGTTAGAAAGTATTTATGATAAATCTGAAATCTTGCCATTGGGTCAATAGGAATTCTATTTAGGATGGAAAGCATTTGCCTAACTTTCCTCGGTAGTGTTTTTAAAATATGTCTCTATGCTATATTTTTCTTCTCATAACTTATTGCTAAGAGGAATTGGGATAGGGATCTAGGAAAGAAAACTGGTACTGCACTAACTGATGGCAGTGAAGAATGTGCTGTTCTGATTATGAATGGATAATTAATACTTTCTATGGTATTTGTCATCACTTTGGCAAGTGATGACAGCATCTGTTGCATACAGATATCTTTATGGACCTATTTAAATTCAGAGCTAGAAACAGATAAGGGGATTTAAAAATCCCCACCTGCCATGCATAAATCTACCTTTACCCTGTTCAACTTTCCTCCCGAGTTTTAATATCTCTCTATGGTACTTCTAATAACAGAGTGTTCTCCATGTAAGCAAATAATATGAATAGCAAAATACCAGCTATAGACAAAGGCCAGACATCCCATTATTTGGAAGAGAAGCCCACATGCTATGTGATTAGCAACCTTTTGATTATCCTGAAGTATCTTTGGGCTCCATCTGAAATAGCAGGTGCAGACTAATGACATAAACGTACATTATCAGATTGTAAGACACTCCTTGCTATGCTCAGTTGGGACAGCTTGAGGAAGAGTTTGGTTTATTGCTTTCAGTGTACATCAAGCAATAGATATTGTCCACAGAGAATTACATACCCGGTTTTACATTAGTTGTTCAAGCATATAAGAATTCCAGTAAGGCACGCTGTGCTTCAGCATATTTTTTACAGGTTCTTCTGAGGAGAGAAGAATGTATCACCTTAGCCAGGGAATCTCAGTGAAAGTAGCCATGGATGTATATGCAATCCCAATTTATTTTCAATTTGCTGATGTCAGCTGAGAAGTCACTTAAACCAAACAAGCACTGTTCATAACATGCTACAAGTAAATATCCATCACCTTTCAGAGGCTGCATATATAGTTTAGAGGCTGAAGGTTGAGAGTAGGAGGGTGAACCACATATCAAATTCAAATGACAGCTTTTCTAGCACAATGACCAAATCTTGTAGTATAAATCTTGATAGAAATATAACTGTCTTGTGATGGTAGACAGAATGTTATATGACCAGTGCATTGCTCACAACTAATTAGTTGTTTGCCTTCTAGTCTACGCTGTGGTGAGAGAGGTAATCTCAGGCTCTGTTCTTTTCCCACTTATGATTAACTTTCACAGTTGTGCGTGTCACATAATTCTATATTTTGCTAATATGCATCTTTTGATTTGAAAATAGTCTTTTCAAAGCCCTTTAGTTCAATTAGTTTTTCAAGAACAATGATCTTTAATTTTTTTCATAACACAATATTTCAGCCATATTGTTCTCTAGTGTCTTTTGCAATGGGTGTACTGTAGTTCTATTTGCTAAAGAATGGTGGAATTTTTAAACTCAAGAGGTCATGATGTGAATGCTGATAGAAACTCCTAGAAACCAGTGAGATGAAACATGAGATGAGAAAACATTTGCTCTAATCATGTAAAGGTTCTGAATAAATAAATTCTCCTCACTGCTGGGGGAGTAGCAGCATACAGCTATATTATAGCAACTTAGGCAGCTCTGATTTTTAATTAATTTTTTTTTAAATTAATTGGAGATATACCAATCTCCTAGAACTGGAAGGGACCTTGAAAGGTCATCAAGTCCAGCCCCCTGCCTTCACTAGCAGGACCAATTTTTGCCCCAGATCCCTAAGTGGCCCCCTCAAGTATTGAACTCACAACCCCGGGTTTAGCAGGCCAGTGCTCAAACCACTGAGCTATCCCTCCCCGTATTTCATGTAATACTTTTTACTGTATTGCACAGTAGCATGGCAAAGCACACAAAAGATGAAAATCTGTAATAAGTCTTGAAAACACTGAAGTTACAGTCTCTGTACTCAAAGAACAACAGAGAGATTAATAAACAGGAAACGTAAGAGACACTGTCAATATCTAGCAAGCCCTTAGTAAATGGATGCAGTGGATAATACTAAGTCCTTTTGTGGACAACTGGCTACAGAATAACTTAAGGAGGGAAAAGTGTTTTATGTGGAAGAGTGGATGATTGCCTACCTGTTGAATGCTGTGATAATTGATAATTGTAGGCCCAGTCAGAGAGAGCAGTACACTGAAGGTGAGTAAAGAGATGAGTTGGTGTAACAGGCATAGCAAAAACTTCAATGTGGGACTCTCACATGCCAGCTAAGTGCCCTAACCATGGGGCTATTAGCTAGCCTGCTGTGGGTTGCTCACCAAGAAAAACTCTTGGTTTCATCCCCATGAAAAATAGGAAAAAATTTGAAATCCCAAAAAGCTTCATGAAACTGGTAGTTAAGTAAAGCTGGTTGGGAAACTAACCTCATAAGTTTCCTGTGAAGGCTTGTGAAGATAAATCAAGAGTTGGCATGCTTCCTGCTGAGCCCGTGTTGACCACTACTCCAAGCTCATGTTAGATGATCCTATGTTGCTTGAGGATCAGGGCCAGATCCTTAATTGGTATAAATTGAAGTAGCACCAGTGAAGTCATTGTACTTCACGTGTGATGTAAAGTAAAGATTCTGTCCACTTGTGTTCATTAAAGCTGTCATACCACTTTTTTAAAAGAGAAGTAATATTTAGATTGTTAGAATTTGGCCAGAACTCCACAGATACAGTAACTGCATCTCTACCACACACAAGTTCTGCTGATAGTTTCAAGTGTATTCCTCACTTCCTCTCCCAAAGTATTGTGGAAGGTTCTCTGTTCACCTTTAAATAGCTGCCATATTTTATTCCATATGGGATAAAGTGTGATTTGAGTGATTTCTGTACTGCTAATAGCAGGTATAAAGATACGTTATTTTATTGCCTAGCATGGTCTATTTACTTTTAGTGTCCAAGAATGCAATGAGGAATAGTTGACTATTCCACTGGAGTAAATCACTGGTTTGAGACCCCTGAGAGAAATAAAATGTACTTCTGATGGGAAGAACAGTGGAAGTAGAATGATGGTAATGATCTAGATCTAGAGAATCTTTTTCTAAGGTAAGAGGAAAACCTAAAAGACCAGGAAAAGTGGCTTATAACATACAGTACTGTCATCCCACCCAGCCCCCAATCCCTCCCATCAAAAAACAAATCCTAATGCTCCAAACAAAAGATAGAGGTGGAGATGAGAGTAAATCTGTGGTTTTCCGCAATTTCTGAATAAGTGTAGAGAGACTTGCAACAAGTAAGATGAAGCATGAGAATCTGTAGCAAGTGCAGCACTAGGAGCACTACAAAAATAGGTCTTAATTCTAAGTATTTTAGCACTGAATCTCTTAGTACTCCATCTCCCCAGTACAAAAAAGCGTTTTCCCACTTTATCCTCATTCCCTTTTATTGTGAAAAAAGGAAGACTGTCCAGTGCATATAACCTTATTCTGAGGCTGCTATTGCTATTTAAAAGTATCTAGTTCTTCTCCTGATTTAGAACTTAAGAGTTTTGAGTGTGTTAAAAAGGTAGGCAAAATTCATTCACTTGTTCCTGGAATAGACACATGTGAGGCACATGATTTAGTTTAAATGTATATTAAATAAAGTATACTCATCTGTAAATGGATTGAAATGCAGTCTTCTGTGAAGAATGTAATGTAGACTCTTCTTCCTACTCCAGGAAGATGGAGAACCACTTCTGCCTTTTTCTGACATTTTGAAGTCAGAGAGCCTAAGAAGTTTGTGGAAAAGAAAAACAACTCACCTTACTGAAAGTGATCAGTGGGAAAAGAATTAGTTTGTAAACTGCTGCTGTTTGAGAACGGGAAATCTTTACATGCATCCATGAAATGTATTGTTACGAGAAACTTCTGCTTCTCCATAAAGTGGAAAAATTTCCAAGCACTAACTTGGGGAACTCTAATTACACTAACTTACTGGTTTAGAATTCCGATTGATTACCGATATGCAGTAAGATGAAAGGGTTTAAAATATGTTTATGAAAATCAGTAATCAAAAATAAATTCTAAGAGTTAATGCATTGTGACCATATAACTCAAAACAGAATTATGTATTGATATTGACAAAGGAATTTTTCAGACTAATTAGATTGTGTGTCCAGAAAATTAATCTTTTTTAGGCTCTGAACGATGTAGCAAAGGAAAGCTGCAGGCAAAATAAGGCTGTGCTCAACTCTAAAGGTCATACAGAATGCATCAGTTAGCAGAAATTACTTGAGTAATTACTTTGCTTTTGACGAAAATCATTGATTTGTTCAGAAATTCACCTTTGTTGCAAAGAGACAGGCACATTGGATGATAAACTTTGAAAGCTTTAGCTTTTTGTTTAAATATACCAAAGCAGCAACTTCTGACCTAAGCCAGCAACTCTACTGCTTTATCACATCAAGAATCTGGACTGTTGCACCACTGAAGTCAGTGGGAGTATAATCAGATCATAAGACTTCAGAGGAACAAACCACTTCCTGCTGTATCCTATTCATCTGCTCTTAATGAAAGTTGAGGGCACCAGTGCCACACAGGATTGTGCTCATGAACAGCAGCTATCAAGGTGGAGGCACCCTTAAAAGGATTTAATGCAGGAAACTCTGCCCTGTGTTATATAGGCAGTCAGACTAGATGATCACTTCTGGTCTTAAAAATCTGTGAAGAGAGAGTGGACAGGGAGGACAGCATGTGCAGTTGGAGGCAAAATTGTTTTGCAAGTCTGTATACATTTGTAGTTACCATTTACAAACAAATGTTTCTTTGAAGAGAAGAGGGAGACAAAAATCTTTATTTCTAAAGATAAATGGGCTAAACCAGTACAAGGCGTAAGGAGAAAATAAAATTCTCATGCCAGATAAGGCTCAAGCATTCTTGGTGAAACTGTAGCTAAGAGTAAGAGGATGGAGTGCCTTCTCCCAGCTAAGCACTTCACTACAGGGGCATCTCATTACTTCATTGGAGTTAGTACCAGAGATGAAGAAGAATCAATGAGCTAGAGAAGCGCTCCACTATTTATGGCCACGTAGAAAAACATTGGGGTCATCCTAGGTTGGCTGAGTGGATCCCAAATCCCAAGCCATGTGCCTGAGAGAATTTGGTTTACCTCCTATTAGGCCCAAACTTCAGTTCCCTTCCACAACCTTCAGAGAGACAGAAATTAACACCAGAAGTAAGTGCTGCCACTACTTATCTGGGCAGAGACAAAACCTCACTTGACACAAGGGACTGTTCAGGGGGCCCTGTGAAGAATCACACATACCTTTCTCCTAGCAATTGCCAATATAATGACTCCCCAGTGCCTAAATATACCTATTACTACATTCTAGCACAAAATTCCAGTCCAAACAGCCCCCCATCCCTCTCCAACCTCTGGCCTTAGTCCCAAAACAGAGTACCTTCTGCCTCTTGTGGTGACCTTAGACTTGACAGTCTATGCTGTATTGCTCGGTGACCAGGGCACCTCTGCTGCATCTGGGACTCTTCCAAATGTGGCTGTGAATGTGCCTGGACTGCACCCTAGGCTGATCCCATCACCCAAGTTCAGGCTGAGTTTGGGTCTGCTTCTCCTCCCAGTAGCAGCTGCCACATGTGCGCTCACTTAAGCTATGTTATTTTTCTCTCCAGCCTCATCCCTGCACCCGCTGATTGGCCTAGCACCACAGGCCATCAACCAGTTCCCTGTCTCCACTTGGGCAGGGCTGCACCTGCTCTGGAGTGGCTTTCCTTTCCCCATATTGAGGTGGTAGGAGCAGGAAATCTCTCCCTGTCTTCTAGCCAATCTGGGGCCATATGTCCTCTCTCCTCACCCGCTACTCAATTGGCCTTGAAGTAGAACTAACCCTTTTATGCTGCAGTCAATGTGGAGTACAAGTTCTACACATTTTGTTATATAAAATTGTTTGTAAAAGAAAACAAAAGTTGGAGACAAATGCTGATACAAACAGGATAGCGTAAGTCAAGTGCTGTGATAAGTGATGTGTCTTTAAATCTCCTGGTAAAGCCATGGGTTGGCATAACAATGCTAATGAACTAAGGATTCTAGAAGTGGGAGGAAATGTTTTTTTGGTTGGGGAAAAAACAATCACTGAAATGTGTTTGAGTGACTAATTTCAATGAGAGGAGGCTGACACCCTTTCTTGGAT
Organism: Mauremys reevesii; assembly: GCF_016161935.1. Taxonomy (NCBI): domain Eukaryota; kingdom Metazoa; phylum Chordata; order Testudines; family Geoemydidae; genus Mauremys; species Mauremys reevesii. The sequence goes on along the minus strand of NC_052627.1, from coordinate 73,041,969 downwards.
GTTGTTTCTGTAGGAGGCAATAAAAAAAAAGCTGATGGGACAGTGGAATGGGTGGATTGGAAGGAGCAAGCTTTCCCATCCTGGCTGCTGCTACCCATACCATCTTTGACACCACTGAGTCTTTATCATCATGATGCTAAAAGATGTTCTGAGCAGAGCAAACCAAACCAGAGTAAGAGAACCAGATGACACCACTATCTCCACCAACTTTGGCTAAATGCTGAACACTTGGAATGTGAGTGATAGTTGTCAGCTATCACAACTCTCCCTAATAATTTGTCAGTTTACCTCCCCATCTTATTTCTCCTCTTTCCTAGCTTTCTTTTTTTGCCATTGTCTAATAAGGGTCTGTCTTAGTTGGCCAACACAATTCTACCCTTTCCAATGTTGCTAAGAGCCAGCCTGTGACCAGAACGGCCAGCCAAAAAAAAAAAAAAAAAAGTTGACTTGGCCTGATATGGGTAAGACTTTGCCACGTCTCAAAATGACTAATAAGACGATAGGCTATGCCTGTGTTTCTCCAGCATCTAGTTTGTCTTAGAGGAAACTGACCAAACATCAGAAACAGCTCAAGCCCACCTAAACTCACTTTTTGCTTGCTCCCCAAAGTGTACAATTAAATCTCTATATGGCAAGAGAGATGACAGAAAGAATTAACACTTTTGTTTTAATTTCAAGTTTTAAATATTTGAACTCTTCTCTTTTTCTGCCTGTAAAGTGTTACGGGATTTTTAATGGAGGTTCTTACAATGGGAGTATGCCATCAATACATTGACATGAATCCTGAACTATAACATTAAACAATTTATTGTTACTGTCACAATGGTTTCATTAACTAGAGCTGGTTTCATCATAAATTTTTGATTAAACTTGTGATGGAATTTACTGATTTGTCTAAATTGAATGTTCCATGAGAATGTGTCAATTTTACCCGAATTTCTCTGGAAGCCAGGCAGGTTTCATGCCAGCTCATCTACCTGACTTGTTGGCAGCAAACCTGGTGGTAAAAATACTGCATAAAAATACAGGGCAATAAGTACTGTGTGTTATATCTAAGCTCACGTTTATAAGTATGCTTATTACATTCTGGAAGCTACAGATACACTTTTTTGTGGCAATATCATAATTAGAGAAGTCTTAATAGAACTTCCTTTTCAATTACTTAGATAAAAGCAATCTAAAAGTTTAAAACTACATCCATGTGGACATTAAAACACAGTGGTTAAATTATAGCAAGCATAAATGAAAATGACATTTATTCCAGGTACAGTTCTTATTCTGCAATCACATCTTTTTTCACTTATCAAATGATGTTATTCTTTAGTTAGAGAGTAAATATCACCTGGTAAAAAGAACATTTCCTTGGGTATACCTTTTATTTGTATAGACCTAGAAAAAATTAAGTACATCTAAACACTTTTGCAGGAGATTATATTTGTGCAACATTCAGCGAAAGTATACAATGAATGGGGGGAAATTCCAATAGAATCTCAAACAACCATTTGTAATGGGTAGATTTATAGCATTTTAAAGTGCTCCAGTACTGACATCTTTACATGTAGTTACAAGAAATTCAGTGATTGTTCTTAAAAGTTCTGGCATTTCTAATTCCCATCAGAAATTATTTATGCTAACTTTAAATTTTGGTGCTCTCTCTATTATATTTTGGTAGAAAATACCACCCTCTAAAAATTGTCAACAAAAGGTACATCTACCCTGCACACTCCTTTCGGCAGCATGTAGAGTACTAAGAGGTCATGAAGTGTAAGCAGCAGTGTAGATGGTGAGGCACTACTAAGGCAGAGTAAAAACACTACTGAACTCTGTGGATGTATCCTACAGGGCTCTCTGCTTGCTCAAGCTGTGCCTCCTTATCTGTGCAGCTATTTTTAGCATTGTAGAGTCTCACATCCTCCCTGCTGCTGGAGCCTTTCCTCTCTCAGGGAGCTGCTGGAATGTTTCCCGGCCATAGGGAAAGACTCCTGCAGAGCTGCTAATACTGCCCAGCTAACTGGCTGGAACACTGGGGACCAGCAAGGAGTCAGAGAGGCCATAGCCATCCTCTTCACCCCTCTTGGACTCCATCAACACAGAAGAACATTCAGCTCCGGCTGCAGCATCCCCATTGCTTAAGTAGGGGATGGGGTTAGGGAAAGTGGGTGGCACACTGATCACATCCTTTCTCCCAGGATCAGGGTGAGGAACAGCCCTGGATTGACACTCAGTATCATCACCATGGTATGCAGTCTCTGAAGCCACCATCTGGCACCACAAAATCCTGTTCCCCTGGATAGTTCCACCCTCAGCCATAGCTAGAAGATCAGCAGCTTCCAAAGTCTTAACAACAGTCCCAGTCACATCCACCCCATACTTCTTCCCCATCTCCAGCATCTGCCTCTGATCTTTCCACAAGGAGGTGCTCCTCAGATTCCAGGAGTCCCTTCTCTCCAAGCATAGTTGATTGAGTCACATCAGCATGGAGGTCTCAGTGGGGATGGCACATCTAAGTCTAGGTGGGAAAACAGATACAGGCAAGGATTGTCTCCTGGTGGCTCTCCAATGTCCCAGCCCCTTACCCTTCCCAGTCTTTCCTCCACTAAGACATGTAATCATGATATTTCACCAGCAGCAATGTCTATGGAATAGACTACAGTCTGTGGAAAAGGCTGCTGTCTTTTAAGATGCATGTTTCATATGTAGAATCTAAGACTAGAACCTTAGATTTGAATAGCCACCCATTAACGTAAGCAACTCTCAGCCATATTTTTAAGCCCTGGTGCACACTACAAATGTATGTTGGTATAACTACATCACTCAGAGGTGTGGAAAATAGACATCCCTGAGCAACAGTTATACCAAACTAACCCCTGATATAGACAGCACTGTGAATGGGAGGGCTTCTCCCATCAAGATGGCTACCACCTCTCAGAGGTGGAGCACCTATGCTGACAGGAGAAGCTCTCCTGTCAGCACAGGTAGCAGCTTCACTAAATACTATAGCTGTGCAGCTGCAGTGCTGTAACTGTAGACAAGCCCTAAGCCACTCTTAGTGCACTACTTGTGAATGATCCATTATTCAGTACGCAGGGCCGCCCGGGGGGCGGGGGGGAAGGGGGCAATTTGCCCCAGGCCCCACAGGGGCCCCCACGAGAGTTTTTTGGGGGCCCTGGAGTGGGGTCCTTCACTTGCTCCGGGGCCCCCAGAAAACTCTCGTGGTGCCTGGGCCCCAGAGCTTCTTCCTTTCCGGGTCTTTGGCGGCAATTCAGCAGCAGGGGGGTCTTTCCACTCCGAGACCCACTGCCGAAGTGCCCCGAAGACCCGTGGCAGGGGGTTCTTCTGCCCCAGGACCCGCCGCTGAAGAGCTGGGTCTTTGGCAGTAATTCGACGGCAGGGGGGCCCCCGCCATGCATCTTTGGGGCACTTCGGCGGCAGGTCCCAGAGCGGAAGGACCCCCCGCCACCAAATTGCCACCAAAGCGGGGGCCCCCCACCACCAAGGACCCCAGACCCTCTGAATCCTCTGGGCGGCCCTGTCAGTATGCTAGAAGATCAAGGATGGAGATTAGAGACTTAACTAGTTACATTATCAACTAATTTCAAGCTATCTGTATGCATCATTTAATTGTACTTTCTACAAAGATCTTTACAACTAGCATAACTTTATATTAGGACAGAAGGTGTACCTAGTTAGTGACCATTTACACAGTATTTCCATAAATTAGACATTAAAACAAAGAACTAGTGCTTCTCTCATAAATGGTTAATGCTTTCCTAATGAAAGAACTTAAAAATAAAGGAAAAACCCATCTCGCCTCATTTTTGTTGTTGTTTTATCCTGCTGTTTCTGTTGTATGTCTTGAAATGTCATCACAGAAAGAAGGTCTTTACAGTTGCACTACGAACATTAATTGACTTGCCATCCGACAGGGACTAAATTCATGATGGAATCCTCTCATCCTTTACATGTTGAAAATTAAACAGGTTACTTGCCATAGTATGCTTCTGAATAGTTTCCTGTATGTTTTTGATGCCTAAAGTTTAAATGTTAGCTAATGTAAAGAGCTGTGCTTAATCAGTTCCCCTGATTTCCATTTTACTAGTAAAAGTAGCGTACACAAAGAATGTGATACATTGTAGAATAACAAATTGGCTTCCAACATCTTCCCTTTCCATTTTAATTGCTCTCATTGTAAACAAAACAGGTCACCTTCATAGAATTCTAACTATTCTGGTTCCCAAGGATGGCATTTAAGGATGCCTAACAGTTAGTATTGTAATCCCCTGTTTTTGCATTTCTTGCAGAAGCATTTATGTTGGGTGTGAATGTGTTAGTTTTTGCACATCTGGAGAAAAATATTTGGTTACTTTTTATTAAGTGCAATTTCTATGCATATACAAGAGTTATCTTGTGACTTTATTTAAATTTCTACTGCCCAAATGACTGAGGGTCAATAGCTACAATTTGCTATGAAATTAACTTTTACTGAGGAGCAGTGCACATTCCTTGTCCTGAAGCATGTTTGTTTTGGAGTTGGTTAAATTAGCTATATTTACATTGCTCTGGACTAACCAGGACTACTATCCAAATGCTTCAGGCAGACAAAGGATTTGACAGATCTTCATCTTTCCTGCCTCTCTTCCTATCCCTCACTCTGTACCAGCCACATTGTCTCACCTGAACCGAGCATCCATTATCACCTCTCATGCTTTCAAACTTCATGCATTAGTATAGTACATTGCCCATACTCAGACCAACATACAGTTGTCATTAAAACATTATAGGTCAGTTGCCATGTACATCATACAGATTTCCTTCTGCGATTCCCACAGGAGCAGCACATCTGGGCGGAGTTCATGTGCTCCCCCCATATGCTGTTGTCATCCCATTACTTCAGATTAGTTGGAGCAGCCACAAGAGACTTCACCCCCTTTATAGTAGGTCTGAACCATGAATGTGTTGAGTGGAGAAGAAGGTCCCCATCTTTGGGTGGGATAGAATCTCCCCACCTTATTAAAGCCCAGTTTCCTTCTCTTTTCCACCTGCTGGTGTGACACAAGCAGCATTTCCTTCCCCAGAATTCTCAGGTTCATTTCATTGACCAACATGCATATACAGATTTTGGGGAGTTATGCAAAGTGCTAAAATTCCTACTGTCTGAAGTCTGCAGGAACCCTTGAAACTTAGTGCACCTTAAAGTCTGCAGGTGTCCTTGCCTCAACCCCAGATCTATGTGACTAGCCAACTCACTACATAGTTGACTTAAATCAGGGGTAGGCAACCTATGGCACGCGTGCCGAAGGCGGCACATGAGCTGATTTTCAGTGGCACTCACACTGCCTGGGTCTTGGCCACCAGTCCGGAGGGCTCTGCATTTTAATTTAATTTTAAATGAAGTTTCTTAAACATTTTAAAAACCTTATTTACTTTACATACAACAGTAGTTTAGTTATATATTATAGACTTATAGAAAGAGATCTTAAAAAATGTTAATATCTATTACTGGCACACGAAACCTTAAATTAGAGTGAATAAATGAAGACTTGGCACACCACTTCTGAAAGGTTGCCAACCCCTGACTTAAATGTAAAAGGTCTGAAGTAAGCTGTGCTGTGATAGGGTTCCTTCCTACGCACTTTGGCATAACCCTTAGAGTTAGGATGTGTAAAATAAGCACTCCTTAAATACCTTCAATTCAACTGCAGTATAAACTAACTTTGTAAGGTGTGCAGAGACTCAAGCAAGGGAATTCTGTTATGAAATGTATATTCACCACTCACAAACATTTGGAAGCCAATAGAGTTTCATTGTCCTGGAACATGAAGTGCCTTCCATTGATCTTTTTCCGTCTAAATTTTATGAGCCTGATACTGATCTCATACTGGTTTTTAACCTGCATAACTCTATTCATTTCATTGGAGTTACTTCTGCTATACATTTATGTAAATGAGAGCAGAATCAACCCCTCAACTGTAATGCATATGCAGAAGAGGGTAGAGCTAAGCATGTAAAAGCAGCCTTAATCCTGGTCCTTTATGATTTGCGAGTGTTCAGCTGTGCAGCTTTAACATTCTGTTAATGTAAGTTTCTATATGAAATTATAAAGAAGTTGAAAAACATTGTACATTTGCTTCCCAGGGTGCTAGTAATTAAAATCAGACTCGCTGAGGCAACTCAAATCTTTATATTAGCCGAAGTAACTGAATATCCATTTTAGTTAATTCAAGTTGACTCAGAAATTTCTGACATTTACTTTAACTCTCATACAAGCTGAAGGCCCTCTAACCTATTGGGCCCAGTCCTTTTCAGTGCAACACTGTTATAGAATGACTGGTATCAAAGATTGCATTCACTTTTCTACAGCCAGTAGTTACCAAAAAGCCCTGTTCCCTTCATATAGGAATGTGAATCTTTACATTAAAGTTCCACAGACAGATTCTGCTTAACTTTACTGACACTTTTGCTTTGCTTGAAACACGATATCCTTCTCAAATGCAACATGCAAATGTACAAAAACATATGCAAAGCCTTCCCTGCTTTGAAAGTTAATGAAGAAAAATGCCAGGTGAAGTCAGTATTGCATATCCTCCTTGTCTTCTTAGCAGGTAGCATACTGAAACTATCTTTTAGTGGCATATTAGTCTGTCTTGCATCTTTATACTTCAGTATGCATCTTTATCTCTACTCAGATGCAAATTGGATTTCTGTAGTATGAGAGATTATATATATATAACGTTTGAAAGAGGTTACAAATTACCTGCCTGAAGTAACCAACGAAAATGGTATTGGCAAAAAACTGCTCTCTGTATTTTTGCCAGTACCAATACAACTTAGCTGGCTCATTATAAGGCTATCTTGGGGGTGGGGTGGGGAGAAGAGAGAATCCTCTTCAGGCAGGTGAATTATAACCTTTTTCAAACTTTTCATTAGGCAGCCTATTCCATGAAAGAAAGAATACTACATGCATTATTCATTACAGGCAGCAAATCTTCACAGCAACCACACTACTTAAAATTCTGTTGCTTTTTTCTCCCTTTCTGCTAAATTCAGCTCCAGTCTAATCTCCATGTATAATGTAATATCTCTGGGCAATTCAGGTATTTTAACACTGAAGAAAATATGTGGTTTAGTTTACAAGAGCTGAAGAGAAGATCAGCTTTTATTTATCAAGTGTTTTCAGCTCACTGTGTGCCCCTTTCTTTCTGATGCTAGTGTTTATACATATATTCAGATGCAATATAAGGTAAAAAGAAACAGCATGCTTTACTCTATTGATACTTCCCTCCTAACTTCCTAGACTTCATTTTTTTTAGGACTTCCAACTGTTACAGGTGTAGTTCATAAAGTCTTTGCATACATACCAACAGGGACTACTTGTGTGTGAACTGGCTGTATTCCTCACAGGCTCAGCCTCCTAACCAGCCACTGTGGGAGTTCATGTGGATAAAATATCCACTGTTCTTTCAATGCACAAAAAAATGATGCTGCATTTTACTAGCCATATTGAAAGTGATTCTGAACTAAAAATATTGTTTTCAATAATTTCATGTATCTTTTCCTTTCTGTCTCTTCCCCCTATATATTTTCCCATCCTTTTAACATGCAATCTTTAATAATGGTCACAGGTAGGTTCTATTCCTGGCTGTGCCATGACCTTCAAGTGAATTTCTATACTTCCCTTACCTCTTGTCTGTACAGACAAAGTGCTTCATGGTTTGGGCTGCCTTTTGCTATGTATATGTACAATGTTTAGCATAACAGGGCCTTTGATGAACATACAAGCAGTTAAAACACCCATATTAAAGCTGGCACTCTGGTCCTGTGAGAGATGACAGCCCATATCCAAGTAACTAAACGCATAATAAGAATTTAACATTCTGAATTTGTGTAGTAAAGAGAGATATCAGCCTTGTCACAAATGTCAACCACTTAACTTAAATTTCAGCCTTGTTACTATGTTTGTCCCTTGCCAAGAGAAAGTAAGTGTCTAGGATTTTATCTAGATCAGATATATAGTTCAGTGGCTCCAGATTTAAATGTTTTGCATTTATGGACATTATTCTTGGATTTTAGACCACCATAATCTTGCAGCTGTAATGGGATCATTCTATTTACATCCCTCTGCGCTGCAGGGGAAGTAAAAGGGCCATTTACCAAGTTATTTTCTGGCATCTTTCTTGATATAGAACCTGTAGTACAACACCAAAGAAAACAAGTTATCTGACAGCAATCATAGCATTTGTTATGAGAATGTGTTACATTTTTAATGTTTCTTAGTCCCCTTCTTAGCACTGTCAAGTGACGTAGTACCATGGACCTCATGGATTTTGTAAAAGGTGGATGTAAATTGTACTATTTTGACTTTACTAATGTTCTGTTGCTTAACTCATTAGCCATTCTGGTTGTCTACTCTTAAAAGTATCAATAGCTTTTGAGAAAAGGGAGAATGGTCAGCCAGCCACAATACTAAATATTTAAACTAAATGAGGCTATGTTTGTATTATAATTATTTGATTCAAAGCAAGATATTCTTATCAAGAACTGAAGACCTTACAGAATAAATTTATTCTCCTTGTGTAGATACAGAAGTATCCATTCTTTTGATAAATGACTGTGACAAGAGAGGGGAAGGCAGAAATAGAAGCAATTCTTTTTGCAGTGATAGTCCCTAGTTCTGCAAAGTGAGGTGTGTAGCTATAAGGGGCCAGCCACATGGATGGATCCCTTTGCAGGACCAGGCCTTCATTTGAAATCTGACTGTAATCGTTTGATCTTCCTTAGTTGCTTTACATCACAGAGAATGAAGAGAGGCTGCCATGGTATTTCATTTTACCAATGTTCATGTGATCCTAAACAAACTTATTCCCTGGCTGGGGGAAATGGGAGTGTGCCTGTGCCATCCCTATCTCTGAGGACCATTGGTACACAGCAGAAATGGTGATTGGGTCATCATCCGGCAGCCTCAGAAAAAAGGAACATAAAGGTGATTTATTGTCACTTTTGCCTACCTCCATCCAGCACCAAGCACAGATTACCTGGATCAGAAAATGTGGCCCTCTGTCTCTCAGTTTCTTGATCTGCAGAGCATCCATATTCTATTTGTATTTGTATTTTTTATAATTATAATTTGTATTGCAGCATTATCCAGATACTCCAACGAGGGTATTGGCCCCATTGTCTAGTACTGTGCAAACACCTAGGAAGAAGACATGGCTCCCAGCCAGGCAGTGCTAGAAGTACTCCTAGAAGCTTCTCTGATCCATAGATTCAAAGGCCAGAAAAGACCAATGTGATCATTTACTCTGCCTTCCTGTATAACACAGGCCATAGACTATGCCCTAGAATGATTCCTGGAGCATGTCTTTTAGAAAAACATCCAATCTTGATTTTTAAAAAATTGTCAGTGCTGGTGAATCTACCACAACCCTCATTGCAGCAGAGGTTGTACCAGTGACAAATACAGAGGTAAAATAACTTCTTTTCTCCTATTTCAGTGTCCCCTGTTTATGCAGCCCAGGCTTGCATTAGCCTTTTTTCACAGCATCACACTGGATGCTCATGTTCAGCCAATTATCCACCACAACCTCAAAATCTTTTCAGTCACTGGTTCCCAGGAGAGATTCCCCCATCATGTACATATGGCCTACGTTCTTTCTTCCTAGACATATGGCTAAATGTATATTAAATCATAACAGAGGAAACTGAAAATTCTGCCACCAATTGTGTGGTTGTGGTAGAGGGTGAAGAGAGTCTTCTCCCCTAGTGCATAAATGTATCACACCAATTCAGGAGGCAGCCATCATTTGGCTGTCTGTGCTACAAGGCCGCATGGGGTGACCCTACCAATTTTTCAGGATTGCACATTTCTCTAGTGGGGTTGTGCCTGAGGGAGCTTGATCAGCCTCCATCCTCTGTGCATCAGCTTGTGCTTTGGAACATTTGTAGCAAGAGCCCCTTCTAAGCATGTTTCCCCTATTGTCCCTTGAGGTTTTTGTGGTGTATTTGGTTGTTGTAGTAACAGAATCTTGTTGTTGCTATGGCAACCGAGTTAGATTATTAGGGAATAGCCCAGCCAGTTTTGGCTAGTGTGTGGCAATAAGTGGCTGCTTTTCAAGGTCTACAGCTCTCTGTGTCTCAAGTGATTTCTTCCTAAAACCACTACCCCCATGGATACAACAACATGGCAATGAGAATAGGATCCCTGTGCTGCCCCAGGAACAGAAGAAGGTAGAAGTCAAGGTTAAAAAAAAACAAAAAAACTTTTTCCTGTTGGAAGGGGGTGCGAACTGGCTGGTTTGCACTGATGGTGCAAACTGAAACTAAAACCATGGCTACACTTACGGTGTCGCTGGAACCTTTTGAGGAGACTACTGTATAATGGCACATATATACTGAGCATTTTGAGCTTTTTGTTGTTGCAAATGACATTGCAGAGTAGAAGAAGGTGCCAATATTCTTAAGTATTGTAGGGGCTAAAACCTACTCCCTGCTATGCAGCTGACTACACCCTGTTAAACCAGAAACCAAATCTTACAGTGACATTGTGGAAATCCTGGGTTCCCATTTTGCTCCAAAACCACTGGTAATTGCTGAAAGATATTGATTCCACAAAAGAGACCAAAGAGAAGACAAAAACAGTTGTACAGTTTGTAGCAACTTTGAAAAAGCTTGTGAAACACTGTGAATTTAAGGAGACGTTAAATGACACCCTATGTGACAGGTTAGTGTGTGGCCTGCACGGTGAAGCTATATAGAAGCTATAAAGAGGCTCAGCTTACCTTACAGAAGACAGTTGATATTGCAGTAGCCATAGAACTGGCTACAAAGGAGGCACAATACATTGGTGCATACCCTAGAGTGCATAAGGTGTCACAAGAACGTACCCACAAAACTGGTGATTCAGGAATGTTACCACTGTGGTAAGCTGGGTCACCATGCATCACAATGCTGGTATAAGGTCCTGGTGTGTCAACACTGTGGCAAAAAGGGACACATTGAATGTGCCAGTAAACAAAAGTGTCAGGGTGTGAGGAATGCACCCCAGTGGGCACCCCTCCACCCATGGGACTGGCTTGAAAACCCATGGCAGCGTATTCACTTTGACTTCACTGGCCCACTAGAAGGAAGCTGGTGGTGGTAGATGCCCATTCTAAATGGCCAGAAGTCTCTATAATGCAGTCCACTACTGCAGAGAGTACTATCCAAAAACTACGGGGACTCTTTAGTCATTTTGGTCTTCCAGAACAACTTGTGAGCGACAACGGACCACAGTTCGTCTCTCAGGAGTTCCGAAATTTTATGAAAGCAACTGAGATACATCACTTCAGCACCATATCATCCATCCACCAACGCATTATGATTTGTGCAGAAAATGAAACAAGCTTTGAAATTGGCAAGGGGACAATTATCCATTCAAAAGCATCTGGACATCTTACTTTCCTACAGAAACACACCTCACGCTATGGCCAAGGCATCCCCAGCCTTTCTAATGATGGGACGACAGCTGCGCACTTACTTTGGTCTGCTGAAACCCGACAAATTGTGCAACTTCAGCAACAAGATCAAGTCATCAGGCATGCACCCAGAGCAAAAGACCAAACCTTTAGCCCACGACAGCTGGTTTTGGCTCGGAATTATGCTTCTGGAGCTAAATGGGTCCCTGCCACTGTCATCGCTCAAACAGGACCTGTTTCCTACATTGTCCGGACTACCAAGGATCTCACCTGGCGATGATATGTAGATCAGCTGTTGCCAGGTCATACTAGTCCCCAGGACACATCTTCAGTTGAGTTGCTAAGCTTCGAGTGAATCGAATCAAGAGTCACCTGTTCCTGACTTTCCCCCTCTATTACTGCCTGTGGCGGAAATACACCCCTTCCCTGAGTGAGCTGATACCACATCCTCACCCATTCACACTATGAACCCTGAGCCCATTGTCAGGCCTGTGCCCAAGATACTTTCAGGTGCAACAAAACCATAAGTCTGCCATAATCCACCTAGATACAGAAGGCCTGCTCAATGCTGGATCTTTAGCTTGGACAAGCCCACAGTTATGGGGCAAAATAATCCCCAGGGTTTAGGAGGGAACAGAGGCAGCCTCCTTCTCTAGTTTAGTGTTTGTTTTATTTAGGTGATGTTCTCTTTAAGTGGAGGGTGGAAAATATGTTGTGTTTGGTTGTCATAGTAATAGAATCTTGTTGTTGCTATGGCAACTGAGTTAAATTATTAGGGGATAGCCCTGCCAGTTTTGGCTGGTTGTTGGTTAGTTCGGTGTATGGCAACAAATAGCTGCTTTTCAAGGTCTACAGCTCTCTGCGTCTTAAGTGATTACTTCCTAAAATTGCTAACCCCAAGGATACAACAGTTTTATTCTTCCACTGGGTCTCGCACACAATGCATCCAGAAACCCTTCCTGGAGATGTACACTTCTCTCATCTTATGCAATATAAAACAGACTCTTACAGCATTTAGATCTTTTTTCTGTATCAAATATAGTTAGCAACCTATCCAGGACTGTAGAGGGAGAAGCCTGGAAGCCTCATGAGCCCTGGCTCCAGCAGGGGCTCTCATGGTCAAGATTCTTGACTTTGCAGCAGGTAGCCTGGCAGCCATGGAAGCCTCAGCTGCAGCATGGGCTTTCAGGGTTGCTAGGAAATCCTATTCTGTGGTGGACTCGTCCCATTGCTGGGAAACCCACAGGCTGCCCCCAACTCCCAGGGACCTGCCGAGGGACTCCCTGAGAGATTGGGCAGTATGAGGGATTGCCAGAAGTCAGGGCAGCTCTGCTCCATCTTTTTTATTGAAAGAAAAAATGGATTCAACCAAACTGGTTTGATGTTTCCAATGCAAAAGTGATTGTGAATCTCTGTTCCATGAGAAACTTCAAAATTGAGTTTTTTCAAAACATCAGAATTTCCCATGGAACAGAAATGGGAAATTTGGACCATCTTTAATCTTAAATTTAAAACTATGCAGGAAACAGTTTTCCTATCCCGGGGGGAAAAATAGGATTTTTTTAAAAATAAATTTCCTGTCTTTAATTAGGTTGAAAAGTTGAAATCTCAAAATTTCACGAACCAACAATCTGGAGAAAAATGCTTCAGGTCGAGCAAAGTATTCCTGCCTCTCCTCCCCCACCCCCAATAATTCCAAATCATTTTGCTTGCAACATTTTTATTTTATTTATTTATTTTACTATAATTAGTATTAAAATTGTTTTGAACAGAGAACTTTTTAAAAAAGACTGAAGCAAGATGCAGAACCAGGCTGTTCGAGAATTAATAACTTGTTATGAGACTAGTTTTATTCTAAATTATACTCTCCACTAGTGCTTTGAAAGGAGTAAGAAATTGTGGCATTTGGATGCATGATACCAATTTTTAACATTTTAGCTTCCCTAAAAGAGAGTAGATACATTTATTAAAAGGAAGGAAATTTACATTTTCCATCAGCCAAAGACACTACAATGACTGGGCTCATTTTTCAAACTAAAAAAAATTATTCTTGAATACTAAATTCAAAAATTTTCAGCACAAAAGAAGAGGGGTTTTTGGGGGGGAGGGAGGGTTTTGTTTGTTTTTACATTGGTGTTTGTTTTGGTTTGGGGTTTTTTTAAGCTGCATTGGAGTTGGAAAGATATTGGAAGCTTGATTGTATCCTGAAGTGTGGGGCCATGACTATGGTCCCATGATCTACAAAGCAGTTTCAAATCACTGAAAGTATGATAATGCAAGTTTCCTCACAACCTAAATGTGCCTCAACCCTGATATGTAGAGAAATACCACTTAAATGTAGCTCAGTCCCTAAACTCTCTGATGATGAAGTCAATTGGGATAGTTTCTGATGTGGCCAGCTTTCTACTAGGAGCTAGACTGAGACACCAACCTAGGCCATCAAATAAGTTTCAGATTATGACATTTCGACATTCAACCCAGTGACCTACAGGAAAAAGACTTCAGAATTTATTTCTGATCCTCTGAGCCAGTCACACTCCACATTTCATCCCCTTGAGGCTCTTTATCTAAAAATTCTCATCACAGTGTTTGACAAAAATCTACCCAACTATATCATAAACAAAATTATATTATTTTTATATTACTGAATGGAGATGACTAAATTGCACTGAGTTCTAACATTCTTGATACATGTTACTATGTTTCAAAATTCATTTTTATTGACTGGTTAATATACTCAGACTTTAAGGCCAGAAGGGACCATCGTGATCAACTAGTCTGACCTCCTGCACATTGGAGGCCACAGAATTTCACTCAGACCAATAACCTCTAGCTGAGTTACTGGAGTCCTCAAACAATGATTTAAAGACTTCAAATTACAGAGAATCCACCATTTACACTAGTTTAAACCTGCAAGTGACCCAGGCCCCATGCTTCAGAGGAAACCCCTGGCAAACCCCCTCTCCACCAAGTCTCTGCCACCATGACCTTGGGGAAAAATTCCTTCCCAACTCCAAATACAGTGATCAGATCACAAGTCAGAGAATCAGCTAGGTAGGTGACTCACATTATCACAATTCTATATATTTTATTAGCCTTCTCCTCAAATATATATTAACATACCAAAGTTTTATATTTTTCATTATGCTCATTTGTCACCATGTAATACCTTTGATGTTAGATAAAACTCACTCAGCTGAGCACTGAAAAACATTTCTATAGACTTTACAACCCATGGTAACATTCCATATTTTTATAGCAGAAGATTAGCCAAAATGCTGGCAGAAACTATAGACTTAATTAGGCAATACTTGACACAAACAAACTTTGTGATGTATAAATTACATACCATTTGCATTCAAATGCTCACTAGTCTCTCTAAGACCTCGAAAAGTTGCAAAACAATATATTTGATGGCGTTTCCTGCTTTAATGCTTTGCTTTACAGAATGGCGAGGTAACAGTGAATTTTTAACTGTGTACAATAAACAATGTTAAGTGTTGAAGAAATTGTTTAACGTCATTAATCAGAAAAAGTTAGTCACAAAAGTTAAATTGTTTACTCACTTCATGAGAGCAAATCCAGGGTATGAAATACAATCTGTTGCAACATAATACAGGCAAGTAGCCCTCAGTTCACTGGATGAGATGCAACTCATGGCAGCCTTTAGTCTAATAACAGAGGCCTTTACCAAGTGTGTTAAATGACCAGCTCCACTACCTACTACACCTAGGGGATGGAAAAAAGTTCCTGCTTAATCTTCTGTACTTTTCTCCTTCTGTTGCTTTCTTCACCAATGTAGCTCCTCTCATTCACAGCCTTTTTTGAATCCCTTCTTCACATCTTCTTCCATGTGGCCCCCTATAGGTAGAACTCCTCCTCCAATTGGTCTGTCATAACTTCAGTCTCTTATTTTAAGTCCCTCCTTAAAACACACCATTTCCAACAAGCCTACAAACCCTATTCCTCCGCTGAGGGAAGTGTTCTCAGCATCTAATAACAGAACATCACAGAAGTTACAAGACATGTTAGCTAGCTGCTCTTTCAGGCTCCTTCCCCCTGCACTGCCCTGCTCCTTGGATTGTAAACTACTGAAGGCAGGGGCAGTATGTCTAATGGACAGTTCATTGGACTGGGAGTCAGGAGACCCAGATTCTATCTTTGATTCTGGTACTGACCTGCAGTGTAACCTTAGGCAAGTCACTTCACCTCTGTTTCCAATCCTGCCCCTTTATCTGGTCTATTATGCTCCTTGGGCAGGATCTGTCTCACTCTTTGTATAGCGTATAGCAGGTTGGCTCCTCTAATCTTGGTTGAGGCCTCTAGACACAACTGGAATTAAAAAAAAATTAACACCACACTTCAGGGCCAGACCCATGATTTTATTAATGTCTATAAAATGCTCTGCACACGACTTGTGCTGTATTGATAAATAATAATAAATTTTTACTCTACTTTTACATCCTATGGATACATCTTTCTAAACAGGATTAGTCACAGGTTCCTAGAGTTCTAGTCAATATACTGATAAGTGAGTAGTACCATGCTTATGGGTGTTACATAGAAACCTCCCAACCTTGAGGGACAGGATTTAAAAAGTTAGGTGCACACATGTACATTCATTCATTCTCCATACACTTGTATAACACGAATACCTGATGTGCACACAAACATTAGGTCCATGGTTAGGCATTTACATGGCCACTTGAGAGACTGACTCCTGCACAAGTCATATCCAGACTAGGCATACAGAAATTTGTGCCTGAAATGGTACATGCTCAGAAACTTCTAGTTCTTGAATCTGTGGAAAAATATGTGGTGACTGCACAAAGTCTATGTACAGAAATCATCATCATGACTCATTCCAGTCTGTAACAGGGCAGAATTTTGTAGTGCCAAACACCACTTTTCTGATTTGTTTGTGTTGCACAAGCACTTCTTAATAAACTTCTTCCCAGTACTCTTCCCTGAGACAGTCCTTTGCAAGATTATTTCCTCTAATTGCTGTTCACTGTGTGTGACAGGTCACAGATTTCCTCTTCAGAATTAAACACTTCTCTCCTCTTTTCTTTAATATAATGTTGCCAATAGCTTTGCTCCCCATGGACAATGGATTGATTTACCTCTCTAACCAAGAAAAAAAGCCACTTTTTTTCTTGAAAGTCCCTTTTTGCAACAAGGTTTTTTGAGGTTCTGAAAGGATTAAATTCTGCACTTAGGCTGGTAATGGTCATGGCTTTGGGTAAAAACATTAGCAAATGTGTGTTTATGTACATACTCTCAAATGAACAATTATTTTAATTGCTACTGTAATGGTTTTGTTGTACTGGATAAGGTATTCATCAAAATCAGTATTGTTCTTTATCAACTAGTTTGAAACAAACCTAATAAAGGTTTGTATCCTTGTAGCTGTAAGCTCCCAAATGTGCTCCCTCTGGATTCTAAACTTCTCTATTGTTACAGTTACATGAAAGCATAGCAATAAAGAAAACAACATGTGGCTATCGATTTCCACCTCCCCTGAGGCAAAAAGTCTAGGCAAATTAAAATTAAAATATTTAATTGTTAGTTTCAATTCAGCACATCATGATAAAAATATTTATGTATCTTAGTATTCTACCATCATAAATCTACTAAATTCCCAGTGGTTATATCTGGCTTCCAAATTCTATCTACAAAGTTTATTTTCCACTACTTCCCAAGTTACTGTAAGCTAAGCAAGAGGAGTGAGATTGCCTATATATAAGGAACATTTACTCTTGGAAAAGATGTTTCAAAAAAGCCATGGAGAAAAAACAAACAAACAAACAAACAACCCTGCTATTTAGGGAAGATGAGGCTTTTCTTTGCCATAATGTTAAAATAATTTTAAAAATATAACTTGAATTTGTCTTTAACCCTCACCAAACCCTATGGGGAATATAAGGGGGCAAATGACCCCAAGGTACATTTCTACCCATTCTTAACTACTGTATATTTTGAACATAAACCCAACTTTGTTCTGAGTTAATAAATCTAGCAGAAATTTCTTTTTCTATCATGGTTAATGATCTGCAGCATCAGCTGAACTAATAAGGAACTGTTTAATCAGATAGATTAATCTATCACATACATAAGTAAGGTCCCCATTTGGTTTTCCCTCGATCATTCCATTGGGAGGCAAGATTTACCCAACCCCTCGTTGGTGCAGAAATGGCACTGGGTTCCATTCAGACGTGGTGCATCTCTTAAAAGCTGCATGAATCTTGGAGGTATATGGGAAGTGAGGGCAATTCATGTAGAGGCCCCCTACTTCCACGCTGACTTTGTGAAAACACTCCTTCCACCCCAGGCTGGGACCTCTAGGCTTTCCTCTCTATATGAAACTAGCCTTGGAACCTGGGAGTTACATACCTAAATACCTTTGAGTATCTGGGCCTTAGGCCTTGCATCACTGACTGGAGCAGCACCTAACCTTTACAAATCTGGGCCTTTGCCCTTATTTGTTTGCCAAGAGCTGCTCACTTAACTGCAACAAGAACAATCTCTTTAAACCAGCCTACTAAAATTATAGATTAAATCTATAAATCTGAAAGACTGTGACTGAACCTGTTAACCTAATGAATTGTCAAGACTTAGAGAATACTGGCAGCACTGAACATCTGAGACTCCTAAGAGAGTATGGGTGTGGAAGAAATTATAATCGAGGAGAGGAAGATTTCACTGACACTAGAGATGAGAGTTGAGGACTTTGTTGATGGTTTGCTGGATATGTGGACACTTTTTGAGACCTGTTTCTAAAAAACAGTCAGCTCGGCTTTCTCTGTCTGGATTTGGAGCTTTATAAAGGTTTTATAGTTATCGCCACTGGCTCTTTAGTTCATTGTTATTGTATGTCTCTTCCTTCATGCACACAAGAGTACATGTGCCTACATGTGCACACACACACTCTCACACTCACAAACACACAGTGATTACCTCAAAGCAATTCACTACCCCAGTTGCCAACTTTCACGCACTAAATAAGCACACCAACTTTCACAATAAGCCAAAAATCAAGCTAATCTCATTTCAAAACAAGCCAACCCCTAAGAATTATGCGACTAGATCCCCAACACTCTATGCGACTAGATCCCCCGGGCATGCACTCTGGGACTGAGGTGGGCCCGCTGTGCACCCCTTGCCCCTGCTTGCCAGGAGCCAATAAAAAAAAAGCAGCACACACGCAACATGCTACAAGCCAAAAGCTAGCCAACAAGCATCTCACAAGCCAATTAAGACAAAAACAAACCCAATTTCTGCTTTTTGGGGGGGAGGGATTGGCATATCTGTTCACTACATCTAAAAGCTCTTTCAGTTTAGTCCACACAGTCAAATGATATTATCCTTCTGCAGGGCATTCTAACCGGGGAGCCTCATTAGGTCTTTTTGTGTTATTTAAAAATGCTGATCTTGTCACTGCAATCAAGTTAAATAGCACAATTTAACTTAGCTTTAAAGTGTATGTGAAAAAAGTATTTCCTTTCCCCATTTCTGAATGTGTCATCTTTTAAATTTCATTTAATGCCCCTTTGTTCTTGCGCTCTAAGACAAAGTGATCTACCTTCCGTATTCATTATTGTATATATTTTTATCATGTCCTTTTCTATCACTCTTCATATGAGAACTTTTCTATACCCTCATGATTGTCAACCTTCTTAGAACCCAGTCTAATTCTGCAATTATTTTTTTTTTTGAGCTGAGGTGACCAGTCCTGCACACAGGATGCCAGATGAGGTGCTCCATGTATTTATATAGCAGCTAAAGCTGGTTGAAATTTTTCCAACAAAAGTTTAGTCAGAAATTCCTGATTCAACAAAATCAAAATGTTTCAAGAGAATGAGTCAATTTGCCCCAAAAAACAAAAAATCAGAACATTAATAAAGTTGAAGCACTTCATTACAACTTTACTGTTTCCACTATATTCTATAAAATTGTCAAATGAGGTACTTTGATCATGTCAAAATTATTTTTTTCCAGAAATTGACAGTTTGTTCCAATTCAAGATGAAAGGAAATTTTGAAATGTTGGAAATTCCTGTTGAATGGAAATACTGAGTTTCAACCAGCTCTAATATTAGCATCATAATACTCTTGGTATTACTCTCCATTTCTTTTATTATGTATCCTAGCAATTGGTTTGACTTTCTGTCTACAACTGCACATTGAGCTGAGATCTTCACTGAGCTGTCCACATTGATGCCCTGATCCCTTTCCTGGATTAATATAGCAAATGTAGAACCCAGTAAAGGTGCAGGAGTCATTTACGTGTCCACCACTACCCTCACCCAGTGTGCACTACATTGCATTTATCAACAAAGAACTTCATTTTCCACTGTGCTGCCTATTCGCCTAACTTGGTTAGGTCTCTCTTAATTTCTTCAGTCCTCCCTGGACTTGACCAACCTAAATAACTGGGTCATTCA
Source organism: Mauremys reevesii (assembly GCF_016161935.1). Classification (NCBI taxonomy): domain Eukaryota; kingdom Metazoa; phylum Chordata; order Testudines; family Geoemydidae; genus Mauremys; species Mauremys reevesii. Next base: position 73,022,076 of record NC_052627.1, on the reverse strand, counting down.
GAGATTTTGCTACCTAATTGCCCATCCCCATTACAAATAATTAATAATAACGAACACTGCACCTACTACTTCCCTTGAGGCACCCTGCTGTTAATTTTCAACATAGCCTTTTGCCATCTATTTCTTCCTACTCTTTGGTTCCTGTCTCTGCCAGTTTTTGATCCAATGTATAGATACATTATTGGGAACTTTCTCAGAAGCATTGGATCAAGCCTTTAGTCCCCTAAATAAGAGTGACCCAGTTTTTCAGAGATGTGAAGCACCTGCAGCATCACCTGAAGACATAATACCAGACTACTTTTATTTAGGGGCCTAAATATGGATCTAGGGGTAAAATTTTCAAAGGTGCATAAGTCCCATTTTCAAAAGTGATTTAGACACTAAGAAGCCTAGGTTTAACTGCAAGTCATTTGCAGCTTTGGCCCCCTAAGTAAGTTTAGGTGCTTTTGAAAATGTTAGTGAGGCGCTTAAAGGCTATATGGAAATTTTGTCAAAGTAAGTCGGGTTGTGAATCTATAGCACTGTAGCCCACTGCGCACTAAATGGCTGTGTGGACTCTACTGTTGTGCAGTAAAAGCTCGCTAGTGCATTTTAACTTACTGCTATTTCAAACAGGGTTCATGTTTCCAGTTTGTGCATGGCAGGTTGCAGTCAGGTTTGAAACATTTTGCTTCATTTACCAGCAAATCATTTTGGTAATCTCCACTCTGTTTCTTCATATCCACTTGTGATATTCAATTCCTAAAACAGTCATCTTTATACTGCTATCATGAACATAAATTTCTGCTTTGAAAATGTATACAGAACAGAAAACATTAACTTAATGTTTCTAACCAAGAATAAAAACCATTTTGGAAGAAATATTTAATTTATGAAATTTCAGACAAACTATACAGTAAGTGCATTTCACAACTGCTAAATATGCCTAGCATTTCTTTATTGACCACTTTGTTCTTTTCTTGAGCGTCTTATTATTCATTGCTTTTCTTCTTATGAACCCAAAAGCATCATGTTTTACTTTACCTCATCTCAGAGCACCTAAAGTTCAACAATGGATGCTCTGTGGATGGTTGGAGGTGTTACTGGGTTTATATAAAGAAGCCGTGGCTTTATTTTTCAATATACCTAAGTGGTTAGGTAAAGTTTTGAAAGCATTCCAAAACGTATTTTGGAATCTACATTAGGAGAGTTGCTTGATTTTTCATTTTATGTAAATATGTGAAATAGATCCACACTTATAAGTCTGATATTTTCAGTTTGTTTAGAGGTCTCAAAACATTCATTTTGACTTTTGCAGACATAACAGCCCCTCATAGCAGGCCCACAATGACATCTTGTGGTTGTTCAGCAAAGCAATTATAAATCAAGTTTCTATGGGCCCAGTATTTTAGTCTTTACTGTAGCAAAAACTTCAATTGACTTTACTGGGAGTCTTGCCTAAGTGTAGACTGAAGGATTGAACTCTATTATGCGGAGTTTTCCTATATGGGGAATGTATTTTCCATACATGCCATCTTCTCTGGAGCGGACATTGTATTTAGTAGATGATGACTGAAAACATCATTTGAAAACAAAATTTGAAAGACAATGCAGGGAGGCTGACCACCTCTTCATTGTTTATGGCTTTTGTCTTACAAAAGCTGGTAGTGGATTGTAAGTATTAAAAAGAGTTCCTAAAATGTAACCATTTACCTGTGCACCATTGAAAACTAGAACTATTATTTTCATAAAAATATTTACAAACAATTCCAAAACAAAAAATAATCACTGCCTGATGCTGTTTTGTTGTGGTTGTTTTGATCAGACAGCCACACCTCTTTCGCTCCAAGTGTGTTGTAAATCTGCTGGGCTTTTTTTGTTTAACGCAGTAAGAGTGGATATTAAAAAGTTTAATTAATAAATTTCTCCCTCTTGCTGAATTCTTCTATATTTTTAACTCCTGTAACCCACTTGTCCAACTCTATGTTCACTCTTCTTTGGCTTTAACTAAACTGCTTAAGTCAACAGTTCTTAACTTTTTCCATACTAAGATCCACCTTTTCCATTTAACAAAATGAGAAGGTCTGGATGTTACGACCCCGACACCACTTTACAACCCCCAGATTGAGAAGCACTTAAGTACTTATAATGGATGCACCTAACCAACCTATGTCCTGCTTTATTACCACCTTGTAGTTGGGGCAGTCATACACATCTGTGCAAAGCAGATGCTGTTTGAGATCTGACATTCAAAAAGGAATCCTATAAAAAGTGGAAACATAGACAACAGATAAGGATGAATACAAAAGAATAGCACAAATATGCAGATACAAAATCAGAAAGGCTAAGTCTCAAAATGTTTTACACCTAGCATGTGACATAAAAGGCAATAAGAAGTTTTTTAAAATACACCAGGACCACAAGACAGACAAAGGAAAAATATAGTTCCTCTACTTAGCAGGGAAAGAGAGCGAATAACTGACGACATCAAGATGCCCGAGTTGTTTAATGCCTATTTTGCTTCAATCTTCATTAAAAAGGTTAATGGAGACCAGATACTCAACAAAAGGGAAGGAACTCAAGCTAGAATAGAGAAAGAACAGGGTTAAATGTTAGATGTATTCAGATAAGTCTAACGTCAGTACCAGGCAAATTAGTCGAAACAATAGTAAAGAATAAAATTGTCAGACACCTAGAAGAACATGACTTTTGCCCAACAATTTAACATGGTTTCTGTAAAGGGAAATCGTGTCTTACTAATCTATTAGAGTTCTTTGAAGGGGTCAACAAACATGTGGACAAGAGGGAATCCAGTGGACATAGTGTACTTAGATTTCCAGAAAGCCTTTGACAAGGTTTGACAAACACCTGTCAGGGATGGTCTAGGTTTCTTTTGTCCTGCCTCAGCACAGGGGCATGGACTTGATGACTTCTTGAGCTCCTTTCCAGATCTTACATTTCTATTATTCCATACCCCAGTTGCAGAAGTGTAGGGCACAAGGTAGTGGAGAATCAGGCCTCAGTTTCTCTTCTAACCCTAAGTAATGCCACATTTTCCATGGTTGCTAGGACACAGCAATGAGGTAGGGACTCTTGACAGCAGGTGGGCTTAGCAGTGTCAAGGATCATCAACAGTGAGATGGAGTAGGGGTTGAAACAGTTCTGGGAATACAGCAGCAGGCAGGGAGGAAGGGGATTAGAAGCTTTTAGGTGTCTGGCTGTGGCTGCAGCACTGAAATGGTAGAATTTGAATAGAGCAGGAGGGTTGGAGGCAGCAGGGCTGAGGTATTTCTATGCAACACTTAAACGTCTGCATCTGGCCTCTATCAGAGGACTCAGGAGGTGACTGAGTGAGTGTTCGGTGCCAGAAGGGTGAACTCCACTGAATCTTTTAGGCACCAGCTTTCACTATAGTTGTAAATTACATTGAGCTCTAGATCTTTGACACTGAATCAAACCTTGTTCATGGTAATTAGTAAGCGATCATTTTCCAAGTTTTGCTTAAATAAAGATGGAGGGGAAAATCAGTATTGCTCAGAGGGACTCATTACTGCCAAGACTATCTGAGTGCCTATTGGAGAGTTTTAAACAGTGAAGTTCAGGCTTTAAAACTGTTGGCAGGAACAAACTCCCTGTGTTTCTTATGAATAATCTCATTGTAAAAACAGCTTTTAGGTTCCTTGAGCTGTTCAATAGCATGTACAGCAATACCAACAAGTAGCAAATTAGCATGCCTTTACCATGGTGCTTTCATCTGGCAGCTAACTTGCATTTATCAAAGCCCTGATTCTCTCACTGCTGAACATGTAATAGCTCTTACATTATTAGGGGGAAATCCAGTAGATGTCTCTTCCCATTGGATTATAACTACAACTATTGTTAATTATTTATTCAGTGCCTAAAATGTGCTAAGGTGCATTTCAGAGCCTCTTAAATACATGGGATATGAGTCTGGGCTGTCTCTCTAAACCTGCATCCCAGAAAAGTGGGGGTTAATGTAACATTAGCCATCTCTGTGCCCTCCTAATCCTGGGCTGCTTCAGAGACCGGAAAGGTCGCTGGTGTAATTTGTACATCTTTTCTAAATTATGGCCACCTCCCTAGGCTGCTCCTAGACCACAACATTGCCTGGAATCTTCATAGGGCTTCATTTGTGTGCCTGCCCCAATACATCCCTACACCAGGGCAGGTGAGTGGTCCTTGGAAGGCAACATTATGTTTGTCTTAGTCATTGCCTGTGCCAGCCAGATTAGGCCCTTTTATGCCACTGCAGCCCTTTTATCAGAGTGAGGGTGAGGATCTCATCCATCATTTCTACAGTTTAAACATGGAGATGGGATGATAGCTATGGAGAACAGAGACAGGGAGGATGAGTTACAATTGTAAGATTATCCAGCTGATTGAGTTTGTACTGCATATTTTCTGGGCTCATTTCTACAACCATGAATTCAAAAGGAGGGTTACCATTGACTTCCACAAGTCTAGAATCAGACTCCATATAAACTAGGTATGTGTAAGGGGGGCAGGGTTTTTGATGATTATGAAAGGTGTGTGTTCTGTTTGTTCTTCTAAGCTGTTTTATTCCAAGTGGTGTTGCATTTAATGAGAAACTTTTGGAGGAGGCAGACAGGTAATTGGCAGGCAGTGTAGTCAAAAAGAAAACTAGAAGGACCAGAGTACAGTGTGAGAAATGGGATTTGAACTGCTTAATATGCATTGTCAAATCTTTATATTAAAAAAAACTTTATATTAAAAAATAAATAGTGTATTTTCATTAGAGAAATCCATGGGCCCTATGTACTATGGTCTGTTGACTGTTTCAAAAATTAAATTAAAAGATAGGATTATAGAAAATATTAACATTCAAACATTACTTAGATTGACTTAGTAAAACAAATTCTCTATGGCAATGAAGCAAAGATAAGAAAATTATTAATTTAGAAGTATAATTAGAAACCCTATGAAAAGCAGATACTCTAGCCTTAATATCTGACTAAAAGGCAAACATTGTTTTATTGAAGGCCAGTCAAGTACATCTACAAGCAGCATTCTCCCCATCCATCTCATGTGCATTCTGGTGTGTCCCACTTCACCGCACTTTCATTTAAACAGTATCAGCATGCGCAAGGGTGTTGACCAGTAGAACAAAGATCCTCCTAATTGAACAAAACTGAACACACAAACATAATAGCCCCTGGCAAAAGCAAGTACAAATAAATCTGGAGAAGATAGTCCAGATTCTGAGCTCCTTTACATTGCTGTAAGTCCAAAGCAGCACTGTTAAAGCAAAGCTACTCTGGATTTGCACTGGTGTAACAGATCAATACCTGGTCCTAAAAGGCTACCACAGATTCTTATTGCCCACCAAAATAGCTGAGAATCTGGCCACATTATGCCTACCCCTACTTGATATTTTGGTCTGGATACACAAAGAGGATTTGGCCTTTGCAACTGTAGCCTGGTCTACACTAGGCGTTTAAATCGGTTTTAGGAGCGTAAAACCGATTTAATGCCAAAACCGTCCACATTAGGAGGCACCTTATATCGATTTTAATGGCTCTTTAAATCGGTTTCTGTACTCCTGCCCGACGAGAGGAGTAGCGCTAATATCGGTATTAACATATCGGAATAGGGATAGTGTGGCCGCAATCGACGGTATTGGCCTCCGGGCGGTATCCCACAGTGCACCACTGACCGCTCTGGACAGCATTCTCAACTCGGATGCACTGGCCAGGTAGACAGGAAAAGCTCCACGAACTTTTGAAATTCATTTCCTGTTTGGCCAGCGTGGAGAGCTCATCATCACAGGTGACCACGCACAGCTCATCAGCACAGTTAACAATGCAGTCTCCTGAGAATCGAAAAAGAGCCCCAAAGAGCTTGTCTACATGGCCCTGATATTCAGACTATGGAGGCATGAATTGCAGCATGCACTAGCTTGCTTTGTTCCATGGACAACCTGTGGTCACAAGCTGAGAGGTACCAAGTTAACATTTTATCTAGTCCTGTTACAGACAGGACTAAGTTCAAATAAATTAGGTCTTTTAGTTTGTGCCCTCAGTATCTACAAGGAGCTCTTACAACACAGCATGCTAGTGCGTGCTGCAGTTCACACCCCCGTCATCTGAACTGCAGGGTCATGTAGACAAGCCCTTCGTGGCTGACAGATGGAGATTTCTAGCAAGTGTGTCAGAACCATACACGGAACATTTGCCAGAGGCAATTTTTAAATTTTCATACTTTATGTACTTGAATATGGATTGATTTCATACAAAAATGCCATAGTAGTTCATTTTTCACTTGACCCAGTAATCACATTTTGAGCACTTTTGGAATTTCAAATGGCAAATGTTGCTTGTTTAAAATATCTGATTGTTAAGATTTATGTGAAAAAGAAAGAACCCCCATTTGGAGTTTGCTAGCTTCTGGAACTCTGTACTGAGCCCCTTAGGGTTCCTACCCTAGGGACTACAACAATGATGGCTATCGGAGCCCTCTGACACCATTTCCCAGTATACTTGGAGTCAGGAGTGGGGACAGAATGGGCTAGAAACCTCTGCTGAGGCCAACAGGGAAGGTTCTGCAGGGGGTGATATGGACATGCAGCTAGCTGGGTTAAATGATGAGTGAGAGCTGCTCAGCCCCTCAATGGCAAAGGACAACTGGACTGAGACAAAGAGACTGTTTTAGTTTATGTATCTGAGCTTTAAGTTTTGAGTGGTGAGATACAGAAGAGCTCAGCAAGTCTCTGATTAACTCCCCTTCCCACAAAGGGGGACTGAACTGTTGTTGGAGCCTAGTGCATGTGTCTCACAGTTCCTGCCCTCCACAACTGCTCAGAATGGCAGCAATCTGACCTGGTGCTAGCTACCGACACCCTACTAAGACCTCTTCAGGATCCAGACCTGAGACCCTGAAGAGAACCCTGCCCCTCCTGGTTGTGAAGACACCATAACAGGGTCTCCCCTTTTTTGTTTCTGCCAGCCAACATTCACAGCACTTGTCTCCGGAACCATCCTTAGCTGCCATTTGCCTGAGAAGATGCCATGGAGGGAACAGGAGATAAGAGAGGTGAGAAATTTGTTGATGTGTTAGTAGTTGTCTGTTAACCCTAAACCTTTCCTTCCACAGATCCTATTTTCCTGTTCCCAATAAAGTCCTCATCCATTATATTATTATTTTGTGTAGGTCATTTTTTTTCCTGGGGTTTGTGTTGATGTACTTTACCATTTCTTGTGTATTGGGTTTTATGCTCCTTGCCATCAGGGTAGAATTATTCAATTTCCCAAGGATCAGCATCATTGTGTCTCAGGGATAGTGAGGAGCCACCTTGGGTGGAGGCACCAGTCATCACAAAAAAGAACCAAAGAACCAACCCATTCTATCAGAGGGCAGAAGCCACTTCAAGTAGCTAGCAACAGGGAGGAGGGTTGAGTCATACCTCATGGGTGGAGCCACAGAACCATTTTGTTGAATTTTGAGTAGCAATATGTGTTGGCTTGGGGGGGGAAGGCATTTAAATCACAAAATGAATTGGCAAAAATTGAGGGGTGCAATTTATATCAATATTTTAGACCAATTTCACAAAATGGGAGCTAATATGATCAGTCTATGTCTCTTTAAAATTAGCCTGTATCATTTCCACTTTAAATCTGTAGTTTTCGGTTGCTTTCTTCCTTTTGTAACTTTGCATGGCAAAGTTGGTGTCCCTAGCCTCTGTTCGTCAGAGGATGGAGATGGATGGCAGGAGAGAGATCACTTGATCATTGCCTGTTAGGTTCACTCCCTCTGGGGCACCTGGCATTGGCCACTGTCGGTAGACAGATACTGGGCTAGATGAACCTTTGGTCTGACCCAGTACGGCCATTCTTATGTTCTTATGAAGTCTTGCGGCATGACTCCTCACATTCCCTGAACCCATTTAATTCAGTTATATGTATTAACACTGCCAATGCTGCTAAACTGGGAACAAAGGAAACAGGAGCATGATAGTCAAATACATTCACAAAAGTAGCAGCATCAGGCAGACTAATTTCAGCTTTTTATTTCTTTTCCTTTATTTTCCTGATAGGATTATAGATGATAGAAATTAATAGTCAGAAAACTCTTCAGAAATCTGTGTATGTGCCATCGTATTTAAATGTGAACTATTTATATTTAACATTTTAATTTAAATTACAAGAAATGTCAGCTTCTGTATTTTATAAGTAAATTTAGCATCTGTGAGAGCTGCTGGGATTGACAATCCTGGAGAACAAAAATATTTTAGTCATAAAACAAGTACAGTTGAGGCAGCAGCAGCTGTGTAAACTTCTTCACATCAGCCACAACATCATTTGACTCTGAACTGTCATGGCTACCTTTATAACTCAGTGGACAGCACTGTTTTCATACCAACTTAGTCCTTTATCAGAGGGGTAGCCGTGCATTTAGCCGTATGGAGTGGAAATCCATCAACCTCATGAAGAAACTTGCACAAATACAGACGGATATCATCTTCCTTTCCAAATGTAAACGGATGGACATCATACCTAATGGACTAAAGGTAAAAAATCCACTGCTATCTACATACTACACAGACCACAGTGAGAGATTATGCCATACTCTATCTAAGAAACTGAGGAACCACCTGATCAGCATACTATACAGCAAACAGGAAAACATCAAAAAAGAGCTCTCCAACCTAGAGACTCTCATCAATAACCAAACTTCCATACAAACGGACTTCACTAAAATAAGACAGGAGATCTACATTACCCACTTCACCTCTCTAAAAAGGAAAAAGGACTGTAAGCTGTCTAAACTCCTACCTGCCACATGGGGCCACAACCGTGATACCCCTAACCCACCCAGCAATATCGTCAATCTATCCAGCCACACACTCAGCCCAGAAGAACAGTCTGTCCTATCTCGGGGACTCTCTTTCTGCCCTGCCACCCCCACCAACATGATACAGTTCTGCGGCGATCTGGAAGCCTACTTTCGCCGTCTCCGACTCAAAGAATACTTCCAGGACAACACTGAACAGCGCACTGATACACAGTTACCCTCCCACCAACAGCACAAGAAGAAGAACTCCACATGGACTCCTCCTGAGGGTCGAAATGACAGTTTGGACCTATACATTGAATGCTTCCGCCGACGTGCACAGGCAGAAATTGTGGAAAAACAACATCGCTTGCCTCACAACCTAAGTCGTGCAGAACGCAATGCCATCCACAGCCTCAGAAACCATCCTGACATTATAATCAAAGAGGCTGATAAAGGAGGTGCTGTTGTCATCATGAACAGGTCTGACTACCAAAAGGAGGCCGCCAGACAACTCTCCAATACCAAATTTTACAAGCTACTTCCCTCAGATCCCACTGAGGAATACACTAAGAAACTGCACCATCTACTCAGGACACTCCCTACACTAACACCGGAACAAATCAACATACCCTTAGAACCTCGACCAGGGTTATTCTATCTACTACCTAAGATCCACAAACCTGGTAATCCTGGACGCCCCATCATCTCTGGCATTGGAACTCTCACTGAAGGACTGTCTGGATATGTGGACTCCCTACTCAGACCCTATGTTACCAGCACTCCCAGCTATCTCCGTGACACCACTGATTTCCTGAGGAAACTACAATGCATTGGTGACCTTCCAGAGAACACCATCCTAGCCACCATGGATGTAGAGGCTCTCTACACAAACATCCCACACACTGATGGAATACAAGCTGTCAGGAACAGTATCCCTGATGATGCCACAGCACAACTGGTTGCTGAGCTCTGTGCCTTTATCCTCACACACAACTATTTCAAATTTAATGACAATATATATCTCCAGATCAGTGGCACCGCTATGGGCACCCGCATGGCCCCACAATATGCCAATATTTTTATGGCTGACCTGGAACAACGCTTCCTCAGCTCCTGTGCACTCACGCCCCTTCTCTACCTACGCTACATTGATGACATCTTCATCATCTGGACCCATGGGAAGGAGACTCTAGAAAAATTCCACCATGATTTCAACAGCTTCCACCCCTCCATCAACCTCAGCCTGGACCTATCTACACGGGAGGTCCACTTCCTAGACACCACGGTGCAAATAAGTGGTGGTCACATTAACACCACCCTATACCGAAAACCTACCGACCGCTATGCCTACCTTCATGCCTCCAGCTTCCATCCCGGGCACACCACAAGATCCATTGTCTACAGCCAAGCACTGAGGTACAACCGTATCTGCTCTAACCCGCAGACAGAGACCAACACTTAGAAAATCTCCACCAAGCATTCTCAAGACTACAGTACCCACATGAGGAAATAAGGAAACAGATCAACAGAGCCAGATGTGTACCCAGAAGCCTCCTACTACAAGACAAGCCCAAGAAAGAAACCAACAGGACTCCACTGGCCATCACATACAGTCCCCAGCTCAAACCCCTCCACCGCATCATCAGGGATCTACAACCCATCCTGGACAATGATCCCACACTTTCACAGGCCTTGGGTGGCAGGCCAGTCCTCGCCCACAGACAACCTGCCAACCTGAAGCATATTCTCACCAGCAACTGCACACCGCACCATAGTAACTCTAGCTCAGGAACCAACCCATGCAACAAACCTCGATGCCAACTCTGCCCACATATCTACACCAGCAACACCATCACAGGACCTAACCAGATCAGCCACACCATCACCGGTTCATTCACCTGCACGTCCACCAATGTAATATATGCCATCATATGCCAGCAATGCCCCTCTGCTATGTACATCGGCCAAACTGGACAGTCTCTAAGGAAAAGGATAAATGGACACAAATCAGACATTAGGAATGGCAATATACAAAAACCTGTAGGAGAACACTTCAACCTCCCTGGCCACACAATAGCAGATTTTAAGGTGGCCATCCTCCAGCAAAAAAACTTTAGGACCAGACTCCAGAGAGAAACTGCTGAGCTCCAATTCATTTGCAAATTTAACACCATCAGTTTAGGACTAAACAAAGACTGTGAATGGCTTGCCAATTACAGAACCAGTTTCTCCTCCCTTGGTTTTCACACCTCAGCTGCTGGAACAGGGCCCCATCCTCCCTGATTGATCTAACCTCGTTATCTCTAGCCTGCTTCTTGCTTGCTTATATATACACACCTGCCCCTGGAAATTTCCACTGCTTGCATCCGAAGAAGTGGGTATTCACCCACGAAAGCTCATGCTGCAAAACATCTGTTAGTCTATAAGGTGCCACAGGATTCTTTGCAACTTAGTCCTTGATTTCTCTGCTGAGATTCCCAATGTCAATCAATTCCCATTTCAAAGATGGTGGCCACATGTATGACAAGGACAATTAGAAAATGGAGAGAGATCTTGAATTCCTTTCACATAAAAACCACGAGTCAGCAAGACTTTGTAGTGGCATTTCAAAAGATAATCCAGAGACAGTGGAAAGCAGTAGAGAAGAGATGATCATAAGACATAATAAAATAAATAAAAACAAATAAAAGGTTCCAGGGTAAAACTCATCATTGCAGAGGAACAGAACAAGGTCAGATGTTCTAAGTTGCAAACCACACACACATTCTGCTCCCACTAAAGTCAAATAAACAATTACAGCAAGCATTTATACCTTTTGTTACATACAATAATAAGCAACAGCTGCATTTTGTTTATACATAGGCCATCTTGATATCTTATTTTTCTCACTTCTATTTAGATGATAGTCTGCATTCCACCTTATCGACACAAGGTTGCAACAGCTTCTCACACAGTTCTTTCCCATTCGCCTCATACAATCCTCGCTTCTACAAATCTCGCGTTATTAGTCAGCTAGCCTGACGCTTGCTTACAGAGGTGACTGTTTGCATTGAAATCCCTGTCAGTTCTTGCTCTACTTCCACACATTGCTAGTGACAAACAGCAAATCCCTTTAGGTGCTGTTATCACTGAGTTGCCAGCATACGGAGAGACACCTAGCTAAATTGCATGAATGCTCTCTAAGCCACTCATGAACTATGCAGAGGGGAGATACCAGAAAATCCCCCAGAGCCTTGCAGCCCCAGAAATTTACTTTGCTCAAGACCTTCTCTTGAACAATGCAAGCTCATTAATTAGTTCAAAACTTCATCAATGGATAGCAGACATGCACCAACCTTTGTAATTTGAGCAGATTCCCCAAGCAAATTCACTTGTAAGGATAAAACATTAAAATAAGTTAACTGGCTACAGAAAGATAGATTTTAAGTGATTATAAGTGGTAGGCATGAAGATGAGTGATAGTTAAGTAAGAAAATAAAAGTAAACGTGCATTCTAAATCGTAAACTTTTAGACTAAGCAAGATTTGAATAAAACAGCTTTTCTCACCCCACTGGATTTTGCAGGTAGGTTACAGTCCTTGATGCACAGGCTGAATTTCCTTCTTAGCCTGGAATCAGTCTCCTTGGTTCAAAGTCTTTGTCTTACCAGCATTCTTGTTGCCATCCGCATAGGCGGGGGAAGAGAAAGGTCTCATGATGCCACTGTCCCTTCTTTTATACTCTCAATTAATGTCCCAGGAAAGATAGTGGCCCAGACATGTCCTAGTGGGCCTTGCTAAGTCACAGAGTCAAGCAATTTCCATTGTGTGGTTCTTGCACAACAGTCTCTCACAGAACTGTAAATCTCTTATTTACAATTATCTGGCTGGTCAATGACTTGTGATGGTCGCATAATCCCCATTTAGGTGTGGGTTACCACCTTTGTTATCTCAGGACATCTGGCAGTGGACGTCTCCCAAACTCACAACATATTTCAAAAAGAACCATATAGCAAAACCTAATAACCTAATATATCAAAATATGTATATTGGTTTTGTGTAACAGTGAGTTTTAGCAGATCGTGACCTTTCATATGGTATCTAAAAAGGTGCTTTGTATGAAATATCACAACCATATACCAATGATGAATATGAGGCTTACAGGGTGCTACTTTGAGGTACAGTGTGTCACAGTCTATTAGAAAGAAAAGAGACATTTAAGACTTCGTGACATTTCATACGAACATTAACAAAGGATTAGTCAAAACTTTAGTTAATATAGAAACCAAAAGAACAGCAGTGAGACACATAGTAGAAATCTACAGGGACTCCAACCAGTAAAGTTTAGACAGACAAATTAATCTGGCACTGTTAAATTCTATCATTGCATTAGGTCTAATATTTTTGAAATAATGAGGATCCAGGCAAGGAGAAAATTTCTATGATGAAAAGAAGGAACACGTATCATGTAACATGAGGGAAAATAAAAAGAGGGACCCCAGCTGGTCTAAGGCGTGGCTCTTGGGTATGCCTGACACCATAAAAATAACCTTGTCAAAAATGGACCATGGCTTATAAAAATGCCTTGAAATTCTGTAAACTGAAGTTTTATTAAAGGGGAGTAGAAAAATGGTTACATTCAAGAGAGACCCGACAGGATAATGTTCTCAAAGAGCACAATTTTGAAAGGCCTTGCTACCATGCAAGTAACATCAAAAGCAATATCCTGATTTTCACACTGGATTTGCATGTGAAAAATTTACACATAAAAAATCGGAAAAAATTGGATGTAATTAACCAGTTAACATAGAATACACACACCTGCTGGACACCTGCTGTCAGATACATGATTGAAACTCCTATTGACTTCCCTTAAAGTTCCCCCACTGTGGTGTCTGAAGGAACTTGAGAAGGGATAGTCCTGTGATTAAAATACTGGAACTCAGGAAACATGGATTCAGTTCCTGGCTCAGCTACAGACTGTGTGTGAGAGACTGTAAGCAAGTCACTTCAGCTGTGTGTTCAGTCCATCTTTGAAATGGGGATAATACTACTTTCCTATGTCACAGGTGTTTTAGGATTATTCCTAACACTTGGGATGTGCTAAAATACTACTGTTAAAAAGGCCTGCTAGATAGTGGTCAACAATGGTGGGGAAAAAATCAGGTTGATACAAAGAAATACTGAAAAACAATGATTTTCCATCTACTCCTTTTGTGATCTTACAGTAAGTGAGGACTATATGACTCCAGGCTTATGTGAGCCATGTGGCCTCCTTTCTTTCTGTCTCATGAAGCTATTTATACCCGTACTTGCTTAGTATGCAATATCTGTATTCTACGTGCTATCATAAGTGTAGATGCAGACATATAGAAATAGTTGCTAGATTAGGTGCCAGTAGATGGTGCTCAAGAAAATGTAGCATAGGCCTGGGTTTTATAGGGACAACAAAGCTTGTTCTTGATACGCACTTCAGTTTGTTTCCTCTGTGCTGCTCTTAACAGTAGGCACAGAACAAATTTGTGTTCAGTTTCAGATTTTAAGTATACAGTATACACCAGCTGAAGCTATTTATGTGTTAATGGAATCTCAAAAGCTGGCTTTCTTCTTACTGTTAAATTCTAGAGGTTGTTTTTTTTTTAATCAACTGTGTAAATTTACTTTTTTCATTTCATCGCTTTGGTTAATGTTGATTTAGCTCAGCTAGTTATAAGCACATACAGAAAGATTTTCACATGAAGTATGAAAGTTAAACTTTTAGATAGCTCACCACATACAATTCAAATTTTAATATCTTCAGAAGTCTTTTAATTCTCAGAATGTGAGTATAGAATAAATATGATTAGCCACTCAATTTAATCTACATTATAGCCCAGTTCTCTAACACTTTTTGAGGTATTCAACACTTATCTCTACCATTCAAAACACCAATATGAGCAAAAGAAGGCATCAAACCAGTACGGATTTTGATGACTGTGCTGGGACAGTAGGGAGGAAGGTAGAAACTAGCAAAAGTTAGAGTATCAAAGTAAATCGCTTCTTTTATACCTGAATGTTAGGGAGTGCAAATCCTCAGGATATGAGGATAGAATAAATATCATGACTTTCTGACACCGCATTGTATCTCTTCTGCAGTCTTGTATCCAGATACATTCACCTTCATTTATGATAGTAGATGACTTCTCTTCAATTTCCCACAAAATCTAAAATGTTTTATGAAGCTTTAAATCCAACCTGTCACACCCTCACCTCTCAGCCCTGAGAAGTCACACTATTAAATCGTGAATCCCCTGTATCACATATCTTTCTTAAAATGACACTGCAGCAATGTTATTTCTAATTCACTTTATGGACCAAATCCTGTTGGTCCTATGGAGGCGTAATGCATCTGCCCCTAACTCCCTTATACTGTGTGTCTGCACCTATCTGACCATATTTTTTCCATTACAACATAGAATCAGATTTTTTTTAATTATAGGGATTGATCATAGCAACAGCATACACTGCTTACCTCCAAGAAAACTCTTCCATGCACCATACTAAGTTACAACGAGCACATGACATTCCATTATGGAGAAGGATGGGTGGGACTTGTGACCATTTCTTACAACCAAGCTGAGTTCAGGACTGAGAATTCAGGACCCAGTGCAAATAGCCAAGAACAAACAATGAGATCTAAATAATGTAAAAATAGATGTAAAGGTTGAAACATTCCTTTGATTTCCAGAGGCATTTGCCATGCTACTTAGATGAGGGCATAAAAAAACAACCAACAACCAGCAATACTAGCTCATATTATTTCTATAGGAATTTTGTGAACTAAACTAATTCTCAAAATGATACATTTTCCATGATTGCCTATGTGAAGTTTAGAATCAACCACTCTGTATTACAACCCAAAAACAAAAGAATAATGGCTAGCTTCCCCTTTCCAGCAGTCAAAGTATATCAGCACAGTAACTCATCCTGAGCTTAGACTGAATGTGTATACTCACATATGTGAGTAATGTTAGACACATGAGCAACCCAATAAAGTCAACCTGGCCACAAAAGTGTGTAAAGTTATTCACATCTATCAGTGTTGGCAAAATGAGGACCTTTGTTTTTTTTAGACAACAATTTCTTAAAGCATCTGGTCATGTGAATTTCCAGCACTGAGCATAGTTTAAGTACAGCATCCTAGAATTTTAATAGAATATGTTTTGAATGTTTAATCACTGCCTGAAAAACTTCTTGTTTTACTACTTTTATAATAAAAATTCATGAGTATGTCCCAGTTGCAAAGTTTCAAAATAATTAGCAAATAAATATTTCCTGTTGTTTATTAAATTATTTAAGCATTAGAATGTTTTAAAATTAAACACATAAATATTGATACTATTAAATGAAGTAAATTGTAACAAATAATTTAAGAAGTAGATGAATAAAACCCATGCTCCCATTAAAGTCAACTTTTCATGGACTTCAGTGGGAGTAGGATAGGGCCTTATAAAAGCTAAGTATTATTTATGCTTATGTAAATGTTTGTTGGCGTTTGTTAACAGCAGTGGAAAGGAACAGAGTTAAGAAAAAAAACTTGCAGAAAAAGGTAGTGCAAGATTTAGGCCTGGTCTATAGCTAAAATTTAGGTCAACCTTGCTACTTAGCTCAAGAATGTGAAAAATTCATACCCCTGAGAGAGGTAGTTAAGCCCTGGAATAGACACCACTATGTCAACAGAAGAATTCTTTCCTTCACCTAGCTATCGCCTCTTGAGGGTATGGATTTACTACAATGATGGAAAAACTCCTCTGTCATTGTGGCAAGTGTCTACACTACAGTGCTACAGCAGTGTAGTTGTGCTGTACCATTAGTTTGAGATCTATAGTTTGCTATGAATCAGCAATTATTTTTGATCCAGAAAGATCCCAAACCACTTTTAGAAGTGTGTGGGTATATATATACTTAGTGGTGTTGACTACTTAGTGGAGGACTGTATATATCATAGAAATCATCATGTCCTCCACTAAGTAGTCAACACCAGCAGGCTTAATGTAAAACCGTTTAACCTTACCACAACATTGCTTGACAATATAATATAGTGCCCTCTTATATATATATATATATATATATATATATATATATATATATATATATATATATATATATATATATATACACACACACTTCTAAAAGTGGTTTGGGATCTTTCAGGATCAAAAATAATTGCTGATTCATAGCAAACTATAGATTTCAAACTAACGGTACAGCACAACTACACTGCTGTAGCACTGTAGTGTAGACACTTGATAGAAATCATCATGTCCTCCACTAAGTAGTCAACACCAGCAGGCTTAATGTAAAACCGTTTAACCTTACCACAACACTGCTTGACAATTTAGGATAGGAAGTGAAGAAAAATACCATGCCCAACAAACTACAGGGGGAATTTTAGGCAGGCAAAATGAAGCTACAGTGAAATTTATTCATTCAGTGCAATTGCATATTTAATGGCAAAATATATTAGGAGTTCAGAGTTACTTGGTATCTGGAAGACACAAAAACAGGGGAAAAGAACCTAACATTTGATGAGACACCAGACTCTGGTTTTGTATCAACTCAGAAGTGCCACTGATAGAATTACCAAAACACTTCCTTCAGCATTTCCCCCTATTGGTTTGACATTTAAATATTGTGATTAGTTCATCTCTGTTAATTTTTAACATCACAATCCAACGCATATGGTGAGGATGATACAGGAATTTTTTTTAAATATAGGTAGCATTTCACACAGAGATGTTTGGTACTCTCCGTTGGCAGGGCTGGCCCTAGACCAAGTGGCACCCCAGGCAAGGAGCATATTCGGTGTCCCCTCCATTTGCTAAACTTTTGAATACCTTATTTATTTATTACATTAGTAGTTCATTTCATGACTGTGATGCACAATTTACTTGGATGATTTATCCCTGTCATATAAAATGATAAATTTGCATGGTAGGATCTGTAAATCTGTATTTATTCATGCCATATATATGAAAATAAAAAAAATCATTTCCTCTAAGCTTATACAAACTTTTTAATTTTAAGAATAACTGAAATGTACTAACATCAAGAAATTGAACTGTGCACCAACACTGGGTGGCCCCTTCTCTATCTACACTACATTGATGACATCTTCATGAGTGAGCAAAAACCCTCCCTCTTGCATTTTTCTTCCGAGCATCCCATTCCATCATCTTTGCCCTCATAACCAAACTGTCTCTTCTGCCAATGAATATGAGTTTCCTTGAAGACAGGCTCAACTCCTAAGTTTTCTGCCATTTCTTTGGCAACAGCGATGGCATCTTCATGTTTCTGCTGTTGTTGTAGCCTTGACCATGGCGAGTCTGAAGTGTTATATTAGTCTCATTCAAAACGTTCATAAACAGTTCTGTTAGGCCTTTTCCAGTAGAGTTGTTCAGACCATTCTAGGAGGATAGTGAAAAATGAATTCACATATGGAATACATGAAACATTTTATTTCAAACATTCTTTTCCCCTTTTGTTTCTAACAAAATCAGCACCCTTAGCCTGCCCCCAAGCCTGGCACCCCACGAGGTCGCCGAATTCACCCGCCCCTAAATCTGTCCCTGTCTGGTGGTCACCAGTACATTGTATATTCTAAAAATGATATGGACAATCTCAGATTTTGGAAGCTGCCTTATTCAACAGCCCAGTTAGTGATAAAAATATAGATACTTCCTTTCTATAATGCACATTACACAGGGAGGCAGATACCAACTTTTTCTTGTCATATTTGTGTCAGTGTTGTATTTTGCATTCAGTCTGTGGTGGCACATATATCAGAAGAGTGAACCTAAGAGATAAATTTAAAAAAAGGAATAAACTACAGCCCACCCATGGCTTTGGTGCTGCTTGATTTGTAGACCATTGCAGTTTAGTAATGCATTTTTTGGAGTAATCAATAATGGTGTGTTTTATTGAAGCTTTTTTTTTTTTCTTTTTTTTTCTTTTTTTTTTTTTCTGAGGGGGTGAGGCAGTGATATAGAACAGAAAATGGCATCCCTAATGTAGTTGTTCTCTGATTTACTGGGGAAAGGCGGGGAACCAGACATGTTTCCTTAAGTCCTTAGATTTTAGTCTACTGATCTATGAAGAAAGTGTCAGTAAAATTGAAAAACTGTTATGTGAGGTTGAAAAATTATTTATTGACCATGTTCCTCTATACTCTAATAATGCCACTTCTCAGTTTAATAGTACACATCTGTCTTACCTATCTGCTGTCTGCACAAACCAACTCAAAATAAAAATGTCAAAAGAAACCTTGAAAAGCTTTTAAATTCAAAATTTAACTGCTCCTACTGGCTGGTTTAGGAACTCTTGTTTTGATCTATTGTTGTAACCATTAAAAGTAATTATGCCGAAGGAATTTGCACCGTTTTATGTTCTGCAAGCCCTAGTAAAAATACTCAAAATCTGTGAGTGTCTGTAGGGGGGAGGGATAGTTCAGTGGTTTAAGCATTAGCCTGCTAAACCCAGGCTTGTGGGGCAGCACCTAGTTAAAGGGGCACCGGTGTCCTGGGAGGTAGCGCATCACTGGCCTGCAGAGGGCGGTCCTGGCTGGAAAATGAGATAATTCCCTGAGATGACCAGCAGGAGGCACCGCCGGAGGAGTCTGCGCCCTTTACAACTATGTACACATGCAGAACATTTTTGGCCTCCTAAGACACGTGGGATATTCTTTGCTGGTTGATCAACACTCAGTAGGGAGCCATATAGCCGAAAGCAACTCCCACGGGTGGACAGTATAGTTAGAGACTCCAAATCGTATTATTTGTTATGGATGTCCATCAGGTGGAGGACAGAGCCAACTGGACTGAAGATTTCTTTTGGTGATGAGGTGGCCTGCATTTTGATCTAGAGAACCTGCACTGTTAACAGTGAACAGGGTTGGAGCACAACCTCTGCTTATAAAGGTAGGAGACCCCTATTATTACCTCTACATCAAAAGGTATGATAAAAAATGGAAGTGTAATCGATGAGGCTTCTCTACAGCCCAAATTAGCTTCCACAGCTACTGACCTGTGGAATGAAGCATAAAACCTCCATCTTAAGGGTCCTTTTATAATTTAAATTAATAGAAGGTAGACTCAGAGTGGTATGGATAGAGTTAAACCAGTAATCAGCCTCAGAAAGTTCCCTATTTAATGAGAACTTCTCCTGCCTTGTGGGTCAGGTCATCCAGAATCCATAGACATATTCTGTCTCCAATCACAGCTGTAATTTAGAAGCAAAAACAAGTATCAGAACATTTCAAATACATTAAAATGCTCATTTTAATTTGAGTTTAGTTCTAGAAATGGCAAATATTCCGGCAAGGAGTGTGCCTTTCTTTTTTTTCTGCAATTGTATGCTCATCCCTTTTGGAAAAGTATTTATATATGTGTCATAAAAGCTCAGGTCTGACTGTATTCCATTTTCTTCAGTGGCATTATACTAGGGATTAATTTGTCCCAATGAACTTGGAGGAGAAACCAGCATTAGTAGGATCAGATGAGATGTTAAATTAAGATCCCGTTTTGAGGTAATTTTAATAATAAAGAATACAGGAAAAGAAATATAGAAATATGAGATAGAAGGAGCACTCTCATCCAAAGACAATGGTTTTTAGTATTTCAGATGTTGAATATTGCAGAGTAATTAGGTATAAGCTATATTTTTAAATAATTAAACTACTGTACACAAAAAGAGTGGAAGGTAACTGAATTGTTGATATTCACCTGGTTCCATAGGCTAAGAGCTGCTCTTGCCAAAAGTCGGACTAGTTTATAATGTCCAACATGAGGTTAGAGAATGGAGAGTTTTAAGTAGATTTCTTTCCCCTAACCAAATTGAAAGCTTTAGAATTTCACTTCCCTTCCATCGAAAATGTCACTAAAAGTATGTCCTTTTATTATCACAGTGAGAGGCAGAAAAGTTATTAACATCATTGACAGACCAGCAGGCATATACTGCTTTAAATGTAATGGGACAGAAGTAAGTAGTGGCTTTTATGAGGAAGACAGATAAGTCTGAAGCATAATTGCACCTGTGAGTGTCACTTCTATAATGGTATCCCAGGTGGAATTTATTTCAAAACACCACTAAATCTGACCCTGAGCACTAGGGAGCACTGATTTTGGAGTCTATAAAAAACACCAATCAAATGCTGCAAAGCTTCTGCTATCAATCCTGTTTCAGGTATTCAGACCTCTATTAGATTAACTTCTTGTGTCTATATAACAATAACAAAATGAAGAAACCAAATAGCCTTGTTACATATACACACTATTACTCTCTCTGGTTTCAAAAACAGAATGTGGTGAGCATCACTGGAGATCTCACTGGTTAGTTAAATGGAAACAACTGTATTCCTATACCTTGCCCCTTAATGTAAATGACAAAAATGTTACAAATGCATTACTATCAAATCTGCTATCACTATATATACACACACAACAACATACTACAAATTAAGTGTCAGAGGTGGTTTATGACTTCTTTGGGAAATTATTATTTGTATTATTGTAGTGCCTGGGAGCCCCCGTCATGGACCAGGACTCCATTGTGTTAGGAGCTGCATTAACACAGAACAAAAAGAGAGTCCCCTACCCAAAGAGCTTACAGATAATTGACTCAAAGGCATCACAACAGTACCTGGAACAGCGTCTGTACTTCTGGTGTTCCTGGATCAGCAACTTCATCCTGACATTACAGAACAGGAAATCTTGGAATAGAAGCTGTGATGAGGTCCACTAGTACTATCAGAAGTCACTGCCTATAGCTGTATTGTAGGCTCAATATTTTCAGTAGGCATCTCTGGTGTAGATATCCTCCAGAACCCACCTTAAAGTTGGTTTATGTTTCTTCTCCATAAATGTTTGAGGCTACTTCTATCCCATAAAATAGAGGACCAAATTATTTGTGTAGTCTCTTATTAAGACTGTCTCCAAAGTGAAACTCTGCACAGCCAGGAATGACTTTTTGTGGCCATTTGCTCACACTGTTTCTTTAGAACATCTCGCTTTACACTGGACTTAAACAAATCCAGGCAAGAAACTAAATTACATTCCATAAACAACATTGCAAGTATCTGTTTGTAGTAGATTGTATTGCAGTTCTGTAAGCCAATAGAAAATCTGCAATCTTGTGTTGTAAGATACTTTTTCTAGATACTTGCTTGAATCTGGATAAATCTTTCCTCTAATCTCTTTATAACAGGATGTTAAGGAGCTGATGTAACATCTTTTATACCATTTATTTTAATAAATGGTTGGAACTCTTCAGTTGTAACTTACAATCTGTTCAAAAACTCCCATCCATGAAAACAAAGGTCTTAACACTTCCATCAGCTGCACTAAAGTAGTTGAATTCATACAGAATACTGCATCTACTGCAGCCAAAACTATCTGGCCCACAAATAGTCCAGCGAAGTGTAGGGGGTAAACGTTATTGATGCAAAAATGATTAAAGAAAATGACAATTTATTAATATGTTATTACGAACTTGCCTTTCCTTTGACTACATTTTAAGAAATCCCTACAAATTCTGTTATCGGTCAACATGACAGATTCTAATGTGTTAGAGGAAAGTAACATTTTTTTTACCTGTGTGTTTGTGCAGACTCTGAAATGCAGCTTTATAACATCTATTTTCTTTGACCTTCTTTAAGGTTTTTATACTATATTTTGAAAGATGCATATCCATGTTAGTCACTGTAATTTGTGCTTTGTTTTAAAATATTTGATAGTTTTTAGTTGCAAGCTGTAAGTGTACTATAAATGACAGATCATACGTCTAAGATCACTTTGGGCTAAAGCCACACCAACCAAAAGTGTCTTATCAAGAAACACAGGACACATTTTCTTGTATAAGATACCAGCTGATATAGATATGATTTTATCTCAGGAAAACAAACTTTGTAATATATTTGCATTTTAAAAGACCTAGTTGTGTAACAGATTGTATAGAGAAATCTATTCTCTATTCAAGAGAGTTGATGCTGAAGAATCTGTAATCAAAACCAGAAACTAAGTAATAAAAATGGGCTGCTTTCCATCCTTTCCCTATTGAAAGAAAAACATTCAATTAAAAACTACACAAAGAGTGATACAAGAATCCTTATTAAAAGTGATTTCTTTTATAAACACTAAAATCTTCATTCATTTAACTTTAAGGAGAACATCAATGGTTGAAAAATGTTTTACAGAATGTTACTTCTATCTAACTTGTGTTTCCTTTTAATGGTGAAAACCTTGTTGTTCCTTAAATGCTTAACATGGTAAAATCTTCTTTGAAATGTATGTTTGCGGATATTTTGTATTTAAATTTAAGTTTCGTATAATAACTCCTGATGCCATAGTTATGTTGATTAGAAGATGTTTTATGAACATGAATGTTTTATAGCACAGTAATTTGATGCTATACATGGCTAATCTAAGAAGCCGTTTGAGTTTTAATATTAATAGGGGTATTAGTTATCTGACAATGCTTAAGCATCTTCTTAGACTCATAGACTCATAGACTTTAAGGTCAGAAGGGACCATTATGATCATCTAGTCTGTCCTCCTGCACAGAGCAGGCCAAAGAATCTTACCCATCCACTTCTATAACAAACCCCAAACCTATGTCTGAGTTATTGAAGACTTCAAATTGTGGTTTGAAGACCTCAAGCTGCAGAGAATCCTCCAGCAAGTGACCCAGGCCCCATGCTGCAGAGGAAGGTGAAAAACCGCCAGGGCCTCTGCCAATCTGCCCCGGAGGAAAATTCCTTCCCGACCCCAAATATGGCGATCAGTTAAACCCTGAGAATGTGGGCAAGACTCACCCGCCAGCACCCAGGAAAGAATTCTCTGCAGTAACTCAGATCCCAACCCATCTAACATCCCATCACAGACCACTGGGCATACTTACCTGCTGATAATCAAAGATCAATTGCCAAAATTAGGCTATCCCATCATACCATCCCTTCCATAAACTTATCAAGCTTAGTCTTAAAGCCAGATATGTCTTTTGCCCCCACTACTCCCCTTGGAAGGCTGTTGCAAAACTTCACTCCTCTAATGGTTAGAAACCTTCGTCTAATTCCAAGTCTAAACTTCCTAGTGTCCAGTTTATACCCATTTGTTCTTGTGTCCACATTGGTACTAAGCTTAAATAATTCCTCTCCCTCCCTAATATTAATCCCTCTGATATATTTATAAAGAGCAAGCATATCCCCCCTCAGCCTTCTTTGGGTTAGGCTAAACAAGCCAGTCTTTCAGTCTCCTTTCATAAGACAGGTTTTCCATTCCTCGGATCATCCTAATATCCCGTCTCTGAACCTGTTCCAGTTTGAATTCATCCTTCTTAAACATGGGAGACCAGAACTGCACACAGTATTCCAGATGAGGTCTCACCAGTGCCTTATATAATGGTACTAACACCTCCTTATCTTTGCTGGAAATACCTCGCCTGATGCATCCTAAAACTGCATTAGCTTTTTTAACGGCCATATCACATTGTGACGGCTCATAGTCATCCTGTGATCAACCAATACTCCGAGGTCCTTTTCCTCCTATGTTACTTCCAACTGATGTGTCCCCAATTTATAACTAAAATTCTTATTATTAATCCCTAAATGCATGACCTTGAACTTTTCACTATTAAATTTCATCCTATTACTATTACTCCAGTTTATAAGGTCATCCAGATCTTCCTGTATGATATCCTGGTCCTTCTCTTTGTTAGAAATACCTCCCAGCTTTGTTCTTACCAAACTCAAAGATGGGGGGGAAAAATGGTCAAAGCTTAGTAAGGACAGACAATGCTTTCTTGGATGACTATTTAAATATTCTCTTTAAAAATAGTTTAAGTTTTAAAAGACTATTTTGAAAGTTAAAAGACCTTTATATATGACATCAGGGTGTTTGGATTTATTTGAAACAGAATTTCAACTCCTACTGAACCCTGATGAAACTAAAAAGGATCTCAGCAAATGGACTAGATAAAGAAAGTGTTAAATATCTAATATTTGAAAACATTCTGATAATTTCCTGCCACAAAGACCAAAAAAAAGGCAATCAGAACTCAGTTGCATATGCCTTAAGAAACTGCATGTTCATGAGCTGAAGATGTAACTAAGACCAGCCCATGAACGTCTTGAGCCAATAAAAAGGGAGACAGCTGATATTCTGATTCCAGCCAACCCCCAAACAGGTGTGTCTTTCTCTTTTGGTAAGGCACTGGAAGGAGAAGAATATAAAAACTTTTTGAATTGAAGGTGCAAAACAAGACTCTGTTCCCATTTCAACTTCAGTAGCAGAATTCAATAGCAGCACCCTGTTCTAAACTCAGCTGTTCTACTTCATCTCTACAAGTGTTGTGTATTTGGTTGTCATGGGTTTTGTTACTATGGCAACTGAGTTAGACTATTAAGGGATAGCTCAGCCGGTTTCAACCGGCTGAGTGAGCTCTCTGTCTCTGTAAATAAAATGGAGGTTTGGGTTAGCTGTCTGCTCTCTGGCC
This sequence comes from Mauremys reevesii, assembly GCF_016161935.1. Classification (NCBI taxonomy): domain Eukaryota; kingdom Metazoa; phylum Chordata; order Testudines; family Geoemydidae; genus Mauremys; species Mauremys reevesii. The sequence goes on along the minus strand of NC_052627.1, from coordinate 72,996,784 downwards.
TCAAGTGATTGCTTCCTACACCGGCTGCCCCAAGGATACAACACTGGCGACGAGGATGGGATCCTGGTGCTGCTCCAGTAACAGAAGGAAGTAGAAGTCAAGGTAAAGACCAAACAAAGAAAAAAAGCTGCTTGTTGCACTGACTGTGAAAGTGAAACTAAAAATCATGGCTACTCTGACCAGGCCCCTGGAGGCTTTTGATGAGAATACAGAGCAGTGGCATGTGTATACTGAGCGTTTTGAGCTTTTTGGTATTGCAAATGACATTACAGAAGCGAAGAAGGTGCCAATATTCTTAACTGTTGTAGGGGCTAAAACCTACTCTCTGCTACGCAGCTTACTACACCCTGTTAAGCCTGAGACTAAATCTTACAGTGACATTGTGGAAATCCTGGGGTCTCATTTCTCCCCAAAACCACTGGTAATTGCTGAAAGATATAGGTTCCACAAAAGAGACTAAAAGGAAGATGAAACAGTTGTACAATTTGTAGCCATTTTAAAAAAGCTAGCAGAACACTGTGAATTTAAAGAGATGTTAAATGATGCCCTGCGTGACAGGTTAGTGTGTGGCCTCTGCAGTGAAGCTATACGGAAGCGCCTACTGACAGAGGCTCAGCTTACATTACAGAAGGCTGTTGATATTGCTGTCTCCATGGAACTGGCTACAAGGGAGGCACAATACATCGGTGCATCCCCTAGGGTGCAAAAAGTGTCACAAGAACTGACCCACAAAACGGTGCAGAGTCAAGAATGTTACCGCTGTGGTAAGCTGGGTCACCAGGCATCAGAATGCTGGTGTAAGGACCTGGTGTGTTGACACTGTGGCAAAAAGGGACACATTGAGTATGCCTGTAAACAAAAGAAAAAGAGGCCTGTGGTCTGGCCAACAAAAAGAGGAACCTTGCATACCCTAGAGCAGACCCAGGATGATCAAGGTGACACCTCCTCACAAGAGGAAGTGCCACTGCATGTTTTGTCTTTGGCAGCGGGCTCACATGAATACTGGGTAACCCCCTTATTGGAGGACAAACCTATACGCATGGAACTAGACACCGGTGCAGCTGTCTCGCTGGTTCCGGAGACTGTGTATAAGGAAAAGCTACAGCATCTTCTGCTTAAGGCAACAAAAACTGTTCTGAAGACGTATACAGGTGAAGCTGTGCCCATGTTGGGCACTATTGATGTTAAGGTGGAGCTCAATGGACAGGCGGCTAAATTGCCACTGTTTGTGGTGAGAGGTGACTACCCAGCCTTAATGGGTAGGTCTTGGCTTGGGAAGATTCAGCTGAACTGGGCAGAAGTGCACCGGATGACTAAAGAAGAAACCAGTCTAACCCCTATACTAAGGAAACATGCTGCTGTTTTTGGAGATGATTTGGGAAGTATGAGGGGAATCACTGTGACATTGAACATTAAACCTGGCAGTCCACCAAAATATCTGAAAGCCCGAACTGTGCCATATGCCATCAGGCCAAAAGTTGAAGCAGACCTGGAGCGCCTGGTCACCAATGGAGTCCTAATACCAGTTACCCATAGCTCATGGGCGACTCCTATCGTTCCAATAGTGAAGAAAGATGGCTCTCTCCGGATTTGCGGTGATTTTAAAGTCACTGTCAACCCAGTGTTGTGTGCAGAGCAATACCCACTTCCCCGCATCGATGACCTCTTCGCAGGCCTGGCTGGGGGACAAAAGTTCAGTAAGATTGATCTGAGTCAAGCATATTTACAGATGCACGTCGATGAAAAGTCCCAAGAGCTGTTGACTATTGTGACTCATAAGGGGCTTTATCGATACTGTCGCCTACCCTTCGGAATCACATCGGCTCCCGCCCTGTTCCAGAGGGCTATGGACCAGATCTTGTGTGGCTTGTCAGGAGTTCAGTGCTATCTGGATGATATCCTGGTCACTGGAAGAAATGAAGAGGATCACTTAAAGAATTTAGAGGCTACCCTACAAAGACTGGAAGAGTATGGCCTACGAGTTTGCAAAGACAAGTGTGAATTCTTCAAGCCCTCTGTTGAATATTTGGGACACATCATCGATTCTGCAGGTCTTCATAAGGCCCCTGCAAAAGTTAAAGCTATTGTGGAGGCTCCCCCACCTCGAAATGTAAGCCAGCTACGCTCATTTCTAGGACTACTGAACTATTATGGAAAGTTCATCTCACAGTTAGCCACACTGCTAAAACCACTTCATGAGCTCCTTGGGCAGAACAAGGCCTGGAAGTGGACTGAAGCCTGTGATGTTGCATTTAACAAAGCTAAGGATGCATTGTTAAATTCTGAAGTTCTAACGCACTTTGATCCATCCTTACCCCTGCAATTGGCCTGCGATGCTTCCTTATGGAGTGGGAGCGGTCGTGTCACACATTATGCCTTCGGAGAAGAAAGACCTATTGCTTTTGCTTCACGCACTCTAAGCAAAGCAGAAACTAACTATGCCCAAATCGAACGTGAGGCATTAGGAATTGTTTTTGGAATTCGGAAGTTTCATCAGTACCTGTTTGGGCGAAAGTTTACTCTTCTTACAGACCATCGACCTCTGACATCAATTTTTGGACCCTAGACAGGCATTCCCCCATTAGCTGCTAGTCGTATGCAACGTTGGGCATTGATACTTTCTGCACACACATATGAAATCAAATATCGAAATCCACTCTGCGGCAATGCAGATGGCCTCTCAAGGTTGCCTTTACCAGTCAAACATCAAGATAGTGCCCAAAAGGAAATCTTCTACTTTGAACAGGTAGAGAATACACCCATCACTGCTGCTCAGATAAAGAAGGCAACCCGCGTTGACCCAGTATTATCCCAAGTTATGGACCTGGTGATGCATGGAAAATCTCGACAAACCTCTCCGGTCTCACCCGACCTTGTTCCCTACATGTCCAGGCGGACGGAGTTATCGGTCCAATCTGGTTGTTTGTTGTGGGGGACGCGTGTCATTATTCCACCACCCCTGAGATCACAGATGTTAGAACAGCTACATTCCGGTCACTGTGGAATAGTGCGCATGAAGGAAATTGCACGAAGCTATTTTTGGTGGCCTAGATTGGACAGTGCTATTGAAGAGAAGGCAAAAGCTTGTATGTCATGTCAGGGTGTAAGAAATGCACCCCAGTGGGCACCCCTACACCCATGGGACTGGCCTGAAAACCCGTGGCAACGTATTCACGTTGACTTTGCTGGCCCCCTTGAAGGAAGCATGTTCTTGGTGGCAGTAGATGCCCATTCTAAATGGCCAGAAGTCTCTATAATGCAGTCCACTACTGCAGAGAGTACTATCCAAAAACTACGAGGACTCTTTAGTCGTTTTGGTCTGCCAGAACAACTTGTGAGCGACAACGGACCGCAGTTCGTCTCTCAGGAGTTTCAAAATTTTATGAAGGCAAATGGGTTACACCACATCACGTCAGCACCATATCATCCGTCCACCAACGGATTAGCTGAAAGATTTGTGCAGACAATGAAAAATGCTTTGTAATCAGCAAAGGGACAACACTCCATTCAAAAGCGTCTGGATACCTTCTTACTTTCCTATAGAAACACACCTCATGCTACGACCCAGGCTTCCCCAGCCTTTCTAATGATGGGACGACAGCTGCGCACTTGCTTTGATCTGCTGAAACCTTCTGAACCCAGACAAACTGTGCAACATCAGCAGCAATATCAAGTCATCAGACGGGCACCCAGAGCAAAAGACCGAACCTTTAGCCCAGGGCAGCCAGTTTTGGCTCGGAATTATACTTCCAGAGCTAAATGGGTCCCGGCCACAGTCATCACTCAAACAGGACCTGTTTCCTACACAGTCCGGACTGCAGAGAATCTTACCTGGCGGCGACATGTAGATCAGCTGTTGCCAGGTCATGCCAGTCTTCAGGACCCATCTGCAGTTGAGGGGTCTGACTTCACCCCTCCTGGTGAGACACCGAATCATGAGTCACCTGTTCCTGACTGTTCTCCTCCATTACTGCCGGTAGCTGAGATACCCCTTTGCCCAGCACGAGCTGATACCACCTCCTCACCTATTCGTGCTGCGGACCCTGAGCCCCTAGTACTTTCGGGTGCAACAACACCAGAAGTTCGCCGTAATCCACCTAGCGACAGAAGGCCTCCTCATCGGCTGGATCTTTAGTTAGGGTGAACCCACGGTTATGGGGCAAAATAATCCCCAGGGTTTAGCCGGGAATGGAGGCAGTCTACCCTCCTTCTCTAGTTTAGTGTGTGTTTTATTTAGGGGATGTTCTTATTTGGGGGGAGGAATATGTTGTGTATTTGGTTGTCATGGGTTTTGTTACTATGGCAACTGAGTTAGACTATTAAGGGATAGCTCAGCCGGTTTCAACCGGCTGAGTGAGCTCTCTGTCTCTGTAAATAAAATGGAGGTTTGGGTTAGCTGTATGCTCTCTGGTCTCAAGTGATTGCTTCCTACACCGGCTGCCCCAAGGATACAACAACAAGAAAACTGCAGCAGCCACCAGACAACTATTAAGAACAGAAAAGAAAAGGAGCCATGATACCTCATCAAGAAGCAATAACCTTCTAATTCAACACTTTCAGCAACATGCATTGGTGAGATAAAGTTTGCAAAAGAACCATCAAGGGAATTAGATTCAATATTTTTTCCCAACAGTGATAGTGAACATTAAATACTTTTTAAAGATGCCAATCTATGCAGCTCTATGCAGGCTCTGGGGACGTAGGTAATTATACCTTCTTGTTACAATGTGCACATGATTATAAATTTCCTTCCAAATTATTTCTCAGGAGGAAAAAATATCCTCTTATCACAGCCCACCCCAATTCTATTTATCATCTCTCATCAAGTTATTTACTCCTGCTTCCAATCAGCCCATGATGTCACCTTCGTCCACTCGTTAAAATTTCAGACAAATACCTTTGTGCTTTCATGCTGCCCCTCATGCTTGGAAGAAGCTTCCCATAACATGAAACTAACTCATTATCCTCCTTAAAACTCTACTTTGCTTGGAGACCCACAAAAAAAACTTGACAGTGGTTAGGCTCCTGGTGTGCTGAGACCACCGTCTACCGTGCTGACAAATTTTGTTTCATTGTTTCCTGGCACTTCACCATCTGTCTGTATCCATCTGTTGGATCTTGTCACAGACTTATATTGTAAGATCATTGGGGCAGGAACTGTCTATGTTGTGTTTTGCACTACACCTAGCCCAATGCAGTCCTGATCCATGACTGAGATTTCTAGGTGCTACAATACAAATAATCAACAACATACAACTTCACTTTTGGACAAAGAAAGCTGGAAAGTAAGTGTGTGTGTGTGTGTGTGTGTGTGCGCGCGCGCGCGCGCGGGTGGGTTCATCCATTCATCTTAAAGTCATACTTGAACTAACATTGTATCATTTTTAGTTTTTTTTTGTTGTACCACAGCATATGTTCCTTTCAAGGGTTCAATTTGTGACATATAGAAAATATGTGTTTTGCACTACACCTGGGGGTTTATCTTTTAAAAAATATTCTTTAGTCCACAGTCTACAAGAAGCCATGGAAGCTAATTTTAAAGTAGGTAGATCAGTGATTCCGCTTAAGGATTCTTTGTCAATGCTCCTGGTAAAGCATTATGTCAGGTACAACTCTTCTGACAAGGACAATGGGTAGATGTAGCTCTCATATCCTCACCACTAAATATAAAGAAATTCCTGTGAAAGTTTCAGTAAGATAGAACATTGAAAATTAAGGAGACTTAACTGAAAATAGCTGATTTCTAATCCATATTGCTGGCCATTTCTGCACTACTGATTTTTCCTTCACATGAACCAGTAATTCGTACCTCTACTTGTCTTTTCTGCCTGTTTCTCTTCAGATCTTCTCCTCAACTCCTCCGTCATTTCCTACCCCCAACATGTTCTGCCTCTAGCACTGACAAGGTTTCATCATAAAACTCTCATGCACTTTCATCTCCCTTTGTACCTACCTTTTCATCTCTATCACTGTCAACATAATACTCACTGTATTCAAACATTCAACAGATTCAAAATTATCAACTCTCTGTAGAGTACCCTGATCCAAAATGCCTGTGCTTGAAAACCACTGCTATTCATTCCTGTCTCAGAAAGAAGTCTATGTAACAGAACAAAAGAAGGGAAAGAAAAAGATTTAGTTGGCTCTGAACAAAGTCAATTTTAGAGAGAGTGATGTCTGAAATCTTCAAGCCCCGCCTGTTCAGAGTTTTAAAACATGCTCCTCTACAAACATCTACACATCTTAGATCATGTCTACACTTACAAGCTTACAGCGGCACAGTTCTACCGATAGAGCTGGGCTGCTGTCAGAGCTCTCCCGTCAACATCATAAAACCAGCTCAACAAGCAGCCGTAGCTATGTCAGCGGGAGACATTTTCACACCCCTGACAAAAGTTTTGCCATTGTAAGTGCTAGTGTAGACATGGCTTTAGCCTGCCTGACAATGGCCTAGTGTTCAGGTATCTTTCACACCAATACATGGATGGAGTCTTTTTATACTACTACGTTCTTGGGTCAACTCTTCATTGTCTCTGCAATTTATGCTATTTATTCAAGGAAAAGAGCCTGAGCTTTTGATCTCTGAGTTATAGTGAGATCCAGACGAAAACTCAGGTATATCTTATATCATGCATAATTGAAATATTGTCAACAGTTCTTCTCCACTGCACCAGCATTGCAGTCACAGTTACAAAACAAAAGCAACATGATTAAAATGGGGAGGTCTATTTATTTAGAGCCACATTCTCCACACAGAGACCCCACCGGAGTCTGAGATTATAAAGGTGCAATAGAAGACACCTTCCCCGCCACCCACCACCACAACTCTCATTGTCTTTAGACATTTCCAAATACTGGAATTTGAAAAAAAATGCATAAGCGATTCTTCATTTAGTAGCAGCAAAACATTGCCACATATCACAGCTTTTTCTCTTTTCACTTTTGTCAACAGCCTGTCTACTTTATTTAATGTAATAACAGAGAAGACACATACAGATGTATAAAACAAAACAATAACCCAGCAGGTACTGTAATATGTGAATAAAATGTGTAAAGGATGGGAAAAAACAAAAACAAAGTGTTTTAGATCAAATTGTGTAATGTATAAAAATCAGGAGGAGTGAAACAAAAATGCAATTGAAGAAGAGTGGTATAAAGAATTTGATCTGACAGGTTTTCTGGTGTGAATGTGAAGGAAGAAATGGAAGAAAAGAGGCAAAAATGTTATTTTCCTTTTGCCATTTATTCTGCAGACTGACATTTAACAAGTGTCTTGCTATATTTTTGTAAATGACAGATACAGAAAGTCAAATCATAAAGAGAAGGATGAAGAACAGATATCAAACTTTAATTGCTATTTTCATGTTGATGTTTCTATGAGTTAGAATAGATGTTTTTAAAACCTTTAAAAATTCAGAACATCAATATTTGTAAAACCAGTCTAATCCAAAGGACAACATGAATCTGCCTTTCATATCATACCGGATAAATAAAATGTGACTGACATACTGGCTTCTAAAAGGTGACAGGGTCCATTAGAGATAAAACACAAATTTGTGCTGTGATCAGTAGCTTTTCTTCATTAATACTTCAGTCCATCTGATTTTCCTCCCTAGTTTACACACACACACACACACACACACACACACACAAACACACACAGGATTTCTTAATAAGAAACTAAAAGACCATGCTAAACCCTAATTGTGCCTTGTTTGACTCCACCTTGTAGGGATGATCCAAAGTCAATAGATGGAGTTGAAAGGCTCCCCTTTTCTTAATGTGCATTGAATCAGATCCTTAGAGATCAACTATTTGTAATGTATTTGTGTTTATAGATATGGATTGTGTCTTTATAATTATTTATAAATATATTTTGAAGTTTTGTTTACATGGTAAATACATCTGACTTGTTTCCCCATTAGATAAAGTAAAATAACTGATGGGAAAATGTAAAACTAAAAGTAAATCTCACCTGGGCCAGAGCCTCAGCTGGTTCAAATTGGCATAGTTCCACTGAAATCATTGGAAGTAGACCAGTTTATACCAGCTGAGGATCTGGCTCAAACCCTTCAAAATCTGAAGCCGACATTACTTTTGCTAATGCAACCAAATCTTTGTCTCACTACCATGAGTAGTTAGAGTTCAATTAGCTAAAGGAGAAAGTTATTCAGTGTTGGTTTCTGTAGGGAACACAGGTAAGTTGATTCAATGTAAACTGTGTTTAGTTTTCACTCTGTGATGCATGTTGCTTGTATCTATCATGACTTACTTTCTGTCCAGGGCACTTCTAAACGGAGAGCTGCAGAGATAGCTGCTGTTTTGTATTCAGATGCAGCCTGCTAGATATATGATTATGCACCCTGCCTTACTTTTATTCTTTCTTGTTTAGTAGTTGTCCCACCAATTCTGACTGAAGGTAAATGATTGCTCTTTGGATAGGAAAAACACAACACTATTGAAGGAAACCTCTCTCTCAAGCTGTAGAACGAATAAAATGGCTAATATAGATATATATATTTGTGGGGTTTGAAATGTGTGCTACTTCATATAAATTATATAGTGAAGTACACAATTTTAAACAATGGGAAAAGTTTTTCACTACATAAGTTATTCTTGAATCATTTTACTTTAATTTTGGCTCAACAGTTTAGCAAGGTAGTGACTGAGTTCTCTTCTACTCTTGATATGTTTAGCTGCCATATAAGAGGTTTGGATATTTTCAGAGAGACATTGGGTCTCAGGCTTGGGGCTATGGAGGTGGAGTCCATTCAATTTTTTGAAAATGGGACAGATAATTTGGCATGAATAGCAACCCCTACAGCTGGATTTATTGATGCTGATGGCAACAACCCTACAAGGAATTGTCAACTCAGATCTACTGGCCAGAGGTTAGGCGCCTCAGAGACATGCTGGAGGAGTGGTATAGAGGTGGGAAAGACCAACAAACTTTTAGTGAAAATACAGGGGAAATGTGGGAGAAATAATAATTAAAAAAAAAATTAAGACTGAATCCTTGAACAGGTCAAATAAAAGTAGGCTTTTATTGGGCATGGAATGTGGACCAAATAGAAATTTATGATGGGGGTGACTTATTTCTCAAAAAATAGCTGCTCTTGGTTTTAATCACATTAGAATATTAATATTTAGCAAGGTACAATCAGTAGAAAATTATTTAAATTAAATTCACAGTAATTTAACATACTAATAGCCTTAAAGACAAATCCTGCAGTCCTTACTCAGGCAAAAATCCAATGTACTCCAATGGGAATTTTATATAATTAAAGACTACTGGATCAAACCTCTACAGTGTAAATAGATGGAGGTTTCTGAGTTGCTATAGAAGCTACTAAGATTGTCCTCAAGGAGAACTAAAAAGGATTATTAATGCTACCAATCTAGGCAGCTATTCTCCAGCCTGATTAACAGCCCTCAATTGTTATGGGTACATAATTTAGCCACAAACCATAGGATTAGCTGATATGAACACCCTAGAGCAAGACTATGTCTTCAATCTGTGTCATTCTGTACTTTAAGTAGTATGTAATTTTCTGTTTCATGGAGAAACTTGAAGCAGCTGGAAAACAGATGCCAGAAATGTTTATTTAGAGAATGTTTAAATATCACTGAGTTTTCCTTTGCTGATTAAATTACTAGTGATTTGAAGATATAGGGAAAATATTTTTGTAGGAAATTGTTATGATTGTTTCTTTCAAGTTGACCTGCACAGAACCTTGCTTATTTACATAAAGGTTAAAATCATACAAGTAGCTTTGGAGAGGCATGCGCTCACCTTTACAAGTTCACAAGAAATGAGGTCCTGAATCATCAGTGATTCCATCAGGGACCATTGTGATCTTCTAATCTGACCGGCTGTAAAACACAGGCCATAGTACCTCCTGTGACGTTGCACCCCATAATACTTTATAGAAACTTGCTTATGAATGTAAATATGACATGGCTGGAATATGTTTTATGCTGGATACACCATGTAACATATCTTTGCAAAGGTTATGTTCTACTGCATGTATTCATCCTATTTGTATGCATGTACCAGTTTTATATCTAAAGTTATGAGCGTTGGCTCTATGCTTGTATTCAAAGTGTTTGCTGTAGAATGCACTTAAGGCAGATTTGATCAACATAGTGTGAAGGGGTTAGTCAAGTAAATGGAAGTACTTGGAGAACAATGGACCTTGATAGATGCCAGTCCACATTTGAGCTTTCCTGGGAAATCCCTGTAGAGAACTAAGTCATGCATGGACATGTGACTTGCCCATGTGACTCCAAGACTCCATCTTGTAGCTGGGATTCTACATAGGGGAGGGAGGGGTTTCCACCCACAAGAGAGAAACTATATCAAGTCCTGGGAGACCCCTACATTTTGTCTTCAGCTGGCTCAAGAGGTAGCCTCTCCACCCCAAAAGGACACGTAACTACAGGGGTGTGAGTGATTGCTGGACCCAGACTAGAAGGAGGCCAGTCTGTAAAAGAAACTTACTAGAACATCTGTAATCACTTTCTTACCGTATTAGGCTTAGACTTGCGTGTTTTATTTTATTTTGCTTGGTAATTCACTTTGTTCTGTTTATTACTTGTAACCATTTAAATCCTACTTTTTGTAATAAAATCACTTTTTACTTCTTAATACATACTTTAGGTTAATTAATACCTGGGGGGGGGACAAACAGCTGTGCAACTCTCTCTATCAGTGTTATAGAGGGTGAACAATTTATGAGTTTACCCTGTATAAGTTTTATACAGGGTAAAAAAGATTTATTTGGGGTTTGGACCCCATTGGGAGTTGGGTATCTGAGTGCTGGAGACAGGAGCACTTCTTAAGCTGTTTTCAGTTAAACCTGCAGCTTTTGGGGGACGTAGTGCAGACCTGGGTCTGTGTTTGTAGCAAGCTAGTGTCTCTGGCTCAAACCAGGCAGGGCATTGAAGTCCCAAGCTGGCAGGGAAAACAAGCTCAGAGCTAGTCTAAGCACATCAGGTGGCAGTCCCAAAAGGGGTTTCTGGAATCCAACCCATCACACCTCCCCCAAATAATTCTTAGAGAATATATTTTAGAAAAACATTTCATCTTTATTTAAAACAGTCAGAGTTGGAGAATCCATTATGACCCTTCATAAACTGTTCCAATGGTTAATTGCCCTCTCTGTCAAATTTATGCCTTATTTCCAGTCTGAATTTGTCTAACTTCAACTTCTGGCCATTGGATCACATTATACCCTTCTGTGCTGGATTGAAGAGCCCCATTATCAAACATTTGTTCCCCATGTAGATACTTATAGACTGTAATCAAGTCACCCTGACCTTCTCTTTGTTAAGTTAAATAGACCCAAAGAGCTCCACCCATCACTATAAGGCATGTTTTCTAATCCTTAATTTGGAGAAGAGCCAAAAGAATGAATAATCAGCCTCCTTTTTGCATTGTGGTCACCAGAACAGGACACAGTATTATAGCAATAGTCATGCCAGTGCCACAGAGGTAAAATAACCTCTCTACTTCTACTCAAGATTTCCCTGTTTATACATCACTGGTTTGCAAAAACTCTTAACTGCATCACAACACTGGGAGCTCATGTTCAGAACTCTACCCCAAAAACTTTTTTAGAGTCACTGCTTCCCAGGCTAGAGTCCCCATCATGTAAGTATGGCCTACATTTTTTGTTCTTAGATGTACGGTATATATTTACATTTAGCTGGGTTAAAACACTTATTTGCTCATGTGCAGTTTACCAAGTGATAGAGATTGCTCAATTACAGTGACCTTTCCTCTTCATTATTTACCATTTCCCCCAATTTGTGTCTCACCTGCAAACTTTATCAGTGATGATTTCATATTTTCTTACAGGTCACTGACAAAAATATTGAATAGTGTAGGGCCAAGAACCGATCCCTGAAGGCCCCCTCTAGAAACACACTTGTTCAACAAGTCCCTATTTACAATTACATTTTGAGAGCTATCCCATAACCAGCTTTATTTTATATAAAATAGATCTTCCCTTTTTTTAAATCAAAAAGTTATGCAGTACCAACTCAAACATTCAGTATATTACATCAATGCTATTACTCTTCTCAACCAAACTTGTAATCATATCACGTTAGTTTGACACAAACTATTTTCCATAGACCCATGTTGATTTGCATTACTCTCAAATTCTTGACCAATCAAGTCATATATTAGTGCTCTATTCTCTTTTCTAGGATCAGTGGCAGGCTGACAGGACAACAATTATCTGGGACATTCTATTTACCCTTTTTAAAAATTGGCACAACGTTAGATTTATTCTAGTCTTCTGGAACTTTCCTAGTGTTCCACGACTTATTGAAAATCTACATTAACAGTCCAGTGAGCACCTCAGTTAGTTCTTTTAAAACTCTTGGAGGCAAGTTACCTGGACCTGCCTAAAAGTTTAGCGACGTCTGTTTAATATCTTCCAGCAATACTAGTGGAATGGAGTTTTATCATATGATGAGATTATATCACCTGATTTTTCCCCAAAAACATAACAAATATTTATTCAACACTTCTGCCTTTCTGCATTATTGATAATTCTGCCATTTCCATCTAGTAAATGGACCAATACCATTTATCATAATTCTTTTTGTTCGCAACATATTTTTTTAAAACTCCTCATTATCTTTAACTCTACTAGCCATAGATTTCTCCTTGTGTCCCTTTGCTTCCCTTTATCAATTTTCTGCAATCCGTAACTTCTGATTTATGTTCATTGCTATCAACGTCCCCTTTTTACATTTTTTTTAATAATCACCTTCACTTCCCCTCTAACCAGGTCAGTTTTTTAACCAATATGGCATTCTTCCTCAGTTGTCAGCACCTTTTTGGGCACCTAATAAAGTGTACTTAAGTGATTCTCCATTATCATTCGCATTTGAGGTCGATGGAACTACACCAGAGATTAATTTTGCCCTCTGAATTGTACTAGATCTCAACAACCTTTTACAGAGCACTCTCCAGAGCTCCCATAGTTTTAAATTCATTTGTATATCCCTTTCCCAAATAATACAGGAATGCAATTTTATGTTATATTATTCCTGGGACTCTGATGTGGTTTTATTCGGTTGAAACAGTAGTAGATTTCTATTTTCTTTGGTAGTCAATTGTTGACACACAATGACAAGAAAATACATGGTGAGGGGGAACACTAAAAGAAAACACAATCTTTCTTCCCAAATGACCCACAGAAGAAGAGATTCTAAGGCATTGTTGACACAATGAAGGTGTACAGTTAAAACAGTACAACTGCTATAAATGTGCTTATATTTATATTGGTTATTCCTATAAATTTAGCAGAATAAGCAATACCAATAACATACCTTTATATCAATATTATTGCATCCACAGTAGGATTTGTATTGTATTGATTTAACTGTTTAGGTTTAGGTTTAATCACACCCCTAATCAAAAGTTTAAATCAGTTCAAAAACTGGGTATAGACCAAGCCTAATGTTAGTCACCTTGTAGGCTGGCTCCAAGGGAAAGAGAGTGAAATTCATTCTTGATATAACTGAGGCTTTCAGAGGCAATGGTATCAACTACAGAGACCAAATACTTAAAGCAGAACAAAAAAAATAGTTTCAGCTTTATGCAATATCTTCAGAGCTGTTCAATTCTTACTCTCAAGGGTAAAAATCTTTGGTCACTGACTAAGAAGGTAACAAAATTGCTTTCATTCACTTATTGTAAAGTGTCATAAGAATATGTGTGTTAAAATAATGTGGCTTAGAGTCACCAAAACAAGAAATTCAAACAGAGTACAATATACCTCAATATATTTCTTTTAAACTGAACATATTATGTAAACGAACTAATTTCAGACTACTGTAAAAATTTGTACAGGTATAGGAGTCATGAAAGGAGGGAATTTCATCCATAACTATGAATTTCCTTACTGGTGTGGGATATACAAGACTCCAGAGTTCATACTTTGTTGTATAGTTAAAATCAGAAGAAAGAGCATTTGTTTCCCAAAGGGTGATCAAAAGAAGACAAAGGCCATAAATAAAATGTGAATGCCCAGCAAGGGATGTAAAAAAGCATACTTTTGGGCAAGATAGACAAAACGACCCTTGTAATATTGATCAGATAGGTTACAGAGTCCCTTCAGAAACTGAAAGTAAAACATTTGACATAAATGTCACCCTGTAGCAGGAGGGGATTCACCCCTGCAGTGCCTCCTGCCGGTGTCCTGGGAATTAGCTCATTTTCCAGCCTTGGAACACCCTCTGCAGGCCAGTGTCCCACTGCCACTTGGCCCCTGTGTCACTCCTAGGACTCCAGTGCCTCATTATCTGGAGTGCTACCCTCACTCTTAGGATCTCCCTTCCCCAGGGAAACCCCATCCCCTATCCCCACCTCGCCTCAGTCATAGGCTATTGCCAGTCACCAACTAGCCCCCGCTCCCTGGGGTAGACTGCAGCATAAGCCACTCATCACAGGCAAGGGGGTTTTGGACCTGCTGCCTTTCTCTGCAACTCATGGGTTCCTTGGTGACTGCAGAGTCCGATCCTTGAGCCACAAGCTCATTGACAGACATTGCAGGTGGTGTTGGAAGACAGGGCTGGGCCGTGATTGCTGAGTGACAGTTGTTTTTCCTTTCTTTTCTGGCCCTTTTAAATTAATAGTGGGATACTCTAGCAATAGGGGCAGAAGTTCTAGGTTCCATTCCCACCTCTTTTGCCAGCTCACAAAGTAAACTCTATGCACATTAGGTAACCAATCTGTAAAATGGAGATAATAATGCCTGTAAAGCACTTTTATATGTGGAAATTCAAAAGCACTTTATAATTACAAAAAAATGAGGGTAATACTTCTTACCTACTTCTCGGGAGTGTAGTGAGGATTTTAAAGTTTTTTATATAAGTACAAATTATTATAATGGCAATTATATTTTGTACTTCTATAATGCTTTCTGTCCAAGAATTTCAGAATTAACATCAATCAACAATGTGAGAATCAATTTTAATAGCAAGTGTGAGTGAATGGGCCTAGGGGCAGGTATAGTACTAAGAGAAGGCATACAAGATAATATTTGAGAAACAGATGGGAAGCCAAAAATCTTAAGTAACAATTTACAGAAGGTTCAGAAAAGAGGGTTTTGAGAGGGAGCCGAGAGATAATGCAGAGTTAGCGAGGAAGCAGGAAGTTGTTTAACTAAATGCTTAGTAAGCTGAACTTGTGTGTTTCTCTTTTAGTTTCCCCCCTTTCTATTAATCATTATTAGATCAGATTTAAATATCCATGTGAGAGGTGCATGCATGCAGAAAGCAACCTAAAACAATGTCAGAACTGTTTGTAGCTAAATATCTTCCTATGAACTAACATCAAAACAAATAGTTTGAGAAAGTTTTGCAACAGACTAAAGTGTCCCCGCATCCTTGATTTGTTTCTCCCCACTCCAAACCCCCTGACTTTTCATAGGTCTAAATGCCCCATTATGTCTTACATCTTTTGCCCCCCCAGACTTGCCCAGGGTCATTAGGAAAGCAATAATTTCCTAGTTTCTCGTGTGTGATGCTGTTTGGGACAGAGGATGTTCTGTGGTTGATACAACTTTGCTCCCTCTGCCATTTTTTTTTTCTGAAATGACTCTCCTGCTGGTAGCATTTCAGTCCCAGAGCTTATCTATATGACCGCTTAGTTAACAGCAAGCTAGTGTGGACACTGCTGAGAGTTCCTGAGCACACTTTAATCTATTGCTTTTTCCAAGCAAGGTGGAACTTGCAGCAGGATCCACATGAACACTTAGTGTGTGGCAGGCTAGCGCAAGGTGACTTACTGCCCTGCTTGCCACAAACTGTTTATGAATACAAGTCCTCACATTGCATAGTTGTAAATAACTACAAGGCAGTGGAGAATCAGGTGCAAATATGTAACTAAAAACAATTCAGTGTATGGCAGTGGAAAATAAGGCTCATCATGTTGGATATACAGCTGATCGGAAAATGTTTTCCTTTCCTCCACCCTCTGAACCCAACAGAAAATTTAAATTTTGAGTGGAAAATTAAGATTTAAATATTTTGGCCAAAACTCAAAATATTTTGATTCTGAAATACTGCCATGGTGCTTCATGGGAACTGTAGTTTGGATGCCCATTCTCCTCGAATGGCTAGACTCCATGGTTTGACTATGCTTCCCATGATACACCACCGTCTCCCCTTGTGGTGAGAGGAAGCAGTGCATCATGGCAGTTGCATGGCCAACAAAAAAAATATCAATCTATATCCCATTTTCCATCAAAAATAGTTTTGGTGAAAATTTTTCCACCTAGCACTAGTCTGCTTTTTAGAATTAAACAAAAGAAAACAAAACTTAATTCTAGTGAATGAAGTAGTCATATCTTTGTGTCCTTCTAAATGCTCTTTATACCAAATTTCTCTACCTTTCCCTTTTTGCTAATATATCAAACAATCCTGCAGCCCCAGTACAGGTAAAACAACTTCTTCTGCCACTTAATATCCAGTACCTAGCTACCACTGAGACACAAACTCTATTTGTTTTCACTCAATTCTTGTCTCTCTCTATTGCTCGCTAGTCTCTGACATCACTGCACTGGTTGTTAGGAGTTAGAGCAGAAAGGTGCAGAATTGCACTGTCCTCTCACCCATAAAGAGATCCCTCTGGGTCAGAGTTAAGACACTGTGTTGAACAAGTTTGTATTGCTGCTGCCTATCCAGCACCTGTTCTGTAGACAGAGAACTTCAGATTCCAAATCTGTGTATCTGGCACCTTTGTAAAGCAATAAAAAGTAAAGACTTCAACCATCAGCTCCTCTAACTAATTTTGAATTATTTTGGGTTGATGATTGTTTCTTTACTCCTCCTTCAGTCATTCTGCACATCATACCCCACTATTTCACTCGATATCTACCGGACATGAAAGTGCTACACAACTGCCCTCATTGTGGCTGAGTGAGACTAGATAGGATGTGCCTTGTAACTTCTTAGCTAAGCATAAAGTTCATTGCTAAGCAACATTAGCCATGCCTACCATGGCAAAAGTACATAACTATAACACTCTCACTGGGGCTAATTCTCTGAGCAAGAAAGAGCAGTACTTGAAATCAAACCAATGACTATAGCATGGCAGTTCAGAGTACTACCCCTTGAATATTACATTTAAATGTTTACTTTGGAAACCTTAGGTGAGTAGGAGGAGAGGGTGTATTCACCCTCATGTTTGCAGTTGTTTCTTTTTGCAATGTTTAATTATTGTTCTCTCCTCTACTGTGGTTCAATTATTTTTGTATTCATTAAGCTTTTAAATAAGTATATGATTGCTTTAATCTATATTATTATTTATTGCATAGTAATCTCTACTATGACTCATTTTTAAAATCAAGTAATATCTGTCTGAAAAGACCTGTGTCTCCAAACAGGGGGGAAATAATTCTTGTATCCTGTGCATTTTTCCCTACTTGGCTTCTTAGGACCAAATTTTAACACACCTACTTATGCTGCTTAGTACCTCACTTATGGGGACTCAGCAGGTGTAAGGGACTAATCAACATAGGGAAGCTTGCACCACCACTGCCACATCTGTTAAGTCAATAAAAGCCAGTTACTGCCAAACATAATAGAGGGGTGGAATATTATGATCTAGACCCTCTAGGAAATGGACTGAGACCAAATCACATTTCACATAAGCCATGATCAACTGTTGAAAGGCATGAGCAGATATTTACCCATAGCTGACTCTTGGGAACACATAAGATAACAAATGAACCACAGTCATTTGTTTCTCATTGAGATCCCAGAGTACCTTTTGTGTGACATCCATCTGATACATATTAATTAACAATGCCAAGAGGACACCATCACATAATTTCTTTTTGAAATTCTCCATTGTATCTTCTAGGAGATTTTAAAAACACTACCTTCTCATGGAGAAACATTTATGTTTCCCATTGTATGATACCTTGAAAGTTTATTTTTGATATTTTATTTTGGAAAAAAAAAGTACTATGGAAGTCTTTTTCATACCAAGTGTTTCTGCTTGTTCCATTGTATCAAGCAGGATATTTGCAAAGCATGGTAAATAATATATGTTAAGGACAGATATGTTTCACACTTGGTAAAAAGAGGCAAAATATTGTCACAAGGCAGCCAAACAATCCTCTAAGATCATCCAATACTTCTAAAGCAGGGACTTACCTTTCTTCAATATACTTAGTAAAAACCAAATTGGAGATGGTTGATTTCCACACATCCAAACAATGACTTCTTTTTCTGACTGAATTTTTTTCACAAAAAGCCCTCCACCAGATTTCATTCCAAGTTTTCTGGGTTTTCAACCAAAAAGCCAGAAAGTTTTACCAAAAACTCCTCTTCAAAATTTTTCACAATACTATTTTCCAAACCAGCTGTAATACCAACATACACACTTCAGTCAGCATACATGTGGGGGGTGGATGAGGGAAATGGAGTCATAATAATCTACCACACCCATGTACATTCCCTCTGTGATGATATGCATTGTTGGCATTACTGACTGGCCCTCCCATCTTGCATTCCTGCAAAACAAGCAGCAAAGATTTGACTGCTTCCTGCCCAAGAGTTCCAGGTATGGAAGAAACCCATCCACAGTCATAATTTTTCCTATAACATGTATGTATTTATTTTAAAAGGGAGAAAATGGTTGTGTGTGATATTCAGATTTCTAACATATTTACTTATGACATCAACACAAAAAAACCTAAGGATTTGTCCAATGAAGAATGCCAAATGCCTTCACCACATGGTGTTTATTATTCAAGATGACCGTTTTTCATTACTACCATTTTCAATACTCTATCTTGTAACTTGGATGGAACAAGAGGGTGTGCAGCAGAGGAATGAAGGCACAATCATTATTTTGCACTTCTCCAATGAACCTGAAATCATCACTGGAGCACTCTAAGGCATGTGTATGTTGTATTATTGTAACATATCTAGATATCAGTAGAAAAATATAGAAGAGACCTGAAAGTGGAGCAGAAATATAATACTGCCAGAAATTAATTTTCATAAATAAACCTGCCTGTTTTCAGCCCACTACACTGTTCATGTAGCATATCTAATTGCATCCTAAACATCTCTGTAGTCAAGCAATTTGAAAGAGATTTTGGTTCGTTCCTGATGTTACCGTAGGTTTGCAATATATACTGAAAAGCATTAAAAACAGACAACGAAAGCCAATAAACTCTATGGGCAACAGTAAATGCCTATAGGGTTTTCTCTGTGCTGCTTTCCTTAATTACACTGTATTTGAAGCACACCTGTCTTAACAAATCTGCACAAATGCAAGTTTAAATATACCTTGAACTTGAATGTCTTTTGTATCTTCCTTAGAACACAAGTTACATCCATGTTCTATCAGGTCAGAAGTTAAATCACTGAGACAAGAGGCTTATCTCAAGCACTGGGACACAAATTCTATAAACAAAAGGAAATGAAATATAAAGCAAATCACCATTGGAGGAAGTACAAGTTGCTAGAACCCTAAGTCCAAAGCCTGAAATGTGACAGGTATGAAAGTGCTTAATGCTTGTAAATGAAGTGTTCAAAATGTGAAAAAATGTATTTGTAATTTAGACTTAATGGAAAACTGATTGATTGCTAAAGCAGTTATCGTTAGGGATGATATTATAACATCCTTAAGCTTGCAGCTAAGTGCAGAACTTGAACCTCTTGGTTCTGGAAACATACCAGTCCTTTTCTGGTGCTGATGGCAGCAGCAACCCGCAGCTAGTTCTGCATGTGCTGGTTATTCAAGTAGGATGAGAGGTGAAGATGAAGGAGGTATTTGAGCCTTCTGTAGACCCCATCTCTTCCTGGTTCCATTACCTTAGATCCTTGGGGTAAAAGGGAGAATATGATGCCCCATCTGACCTCCTTCTGACCCTCATAGGCAGCAGGGAGAAAAAATTATCTCAAGCTGATTTCCCTCTGTTGGGCCTCTTAAGTCAAGTATAGGGAGAAATGAAGTCTGTGTCCTATTTTTCTTGATCAAGTGTGGGAAAAAAAAAAGTCAGGATTCCTGTGTTCCCAATTTACAAAACACACTTCCTCCAAAACACCTTTCCCAACAGCTCCCAGGCTTCTCTTCCTCTGAACTAACTCTGATGTTTGAGATGAGTACCCTCACCCTCTCCATCTTTTTTTGAGGGTTAAGGCAGATGGCTGTTTTTCTTTGTGTTTCAGAACATAAACATACAATACTTTTTTGCTGGAATACGTTTTGTTTTGTTTCTTAAATTATCTTCAAAGCCAAAGCACACAGGGCACTATTCTGCATACCCTCTCTGTGTAACTAGCACCCACAAAGGCCTGTTCCAGAAAATATCTGGGATATTCCTTCATTAATGAAGAAAAAGTCTACACTCAGCCATATCAAAAGGCACAAAAAGGTCTAGCATGGTAAAAATGGATACCTGAGCCTGATCTAAAAGCACTAGGAGATGATTCATGACCTAGAAAGTGTTGTCTCTAATCCAAAGAAAAGCTAAACCAAGATTCCAGGATACTCAGGGTGTCATTTATGTGCCCAAATACATGTAGAATTGCAAAGTCTCTGCCTTCTAAACTATCTTCTCCAAAAATCAAGTGTTTGAGAATGAATTGTATTTGCAAAGCAGTGCAGGCCAAGAGATGGATTCTTAATGTAGGGGTCTACCCTCACTTAAAGCCTTCTACACATTGAAAATTCACAGACTAACCCTCCCCTTTTTAATTCCTCATTTGAGATAGAAATCCCATTAAAGGTAGACTTCTACATCAACAGGAGTCTGGGAGTACATTTAGCATAATATATTTATATTAAAAAAGACAAATGAAAATGAATGAAGTTGCACTTTAAGCAGGGTGCATATTTAAGCATAGTTGGCACCTTCCTCTCACTAGACACTACACTGATAATGCCTTTCCAATAAGGGCATCACAGTCCTAACACTTGTTATAAGCAGCCAAAAGTTAGACCCACCACTGACAAGGCTCTGAGAACACAGTCAAACATGAATACATTCATCAGAAACCTGGCCAAAATAGTCAAGGACAACAGCTTTTATCGTCAAAAGTCCTGGAGAAACTACTGTACAGCCAATCCATCTTAGCCAAAACCCATCACTAGAACTAGTCAGATATTCACAGTGAATAATTTGAGCAAGCTACATGTTCTCTTAATCAGTAATCCAAAAATAGCTGACAGATTTTACTGATTTGGCACATTATTCCCCCCCCCCCCCCAAATAGTTTGTGAGAACACATTTTAGCTTATGTTTTGCTCTCTAAGTTGTTGCTATGAGTATTTGCTGTTAATTCATGCTACATGGTTGCAAGTCACATGGTACTAGCTGATTCACACTGATTGTCAATGTCACAGCTCTGGTCAAGCTCTCCCTCTTCTAGATACTCATCACAGTGCCTTGATTGGGTCCTACACACTGGGCCTATGTGTTGAGCTTTCCTGAACATGAGCAGAGTCCAGGCACTGCCTCTGGCTCTCTAAGTACACTCTTGGGGTACAAATTCTCATTCTAGCAGCCGCTTCTGAGAGTTGAGATACCATGGTCCAACTGCCCAAGCCCTGAGACTAGAACCAGATCCCCCAGACTACTCAGTTGCTTAAACATGCTGTTTCCCAGAGCTCCAACCATGCAGGCACTCTGCTTTACACTTTACCTCTTCAGGGATATGTGATAGTTGAAGCAAATAGTCACAAATCCTTCTTCAAAGCCTGTAAGCCAAACACACACTTTACTCAGATGACACAAGAGATTCACAGATAATTTAGAAAACAACAAATGCCTGAATGCCATGCACCTCACTCAGACTCCCAAAGAAATAGTGAGTTAATCTGTGTTCAGGTAGGCAAGGTCTCCTGTCTCATCAGGCTCCCACAGCAAACTCTCCCCGCTTTCTTTAGCCACCTACTTTGTCCACGGTGACTTCCATTTGAATAGAAGACTATCAAGGTTTAATGACCCTCAGTTGTTAGCCCTGTGTCACCATCTCTTGGAATCTCAGTCCAAGATGGAGACAAAGGCAGCAGACACACCAGCCTTACAGAGTGGAGTTTGTAGTTTGATAGATACACAGAAAGTCCACAGTATCAGATTGAATTCATAAGCTATACATAGAATCCTCAAATTGTCACAATAATGAAAAATAATAATAATAATAGTACTTTGTACCTGACACTTTTTAACCATAGATTTCAAAGTGCTTCAGCAACGATGATTCCAGGATAGGTAAATTCAACTTCTTTAAGTGCCTGATCTTGCATTCCTTGGGCACCATTAGCTCCAATTGACTTAAACAGGAGTTTTAGGTGTGCAAAGAATACAGAGTAGACTGCCAGTATGTAAGTGCCAAGAAATGCCCTTCTCTGTTGATCATTATTAAACAAATAAGGAAACAAACATGAAAAATGAACATTATGTTCATAGAATATAATATCCACAGTCACAAACTCATGAATCACTCTAACTCATCAAAATAAACTGCCTTTTACACATCAGAAATAATTTTTACCTGATTTCTCTCTCTCTCTCACACACACACACAAAAACCAGGAGGAAGCCATCAAAAAAATCCTCTGCTAACTAGAGGTCTTGATGAAAAGAGATTGTTTTCTATACAAATAATGTTTGTGTTTATTAATAGGCTTAACACTTGGAAATAAGAAAGCAAGGTATGTGATTTCCTTAAGTGTCCCAAAGTGGCGTCAGCATGGCATGAGAACAGATAGTTGCTCATCATCTACTTCACAACTCTGTGTAAACCTAAAATATTGCTATTATTTTACTGCTGTGTGGGAAAAGATTACATGTTTCAAGCTGTGAAAATTATCAAAATTATCTTCATTTTATTTAAGAGACGATTGATACAGCTTTCTACTGATATTTTAAGCATGGACTCATCTTTTAACACCAGGGTATGTTATATGGAGTATTTGCTGATGAAGAACTGAAAAATACAGTGCAATTTAAAAAAGCAGCAAAGAGTCCTGTGGCACCTTATAGACTAACAGATGTATTGGAGCATGAGCTTTTGTGGGTGAATACCCACTTCGTTGGATGCATGTAGCGGAAATTTCCAGGGGCAGGTATATATATGCAAGCAAGAAGCAGGCTAGAGATAACGAGGTTAGTTCAATCAGGGAGGATGAGGCCCTCTTCTAGCAGTGCAATTTAATTCATGGATTTACAGAGTTTAGGGGACTTTTCCTGCTTTGCTAGCCATGTAGGGGTTTGGTGCCTTCTAGATGTGTATTATAATTCAGTTCACTTCTGACATGCAGTATTACAGTAGTTAAAGTACACTGCAAAATAGCACAGTATCCACACACAATGAGAACCATGCCTTCTAAAATAAATCTCTCTCTTTATGAGCACTGGGTAAAGAGCTTTCTGCGGCTCAGGCTGGTGGTATTGCCAACACAAAGATTAATTTATTTCACAGCATTTTACTATTCTCCGTAATATATCAAAACCTATTGTGTGCATGCTCTAGGAGGCCCTAAACAGTTAGCACAGGAAAGCCAGTTTTACCCTCAGGAGTATAGCTGAAATTTCATTTTAGCAAATACACTTTGTAAAGTTTGATTTTACACAGTTATATCAGAAATGTTATCATGGGATTTGCGTCCAAAGTTCTTTTTGCTACAAATATGAAATAAAAGAATAATTCCATACCAAAAAAGGATAAAATAAATAATTAGGTCCTCATTTATTTTTTTACTCTTTCTGTACTCATGCAGAGCTCCCATTGATTTCAGTAGGTGGAGTAAAGTCTGAGTTAAAAAAAATAAAAAATAAATAAGAGCCATGGCATCATGATTTTACTCTATGTTAAAAAATTTTAAGGTTGTCGTGATGGGGTAAGCTCCCATCACTTGCTAGAGAAGGGAAAAGAACCCCAGTTAGAGTCATGTTCCACACCTGTAGCGTGACTGACCGAGTACCTTCTGTTAGAGGGTGTAGAGCTGGGTAAGGATTTATTAGTGGCCTGGGCCTTATAAGCAGACTGAGGAAACAGGGGAAAAAAACAGCCTGGAACTTCCTTCACCACCAGATTCTGTGTGTCTTTCTTTACAACTTGAATGAACTTTACTTTGGAAGGGTGACCTTCAAAATAATCCATTTTAAAGGTTCACTGGACCACAAAAGTACCCCAAGTTATCTTTCACCTAACAAGACAAAGGAACCAATCATATGTCTTCTGGAACAAATCCTGACCAGGGGAGGGGGATCAGCCATCTTGCTGCAGGGAAGTGTGGTAAAAATCTTACCTAGAAGCAAGACGATAGTTTTGTTAAGTGTTAGTTTTCTAGAAGCATTTTTCACTTTATTTGCTTGTAACCATTTCTAACTCTATCAAATCCATTAAGGACTGTGAACTGGTTGCTAATTCTATCAAAATTCAGGATATCTTGACTGGAAGAATTACTGGGTGACAAGGAAATCAGTAAAGCCAGAAGTGCAAAAAACCAAACCAAACAAACAAAAACCCACACAACATTCATGGATAAATAAGAAACTGGATAAAGTTGAGTTTTAATAAGGTAGAGAAGCCATTTTGTACTAAAAATGATTAATCTCAAGTAATGGATGATTGAAAGGTTTTAAAAGTTGTTGAGCATTATTCAAGATTTGTCTGTTTCACAGTTTATCAATGGATCATGGTTTATAGGAGTCAAATCTATTTCCAAGTCTAAATCTCCATTCCAACTGCTCTTCATGTAATTGTCAGTATCAACAAACTGAGCTCATGAGTCACGTGTGAAGAAAGGATAAGAGACAATGGCCGTATGGGCCACACTACAAAAAGTGCATTTTTATCTTAAATTTAATATTAGGTATTAAGAATTATACAAGTGACAGTAAGAGGATGAAGAGATTTCAAGACATTACAGCATTAACTCTTGAATGTATTAAATTAATTTTTATCTCGTTATTTAGGTAGTTACTAAAACGGGAAGACAGCATGGCTATAGATATTCCATAATTTCCAATGCAGAAGCCTTTACATTAATTTAGATTTATTGATAATCATTCAGTATGTGGCTGAATTACAAATGAAATAGTAAATTTAATTCTAGCCAATTTTTTTCTGCAAGCTGATAGTGTATGTGCTCAGTTCCTTTGACAGCCTAGTATTGAACATTTTTGTAGAATGAAAATGAGAAAGATGAGAATTTTTGAAAATTATCATTCAAAAAAAAAAAGATCAGGTGAAGTAAGCACAAAATTTTTATTTGATGAATGATAGTGCCATACTGTCTGGACTTTTCAGAAGGGTGTGCAACTAATCTTCTAGAAATTATTCCACAATCAATCATCAAAATAAGAATTATTAATCCCTGGGATTCATAACAAATTTTGGGATTTATTTTGGGGACTGCTTATGGCTAAACTACATACAGGGCTATCCTGAATCTTTACCTACCTGCTTCCCACATCTGTGACTTTAGAGTCTATCATTTCAGCAGCATATCCATTCCATAAACACAAAAAACTTAACTCAGGTTACAAGTGGAAGTAAGTTGTGAATGTAAATATCACTGCGAATATTCACATAAGTAAGATCTGAAAAATCCAGTCCATACGTTGAGAACCCTGCCAAGACTGGGAATCACAATCAGTCCTGATTCAAAAGAGTAGCTCTGCCAGATCAAACCAAGAACAAAATTCATCTTGGCACCCTTTGTGCAAGTAGGTCCACATGTTTTTACATCATTCCTCATTCCTGGGAGTGCTGGCTCTAAACATTAATGTCCAGTTGTGATATTATACCTGGATGTTCCACTTTTGCCTCATTATTTCTTTGAAAGATACTCTTTAAGAGGGGAATAGCCAGTACATTGAATATAAGTGAAGAACAAATGGATGGTCAACCTTCATAACGAGAAACACAGCTTTGTTCAAATGGGGCCCACTACCTGCAAGGCCTATCCACCACTTAAATCTCAATTTTAGGGAATTTAAGTCCATAGGGCTTGCACTGGGACTCTGCTTAAGAATGAACTTAAGTGTGAGAGAGTGTTTATATATAAACTGTAGCAAGTCCCCACTACTTTTCATTTAGTCAATCAAAATTGCAAACACATTGCCTGCTCCCACGTCCCTTACTCACTTATTCAGACAAGTAGTTCTTTTGGTTATGAGTGGTCTATGAATGTCAATGGAGTGCTTTCTCAAGTAAGGGTTGAAGGATCAGCTCACAATTTGTGCTTGAACATTTCAGCCTTTGGGTTCAATGGCCTAGCCAGTCAGTTTCAGGAGGACATAGCCAATCCAATTCAGTTTACCAGCATTGCCAGCTCCAAAAGTTCAGAAGGCATGAGTCAGACCCCAAAACATTATGACTGTTTTTTAATGATTATATTGTGTTTTTAAGTCTACCTTTTGATTTTTTAAATTTCCCCTGCCTACTGCCACTCTGTATGTGGCAGTTACTTAATACATTTGGGAGAAGGTAAGAAGATTCCAGCCCCCGCTGCAAAAGCTCTCACTCCCGGCCTGACTCTGGAAATCTTCCAGCTTCTCCTCAAACCCCCAAACTCTATTTCAGCTGCATCCTCCAACCAGCAGTTAATTATGCATCCCAGCCCCCACATCAACTTTGCCCTCTACATCTACCTGTCCCTCAGCCCAGCAATTAGTTATGCCCCTGGTAGCCCTCCAGGCTCACCTCTGCTCATCCTGTAGCTCCAGGTGTTCTTCACCACCACCACCACCCCCCCCCACGTGGGGGGACAGTTAAAGTAGTTTCTTTACCCTCCTCTGTACCTTCACAGGCCTTGTTGCCCAGATGGAGTGTGTGTGTGGAGGGGGAGGGGTGTGTAGCTGTGGAGGAGCTGATCCTTTGATCACAGGAGGGGAAGGAAGAGGAGGGAGCAGATATGCCCTGAGGAGCTGGGCTCTTTCTTCTTTTTCCTTCCATCCTGTGCAAATGGAGTTGGCTGCTCCCTCTATTCCTTTACATACCTGAAAACTACTTTCTGCTCCTGAAGGCTGAGGTGATGGAGGAGAAGCGCTCCACCATCTTCCAGTAGAAACTCTGATTGGCTGTTCTTACCTAAGAGGCGGGGAAGTAATGAAGGCAGCCAATCTGAGGCAAGTTTTTCAGGAAGGACTGAAGCTTCTTATCTCATGCCACGACTAGCTCCAGCACCAGCCAAGATGAAGTTGGTGATAAAACTGAGAGTTGACAACATTTTACCCCAGGTGAATCCGAGTGACTGAGACTGCTTCCTGTGTGATAGTAATGAAGACTGTAAAAGCAGCAAAGAGTCCTGTGGCACCTTATAGACTAAAAGACGTTTTGGAGCATGAGCTTTCGTGGGTGAATACCCTCTTCGTCGGATGCATCTGACAAAGTGGGTATTCACCCATGAAAGCTCATGCTCCAAAATGTCTGTTAGTCTATAAGGTGCCACATGACTTTTTGCAGCTTTTACAGATTCAGACTAACACGGCTACCCCTCTGGTAATGAAGACTGTTACTTACACAAGTAGTTTTCTTTTAACATTCATTTTTATTATATATATAGCTGCATTTTCATTTCAGTTGATATAGTCACTGTAGAAATGGACTACCTTTACAACAATTTTGTATTTCTTTAATTTGTTACCAGAAAATTGGTGGGTCATTCCTTTATGTGTCATATCATTAATGAAAGCTTTGCAACAATTGTCAGATGTGACAATACGGCACACAGAAAGGAAAATATTCCTTCTTTATGCCATATATTTTTAAAGGGTTTATTCTTATGTCTAGAATCAATTCCACAGTCATACACATGCTGCCAACTAAAAGGAAGATGCAATTTACAAGATCTGTACTAATGTAATTTATTGATTTGCTAATGCACTAGTTTTGTTTGATTAAATTAATATGCAGTACACATGTACTGTAGCCATCTGTCTAATTTGTGAAGCAACTGATTCTGAAATCCACAGAGATAGATTTCAGAGGAGGAATAAACAGAGTGGGAAAGAAAGCTAAAGGGTAAAACAAAGTCTAAATGCTTACATATATTCACTGGACCTTTTATCATTCATCTAGAAACCTGAAGTATAAAGGCAAAGTAACAATTTTGTACAAAGTGACTGCATGTAATTAAAAGAATTAACAAGAATGAGAATGGGGGATTACTGTGATACTATCTGATCATTCTTGCTCTGTGTAGCCTTTAACATATCAGTCAATCAATGCTATCGTCTGCAGAAGGGAAATAAGTAAAGGACTCCCATAAGAAAAAGCCTGGACACCACCTGGGTCCCCAAAGGTAAAGTCTCACCAGAGAAATAAGTCTGGATTTAATTGGATTGAAGAATCTAAATGGAAGTTTGCTTTGAAAAATTAATTAACATGGTTTACTGTTATAAAGTTCATCTATGAACCATAGGAGAATTTAAGGTCAGGATAATATATCTAAATGTACAATCTATGTACATCATTGTAGTATCTGAGTATATAGTGACAATCTTTACTTTCACTGCTTTCACGGAGCAAGGTTGTCTTTGCCCAATACACCTGTGTAGGTATGGCAGGTCACAGTGCAGAGGAAAGAGCTTCCTCTGTAGAGCTGGTACTACTCCTCTTCTCCCATGCAGATGGACAGGGAATGTGTGGAGCCTTGACTCTACCCCCAGATATACCAACCAGGTGAGCTAAACCTGCGGGGGAGGTGGGGAGTAGTGTTTCAAGTACACAATATCAAGCTGGGAGGGACTGCAAGTGCTTTGGAGGACAGGATTAAAATTTAAAATGATCTGAACAAACTGGAGAAATGGTCTGAAGTAAATAGGATAAAATTCAATAAAGACAAATGCAAAGTACTCCACTTAGGAAGGAACAATCAGTTGCACACATATAAAATGGGAAATGACTGCCTAGGAAGGAGTACTGCAGAAAGAGATATGGGGGTCATAGTGGATCACAAGCTAAATATGAGTCAACAGTGTAACGCTGTTGCAAAAAAAAGCAAACATCATTCTGCAATGTATTAGCAGAAGTAGAGTAAGCAAGACACTAGAAGTAATTCTTCTGCTCTACTCCACGTTGATTAGGCCTCAACTGGAGTAGTGTGCCCAATTCTGATTGCCACATTTCAGGAAAGATGTGGTCAAATTGGGGAAAGTCCAGAGAAGAGCAACAAAAATTATTAAAGGTCTAGAAAACATGACCTATGAGGAAAGATTGAAAAAAAATGGGTTTGTTTAGTCTGGAGAAGAGAAGACTGAGAGGGGGACATGATAACAGTTTTTAAGTACAAAAAAGATTGTTACAAAGAGGAGGGAGATAACACTTAGTCCTTCCTTGAGTGCAGGGGACTGGACTAGATGACCTCTCGAGGTCCTTCTAGTTCTATGATTCTATGAAGTAAAGGGCTGACACAGAATGTCCTCCCATCCCAGCCTGATGAAGAAAGGGAAGGTTTGTAACCAAATTGGGACTGAATCAGAATTTGCTCCTTAGCCTGCCCTTGAGGCAGCACAACTATATATTACACCTTACTCAGAACTTGTGGTAACTCCACAGTCAAGCCCAGAGTGAGATGAAATGTCTTCAGTTTCAGATTTCAATCATGTTTCTTCACTATAAATTGTTATGTGTTTCCATCATTATTTTATTCCTTAAATGTACTGAATTTATGAACAGAACTTTTTTTATACACATACACCAGGGAACAAAAGCATATTATAGTATTAGTTCTGATACTCTCCTAGGAAGTACTTAGTTGAGAGCACTCTTAATTAGAGATGGCTCAGGAAGATGTGGATTGGATTTGTGAGAACTTCATATAAGCTTTTGTTTTACAAGGACAAAACCAAAGTGACCTTGGCTTCAGTTTTGGGTTCACAGACTATAGGAATGCGTGAAATACTGTAAACCTAACAGGGAACTGCAAGTGATGGTGTCTAACTTAAAGATCTCTACATATAGAAATGGAAGATCAAAAATATGAATCAGTTGCAGGCAAACAGGAGAAGAAAGAAATAAAACAAAATGATCTGAACAAACGGGAGGTCCCTTCCAGTTCTAAGATTCCATGATTCTATGTAAAGCAATGGAAAGTGGTGGACAAGTGCAGAGAGGGAGATAGAAATATTAGCCTATCAGCAACAGAACCAGAAGTAGGATTTATAAGCCCATTTCTTAAAAAAAAATCTGTGAAAATCTGTTGGCAAATTACACAGCAGGAGATGTTGCAGACTAGTCTTGTTGGAATCAAGTTGCTATGGGATTGAATACTCATGAAGGAAAAAACCTGTGGCATTTCCTCAGTTCTCTTTCACCTTTCTCTTCTAATATTTGCTTACTACTGCTCTTGTGCCAGCATTGACATCACTGCAAATGAAAGTTATCACATGGCTGAGATGCATTCTCAGGCAACTTAGCACAAAAACAATTCAAAATGTCATTGTTGATTAGGCAGCAGCATTGGTAACTTTAAGTAGTGTTTAAAATTCCACAGATCACTTGATGTTACTAGTATGCACACTTCTAAAAGGTCAGTGCACTTTTTAAATATTCCGGTGCACATTTATACATCACTGCACTTTTTTTTAAGCCCTGGTATATGTCCCTCTATGCCCAAGAGGAGGAAACCATACTTTCTGCTGTAAGGAATGGAGCTACTGATGCAAAAAGGCACCCGATTTTGTAGTCTTCTGAAAAACTGTAGCACTGATTTAAAAACAAAATAAAACAAAAACAAAAGCCTGAATTCTGGCAGATAAGCTTTTTTGGGAGATTCCTATAAGAAAAATAGAGTTAGAGTAAAACACACAGGGAGATAAAAAGAGTAAAAATAGGGCAATGAGATCCTCCAAACTTTCCTTTATTTCATCAGTCACCAGAATTGTAAATGTAAGAACAAACAAACAATTGAAGTCTACAACTTCTTATAGAGTAAGACCCTTCCTGACTAACTCAATAGAAATACCTGCATGTGCTTAAATGTTTTGCTGGACTATGGTATACAATTTGACAAACCCAGTTTTTCTGGATTTGTTTGAATACCAAATAGTGGCCATCAATACAGTTTCAGATTGTACACTCAATTTGCAATTAATACTTTTTTTTATTAAGTACATCAACCAATCAAGGAATGGAAACAGCATCATGCAGACTTCAATGTAATTAACTAAGACAGCACAAATTGTATGTTGATTGCAGAATTTTCATTTCTCAGCACATCAAGAATTATTCACTGATGATATTCACACATCATTTAAAATAAATCCAAAAAAGAAGTTCAAGGAAAATACAATGAATGAATAATTTGACCAACTCTAGTTTTAAGGATTAGATTGGAAGTCATTTGCCATCATTAGATGCAGGAAAGAACTCCACATTTTTGTGAGTGCTGTTCAGAACTAACAGTTCTGGAGGTTTCAAACAGAACTCATCCTTAGCACACAAGTGTGTTCTGGGAGCGTTATAGTAGAAATGTATTGATGTATATTGAGTCTCTAACTAAAAATTAATAAGAAATTGGTCAAGTTGTGTGCCCTTTCAGTTCTCAGTTACACAAAGTGTGAACAGTTGAAACCAACGCCCCTAAACAATGAAGGATTGCCCCATGTCTCTATACAGCCTAACAGTGGAAATAAGAGTTTGAGAGCCAGTTAAAACAACTGTGCTAAAAAATGCTCTAGCCTACTGGGAAGGGCTCAGTACTCCACTTTATATTTCAAGGCAGATGGCAAAATGAAATGTAATTATGAAGGTGGTGATTATGGTTCTATTCCAGAATCTTAAAAGATCTAGGAACGTTCAGCCCAACTATGCAATAGTTACCTATTTACATTTAAACTACTTACTAATCAAAGTATAAAGATATACTATATTTTTGATTCAGCAAGGTATATAAACATGCATCTAACTTTAAACAGGAATAGTTCCACTGAAAATGGGATTACTCACACATTTAAACTCAGACATATGCTTAAATACCTTACTCTATAGACCTATATGTGATAACTCAATACAGGAGTGAATGGCTTGCCAACTACAGAACCAGTTTCTCCTCCCTTGGTTTTCACACCTCAGCTGCTAGAACAGGGCCTCATCCTCCCTGATTGAACTAACCTCGTTATCTCTAACTTGCTTCTTGCTTGCATATATGTACCTGCCCCTGGAAATTTCCACTACTTGCATCTGACAAAGTGGGTATTCACCCACGAAAGTTCATGTTCCAAAACGTCTGTTAGTCTATAAGGTGCCACAGGATTCTTTGCTGCTCAATACAGGAGAATTCATCTTGTACAAGCCTAAATTAAGCCATTTGATTCCAAAACATTATTCACAATGAATAATTCAATCAGCTCTAGTTATAAACAACTGTAATGCAGGGGTTAAAATAGAGAAGTTGCTCCTGCTATTATTTCTATATATTTCCATGCAGCCATAATACTCTCTTGACATTTCCCCCCTACTGGAAAATGTTTCTTATATAAAATTATTTCCAGCTAGCCCATTCCCACTCCTTACCCACAATATTTTTTCCAGAGGCCCTAACTAAGTTGTAATGGGCTGTCAATCACTTGCAACAAAACTCCAGAGGGGAATGATATCAATCAGCAGTTAAAGAATCAGATTTTGTAACAACTTTGCATTGTCTTTACATGACACCATAATGCAACATTTTTCAAACACTTTTAGAAAACATGATAACTACTTCCAGTCAGGCCAACATAATTAGCTCAATGTCCATAGCGTATATATTCAGATCAACAAATGGTTGATTATCCATAGATTCACATTACACTATGTGAAGTATAGCGTTGTTAAAACCTTTGTATTGATGAATATGTAGTAATTCAGAGTTAAACTCATAACAAGCTTAACTCAAAACTAAAGATCAGGAGCAGACTTGAAAGTTCTTCTAATAGATTATCTAAATGGATGGATGATATAGTAGAACTAGTCACAGTTCTCTACCACATCCTGTTTTTCGTGAAGTTTCATTTTTAACATAAGTCTTCTGATCAGCTCTAATGACAGATACAGATTAGTAAATTGCACCACATACCAAGTTGCACTGACTTTGAATCCAGTACATTATAAACTCACTTTGTACTAGATCATGATATCTGTACATATCACTTGGGTATGTGTGTGTCTTTAAGAATTACTTGGGCCCATTGGACTTTGGGCCTCTACCAGAGAAAAGTGTGAAGGATGTGAGATACCATTTTATTCTTGTTGTTACCAAATATCTTTCCTATTCATAAATATACACTGAATTATTTTTGCAATGATTTAAAAATTATCACTATTTGATGAGATTAAGAAAATGTAAATGAGTTTATATTAATGCTTTTGAACTAAGTAATGGCAGAATTCCTTCACATAAAGAGTGAATCTCAGAAGGAAGCCTTAGTTACTAGAATTTTGCAAAATTACCGCTTACCCCTTCATGTTTGAGTGAGTTCAATATTAATTTTTGCAAACATTTATGAAATATTTTGAAATGGCACTCCCAAACCCATTGTTGCCTAGTAATCCAAGCATCAAAGAAACCAAAAATCTTCCATGTGGGGCATGCATGTCTGCACTCATTTGTCTTTTAAGGGGTCCCATTGATGTGCTTGTAGGTTGTCCGATGGTTCTATTTTGGTCCCTGGCTTGCCAAGGAGAGGCCATAAGGCCAGTTGTGCAAATTGCAGAAAGCCATGAGTAATGGGGTTATTTGGAACTGTTCTATCCCAGAAGGATCCCAGTCCCTTGTAGAGCTCCTGGTATGCAAGGGAGAACACACACTGCATCATCCCCACAATGATGTGTGCTCTGACAGTTTTGCTGGCTTGTGCAGAAGTGAGGCAGGATGGGCGGCAGGTTTGTATAACTTTTGGTGGTGTCCAGAAAAGGTCCACTGAAGAGGTTAATTGCTTTCAGATCTTTTCAAATACTTTCATGCAACTAATGTTCACAGTATCACCCATCCTCCAACACTTGGAACAGTTTTAATTTCTGATAAAGTTAAAAAGGGTAATTTTTATAATATAACTCAGGCATAAAGTGACTGACTTTATATTAAGCTACTGTACTACGGTACAGTGCCTAACACATGGGGTGTGCCTCTCGCTTTTGTCCAAATGTAAAATGTTTGTTATACTGAACAATCAAATGTTTTACGCCAACATTTTGCAGCTCTTAAGATGTTGTCAGGGCTGGTTTGTCCAAAATTTGGACTAATTATATTGTTACTTCTGTTTGAAAAGAACATGTAATTCTTTATATGCAGTTTATTTTTCAGAACAAATTATTCATTTCCTCACTCAGCAAAACACAAGTGTGTGGGTGACTATCCCCATTAAAGTCAATAGGCCTAGCCATGTGGTTAAAGCTAAGCATGTGCTTAAGTGTTTTGTTGGATTAGGGTTTCAAAGGATTTCCCCTCCAAGAGAGAAGTAACACTTCAGCCCTAGTAAGTCATCAGCAATCCTACGAAAAACAGAGGAAATTCTCCATGGAACTTAAAATGAAAACACTAGAAAGGAAAGAAGTTAATTTCCAAGCTCCCAGTAAGGAGTTCATACATACAGCAAAGAAAAAAAATATATTTTTTTAAAAATTAAACACACCTTGACCATATCCTTATAAGCTGCTTTAACTTGAAGGATCATGCAACTATTCCCTACCTGCTGATCAATCCTCCACTAGCCATTTGTGTTGTAAATTCATTATCAAACCGAGGAAGCATCTGGAAAAGTGGGCCAAAGCAGCTTTTTGAAATTCAAAGAATCAATACTTGTGTACAAATGTAGTTCAGCCGAGCAGTATATCGTTTGGAATAACTAGTGAGCTGTGAAATTGACATTTGAATGAGTAAAATTGACTTTTTACAGAAACCATTTTTAGTCCTATGACTTCTTCTAAGGCTTTATCAGGTATGAGAGTCTGAAGTAGCAATATACTATTTGGCGGGGAGAGTACAGGAAACCCTTTGATATCATTTGAAAGTAATTATTACTGTGAAAATCAAACAGTAAATTTCCTTTCATTGACAAGTAATTGGCAATTTAAGAACTGCTATTTATCCAGTTTAATAAAAGACTTTTTAGTGATACATTGCCACTTCTGTGTAAAGCTACCAAGAGAAGGCTAGAAGTGTGGGAAGCCAAGGCAAGCATAATTACTTATTTGATTAAAAAGTGCTGGGGGTGGGGAGGGGGAAAGAGCCATTTCTTTTAAAATGATATCTTGAGCTACAATTTCAAGTTGTATCAGTATAATTATGTCAGTTAGGGGGTGTGATTTTTTTGTCTAAATAGTTATACCAGTAAGAGCACTAGTGTGAACACAGTTATATCGATATAAAGATGACCTGTATAGGTAGTTATTGCCCTCCCTGTATGTGAATAGCTATACTGCTATAAAACACCTTTTTAGAAATATAACTGTACTTATCCAGTATAGGTAAAGCAGTACAACTTTCTAGTATAGACAAGTCCCGAGTGGAACTGGTGAATACAGTAAAAGTATGGGAGTTATTATGTAATACAATGTGTTAAATAGAGCATTTCCAGAAGTCTGACCAAAGAGTGTGAATTGGGTGTTCGTGCAGATAAGCACACTGGATCCACTCTCTACTCTACATGCCTCCCACACATTGTATACAAACAAAGTACATCACTGTTTCTTCCCCCCCTTTTCCAATAGTCTGTGGCTCCATTGTTTTATTGTTGCTACTTTTCTCTCTCTTAAATATGTAGCCCAGTTCCCAAGTAGCTGCTCATGCAGAGTATGAAATGGCTACTTTATCCAAAATACCTAGTTTACCAAGAGGTTTTCAAAGGGCTCTGGAGACACAGGTTTCCTTTCCAGACATTCAACTGAAAGGAAATGGCAGATAGCAGTAATTTGGAATCCTTAGGGCCTTCCTCTTGCCTGCTGGCTGAGGTCACTAGGTTCATTTCTGTGAAGGAAGCATTGAAGATTTTTGTTAGCAATGGGCATAGTTATTCTGCAGTGCTGTTTAGCAGACAGAAGGGACATGGATCTATTTTCACAGATGCCTGGCTCAAATGTTTTTCAGGGCTTCTTATGCTTCCGTGTCAGGAATGGAATAGCAAAATGGTGAATGTCAGTTGATATCGAACAGTTGGTTTTGCCTTAAATTCAGCTCTAATTCAATTGATTCCTTCTGCAAAGTAGAATAAGAACTCTTCATAGTAATTGGTGATCTAGTTCAGTGTTTGGATTACATAGTCTGGGTTTATTAGCTTGTTTATTATGTGGACTAGTTCTATTGGCTATGATGGAGGAGGAGTAGAAGGCTCTCTTGTCTTCTTTAACCATGGTGGTATATTCCTGGAAGAAGTCTTTGTGATGCTGATAAATTGAAGTAGGTCTTATGCACTGGCATTTTAATCTTCTCTTTTTATACTTAATTGACTTAATTAGTATCAGTGAACTTCTTGGTTGGTGTGGAGGGCATGTGTGGGGTGGAATGAAACTAAGGTGTTGATAGCTTTGCTCACTAAGTAATCATATTTTTCTGCCCATTTGTCAGCACATTGACTTGTGGCTGGATACTGTTCTCTTCTAAGGCATACTGAAAGCTAGATAAATTCAGGAGCTTTCACAGTTAAATCAGCTTGGTTGGTTCACTTCTCTAGTGCAATGTAGGGAAAGCCATGCTCCTTACCTGGATAAGTTAGTGGTCAAACCAAGTGAGTAGAATGTTTGTTATAACCCCAATGTCCACTCCCAGACTGAAGGCCAAGTCCACCCTGTTTCTGGCTGGACAATGAGGAATATTATGATTTTAATAGTCATGGGTGGCTATCTTGGGCAATGTCTACTTAGGGATTGCTGTCTCCAGCAACAATGAACCTGGGGATGCCAGCAACATGCTAGGTAGCTGGTCCATTTGTTCCTCTAGTAACTCTATTGCTGCTGGCAGTCTAGAGCACTAGGATTCCAAGGTTCCTTTTCTCCCTCAGCTTGCAGACCATGTGGATGCCTTTGTACATTTGGAGAATTTTATTTCCGGTAAACAGTGCCTTCTGCATCAGTGACTGGAGGGGAACAGGACTGCTACTCTGCCTTCCTTTTTTTTTTTAATTCCTTCTGACTCAGTCTGGGATTTTATTTGTCTGTGCTCTATTGGGTCATCTGTGGAAACCAGTTGAAATATATATGTTGCATTTGTGTGGGGATGCTTTTGGGACATTGGCTGGCTAGTCAAACCAACACACCATTGCCAGCAATTGGACGGTTACTAGTACGGTTACCAGCAACAGTGGCCCTACTAAACCATCTGCTTTATTTCTTTCATGTTGCACATGGGTAAGCAGGAGGAGTTCATGAAAGGGCTCCAATATATTTCCCTTTAGCTTTTGTTGTCAGAATTTTTATTAGACTGTATCATCTGTGGATAAATACCTCAAGCTCAGCCTTGATATAGGCAATGATATTGCTCACATCTAAGGTTAACTTAATTGTCAATAAAACACTCTACATTATTATTTTTTTTCTTATCATTTGTGCTATTTTAAAAACATGCCTTTTCTGAATACAAATGGGAAAAACTCTGAATATCAGACCTTAGAATAAGATTATGAATACCAGTTTCAAGACCTGTACTCATCTCTATGAGCTTGTCAGAATATAGTCTTATTTTAATGCATGGCTGGCACACTATCATGAAAAAATAAAAGTGACATATGTTGCAGCTGTGATGTGTTCCTCTAACAGCTGCTGTGGCATGATGGGTAATTCTGCTTCCTTTGTCACATCAACCTATTTTAAGGCATTGAGAAAGGTCATGCTGACCTGTGGTAGTGTGAATACATTATTCCACAGTAGCATGAAGGAAAATGTATGTCACCTCTATGAGTGATACATTATATGCTTTAGGTTGCATAGAAAAATAAGAGAGGCCTCGGTCAATTTGCTCCATAGACCTAGGATCCTGCAGTGGTTCAAGAGAGATGAAGAAATCATGGATTGAAAAGTGAAATATGTATCTCAAGAGGCTGGGCTTGAAAGAGAAAACCGTGGTGGGAAATTGAGTCCATTAGACCTATTAAAGCTCAGTGAATCCAAAAGAACAAGGACCTCTTTGGATAATGAGTGAAATGGAGCATAGTTGCTTCATCTGTGGGGATAAGACTTTGCCACTAGCTGAAAGAATGTGCATAAGAATTATTTATTGGTGGATGTGGTACTTTGGTACATAAACATCCACCTGTTTCTCATAGATACCTGAACTTTTTTTAAAAAAGTCTTTGTGATTTTGGTTAGAACAAAGGCTTCCAAAAGGGAATGCAATTCTTAAACCACCAAAATAATATAACAGTGCCTACCGCAGCACTATTCTCCTGGTAGAAATTCATTTTTGATTATGTCAAAAAAATAACTTAACTTATCAATATGGGGACGTCTTCACTGAAATACAGACACTGTGAAAAGGAGCTTCTAAAACCAAGAAGCAGTGTAAAACTCATGTTGCAGAAGCAGACTGTAAAAATGATAGGCTTCTATTATCCTTTCATTCCTTCAGAAAGGACACTTCAAATACTAAGAATTCTATGACATTTTACTTGATCTGTGCTTTTTCTCACTACGAGGTCTCTCCTGCTGTGCTGTCTTTGATTTATGCAGGGTTCTGCAGAGTGACACATGCACAACATGTAGAATGCATGAAAGGCAGTATCTCAGGAAGGACATGGTGCTAGTGAGCAAGCACCAAACACTACTTTCAGTCAGTACCAAGGAGAGGGGTAAAATCGTACTCTGCTTGGCTCAGGTTGTATCTAAACCATTTGTATTATTGTCATTTAGTATCTCACGTAGTCAATGACATTTATTGCACCTAACAGTTACATAAAATATAGTCTTGCATATTTTGCCACAACAGAATTAAGCTCTCTGCATTTTCAAATAATCCAAGAGGGACAAAAATTGACTTTCCGGGTGCACCAAACTAGCATGAACAGCTTTAAAGAGTGCTTTTTACTAGGTATACAGCACAGTATGTATTTTCAGAATTAGTCCACACAGCAAGATATGGAGCCTGAAGTGTCTGCTGGATGAGTACGAATTTTAAACAAATATAATCTCAAATCATGGAACTCATGTTTTTGCATTGAAAACAACCCTCCGTCCTCCCCTACACACAAAGACTGCACAAATTCATAGATTTTTAAGGCAAGAATAAACCACAATGGCAACCTAAACTGACCTATGAACAGAGGCCACAGAATTTTAATCCAATAATTCCTGAATGGAGTCCAATATCTGTGACTGACCTAGAGCACAGTTTATCAGACTGAGGGTTCAGAACCCTAAAAATAATTTTGAAAAAGTTTTAGGGGGTCACATCTACCCTTCCTTTTCTTATGGATTAGAAACACAGAAGGTTCTTGAATCTTTCTGTTGCAAGGTGGAGTCACAATATTGAAAAGTTTAAGAACCACTGAACTAAAGAATATATCTAGAAAGACAGCCAATCTCAATTTAAAAATCTCAAGTAATAGAGAAACCACAGCATCCCTTAGTAAGATGTTCCAACAGTTAACTAATTTAAAAATTATCTTATTTCCATTTAAAATGTTGCTAACTGAAACTTCCAATCACGAAATCTTGTGATGCCTGTATCTGCAGCTATATTAAAGAAATCTATTGTCAGAAATCTGCTCTCTGTATAGGTCCTTATAGACCGTGATTAGGACACCTTTAATATTTTCTTCAATAAACTAAATAGTTTGAGTTCCTTTAAAGACCTCCCATTTCTCATAATAAGTCATGTTTTCCAGACCCTGAATCATTCTTGTAAACCCTTTTCTTCGTCCTCTTCAATTTTTCAACTTAATTCTTAAAGTGTTGACCCTAATACTGGACAAAATATTCCAGTAAAGGATACTGTTAAAAAACAAATATCTTCATATTTGAAGTTCTATTTTTCCCTCAATTTTAATTTCATTTAATGAGTTAACTCTAGTGATAAGAGCACAAGATTATAGATTACAAGTTAAAACTCCTGCACTGTATTCACAACTTGACTATTGAGTCATTTGTATGAAGGCAGGGTGAAGAAACTGCAGTCTATTGGCCCCCTAAGACATGAATCTGTTGTTCACTAGTTAAGTTTACCATTATTTAGGATCAAATGATCAGGACAATTTCTTTTTCTAGGTATAAGATCCAAAGGAGGCAACTTTTTCTTGGATGCAGATATTACAGCAATGTACTCTATATGGACATGAAAATCAACTTGGACCATGAAGATGGTGCAAAACGCATCCTTCTTGTTAAGTTGTTTCTGCCCATGTGAAAACAAGCAACAAACATGTAAAGTGTGTGCTGTGTTCCTCCTCTAGTGACGGTTCACTGAAGGACAACAGCCTACCACAGCTGCAAGCTGATGAAGTTATCTCTTTGTCTCAAGTGATAGAGGGATCTGCTTTTGTTTTGAGAGTCTTAGGTTCAACTTTTGCTGATGACTCATAAGCAGGTGTTTGTTTGTTTTATATGACTCCAGTGCTTTGGCATCTTTGTTGGCTGCCTGTTGGTTTCTAGGTACCAGCAATGAGGGCTTGCAGCAATGCCAATCTGAAATCTGACCTGCATCAGAGCCAGTCTCCACGCAAATTTATGAGTATAGCTAGCCCCTAGTAGGATGCTTAATTGGTTACCCTGCCAGGTTGGTTGGTTGGAAGGGTCAGCAGACCAGCTCTTAAGCCAGCAGCAGCAGTTTAAAGCATTTGTCCATGGTGGAGACAGCACCAGCACCTGCTTATTCCCAGTCTTGCTCCTGTCTTATGCCCACCTGGCCTCAGTTCAGGTAATTCCATACTAACCCTTGGCTCCGATTATTGATCTCTGACTCCAGATTTGACCATTGGCTCTGACATCTAGCTTCTGACTCAGGTTGTGAACCTGGGCTTTGACTCCTGATGCCTGAACCAACCAGTAGGCACCACCCGCAGTATCCTGGTCACTGATACTAGATGAAATAATAAGGTGTTTTTAAACTTACAAAGGTCTAAATGACTTGGGACCCAACTACCTAAAACACCCGCTTTCTCTCTATGCAATACTGTTCAGTTAAGATTAGTGTAGGCACTCCAACTGGAGCTCTCTTGATCTAAATGACCTCATAAGACATTCCATGTGAGGAGCCCTTCACTCCCCACCTCCTGGCACAAAATAGCACAAATCTGGTTGATGAGACCACAAAGTCTATCTATATAGTCAACATAACATAATATAAGCTAACATAAGAGTGGCCATACTGGGTTTGAGTTCAAAAGAGATTTGAGTTCTATATAATAGTTTGTGCTGAGAAAGTCTTTTGGCATTCTACTGTCATTTTTTAAATTTTTGTTCCATTGTATTTTTAATTAATCGCCAAGGACACTCAGAGCCTAGTATTGATGTCCTTTTGTGCTTTATACATTGGAAAGAATATGAATATGTAAAATAAATATTCATTTCAGAAGGATCTGAGACACACTGGTCATGGAAAAATTCAGAGATGAAAAGATAGTGATTATTCACAATTTAATTCATTTTTAGGATATGCACAAAATAATTCCACAAAACCATCCAGCTTCTTCTCCTAAAATGGAATAAGTAAGTGCCCTCCACACCTTTACATTAGCCTGGTTCATTTGTTGTTTGCTATATTATTTCATGTGTTCTCTGCAGACCCATCATTTTATTTTGCTGTTTAGAAAAGAATTAAATCTTTTTCTAAAAAATACATGTGCTTCACTGACAAAGCTTTCAAATTTGCCACTGCTGTAAAAGTTAACATTACTATCTTTTCATATTATTTGTATTACTCCTGAAAATGTGACATTGGTAACATTAATTAGCATCTGATGTCAAATTTCATTTACTCTCTCTGACAACTGATTTTCAGCCATGCTGCTTACTATATGGTCTCCATTACTCTGCTATTCAGGTCTATAAAAAGCACGAATTTGAACTGGATAAATCCATTTTCATCAGATACCATTAAAAGAACTCCAGTCCTTTCATTAAAGATCAATTGGAAAAAAATCAGAAGTCCTCTCAACCTTAAGTTCATTACAACAGTGAATATGCTGCATGTACAATTATGTTATAAGAAATAGCAATTTATGGAACATTATGTATACATAGCCATGAACTCACAAAAGCAGAAGAAATAATGAACAAACAGAAATCATTATCAAATATACACAGCCACAGTGACCATGGTTGATGAAGTCACACTAGGCTTCTTGCAGTGAAGTTCAGATTTGGCTTAATCCTGCAAATCCAGAAAACTCTGTGGCATTCCAGCAGGTGGCACCAGGTAGAGTCAGGTGCATCCCTTCATTCATTAATAGAGATTCAGTGCACCATGTGGTGAGTCCTTTTTTTTCCCCCCTCCTCACGACATAACCGAAAAGCATGCTATGCCCCTCTTTGAATATAATGAGTGATTGAAGGATGGCCAAATCTAAAAGATTCTGACATTTTTCCGAAACCCAAACAATTTTATGGTCAGGATTTGGTGCTGATAGAGCATATGGAATGCTTCTAGCCACTCCAAGTCTGAATGTTAGAGGATCCAGGTTTCTGACTATATAACAATTCAGGTAGTACATGTTTGATAGATCCTGAACTTTGTCTCAGCGCAAAGAGGTTTTTGCACCATAAGTGAGACATGGACTTCATACAGGAGGTGGTAACATCTATTAGCCAAAACTTTTGGGTGGTTGAATCTGTTCAAGCTCTGCTTGCAGCCTAGGTAGATAAATGTGCAAGGATTCTCCATGGTACTCGATCACACTTGCAACGGGGGTTCTGGAGGCACAGCTCTGAGATTTTGCACCTTGGTCTTCTGCCAAGAGAGGTTCAACCCCATAGTGTGGATGGTACCTTGGAATTTGGGGCTGAAATTCACCAGGGAGATGTCAAAGACCATGAGCAGCTGAAATAGTTTACTTACGTTCTGCATGGTAGGATGCACCTACTCCTTAACTGACATTATCCACAGCATTCAGGTTTCACTGTTGGGTGATTAATTATTAGAAGCTGGAGGGGAAGAACAACATCAGATGAGCTTAGGGTGACCAGATGTCCCGATTTTGGGGTATTTTTCTTATATAGGCTCCTATTACCCCCTGTCCCAATTTTTCACATTTGCTGTCTGGTCACCCTAGGAGCTGCACCAAAATTTAACTGTCTGCTTCACTTGGCATATATCAACTCAAAGAGGCTTTTTATTATTTGATTGACAAGTCAGCACCTGGGACTGCACTGAAAGGAGTTGGCATTCCAGATGTTCTGCTAAATCTGGGGAAGGTCTTCACACCTTCCCGGTGCTAGAGCACACTTCAGGTGTGTGGTCTTGCCTTGGCACAATTCTGCTAACCTCTCAAATGGTTATTAGGACTTGTCATTCTATGCATCGTAATGAAAGTTGGTCAAGAGTTCACCAAACAACTCTATGCTGACAATGTTGTCCTCCTTGTGAAGAAGTCACAATAAAATCCAGCAGGGAAAATTTAGACTAAATATTTGTAAAGCAGACAGTAGAACAAGCTACCAAGGGAGACTGTGGAATCACATTTACTGGAGATGCTCAAGGCTGGATTTATGGATTTGATATCCATCTATTACTAATTTAGAAATATCGATCATGCTGTGATGGAGGGAGATGATCTAAATTACCTTTTACAATGTTCTTTCCATCTCAAGTTGTTCATGGTTACTTTAGTGGATAAAATTCTGTATCTCTTCTCTATGTTCCCTCTCCATGCTTCTCGATGATATGGAGGGGAGTCAAATGCATAGAAAATTGGGGGGCAAAACCTATTGAGGAAAAAGGCCACAGAGTACCCACTTAAGTCCCCTCCGCAAAATATGGAACCAATTGTGCTCCCATCAACTTCAATGATGATCAGCCATCCAAGGAGTTGCAGAGAAAAAAGTGGGTGAGCCCCAGGAGTTGGAGAATGATCCT
The DNA here is from genome assembly GCF_016161935.1 of Mauremys reevesii. Classification (NCBI taxonomy): domain Eukaryota; kingdom Metazoa; phylum Chordata; order Testudines; family Geoemydidae; genus Mauremys; species Mauremys reevesii. The sequence goes on along the minus strand of NC_052627.1, from coordinate 72,952,809 downwards.
TGCTAAGCAACAGTCTCCAACATCTCACCTGCACAAAAACTGTGTTGATTACAATCCATATTTAAATAAATTAAAAACAGGACTTGTCCATGCTCCCCAAAACACTCTCACACTATTTTAGAACATATTCTAATACATATACATATTCTTAAACTTCCTCGGTCAGTGCTATTCTTCTCTTTTCTATTCCAGCCAGCTCCAGGACAAGTTGAGAAAGTCATATACTGTAGCCAAAGTACATAGCTACTTTAAGATTATAGCTACTTTAATTTAGATCAGACAACTGTACACTAAAATACACAATAATTAGTTTAAACAGGATTATAGGCCTCATTTTGCTTTCACACTGGTGAGAACAGGGATAATTTTACCCTGTTTGATTACAATGAAGTTAAGTGTGATAAGAATCAAGCAATGTGATCTCAGAAAATAAGAATGCAAGTCATCTTAGCATCTTCTGGCAGAGAGAAGCCTTTTTGTGTGTGTGTGTGTGTGTTTCCAAGTATATGTTTGGAAATACTTAATCCACTGAAAACTGGGACCACCGGAATTAAATTAGAAGTTTTGGTGACTTTTTTTTACTTAACTCTAGTACTCCGATCTGATGAGTCTGAAAAAAGTTAAGTGTTCCTTTATGTAAGAAGTCATCCTGAGAACTCAGCTGGCTGTATTTCACTCCATTTAGCTAAGAAAGAATTAAATTAAACAATAACATTAATAATTGGTTCTTATATAGTGTTTTTTAGGCAGAGATTTCACAGTACTTTACAAAGGAAAGAATCAGAGATATTTTAAAAGAGCATGCTATGAACAATCAGATTTTGGGGGAAGCAAGACAGATTTATCATACTGAAAAACAATGCCAAGTATTAGAGGAAAATGTTCCATAAAAACCCAGTATGTGTTATCTTACACTTTTCTCAAATAAAAACTGCCTTGAAGACAGACATGCATTTAGGAATTTTAACAGTGTAAGAAGAAAGCTGCTTTTGCACTTTGTTTCTGTCCACTCCAATGCATTCAGATTGAATTTCAGTGAAAAACAGCTATTGTATCTAATCTGACAACTTTAGCATCATGTCATTTTTATTCATTAACTTCATATGACAGAAGGTATGATGTAACAATCTACAGCTTATTTTTCAAACAGACCACAACACAGCATATTAAAGTAGACAGACCCTGGCATCCCTTTGTGAACTTGCAATCTTTTGTGGATATAATTTAGATATTTAAGTGCAGATTTTGTTACAAAACACTGATGACACAAAAAGCCATATCCAATAAAAGCTACCAAGTGTAAAATATCAAGCATCTGATTTCTTAGTACTTTCTATTCTACAAATAGTGTTTTCAATGTTTGGAATATGACCACAAAACTAGTCTCAGACATGACTTTAATTTTGCATCATATGAGGCGGTGCTAAGACAATATCCACCCGCAACAGCAAAAAGCTGAAAAGCAATGATTAAAACAATGGCGTCAAGGATTGAGGCAATTACTTTAGCTTAATCTCTGAATCAAGGCTAACTACAACTTCCTGACAGGACACACAAGAAGTTCAGAAAGGCTACAAGTTTGCAAGAAACTTTGAGGGTTTTTTTTTATTATTAATTATTATTAATTATTATTATTATTATTTAATGCAGTGGTTGCTTGCCTTAAAAATATTCTGTGGTTCTTTGCAGTGTCTTGGTAAAGAAGGAGATGACTAATATCTATGTTTAGTAATATAGAGCACAAATGAGGCACATTGCATAAGCTTATTAAGGTTATGGGTTCACATCAACAGCACCACCCCCAGCTCTTTGTACTTGGTCATGCCCTTAAGTCTCCCATCTGCTCCTGTCTCAACATGCTCCAGGTTCCAGTTTGACAACCCAGCTGCTCCTTATTGACACCACCTGGGTTCCTGTGCAGCTGATCTCATTGACACTCCCACCCAGGTCCCTATGACAATATCCTCTGGGTCTTCAGTTTCTCTTTTCTGATTCTCCAGGTTTTTCAGCCCCTTTTCACCCATGTTCTCTGGGTCCAATAGCTTGATGATAACCCCAGGGACTTCAGCTGCTCCTTATCCACATCTTCCAAGTCCTCCTGGTCACCCTTTTCTTGGTGTCTTCCCTTATTTATATGTTCTCTGGGTCCAATAGCTTGATGATAACCCCAGGGACTTCAGCTGCTCCTTATTCACATCTTCCAAGTCCTCCTGGTCACCCTTTTCTTGGTGTCTTCCCTTATTTATATTTTCAGTTTGTTCAGAAGTTGGGCATTCCAGAGTAAAGCGGCTTTTGTGGTTTGATCATACACTTCTGGTTTCTATGGCTATTCAGTCAAGACAAGCCTCCTTGTAAAGCCCTCAACAATATTCAGTTTGGTATTGGAACTGAGCAGCCATCTTTACCCTGGTAGTTATAGAACTGTCAGTCAAATATTGATCCTGGGAAAGATAAGAGCAGTTTATATAGGACCCAATTAATAAAGAACTAAAGTAGGGTAATATAATTAATGCCAATCAATATGGGTTCCTGTCAAACTAACTGGATATATTTTCCTGATGAGAATACAAATTTGCTTGATATAGTGTTGATGTAATAGACTTCTGGAAGGCATTTGACTTGGTACTGCACAACATTGTGATTAAAAACTAGAATTATATCAAATTAACATGGCACACATTGAATAGATTAAAAGCTGGCTAACCAATAGGTCTCAGAATGTAATTCTGAATGGAGAATCATCATCAAGCAAGTGTCTGTAGTGGGATTTTGCAGCGACCAGGTTTAGTCCTACACTATTTAAACATTTTTATTAGTGACCTAAAAGAAAATGTAGAATCATTGAAAGTTTGCAGATGACACAAATTGGGGTGGAGTAAATAATGAAGAGGTCAGGTCACTGATACAGAGCAATCTGGATTGCTTGTAAGCTTAGGACAAGCAAACAATATACGTTTTAATATGGCTAAATGTATACATATACATTAAGAATGATGAATGTAGGCCATACTTACAGAATGAGGGACTCTAGCCTGGGAAGCAATGATTCTGAAAACGATTTGGGGGTCATCATGGATAATCAGCTGAACATAAGCTTCCAGTGAGAGAGAGTGGCCAAAGGAGCTAATGCAATCCTGGGATGTATAAACAGGGAAGTTGAGAGTAGGAGTAGAGAGGTTTTTTTTTAAACTTTGTATTTTGCACCACTGCTAAAATAATGTGTCTGCTTCTGGTACCCACAATTCAAGAAGGATGGAAATAAATTGGAGAGGGTTGAGAGAAGAGCCATCAGAAAGGATAAGAAAACAAACAAATTACAGTCTATAATTACCTACAGAGGAACAAATATTTGATAGTGGTCACATCAATCTAGCTGAGAAAGATAACACGATTCAATGACTGGAAGTTGAAGCTAGCAAATTCATACTGGAAATAAGGTATACCGGTACTTTTTTAACAATAAAGGTAACTAACCACTGAAGAAATTTACCAATGATCATGTTGGATTATCTATCACTAGCAATTTTTAAATCAAGATTGGATGTTTTTCTAAAATATACGATATAGGACTTTTTCGGGGAAGTTCTACGGTCTTTGTTATATAGGACGTCAGACTAGATGATCAACATGATCCTTTTTTAAAATCTATGAATAGTTTTCCTAATAATTATATTAAATTAAAGCTGAAATATATCATTATGCATAACACAGACCATAATATTTAATCAAGCCCACAACTTATTGGTTGATCTAGAATCTTTCAGAAAGACACTAATCTTGATTTGTTAAAAAGAATTAATGTAAGTTATGGAAATCATGAAGCACTCTAATTAGTTCTGAGCAGAAGTCTCTTCCTGAGTGCTTGTCCAGGTGCAGGACTTATTGCATGGCTAACTGGGTTGTAAATCTATAGTTCAAGTAGAGGCATTCTGTCTTTGTCAGTGATCTGGTGCAGCAGACAACTGCCTCAGCCTTTCCTACTTGTTCTTCCTCACGGAGCATGGCTCCCCTGCCTGTTCCAACCTGACAAACTTCTGATTAGCTGAGAGGAAAATTCCCTGAGTTTTGATTACTCCCTAATCCAGTCAATTGTACTATCCAAACATCTGCTCATCATTCCCTCCCTTCTGGTAGAAAGACAAGAATGTTTATTTCCAGAGTCCCTCACATTATGTTCTAATGATTCCTTTTGTCATGGTATATTTTTTTAGGATTCTTTCTGATACTAAATACATTATTGCAAGAGGTGAATGGCTATGAAAGATTGCTACCACATTTTTCAGACCATTTACCAGTTTTTTTAATGTTTCCTAAATACCAAATATACCTAACGCACTCCCAGAAATTAATCAGTTCTTCACAAGTAATGTTGCTTATGAATGAAACCAATCTTACAAATCAGTTAAGAAATTCTGCAATTTCTGAAGCAGAATGCACTTGTTATACATTAGGACACCAGCAATCCATTTCTTTTGAGACTTGTATTTTCTGTTTCACTAAAATCATTTAACAGAATATACTTTTGATGTACATATGGCATATCGTGTTGATATTTTCAAAGAGATAAGACTGATAGACACAGGTATTTTAGTTAATGTGAAAGTACAAAATGACTACATTGTTACATGCAGTCTGTATAACATATGTGGGAATGGTAATGATTAAATAAGCATGCAAGTTTTACTGGGACTAAATGGATAGCCAGCAGTGAGTTGTTCCCTCACCAGCAGTCTGTCAGTGAGGGTATATAAACATTCCATCAAACATTATGTAGAAGCATTAATGAGTTATTTTTTTCAGCTGATGTCCTTGGTTGCATTTCATATAAAATAAACTATTATAATGAATTGTGATTTTTCTTAACCTAATTATAAACAAACAGTAAAAAGAAAATAAGGGAGTAAAAGGATGTATTCACTGAAAATGTTGCACATTACCTATGTCGTGATCATACCTATAAAATATTATTTTGGGCTGAGATTCTCAAAGGAGTCTATGAGAGTTGAGGGATAAATTTGCAAAAGGTAGTTAGGTGCCTGACTGCCACTTTAAGTGCCAAAGTACACTATTTAGCCACACGAATGTTCTCAAAACCACTGCTCAACTCTCACCTAACCAGTCATTGGTGCTTACATTTTTGCCCGTGAGCATATTCAAAACTGTATAAGAATTGATATTACCCATTAGCTAATAAGCTGATTGGTACCCAAACTGAATCCACAGCAGCAGTAGTCCCCTCCCTTGTCAGTCTGGCACCTGGAGGCTCAAACTAATTGGAGGTAGGTGCCTAAATACCTTTGAGGAGTGGGCCCTAAGCCCCATCACTTTCCTCTGCATTCCATTCCAGGAAACTCCCTCCTTAATTTGTTGGTTTCTGAGAATCTTTCTTGGATGCCTGACTCTCCCTATTCATTGTATGGGGAAACTGAGCACCTAATTCTGGGTTGGGGATTCCATTAGATTGAAGGGCATCCACTGGTTAGGTGTTGCAATGCTCAGCATTGCATTGCAACTACCTTTGGAGTACCTGAGAGTCTCAGTTTCCTACATGCCTTTGCTAACAATGGTTAATATTATGTTAGGTAAAAAGCAAGTCCTTACTCACCTCTCCAGCACCCGAGTTCGTGCGGAGTTGGTATGGGGCTCACAATCTGACACAATCTGTCAGAGACACCACTTCGTTGATCAACGGGCTCACACTATCCTTAGCTTAAAAGGCTTCGGAGTAAGTGTGGCAAGTTTATTAGGGGTGAGCATCAATATTTATACACAGAAGTAAACAAAGTGATTAACAGATCATAATGGTCATGCATAATTAATCAAGATTCTACAGGATAAAACAGGTTAAAATGTAAATTTAAAAAGACAAAAGGGGAGATGGCTACTTAAGGGGAGGGGGGGTGTCATGAGTAGTTCGCAGGTCAGAGCTTTGATTAAAAGTTTCAGACAGAGACATCAAGTCTGGGTTAAGTTTAAGCTCATCAAAAGTTCAGACTCAACAATTATGCATACAAAAGTTGCTAGGCCTTAATCTAGGATACTGCAAACCAAAGTTATTTACTCTGCTTCACAAGAGAATATTAATGTTTGAAAGAGTTATCCCATAAATCTCAAACTGGTTTTCTTTTGAAAGTGGAACTTTCCTCTTTTTTAAAGGTGTGTTTTATACTATAATAGAGATTGATAATTTAGGGACAGATTTTCAAGAGAGCTGCTTGTCCAGCAGCTTCCACTGTGATATCTGAAAAACTGTCGGTTTCACGACAAGAGGAATATCCTTTAACTGGGAGTTGTAAACTAAATAATTTCATTGTTTTAACATTTGGTTAGAGCAAGAGAAGAATTTATATTAAACTAAGAATAGCATTACAAATTACTATCATTACACGTGCTAGTGAGTACCTAGAGAAACTAGAAATAGCTTTAAATCCTTGCCAGTATACTTGGTTTAATAGATGTGTATGTGAGTGAAACATTTGAGAACTGACATTTTATATTTCTAACTTTTATGGTTATTATTGGTCAAACTGTTAACTGAAGTTTCCAATACTTTATTGACAAATTCACAAAGATCTGTATTAAGGATCCATAGGTACATTTTAGTTCCAAAATCACGGCCTCAGTAGAATTTAGAATATATTTATCACTACATACTAACTCTGTGATAAGATTTATTGTGATGTGCTCTTTTACTTAATACGTTTTAACATCTTGGTTTAAATTAATTCACATAAATTTCGTAAATATCATAAAACCATCTTTATTTTACTTAAAGAATTTGTCTGCAAGGAATCCATGATACGGGTGAAGGTTTAGTTAAAACTACTTAACTGGTGATTTATACCATATCTACAATAATGGTTTTATACTGCCTGCCACTATGTTAAAGGCCGTGTCACTTAAAGGGTTAATGGAAATATAAAACTACATTCTTTTGGCAGCAATGGGAAATATTCTGCTCTCTGTTTGGATGCCCCTAACTCCTAATAGACTGCTATCTACTCCATCTTCAAAAAGGATATTTTGCTGATTTACTTGTCTCACATGAAACGAATCGTTAATGACATAAAAGTAAAATTGGCTTCAGAACATTTGATGCTGTGCAAATAAACGATTAAACTTCATGGCCTATTTCTTCATGTCATAATGAATTATGCCATCCTCAAAGAGATTACATGAATCAATAGGTTGCATGGATGAACACAATATGTTATGCTAAATATGTTATATTAAGAGAAGCAAAGTATAACTAAATTAGATTGTAAAATATCAGTTCCTTGCTGATCATTTTACCGGACGTTGGCAGAAATAAAACAAGTTTTTATGAATATGTACTATTTTCTTAGTATGCTGAAAACTACATATGATAGTAAAATTATACAGGAGTTGGTAACAGTAGTAATTTTTCCATCCATTTTTGAAATATATCTTCTGCAGAAAGTTGTATCTTGTATAGTGAAGGTATAAGCTATTGATGTAGGACTTGATTCTGTAAAGTGTTGCACACACTAAATTTCCATGAACTTTAAGCCCATTGATATCTTTTTAAAAGATATTCGATAGCTCAAACAAAAAGTTATATGCTTGATGCAGAAATTGATGGGTGAGGTTTATGTTGAGCTGACTGGAGGATGACGAGAATTCCCTTGTTTGCAACAACTTATGAGATTTCAGTATTGGGGGAGGGAAACTTTTGAACATTTTAGCAGAAAGAATGGTGTCAAAGTGTCTTTTCAGATTGAAGCCTGAGCTTTTGCTTTGGGAATTGTATTGAAACCAGTGTGTGTCTGTGCCATATTCTATGGCCTGGTGAGTAGGGCACTGGACTGAAATGTAGAGACCAAGGTTCAAGTCCCTGCTCCTTCCAGTTCCAAGTGATTTAAGATGAAAAGTTCCGCTCCAAATCTGAATCTGTGGCACTGTAGTGTCAAAGTTAGACTCAGGACTCACAGTTTGTCAGACCACTCTGTTTTATTAGCACAGCGCTCTGCTAATAACACCCAGATAATGTGAGCACCATGCAAGACACAAACTATCTTATTTATACAGATAAAAGGGTGAGAACTTAACAAGATAACAAAGGAAGCGGAATCAGATAAGTTTACCTGGGCTAGGCATGCATATCTTATTTCCTTACTAACTATTACCCATCTTCTGTTAATGTTTCGCCATTAGCACCATTGTTTATGCCTAATGTTTCTTTTCCTGGCACCTGTATTTCAACATTTCTTATTTCTGCTTAAAGGTACATACAACATTTCTTTAATCCATTCTTATTTTAACAATATAATTCATTCTACTTTCACAGTAGGGACTTTATTTTTCCGCGGCCCAAGGTCCCAGCCACCAGACTATAGCTAGTCTCGCTGCCCAGTTTTGATGAAATAGCTTAGTCATAGATTCATAGAATTAAGGTCAGAAGGGACCATTATGGTCATCTAGTCTGATTTCCTGCACAATGCAGGCCACAGAATCTCACCCACCCACTCCTGGAACAATGTCTGAGTTACTGAAGTCCTCAAATCGTGGTTTAAAGACCTCAAGGTGCGGAGAATCCTCCAGCAAGTGACCCATCATGTATTACATTTTGCTGAAAAATTTCTGACCAGCCCTATTCATAGACTGTGCTATACAGGAGGTAACATCTCCTTCTGGCCTTAAAATATAAAATTATATGTGGTAAGGGGTACACAAGGTTGACACACACCTTCCTACCACTTGCCCCTAGTGTGAGGAAGCTTTGTCTGTGCCTGCCAGGTATCAGCTACCCGACTCCACTGGCCACAGGAAACACAAATGCTCCCCTCCAGGGCTACACAGGCTCATGATCGGCACACTGCAACCCCCAAGCCTTCCAAACATCCCCTAGGAGTTACCAGCCCCGGTCACAGAATTCACAGATCCACTGCTCCCAAAGGAGCAATACACACCAGCTTACCACTTTCCCTTAAGATCACTTTGCTTAAACACACAGCGCTTACATATGTTTATAGTGAAAACACATACATGTTTATTTAACAAAGTATAGAGATTAAAGTGATGGCAAGTAAAAGTATTGGCAAAAAATGTTTACAGGTAACAAAATCATAGTATGCCTTCTAGAACCTAGACTTAAGATACTGTCTTGTCTAATGAAGTTTAGCTCACCCAAAGCCTTTGGGAAATTTTCCAGCCAGGTTGGCTGTGACTATCTTCAGATGAACATACTGACAGTTCATCTAGTTTGGTGAAAGATCCTGGGTGTACCTCAGATCCCCCAGTTATATCCCCAAAATCCAGCATCTTATTTATAAACAAGATACCTGTGGGTTTTTTTTTTTTTTTTACTGCAGATCTTCTTGCATGCAAATTCACTGCATCTTCATTAACTTCAGTATCAGTAATGCAAATAGACTTACACTGGGAGATGCACACTGGCCCATCAGAGAGATAAGTGTCTACTTCTCCCTGCCTGAATAGAACCTGTTTATCACCTTTGGGAAACCTGTCTCAACTCACATACCTTAAGAACATAGTTTTCACTATAGATATGTACTTCCTTAAATATGCATTCATCCATTTTACAATCTTTTTGATGACCATTATGCTACTGATTCTCCAAAGAGAGCTTACATGCTACCCTCTGGCAAACTGTTAAGTAGATACTGGACCCTATGAATCTCTGTAAACCCCTATGTAGACCTTATCTGGTTTGCACCAAGGGTTCCCTGGGTCATAGTAAGTACTCAGTAACCTCTTGGATGTAAGAATGGTAAGTATGAAGTTTCGCATCTGCTACCACAATCCTGTGTATTGTGAAAAAGTTATTCCATCACTATGGGATAAACTGGAAGAAATGTACAACTATTTAGCATTCTCATATTAGTGATTTATGTAAGTCTATGACAAGTGTGATCTAAATGAGCTAAACAATTATTTAAAAGTTGCAACTGCATTTGCTCATGCAGTATATTTGCACAATCAGATAGTGTGCATCTAGTGTAGAAGGAAGTGATACACAAAAGTAATTAACAGCACAATTGCAAAGATTTAATATACGTATGAAAAGTTAGTCAAATGTTTAGGGCTCATTTTATTCATAGGCCACATGTTTAAATCCTACAGGGAAAAAAAATAAACATTTTGACAATGAATAGCTACAGAAGACGCAAACTGTCAGCTATCAAATGTTAATTCATTTTTTTCTTATTTTTAGTGCCTGCCTTCCAAAACAATGTTCTGTATTAATGTAGGCTTGTCCAATGTAGGTCAGTTTGCTTTAATTACATTTTCATGTATTCTGCAGTACAAAGTTAACTCCATAGTATTGTAGAATTCTGTTTTCTAACAGAGGAGGAACAGTGGAAAAAGCACAGGACAGGGAGACAAAGGTGTGGTCTAATCCCATCTTTTTATACAGTCTTGTTTACATTACGTTGATAAAGTCATTTAACCTCTCTCTGCCTCAGTTTTCCCTTCTGTAAAATATTTTTTTCAAATGTATTTAAGGTAAGTATTGTGTGGCTTGATCAATCAATGCTTGTAAGCATATTGAGAACTCACATAGAAGGCACTCTTTTTGTTTTTATTCGCTTGAAAAGCCAAAAGACTCAACACTCAAATTCTTTTTTTGAGGTTTTTCCCCCAGACACATTTCTTTCCTCACGTAGGGTTGAATGAAAGCATAATGATTTGTCAAAGACTTGAAAGCACAACATGTATTTCACTGTTCGTTTTGGCAGAGCGTATAAAATGCTCTACACTCCTGAATGGGATCAGCATTTCTGTGATTCTTGAAAATAAGTTCTCCCCAACTCCATGCATATTCATTGGTGGAGATGACTGAGAATTCATCTTCCTTTCTCAGCCTTACAATATCTATATCCTGATATAAGCACATGGGACTGTCAACACAGCACTGCTTATGCCCAAAAAAGGCAGGTCATATAAAAGTGACCCATAGTGATGAAAAACTTTCCCACATTGGTTTCCCCTTTAGAGCTTTCTCAAGGTCGGGTGGTATCTCCTCATAAGCTCTTAAATGGAGATCCACAGGCTGTGTGTTCATGGTGGTTTTAGACTACGTTTTTTGTTTTACAGTTATTTATTTATTCTAGTCTGATGGTAAAAGCCAAGTGTATTAGTGAATTTTGTTTTAATCCCTGAGCTGACTGTATTCAAACCAGGTTACTTACTTGCTGTAAAGGTTATTTTCAAACATATGTCAGGTGTGTTTTGACCTTCTCTACTTGTGCTTATCTCTGGTTAATTAACTATACCTACATTTTCTTCTTTTTGGGCAGATTTCCCAGAACTGAAGCAGCAAGGAAGGGACACAAGATATAGGATTTTGCTAATATTATAATGCCTGTAGGTGTCAACAGATGTGACTGAGCCTGCTTTAGTAACTTTTTCATCATGTGGAACTTCTTCCAGGAAACTTGTCACTTTCTGAATTCTCCAGCTGTGTCTTCTTAGTACATGTTTGACTGGCACCTATGTTATACTAAAACTAGAATTCTATCTTGTTGAGTTGGCAAAATGCCACTCTAACAGACGGCAATGAGTATCCTAGATAAGAAGTATGTACAACCTTTAAAATACTACAAGCTGCGTTTCCAGACAAGAATATTGAAACAGAGATGCATACAGCACTTTTGGACTGATTGTTATGGTAATATGTCATCATCCGGAATGATATGAATCATCCAGCAATCATATGAAAATTCAGCTCTAATGATGGGCCAAACTGGAACTGTCTTTCATCTGAACTCTTTTTAAAATTTAAGGGAGGGGAAGAAGAAAGTGATTCCAGCCCCTGGGTGCAGACTTTCCCATTCAATGTGACTCCAAGTCATATCCAGAACTGAAAAGACATTTTTTTTGTTCTGGTTCACACGTGGCTACAGAAATTACAACAGCACCTGTTCTCACAAGATTTGGCCCTTTTTTGGACTGAAATATCATCAGAACAGCTCACAAAATGTTGGCACACTAGACTCTAACACAGACTTTTAGCTCAGATTTGGCCCAAGATTTGAACCCTAAACTCCAGCCCAGAATTAATCCAGATTCCCACCCACCTCCATTTGTGAATTAAGTTTAGCTTTTCAGCATAGGGTAGGAGAAAGTTGACTGTGAAGATCCGAGTGGCTCTCTAGAATATACAAAGGTTGTTCTGCCCCTGCATGCCCCACCCACAAGAATAGAAGGAAAATATATTTTCATTTCACGTCAGCATTGATCAAGTGTTTTGCTGTTGCTGTGTTTTTGTGTATCTGTAAAATAATACTATATTTTCCAAGATGAACATGCACACCAAACACATGTTAATGTTGCACTGATACTGCATCAAGACACTAGAAAGTGGTGGCAAACTATGAGGCTCCCCAGTCAGATTTCAAGAAGCTATTTGTAGTGGGAGAGATTTGGATATGTATATATTTGGAAAGGAGTGCCAACTTCTAACTCCATGGAAATCTTTACGGAAGAGTGTTCCCAATTCTTCAGGGATAGGAACCTTACTGCAGGATGGTTGCCCCTTCTTTACTCCTTTGCCAGCCATCCTACCCTCCCTCAAGTTATTTCAGAAGGGAATGTGTGACCAGTCCCTTGCAGCAGCCATGGAAGTGAATCTGCAGCAGTTAATGGTGTTTCAAGAATGACTAACTCTCTCTTGGATTTCCTCTTGGAAATCTGTGAACTGAATGGTGGATGGTGCATCAGAACAATTTCCTGCTGCTCCCTCACCAGCCAAAATCCTTTGAAGCTCCACCCAACAGAATCCTAGGAAGAGAAGCACACCCCCACATGCTTGTGTATCTGCAGAGTCAGATGCACCTCAGAGGAGTCCCCTTGCATGCCTAATGATCCAGGCTTAAATGCAACAAATATACTGCAACAGGAAATAACGAAAATTCTTTCTTGCACTGTAAAGGGAAACACCAACTACATTTGTTTATACAAAATTGCTAAGGTTTCACAAACATTCTGAAATGAATATAACTTGTGTTATCTACCAGACCTTCATACTCACCATCATTGTATGGTATGACATATTCAAATACAAACCACCCATGCAATATAGTGTAACTGACATAATGATTTGTAATAGCAAAGCTGTCAATCACTCCTTATACAACGTCTTTTTCATTTGTTGTACATTAGTAAACCTTCCCCCCCCCACTACTTACAGTGATAACTATGAGGAAGTCTCCCACATTTTATTTCTTTGGAGCAAGCTAAAAATAGCCCTTCTGTTGCTTTTGCAGAAAGACCTAAATTACAATCAGGGGCGGCTCTAGAAATCGGGCTGCCCCAAGCAGCGCGGAGCGCTGCGCCGCCCTTCCCCGGTCCCGCGGCGGGTCCCCTCTTCCCGCGGCTCCGGTTGAGCTCCTGCCGGCATGCCTGCGGCAGGTCCACTGGAGCCCGGGACCAGCGGACCTGCCGCAGTCAGGCCTGCGGGAGCTCAACCGGAGCCGCGGGAAGACGGGACCCGCCGCAGTCATGCCTGCGGCAGGTCCGCTCGTCCCGGGCTCCGGTGGACCTGCCGCAGGCATGCCGGCGGGAGCTCCACCGGAGCCAAATGCCGCCCCCCTGGGAAACGGCCGCCCCAAGCGCCTGCTTGGCGCGCTGGTGTCTAGAGCCGCCCCTGATTACAATGTCAGGTTGCACAATGTGCTTTGGAGAAATAAGCATCTACATTGATAAATTACTCAAAAAGTTTTTAATCGCAATTGTTAGTTTCCAAAATACAGAGCACTAAATTCTGCCTCCCTCATTTGCTGAGTGTTATATCTTACTTTGCAAGCAATCCCATCTCCCTCAAGAGGACTATTTATGGACGAAGGTTCTAATCAAAACCACAGTAGGTAAAACATAAAACTAGGCATGAGCCTGAGCTGCGAAGTCTTGATTTTTATCCCATTTCAATGGTATTTGCAATGGAGTTCTATGCTTGGCCCATTTTAGTGATAGGACCAGTGGCAAAATTCAGATCTAGAGTGACCTCTTTTGATTCAGAATGTTCTTACCTTCCATGTCTAAAAGCAGGGATTTGGTTCAGATCTATATTTCACAAAACTGTTTAATGACTTTATTTTATTACTATGAGAGAAAAAAAGCAAACAAGCAGAAGCTTGGTTGATCCACTAAGGTTTGGCTTGAATTTGAGAAGAATATGATTGTCTGAAAACTCTGTATTGGCTATACCTAGATTTTGTTCAGTATATTAATGTAACAACCATGTAACCACTACTCTGTGGGCTAAATCCTAAATCCTTACTATTGGGAATTACACACGGCACAATATTGAGAAAGGAGAAATTGTGACTGAAGAGACAACCACAAAACTTTTTCTATTCTGCTCTTTGGAAAAGTACTTTGTCAATTTAGAGCACACAGATATTTTTCAAAAAAGTTTCCATTTTAAAGATTCACATTAAGTAATCCGTATGGAACACAATATATTCACTATGTCTAGGAAGCATAAAGACATAAATTGACCCTGCTTGGATTTGAACCTGAGGTTTCAGAGATTAAGGCATCTCAATATATTCAATTTCAGTGTGATTTGGCATTCACTTATGCCCCTCTGGCAGATCTATAGAGCTGCAACAGATGTAGCTCAAACAAAATAGCTCACTTGAGTTTCCGATCAAGGCTATTTGGTCATCAGAGACTACATTGCGAGATCCATACAATTTGTCCCTGTATTCGAACGTATTATTAAATGAAACTTATTTAAGCAGAAACTGAAGAGTCTTGGAATTTAATGCATTCAGGAACATTATAATTAAATTATCTGGAGCATTCTATAAATCTATACTCTAAAATGGTTTACACACACTAGAGGTGAATTTTTACAGTACGTTTTTAAAGTAAGACTGATTGTAGGTAATTCCTCCTCCCAATTTAGAGTGTAATTTACCTCCCTCCCCAACAACAAACAGGATGTGAACTGTAATCTTAACTCATCTAATATCTCCAGTAAAAATATCACACCATTCTCTACTACTGCCGTTTCCCAATGTACTCTACTAATACATATTTGCTGTCTTTTCAGAATTATAGTTTAAGTTGTGCTCAACTTGACTCAAATCATAAGAGACTTTGGTTCAAATTAAAGGTCTGAAAATAAATAGTATAAGTCATTGAAATCATTCTCCCAGGAAGTGTATCATTCAATACAAAACATTCAATACAAAATATACATATAATCTCCCATTTCTGCTGCCATTAGTCAGCAGACAATCTAGCCCTATATGCCTTGTTCCTTCAGCAAAAAAGCCAGGGGCCAAATCCTAAGGCCTTACTCTGTTTTTATATAGTCCTTACTCAGACAAATTCATTGAGTGAAACTCTGGCCCCCGTTAAGTGAAATGACAAAACTCTCAATGACATCAGTGGGAACGGGATTTCACACATTGACTCAAATAGAACTCTGGGTGGCCAGGGTGGGAACAAGGATCTGCATTGGTGGATCCTGGTGCAGGAACAGGGCTCAACCTGGAACGGTCTTGAGACAAACTCTTATGAGATCTCCAGGTCCAGCTAAAAATCAGGAATTGACAATTCTACACAGAGGAAAACGTCAAAAGCTCATTTGCCAAATATTTTAATGAAAATGAAGTGACTGGTACAGCAGAAATCCATAAAAACAGCACTGCAGAATTAAAACCAAACTGTGCTTAATAAGCAAAGGGAAATGTAAGAAATGGGGGGGAAAATTAAGAAGTCGAGTGATTTCTTACTAGTTAGTGTTCCTTCTGCACATGCCATGAAGTCAATATATAAACAATACTTTGAAGACCAATCCTATCTGACTGCCCATATCTTCTTACCACCTGTAGTTTCTAAGAGCTGTGACTGTAACCCAGTCATACAGCTTTAATAGTGGACTATCATTAAGCATATTTGTCCATTCTCCCTTTGGTAATGAAGTTACATCAGATATGTTCTCAAACATAGGATTTAATAGACATCATATTTTTTCTGAAACAGCATTCCAGAATTTGAGCCTCTCATTTGACAGACAAAATGAATAGTCCCAATTTAAGATGATATTTCTGACTTGTTATTATGTAGATGCTTTGTGCCCCCATCTCCAGCAAATACTCCATGAATGGAGCTCATTTATTTCAACTGGAATTTTGTACTAGACGGATCAGTACTTCAGTTTCTAAAATACAGTCACCAAAACACAATTCATTGGTTTCAAGAGAACGTTAACCACCACATAGTCCAAGTGTAGTCAGTCGTGTCTTTTCTTTTCAGTTTTGATTTTGAGTGATAGTTATAGCCAGAACTTTTCAAGGTTGGTAAATCTGGTTTGGATATGTTTATTGGAACATTCATGATGACATAGGAATCTAGTTTACAGTGATAAACTGCAGCTCTTCTGCTAGTGTAATTTGCAGAAGATTAAGCCAAAACAAACTCCATATTTCATTATGACAGTGTTTACATTAGCATTCTGCAAACTACAGTTTAGTAACATGCAACAGCTTCATTTCTGAACACTAAAAGAGTTGAGAACAATTGTATATTTACTTTGCTGCATGTAAAATTGCACTGGGCAATGAAATTCATGAAATATTTTTCATGTTACTGACAATTAAATAAGACTACAAGAAACATTCTAGACAAAAAGCTGAAGTTTGCTGCAGTAAGAGACTCTGGTATCAGCATTTCTTATTTTACTGAACCTGATCTTATAGAACTATTTATATTGGCACTTAATTACCAGGTGAAGCTAAAAGTGGTAGTTAGCTTTTTAATAAATTAAGTGAAGGTGAAAGAACCAAGAACTTTTAAAATACCTTTAATACATTTTATTTAAATGTGTGGGGGACGAAGGAAAAAGTGGGTGCATCAGATGAGCAATTCTGCTTGAGCAAGTGTTGGACATGGTTGAGGCAGTGGTGGGTGGGAATCTTTGCTAAGGCCAAAAAGGTGGGATGAGGTGTGAGTTTTGATCCAGAGTGGATCTGTTGACTGCTGAGTGTGGGGGGAGGAAAAAGAAGCATGCCAATGTTTTGATTAAGTTTGTGGGAAGAGTGGGACAGTTCTGTCCTGATTCAGTTATAGTCAGACATTACCTATGATGCAAAATATTTTGTACCTGCTTTAAGTTGACATTTGAAGGTCATTTATGGAAACAGATAGTAGAATGAAAGCTGATACAGAAAATGAAACATGAAAAAATATCCCAGGTACATGCAGATTTTGACTGTATTCTGTATACCTTTTTTTTTTTCCTATAGATGCTCTGTCTCATAATTAAGTCATAGACCAAAACAAATATCAATTTCCCTCCCTTCCTTTTGTAGGATCATTTTAAAAATGCAGGAAATAAACTTCAATGTCTGGAGAAATGTTAAGATTTGAAAAACATGAATATGATCTATAACTCTTTGCAGTAGGCTACTAACAAGATCATGAAAACAAAATATGCAAAAGTGTCCCCTTCTCATTCTGGCAGCACTGATATTCTTTGGTACATAAGTGGGGGTGACTGCATTCTGCACAAAATCATATGTGCTATCAGTCAGAACTTGAAGGTGATCTACTAAAAGGGAAAATCATTTGATTTGTGCCTTTTTTGGTTCTTGATAACTTGATAAGTTAGCTGTGAACTACCATTTGTCTTCAAATACTTTATGTTTCATGCCACCGTAACATGCAGGAAAAACTCTCAGTCAAAAATCCCTGAAGCAAACTGAAAACTGCCATTCGATAATAGCTAGGCAAATGTGAGTTGTGATCACTATTCCTAAGTAGCTAAACATGGCATGCACAGCTCTCCTTTGTCACCTTATTATCTCCAATCCATTCCCACTCCCACTTGTTTGTCTTTTATGCTATAAACCAGGGATGGGCAACTGGTGGCCAAAGGGCCTCATCCTCTGCTGGTTTGATCAACATATCCCACACACCAGAGACATGGAGCATTTTTTTTTTGGTTCCTTCGGGCCATGGATAGCTGAGATTTATGATAATTAAGGCACTTGAGTTTTAAAGGTGGCTAGATTCACAAAAGTGTCTAAAAATGTATGAAAGCATTCACAAGTATTTTTTCTGCAACATATCTTACATATACAAAATACATGATGCTTTGGTGTTTTCATGATATTATTTTAGGCCTTCCTTTACCACTCTTATAATAATTGAATTCCCAAATACTCTCAGATTTGTGCTGATACTTAATACATTCTACTTAGTGATGTTGTGTCAGTTGAATCTCCATGTCAATGATGAAGCAAGCACAATCTGTGACCTTCCACAAAATAAAAAATAAAGTAAAACTGAACAGGCTTAGAGTTGAAAAAAATAATTATGGAAATAGGCTCTTCTCTTCCAGAACTGACATATGACACACATAGTTGCAAAGTTCACATCTAATCTCATTATAAAGAATGACAGCAAAATAGACTGAATTGGTTTAATTTGCTTGATGCACACACACACACACACATAGATATATCTCCTGTTCTGTACATTTAATAAGCAACTGAAACTCTAATACAATGTTCAGCATGAATGTGATACAATTTACCATTGAATAATTTGCTAGGGCATTTCTTTATTTACAACTTGATAGATTTGTTGTAGATTGTATTTTTGTTAACCTTGCAGAACATAATCTAAAATGGTCTCTCTACAAAATAATAGTGTGAATCAGAACACTTTGTCTTGAAGAACAGACAATAGACAAAAGCCCTTTTGGAAATTCCAGTTTAGCACACAGTCAGTGACCACAGATGCTGAGCCTCAGCTCGCTCAACTCCTGGATTTTGAAATAAATATGTACTTAGTAGACATTTTTCAAAAAAATAAAATAAAATAAAATGGCGGGGGACGGGAGCAGTGTACTTAAATCAATTGCACACACTGGCACAGACTTGGAGCTTAGATAATTCCAGTCCTCATTCACACTGTTGAACATCTCATTATTATGATCACCACTTCTGTATTAAGATTATACTATCTCACTTACCTACTAATTCAAGGCCCAATTCTCAACCATCCCTCCCACTAAATAACACTAGTAGCCCTATAAAAGAATAATTTTCTTGTATAAAATGGTGATAATGCTACTTTCCTTCATCACACACGATGCTGCAATGCGAAGTCTCTTAACCATTTATATGCTCAGACACTACAGTAATGGTGTGCTTAATGTATATCTTGAAAGAATTATTTCAGTGGGACTACTTGCATCATTCAGTGTAATGCAACGTGAGTACAGGTTGCAGAGTAAGCCCCATATTTCTCTTCTTATTTAGCTGTTTTAATGCCACTAACCTTCAAATCATCATCATCTAAGTTGGCTTCCATCCATTACAGTATGCTCATGAGCTATGCACTGAATCATGTAGTTTTATAAAAGTTTGTGTTCAGGTTATAGCTATCAGTATTTTTTCACTTAAAAAACCCAGCTATATTTGAACCTTCTAAATTTTTTCCTCAGTTATGCTCCTACAATCCCACCATGGGCAGAAAATAGCTCAGTATTCCTTTTAATGATGTCCAGCTGAAAAGGAGGAAACCATATTTGGACATCTCAGTCTGTCTGATGGTATGCAGTCTGACTCCTATCTCCTTCCCAAAAGATTTATTAAATACACTAACTTAGAAACCAAAAGGGAACTTAAGTGGCAAAAATATTTTTATCTGTACCTGTTATTTATACAAGTATATACTATCTCATAACTTCCTACTGTAAGCTCTCATCTCATGTTTCAGCTTATATCCTATTTTACAGTTACATGATGATATATATGCTGCTTGCCTATATCATGTTTCCCTTTAACATTGCTCAAGAAAATGATATTCACAAGAGAATCTATATAAACAAAATAAGTTGTTAAATCTGTTTTTTTTCCCTTAGGAAAAGCTGTAAAGATTATTTTAACTCCGGTAAGTCTGTGTTCATTGGCCGACTTATGTATAATCAATAGGTTGGGTCTTGGATATTCCCATAAAGCTTTATGAATTGACTTAGCAGTTTCTTAATGTACAAATTGTAAAGGTATTTTATAACTAGATCATTCTGAATGATTTAAATGAGTAAATTTTGCTGACAGATTTTTGATTTGCGGTGAAGTTATGTTAGAAGACATCCTTGGAAATCAGATTTTAAATGTGTATGTGTGTGTATTCACTCTGAACACTCATCCTAGTCAGAGAGCAGAATTACCATGTCACTTATCTGACTAATCACAACACAGGTGAAATTTTGAGTATTGAATATGTAGGATCATGCCACAAAGTTTAAAGAATAAAAGTATTTCTCATATATATTTAAACAAATATATTCAAAGAAATTGTGATTTGCTCATGTTATTCTGTAACCAGAAAGATTAAATTTATAAGCTATATTGTTTGATGCAAATTTTTTGCTCACATGAGATTAATTTAGGTCACCTTCTCTGTCTTTCAAGTTTGGAGAGTAATTTGTTAAATGAATTTATACTTACGTTTATATTACAAAATTATTTAAACTGACCAAAGCAAGATCATGGAAGTTTAGACCGATGCTCAGCTCTCATCTCCTACACTAGTTATTCCTTTCTTTCAGAGCAGTATGAATGTTATACTCCACTTTAAATTTCCATTTTTTCAGTTTGCTTTTGTCCATCTGCAATTCACACATAATTCACAGTTGGTTGTGCATTGTTAAATAACTGTAAACATGCCTTAAACTTTAATTTTCCTACTTTTGGCAGTTTGTGTTGAACCTTAGCATTATTTAAAACCAATAGTTTTCCTTTATGAAATTTGTTACATTTAAATTGCAGTTTATTCCAATAGAAGGCTTTGAGAACTATCTGGTAATGGAAATCTTCACTTTATATTAGGTACATTTTGATGTGCCTACTAATGTTGAAAGCATGTGACTTTTACCCAATAATTTGAATTTCTGTACTTTTTAAAAACTGGGTTTTTGACTTGAAAAATCATAACGTTTCCAAAGTCATTTCATGGATCACTGACAAAACAGATTGTAATGGCTCCTTGTAATCCTAAGAGTCTTAGGTATCAATCCAGCTTGTGTGCATGTGTGGAAAGTTCTCACATGAAAAGAGCCTTTTGTTTTTAATAAAGTCCCATAAATACTCTTAAAAAGGGCATGAAAAATATTTCCAAATGGGATATCCAATAAGGTGGATATTTTCAAATTTGAAACAAAAAACAAACAAACAAAAAACTTTCATGAGTATGCAATAGTATATAACAAATATCACCCAAATGATTTGAAGTACTAAAAGAATACACTTCAATTTACAATGAGTCTTCTTGAATAAGTCATTCTAACATATCAGTTACATTGAAGAAAATGTCTCAGCACCATTTGTTCTCAGAAGGATTCCATTATTCTCACAATTTAAAGAATAACCAATACAGGTTTATTTGTCTCTCATCTGAACACTAGATATGACAATGTCTCCAACAATATTGTCTCAGTACTGGTGATGGAGGCTCATGGTCAATAATGGCAATACTGCAATGTGGATCAGTTATCAGGATGTCATCATCCAGTTAACCCAAATGTGTGAATTAAATTAGTTCCTAGATCAAGGATATGGGAACTCAATCTTGGTCTTAGCCCATAGGAGAATTTTTTTGGGGGGTGTGGGGGGCGGGGTGGGAATGGAGAAAAGAAATCCTTCAACCTTTTTAAGTTCAAAGATAAAAATCTATTCCCTCCCCTCTCTGCTTTAAAATCCAAATTTTCACAGTGACACTTAACTGGTGCTTCCATTACTGGAATAATGATGGGTTTATTATTGACAGCTTTAGCACATATAAAAAGCTCTCCACAACTAAAGACAATACTAACAGAAAGCTCTCAACTTTCTCATAGCAATTTATAAAGATTTAAAGACAACACAGAAAACCATTACATTAAAACAATTTCTATTGCAATCAGCCAAACTTCTCCTTTAAATCTCTCCCTTTTCTGAAAGTAGAGTTAAAAGTTTAGTTGGATATTTTCCACTGCAACAAGGACCATTAAAAAGAGAATGCATGCATACTTGTAGATCTCTTCTTGTAATACACAATCTGCCATGTATAGATTTGCTAAGTAAATGTTGCTCCAAACTGGCTGAAGTTTTGAACAGACAGCTAGGGAAAATACAGGACTGCAGCACTGTCAGCAAAAAACATTTAATGCAATAAAACTGAAACATGAGTTGAATTTTAAGGGAATAGTTCCCTAATAATGGAAAGGAAGTCAGACAACATTGTTCACCGCCCATACAAATGACACCATGGTCCTCTTCATTGCACAATTATATTATTTCAGTTGTGATACAATAAATGATTGATGGGCAAGTTCAAATAATGTGCTAAGCACTAGCTGCATGTTAAACAACTTTTTTGTGTGTGGCTCATATAGGACTATGAGGGTGTAGTTTCTCACTAGGTAAATGCCAAACTAAAACAAATATCAAGTATATATCAAACAATTTCTGCAAGATCTGAGTGAATCCTTCCCTCATAAACTAGTTCAATTTTGGATAAATGAACGGCACTGGGCTAAATTCTGATCTAATTTACATCAATCTAAACCCAGAGGAATTCAATGGAAGTCAAAGGAGATACTCCAGCTATACACCATGTAACAGAACAGAAACTGACTCAGGTTTTCCTCATGTAATACTCTGTTTCAACATTCGCTCAACTCATCCAATGTGACTACATCCAAATATGTTCTACTTCTTTTCAGAACACAAATGTACCATGGTAGGAAATCAATCATTTATTTAATTTGGAACTGTTATAAAAAAGATTAGCTATAATTTTTTTTCTGAAATATTTAGAACTTCTTGAATATGAAGATATTATTCTTTATGCAGAAGAAACAAGATCCGAATCATATTGTATGAAAAAAAATATTTTCAATCCTATAGCCCCAATGGCAGGATGACTCTACTACAGCTGGTTTCCTTTAAAATGCTGTTTCAAATTTTTGAGGAAAACAGACCATTCTGTATTGGTGCCACATTTTTCCTTAGGTCTCTTGTGACATGTTTCTCAGCTGCCAGGCCCAAAAGAGTCACTGCATCCAAATCTCCTTCCTCTGCCCTCAAGCTTTCCCTTCTCCCTCATGTTCTCTCCAACTTCTGTTTTGCCTATATGCAGGTCTTCTCTTTTCCTTCAATTCACACTCCTCCTATTACTGCAAAGCTATGCCACAGGCCTAAAGCAGCATTTTCCAATGTGAACCCTACTATTGCTACCATCGGCTTTCCAAGTGATGTCCTATGGAAACACCACTCACTGCTGCTACTTCGCTGCATCAAGTTCATTCCATTCACCTACATATTCCTACCTGTGTATGGCCAAATTCAGCCCTGAGATAAGTAGTTGAATTTAGTCATATTCCTATCACCTTCAGTAGGAGTTGAATCCAGGTATGCCAGGGCTTGGCATTGTTATATACTGATTACCATTAACAGTACTGTGGGAAGTCACTTATTTAAATATCTAAGTTCAAGGCCTACAAAAAATTAAAATTTGTATAACCACCTCAAAAGTTGGAACAGTCAGTTGTGCCTATAAATTTTAAAAGCATGAAATCTGGATGGGTTCAGGATTTCCAGAATGAAATTCACCCACATTTTATTCATAAATATTTCTGCTTTCATCTTCCTTGCTACAGCTCTGTTCAGACTGCTGATCAGGCGCAAAGTGAAAATTGAGCTAGTTCTGATTAGAATTGCCCTGGCTCATTTTTTTTTTAACTACCTTATTTTTTCCTGCATCCAAATTCCAATATTTTTCTTTGAAATAAAATATGAAGCATAAAACATTTTTACTATTCCAATGTCCAGAAACCATTCTATGGAAAAACAGACTTTAAAAAAAGTTGAGAGTTCTCAGTTGCCCTATCACTAATTTCCACAACTTCCCTTAATATGCTGTTTCTACTAATGAGATCCTGAAATATTTTAGCAGAAATCAAAAGGGAAGAGAGCTTTACTCTGTAAAAAAAAAAAAAAAAAAAGCTCTTTGAGGAGGATTATTCTGAACATAAATCAATGGGTGATTCAGGGAATCTTCCTGCCTTCATTTGTCTGGCAGACTATTTTCTTCATTATTCTTGTTTTTTCCCCTGTCCTCATTATTTCTCTCTGGGAAGGAGAAAAAAGAAAAGAGCTTACAATGTAGCTAGAAAGTAGATCACTTAACCCAGGAAGTAAAAGTTCTGGAACTGGGATAAAACAGTCAAGGGGACATGGAAGGATAAATATTAGTTTTTCTTGCCTTTTTCTTTAATGATTGTCTCCCAAAATTCAGTTAGAAAAGTATTCTTTTAAATTAACTATGATGGCTAACAGGTCCAACAAGAAGAAATTAAAGTAACAACAAAAGTGACCTGAGTTAGCATGACAAGTGGGTTCTTAATTACAAAACTACTTTCAACACCATTAGATTCTGCAATGTGGCTCAAGATGCATCTACCATGAATTTTTCAGACTCTTTCTGAACTCTAAACAGAGAATGATCCAAGTCTTAAAGTTAACACAAGCCTTAAGCACTATACATTCAACAATGAGCTTTGATGTTTCATCCAAGAAGAGGAAAAAGATGATTGTCCAACAAGGGAAGGGTGGAATGATTTTCTCTCCTTTCTCTGCAAAATTTGTTCCACCACCAAAGCCTTCCTCCCTCCTACATTACCCCCCTTCACCTCCCAGCTTTCAAAATCAGGTTGTTGTATCTGAGAGGATAATAAAAGGGTGTAACAGGAGGATGCTGATAAAGAGGTGTCTCTATCCCAACGCATTTGGAGCAGAAGCCTCCCTTAACATCATCATGCCATAAAAACATGGTTAATGGGATCATCACTATGGCAGATCTACCAAACATGACCATTAAGAAACAGAAGTAGGCAAATAATTCAAACTATTTGCTGTAAATGCATATTTAAATGTTTAATGGATTTGATTTAGTCCTGCTCATGTATGTTCACTTTCCACAAACATTTTAGCAACTGAGATTTACTAGCACAAGTGTTAAAATTACACACATGAATATTTGTGGCAAGTGGATATTAAGTTTCCACCAGGAGTACTTACTTGGTGATGAAACTGAAACCTTACTACAATATATGACATTGCAGATAAATCAAAATCAACACTACTTGGATTTCACATATGTATTAGTAATCAACCCAAAGAATAAAATATATTTGAAGTGATATTTGTTCAGTAAATTTAAGTAATATATGTCATGGAAATCATAATCTCTGTGAGCACATTGCATGTGCAGAAAGAATAAATTCATCACATTATTCACTGTGAATTATTCATTTATCTTTAACAAAGTTTGTTCTCAATCTATTTCAAAAGGTCATACTACAAAGAACATTGATGAATTTAAGCGAGTGACAGTGACTTGAAGACTCCAGGATCAGAACAAAAAATGTTTGGCAGAGCTATTTTATACTTGAGATTCAGTAAGTAATAGCACCTGAAATTCTTGTAGAAATGTGAATCAGTGCTGGATCAAAGGTAGTATATGAGAAACTGTGCATGACAATTTCTGGGCTTCTTGGATTTATTGAAATTTTGACAGAAGCTATATTAAGTAAAGCTAAGTTATGAAATTTGATTTATAATCATGTGAACATTGACATATTAGGTAACTGAATAAAACAGTTTCCTCAGTACAACATTCATGAAGCCAGACCAAAACCCATGATTTTAAAAACATGTTTTTTGATCAATCTCATGATTTTGGGGTGGGGGGTGATTCATAATTTTTGAACTGAGATGGCTGTATCTACTATTTAGAAAGCCTATTCTTGGGGAATATGGTGGAGGAGAAATTTCAGTATAATTTAATCTCTTGCTCCTTTCTAAAGCAAGATCAACTGCCTATAAAATTTTAATCCAAAATTCAGCAGCATGAGGAGAGTTAAATACAGTAAACAACACACCCCACACCACTCACCCTACCATCTACTTTTTAACTGGAATATTTGGTGACATTTGTGAAATGCTGCAGACAACAGCCATCAGTCAGCTACAGACATGAGAGAAAAGCAGAGTCATGTTGCATATATGGAGAGCTATTTAACTCAGCCCTTGACTACTATATTTTGTGCTCCTTCAGCCATTTTTTGTTAGAGAAGATAATTCACAGCGGATCCCTAGACAGATTTATCAATTTTCCTCCACTGTAGACACAGGCCACATCCTTTTATCCAGAGGTACAATCTCTGGGCAGTTCCTCAACCATCTGGCTGCACTTTGATGGATATTAGGAGTAGCCACCAGGTGATTCCCAACATTGTAATGTAGGATTTTTTGCACTTCTCACCACTGTTACATTCTGCATATGCAGTGAGGTGATAAGTTTCCTCTTTTTCTCCACTCCATATTTACCATTACTAAAAACCCTGCTGCAGGGCTGGAGCCAACTTCCAATTTGCAGTTTTCTCATTAGTTAACACAACACTGACATTCAACTTTCAATGGCACAAGCACTGACAGGTACTACATCCCTGTGGTAGTAATTTGCTATATTTCAGCATGTTCCTCCTGTTCCCTCTTCTGTTTGCCTTTTACGTATGGAAGGAAGTCACTTGGTTGCCATTCATTCTCACCTTCCTAGACTACTGGAAGGGCACAGGCTGTATGTGGAGTAACAGCCTCAAAAGAGTCTGTTCTATCTAGAAATTTTGTACCCATGAACCTTGAGTGGGTTCAAGATTTCCCGTATTAAGTTCATTCGTTATCTGTAATTATGACTGTTTGCCATAGCAAAATATGCAAAAGTTGCAAATTTATAGAAAAACGCAAAACAAAATTACATTCGTTTGAGCAAAACATCCATTATGACTACAAACATTCCATGCAAAAAGCTTGAACAACTAATACTTTTAAACCATTTAAAAATCCAGGTCACACACTCATATTCTACTACCTGGCACATATTGTATATATATAGCCAAATTTGTAAAAATTCAAGAAGTTACCAAAAATCATGATTTTTTTATGCCACGCTCCTAAGTGTCATTTTTCTAATGAAATGTATGGTTTTGACAGACAACCTTACCTCTTTCATGCAGCATCTGCTGCTATGTGTTGACTGCTGGTGATCATCAGGAGGAAACAAAGTGAAAATTGGGTTAGCACTAATGACAGTAGATTGATATAATGCCAGGACTCTCTTCTATTTATTTTTTTCCCAGGAGCCTGTTTTTTAATAAGATAGTAATGGTAAATGTGAAACAAGAGCTAATATTTTTTAAATCAAAGTCAGATCAAACCAATAAACCATTACATGGAAAACAAACTTAAAATCATAAAAAATTCAAAATTTAGACTTTGAACTCCCCTTTCTTTTACATACGCTGCTCCCTAAAATATTAAATTTGAAACACTGGTGGAAATCAAAGGAAAGGCAACTTTAGTCTATGATAGACCTTTGCAAGAAGTATTCATCTGGAGACAAAGTGACATGGGTCATTTTAGGAAAATGTCTCTTTTCCTAAAAAATTTTTTCCATTAATACCCGAGGTCTTTAAAATAATCTCAATTTTTTTCTTACCATTAAAAAAAAAAGCTCTCTTTGTATGGAAAGAGTTTTTACAATGAAATTGCTCTAAAGGAAGCAGTGGTAGTCCCTTCAAAGCCATCCCCAACCATGACTCATTGGAGAATTTTCAGATCTGAATTCCAGAACATAAAATCTAATATTATATTTGGGACTTCTGTATTTCACAAACATATGGCTTCTTTTTTTATAAAATGTAAAATTAGTACTTCTGCAACAGGTGTGGCTTTTATTTTTATGTTTCTGAAATATCCCAGAATTAGAATAACTTTTGAACATATAGTAATATTCAACAGAGGTAAAATGAAGTTGCTTTAAAAAAGAATGGACCGTGGCTTTACATAAAGGCATGTTCTACATCTCTTCAATGTTCTTTTTCTGGGCCACAATCATTTTTCTTTCTTTGCTGCTTGTGTTTGCCCCTGAAGAGATACATTAAGAATAAATCAATAAGGTATCATCTATCCTGGTCCTGATTGACATTTGCTGCTCACAGCTTCAGGCTTTATGATCAGTAGAATAAAATGCTGCACTACTTATTGATTTTGTGATTTTTCTGCCAGATTAACTGAAATTGAGGAATGATAGGCAGTGGGACAAAGATGTTTAAAAACAGTTTATGTTTTTGCTCTTGAAAAATACTTCTGCATTAGCACACTTCTAGGAAGCAGTGGCTTACGAAAGGAGAATATTCAGAATCTATATTTCAGGTATCATTTATTTTGCTAAAAAGCACTGTATAATCTGACCCACAGCAGTATTTCCAAGTTACAACAGCATGCACTATGAGCAGGGCCAGCTCCAGGCACCAGCTGAGCAAGCTGGGTGCTTGGGGTGGCAGATTCTAGGGGGCAGCATTCTGCCCAATCCTAGGGCGGCACTGACGCTTTTTTTTTTGGTTTTGTTTGCTGCTCTGGCAGCCCTGTAGGGCGCAGAGGAGGGGAGCGCCCTGCAGCAAACTCGGCAGGGCAGCCTGCGTCCTTCCCTCCCTGCTGACCGGAGCAGCGCGGAGCTCTCCCAGCAGACGGCGCGGCAATCGGGGCTGCGGGGTGAGCTCCCCGCTGAAGTACTGGCCGCCCCCCTTCTCTCTCCCCCCCCCCCCACTAGACCAGGCGCGCACTCTGTGGCACAGGGAGTCCCCCTGCAGCCTGGGTCCGGCCGCCCTGTAGGGTTTTTTGTTTCGTTTTTTTCCCTGCTTTGCCAGCCGCGCCGTTGTCCCCCCCATCTCCCCCTTTGCCGCTCCAGACGTGTTTTTTGTTTGTTTGTTTTTTGTTTTTTCTCCCCCATGCCCTACCGCTCCGGCTGTGCTGAAGGTTTTTTTTTTCCACCTGCTTTGCCGCTCCAGCCGCACCGTGTTTTTTTGTTTTTGTCCCCCCCCCTCGCTTTACCGCTCCGGCCGCACCGTGTTTTTTTGCTGTTGTTTTTCCCCCCTGCTTTGCAGATTCAGCCGTGCCGTTTTTTATCCTCCCCCCCCAGCCGCGCTGTTTTTTCCCCCCTGCTTTGCCGCTCTGGCGCCCCCCCCCCCTTTTTTTTTTGCTTGGGGTGGCAAAAAAGCCAGAGCCGGCCCTGACTATGAGTTGCTACTGTTGTATAATCTAACATCAGCCAAAGCTAACTTTTTCCCCCAGCTTTTTTACACAGCTGCAAGGTTTCTCACATCTCCCCATCCTGCTACAGACTTTCAGAGAACTTCCAGATGTGAAAGGATCATTCAGTCGCTAGGACAATTCAAATATTGACTTCTCTGGTGAGACTGTTAACATTGGTGCTAATTTGTTCCAGCTGTGTTTAAACCAGTGTCCTAGAGATGTAAAGCACTTTATTCTTTTACCTATGAGCAGGGGCGGCTCTAGAAATCAGGCTGCCCCAAGCAGCGCGGTGCGCTGCGCCGCCCTTCCCCGGTCCCGCGGCGGGTCCCCTCTTCCCGCGGCTCCGGTTGAGCTCCTGCCGCCAGCATGCCTGCGGCAGGTCCACCGGAGCCCGGACGGCGGACCTGCCGCAGGCATGACTGCGGGAGCTCAACCGGAGCCGCGGGAAGAGGGGACCCGCCGCAGTCATGCCCGCGGCAGGTCCGCTCGTCCCGGGCTCCGGTGGACCTGCCGCCAGCATGCCAGCGGGAGCTCAACCGGAGCCAAATGCCGCCCCCCCGGGAAAGGGCCGCCCCACGCGCCTGCTTGGCGCGCTGGGGTCTAGAGCCGCCCCTGCCTATGAGCCATCCACTATCCAAGTTTCAACACAGGTTAAGACTGGTGATTTTATAAGTGTGCAGTGTCACTCTAGTCGAGTTGACCCCAGAGTATGAGACACAAGGTAGTATCTTGCTGGACTAACTTCTGTTCTCTTTCCACCTGAGGTTGCGTCAATAAAAGATACTACCTCATCCATATTCTCTCTCACATGTATAAGTATAATGTCCCTAGCACATTGCAAGAAGACTCTCATCTGCTGTGACTTTTCATGAGCCAGATCCTAACTAAGAATTTGCCCTGAGTAAGGATTGATTGAGACTTTCAAGAGTTGGTCCTATATATGAAAAAAAACCTGATGTTATAATGAAAGTTAAAATAAAATATTCAACCAACACAGTATGATTTATTATATTGATGGGCTTTCCTGGTGATACTTGACTGCATGCTTGCAACATTCCAATAGAAGCAGGTGATAGGGCAGAGGTAATTGTAAGTATGTACTAGCTTTCCTTATGACTGCAAGTGTGAGCTAGCAGAAAAGCAATTGGAAAGAGATTATGTGATGGAATGCATCCCTCTGTTCACACCCTGCACAGTATTGTAATGATCTTTGCACAAAATATACCATGTGAGGTTTCATTTGAAAACTAATAACTCACTGGTCAATAATATGATGAAATGTGTGTAGAAACATTATACATAAAGTTATAAACATAAAATGGAATTAGGTCTGAAATGTGTTTACCAAACATGTCTGGGTAACATGTTTCTCAAAGACAAAAAGGTTTCAACCTTATAGGCAATCACCTAACAAGTGATCATTTTTTAGCAAGGATGGGGGTGAGGGGGGACAGAAAAACAGATCTGCATCTTAGCAAAAAGCATGAAACCTCTTTCACCATGAGACCCCGTAACTCCAACCACACAGTAGGAATGAGCTAGGGGTTACCCTCAGGAAAATGCATTTAAAGGGGGACTGGACTATAAAAGTGAGGGGCAAAAACACCTCAACATCTCTCTCCCTCTCTCTCTCTTTCACTTAAGACAAAAGAAGCAACCATATTACTTTGGGAAAGATGCTGACCTGAAATTGGGTCAGTCCTGTTGCTGTGAGCATTTGGTGAGAATTTTATCTTGAACTAAGTCCTATTCATTAAGTTTTAGCACTAGAAAGCATTTTATCTTTCTTTTGTGACTATTTTTTATTTCAATGCCTTATAGTTGTACTCTTTGTAGTTAAAAAACCAGTGTTGTGTTTAAATGGAGTTACCCATACAATTTAGTTAAAGTAGCAAACTGTTGTATACTGATCTTCCTAAAGGGGCAACTTACCTAAAATACTTGAAGTGTCCAGGAGAAGGCTACATAGTGCAGAACACACATCTGGGGGGAAATTTGGGACTGGGAGTGTGTTTCGGTCACCCTGCAAGTGGTAACCAAGGCTGGAGGAAACCAGAGTGTGACTGGAGCAGGCTGTAGCTATACACAGACTCTCAGTGTGACCTACATATTGTTTGTGAGGGTCCCTGGTTGGGAGCTACCACACAAAGCATTGTGAGGCACCACAGGTTTCAAGGCAGGTGTTGACTCAGACCATCACTTTTGTACCCCAGAATGTCAGATTGGAAGGCTGCAAGATGGCTGCAATGGAAGAGGAAGAGTAATAAGTAATCTGTGAGAAGTTCAAATCTAAGTAAGTCCCAATTAGTCAGTATTGCATTATGTTAGTGATTGTTAAATAGTTTAATTCAAGTGAATCTGGACTTTTTAAAATCTTTATTTTTCCAGTTTCTTATTAATCTATTTCTTAAGATCTTAGTTTCAGACTGACGCTAGTTAAATGTAATTTCAGACATTCAAGCCTTAATTACAAGCTATTTCAGAGCGTTGGGGGAAATAAACATCACTGTGCTTCTTGTACGCTGTGCTGCTTTCCATCAAAACACTGTGGGGATTTAGGAAATTGCAACACTAAAGAGACTGATTGTAAACATGCTCCATCTCTGTCAGTGTCTCTGTCCTAGCACTCTGTACACTTGGTGGATCACTTTCACAGGTATATAGCACACTTGTTTGGTTGTGCCATTAACATAAAACTCTAGATTGCCTCAAACACAAATCTCAGGTTAAAAAAGCAAAATATAACATTTGTTTATAGTTACACAAATTCATCTCCTTTGTAAAGTGAGTGTAAATAAATTACACATGAATAATACAATTATTTCAGAGCTTTGAAATGCAGCAGAATACACAAATTTAAGAGATTTACTGCATAGTTATTTTATCTTATTTGAGATGGCAATAAAATATAAATGCTGGACAGAGAAAAATGATTAATTTTATGCAGTATAATTCACCATTCTCATGGGTGATAAATTAATGATCTCTTCTCTTTGTTATATCCAATTTAGATAGCAAGACTTGAATTTAGACTCTAAGCTGTTTAGGCAGATATTGTCTTTCTATATCTTTAGTGAAGTGGCCAGCACATTTTAGATGCTCTAATTTTGTAATTGCCTTTATAATAATTAAACATTTTAAAATGCACTGTGACTGAGGTAGAGTATAGTGATCAAAAGATTGATCACCTGAACCCAGAATTGATCTTATTGTTATCAAATATACTGGGATCCCCCTGGGATCCAAGACTGATTTCAAAAATCTTAAATGGCACTTTTCAGTCCTAAACACTCTCCAGCTTCACTTTCTCTCTTCTACTTCCTTGCAAACTGACATCCACTTAAAATCCACTTGCCATTTCCCCCCAAACCCATTCTCTCCTTTCCACCCATGTTGTCCTATTTGTTTTATCCAAGCCAGCCTCTCTTGTCTAACATGAAAGGGACAAGCTGAAAGGGGAGCAAGGGGAATGGAACACCACTTATCCTCATGCAGGGAGAGGAACCAGTAACCCCTGGACCACTAGGAACCTTTCCTAAGCACTACCCTCCTCGCCAGGGAGAGAGGTGCATTAACCAATTTCATGTACTGCCAGGATCTCTCACGACCACGTCCTGCCCTTGACCCTTTAAGCTGGAAAATACAGTCCATGACATTGAGATTCCCATCCACACCAAGTGAGAGAGAGATGGAAGCTCTTGCACCATCCATAAGTGATTTATGCAAATAGTGATTCCACTTTTTTTTGGCCACAAGAAGTTGGCCAGTGTGAGGTAGATAGTACAACAAATGTTTTAAGTCATGAAAATATGAGAGTTTATTTTCAAAATTATATAGCAACATCCTAATATAAAAACAAAACCACTCAAGCTACAGCACAGATGAATGAGTTTATGGTTATTTCTATTATTGGACCTCACTGATGCCTAGTATTAATTAAACAAAATGTATAGATCTCGTAATAGAAATGGTCTCTCTAGTTGGAAAGGACTTTTTCTCTAAAAATCTTGTGCAAGGAACTTCTCAATATTTGTGACTAAGACTGCCTTGGTTAAACTCTCCATTTAGTATTTTAAAATGAAGTGAACCTCTTCCATTATTGCAAACAACCTAAACATGTATAAACTGGTACAGTTTATTTGAATGGGAAAAAAATCAGTTTTATTTGTTGTATCCCTCTTGGAGATTAAGCATATCCACAGCACCTAACATTTATGCACTAGTACAGCACAGTAAATTAACTCAATCACATTCTGATAACATTGACTTCATGACTCATGACTGCTCTTCCAGCTTTATTTACATGTAGAAATGCTCCTGCTGTTGAACACATGGTGCAAAAGTAAATAAACATATTGTTATTGTCAGTGCATTTCTGAAAGCTACAGCATCAGAGAAAGTCATTTCTTTGTAGAAAGGGGCATATTTACAGGGAGGGTCAAATTTTTACAAATATTTACAGACAGCCATGTTATACTTGGTCAATATTCCACTGAATGGAAATAGACTTATGAATGAGGAAGATTTATAGGGCTTAGCCCATAGTTTGGATTTTCACTGAAATATTTAATCCCATCATTGTTTTATTAAATCGTTAGATTCCAGACTTACTTCTGAAAGGCTGAAAGGCTTTTTGAGACTTCATTTTAGTTGTTTGAAACACATATTTGGGGACAGTGGCTGAGGAGAGTTGTTAAAACTAATGGCAGGTAGTAAATGGGGTGCCTACTGTCTTCAATGTCTGAGTGTAAAATTGTGGCCTCACTGAAGTCAACAGGAGTTTCACCACTGACTTCAATAAGGCCAAGATTTCATCCCAAGAATCCCCACACAGAAGCCTGAGCAGGAGCCCAGTCCTGTGAAGTGTTGAACATTTAACTCTCATGCACATTAAAAGAAGTTGAGGGGACCACATAAGATTGGGTCCTTGATGCTTGGCACTCATTAAATACATTCATGAACCAAACTTTGCAAAATGCCTTGGTCCCAAAAAAGCATTAGGGATAAGTGAATCAGCTGACTTGAAACAGATTTTGATGCTGAATTTTTTCATATCCATTTTACCCAATTAAACTTTACTTAGAGGTAAAAATAGACAGTCTATGATTATGCATTAAAAACTCCTTGAAGAATGATCCTATTTAAATATCCACTGAAGATGAGAGAAGACAAGAAAAGATGCGTGAGCTAGGCCGAGGCCATATCCCACATCCACAGCTCGTCTCTACACAGTAGCAACTTCATTCTATGCAAGACCATGGATCATTACGGATTCAGCTGTGCAATGAGTTCTTTACATTTGAAGATAAATTGTTGTATGTTCCTCCTGAATACCTTACTTGGCTATATTTAATACATAGATTTGGGTCCTATTTTCTTTCAGAATGCTGGAAATTGATTTTGGAAGTTGATTTAGTGTTTCTCACAAGTTACCCTCAAATGAACTGACACTGGGAAAGAGTCTTTTGCACTCAGAATTAGATTGCTGATCTGGCCCAAAGTCTAGATCCAGATCTTGATCAAAATGTACCCAAAAAATCAGGGTTGTTCAAATTGATAACTTTGGTGCAGAATTATTTATATTATCTTAGTCCTTAGAGGCTGTAACTAAGATTCAGGCTCAATCACTCTGGGGTCTGCTCCAAAGAGTATATTATCTCAATTGACAAAAGGAGGGAAAAGAAAGATAGGAACAAAGAAGCAAAGTAACTTGCCTAAAGTCACACAGCAGGTCAGTGGCAAAACCACATATGAAACCCAAGTCACTTCACTGCCAGGCCATTGTCCTATTCTCTGGACCATGATGACTCTTGATACATACCAGCACTACAGTCTTTATTCTTACATACCTGTTGTTTAAGTTTTCTTTGTTGCTTAGTTTTCCATGTGTAAGTCAGCTTTTTACAAAAGCCTCTGACTGCCAGATGCTGGAACTAGATGACAGATCACTTGATTGCCCTGTTCTGTTCATTCCTTTTGAATGTTACACATTGGCCACTGTTGGAAGACAGGATACTGGGCTAGATGGACCATTGGTCTGACCCAGTATGGCTGTTCTCATGTTCTAGAATCTCTGCAGAAATGTATGTACTTAAACTGAGTGAATTACTTTACAGATAAAAGAGATGGTTAAGGTCTAGAGAGGACATCTAGATTATGTCTCTAAAAGGGCAGAATTGTTCCCTGTGATACATGGACACGAACTTTTGTTCAGGAAGCAATTTGGGGTTTTATTTTACAGGAATCATTTTTCCTTTTATAATAAACCTTTAAGTCTTGTAAGTAGCTCATTGGGATTTTGTTACCTCAAGGCACTCAATAACTGACTCCACATCATTTATTATGAAATCTCAAGAGATGTATTAACTGGATCTACAAGACATTCCAAAAATCAATATAATGCATTCATAAATCATAACTAAAGAGCATTAGTGTTATGAGGCCTTCCTGTAGCTTGAAATAAACATGGACTCAATCTCTTCAAGAAATCGACACTTGCATGCAAGACCTGGAAAACATGGTGGGGTGCAGTAGCCTGGTATCAGAGATTATACTCTTTGGCTCAACTGATCATTAATTACAAGAAGTAGCTAAAACAAAGCTTAAACGTTTAACAATCCATTTAAAGTAGAATGATTTCATTTTGGAGCAAATGGGTTTCCAAATAATTATTGTGAACCAGAGGGCTGTAGTGCTGGTATGTGCTATCATGCTGCCTGATCAGTACTAGGGGATATAGTCTGTTAAGCTGCAATACCATCTCTCACAAACCTGTGCTATCCAAAATCTATGTTTTCTCGTCACATCCTGCACACAGCTCTATATGGGCAGACACTTGATCCCACATGGATACAGTTATAGAACTGGAGATTTAGCTCATTTTCCAACCCAATTCCTTTTCTATCTCAAGTCACCCAATTCAATGCAAACTTATACTTCTTTTAAATAGATTAAAGATTTTTTAGAAAAAGAAAACAAATACACATTGGAGTTGTCACAGGATTGCTGGACATAGTAAGTGACATAGGTCCAGATCTCCTGTGCCAGAGCAGGTGCTCCAATTTGGCCAATGAGAGGGTGGGGCCACACCTGGGAGCTATAAAAGATCAGGGAACAACCTAGCGAGGAGATGAAAATGAGGAAATTCCTGATGAGAGTCAGTCGGCAGACTGGGGAAAGTTTCTTGGGAAAACTGCAGAGAGCAGAAAGCAGGTGCTGCCTGAGAAGAGGGAGAACTGGAACTGGAGACTATGTTTGGGACTTTTTTGTATCAGGTTTTATAGTGAAACCAGCCCCGAGAATCATATTTTTTAATCAAGCGTCAAGAGTTCCTGGAGTTATTGGCTTTCTAAGAAGGGAAACTGAGGCAGGGAGTATGTGCAGTGCAACACTAAATCAGCAGGGGGCCCTATAGGGCAGGCACACCCTATGACAGGAGCAAAAAGGAAAAACAAACTGATTTTTTTATCAATAAAACAATTATTAAAACCAGGAAGCAATGTGTACATAATCATACAACTGTGCACATCTCATCTTCCTCTTACAACCTCAGACAAGGGTTGGGAAAGTTTCCAAGTAATTTTTGTAATATTTTAACTATATCAGTTTAGAAACAGATACTTAAAACCATAAAAAACCCTTCTATGGATGTAGTTATATTGGTACAAATGTTCTTATGCCATAGTAGCTTATTCTGGGACCTTTGTGATAACGACATGCACACTAAGGGCTGTATTGCTTTAATTATACTGATTTCTCAACCAATATAGTCAAAGCATTACAGAAATTGGATGTAGACCAGCCAGTCAGGTGGCAGTTAGAATCCTGATTCCTTTTGTAAATCTAGCCCTTACTACCATGATTTAACCCATTCACTCCCATTGCCTCTATGCTTGGGAGTAAGCATCTGTAGGATCATGGCCTTATATTGTAATCTCTTTGGGGCTTTGTAATCCAAAATAATAATAATAAAAGCAAAGTTAACTGGCATGGTAGCATTAAAACTTGTGATTTGGCAAGGGTAATCCCAATCCTGCAACTGGATCCATGTGGCCAAAAGAGCATTAATGCAGTATGGTGTAGAGGAATGATCACAGGATTAGTAATCAAACTCCTGAGTTCTAATCTGAGCTCTGTCCCTGATTTGCTATGTGGCCTTGATCAAATCACTTCACCTGTGCCATCATTTTCCCATTAGTAAAATGGAGGTACTAGTGCCTTCTCACAGAGTGTTGCGGATGTTAATGTTTGTAAAGTGTTTCAAGAGCCTCACATAGCAGGTTCTATAAAATGGCATGGCAAACAAGAAGATAACCTTATAGATGTGTAGGACAGGTTAGTGCTGGTGCCAAAGTGTATTGCTAGAGAAGGTGAAAATGTGGATGTCATATCGGAAAGGCCTGAAGGACAAGAATTGGAAAGGATTGTTCTAGGTGAACGGCTGCTGATGTAGATGTCCCAATCCAAACAGAACGAAATATAAATCCAGGCCAGTAAAGAGGACACGTTACTAACTACAATGAATCTCATAAGGGGTCTTTCAGTAATGTACGCTAATAATTTAGTGCCTAGCTACTAGATAGAATTGCTAAGTGAAATATAAACACATCAGTGTCACACGAGGTATTTCTTATGCATCATGGGGGCCCAGATCATTCCCACCTCTGAAAAAAAATCCAAAGATTCGCCATTGGTGGATACAGAGGAAAGAGGATAGAGGCTTAGATTAATATCTGTGACACTTTCATGGAAGGAAGTGGATGTTGTGCATGCAACCAGTACCATCCCTAGCCTAGCACAGCCCTTACAAGCCATATGTCAGAGGATCCCTTAGTCTAGTCCATTTGATTGAGAAACCTGAGCATAGTGGTCCCTAGACACCCTTCCTTCTCAATCTTTTAGGTTAAAAGGTTTTTCATAACCTATTTGAAGCCTCCAAACAAAGCCTAAAATCAGAGGAGTTGTATTGAAACAGGACACGTTAAGAATATAGGCAAATTGTCAGATTTAAACAAAAGAAGGAGTAGCTATGTAATGCATACTATAACTCTCAAACCTATATACATGTTGTTAAAATACCTACTTGTCTCTGTGTTCCAGCTTGTCCTGTGTCACAGACCCCCTTCAGGTTTGGCTGCCTGTCAGACACAGTTTCCAATCTGAAGATAGGTGTCATCTTCCCCCACCCACCCTCCCACACCCGATTCCCAGTGCTATGACTCTTCTCTCATTACTCTGTTGTGTCTGACTCATCATCAGTCCTCAAGCCCCCAAAACAGTATATTCCAGGTGTCTGTATAGGTGAATGCCTGTTGTATTTGTAACAAAGCCACTCTCCCCATTGGAATCACTGCACTGAACAAGTAGTTTAAAATTTGTTTTCCTGTACACTTTCCACATCTTATTTCTAAAGAAAGCTTTCCTTCACTCCATCCCCAATTTGTGACCACCTATTATGTTAATTGTCCTTGCTTAAAGTATCAACCTGGCACCAGCCCACTGTCTCCCTTAAAGAGACAGGACTCATTTGATCAAGCTAAGAGGGAATTATAAAATTGACTGACAGGTTCAGGAAGACTGTCACAACTGGATTTTATTTCCCCCATCTAGGATTACTGCCTTCCAAAATGTAAACCCATGACCCCTCTAACAAGCAAATGGAGTTGCATGGCTGTGAGGAACATTTATTTTAACACAACCTGACACAACCACCTATTCCCAAGGTTTCTATGACTTTTTATAGACATTTTTACTGTATTATATTCAACTAAGATTTGGGACTATTCTTGGAAATTCCATGCAAAGTGCTGGAAATACTGCTTTTCATTTGTTTCTGTGTAATATTCTTATATTTACTGATAAAACCAGCTTCTGTTTATCTTCAATTATTTTAAAATGTGGTTAAGCCAGTTACTCATGGCAACAGTCTCAAATAACTGACCTACATGCTTTCTTATTACATCTTTCTTGCATAACCTACAATCACCTTACCTATCAGACTCAGACTAATGACAACCAATTATTCTCTCTCCATCTTGGGCATTTCATCATGGTAAGTAGGTGCCTGGAACAAAAGTTTCTGCCAGATTAAAATGTCTTTTCAATGCCCTCAAATCTGGCAGCACTGGAGAAATTAAAGAGCCCTAGAGAAAAATCTTCAAAAAAAATCTCTGAAAATCTGTATCATGTAAGCATTGAAGCATATTATCTTTCAGCTTCTTAACATCTATATAGGCTCAGATACTGATAACTGTTGTACTTCTAATTTACTTCTTACACTAACTAGTCTCATTGAATCCATTTGCTACAAGATTCAGTATCTGAGATTTGAAATACAGTGAAATTCCACTATTTCAGCGAGGCAGCTGTAGTTAAAAGGGTATTCTCCCTCATATGTGAAAGTCCTTTTTCCATTGACTCTAGGACATGTCTCAGGGAAATGCAAAGTTTTAAAGGTAAGGTCTACAACCATGACAATTGCTTACAGCAAGGCACTTTAGAGTGAGATTTGTTCCAGGATGCTACAATTCAGGGCTGGGCAAAGAGATGAAAGAAGTGTCATCAACTATAATGCAAAATATATTGCTAATTCTTGTGTGAGTGAGATAGATTTTTGTGCTTTCTTAAAAAAAACCAACTTCATGCAATTTCAGAGAGGGATGTGAAAACCCAAGAAGTATCTTCTGTGAAAAAGTTGAACTAGAATGGGAGTTTTTGTAGAGGATTAGAAAGTGAAAACTATTTCCCCACTTCTGTTCATGTTCTGCAGAGACTGCATAGCTTAGATTTGTCTGGAAGCGAAAAGGTTATAAGTTTTGTTCTCATTGTTATGAACCGCGGATAATTTTATTTTTGCTTTTACATAACACACTACAAACATTATTTATGCCTTTCTTGTACTGCTTAGTGTTATTAGTTCTAATTTTCTGGTGAGCCTTCCATGCCCTGCACAGATTAACCAATATCTTCTATATAGGAGGATTGCAATTGGTTTTACAGAGCAATGACCAGTCTAGATTTTGACACTAACCATATAGGTCATCAGAAGGTATATAAAATCCTTCAATTGCATTATTAAACCTAGAATACAACTAATTCTGCCTCCTCTTCCCTATTTTCTTATGAGTAAATCTGAAGTAATGAGCTAAAGACAGGACCAATGGCAAGCTTTTCAATTTTAGTATTTGCCCTAGAGCAACATGTAGATCTTTGCACAAGAAGAAACCATGCGTCATCTTGGAGCTAGTCAGGGAAACAAGGAAATATTTGCAGGCAACATAATGTTGTCCAGCATTCTGACATGCAAGCTGCATTGAGTAAACCAGTTCAGCACAAGCTACTCTGAAAACCCACATTGCTGCTGGTCACTTTGAATTACTTTGATGCTGGATAAAGTCTAAATTTAAACAAATACAGTCAATGACTTGCCCTTTGATATGTTCTATAATTTGGTGATGTGATTTACAGTTCCAGTACTATTGAGGAAGCAAAGAATAGCCAAACATTCTGGCCCTTGAGCTTTCGTGACACAATGAATCACTGGTGCCTTCAAAACAATTGTTGGAACAGTATTTACCGTTCTTCTGTAGCATAACAAAGCTTTGTTGAGAGCAGAGTTATTGTTGATCAGAACATTTTATATTCTGTACTACTTTCATTTAAAAACGGGTATACATGTGATTAGGGAAGAGTAATTGAAATAATGGATGAGCTCTGGTATTTGCAGTTAGTTTTTAGCTTACTGACATATGCAAAACATGTACCAGTTGCCTGCAAATTGGGTCTTCTGCAATATAAGGAACATTGGACATCACCAAATTAGATGGACATTGTACTCTTGTCTGATATTCTAACTTACCCCCTCAAATGGTTTTTGATGCAAGTCCTCCATGCTGTGTGATCTCCAGGTTAAATTTTGCTGTGTTGGGGAATGAGGGAGTCCAGAGGGTTTTTTTGTTTTTTTTAAGTAGCCTATGTTGGTCAACTATAGTGCTTAGAAAGGTCCCCATCTTGTAATTGGTCTCACATCCACACATGTCCCTAGTGACTTCAATGGGTCTCTTTATAGGGCTAAAGGATCATGGAGTCAATTAGAGGATCAGTGGTCTAAAGGTCAACTCCTTCTTTTACACGAAGGACAAATAGTGCAGAATCAGAAGCAAAACAAACTTTCCTATACTTGTTTGCCAATATGCCTCTCACTTACCTTGGAGGAATTAAAGGCTTCTCTCTTCTGAGCCACCTACTGCTTAGGAAGGGTAACACTCTACACATGGGAATAATTTTATTTTAAATACATGCATTTTAAAAGCTCTCTGTTCCCACCTCACATTCACTCATCATCCATCATCCACCTTCATTCACCATGTCTAAGTTAGCATTTCACGAGTCCAAATTTAGTTAGCAGGTGAAACATGCATCTGTGCAAGAGTTACTGGACTACATCCCCTTCCCCATTCATCTCTGTTTCTGAAGCTCAATGAGGAAACTTTTTTTAATTAAACACTAATTTTAAAAGAAATTACTTATGTATGTGTGCAGACGACTTTAACCTTCCTCAGGAGTAAAAAGCAACCAATAAGAAGGTAAAAAGGAAGGAAGATGTTAGGTAATAGAGTGGGGAGGGGCAAGAAACTGAGGCAGCTATATTTGTTACAGATTTATGGAGATGAGTTCTAAGGGCCGTAGCCAAAGTTTTACATACTGAAAGTTATTTTAAAATAATTATGCAAATTACACCCTCACTGATCATATGTGGAGTTTCTGCATGGTTCAGTAACTATATAATGGTGGGTCACTAACTACATCACATCCTTGGGTAGGTCTACATTTGCGGTGGGAGGTTTAATTCCCAGCTTATGTAGATTTATCTATGCTAGCTCTGCTCGAGCTAGCATGCTAAAAATAGTAGTGTAGCTAGGGGTAGCATGGGTGATGGCTGGACCCAGACACTGAAACATACCCACCCAGATCCCTGGGCACATACTAGGGCAACTAACCTGAGCTGCTGTCTATGCTATCCCCAGCTACACTAATATTTTTAGCCCATTAGCTCAAGTGAAGTTGGTGCATGTCTAGCTACCTGCACTGGAAAGCATGTTTCCACACATAAGAGGCCAAGGCAATTTCACTGCAGCAAACTCAAATCTTGTACTTGAATCTCCTAGTAATGCTATAGTATATTTTTCTTTCTCAGTCCCTAAAAGCAATCGGAGATACCCACATCCACAAACTGAGATGTGTGTTTACAAAACACAAAACCCAAATGACAAATTCATATATTCCATGAACCTCTATAGCAGTGACATCTGTGAGATTAGCTTCGGGAGTGCTTCCAGCACCCATCATGCTTAGACTGCCTGTGGGACTCTCTCTCTCTCTCTGACATTCTAGTAATGTCACCCCTCTATATACTATATGCTTCAGTGTTTCTTTCTGATTTAAGAGCAGACTGTAGCTTTTCTGTCACATAAAATGCACAATAAAAACCATCACCAGTCATTCCATGCCTCTGCAAAGAATGTATATAATAAATCAGGCAAATAAATAAAACTTCAATTGACTTAAAATGAAAACAAATTGCTTATTTGTTAAAAAATAAACTAGCCAAAAAATCCAGTGTTTAATTGTAATAAACAGTCATGTAAAAAGTACAGAAACAGTATG
This sequence comes from Mauremys reevesii, assembly GCF_016161935.1. Classification (NCBI taxonomy): domain Eukaryota; kingdom Metazoa; phylum Chordata; order Testudines; family Geoemydidae; genus Mauremys; species Mauremys reevesii. The sequence goes on along the minus strand of NC_052627.1, from coordinate 72,910,000 downwards.
AAGCATGGGAGCATCTAACTTAGTATTTTATATTTGGCATTTTAATCTTGCTATAAAAAGATTGTGACCAATATCTGCTGGGATAGGATGGAAAGGTTCATGGAACAGGAAACACATTGCAGCTACACACCTTGCTGAAAAACATTTTTATTTGTTTTGATAGGAAGTACAAATCTTAACCTTGTAGGGTGTATATAGGATACACAAGTCCTTCCAAGCACTTAGGAGCAATTTGTACACCTTAGTGCAGGTGTAGCCAGAAGTTGAAAATTTTTATATCTAGGAAAGCTGCATGAACTTTTTATATCTAGGAAAGGTTTATATCATGAACCTGCATCCTAATACTGGGGTGTTGGAGGAATGTAGGTGAGTAGAGCTGGAGAGCCATTTTGTTGCAGACATGTTATAGTAAATTAAAAAATATCAATTATTTTGTAATAAAGCCTGATGATGAGGTGCCTGCAAGTTACTCCATTTTGTTTTATTGTTTTTTTAAAGGGAAAGCTTTTATTTCTTTTGGGTGGGAGATAATTGTCAAGCTCCTTCTATAAAAAGAAAAATAAAGCTGGTTGGTAATTTTCTGATTTTCCAAAAGTGGAAATATGGACAAATTGCTAAGGAGGAGTACAAAATAATAGTACAAGTATGTAGGGACAAAAATCAGAAAGACTAAGGCACAAAATGAGTTACAGTTAGTATGATACATAAAAGGCAATAAGAGGTTCTATAAATAGACTGTCAAGTATCAGAGGGGTAGCCGTGTTAGTCTGGTTCTGTAGAAGCAGCAAAGAATCCTGTGGCACCTTATAGACTAACAGACGTTTTGCAGCATGAGCTTTCGTGGGTGAATACCCACTTCTTCGGATGCAAGAAATTTCCACTGCTTGCATCCGAAGAAGTGGGTATTCACCCACGAAAGCTCATGCTGCAAAACGTCTGTTAGTCTATAAGGTGCCACAGGATTCTTTGCTGCTTCTATAAATAGACTAGGAGCAAACAAAAGATGAAAAAAGCATAGGTCCTCTACTTAGCAGGAAAAGAGATTTAATAATGGATGACATCAAGAAGGCTAAGGTGTTGAATGCCTGGTTTGCATCAGTCTTAACTAAAAAGATAAACTGTGACCAGATACTTAACACATTTAATAATAAACAATAAGGGGTGTGGCAAAGTACCTTCTTCTCCTCAGCAGGCTGAGTCCTTTTTAGCCTTGGAGACACAGGCTTGGGCAAAGCAAACCCTTCTTGGTAGCACAGGGTCTAGCTAATCCTTCCCTCAGTCAGTCCCTTGTGCTTGTTTTCTCCCCTTCTGGGGACAGAGTGCAGCCTTCCTTGCTGGAAGACTTCAGAGCCTTGCTGCACCTACTCACTGGCAGCTTCCCTACTTCTCTCACTCTCCCCCCTACTTCCACCCCAGGGAGGGTTTAAAAAGGTCTCCAGCGGTTGGAGCCAGCTGAACCTAATTAGTTCCCTGGTAACCCCTTTTCCAGCTGAACCTTATTTCCCCCTGGTTATCTCTCCTCAGTGGATTGGGAGAGGCCTTTTAAACCCCTGGGACTAATTACTACCCCTCCCTTTGTAGCCATTTGTCCTGGGTTTGCCATAGGGGGAAGGAGTGCAAGTCAAAATAGGGAAAGACCAGGTTAAAGATTATTTAGTTAAATTGGCAGTGAAGTGCACCATAGGGTACTTAACTAACTAGCTGAAACAATCTTAGGACCATTAGCAACTACCTTTGAACTACTCAAAGGATGGATGAGATCCCACAGGATTAGAAAAGGGCAAGCACACTAGCTATCTTTAAAAAGGGGAACAAAGATGCCCAAAGAATTATAAACTAGTCAGCCTAACATTGATACCTGGAACAATAGTGGAACAAATTATTAAACAATCCATTTGCAAGCACATAAAGGTTAAGTAATAGCCATTGTGAATTTGTCAAGAACAAATCATGCCAAACTTACCTAATTTCCTTTTGTCAGGGTTACTGGCCTAGTGGAGGAGGTGGCGGGGAAGGGGAGCTGTAGACATGCTCTATATTGCTATATGCTAGATGTATTGATTTTAGTAAGGCTTTTGACACAGTATCACATGACATCAGCAATTTCAGGAAATGCAGTCTAGATGAAATTATTGTAAAATAGGTGCACAACTGGTTGAAAGACTGTACTCAAGGAGTGGTTATCAATGGTTTGGTGTCAAACTGGGGTCACGTATCTAATGGGGTCCTGCAGGGGGTCTATCCTGGGTTCACTACCATTCAATATTTAAATTAGTGACTTGGATAATGGGGTGGAGAGTATGTTCATAAAATCTGCAGATGACACCAATCTGAGAAGGGTGCTAGCATGTTGGAGGACAGGATTAATTCAGAACAACCTTGACAAACTGGAGTACGGGTCTGAAATCAAGATAAAATTCAATAAAGACAAAAAGCATTGCTGAAAAGACTGGGTTTTAGACAGGGGCGGCTCTAGAAATTAGGCTGCCCCAGGCAGCGCGGTGTGCTGCGCCGCCCCAGCGGCGGGTCCCCTTCCCCGGCTGAGTTCCCTCCTCCGGCAGGCAGCCAGGGGAGGGGGGACGGACGAGCGCGACGCATGCACTGAGGAGCTCGAGCCGAAGCGGGGACAACAACAACCTCCGCGGCACGGCGGACGGCGGCGGCGGTCGGGGCGGCGGGGCTCTTGCCTCAGGTCGGCTGCTGCGGGAGGTCCGGCCCCAGCCGAGCAGCCTCCCCTCCCCTCCCGCGCGGGCGGCGCGGTCCGTCCGTCGCCGCCCGCTCGGCCCCGGGCCGCAGGCATGGCGGGGCAGGTCACCAGCCCCCCCTGCCCCCCCCCCCCCCTAAGCAGCCGCTTGCTTGCTTGCTGGGTTTTAGAACCTGCAGAGCTAGAACCTGCAACCATGGGGTTTTGGGCCACTGACTCCCCCTCATCACCACAGGAGGACCCTGCAAGACTAGGCTAGGCAGGAAGTACCACCCAGTAGGACCTGAATGGCAAATACCAGTACTTAAACCAGGAAGCCATACAGGGGAGCTGTCCAAGCAACACCACAGATTGCCTGCCTGTCTCTGTTCTAGACCCTGGTTGCGATATACAGTAGACTATGGCTTCCGACCCTGGTTTGTCCTCAGCTTCGCTATTCAATTTCTTTTTGTAACCTGGTGCACAACCCTGACCCTGCTGGACTCCTGATGCCTGACTCAGTTAATCTTCTGGCCTATCTTGAATCGGACCTCCCAGAACCTGACTCCCAACTCTTGCTCTGACCATCCTCATCCCAGTCATGATGCTGGGCATTATAGGGAATCACAAATTGAATACTAGTTAATGATTCAGTTGCTAAAAAGACTAATATTCTTATGTGTATTAGCAGAGTGTTGCATGCAAGATACAGGAGACAATTGTCCTACTCTGCTCCCTACTGATGAGGCCTCAGCTGGAGTACAGTCTCCAATACTGGGAGCCATACTTTAGGAATGGGGTAAACTGTACAGCATCCAAAGGAGAGCAACAAAAAATGGTAAAAGGTTTAGAAAGCTTGATCTTTTTGGAAAGGTTGAAAACTGGGCATAATAATTGCACGTCAATCTGAACTGAAAAATCAGTCATTTCAGCCAACAGACCAAAAAAATCAATTATGCTGCCAATATACTACAGATAAAGTATTGTTTTGGATGTGGAGCTTTTTTATTTATTTATTTTTGCAATTAAGCAAACATGATACCCTGAAGGAATCAGAGCAACAGAACAAGCTCTCTAGGAGAGAGAAAACAGATTAAAGACAGATGAGAAGAAACTAAAATAAGGAATAAAGGAATGCACAGTTGTTTTTCTAACATTTATTTTTCATGTTGAGGATTCAATCTTCAAACTGATATCCCTAGTTACACAGTCACTTTGATCTTTAGAAAGAGTGTTCCTCAAATTCCTGTTGTCTAGCATGCTTGAATACTAGCTTTTTGAAGACAGTGATTTCTGCCATGGCTTTGTCACTCTTTCACTTGTGGACCACACTGATCTTCCACAGCAGCATATTTAAGTGTTAAGCAGTAATCAGAACTGTGAACAATTCCTTCCTGCATGACACTAGAATTCTCTGAGGACTATCTAGAATGTAAGAGTTTGCTTTAAAGGGCATTGCCTATTGTGTTATTCCTCCAATTACTTGGAATTCTTGATCTCAGAGTAAATGTACCTTTGGCATAATCAGACCACATGGATCAGGAATCCCCCCTTCTGTTTCACTGCAGGAACAGGGTGTTGACACACAGTTTTGGCCTAGGGCTTGCTGCTGCTTACTCCATGTGCTGGATCAGTTATATAGATACTAACTAAAAAGCAGATCAGCAACCAATCCTTGAACTACTCCACCCCAGATCTCCAACTCTTGTGCTTTGTCCCCCACACCATTTCCCCCCACATTGTTACCCCCACTCCATGACCCTATCTAAAATCAAACTGAGTTCCTTAGAGCAGGTTTTCATATCTATATGTTCACAAGTTATGAATAGTGTGTGATAAGAATAGTATACACAAGACATACAGGGAAACATGATGCTCAAAATTATATTCACTCATAGTAACCACTGTCTCTAACCCCCCACTCCGCCTCTAGGTCAAGAACTCACCAAATCTAAGCACAGCTGCAATGTAGCTTGCCTAGGGTTTTTTTATTATATGCTTATCTTAATGGAAGTCATATAGTGTCTGAGTGCCTCACAATCTAAAGCATTTACTTATCCACACAATACCTCTGTGAGATAGGGAAGTACTACTATCCCCATTTTTACAGAAGGGAAATGTAGGTACAGAGTCGATGGCTACTGTCTACACTGCAGCTGGGAGCATGCGTCCCAGCTTGGGTAGATAGGCATGCGCTTAAACTAGTGCATTAAAAATAGCAGTAAAACCAGGAGTAGCTTGGGCAAGCCACCTGAGTACAAATCCAACTGGTCCCCCTTGCTATGTATGTAGGTGGCTAGCCTGAGCCACTGCTCATGATACCCTGGACTATACTACTATTTTTAGTGAGCCAGCTTGAGCAGAGCTAGCGCATATCTGTCTTTTAGAGTGAGAAGCACACTCCCAGCTGCTGTGTAGACAAAACCAAGTGTATGTTTACACAGCCCATGGCAGTAAAACTCCCAGCCCAACAGGCTTGGGCTAGGGAGCTTGTGACAAGCTCTAAAAAAATAGCTGTGTTGACAATGCTCTGAAGCCTAGGTAGGGAAGTGTGCTTCAGAGCCTGAGCAGCAACTTGAAAACACTGTCTACACAGCTATTTTTACACTGCTAGCATGAGCCTTGCTAGACCAAGTCTGACAACCCAGGCTGGGAGGCTCATTGCCGGAGGTTGTATAGATATAGTTTAAGAGACTTGCCCAAGGTCACCCAGGAAGTCTGTGCCAGAGTAAGGAATTGAATTCAGGTCCCTCAAGTTTCAGGTTAGTGCCTTAGTCAATGGATCATCCTTCCTCTGCAGAGAGCCTTCTACCTAGAGATAAGTAGCGTTTCAATTTTTGTTTTGCATTTTTTTAATGTTTTCAGTTGAGGGAAATACAAATATGGATGTCAAATATGGGACAACTCATCACATTCAAGGTATATTTGATATCAACACATAAATTGCTATTTATTATTATATGCACTCACTAACCCCAAAGTGGATGTACAATTCCTGACTTCTGTGATCAAGTACTCTCTGTATACAAATTTGAGTACTTTTGCATCAAAAATTGATGACACTAGTTAATTATTTTAAATATGGCCCTTTGTTTTAATCAAAGCTCACTGTGTAATACTATAATCACAGCTCAAACTGTGGGGACTGCACTTTATGCAAAAAACACATATTTCAGAACAAGGGGCAGTGCAAGTAATGAACTGAGTCATTATGGTGAATGAGTTACCTCTCACTTCAGCAAGAGGTCACCGGAGGTTAAGGTTATTTGCAAAGCTCTGTGAAGAGCTTTATCTTGAGACTGCCAGTGACTAAAAAAGCCAAACATGCTGTGCTTTAAAAAAAAAAAAAAAAAAAAAAAAAGCATTCTAAAAGGACTGCATTTTTTCTCCATATGAGCTCAGTTCTGGTGTGATGTTGTTTTTAAAAGTTGAGACTGAAGACTAGGGCAACTAGCAGGAATGTACAAAGCCGACAGTCACTTTTAAAGGGGACATAAACAAGACAGCACAAGTGTTGCTGAGAGAGGGGAACACCTTTCCCCTCCCCACTTTCTCTCCAAAGCTGGACCATGCCAAGGGACATAGATTCACAAAATGTTCTGTGCTTGCTGAAATCCCCTGGCATATAGTGAGGGGAGGGGAGTGGAATCTTCCACACAAGCCACTATTGTGGCTGTATCTCTTTGGTTGTGTTACCACTTTCCCCAAGCCCACTTGACTTGAGAATTGATGGATACATAAGCATAGTCATTGCCACTATTATTAGAAGTCCTGTACTGTTAGGAAACAGGCTCACATAAAGGAAAGAAAGGCTGAGAGCTATTGTAACAATCTTACCCTTGTCTTTACATAGACCTATTCCTACTAAGTAATGGTATAAATGTCCATTTCCATATTAAAATGCATTTTTATATATTTCATGCTAGCCTCTCAATTAAAATATTCCATTCATTTCAATTATAATGTTATCCTGCAGAATGAGCTTTAAAGTGTTAAAAAAAATTTAAAAAAAATAAAATAAAGCATTAAAAACCAGATCAAGGGCACAGGAAGTATTTTCACTTTCAGTGTGAGAGACTACAAAGGTATTTGTCTGGCCATGAAATGGGATCTCTTTGAAATTCATTAAATGAGACACTATCAGAACAATCCTGAAGCCCTGACTCAGGCAAAATTCCCACTGACCTCAATGAAAGCCCTGCCTCAATGAGAATGGGTATTTCAGAACTGGAAGCTAGTTGCTTTTTATGTCATTACCATCTTTACAAGCAAAATGTACTTCATTAATCATGGTGATGTTCTGGTCCAAAGAGAAGCCCACCTTCCCTCAACCCCCACCAAAACACAAGATTTTGTTTGAAATGCAATGGAATTCACCACATCCTTTATTTATTTTAATTTTCAGTCATCATCAGGACCATTCAGAAGGCAATGCATATTTCTTTTATGAGGGTTGGCTTCACTCTCAGCCATGTGACTTATGAAAACAACAGATCCCACTATGGAGATTGCTGCAGGGTAGAAAGCAGGAGAATACCAATCCAGGTGAATGAAGGCAAGAAAAATAGGAAACGAGTAAAATCTGTGTTCTCTGACACCTAGTTAGATTTTAAAGTTTAAAGACAAAAATGAATCTAAAGAGCTGTAGAAAAATATTCAAACTTTTAATAGATACTTAAGATTTGCCTTTTAAAAGTTAAGCAAAACAGAATCTGCTCCAATTACAATTCATATTTAAGAAAAAAAATTATTCAGACAATAGCCTATCAAAGAAAGTCCCATGCAAGCCAATTACAAAACAGAGCCTCATCACTGGAAGTCTGCCAGCTCCAATTTATAAATGGTACAAACTACATTTTTCTGTCTTTGAAATTCATTAAACTCTTTGGACCAAACTCAGGTGTTAGGTGAGAGTGGCATGTTTCTATTGGAGTTCAGAGCAAGTGTTACATGTTCATGGGGGCAGAATTTGGCTGTCTTAATGGAAGTCATATAGTGTCTGAGTGCTACTACTTTAGCCCAGAAAATCCTTCATTTCAAAGAAAAACCCAATAGAGAAAGTGAGAGAACAGTAAGAACCTGGAGCTGCAATTGGATCCATACATGGGGGACATCCACCCACACAAAACCCAATTGAATTCATTGACTCTCAGAGAGTGCATCATTCTGACTGCAGGAACTTCAGGATCAGAGACTACATATTGATCAGTTCTGCCCCTTAGATACTTCTTGAAAAGTATAATGAGCGTTTCACTGCAAATTCAGAACTGAATAACTACAAAATGCATATGCTATATTTATATTCATTTAACCATGCAGCCTCATTACCTAGTATTCCATTTTCGTAAGATATGACTTTATGGCATTTAAGTGGAGCAGACCATCAGATAAAAACAGTAATATTAAAGGCAGATCTTATTTGCAGGTAGGTATTTAGTCCATGGAATTTGGAACAGGCATCAATGCTAACATACATCTCAATGCAGGATCAGGGCCTTAATGGAAAAAAGCTTGAACATGTGCATCTAAACTGAGTATTTTTTTCTTGTATGTTGAATGTTTTTATATGCTGTACATTCTTAGCACTGAGTGTGGTATGTGTTCAGACAGAAAAGGTACTGTATTTATGTCCCAAGAGCTGGCTTTTGATTCAATAAAGCAATATGACTTTTTTCAAAAAAATCAGCATTGCAAATACTGCATACAAATATGGATACAGCAGTATTTTCAGGGGAGCCTGAAAAGCAAAGTGTTTCATGGGCTCTCATACAGTCAAACCCAGTAATTCTTTTAAAACCCCTCAGTCAGGGGCGGCTCTAGGAATTTGGTTGCCCCAAGCACGCCGGCACGCCGCGGGGGGTGCGCTGCCGGTCGCCGGTCCCGTGGCTCCGGGGGACCTCTTGCAGATGTGCCTGCGGAGGGTGCGCTGGTCCCGTGGCTCCGGTGGAGCATCCGCAGGCACGCCTGCGGGAGGTCCACCGGAGCCGCGGGACCAGCGCACCCTCCGCAGTCATGCCGCCCCAAGCGCGCACTTGGCGCGCTGGGGTCTGGGGCCGGCCCTGCCCTCAATTTATGTTTGAATGTAGAAAGAATAGAAGTTTTTAATGAGTACACATATACAGTATAGTTAGTCATTAACACTTTAAAATGTTCAGATTCACAACACAAATCAACTAAGCATTGATCAATATCCATCATTAATATTTGTTAGGCTGGAGATCAGACTATAAATATATATCTTTAAAAACATTAAACCTTAAACAGATTACAGAAGCATATTCCAAACTCATTATTTATATGGCCCTCACCGCAGTATTTGGGCACCTCAGAATCAGATTTACCCTCACATGTTATCCCCATTTTACTGATTACAGAGGTACAGGGTGAATTAAATGACTTGCCCAAAGCCACATAAGAAGTCTATGGCTGATGTGGGAACTGAACAGAAGTATCCTTTGTCTTAGGCTGGCGCCATATCCATTGTGTCAGTTTTCCTGCCTTATAGATGTGTGTCTTGCTAGTCATCAATTTCCCTCAAAACATTCTCCTCTCCTAACCTAAACTGCAAAAAAGATGTCATCTCAGAAATCAAAACATTACTTTTGATACATAGGGGCTTATGGGAACCAACGTTCAAATGAGTTCCATGAAGAGCACTGCAGAGACAATATCAAATTCGGAGATCTACTATGGATGGGCAGTGAGATGGACATTTTCAAAATATGACCCCTATCTTTATATGCACTAGCAGCAAAGAATCCTGTGGCACCTTATAGACTAACAGACGTTTTGCAGCATGAGCTTTCGTGGGTGAATACCCACTTCGTCGGATGCATCTTTGCTGCTTTTACAAATCCAGACTAACACGGCTACCCCTCTGATACTTTATATGCACTGCCACTCAATCATAAAATAGTTACACTAACACTTTCAGACTTAAATGCTGGAATATATACCTGCAAAACACACCATAAGTACAAACAAATTGTGGATGTAAACTGTATCATGCATATTATCAGAGGTCTGGAAAAAAACATGAACTCTGCTGCCTTGTGAAATAGGTAATAATTGGAGATATACCAATCTCCTAGAACTGGAAAGAACCTTGAAAGGTCATCAAGTCCAGCCCCCTGCCTTCACTAGCAGGACCAAGTACTGATTTTGCCCCAGATCCCTAAGTGGCCCCTTCAAGGACTGAACTCACAACCCTGGGTTTAGCAGGCCAATGCTCAAACCACTGAGCTATCCCTCCCCACAAAATCTGCTTTGACACAGATGGAGCCATGGTGGCCTAGGTGAAAGTTTGGTCCTAACGCTCTCTAGTACTTTTGAATAACAGTACAGTTTTCCCCCAATGGTCCCTGATTAAAGATTACCTACCTTCCACTCTTGGTTCTATGGTATTTTCCAAATTGCTGTCTTCTATTCAAGAGGATCCTACACTTCAGTGAAGATTAGTTTGGGAAGAGCTCTGAGATCTTCTCGTATTAAAGAAGCAATATAAATCTAAAATCTCTCTGGTCTAGGATTAAAAAAAGCTCTGATTATCTCTTGACATGCATAGGACACCAGTTTTCTGCTGATAATTGATTTTTCCTTTACAGATCTTGCAAGAAAATTCATAGAAACAATATGTTGTCATGGAAACAATGGTGCTGGCAGGCTGATTCCGCACTCTGGCACTTCGAGTGCAGAAGGTGGGGGCCCACAAGGAATTTAAAAATTAATACTGGCCACTCCAGGCTGGTATTAAACTTCACAGCTTCTCTCTGACCTTAGATGGGTAGATGCTGCCACGACCCAAATGCAAAACCCCTGGGAACCCAGGAAGTCGCACTTGGGAATTTCTTCCTGTGGGGTACCCATAAGCCCGTTCACACACACACACACCCCGGGGAAGAGCTGAGAAAGGAAAAAAAGAAATTAGCTATTACTCTCAGCTAACTAAAAAAATGTGTGCACAAACCTCTTAAGACACAAAACCCCACATCCTGTTCTTAAAAAAGGTAAATTTTATTAAAAACAAAAAGAAAGAAAATACATTTTTAAAAGAGCCATTCAAAAAATTAAGCTCCCAAAATAGTTTTCTGGGGTTTCATCTTAAAGGTTACAAGCAACAAAAGCATCTGGGGTTAGCAGACAGGAAGCCATAGGAATAAACAAAATAAACTTAATCGTGTCTTCCTACACATTTTCTAATTTAATTAAACATCTGGGTTCCAAATAAGCAATTCTAGGTATGATTCTGATGATTTTCATACCTGGCCTTCAACTTCTCACAGCATAACTGCTACCCTGTTCCCCTCTTCCTCAGAAAATCAAAACACACAGAGAAAGGGAAGTTCCCCCCCCCCCCCCTTTTAAAAAGTTCTAGCCCTCCCATTGGCTCTTTTGGTCAGGTGCTCACTCACTTCCTTTTACCTCTGCACGCAGTCAGACTTTTTAATCCTTTACAGGTAAAGCAAGCAGAGAACAGCTACCAAGAGGGATTCTATAGCTAACTGGCTGTTTGGGTGTCCAGAAAAGGGAGCTATCCCCCCCCTCTCGTTTATCACAGGTGCCTTTCAGAATACTAACATTGGGAAACAAATAGATTATACGTTTGATGATTATAAATCCTCCGCTATGCTTTTTCAAGATCTGGATTAAAAGAAAATACCACCAAGACATTTCCCCATTTTTGTTGTATGGCAGGTCTGTATATTTCCATTCCAATGTAGCTGAAGTATTATAAAATGGTACAGGGCAGACTTTGCGTAACTGTGTATAATTCTTATTGCTCTCTCATACATAAGAGCACATGAACTATAAGGAATGGAATGACTCATTTATGATACGAGATAAGCTTAGAACTCCATGGCTGAAGAAGCTGCATGATATATAAAGGTTTACTCCCTCCAGACCAAGACATTAATTTAATATTCTGATCACCATTGTCATTTACTCTATAGAAATTTTATAATAGGAAAAAGCAAACAAAACAACTAGAAGAACACTTGTGTTTCTCCTAAATACCAGACGCTGAAATATTTCTAAAAAGAGCATGCAAATAAAATGCTAGCACCACCATTATTTATTAAATAGGAGAAGGCTTTTCAGCATTTTTATGCAAATGAATGGCTCTGATATAACAATGGAAACATCCAAGTCTCATGAAGCAAAGGCAATTTCAACAAGGAGAAACTAATTCTGCATAGAAATCTGTGGGAAAAGCAGCTTTGAATACTGATTTTTGGTCATCTCCACTGTGGATTAAGAAAGTTCTTCCCTCCTCCCCCTAGTTACCTAGATTTTGTTCACTTAATACATGGATGACATCTGAGAATCGTGATGAAAATAGATAATCTGGCACCTCTACTCTGAGCCATCCCTGAGAACTGGTACTTCCTTATGTCCATCCTGCTTTTTTACATGCTTCACATCAGTGTTGTTTTTATTGTCCTTTATCATTCCCTCCGTGGTGACCCCTTCACATGTCACATTCAGGGTTCAGGTTAGACTCTAATGAAAAAAGTGTGTGGGACCCACCCCAATTCTGGAGGATCCACAGCTGTCCTAGACCACCTACAGAGAGGCCTCATGCCTCAGTATCAGCTGCAACCTCCAGCATCTCCCTGGCCATCATGGCCCCAGGTAGCCCCGGGGAACGCTGCATAAAAGAGACATTAATTTCAGAGACTTCTCTGTGGGACTAAATAGGGGAAAATGTGTGTCCCCCAGTGACTTTTGCACCCCTTCCTCCTTACCATCCAGTCTAAAAGCCATCCACCAACACAGATACTGAACCCATGAAGAGGCTGGTAGGGGACTAATAGTAAGAGATGGGATGTGCCCAGTTGGAGATTCACAGATCCTGGATCTCCTGGGGATGAGCCAGGCCATTAATATAGCACAGCAGAGTGATAGACACTTGGGACACATAGGGGAGAGGGAGAATGACTGTTCTGAGTTATTAACCATTTAAAGAAGATATATAGATGAAGGATGGAAGGGAAGGAATGTAACAGAAAAACATAACTCGGTGTAGTTTTGCTCATGTATTGTTTCAAAATTTGTTGGGGGTGGGGATCCATGGGAGTGAGAGCTGTCTGATTTGTTAACAATTCCTCTTCAGGAGGGACTAGGACCTATGGTGCTCATCTTAATTGGTAGATGCACTGCTAGGGATTCCCTAACCCATGGCCCCCTTGAAATCCCTATTTAAGGAATGGGTTCCATGGCACAGAGAGGTTTTATATTTCTCTGTCAACATTTTGCCCTGGGTAAGATCATTGGAGTGCAACATTTCTGTGCTAAGAACTCATCCAACTCTTCACCTGCATCCCATCATCTTTGAATAAGACTAACATTCCCAAAGGTCTCACAGTTTGGTGAGCAATTAAGAATGGGGCAAAATAATAAAGTATTTGATTTTGCTGCATCCAAACAAAAAGTGAGAACTGAGTTTTTCTTCGACAGGTCTTTATTAGACTCTGTAGACTTCCCTGTGAATTTACCAGTGTTGGCAGGAAGAACCACCACTGTCCTCCCTGGGGAGATCACATGATGTGAGCCACTTAATAGCGATTGAAAATCTGGTGGAGTCTTTGAGGGAAACTTCTCATGGGATGCCCTGACTCATTGCCTCCTTTCACTGCTGCCTGTGCCCTAGAATGGACTGAGGAAGTGAACTGATATTGAAAGACCCTCCTTCCTAACTCATACATCTGTTCAAACGCTCTAAAATGTCACCTATCGGAGGGCCTGTATAGCCACCATCCACAAATTTGAAGGCGAATCAGAATAGTGGACATATCCCTTTCTGTACCAAGTTACCTTAAGGGGAGGTTTTTTTTTTAGTTTTTGTTTTTTGTTTGTTTCCCAAAGGCACAAATGGCAGCTAGATGTCTAACTTGAATTTTTCTAGGGAAGTTGGGCACCTAGCTGCCATTTGTACCTTTGAAGCCCCCGCACACTCTGGCTATAAATAGAAATATATATTTTAAATCCTTAAGTTATACAGGTGTATGGATCTGTTTATACATGGACATGTAATGATCAAGATGTGCACATACACCTAAAGTAACAATCATATCTCCCCTCCCATGTTGTCTTGTTGCTCTCACTTGTTGGGTCTTAATTTATAAATAGATTTTAAGATTTTCAGGGCCCAGAACATGTCTCAATGAGCTGCCTACCACAATTTATGGCTCTAAATAACTAACAACTAATAAAAATAATAATGTCTTCCCTATGCTCCAGCTGCTGGGTATGAGTTCTTCAGTGAACAGGTATGTATAAAGCCTACCAGAATTTCTATCAGAGAAAAATCAAAGAAAGTAGGTTGCAAACTTTCATGTACAGTAAGATGGCCCAGAACCAAAGTCCATGGAAAAACTCCGATGACATCGAGGGACTTTGGATCAGGGCCTATATGAGAAGAATTTCAGCGAAGATGGTGTTTTGTTTCCTGTCTCAGGATTATTCTTCCCAGCTGCTGAGATATTATATTAAATCCTGTATAGTCTCCACAGCTATACCACTCTGCATTTCTGCTGAGCAAAAAGAATAAATAGTGAGAAATAGGCTAGTGATATAGTCTGATTTATATTTTATAAGTATAATAAATATCATAAGCTTTGCCTCACTACTAGTCTGAAAAAGTAACATTTTCTTTGAGGGATTTCAATATAAAGCCATGTGTATTTCATTAATTCACACAGCCCTCCAGTTTTCCCATAATTTCAGTGAACTGTTCAAAGAGTCAGCAAGTCAGCTTCATGAGTCTGCAGCATATTGCTGTTGACCTGGCAGCCTCGCTCTTCACTGTGGACACGAATGTGCCTATCAGGCTTACGATAAAGAAAAAAAGCCTGAAGACAAAGCTAAAGTTCATACCACTGAGCCAGACAGAAATTTGAATTTTGCAAGCACAGGAGCCAGTTCTGCTGCTGAGAGGAAAGGTCATATTCAGAATAAGAACACTATCATTTACTGGGAGTTTTTATGAGGAGGAAGACATAGGGAGGCTAGATTATTGATTGCATCAGAGCAACTGAGACAAAGTTGGGGTAGGGGATTGCTGAAACACTAATACTTCAGAAAATAACCAGTAAAGGACAATGAAAAGGAATAAGGAATTAAGAACCATGAAAGCTGTGCAAGTACAAAGCATTTTTTAAATTATAATTATATTCTAATTGTTATTGTTATATTTGGCATTTAAAATACACTAGAGAGAGACTGAAGGCAGATATGACTAAACCCAAAAGAAAGATATTTTTTCAAATATGTCCTACATACAAAATGACAGCAGACATCCCAAATTAAAGGTGACAATCCCCAGAATGCATGTTTATCTCAAACACTGAAAAAAGGAGGAGAGGAAAATACTTGGAACATAACTATGCACACTGGGTTGCCAAAAGAAAAGCTAAACTAGAACAAATTTAAGCGAAGTGTGGTATTGATGTAGTTCTGTCTGAAGATGGATCATTTTACCCTGATTTCAAAACCCTCAATATTTCATATTTAAAATGTCAGGGATTTTTGGAAATTTTATTAAGGCAGAATTATAACAAGAAGTTAACATACTCCATCGTACGGTACTTATTAGTTCAACCCAACGTGGCCTTAACAGTCAGAGGTTAGACTTGATCGGGGCGGCTCTAGGAATTCCGCCGCCCCAAGCAGGGCGGCGTGCCGCGGGGCGCGCTCTGGCGGTCGCCGGTCCCGCGGCTCCGGGGGACCTCTTGCAGACATGCCTGCGGAGGGTGCGCTGGTCCCACGGCTCTTTCTGCAGCCCATGCAAGGGGCCTGGCATGGTGGTTGTCCTATACTCTCATGAATGCAGGGAGTATTCCCTTTCAGAGGTACATGGGACCCCAATAGGGTGGGGTAGGGCTATGGCATACATTGGCCTGCAGACAAGAAAACTGGCTGTGCCATCACAGTTTGCACAGTATCCTTTACACAAGGCTGTTAGGGAAGATTTCTTGAGCTGTTTATAGGATGGTGCCGATCACTACTTCCCCCAAGTTAGGCCATGGTTAAATTACACAACTTGATTCTCAATTGCAAAGGCTGCCATGTTTCACAGATTACAAGGCCAGAAGGGGGACCATTGTGATCATCAAGTCCAGGGCTGCGGGACCAGCGAACCCTCCGCAGTCATGCCTGCGGGAGGTCCGCTGGTCCCGCGGCTCCGGTGGACCTCCCGCAGGCATGACTGCGGAAGGTCCGCCGGAGCCGCCTGCCGGCAAAATGCCGCCCCAAGCGCGCGCTTGGCGCGCTGGGGTCTGGAGCCGGCCCTGGACTTGAGGATCACAATTCTCTGAAAGGGAATACTCTCTGCATTCATGAGAGTATAGGACAACCACCATGTCAGGCCCCTTGCATGGGCTGCAGAAAGTGCCTTGAGTTCTTCTTCCTTTGCTCATAGGCACATGGGTCTCACTGTTTTTGTCTCCACATTAATCACAAGCAAGTTCCAAAGCAACAGAAGGTGCTATCCATCCAGCTGTGTTGAAATTCATTCTAGTGTCTTTCAGCAGAATTTTAACATAACCATCTTAGAGTGTGGTTTTATTTGGAGCAAGTAATCCATAAATGCACATCATGTTGTTCTATATTTATTCTCCATCAGGGGCTTCCCTATCAGAGTTAGTCAGTTCACAAGTCACAACAAGATGTTCTAAAGTTGTGTAGGTCAGATCTGCCTCCATGGCTCTGTAGTAAAGAAGGATAATAAAGAAGGATTTTTCCCCTCCACAAATTAAAATGATTACATGATCCACAAAACACAAGTACCACTTTCACAATCCATAAATAACCCCAGTTTACACCCTATTTCTTCTGGAAATTCTGGGCAGAATCTTACTACTTAAGAGATCAAATAGATGACTCAGTACAAAATAATTTATAATTCAAAAAGTTAACAGGAAATCTATCATATCCCATCCTATGCCTATTAGAAGACAATACGTTCTAATATTTATGTCTATTCCAATTATCAAATATAATTCACCTTTCATTTATAAAAGAACATTATTTAGAAAGACATTGCAAAATATCTATCCTAGATTATCAAAATTTCTCCAAGCAGCTCTACTGCTCTCTTTCATACCAAGGGTACTCTTCTTCAAGCACCTTCCAGATGGCAACGGAGGCACTACAGAACATGGAGAGAAGCAATCTCTCAAGATGACTCAAGTTATTTAGGGACATTCAGGGATTTGTAAAATTTTGTTACTGTTATGAGACATGGGATCTGGCAATGAACCATTTCTTCCTACTACAATTTAACAGCTGAAGTGGAAGATCAAGATATTTGAGAAACCCCATAGGCACAGGCGACCTGAATGGGTTCTGAAATAGGGTTGAGTTAAATCTGAACTACATGCCACTGTCTGGATGATTCTTAGGTACTATTCATTCACTAGGCACAAGTACACAGTACATCAACTAGAAACAAAGTGTCCCATAACTTCAGAAACAGCATGTATCCCCTTATAGTCTTTTTGCAAATAATTTTTTCCTTTCAGTTTCCAGATTCTTTTCATTTGTCTAACTGTCTATAGGTATGGTGGTCTATCTGGTAGCTCCACCTCCAGCAGTGATTGTCTTTGTTAGTGGCAGACTCAAACCATCCTAACGCTACACCTGCCAATCAGACTAAGTACTCCTGTATTATTTTTTCCCTTAGTTCCCCTGGGTCTTGGGCATAAGGTCGTTCTTAACACCAAATTTCCTTACTTTTGTTATCTATAGCCAAGACAATTTTTATTAAAAAAAACAAAAATGTAATATTTCTGCTTGAGAATATTATTGCATAATAATTAGCTGATAGCTATAACAATTTACTCCTCCAAAATGGAAGGAATCATCTAAGAAGTACCACTTACAATTATGCAATTTTTTCTCAACACCCTCTTCTGATGTCTCTAGATGTGGATATAAATTAGCATATGCTAGGGAATGCAGAATAAGGCTCTAGAACATGTTGCTTAATACAGGCAGGACTTAATCCAAATATTTATTTTTTTCACATCCCTAAAGTCACAAGAAGATTCAATTTACTCCAAGTGTATTATGTGCAGATTAGCTATTATATGGAGAATTCTGAGTAAATTATTGAACGTATTTTATATAGTCACCCACAAGTATCTCACAGAAAGGATTTTTGACAGGCCATTTATAAAGATATATCACATGCCATTCCACAGATCCTTTATATCTCAGTTTTAACTTCTGAACTCTATGTATTACCAGGGAAATTATTAGTTTTAATATCACAGTATGGTCTACATTCTTACCTAGGAGTCACATCCAACTGTTATACAGATGTAAATGCCAAAAGCTATTGGAAAACACTGAGTGTTTTCACCCTCAGTATTGATGGGAACATGTCAATTCCAGCAAAACTTTTGACAGAAATTAGGCAAGCAGGAGGCTGGCCAGCCTGTCTTGTGTGCTGTCAGCCCAGGCTTCTCCAGCTCCTTGTTTTACCATGTAGCAACATCTCCAAGCAGATGTCTCTTCAGGCTGCTCTCTCCCTGGGGACTTTGGCAGCTGGGGACAAGCCAAATAATTTCATTTTGGTTCTCCCAAAAGGGATTTATTCAGAATTGTTCCTCACATCAAAAAACTAACTTTTTTCGCTTTTTGTCCTGATTCAGAATGAAATCCCCCATCCCCCGCATTTGAAATTTTCTGTCAGAAACAAATTCTGTTTTCTGGCCAACTCTAACTGAAACCAATTATAGAATCACAAGTTAGAGAGTGAAACAACCTCTTAGGTATCAAGTCCATCTCCCAACCTGTTCAGGCTGGTTCCCTAGGGTGTTTATTCTACTGTAAGACCCTGATTCAGCAGCAAGGCGCTTAAGCACATGCCTAACTTAAAGTACACAGTAGTCCCATGGATTTTAATAGGTATCTAAAAAATTACATTTGCATGAAAAAGGAATTGATGGCAAAAATGAAGGGGAAGTATAGATGAGGTAAATATCTTGTCTGAAAATGCATCAGTGTAAATCTGATATCCAGTTCATTTATATTAGTCTAGATGTTGTGTGAAGTTTTTCCAATAAGGGAATAAATTATAATTGCTATCCAGGAAAACAAACAAACAACATTCCCTTCCTCCACAAAACAGGTTGATGCTGTTGTTGAGCACACCCCATGTATGCAAATACTGCAGTCTGCCTGTCCCTGCCCCATACATAGCCCTGACCCAGAAAAGAGCTCATTATGGACTTGAAGAAGGAGGAGGATGGGGACAGGAAGGGTGGCTGATTCCCACTGTTTTAGATGGCCCAGAGATTTAAAATAATAATAAATAATAACAATAATAATAAAGCCCTTTTTGTATTAAAGGCACTATATACAATAGAACCAAATTCTATTCAATTCAAGTTACTCAGGATTGGTAGCCAGATTCTTGTTGGGAGCTGACAAAATATTTGATAAAGAAACAGTATGGGTGAAAAGTTGGCTATTACTTGCTATAAAAAATGTGGTGTGCTTTGGGAGCTGGCAAGAACAGTACCATTTAATGGTGGGAAATGTTTCACAAGCAAAGGAATTTTCAGTCATTAGAGTGTCACTGAGCCATAACACTGCTACAAGGACTAAAAGTATGTCAGTTCACATGGGTTTGTAGAAGAAAGTTTCCCTCCCTCCCATTATCATCGCAGGTATGCTGCCAAAAACTGATCAGAAACAGAAACTTACTGGCAATATTTGAAGTTGATATTGCTTTTGGGAAAACACTCCAAAAGGTAAAAGAAAGTAGAAAAGGGGATGGAAATTTTGAGTTTTTGTTAATCAGAAATTGGAAGTTGACCTAGATTTAAAGAGACAAATGAATCAGCAAGAAGTGCATGTCACTTTGCACCCCAAGTGCAAAATGAGTTGATTGAGTGCAGCGGTGATGAAATTTACAATCTGTCATTTCAAGCTGCAGTTCTGCACATTATTTTAGTCTCATTGCTGATTAAAAGAGCAGATATTGTGAATAATGCATGTTAACTCAATTCAGGGCTATGAGTGGAAGTGGTGAAGTATTTTCTTCTCTCCTGCCGACATTCATGATGATTTTTAGTTATTGATACCATTCTACAAACGCAAACAACTAAAACTAAAATTAGCAGTGGTCAATATTTTCACAGATTTATCAGCAAAAAAATGATCTTTAAAAAAAGAGACTTAATGAAGTTGTTTAGTTTTTCAAAATTATAATTTTTGCAAAACATTTCCACAATATTTTTATCAGTATTTTAATTTTTTTTTTAAAAGTCTGGATTTGAATCATGTTTGAAATTATTACACTTTTTAAAAAAAACCCACAGATTTTTGTAAACAAATATGCTCAATAATGATTTCAGTAATTTTCACTTACTGAAAAATTACATTTTTAATAAAATAAAAAGGTTCAATGCAAATTTTGAGCAAGATTGATAAAATTGATTTAAGTTAAAAATATTATAAACCTCAATGAAAAAACAGAGAATGGATTCTGCTATGAAATTTCAGAATTTCCTGAAATTTTTTCTCCCATATTTTGACCAGGTCTATGTGCAATTAATTGTCATTAGAACTATGGAGTCTAACAAATGATGCTGCTAATACATAATTATCCAGAATCTGAGAAAGTCCACACTGTTAATGTGGATTACTGTAGTTTCATTCTTATTGTTTAAGGCCGGGATGCTGCCACTGACTCCATTCAGGTGGACTTGTGACTTCTATGGAGCTGTGTATGAGCCAGAGATCCACCTCTATGTCCTAGTATAGGCCTTAATTTAATCTCTTAAAGACTCAGTCCACTACACCACTTGCATGGAGTCACTTGCTGCTCAAGGCCTAAATTCAGTGGCAGATTAGCAACTGGGCCAATGAGCTCCATGCTCACGGGCCCCAGCCAATTGGGGTCCCCCCAAAAAATGGGTGGCCTTGTGCCCCGCCCAGCACTTCTGCCAGTGAATGGGGTCTTGCTATGCCTCACATGCCAGGCTCCTGCCAGGGAGTAGGGGAAGCCTCCACACCTGATCCCGCTCCCTGCCAAGAGTGCCACGTGGGTGGGTGGGTGAAGGCCCCATGCTACAACCCTGCTCCCCAGCAGGAATGCCAGAGGGGCAAGGAGACTGCAGATGGGGTGGAGGGTTTGCTCTGGCCCAGGGCTCCATACCCCATAATCCACCTCTGCCTAAATCTAATTGTTGGGAAAAAAAATAGAACAAATTATTCTTCTGACCTAAAACATTCTCAAGGCCAGGAAAATGCACTGCAGTTTCCTAAGACTTTCACTAAGTTAACCTTAACAAGGGACCAAGAATAGTGTCGTCATTAAGGCACTGACTTGGACTCAGGAGATCTCGGGTCAGTTCCACATTCTGCCACAGACATCCTATGTGAACATGGGCAAAACACAATCTTTCAGTTTCTTCCTCCACTCAAAATGGAAATAAAAAAAAATTATCCAATCTTCTATCTTTTCTACTTAGCTCTTTGAGTCCAGGACTGCATCTTACTATGTGTTTGTACTGCACATATCACAATAAGGCACCGGTCTCACTTGGAACTCCAGACACTGCTTCAATGCAAATATTTTTTAAACCGTATAGACAATTTTAGAAAAGGAAAAGCAAAGCACATGCATTTGTTCAAAGTGGTCAACAGCACTATTATGCCTAGAGCTAGAACAAGTATAAAATTATTGCCCCCATAGATTAAAGAGTCAAATTCAAGGTCTTGCTCCTTATCTTGCAATAGCTCAGTGGCCTAGGCCCAGTATATCTAAAATATCACCAAAAGTTCCCACAAGTCTCATCACCATCAACTCCAAATGCAAGGTAGAAAAAGCAAGACATTGTGTCACGTGCATGCGCACACACACACACACAAAAGCCCTACCAAAACAAAACACTGCACTCCACACAAGTCTCTCCAGGGAGAAGATGGAAGAAAAGAACAAACCACGTGCAACAGATAATAGTCACATTGCTTAATGAAATACTGGAAAGCTCTCAGATACTACAATGAGAAGGGTGGTATAAGAGCATAGATCTTTTAATCCTGTTGATCAGATACAGAACATGATTTCTCAAAGTATAGTTAGTTACTTCTTTTCCACAAACTAAAACTGACTCAAGCTAGTCAATCCAGGTTCCTAGGCACATTATCATTTGGAACCCCTATGCTTCTCCCACTGCAGCCCCATGTCTACACCACAGCCTTGCTCCCCACTTGGAACAGTTGTGGCACCAGCCCCCCTCCCAGATAGGCAGTGGCAGAGGGCTCCTTTCTTCCTCCCCTGGAGAGGCGGTGCCTTATACTTATCCTAGCAGTTGAGGCATACTACCTGAGTGGGTGTACTGACCCTACTGCACTCTTCCTCTCTTGCTATACACTGAATCCTCTGTTAGGACGGTGCTGTTGGGGCTGCCCAAAGCAGGAAGTCTGAGTTTGCACACAATTCCCAGGGATATTGTTTCAGACTCTCTGCAGCTTTTGCTTTGATTCTTTGCAGCCACTTTTAAAAAGTAAAACATAGCTTGGGGTATGACAATCACATAAATCTGTTGTGACTGTTCCTTAATCTGGCACCAATACACCCATTCTGTGATATGGTTCATCTCTGTTGATGCAAATGGGCTGGCAGATCTGGCCACATTGGAATTCCCTTTGCATGGGGAATCACAGGTGTAGTATTGGTGTAATGGCTCAAACACTACCACCTCTTGCAGCCCCAGCCTGCTGTGCTCTGGTTAGTCCAGGCTGCCAGAACAGCCCATTTTGGACCATGGAGACCCAAGTATAGTTTGGAGCAGTCTTGACTACATGATAAGCACTAGCCCTTGGCCAGCACCTAGTATCAGGGAGCCACAAAGATGATGAAAAGCCACCTTTGTGCCCCACGCCAGATCATGCCCCTTAAGTAAAGCTCAGCCAGACACAAAGATTTGGGCTAATACCTACATACATATACGATCAAAATTTCATCTATGGGGTGAACTGCCACCTCCTTTTGCACATTTACTAGAACATATCAAAGCATGTTTACCCTTCATGTTTGTTTCTGAATCATGCCTTCATTTTGTCCAATGCCATGTTTGTGTTTTCGGTTATCCTCAAAATGCCACTGGAGCTGGATAAGTACAGTACACTACTCACACGCAGACTAAATATTCATTGAATTTTAATCATTTCCCTTTGATGTGTTTGCTTTCCATAAATATTGCATTATAGCAAATGAGTTTAGCTAGCAAGAATGCTTAAAGAAACAAGGGCTACTTCAGAATATTCATGGAAAGCTAATTTCAATTTTGTAATCATGAGTATTTGCATTAGAAAACTGATCCTATAATAGCACAAAAACATACCAAGGGAACTCTGTGTTCTATCCAATTGTGATATTAAGTGATCTGTGTGCTTGTGAACAAGCTACAGAGCAAGAAATATTTTCAGAAGTTATTTGTTAAACAATTTTGAACAAATCAATTCAAATTGTAATCTTCTCATAATAGTTCACTAATAGAAACAATTCAATTAAATGTTTTTTTTACAGATCTAAGAGCCACACTTAATATTGAGGGAGAGAGCAAGAAAGACTCAATTTGCATTATTTGTTATTTCATGTATTAAGGTAGTGCCCCGACTCCTCAAATGAGATCACGGCCCCATTATGGTAGAAAGTCCCTTCCTTGAAATGAAAAAATGGGACCATTTTGGGATAAGTCATAGAAATATCCCTTTTAGTGGAATCTACGGCACAAAGGGGATGCATTACCCTTCTACATTTGCATTTACTATATTGGTTCTACTGCCAAAATATCCTCCATGCTTTCAGAGGAGGGGACTGAATTTACCTCAATTACTTTAATCAAAGTTGCAATTTGATTGATTACACATGCTCATAGCTATTCAGGCAACCAATGACCTAATAACCAACCACACAGGCAATCACCAAGCTTCAGATTCCCAGCTAGTATCAACTCTCATAACTGAGGATCTGCCCCCAGATTTGCACATGCAGTTTTGGGTGTGCAACATAGGGCTAGTCTATACTTACCTGCCGGGTCGACGCGGTGAGTTCGACTTCTCGGAGTTTGAACTATCGCGTCTAATCTGGATGCGATAGTTCGAACTCCCCGCATGCTCCAGTCGACTCCGGGACTCCACCACTGCAAACGGCGGTGGCGGAGTCGACCTTGGAGCCGCGGACTTCGATCCCACAGTGTCTGGACGGGTAAGTAATTCGAACTAGGGTACTTCGAGTTCAGCTACGCTATTCACGTAGCTGAACGTGCGTACCCTAGTTCGACCCCTGCCCTTAGTGTAGACCTGCCATAAGAATGGAACTCAGGCATCCCTTTCTGAACATTGGGCCCTAGAAACACATTTGCAGGAGTGCTGAGCATTTATAGTTCCCATAGACTTATATTGACACATCAGGTCTTGGCACCTTTGAAAAGCACATTCTGTGTCCAGCTCTTTAAATTGCTTATGAAGAGCTAGTCTAAGAATTTTAACAATATAAATACCTCACTGATTTTTTTTCTGATTTATGTTGCTTATAACCAAAAGACATGTGCAGTTCTGTTTTTATGCATGATATATTGAAATATATCAAGTTTCTGAAAGGGAAAGCCCATTCAATTAAATATGAAAATAATCAGTTTTATTTTAGCTATTTGCACATCCAGGAAAAATATAGAGAGATCATGCCATGCACTTAATGCAAAATTTGTGTTTGATATTTAAATTCATGCCAAGTATTGATATACTGTATATTGATAAAAGGTCATCGCCACACATTTAATGAAAGTAAGATTAACTTAAAGTGTTCAGTTTCAGATTTTCACAGGTAGAAGAGTGAGTTCACAGTTCAAGGTTTTCTGACTTATGTATGAATATTTAGCTGCTTCTGTGCTATAACCTATGATATTTTATCTGTGAAAACTGGTCCAAGCAAATGTTAGTTTGGAAAGCTTTCCTTTACAGCAGCAGAAACTGAATGCATTCACTTTTTAATCATTCCTTCCAAAAGATAATTCAAATAATTTTTTTTAGGGTAATACAACTTCCTTCCCTGAAGAGGCTTCTAAGTAAATGTATTTCAAAACATTTCAGTCTTTAAACTGTTTTGATGTTCAACATTTTCAGTTCTTGGATGAGTCTTGGTTGTTTCCTTCATGTATTTTTCAGGAGTCTTGTGGAGGAGGGAGGGAAAGGGGTCTTTAAAAACACTGCCATTTTCAGCACTTAAGTGTGATCGTGTATAACCGATTCCACTGAAATCAACAGAGCAATAAGAGAAGCCTTGCAAAAATATCTGAAGATCCTACAAAACATAATTCTAATCATGAGCACAGGAGCATATTGTACAGAGCGGTACTTCAAATATTCAGAGCAAATTTTAACTGACCCATAGCTGGGAAGAATGCAAGGAGCCCACATGGCTCATCTCGAGCTACCTGCCAGTAGTCCCAAACCTGCTCTCATTGACTTCAACATGAGAAAAACGAGGCCATAGGTTACTTACAGGGCTTGATTCACATTAATTCTCCAGATACAAAAACTCCCAGCAGGAGCTTCAAGTCTGGCAGGCTTATAGGATCAAGCCCTACAGTGCTAGTGTATCAATCTAGTTTGCTATTTTATGCCCCACCCCCATCTCCATAGTAGCCAAGTGCCTAGCATGTTATAGTTTAAAATCTAGTTAACAGTCAGCTCTAGGATTAATTTTTGGTGGTAACATTCCTTAATTTTCTGTGTATGCCAGTAAATGAGCAAATTACTCCATATTCTAAGTGATGATGCCTCTGCACTACAAGTTAGACTATTCAGATGTTAAAGCATGTTTTTTAAGCTGTGCTTAAATAGCCTTCTAGTATCAGGCAAATTTGATTATGGAATGATCATAATCAGTGTTAATGTGACATTCCATTACAACAATCTTTGCAGGTGTCTAAAACACTGGATTAATGTGAAAAGTTTATTTGAGTTCTTATTTTTTCCCCTGATATGATTACTGCAAACTTTCAGATTGCATTTGCATTTTATGTTTCTTCAGTTGTTTCTTACACTGATTAAATTGGTTTAATTTCTCTCCTGATGCAATTATTCAGGAAATCTGTAGCTGATCAGTACAAAAAAAAATCAAACTGATGTAGGTATATTTGCTTGTATTCCTCATTAGCAATATGTATTTTTCATTGCTAGCCCAAACTACATAACTAATGAGATTGTTTTGTCTATTGCTACAACAACATTCTGTAATTATACCAAGTACTCCACTTTTTAAAGGGTATGGCATTATTCCTACAATTGCAATTCACAAAGTGTATCCATGAGGATCTGGTCCAAAAATGGATAAAGTCATGGATCTGCAAGTTTTTAGAGCTTCATACTTCTAAAGCATCTGATACTGGCTTTTTTTTGCAGAAGGTTACTGAACTAGATGAACCACTCGTGAAGTTATATGGCTGTTCAAATGCTCTAGAAAATAATAAAAATTAAGATTCCAGCAAGCTTTCCACAATGAACATAGGGGATCATATCAGTATGTCAGGACCCACAGGTCTTAAACATGGGGCCACACCCTCCACCTAGCATCCTGATGACAACTTCTTACCTAGGACTCATGAAGCCCAGCCCCAATTTGAGGGTCCACCCAAGATCTTATTGGCAGAGTCGAAGAAGCTGATTGTCCTGCTGGCCCTATTTGAGCCAGCAGCAGGAACAGGAAGCTGTCTGAACACCTGGGCTGTGTGCCTTGTGCTTCCTGTTTCCCAGATTTAATTTCTTGGCATCCTGACAAAGTATTCATGGTTCTGACCTCCAGTTTGTCTCCTGCCTCTGACCCCATGGTATCCTGACTGGGGCAGACACAGTTCCAATCAAGTTTGTCTCCTGCTTCTGATCTTCTGGTATCATGACTAAGGTTAAGATTTTGTCTCAATTATTTTTAGTAAAAGTCACAGGTGGGTCATGGGCAATAAACAAAAATTAATGGAAGCCTCTGACCTGTCCCTCACTTTTAATAATAACTGACAAAATGGGGAGTAGGGAGGGTCCAGCACCTACCATCATCACAGCTCCAGGGTCCCCGTCCTGCCTGAGGCAGGTGAGAGCTACAGGGGCCCCTACTGCCTGACAGCTCCAGCCCCACCAGCCCAAGGCTGAAGCAGCAAATGTCATGGAGATCTCTGGAAGTCACAGATACCATGACTGCTACAACATAATCTTAACCTTAATCATGACTCAGCTGACTCAATTGCTGTCTCATGAGTGTGGACTCTGGCTTTGACCACTAGGTCCAGCTGCTCATAACCTAAGTGTTTGGACCAGGTTTGGGGCTGTCTACATATTCACTAAACTGGATCTCCAGGGAGCTTATATTCTCATCCAGATCTGAGAGGGGGGACAAGTGGAAGACTGCATTTTGAATATTTAGTCATGTCATTTGGATTGACTAATGAAAAGATGGAATGTTGCTAGGGCTTTAATGATGTGCTGCAAGACCTGTTGGACTAGTTTGTAACAGTATACTTAAACATACTGATCTTTTCACATGATCTGGACATCACACCATATACAGCCACACAGTCCTAGAGTGACTACGACTACATGGTCTCTACACTAAACTTGAAAAGCATGCTTTTCAATCAGACCTCAAGTGAGATCCTGGATTTCATCCTATTCCCAGGAGGAATCAAGATAGAATTGCACAAGGTCCAGGCTGCACACTACTGGACAGCCCTGACAGTATGCATGATCTACAATTTTTGGGGTTGCAAACTTTTACTAGAGGTTCATCTCAAATTTTTCAAAACAAACTGAGCCCTTCACTGTCCTACTTTGGAAGAACGCCCAGTTCCACTGGTTGCCCAAGGCTCAGCTGCATTCAAGCAGATAAAGCTTGCCTTCACCAATGCTCTGCTATTGACCTATCCAGATGCGACACAAGTTTTCATTGTGGAAGCAGATGCCACTAGCATAGTGCTTGGGGCCAACCTCTCTCAGTGGCACATAGACAAGCAAATATTGCACCCCATCACCTACTATTTGAGGAAGCTTAGCCCTGCTGAGTGAAACTATGAGATCTTGGACAAAGTGCTCTTGGCAATTAAGACCACGTTCAAAGAGTGGTGCCACTATTTGGAAGGGGCCCAGGAGCCAGTCCTAGTGTTTACAGATCACAAGATCCTGGGTACCTGTGCAGGGCCAAAGCCAAGGCCCTAAAACCATGGCAACTCCAGTGGGCCTTATTCTTCTTCCAGTTCAACTTTACCTTGCCCACTGCACTGGAACTAGACACGGCAAGGCGGATGCCTTGTACTGAAGATATGGCTCCAGCCTACAAGGCCCCAGTCTGGAACCAGTCCACATTTTCAAGTCCCATAATTTCCTGCTCGTGCTTATCTACTCTGCCTGTGTCTCTGAAATTCCACCCGATGAGATGACAGTTATCAACCAAGAAACATATGACATCCATGAAGGGATCACATTCATAAGGAACTGCTTCTATGTACCCCCCAGGACCTGTGATTGAAAGATCTTCAAATGTATCATAACTCCACTCTCTCGGGACACTTGGGGCAATATAATAACTGACAATTAATGTGCTGGTACTTCTGGTGGCCCCATATGCAACCCATAACAGATACCTTTTCACTTCCTGCCAGGTGTGTGCCCACACCAAGATTCCCTGCAGTCTCTTCCAACCTCTGGACACCCCATCTCAGCCCCAGGAGGCCATTTCCTGGGACTTTTTGGGGGAACTACCAGTATCCAGTGGTTTTGCGACCATCCTGACAATTGTGGATCACTTATTCAAAATGATCAATTTTGTTCCCTGCATGGGTTTACCCTCCACAGGGGAAAACCGCCTGGCTCTGGATAAATAATGTAGTCCACTTCCATGGCTTCCTGATCACATCACCTCAGAGCAAGGGTTCCAGTTCCCATCCTGCTTCTGACACAAAGCCATACATCTTTTGGGGTCCATGCACACCTGTCCTCTGCCTACCATTCTTAGTCAAATGGCCAAATGGAAACAATCAACCTGATCCTAGAGCAACATTTATGATGCTGCACTAACCATCACCGGGATGATTGGTCTTCACTGTTACATGCCAAGTTCTTGAATAATAATGCAGACTAGACTATCAGTTCCTTGGCCCATACAAGATTTGGCCACAAATCAGCCCAGTCACTTTTGAGCTACAGCTCCCTTGATCTCTTAGAGTCCACCCTGCATTTCATGGCTCACTTCTTTCTAGGCTAGGTAGTCATGGGTTTGCAAATCTTTATCAGATGTGAGGCCTGTTGCATTGATAACCTTTCTTGTACCTTTCTTTCTTTGGACCCATATCTTCATCCTCCCCCTCTTAACATTGCCAAAACTGGATATTCAAGTTCAAGGTGTAACATCATGCTTGACTAATATCACTATTTATTTTAAATGAATGTCTGATTTTTTTCCTTACTGTTTCTGCACCCTTATAGGACAGACGTCTTCTTAAACTTCCCAGATAACTCTGAAATCCTTTTAATCAAAGGATTCTGCAAATTCATAGCCCAACAATAAACAGAAGTTTAACCTATTTTTATCAATGTGGATTACATCTGCCATCATGCTGCCCACTCACTCATAATTGTAAATCCATTTGAAGAATCTCATCAATTTCCAGAGGTTTTAGAAATAAAAACTAGTTTAGAGGCACCAGCAAACTTCACCAACTAACTCATTGCCCACTTCCCCTAGACTTGTCAGGGCACTAAACATTTGCTCAGTTTCTGTGATTGCCTGGAACTCCATCAAAAAAAGTTTCTTCTATAATGCATGGCAAACAGAAGAAACTCTCCTTTATCAGTCATAATTTCAATTTGCTTTCATGCTTCCATGTATATCATCCACTGAACCTTACATACACCAGATTAACACATCCTAGATACTTATATAACAATCACAATTAAGTCCATTCAGTGCTCTCAGGGATAAGCCAAGATCCCTGTTATCAACATCTGGTCACTAAAAAGAGAAAAGTGCCAAATATTGCAACTTCAGTGCTTTGTGTTTTGCCTAATAGTAAGGTGATAACGTAGCACTGCAAGAAAGTTACAAATGGAGACACTCCGCAACACTAAGCTCTTGCCACGGCATTAGGTTCCTGTAATGCAACAGTGAAGTATATTTTCTGTTCCAGATCAATATACAGTAGGGAATTCAGACAAAATGGTCTAATTCAAGAAGGACAACTTCTCTTAACAGTGCTAGGAATTTCCTTCACATACCAGCACATTGACCAACGGCCATCATTGTGATTCTTCCTTCATAGACAAAAAGATATTTTAAAAAATCTGGTAAGAAAATTTGATCAGATGTTTGTGAATCAAAGTATATCTTGAGATATCCCATTGTACAATGTTGCTCCAGCAGCGTGTTAATACAAGATGGAGAAACATGGCTGCTCCCTATCACACAAAACTGGTTTCTGTAATAACCTGTGTATAATTCAGCTGGAGGGAGCACATGTGAAGCAGCTAGTATGTCTAAGGGGATCCCTGAAGTTAAGGAGAAAGGAAGATTCAGCTGAAGAAATTTTTAATCAAATTTTCTTCATTAAAAAATGTCCCCTTTTTTTTGCAATTTTTCAGTTAAATGAATAAACTTTGTTGCATTTCACTTTGAATAGAAAAATTGTTGGGTTTTTTTGTACCAAAATTTTTCCTTTCATTTTTTTAAGTGTGGAAAGGGAGTGAGAGGGAATAAAACTAAGTCACCAAAAACTGAATTTTTAAAGGTTATTAAAATTTTAATAGATTTTTTTTAAATAAAAGTGTTTTATTCAAATGTTTAAGGAAAAAACTGCCACTTTTGACCAGCCCAAAGAGGATGTTCACTTACTGCTATTTTTAGGAGAACAAAAGAGGGTTTTCAATGTTAGATCAAGTAGCAAACAGAAAACAAAAAGTGTATGAACATCACTCTGTAGAACATTCGCAGCGTTAAATGAGCCTGCATTAAATTGTTGCTAGTCTGAATATCAACCCTAGGGATACTCCACTATTAACTTCTCACCGCTCTGAGAAAGCTACCTATGATTTTGTTCTCTATCATTAACCAGATTTTAATCTATGGTAAATCACTGCCCCTTAGCCTATGGTTATTTATTTTCCTTAATAGTCTGCCATGACGACCTTATCAAAAACTTTTGGAAATCCACTTAAATCCACTGAATCTCCTTTATCTACTACTTTATTTGAAAAGCTTAGTGCATTTTACAGTTTAGAGACACACTAAGGGCAAGCACAAGTTTCAAAAGGGGGTGAGTAAGAAAAGATAAGGAGACAATTTAACATAAATCTGCAACTTTTTCAATTCATGAACACAACTTAGGAAAGTATTCTAAAAGTCCAGTGCATTAATTGAAGCAGATTCACATGGAACTAACTTTTATGATTTAAGGCTTAATTCAATGTAGCCTTGGCCAGGTACATTAGCCTGAAAAACTGATTAGTGGTCTTGAAACTTAAAATTTGTGGAACGGAATTTCCATCTTGCATACGCAGAGGGGTGTCCCTTGCCAGCTCTGGACAGGCTATGCAATCTGTGGTGGAAAACGTTCAGTCTGTTCTATCAAACTTCTAACCAAAAATGGCTTTTGGAAACAACTGAAATTTAGGTGAAAAATCTCATCTCCTCCCCAAGTTTTTCCAAATACTACAAACTTTCTAATGTAAAACCAAAAATTCTCTTTGATAAGAACCTGAAAATTTTTGAAGAAAAACTGACAAGTTATTTTTCCCTCCACAAAAAGTTATTTCCTGATGAGCTTGAGTTTGGGAACAGTTAGTGATTAGGGTGGCATGGGTCATGACCTCCATTTACATCAATCCAGAGTCCTCAACAACCTATTTTAGGAGTTTGCACAAGATATGCAGCTCCTATTTAAGCTAAGGGTAATAACAGTGGCTACAAAGCTGTCATGCACCCTACCCTTAGGTTGGAGGGTTATAGTAGAAGGCAAAATTGGTAAAGCATTTTGACTAAATTTTATGTATTTTCACACACACACACACACACACACACACACTTACTTACTTCCAAGGACTCAAACACCTTTTATATATTAGCCTATAAGTCCATTTAAAATACAACATTTTACATGCACACAGAGTGGCTTAGTGAGGGGCATATACTGGAGCCTTCACCATCTCATTTGATCAGGCAGAGGGAAGTAATCCTCTTGCTCCAAATGGAGAGAAGTCAAGGGAAATGGATAATGGACAGGGTTTAATTTTAGGGTGCAGTGAGGACTTGTCACTATCCATCATTCCACCAAAAGAAAAAAAATCATGTAGTATCCCTAAGGAATCTCATTTCCCCTTTTCTTCTCCCTTGTTTTTCTTTACCTTATTTCTCTTCCTTGGATACTAAATGCTTTTAGGCAGGACACTCTTTACGTGTGTTGGTACAACATCTGATTAGGGCCTTTGGGTACCACAATATAATTTAGAACAACACAGCAAAGAATGCTTGTCACTGGAATGAAAGAACTTAATACTTGTCAGGTGTCTCTGAGAGATTATACCCTTTTATCATTAAAATTATCATCTAGGTCATTGTTTTGCTTTGAAAGGTGTGCTTGTTTTGGGCTTTTGTTTTTTGTTGTGACAGGAAACATGCACTATCATGGTCAATTTGTCTTAACAAGAAAATTGGATATTTCACTCAGTATTGGCCCAAATTCCCCAGGATTTATGCAACTGTCACTAGTATAAGCTAGAATTCAGGTCCCTTACAAATGGAAACAATGCCATGGGGGAGGGTGTAAGTGATGTATTGTTGTCCTAACCTCCTCTTCACCCGGGGCCTGCAGGTGATCAAAGGAACCTAATAAATTGGTGGGTTAGACCAGAACCAGCTGGTGATTTACTGATTCAGCACATCCCCACTTCAGCCACCACTGGAAGGACTGATAGCAAGCCACCAAAAACTAAGGGCTTTGCTACACTTGTGAATCACAGCACATTAAAGGAGCCCCAGGAGCACTAGCTCACTACCCATCCACACTGGCAAGGCACATAGTGCGCTCTGACTCCGCGGCTACAGCACTGCTGGTACTTCACCTCGGCGAGTAGAATAACGTTTGCTGCATCTTGGCTACAATGCTCGGGCATCAGTGTGAACAAGGTGTTGGGTTACTGCGCTCTGATCGGCCTCTGGAAACGTCCCATAATCCCCTTAAGTCAAGTGGCCACTCTTGTCATTGTTTTGAACTCCTCTAGAATGCAGAAATGCCCTTTCAAAGCTCCGTTTCTGATAGCCGGCATGCAAGCCATTACTGTGGAATGCTGTGTGTGAGAGAGAGAGAGAGAGAGGCGGGGGCCAGGGGGAGGTCTGCTGCTGTCTGAACTTACAAGGCAGCATGCTGACATGCTCTCTCTCTCCCCCCACATACAAACAACATACTCCCTGTCACACTCCACCCCACCCCTCCCATTTTAAAAACAAGTTGCAGTCACTTGCATGCTGGGATAGCTGCCCATAATGCACCACTCCCAATGCCGCTGCAAGTGCCACAAATGTGGCCATGCCAGTGTGACTGAAGCTGTCAGTGTGGATAGATTGCAGCGCTTTCCCTACTGCACCGTACGAAGGCTGGTTTAACTCAAAGCGCTCTACATCTGCAAGTGTAGCCATGCCCTAAATCCGTTCCTCCAGGCAGAGGTGACATCTGTGTGGCAAGTGGGGGATGTTGGGTCACTTGCCCACCCAGATTTGCTGCTTGCCTTGTACTGAGCATGCTAACATGAACTTGGCATGCACATTAGCACAGCTGCTCTCACTCTTTCCCCCTCCCCACTATTGGCAGACATGGGTCGTCTTTGCCTCCAGGAGAATCTTCAGTGGAGTGCCTGGCTAGCTCTATCACCACCTTTCCCTCAAGTGAGAATCCGCACTGTGGAAGAGCAAACCAGACTGCCTGGGGCAAATAGAGATTAATCTAATCCTGTCAGTCGCCACTCAGCCTACACTCAAGCTACTCTATTGACCTAGTGGTGAAAGGCTCCATATTCTATTGTTTTGGAGCCACTCAGTCTCAACTGTATGATCATACAACTCAGAACAAAAGTTCGTATCATATACTGCTGTTTTCTCTGACAATCTTCATTATTTCATTTAAATAATCTTTTTGTTTTAATCAATGTCATTTGCAAAGCCACACTATGGGCAAGGCAACATTTTAAATTCTCACTTGAATATGCCTGGCTTTAAGTGATAAGAATACTTAAAATTGCATACATTATTAATACATTTTTTTTTCCACTGCTTGCATCCGAAGAAGTGGGTATTCACCCACGAAAGCTCATGCTGCAAAACTTCTGTTAGTCTATAAGGTGCCACAGGATTCTTTGCTGCTTCTACATTATTAATAAAGTATGCCTGTAGGGACTTACACAAAAAAATCTTAACTTCTATAATAGATGCTGAGTGAGGGGCCCATAAAATGTAAGAGAAATGGAAGTAACAATAAACATGTGTTTCTGTAACTGAGGTACAGTACTAGAACATTTACACACACAGAAGTACTACATTGAGTGGATATTGAAGAATGCATAATTAAGCACTAAAATCAGGAAATGCTGGTTGCCCACACAACCAGCGCAGGAAGCAGATGCTTGGGGTGGCCAGTGGAAAGGGTCTTCGGCAGCAATTCGATCACTGGTCCCTCAGTCCCTCTCGGAGGGAAGGACAGGCCACCGAATTGCTGCTGAAGAATGAAGCAGCACGGTAGAGCAGCCGCCGAAGTGCCGCTGATAGCTTGGGGTGGTAAAAAAGCTGGAGCCGGCCCTGCACACAACATTAACTCTGGTCCCTTATGCATGAGTATTAGTGTCTGATTACATGATCACATTCTGTTTCTCAACTAGTACAATATCAGACATTTTCCTACAATCTACTACTGTGTATGGCACATAGTATGTGATTTTTTCAGAAACTAACAAGATGCACTGAATTGAGACTTTTGGAGTCCAGCCTCATTTCACTGAAGACCTGACCTAAACAGGCTCCTGCATTGTAAAATTCTGTCCAAGAGGGACTCTGGTTTTGGATGCTCATGTCTTGGTCACTTTTCCATCGGACCACTCAGAGGCATTTCCCCTTTTGAGTACTATTTCCATTCCAAATTTCAACAACTTATATCTCAGCGATATCACAGAAAGTTGCAAAAAATAATGTATGGTGGAAAAAAGGTTTCTCTGATACTCCTGCCATCTCTATTACTTTCAAATGGCTAAACTACTTTTGCAGATTTTTCCTGAAACAATCTTTGGACAGAGTCTAGATCTGCAAATCCTCATCTTACACAGAGAAAGTTCCAGAAAATTACGAGTCATTGGAAACAGTAAATGATGGAAACATTAATATGGCCTAAGACTAGTGGCCCCAGATATATTCTTTGAACTGTTTTCAAGATGTTACACTTGAAATATTTTTTAAAAACTTTCCTTATGATCATCTTTATAATTTATGCTGTATTATGACTAATACTCCTATAATTTGTTTGCAAAATTAAAATAATTTCACATGAAACAAAAGTAAATGTTTAAAAGTTACATTAAAATGATCTAGTACTATAGCTTGGACTTTACTGTGCAGTAAAACTTGTCTGGAA
This sequence comes from Mauremys reevesii, assembly GCF_016161935.1. Classification (NCBI taxonomy): domain Eukaryota; kingdom Metazoa; phylum Chordata; order Testudines; family Geoemydidae; genus Mauremys; species Mauremys reevesii. Next base: position 72,874,645 of record NC_052627.1, on the reverse strand, counting down.
GTTACCTCAGAATTCTTGCTCCTCAGGCCAATAGAAGCAAATTCATTAAGGAAGTGAAACTTTTGGTCTTATGTGAATGATGTTCATCCCTCACTGAGATATGACGACATTTTTCTGGCTATTTATTACTTTTCAGTTTTCAAGGAAGTATGCAATCAATGGGTGTGCAAGAATTCAAATATTCTTGTTTCAACCTCCAACACTCCTCACCCCCCACCAAATTTGCTCATGCAAACAGATTTCCAAATGCCTGGACAGGTAACTGCAGACCTAGTTATCTGTTTGCACGCTGAAGTATCTATGTTATTTTTCATACACAAGGTCTGAGTCTGCCATCCTCATACTGATATGTAGCTTACTTACCCATACTGCAGGGCTGAAACTTAGGTGTCTCATTGAAAGCCTTTATGTCAATGGAAAGTCTCTACTGATTTCCATGAAGTTTGGATGAGGTTGCAATGTGATCAGCTCTCACTAAGGTAAGTGGGAACTGAGGGCACTCTGCACCACTCAACACCTGGCAGGATCAGGCCATCTTCCTCCTAATGGCTCCATTATATATTGAATGGTGGGACTTTCAACTGCTTCAGGAATGGGAGATTGGGCCCTTTCAGTTTTACCGTGAGCTTACCTTCAATAATGCAGATGCTGTTACTTTCCCTGGAACTTTATATGCATATACCAGTTTGCAAGTTAATAAAAGAAGGTTACACATTTAGACAAACAACATGACAAATATGTGATTCAAAGACAGAAATAGGAAGCATCAAACATGGAAAGAACATAGGAGAATGGGTAGATTATTAGAAGAAAACTAAAAATCTACCATAGGAAGAAAAATTGGAAAAATAAGACAATATCTTCTGAAAAGTAAAGTACATTTTTATAGGCAATTTAATAAAAATCACTACAAACTGTCCATCAGAAGAAAATTGAAGACAGATAATGGAATTGTAGAGTTAATACCATGGGTTTTTTGTTTTATTTTTTAGAAAAACAAAAGGGAGATAGCCAATGTACATTTGATTTAAATATAAGAAATTAAGAAGCATACAGATAAATAGCCATCAAAAAACCCTCTTAAAATTGCTAAGGTATACAAATGACATTCAGTGGTTTTATGGGAAAAAGAACAAGCAAACTTAAATCAATATATTCAGAAGGAATCCTTGAAAAATAATATATAATATTGAATGTATGAAAGGAGAATCAAGTGTCATGACTAGGAATCACTGACTGGTTAGTTTGTATCAGACCCTAGATAATTTTAAAGTGACAGATGGAGAACAACTGAATAAGTACAGCTTTATCAGGGATAGCAAATGTGATTTCTTAAGAGAAGAGTCCTCTCTGGCTAACAGTGAAATTCTTCGGGGATATTAACTGCAAGCACTGGAGTGGTTTGATTTATTCATAAGCAGTAGACAAGGAAACCAAGAGCTATCCCAATCACCACAGTGAAAGAATAAGGCTTCTCTCCCCCGCCTTCTGGCCACCATTATCTATGCCTCCAACTCAAAAGTAACAGTGTGCCTTGCATAAGAGGAAGTCAAATCAGGGACAGACATGGCATGTTTCAGATAGCAAGGCAATCACATTTAATTTTCAGATTCCCTCTCTTTGTAGGGGGTTGAAGATTTAAAGCAATAATCAGCTACATGTTGACAATAAGGCTTGAAATTTTTTCTCAAGTAATTTGTGCTGATCTCTAGGTAGATTACATTTGCTAGCAACTCCATTCTCAGATCACTCCCTCCCTCTCTACAGTCCTGATTAAAGGCATCTGGCTGCTTGGGATGGGGAAAAATATATTTTCCAGCTATAAAGAGGTTATTAGTGGGTCACCATAAAAGTCACAGGGTCATCAGTATTTACTGATTTGTGAGAAACTATATTATTTAACAAAAATATAAGCCATGATTCTTGATGCATCAAACAGGAGCTCTCTTTCTATGCTTCATAAGAGATTGTTTTAGAGTACAAATTTAGAAGACCAAAGTTATACCAGAAGGAGAAAGTGTTTTTTATGATTATCCAGAATAAAATATTTTTTCCTCTTAATCATACTTCTATGAGTATCTAAAATGGATGGATTTAATTTGGGAGATTTAGAGAATACCTTAAATAAATCCTTATCAATAGAAAATAAAGCTTATCTAATTAGAGGAACTGATTAATAATGTCAGAACAACAGACACAGTTAAGGCTATGTAAAGTTTGGAACACATCTCCATGAACACATGTCATCTGAAGAGGGCATTACAGTGTATAACATCAGGGACACCATAACCACAAAATTGAAGATATATTTACAATATAGACTATTTTTAAAATAATTAACTGAATGAAAATACTCAAAGATCAGATCAAACATTGAAGACCAATATTTTCAAGAGTGGGTGCCTAAATCTAGGTTCTTTACTCCATACCTAGGCACCTACACAAGTGACCTGATTTGAAACAAGTGATGGGCACCCAGGAATTACTACATGATTTCATATTGATAAGGACTGTAGTAGAGCACCATAATTCCATATTAGTATCAAAATTCCCTTCCTAGAAGAGTATAGACCTTAAATAAAATTACCATTCTGAGATCAGACGGATATATTATTAAATTTACTACTTCTTGCTAAGTTTGAACATTCGGTGCCAAATTCCTTCATTTACATATGAGCACTATTGCAACCATATTTATGATTTCCTATATTTATTGTGTATCTATACAATTCTATTATTAATAAAGAACACACACCTATATGGAGTCTCCCGATCCTTATCTATTGTGAATCAGTGGAGCTCTATTAATCATAAACTGTCATATCTCCATTAACATTAAGCTGAGGACATGTCCCAGAAGTTTTTAACACTAATAAATAAAATATATTAGTGTAGAAGAACACATTCCTCTTGGAAACCTTTCATTTTTCCAGTCAGTAATAATGATTCTAAGATTGCTCATCATTCTGAGAGTAGCATGAGAAGACATGCAATGTGAGAGTGATTCAGCCAGTTTCGAGGAATTGAAAGTACTGATTGTAAAAGCAGTAATGACTGTGTAACACTCGTAATTTCAGCTATAATATTGAACTTCAGATTTCTAAAGGCCTTGATTCAGAAAAGCATCCACATTCAGGACAGCAATTAAATATGTGCTCAACTTTAGGCACATGCTGTAGTCCCCACTTAAGCAAATGCTTAAAATCATGCACATACTTAATAGATGCCCTAAATAGGGATGAAATTTAAGCACATGCTTAAGTTAATTCCTGAACCAGGGCCTACATTTGCAGATAGAAAATCAGAAGTAGACCTAAATAATATATAGATATAGTATAACCTGTGTAGTATGGACCAAATTCTGCTCTCACACTGCTATCAATCTGGAATAATTTCTGATACTAATGAAGCTACTTAAGACTAGAACTAGGAGACATTCTTTAGCTGAAATGGTGTGAAAAGTTCAGATTCGGCAATACTGAAATGTTTCTCAAATTCATACCTGTTTTGACAAATTGTTCAGGTAAAAAAAATTCTGAAAACTAAACATTGTTTTGACATTTTCTAAACAGAAAAATTATTTTTTGATCTGAAATGTTTAAAAGTTTCATTCAAATTTATTTTTTAAAAAATCAAACATTAAAATGCTCAAAATCTAAATTAAATATTTGTTTTGGGTAAAAAAAAAAGTCAATTTCCCCGCACCCCCACTCTCCAGAATTGTCATTGAACCAAAAAAGTCCATTATTCACACAGCTTTAATCTGGACTTATCCTGCTCTTGAAATCCACATGTTATATGGCATCTCCTCTTTTAAGAACACAGGAATTGCCATACCAGATTAGAACAGAAGTCCATGTAATTTAGTATCCTGTCAGTGACCAGCTGCTTCACAGAAAGATGCAAGCTCCTATCAGCTAATGGTTGGCTTTATGCCCTGAGGCATAAGGTGGGGTTTTTGTATTTAGTTACGTACACACACACTTCCTTATATATATACTGCCCCCTTGTTTAATGTAACTGTTATTAGCTATGTATTCCTTTTTAGAATCTTCTCACGTCTGGAGTCACTGGTATCCCGTGGCAATGAGTTTACAGGTTAATTACACAATCTGTTAAAGTTACTATTTTTTTCCCTGTTTGCTTCCTTACAATTTCATTGGATGACTGCTTTTTTTTATTATGACAATGAATAAACATGAGCTGCTCAATTTATCTCCTCTCTAAATTCAATAGTCTCAATCTTTAAGTCTCTGCTAGCATAGCAGACTCTCCAGGCCTCTAACTAAAGATTTTATGTCACCCATTCTGAACTTCTTCCATTTTTACTTACTTTTTTAAAGTTACACAGGTCACTCTAAAAAGCAATATCCCAGGTGAAGGCAATCCTTCTCCACAGGTCTGCAGTGTTTTTGAGAGAATGTCAGTACTTTTAATTCCTTCTCTGCTACTGACTCATGGTGTCATTTCAGACAAGCCACTTGTTCTTGTTTTATAGAAAGGCAAACAGGCATACAACACAATAATCCTAACTCACTCTCCTGGGGTGTTGTGATGAATACTCAACAGTTTAAATTTTAAGAGCTTTTAGAAACCCAGGAACCTATCCTTGCAACAAATCCCGATGCCAGCTCTGTCCACATATCCATTCAAGTGACACCATCATAGGACCTAATCACATCAGACACGCCATCAGGGGCTCGTACACCTGCACATCTACCAACGTGATATATGCCATCATGTGCCAGCAATGCCCCTCTGCCATGTACATTGGCCAAACTGGACAGTCTCTACGCAAAAGAATAAATGGACACAAATCTGACATCAGGAATCATAACATTCAAAAACCAGTGGGAGAACACTTCAACCTCTCTAACCACTCAGTGACAGACTTGAAGGTGGCAGTTTTGCAACAAAAAAACTTCAAAAACAGACTCCAAAGAGAAACTGCTGAACTCGAATTAATATGCAAATTAGATACAATTAACACTGGCCTAAACAGAGACTGGGAATGGTTGGGTTATTACACTAATTGAATCTATTTCCCTATGTTAAGTTCTCCTCACACCTTCTATGGGCCATCTTAATTATCACTTCAAAAAGTTTTTTTTCTTCCTGCTGATGATAGCTCATCTCAATTGATTAGACTTTTCCTGTTGTTATGCATACTTCCACCTTTTCATGTTCTCTGTATATATAAATATCTCCTGTCTGTATGTTCCATTCTATGCATCCGAAGAAGTGAGCTGTAGCTCACGAAAGCTCATGCTAAAATAAATTTGTTAGTCTTTAAGGTGCCACAAGTACTCCTGTTCTTTTTGCAGATACAGACTAACACGGCTGCTACTCTGAAATCTTTAGAAACAGAGTGCCATACATACTATGCATTATTTATTATTATTAATAATAAGTTAACTCCATCACAATGTTCCCTATTTTTCCAAATAAAAATAAAAAGTTTCATAATGATTTTTCTCAAGAATTCTATAATAGGTAATTAAATGGGAAACAGACTCCAGACACTTCAAAGGATAAAAGTATTGGTGACATGATCAGTTACTTAACACTGGAAGAGACTTCACAAGCAATTTAATTAAAAGCATATAACGGAAATTGACAAACAGAAATTGAGGCAAAGAGCAATGAGTTTGAAACAAAAGACATGTGAAGAAAACAGCTGATCGGAACACCAGAGACAGCTGATAATGAGAGGGTAGAGTGATTCCAATGGCCTATTTTTATTCCACAAATTCCTGATGAAATATTTTTAGTGCTTTACCTAATTTTTCTGCTTAAATAGTTAACCAAGGATCCTACATATGCTGCAGGTGTGTGGCAGGCTGTAATTGTCTCACTCATGTAATCCTAAATAGCTTGCAGGTCTCCTCTGAAAATGGAGATACAGATTTTGAAATAATCAGCTGATTATTAGAAACTTGAACCTATGTAAGCCTCCTTACCCAAGAGCAGGTTGGCACAGATCAGACACATTGCATGTATTCACAAGTCTTCTAGAATCTTAACTGAGATCAGTGCAGTCAGCTAGCTAGTGTTAAAGTTTGTCCTATAAACTAAGCATAAGTTACTATAGTCATACCCTTTGAGAAAAATTAGAAATCCACATAAGTAGTAGCTGGATGTAAGGAGACAGATGGAGGAATTAACAAAATCACTTTAAATTGATTCCACTCACCACTCCTAGTGTGTTAGTTTAATAGTGGTAAATATATGTCAATTTCTGCCTTCATTAAAATGAAGTCTAGAAAGTATAGGTGTTAACCTGAGACCCCAAGGGCCCACCTTTAAGAAGAGCTGAGTGCTCAACTACAATTGAAGCTGATGGAGTTGAGAGCTCAGCACCTTTGGGGAAAAAAAAAGAAAACAGGCCTTATTTGTCTCCAGTTGGGCACCTAATCATTGAGGCACTTGAAATTACTTGTTATGTTAGCCGCAATTGGGGGGGGGGGGGGTTGTGCAACTCATTTCCTCATGTGTAAAGTGAAGATAATGATGCTCCCTGTCTCCCAGAGATGTTTTCAAGATAAGTTAATTAATGTTTGAGAGACACTCAGATACTACAATGTTGAGCACCGAAGAAAAAACACAGGAGGAAATTAATAATGCTGTATTCAGTGCAGGGTTTTGTCAGTATGCAGTAAATAAGGCCTGGGACCACACACTGAATGATGAAGATAAAAAGAAATATTAAACAGCTGCTCTAATGCCCCTCAGGGACTGGAGCAGCCTGTTTCTGCAGGGAGATCTATACAGTTGTGGAAGTCTTGATCCTATTCTTGTCCCTGCCACCTGTCATTGCTCTGTGCATACCTGAATTCCACAGTGAATTACCAGGGGCAGATTTCCTATGTACAGTCTCTCTTCACCCCAATCCTTCCCTGCACAAAGGAACCAGGCCTATTTGAGAGAGGGCTATGCTGATGCAAATTTAAAGTTCATGCCAGCAGTGTCAGCATGGGGCCGTTAATGGGCAACACTTTGGTAAGCTCTGCAGTTCACACTTCCGTAGTCCGCACTGCAGTGCACGGTGCAGACAAGTTACATGTGAAATATATTATATAGTACAAGAATGCAAAATGTACACTATCACTGTTAGGGAATCAACATCTTTTTTAAACTGGCTTGTCTATTCATACAGTCACATACCTATAGATTTAAAGGACCCATAGTAAGGAATAATGAAGTAATTATCTGTAATGGGTGAGATCCACTGAGGTAGTAGATACCTTACAAGCAGTCATTCATTATTAACCAGAAGTTATTGATTTTATTACTAAAATAATATCTTCAGATTTACTTGCGGATGCTTTACTATGATATGTAGTGAATTCCTTCTCGGAACTGTCAACTTCAGAAGGACTTACTACTTTCTTACAGGATATGTAACCCATTTACTTTAACAGTAAGAAGTGTTAGCACAAGCATTTTCTCTGCCCTTTTAAATTCAAGTCTGGCTTGTGTTCAAATATAAAAATTAATCATTGGACACAAACTTGTAGACAATTACAGAGCTATTAGAATCACAAATCACTTCACACAGCCAAACATTGCAAATCTTACTCAACAGAGGACATTACAGATTAAAAATACACTACTTTCAGCAATACTGCTTCTAATTAAGAGATAAAAGGGACTTATTTTAAAGTTCTTTATTGAAGTGCACTTATAAATAGGTACTCAGATACTAAAGTACAGGGAGCCATATATGTATGTTTGTTAGAACATTTTAAGCAAATGGAAGACATTTAAAGCATTTTGTGCTGAATTTTCTGTGTGTGGGGTTATTTTTATATTATGCACATGTATATATTAAATGTGCATGTAAACAATTCCCTCTCTGTCTGCTGTGTAGTAACTTGTGGAACTCCGAGTCCATAGAAGAGGTAAGTGCCCTAAGAGATAGAAGGCTTTTCTTTCATAAAAGTGTACCAAACGACCTGCAGTAATTCAGGTGTATCTTAGGTTATATCTACACTATGAGCTAGAGGTGTCATTCCCAGCTCAAGCAGACATGAAAGCTATGCAAGTATAAATAGTAGTGTAACCATAATAGTATGGACGGAAGTGGCACTGCTTAGCCATGCTGGGTATATACCCATGGTGTTCAGACTTGTTTGTATTCAGCACTGCTAAACTGTGCCACTGCCTGTGCTACCATGGCTCCACTGATATTTGTACTTGCACTGGGTCTTATTGGGCTAACATGAGTATGTGTGTGTATGCAAGCTAAAAATTGTACCCCTACCTCGTAACATAGACATAGCCTTACTTGTTTCCCTTTCAGACCTGTTGAATAATCTGTCATTCTACCCAAATGTTTTGTAGACACTTTTTCCAAACTTGTTTGCATCTTCTTATTTTAACAGCTGGACATAAGTTGACATGGTTGCTAAATGTTGTATCTTTGCATTAAACAGTGCAAAGGTTTTTTCAAACAGTCTTGATGTTAAGTCAGTAGCTACATGCTCAGTAAATTATGCCCTTTTAAATCTGTATATGCACCATACAGTGAGCTTTCCATCTTCATCCATATTGGAAGGCAACAGGAGGGAATTTATGGGCAAACAGGAGTTGCATGAAATGAATCAGTAACAGAAGAAGGACAGACTAACAGAATATCGCTCTCAGATGTGCTACTCAAAGGGGCTCCAAGGACTACATGCTAAAAACTTAAACCCACAAAGAACAGATGTGAAACAAGCATAGGATAAATAGTACAGAGTGCAAGGCAACCTGATTGTGCATTATCAAAAGAACTGCTGTGCCCCCATGTCACGTTACTGTAGCCTAGTAGAAGAGAATAAGTTTAAGAGGGGAATTGATAGTGAAGTGCCTCATTAGCATGACTGTATTAAGTCCTTGTCTCCTCATACGCACCCACACCACACTTTTCTTTTATCCTTTGCATTTTGAGTAAGAAAGCAGGCACAGAAGACACTTGAAAGTTGCCACCCCACAGTGCAGAGGACAGCTCCTAGCACATAACCAAACTTCTGCCTCTGTATATCCTCTATCTGTACTTGTGCTAGAATGCAATCACCTTGTACACTTTTCTACATGAAGTGTAAGGACAATCCAGTATCAAACCCAAAGAATACCAAAAATTATCTTAAAAAATAAGTGCAAAATTATTTCTGCAGTGGGAAGGGTGCTTTCTAGTACACTGAACACGGTGTAATTGTTTTGTTACAAGCTGCCTTTGAGGGATGTTCTATCCTACATGAAGCTGCATTTTAGTAATTGTAAAGTAGTGGTTTGTAATTTGCTTGGTGTGAAAGATACTATATAAAAGAATGCTATTGGGGGCTATTAGGGGACTGGATGGACGGAATTGCAAGATGAGACAAAGGAGATAAATGGATGTAGCTTGACTAAGAAATAAAAAAATTAGGAATCTAAGCCATCTAAAGTTATTTTTAGTGTGCAAACATTTGGGAAGTAGGGCTGTATTAGCCAACAGGCTCTCACAGCATAGGGTAGACACCATACAGTCAAGCAGGCAAGGAAGGATATAGTGGCAATATGGAAAATGTAGTGGGTATAAGGAAACTTTGGGGCTTCCAGCTAGCTAGCACACATCTAGCAACTGCATGGGAGTTCAGAAAAACCGTGGGCTGGCCACCGGGCATTATGTGGGAAGAGAAGTGTACTGGTGTATGAGAGTGACAAGCTACAGTTACAGCAGGGTCAACTAGGCACACTTTGAGCTGAAAGTGGTGCATTAAGAATGTTGGGGAAGTAACACACAAAGCATTAAAACCTATGGTATCTCAGGGGCTTGATTGAGACCTGGTTAGGAGAGAAGTTGTTTAAATGAGACTTCAAAAGTAGGAGTAAGGGAAAGCTTCCTAACAATAAGATCTCTTAGGATGCACAACTGTCCTCCAAAGGAAGCATGGAAGTCCCACCACTTAAGGCATTACATCAAGACAACATGCTCTGAACCGAAAATTAAAAACAAACTTTAAACTGATACCTTTCAGAAACATACAGCAGCTCTCATAGCTCTTTGTATTTCTCCACCAGGGAAAAACACTCAAATTGCTGTGACATAATAGCCACTTATGAACCAAAGTAAGTAAGAAAACAGCTGAGTCCAGTTTTATAAACGATCTTGTTAAACTTAATTGAGGTGAGCAGCAGTAACTTAATTCACCTGTTTGCTGTTCAAAGTGTGCTTATAGTTATGCCAGTCTCACTTTGGAAACTCATGTGAAGATAGACCTAGCAGGGATTATGTCTAGAAAGTCACTGCCAGATGCATTTAATGAGAACTTTTCATCAAGGGTATTTTTCCTTGCAGAAGTTTTATCATCGGAGGTTTCCTCAGAGACTTTTTTTCTTTGGTAAAGGATTTTTGGTGTAATATGAAGATGAGTTTTAATGTCTTGTGACAAATCTTTGATTTAAATTAAAAACTTCACTGCTGAATGATTATAGCCTTATGAGTATTAACTTATTCTGCATAACAATTAATTAATAAAATTCAAAACATAAGTAGATTTTACTCTATATGTACGCATAGCCTTGTTTTTGTCCAGATAATGCTCAGATGAAGTGTCACTGTGAAAAGCACCCATTAATACTGAGAGACAGAGAAATTGATTATTTAGTGTTTTATTTTGGCCCATGCAAAAGACAGTTTTCAAGGGCAGCCATAGTAAAATGTTTAATATATTTCTCTTTATTTGAAAACTAGACATGATTCTATATTATTGACTGTAGTGGACAATATATTTTCTGACAGCTGCTGTCACTAACATGGCTTTTCAGTGTCCAAAGTAAAGATACTGGTGTGATGTGCTGTATACAGTGGGTCTAATTCAGCAATGCCTTGCATTTTGTGTAGCTGCTTACATACGTGCAAAGTGAGTGTAAAATGCTACCACATCAAAATGGTAGCATTTCATACCCACTTTTCATAGGTGAAAATGGATGCACAATGTGTCAGGCAGTGGACACTCAGAGTCTTCAATTTGGTTCCTAAAAGCCTTTGGGGGATCATATGATTCCAGTAACATATACCTATGCTGTCCAGAGCACTCACTGAGGGGGTTGATCCTCCATTCTTTGCATACTCAAAACTCCCACTGACCTCAAATATATAACATATAAAGTGAGGTCAATTGATTGAATTTGAACACCAGGGGTCAGATTCTATTTTACAGCTGTCCTGTATCAAGTACAAATTGGAGTATGTGCTCTACACTAATCCTGCTGTCACTCTGTAGAGAGTAAATCCAAATGTGCTAAATGTAAATATAGAGTAGCTGCCAAGGAGCCAAAACTGCAGCTAGGGATTAGAGCAACATAGAGGTGTTTTCACCACACCCCATTTCTACCAGTCATGCCCCTTTCCCCTGCTTTGATAGAAGATAGGAGGGGGAGTGGCATAAGGGACCATGCAACAGAGGATCTTAGTGGGGCTGATACAGTAGCTTTAGAGCCAGATCACACCCGAAGTGCAGTGAAAAGCAGCCACAATGCACCAGGAAATCTGGCCCCAGAGTTGTCAGTTTGGAAGCCAGTTACAATCAGCTGTTGATCATTATATTCACTACAAACTGTAGTAAAAATGATTGATCACATTATTTTAATTAAAGCCATTGACTCTGATTAATTAAATGGGCCAAATTCAGATAAGTCCCTGACAAGGAGCCAGAAGAGAGAGTTGTAACAGGAGGATGTAAGAAGGCAAAATAGGGCTGGCCATATTGGTTTTGGCTACTTAGGAAGTGTTATATGTGAACTCTGAAAGGTTCAATTAGGCATTCCCATACACAAAGAGTAACATGCATTTTTCAGCCTAGTTAATGTTTATTTAAGATTTGTGAAAAAAACAAAGAAAAAATAAATATAAAGCTCCTATAAGAGAAAACAGTGACTTGCTACCTTATTCTGCTTCTGTGATAAATAATGAAACCATGAACAGCTGCTTTATAGATGCCCCTGCAGCAGGCCTGGGGACTCATCTACATGTAAAATTGCTGTACATGAGAAATTATGTCAATGTCTCCTTTCAGTACCATACTGCTCATATCACATCTGTTTTTATTAGAAGACCTGTGAGGACAAAACCTCTGTGGCGTCCTTTGTGTTTCATACAGTGGTTGTATTTAAAAGTCAATACTTACCTACAGATGACACTGTGTGTGTAAATGCTGGTTTTAATGGCAGCTGTGATAGACATGGATTGACTTTTGAATGATGGCTATTGTCACAATACTACTGAACACACTGATGGCATTGTAAGGCTTGATGTTAATGGTGAAACTGACCTAAAGTTGTTGCTTGTGATCAATGTAACTTCAAAATATCTGCTCATGCTCCAGGATCTGTGATTCTTTAAAATCTGCTCCCTGACCAGTTTCTGTTCCGGTCAAGGAGAAGCAATGATGCCTTTTTTAGAAATCAGAGTTCACTGATCAACTATTTCCGGCCAGAGGCTGCCATTTTGGTTCTTGAAGAGTAGTACCTGACTCCCTGAATCATCCCATCAGTTTCAGTGGAACTAATCACAAAGTAAGTCAAATGGGCAGAAAGTAGCTCTTAATAATTACAGGACATTAAATAATTCAAGAAATATAAATAAAAATACATCAGGGGATGTTGTGAAATTTGTTTTCAGAAGCCAGTTGATTCTTTAGTCTGCAAAAAGAAAAAGACAGAGATTAGTGAAGAGCATTGAACTGAAAACACTTACCTCACACTTGGAACTTAAATATTTTCAATTCCATGATCTGAGGGCAACCCTATCACTTCAAGAGGCAAACTTAATCTAATTCTTATGGAACAAACAACATTTCAGTTATGACACTCTAAATAAAACTGCTATAAAATACAAAAAGTCAGCTGTGATCTTGCTTTCTCATACAGAAAGACACTCTAATCAAAATCTAATTACAAATAATTGATACACATGATATATAACCCAGGCCTCAGTATAAATATGCCTTTATGAGACTTCTACTCTGACAGCTAGATCCTTGCCCCCTGCTAAGCCCCTTTTCATGGTCTTAAGAGGAGAAAAAGAAATTTGTCTTACCAAGTGGCATTTGTAAAGCTCTATGCTGCCCCTCTCCCAGCCCCATGACTCTCAAATTTCCCTCATTTCAAGACTTGTCACTCATGTTAGAGTTAACTACATTCCACACATATTTTCTGTCCTTTCACTTTTATGGTTGAAAATGATATATATGAAAAATAAAAAAAAAACATTAAACTGAGGTTGTAGAGAGAGGATACTAAAGGAATAAATCCCACAACATTTAAGTATCCTGCATGAATCATTATTTTGTGTCCCTCCATTCTGGCCTTTGTTACGTGTTGCATCTTTCATTTGGGCCTCGGCAGGAAGAGAGGTTTGCTATTGTTGTGCTGGGGAGAGAGAGGGCATGGCCAGAGCATCCTGAGCTCTGGAGATCCCTGCTGGCATAATAACACCAAGCTAGAGTATCCCCAAGGCTGCTCTCAGGCTTAGGATGACAAAAATGTGATGGAAATTCACCTATGTTCTCTCCTAAGCAGTGGTGTCAAGCACTGCTTCAGTACACCTGAGGATCTAGGTCTTATTTGTTATCCTCTGAATCATAATTCACTCCTAAACAAACTAATATTAAATGACACCTTATTTATCTATATTTCATTGAGTCACTGAGGAGAAAATCACATTGGAAACAATATAGGCCAAATAACTATGTTCCAATACACCAGACTGATATAGCAAAAAAATGTATTAAAATAAACAAATCACAATTGAACAGGGTGAAACATATTGAACTTGCTTACAGAAAAATAATTTTTCTTACTAGTTATACATTTTAATGTTGGGGAGCTAGATGAGAATACTTCTTAAGGAATTTCAGAGAGGAAGAGGCTGAAGTATCTGGAGTTTGACAGTGAAGTGAAGAGATTCTTTAGAATAAATAATATAACTTGACTATAGAATGGATACCAGAAGAATTAAGGTAATCTCCTGTGAAATGTTCATTTGACTTCCTTAAAAAAACAGGAGAGCTACATTGTATCAAGTGCAGGCCGGTTTTCTTTCCAGAGGAAAAAATACAAAGGTTCAAAGAACAGTTGAAATCAGTAAGAGAAACCAAGAAAACACAGATTAAGCACAAAAGGAAAAACCATTAAAAGTCCTGATTCAGAAAATCTTCCTTATTCAGGGTGGTACCTAGGCATGTGTTTAACTTTATATGCTTAAATCCCATTGACGTCAATGGTGCTTAAGGACATACTTAAACATCTTGCTGAGTCAGGGCCATAGGACCTTATCCAAAGCCCACTGAAGTCACTAGAAGATTTCTCTTGATTCTAAGGGATAAGGCCTTTAAAGAATAAAGTGCAATGAGAACAATGTTAAAAGATATCATAATTAAGGCACAACATCCTGCAGTTCCTCTGAAAAATAAGAATGTAAAGAACAGAAAGTCACTGATAAGAAACAGTGTGACTATATGCAGGACTGTTCAATAATTTGAGTTCATTCAAAGAAAGAAAGAAAGAAAGAAAGAATGCAAATCTTAAATTGTAAACACTAGCAAAAGGAACACATCTTTCTATGTTTGGCAAGGTCAGTGTAAATTTGTGATGCTATGTAAGTAATATTTATTAATTAATTATAATGTTTATTATTATTCTGGGTCCATTAAGACTTTGAGATAATATATTAAGTCAGTAAAAAGTATAATTAGTTAATATGGGTCAACAGGATTAATGGGAATAGGAAGGCCTCCAATGAAACTTCACTGTCCAGGACTCCACTTGAAGGAAAATTGATATTTCAGTAATATCCTGGGATCTGCAAATTTTGGGAGTAGAACAGCTGAGTAGTTTCCCTCCATATACCATGATGGACATTCATGGGCATAAAGAGCTAAGAGTTTGGGGCAGGACAAGGGCAGGTCTTTAACCCTGTCTAAAAAATTGAAGGATTACATTAATAAACAAAGGAAACACTGAGTGTCCATCATTAAAGCATGCTTGTTTAACTAAATTAAAAGTGAATAAATGTAGTCCTGGTACAAAACTATTCATTAAAGAGATATTCAAAAACTATTATTTTATTATTTTTAACACTAGCCCCCTCTCCCTGTCCCAAACAAAACAAGTTTGTCCATGTCCCTTAATTGACCAATATTAGGAAATTTCAGCAAAGGGATCTTCAGTGAGTTTTCTGCATCCTAGCCCTCACAGCAAAAAGGGTTATTATCATATGAACATAAAAGCCATCTGAAACAAAGGGTAATGAAATAATAAGTGAATTGACAGTGGTGAGGGCCTCGTAGGGTACTCTAGGGATCAACTTGAGTTTTATCTCTTTTGCTAGTGTAGCCAGGGGCGGCTCTAGCTTTTTGGCCGCCCCAAGCAGTCATGCGCGGGAGGCGCCCCGGAGCCGCGGGAGCAGCGGACCTCCCGCGGGCATGACTGCAGAGGGACCGCTGGTCCCGCATGGCTCGGCTGGACCTCCCGCAGCTGCGGGCGGCTCGCGGGTCCGGCGGCTCCGCTTGAGCTGCTGCAGTCATGCCTGCGGGAGGTCCAGCCGAGCCGCGGGACGAGCGCCCCCTCTGCAGTCATGCCTGCGGCAGGTCCGGTCGTCCCGGGGCTCCGGTGGACCTCCCGCAGGCATGACTGCGGCAGGTCCGCCGGCCCAGCCTGCCGCCTCCCCCCGGCAGCAGGGGACGCCCCCTAGATGTTGCCGCCCTAGGCACCAGCTTGTTTTGCTGGTGCCTAGAGCCGCCCCTGAGTGTAGCTGCAGGGAAACAAACATGAACTTAAGAAAGTAATATAGTTCCATATAAAGTTATATCAATACCTTATTCTTTTTACTGTTGATACTTTCGACAAACATATAAATAACTTACTTTGATAGGAATGTACTCATTAATACATTTTGCAGGATTCAGACTAGTTTTTGGATCCCAAGTATGCTCCATATTAAAACATTACTTGCTTTAAAGGAGATAGACATTCTTCTAGGTTTGTTAATAATAGTAATACTCCATCTCCATAAAATAATATTTATGTATTAAGTCCTTAATATGTATTAAGTATTCATTTTATCTCACTTTCTGCATGAATGGATATGACTAGTGGTTCAATTGCAACAGCAAACAATAAGAAAGATAATGGAGTTCTACTGTTCAATCTCAAAGCTAATGGTCTTGTCGGAGATTTCATATACAGAATTCTCAATTAGGCTGGTGAAAATAGAATGATGGTGGAATGGGCTACTCAGTCTGCACTTACAAGAATCCAGTGGCCCAAAATCCCTGTTGGTGAGTCACTGTTTAATGTGTGTAATGGATCAGCCATTCCCAGTCTTTATTCAAGCCATTACACACATTAAATCTATTTCCCCTTACACCTTCTTGTCAAACTGTCTGAAATGGGTCATCTTGATTATCGTTACAAAAGATTTTATTCTCCTGGTCCTAATTGCTCATCTTAATTAATTAGCCTCTTAGAGTTGGTAGGGCTACTCCCACCTTTTCAAGTTCTCTGTATGTGTATATATATCTCCTTACTATATGTTCCATTCTATGCATCCGGTGAAGTGGGCTGTAGCCCACGAAAGCTTATGCTCAAATAAATTTTTTAGTCTTTAAGGTGCCACAAGTACTCCTGTTCTTTTTGTAGATACAGACTAACACAGCTGCTACTCTGAAACCTGAAATATATTTTGCAGTGATACAAAGAAGCTTGAGATATGAAGTTTCACTTACGCTTTGTTGGCAGTGAATATACCTGTGCAAATGATAAGGAAAAGTCAATTCCACAGGGTGCTCTGGATCACATGATAAGCAGGAGTCATTTTGCCAATGTGCATTTTAATACATCTAAATATCAAATCATATATCTTGGAACCAAGAATTCAGGTCACACATAGGGTGGAGAAATTGTATTTTGGAAAGCAATGATTCTGAAAGGTATTTAGGGGTCATGGTTGATAACAAACATACCCTGAGCTGCCAGTGCAATGTGGTGCTAGGACTAGAGATGCAATCTTTGAATGTATAAATAGGGGAATACTCAGAAGAAATAGGGTGGTGTCATTTCCACTATATATGGCATTAGTGAGGCCTTTACTGAAATACTGTGCCCAGTTCAGGTTTAAAAAAGGATGTTGACAAATTTGAAAGGTTAGAGAAAAGAGCTGCAAGAATGATTCCAGGCCTGGAAAACCTGTCTTACACTGACAAACTAGAGAAGTTGAGTCTATTACAGGGTTGACCAAAAGAGCCTTATGTGGCTCTTTTACACTTAAAGTTCAGCTTGGGGAGCCCCTCGCAGCCCACCATTCTCCACCTACTAGACTTGGAAGGTGGGGAGCTTGGGGCTTCTGCCCATGGCAGGGTGGTGGGGCTAGGGGCTTCTGCCCTGTGGGGAGAGAGTTCTTGGGGCTTCAATTGAAGCCCTGAGCCCCAGAAAGCACCTTCCGTAGGGCTGAAGCCCCAAGACCTCCCCTACTCTACCCCACCACCCCACTGCAGGGCAGAAGTCTCAAGCCCCAACAGACAAGCTCAGCTCTTGAACTTCTGAAGTTTATCATATGCTGCTTGGAGGGTCAGTAGGTTTTGCCACCCCTGGTCTATTAACAAAAAGTCACTTGATCACAACCTATATGTACCTATGTGGGGAAAAGATTGCTGATAGTAGAAGTCTTCTTAATCTAGCAAACAAAGGCATAACAAGATTCAATGACTGGAAGCTGAAGCTAGACAAATTCAGACTAGAAATATGGTACTTTTTTTTCCTTTTTTTCCCTACAATGATGGTAATTAACACCTGGAACAATTTATCTAGGGACATAGTGGGTTCTCTATAACTTGAACTCTTTAAATCAAGATTGGACCTTTCCCCCCTAAGAAACAAACTGTAGCTCAGCCTTGAGTCATGGGTTTGATGCAGGAACAATTTGGTGAAATGCTATGGTCTGTGTCATGCTGGAGGTCAGATGAGATGATCCCAGTGGGACCTTTTGGCCTTACAATGTATGAATCTATGAAATTGACATATTATGGAATGACCAGAATTGCTCTTTGCTTTAAAAGCACTATAGAGTTAAAGAAAACCTCACTTTTGCAGTTACAAAAGTACAATGTCAAGTATCAGGGGGTAGCCGTGTTAGTCTGTATCCACAAAAAAAACAAGAAGTCTGGTGGCACCTTAAAGACTAACAGATTTATTTGGACATAAGCTTTCGTGGGTAAAAAACCTCACTTCTTCAGATGCATGGAGTGCATTTTTTACCCACGAAAGCTTATGCCCAAAAGTACAATGGCTTTCTTTAAACACTAAATATACATCAGACTGCCAGATTGTTCTCCCAGCTGACACAGTCACAAATACATATATCACAATGACAGGGAAGATTTGATACTGGCATGTTGTCTCTTTTTAACATACCTATTACAATTGGATACATTACAGTGTTTAAATAGGGTGTTTTGATGGACTATGACATTAATTCTTATTTTAGACCCTTGTTTTAGTTATTTTAATTAGTCTAGCTTTCTCTGTAAGCAGATTCCCAAGGATGTAACCCACTCAAGTGTGAAAGCCTAGAGGCTTTGACCTATTATTAAATACACAACCATAAAAATAAAATATATTTTGTGGTTAATACAGCTCCAAAATGGATGAAGCAAGGGGAGGGATAAGACAGAGACAAATATGGTTTTGAATATAATATATTTTGTTAGTGATGCAATTGCCTTTTGCATATTCCAGTTTCCTGGGACCAATTATAAAGTGTGGCAGTTACAGTCACTGAAAGAAAACATATCCATTTGTATAGTAAACTTCAGTACGCAATGAAAGGGTTAAAATCAAAGAGAATCATTCATTTCCAGAAAGTATGGGAGTGGGGATTTTGTGTAACAGCACAGGTACTCTGACTATGATAAGGAGAGCTGCTGGTCATGAAGCTGCAAGGTAATATTACCTTAGATCGTGTCTTCCCTGCAATCAAGGTTTCTGCTAACCAAAAAGAACTTTAAGCAGGTCTCTTAGTATGATGTTTTGTTTAATTGCTTGCTCTATTTTATTTCACTGTTTTCCAGTTGTATATATGTTAGTCATTGTTACCTTATAAACTCTATAAATAAAGATTATCTAGTAGACTGAAAAATTACTGTCATACTGTGTGTATGCATAGTAGTTGTAGCCAGGTTAGTCTCAGGATATTAGAGAGACAAGGTGGGTGAGGTAACATCTTTTATTGGACCAACTTCTGTTGGTGAGGGAGACAAGCTCTGTGTTGCTCAAAAGCTTTTCTTCAGGCTATTAGGAGAGTTTTACTAGTTTCTCTGAGAAATATATTGGCTGATTTCATTCTGGAGGGAGTGAAAGAGACCACTTTTCCAGACTTAATGCTCTAGTGCAGACAAGGCTCAAGTGGCTACTGGTGTTATAACCATTGTGTCCTCTAGAGCTGCTCTGTGTAGTTTGAGAGGCTATAACCCCTTTAGACTAACCCCTAGGTTAAAATGCAACATGTGACCATTCAGGCAAGGCTCACCTCCCTACCCCAAAAAAACTAACACAACATGCAAACAGGCTAGAGAAGTATTAAGAGACACAGTAGAACATGTTATAATCTATTATTGTTAAGTGTCCAGCTTTAAGAACAAGTAGGCTGGCTAACAGTAATATGCAAGAAAAACAACATGGTTATCAGAACAAACCTATATTAGGACCCAACTCAGCAAAGCATGCGCTTAATTCTCTTGAAGTGAATAGCACCTGTTTATGTGCTCTGTTGAACTGGGATCTTAAGTAGGTCAAAGAGGGCTGATAGCTAGTACTGTTTTTGGACTGAGGAACCAACATCAGTTCTTCCTAGATTTCCCTAGAGAGAAGCTGCTGGTGCTTATAAACCCCCCTAAAATCAAGACCTATTTCTTCAACTTATCCTTCCCCAAACTGCTCTACTCACAGTCTTCTCCCATGTAGGGGAGGTGGGAAAGAACATAAGACTGGCCATAAGACCAAAGGTCCATCTATCCCAGTATCCTGTCTTCTGACAGTGGCCAATACCAGGTGCCCCAGAGGGAATGAACAGAACAGTTAATTATCATGTGATCCATTCCCTGTTGCCCATTCCTAGCTTCTGGCAAACAGAAGCTAGGGATACCACCTCTGCCCATCTTGGCTAATAGCCATTGATGAACCTATCCTCCGTGAACTTATCTAGTTCTTTTTTGAACTCTGTTATAGTCTTGGTCTTCACACCATTCTCTGGCAAGGAGTTCCACAGGTTGACTGTGTGTTGTGTAAAAAAATACTTCCTTTTGTTTGTTTTAAACCTGCTGCCTATTAATTTCATTTGGTGACTCCTAGTTCTTGTATTATGAGAAGGAATAAATAACACTTACTTTCTCCACACCAATCATGATTTTAGAGACCTCAATGATTATCTACCCTTAGTTGTCTCTTTTCCAAGATAAAAAGTCCCAGTCTTATTAATCGCTCCACATCTGCATGCAGTATTCAAGATGTGAGAGTACCATGGATTTATTTAGAGGTCACATGATATTTTCTTTCTTATTATCTATCCTTTTCTTAATGATTCCCAACATTTTGTTAACTTTTTTGACTGCTAGTGCACATTGAGTGTATGGTGTCAGTGAACTATCCACAATGACTCCAAAATCTCTTTCTTGAGTGGTAACAGCTAATTTAGACCCCATTATTTTATATGTATAGTTGGGATTATGTTTTCCAATGTGCATTACTTTCCATTTATCAATGTTGAATTTCATATGCCATTTTGTTGCTGAGACACCCAGTTTGGTGCAATCCTTTTGTAGCTCTTCACAGTCTGCCTGGGACTTAACTATCTTGAGTAGTTTTGTTTCATCCTCAAATTGCTCCACCTCAGTATTTACCCTTTTCCAGACCATTTATGAATATGTTGAATAGGACCGGTCCCAATACAGACCCCTGGAGGACACCACTACTTACCACTCTCCATTCTGAAAACTGAACATTTATTCCTACCCTTTTTTTTTCTATCTTTTAACCAGTTGCCAATCCAGGAAGAAGATGGAAAAAAGAAAAATGCCAACAACCTGCTAAGCTATTCCTGCAGGCAGAAAAGGAAGAAAGTCCTGTTTGTTGTCATTTAAAAAAAAATGTGGAGACAGTAAGATACTATAATCATGAGGGCCTTATAAGTAATTACATGGATATATAGTTAGATAAAAACTACCACAAATGTGTATTGCTTTAGAAAAAAGTCCAAGGACTGAATAAACTTTGAGACTGAATTCCCCTTTCACCAAAGGTAGGCTGTGGCTATAGAGCAGTGCTGAGTGACATTGTGGTGTGGGGAAGCTTATACTGCCACTCCCTGTAGTATGTCTCTTTTGTGATTAAGGAGAAGATTTCAGTATTCAACACTGTCAATGTGACAACTTTCATAAGCACTGAGACTCATAACAAACAGTTGTTGCATAGTATCTAAAGTTTATATTCAGTAAAGAAATGGTGAAATACAGAATTACTGCTTAAACCGTATTAGAATGTATGTGTCCCTCCTGTCATGTTGACAGATTTGAACTATACATACTTAATGTACTTTTCATTTATAGAACTATTCATACTAGAGATCCCATTGTGGTAATATTAATAAATAGTGTTAGAAGAAAAAATGCATCTTCCTGAATCCCTTGGGAAAAAGTAGGATTTAAGTGTGGAAGTGCACAGGTTGTAAAGCTAAACAGTACCAATGAGAAAGAGCTTCACTAAATGTTTATATTAAGAAAAAAGTCAAATATGACTGTTCTGAAAATATAGTGCATGCACTTTACACCTTAATTCAATGCATCCCATTAATTCCAGAACAGACCTTGGAAAAAAAAGGAGGTTTCCTTAGCATTAAGAAGCAAAGCAATTCTTTTAGCAGTGACTAAGATTTTTGTGTGTTAATGATAGAGGACTCCCGATCTTCTTTCTCCTTCACTCTCCTATTTAACTGTTACATTTAAAGAAAACCTAGGGGGAAGGGCCAGTTTAAACAGATGACATTCTAGAGTGTCCCACAACAATGCATCTAACACAAAGTATATGTGGGTTTGGAGAGACACACATCAGTTGTAGAAAATGAGGTCGGAGTTATTACTATGTAATGGTGCCTGCTGGGGCAATTGCAGTGGTGATAGCAAAAGAAGGCACAGGTGCAACCTCAGAAAGAGAACCAGGAGGATGTATGGCCGAACCGCACAGTTTATCGTATCTGTCTTTTAATAATGTGACTAAAATGTGGTTTTGCACTGTTCTCTTCTTCCTTCCCCACACCTTCCTTCCCTCTCCTCTCTGGCACTCTTTCTGCTCTCCCTCACTCTCGCTGTACAGTATTGTCTCTTCCTTCAGCTTCTCCTGCCTCCCAGTCCTTCCCACACCAAAGCAAACCCACTCGCCTGTTTTAACCACCAACACCTGCCTCTTCCACACAGTGCCGCCTCCCCTCACTCACACATGCACCAGCACAAGCAGGGTCCCCCAAAACCTGCTCAGACAAGCTCCTCCCACCCCCAATACATCCGCAAATACAAGTGCAGGCCCCAGCCCCCGTCCAGACTGAGCTTGCTACAGAGATCTCCCCACCTCCAAAAAAGGACACCCCCTCCCAGCCCCAACACAAGCAGCCTCCCCTTGTCTAAGGTTCTTTCTCGTTTTGCCTCCCCATCCCCACAGGTATCTCCTCCCCACGCCCACTGTCCCGCACCGCACGGAGGTTCATTCACAGCCACAGATGTTCACTTCGCACCGCCCCTTACACCCCATTCGCTCCTTCTCCGGTAGCCCGCTCTTCTGCCCCCGCTCTCCCCCACCTGCCTCTCCCTCACTCGCCCCCCTTTCCCCAGACTCTTTCCTCCTGAAGCTCTCAACGCCTCCTTGCTCAAGAGCGCTCTTCCCTTCTGAACCCCCCCTCTCCACATCTCATCACATGGGATGAAAAAGGACCAGGGCGATCTGATTCCCCATCTCCACTGTGGTTGTGCCTTTCAAAGTGGAAACTACCACGGACATCCGACGAAGTGGGTATTCACCCAGGAAAGCTCATGCTGCAAAACATCTGTTAGTCTATAAGGTGCCACAGGACTCTTTGCTGCTACCAGGGACAGCTCTTCCCAGCCACCGGAGAGCCACTGACCCCAGCGCATAGCTCAACGCCCATTCCCTCGCCCTGCCCAGCGCCCAGCACACCTGCCGTCCCTGGACACTCCCGCCCGTCCCCCAACCTCACCGCACTCCCCCAAACACACACAACTTCCCCTCCCAAGCCCCAGGGACACAGCCCCTGGGTCGTCTGCAAGCCCCGCTCCCTGCACTCACCTCTCCTCTCCACCCCAGCAACAGCTCTTTTACAAGCGTTTAATCTGAAGGGGCTCTGACAGCAGCTAGGACAGAAGGCTCCGTTCTAACACTCGTTTTGAATTTAAAGGGTGTGAAAAGACAAAGGCGGCGACAGCGGGGGGATGACTAACTGCTCCCCATATCAGATCCCCTTTTGAAGGCTCGCCACCCTCCCACCCCCCATTCCCTCCTGCGGGACCAGTCCCTCATCTTCTTCCTCAGGGTCAACCCCGCCGCCGCCGCCAGACATCTCCTTCTAGGAGATCCTCTCCCTGTCCACCCCCTGAAACATCACTTCCCCCTCCCCCCCCCCCACACACACGGCTAACGGATTAACCTCCCCTCTTCCCCCACCCACCCCCTTCTGGTATGTTGCAGTGCTGCTCAACCCGGCTGTCAGTCGGCCCGGGAGCTCCCCTGAGTGGCTGTGGGCAGCCCATTGCCTGGGCTTGGTCTCCGCCCTCCCCCGCGCTAGCTCTCTCAGCTGGTCCTAGCGTTCCAGTTGCTCAGGAATGTGGCGAGCCGGGTTCCGGCTGCTAGCAGGAGCTGGAGGGAGGAAGGGAAGCTGAGCGCATGCTGCCGCTGCCGCCTCTGCTCTGCCTGATCTTCCCCTTTTGGAACAGTCGCTTTCTTTAAATGAAAAATACAAACCCTACCGAGAGCTGGTTCCCAGCCACCACCAGAAAATGTTCGGCCAAGTGCCCGGTGCTGGTGAATAACTAACCCCGGACTAAAACTTCCCTGCCAGTGGGATTACAGGTGCTACACTGCCGCAGGGAGCTCTCCAAGGTGCTGAAGTCCCGGCAGTTTCTCCAACAGCTCCCAAGACTGACCAAATTTCCTTGGCGCTCTTTCTGGATCCTCCATGACTCGGAAACGTCTGCTCTGGAGGTTGTGAATGCCTCGTAGTAACATGGCCAGGGTTACATACCTTCGTGCAGCTGTTTCGGGATTTTATCTCTGGGAAGCTGCAGTTCTGCTCAGGTGAGTCCCTCCAGGGTGGGAAACGCAGATCACAAACGTGCCCCAAGCGGTTTTTCTTGCACAGCTGAAATGCTTGGGACTCATGGATGATGCACAGTTGCTGCTGCCTCTCCGGCCATACTCGCCACAACTGTCTAGCCTTCAATAGCCTTCTCATTGTCAGTGACAATTAAATGTATGGGATTTGTGTCTTTGAGGTAACTTTGAGATACTGGAGTGACGCTGGATTTCAGTTTCATTTTACAATGTAAGGTTCCCTGTCTTATTTAGAGCTGGGGTTTTCCCTTGCACAGTTGACCAATTAGCTTGTGTTTTGTCACGTTCTTTCTTTTTAAATGGAAAATGCAGCACTTACGCTCTTTAAAATTCTTCATTTTAGAGATGTAGATAAAGTTCTACGAATTTATTCCGAGTTTGGAATACATTTGATTTCAGTTACTACTATTTATTATTTTATTTAGTATAGGGCATCTAATTTGGGGACTTTATTAGGTCAGGAAAGTTTCGTGCAGAAACAGGAACAATGATAGCCGGGTGGAGAGAGGAAACTGACTCGAGAATTTCTTCCAGGATGTTTTACCTACTTGGTGTACTATGCAGTTGGTCTTTCTAAAATTTGTATAGTGTATGATACCGATAGAGCAATAAATCAAGAGTTGAGCAGAAAAGATTAGAGGACATCCTAGTGCACAAGTTTTTTTCACTATTGCCCAGTGCACTTTTCTCAGATCAACTAACATGATATCAACACAAACATTCTTTTTCTCAAGTTCTCTAAGTGCGGTGGTTACATTCTGGAACAAACTAGACTCCCTCTTCCATTAATCTCTGTATTTATTTTAAAAGGCAAGCAAACACAAACAAAAAATCCCACAATATAGACATTTTAAAAGCAGAATTCGAGGTCACCCTTTTGATGTTTTTGCTAGAATATTCTGCTAGAAGTAAACCAATCTGATATATGTGAATATGTTAGTTTTGTACTGCAATAAAACAAAGCATAAATACATACAACTTGCATAACACACAAGCAGGTTATTACTGAGTGTCATATCCTTATTTTTTTTCAAAGGTGCAGGAAGGAAATAAAAAAATGCAATGATAGGTTATCAGACACACACTTGTGATAACATACAGAAGGATTATTTATAAACACACAACTATGTATAGTACCAAGCAGTGGTGATGGTGAATATACATTCATTTTAGGTAGTGTTAGGTTAATTGAATCAACATGTGAAATGTAGTAGTATTTATTGTAATTTTACTTTAACTTTGCAAACAGGAACAGATTTTAAGAAACTGGGTCACATGATGTGGGATTATTTGGTGTTGTGTGGGAGGGTGAGCAGTAGAGAGTGTACATTTTCTTGTAGTTTTGAATATTTAATGTATGGAGTAGAAAGATGGATCCTATGGGCTGTAATATACTGAATGAAATATAATATTATAAGTAGAAATGTACTATCAATTATTATATGTAAAGGTTACTTATAGATCATGATTTCCTTGACATTTATCTAAATGTCAGTATACTATTGAATGAACACCCAACTCTTTATTTAATAATATAAAACATATGTTATTTACAAAGAGAAGAAATAAGTTTTTGGAAGGCATAGCATCAGATCAGAAAACATTACTCAAGGAAGTTAACTCATATTTAAGTTCAGATTGTAGACTGACATCTTTGCATTGCATGTATATCCTTTTTATCGATTTTAAAGAAACAAACATGTTTTCATAATAGCAGGGTTGTTCATCTAAATGATCATTTTAAAGAATAGTCATAGTCATTATGCACAAAAAACTAGAAGCTATGTAGTGTATGGCTGCTGTGAAGGCAGTGAGAAGGTGGGAGTGCATAGGAAGGTTCTAGCTTTTATTTCTCAGACAGGGGCAGGGTGAATTTGCAGCCCTTATGCACTCTGGAATAAAAAGACTGCTCCTGACTTGAGCTATTCGCATCACAAGCCATCCCAAAAGGATATAGATCAGCCCAATTCATCATGTCCAAATGAGGGTATGTTAAAATGTTGACACAGATGTTTTGCTTTCTGGAAGTCATTGAGATCAATTCTCCGGCTTTGCACCTTGTGCAATCATTTATACCTGGGCAGATGGGAGGTAAACTGCTACCATGTTGTCTTCCCTCTAAGACACAATCACTCCTAGCGATCCATTGAGATGCAGATCTTATACTGTACCTTCAATGAAGAACTATACCTTCTGAGCACAACTGACCCCTAAATGATTTCCCCTGTTCCAGATATGACACAAGGGTAATGATTGTTCTCATTTTTTAAAACAACATTAGAGATCCAACTTTTCTTACATCATTTTAATTTTTGTGGGATTTTTTTTTCTGGGTGGTGGTAGGGGGAGGTTACGCTAAATGCTCCAGTAGAAGCAACTTGAATTACTTACCTTGTGATAGTACTATATCTGCATGTTATTTAGATGCCATCTCTGAGAAGGGTAGAACTTATATTTTTAGTACATGCTAAATAAAACAAAATTTGCCCTATTTAAGATGATCTATTTAAATGCAAACTTGTTACTCTCATCAGTTAGATGCTGAAGGTCCACATTCTGGTACATTTTGTAAAAGGAAAGACATCTGATTTCTTTATGGAAAGAAATAATTTTTCATCCCATTTTCAAGTCCCTTTACATCAGAAATATGAAAAAAATAAAGACTCTTGATAGTTAAAAATAACTATTTTTATAAGCTGATATCTGAAAGCTATTTTGCAGATAGAAGAATAAAACAACATTATTTGCATTTTAGAAATCCTGTATAGCTAGTTCTGTGTATTATTATAACAATGCAGTTGGAGTATAATGTAGTGGTATATTTTAGATCTTATACTTCTGACAGTGGTTTATGGGACATGACAAAAAAACATGCAGCACTTTATTTTAAATAAATTTTGAAGAGCATTCAGTTCAGAGACAATTCTGCTTTCATATAATATCTTAATGTGTTTCTGTTCTTGTTTATTATTGTATGAACTTTATAAGATGGGACTATTTAAACTCTTTGTTTTTTGGTCTTATATATAAACAAATCAGCACACTCAAGCTCATTTTGAACTCAGCAGCAAGATTTTTAATTATACACTCAACTTCTTTAAAATCTTTACATTAGCTTTCAGCAGATTTCTTTATAGATTTTAAAATTCTGCTTATCATTTAAACAAACTCTTTATAGACTGGGCCTTTCATATATTTCAGAATTGTTCCATTAGCAACTCATGACAATCCTCGCAACAGGGCTGTTATCTTTATGAATCAAGGCTTTTTCTGTTTACACCTCTCTGGAAATTGCTTCTCAAACTCAGGAAATTAGAAATTCTCAATTTTTAAGTCTAAACTGAGTACTCCTTTTTTATTTTTATTTTTGCTGTAATATTATTGTTTAGTGGAAAGTGCTCTGAGTCACCACATGTAAGTAGTGTAAAGTAAAATCTTTGTTTAGGACTATATCTGCTCCTGTTGCTTATCTAAAAATAAAATCATAACTCTTGGTAATACTCTAAGGCCAGACTGCCCACTTCCACACAGAACCACTGAAGAGAGATTTGAAGGGGAAGAAATATTTATGAGGGTCTTCTGTGGAGAATTCTCCCTGTTCTACCAAGGAGCAGAATTTACCCTCTACAGTTAAAAGGGCTCAATCAAAACTGCAGTGCATTTGAATGGATCTCATGAGATCAGGAGGAGATCAAAATCACCTTTGTGGAGTCTGGTCACTCTGTAGTAGCTCTGGCCTTTGCTTGTTAACAGAGTGGCTCCACTGAAGCCCCTAACTGGGTACTGTAACTGTTCCTTTCTCAGAGATCTCCTTACAGGGAAGATAATTATCTGTGGGGGGAAGGGGGGCTGGCAGAGCTGTGAAAATGTAGTATAGCTTCTCCCTGTATTATACTTCTCAAGTAACCTCCAGAAAGGAAGCGGGAAGATTTGTATCACCTCTTGCCTATCCACTCTTCCCTCAACCTGTTCACTAACCCCTTCTTCTTTTATCTGAGGAGGAATCATATCATGGAGGTCCCTGACTGCACTAGAGGAAAGGATCTGTGCAGAGAGAGTGACTTTTGCTACATATCCCAGAGGTGTGACTGGGCCTACAGTTAACTACTGTGGGGCTTAGTCTTATGTTATGGAGAAGTAGGACTTCAGATGAGTAATAATAGCAGCACCAACAAACTTTTCTTCATGCGAATAGTCTTAGTAGTTTAAAAAAATGCCAAGCAGAATACAAGAAAATACTT
The DNA here is from genome assembly GCF_016161935.1 of Mauremys reevesii. NCBI lineage: Eukaryota > Metazoa > Chordata > Testudines > Geoemydidae > Mauremys > Mauremys reevesii. Next base: position 72,845,993 of record NC_052627.1, on the reverse strand, counting down.
CATATAATATGAGATGCCATGAGAATTGCCTGTGCGGTGTCAGTAGCTGTTTAAGAAGCAAAGAATGGCACCTTTGATGTTAATAAAGCAGCAATTAAAAATCCATGTATTGCAAACTCAGTGAATGAATTTATTAAAATCAACACAGATGTGCCTGTGTTGGGTGCAGAGAAATGGAAATTTAATAGTTCAGGGTAATGAAGTACAGAGCCTTTCATCTCTAGAGCCCTAGTCTGTAGCAACCAGAAGCTATTTTCAATGGAGAGATTATCTGACATACATCAGTTTTCACATTCTAGGTCCTACTGGACAAGTGACAATGACACAGAGGCAGAGCAATAGGGCTCCCTATGTGGGTGTGCCTAAGAACCTGGATTGTCTTGTAGTTTACAAAACAAAGAAAAAGAGAGGACTATTATGAGTGAACACGGTAATTTAAATATGCCAGGTGAAATTCTGGCCCCATTCAAATCAATGGCTTGCTATTTGCCATTCACTTCACTAAGGCCAGGATTTCACCTGCTGTTCCTCATTTCTGAAAATAAATCTGTAAAGAAACTGCTTTCTTGAAAGCCCACCTTTGTTTTTGTTATAAATCAGAAGGAAGAAATATGTTTGTACAGTAATATGTAGGAAAATTAAATTAAAATTACAGTATTTAAATAAATATTCACCTTTTAATTCTTGCTGTGCTAGTGCTGTTCTTACTTCTCAATATTTCCTAATTCATTCCTAGCTAACTGATACAAACAATAAGAGGAATACTATGATTCTCTATGAAGAAAAATATAATGATTGTTCTCCTAAATCAGAAAGGTCCAGATGTGTCAGGCCTGATTATGATCTCATTTGCACTGATGAAAATTAGAGGAAATGCCATTTCAATCAATAGAGTTAAACTTAGATTAAAACAGGTGAAAGATCAAGCCCCTTGTTGTTCAACTAATTTTGGAATATATTATTTAAATACCCTTATTTAATAACATTTTCTTAGATATAGGAATGCATCCCATGTTCATTTAGAAGCATATTGATTTGTGTCACTTGTGACACAATCTCACAATTTACAGTTTTATGAATACTTAACACACTTTTAAAAATACAGCAGCATATGTTAAATAAATATGCCACTTACTGTTGCTAGGGCCTTCTGTATTCTGAAATTTCACAGCCTGCACTTTTCTGTGGAATCCACTCCCTAGTGCAGAATTGAACTCCAAAACTTCAGCCTTTATTTAAAAGAAATGTGTCCAGCTGTCAAGGTAACCTTAGAAACATGAACCAAGCCTAAACTGTAATAACATTCTCTTCCACAGATTAAAGAAACCCTGATACAATAGCTCTGAGGTGTGAATTTCATTTAAATTGGCTGTTTACTCTGAAACCTTAAGATGACATTAGAAATGGCACACATAACTGTTTTACAGATCATTTAGCAGAAATATCCAGCAAATGTGCTTATCCCAGTCACAAGCTGCCTCTTAAGGTGATAAATTTATTTTATTTTATATTTTTAAAAAACTCTCTTTTCCAATTTGCCCTAGCAGATTCTGTAGATTGGGACCTTCCAGGGAATTTAGGTCTACCATACTGTGGAGTACAAAAGACCCTGATTATTGCAAAGCATCAAAACAGCTTTGCATGTTGTTTCCTTTCAGGTTTTAATATAATTGTTTTAAAATTGCATTGTCATTGGTTACACTCAGGAATGGATAGGTGTTTCATGCTCTAGTCTAGGCAGTTGTGGACTGAAAGATGCACCATCCTCAGGAGCTATCTAAATTTAAACTTAGTGACCAAGGAGCCAACTGCCTAAAGGTGCCCCTCAAGACAGAAGTAAAACGATGAAAAGTGGTGACTTGCTGGTAATAATAGGCTAAAACATATCATTTTATAGTGGGAATGGGAAGAACTATAATAACATTGCTGACCTGATACAAATAAACTGTGGGAGCACATCTTTACGTGCCTTTATTATGCCTGTAATCAAGCCATTGGAGGTGATAGTGCTCAGATTTTCTCTTGTAGTTCAACTGTACTCTCAAAAAATGCTTGCTCAGATTTTCAAACAGGAGGCTGCTCTACAAAGTGACTGTGGACAGAGTGTAGGTGGGCAAATGCCCTTTTCTGTCACCCTTTTAATAGTTAACCCTTCAGGAGGTGCATATGAAACAGCCAAGAATGCACTTGGGCCCAATAATCCCTGCATCCAGCACATTCTCATTGATTAACTTCCCAGTAGAGAGGACAGTAGACATAAGATGGTAACACAAGTAAGATCAGGACAGCAAAGTAAAGCCAGGCGTCTGGAGGAAATTTTAAACACCATTGAGATATGGTGTGTGTTTGTAGGTATGTGTGTGTGTGTATAATGTTTTGTGGACCAATTTCACTGGAAACATAAAAGGCTAGCAGCATCGTTTATTAACCTTAGCATTATTTTCACTGACTTATTCAGTAAGGGAAATGCTTCAGTGCATACATTAGAAATTCTGGTTTCTGTCGGTATCCGGCATGAATCCTGTCACTCTGAGCAGTATCCTGAAGCACTAACTTGACCTTGGCCTTAAGATGATGTTACATACTATAAGACTTTTTATGTTGGTTTTTGGAAAGAACACACAGAGAAGAAAACAAATCCAATATTGCTTTATTCACATAGCCCGCATAACAGGGAATGAAAAGCAATGAGAGACTACGTCAATTCATCACAAATGGAAAAAAAGCATAAACTGAACTGAGGGAGCAAAAGATAAGACACTATAAAATGGTTATTAATAAAAAGGAAGTGTGACAGTTCCTGGAAAATCTGAATTATCTACAAATCAATGGAAACCTAGTTTTATCTCTGCATTTCAATCAGGTGCTGCTACCCCTTCTTTCAAAATATTAATGAATATGTTAAATAAGATGGGACCTAACACTGATCTCAGCATCTTTCCTCTAGTCCAGCGGTTCCCAAACTTGTTCCGCCGCTTGTGCAGGGAAAGCCCCTGGCGGGCCGGGCCGGTTTGTGTACCGGCTGCGTCCACAGGTTCGGCCGATCGCGGCTCCCAGTGGCCGCGGTTCGCTGCTCCAGGCCAATGGGAGCTGCTAACCTAACTCTGTAGTGTAGACCAGGCCTCAGTTGATCAGGCTCAAGTGCAGCGAGGTGCTTTTAGGTCACAGCTCCAAAGCCCATGAATACAAATCCATATATGTACATATTATGAAACAGGCTACCACATGTGCATTCCAGTCTACATCAAATCATGCACTCTGATTGGTCTACTAATTTTTGTAGCTAATCCCCATCTAGATCATGAGCTGTTTATATGCTGTACTACATGCTAGGCCACAATTACAAGCTGCCATACATTCCTTTCTTTCCTACTATTCTTTATCTACCAACTCCATATTATCTACAAGGCCACTTTATATTTACAGTTTACATGTCCATTGTTAACCTCTGTTTTCTTCCTTCTGCTTCCAATCTTCAGTCTGGCTAGGTCTACACATATTCAGGATCATAAGAATTAATTTTTGCAAGATTTTGTGAAAATACATTATATTCTTTACCAAAATCCAAATATATTAGATCTCCTTCATTCAGTTTGTAATTGTATTCTGCCCCCACCACCACCCCAAAAATCAAACTTTTTAATTTTGGCAAAAAAAATTTATTTTCAAATCTCTGGTTGTTCATTATTTCTTTACCCTCTAGGATCTCTATTCAGAAAAGCACTTAAGGAGACACTTAAAGGTAAGTACCTTAAGTGCTTTCCTAATTTGGAATGCTTTCCTGATTAAGAGCCTATGGATGAGATTTTCAATAACACCTAAATGTTTTAGATGCTTTTTGAAAACTCCTCCCTCCACATAACAATTATTTTCTTGTAATATTTGTACCACTATTTTACTGGGGTTGAAATCATTCTTAGTGGATAAAAATTGCCAGTCACTCTTTTTTCCTTCTATAAAGATTGATGCCATATCTGTTTTTGTTCAGTCTTCTGATACCTCCCCAGTTCTCTGTGACTTTTCAGAACTAATTAACATTTATTTGGTAAGTTATTCAGTTCATTCCCTTAACACCCTGTAATGCATGTTATCCAAACTGGCTGACATGTTCATACTTTCCAGGTACAGTATTCTCATAACTACTCTTCACTGCTTCCTACTTGTCCAATTTTACTGTATTTTTCTGTTAATTTTAAAAAAGGAGTTTGATATTTCAGCCATTTTAAAGTCATCATTAATTTAATTTCTCTCTTTTCACGTGTTAATGGGTACTATTTAGTATTTCTTTCCCTCTCCCTCCACTCCTTAAGCTAGTATTAGCTCATTCAGCTATTTTGTTCCCCTTGGGTGAAATTAATTCATCCATCCAGAAAGCTCGAGTAAAATGACTTTGATGATGGGATTGGGAGGATAGAATTCACCTTCACAACCCATGGGGAGAACCTGAGACTATAGTGAAGGTCTTTGCAGTTACTATTCCAGCCTGGGAGCTGGAATGGGATTGCAATCTCACTGTGCTCCCTGCATTTGGTTTCTGAGGCACTGGATCCTGATCCTAATTGTGGTCCTGTGGCATGGCTCCCAGCTCACCCAAAATGGCCTCTCCCTTCTATGTGGGGCTGGCTCAGATTCCTTCTCTAGTGCACAGACCCCCAGTACAGTCAAGCAGTTTAGCTTCCTTTGTCTTTCTCGGTGATTTTAATTGCAGCTCATGCAGAGCTCAGAGATTATTGCCATTTTTCTTTTGAGAATGTAGTTGTATTTTAAGATGTTTTTCTCTACTGAGTTTATGCCCCTTTTGAGCTCCCTTTCCACAAACATTTGTGTGACCAATTTTAGTAGCACAAATGCCTGTAGGAAGCAGACTTTAAACTCAGACTTTACTATTCACATTGAATTATTAATTCTCCTGTCAGGACTCATGGTAGAAAGTCTATTTTTAAAAGTTTTACTCATTCAGCTTGGGAACAATAACAATTTCATATGACTTGCGTGAGCTATCACATAATGGTCTTTTAGAAGCAAGTCAAAAAGTATGCCTACACCACACACTCCTTTTGACAGCATGTAGAATACATACACTGCATGCCCCCCAGCACAGGTATAAATAGCAGTGTAAATGGTGAGGCACTTCAGGTAAAGACACCCCTGAACCCTGTGGGTATGTACCTTACGTGTCTGTCTGCTTGCCCAAGCACTGCCTCCTCCATCTACACTGCTAATTTTAACAATGTAGTGTCCAGCTGGCTCCCCACTGCCAGAGTTTCTTCCCCCTGCCCCCAAATGTAGAATTGATGTTGTTCATCAATTCTTTGAATTGATGTTGAATTGATGTTGTTCATCCCTAGTGAGTGAGTCCACTCCTGGGCTGCTACAGTTTTAAGATCAACCAGCTGAGAGACACCGTCAGGGATTTCCTTAGGTTGGAAAACTTTAGGAGCACATGAAGAATGAATACAGTGACCACAAACACAGCTACAAGTAATGAATTGTGTGTGTAATACAAATCTCACTAAGCAGATAATCAATGTTACAGTCACAAACACATACATGTAGAAAATCTGAGAAAGCCAATGCAATAGCCAACACTGTATTCATACTTACATCCCCCAAGAGATCATCGAATCAGGTGGATCCTTCAACAGGTTGTCATCAGGAGTGTGGGGGGAATAGTTTCCTGCTCAGGTCTTTCCTGCCTATCCATACCAAGGAACCCTTTTTATTCTCTTATGACCACACCTACTACCTTATACATATATATGAGGGTTCTATCGCCTTTTTCCTTATCTGTACTGCCACAACCCATAAACTTTGGGGTTCCCTGCTGTTCAGCAGAATTTCCTATGATTTTACAACCAGCTATCTCACAGCCTAGATGGGTACATTGTTGCATACTTTCCCTGAACATTACCTATTGGCACGTTCTTTGCAATAAGCTTGTAAATTTACTGGTACAGGGTTATTCCTGGGTTACCTACTTATGTCTCATAGTCTCATAGACTTAAGGTCAGAAGGGACCATTATGATCATCTAGTCTGATCTCCTGCAGAATGCAGGCCACAGAATCTCACCCACCCACTCCTGTAACAAACCCCCAACCTATGTCTGAGTTACTGAAGTCCTCAAATCATGGTTTAAGTCTTCAAATCATGTCAACCCTTCTTAGGCCTAGTATGGCTAAACTGAAATCTTACAGGCTTCATTGTGTAGGACTTGCATTATAGCCTTATTTTGCTAGTATACCTAATAGACTCATAGACTCTAAGGTCAGAAGGGACCATTATGGTCATCTAGTCTGACCTCCTGCACAACGCAGGCCACAGAATCTCATCCACTCACTCTTGTAACAAACCCCCAACCTATGTCTGAGTTATTGAAGTCCTCAAATTGTGGTTTAAAGACCGCAACGTGCAGAGAATCTTCCAGCAAGTGACCCATGCACCACGGTGCAGAGGAAGGCAAAAAACCTCCAGGGCCTCTGCCAATCTGCCCTGGAGGAAAATTCCTTCTCGACCCCAAATATAGTGATCAGTTAAACCCTGAGCATGTGGGTAAGACTCACCAGCCAGCACCCAGAAAAGAATTCTCTGTAGTAACTCAGATCCCACCCCATCTAACATCCCATCACAGACCACTGGGAATATTAACCTGCTAATAATCAAAGATGAATTAATTGCCAAAATTAGGCTATCCCATCATACCATCCCCTCCATAAACTTATCAAGCTTAGTCTTGAAGCCAGATATGTCTTTTGCCCCCATTACTCCTCTTAGAAGGCTGTTCCAGAACTTCACTCCTCTAATGGCTAGAAACCTTCGTCTAATTTATAGTCTAAACTTCCTGATAGCCAGTTTATATCCATTTGTTCTTGTGTCCACATTGGTACTAAGCTTAAATAATTCCTCTCCCTCCCTGATATTTATCCCTCTGATATATCTCCCCTCAGCCTTCTTTTGTTTAGGCTAAACAAGCCAAGCTCTTTGAGTCGCCTTTCATAAGACAGGTTTTCCATTCCTTGGATCATCCTAGTAGCCCTTCTCTGTACCTGTTCCAGTTTCAATTCATCCTTCTTAAACATGGGAGACCAGATTGCACACAATATTGCACACAATATTCCAGATGAGGTCTCCCCAGTGCCTTGTATAACAGTACTAACACCTCCTTAGCTTTAGTGAAAATACCTCGCCTGATGCATCCCAAGACTGCATTAGCTTTTTTAACGGCATATCACATTGGCAGCTCATCACTTGTAAATGCTTATCAACCTTATACTTCTATGATACTATCCTATTTAAACTACCATTTACACATTAATTTATTATATTTAACCACAACAATAAATCCTCTATTGAATGATTAAACAAAATAATTGGCTACAACAGGGAAAGGCTCTGGCAGCCGGGGAAAGCTCTGGCAAGTGGGAGGCTGTGAGGAAAGGCTCTGGCAGATCACCATTGCCAATCCTTTTCCCGCTGCCACTCCCATGCCAGAGCTTTTCAGTGCCATGTAGCTATACACCACAATGTTGGCACCATATATAGTGTGTAGTTACACGCCCCAAGTGGTGTGCAGTGTAGACATAGCCTAAGATAAACAAAATTCACAAAATAACTTCAAGATTTTGAATAATGGCTTTACCCACAAACACCACCATCTGTTTGAAGACATTCTGCCCTAGATTCGAAAGGCTTATGCACCTAAGTGTCAAGAAGTGCAACGTTTAGGCATCACTGTGTATAAAAAAAAACAGTGGTCACAAGCTGCCTACCCCTAGTATGCCTCACTTTTAATCATTAAAATCCTCTAGACACCTAAATTCTATCAGCATGCATTCACAGAGCCACCTAAATCCTGACACCACCAAGAAGCTCAGCACCTAATTTACGCCTAAACTCTGACAGAATTCACAGATTAGGCATTCCCCCACCCATCTCACTGTAGTACCTGATCCAGCAGGCATGCTCTCAACACTCCTAACATCATACAAAGGATGACCACAGACTACTGGTTAAACACACACCTGGAATATGGGAAAGCCAGGTTCAGATCACTCCATTGCCTGATGTGAAGTGGGAATTTGCACCCAGGTCTTCTCTATCCCATGCAAGTGCCCTAAACATTGGACTATTGAGTATTCTGGGATGGGTCGCTCTCAATCACTGTTCTCCAGTCTCTAAATAATAGTCATTGGAGCAGGGACTAGAACCACCGTCCCCACTCCCAGGTGAGTGTCCTAATCACTGGGCTATATAGAGCCACTCATTCTCTCTCTGGCCCAATGAATATTTAATGAGTTATACAAAATGAAAGAGCTTCAGCAGGAGAGAGTGAGAGGTTGTTAAGTCAACTAGGTCCCTCTTGTGAATCGAGCCCTTTGTGAATAAGGAGAGGTAACATTTGCCAGATATGTTATTTGTTACAAATTATTATTCATTTCCCTCTACATATTTTGGTAAAACTGAAACCAACTTTTGTACCTTCACTTTATGTGTAGTCCTTACGATTTTTTTATTCATAATCAGAACATGCATTTATATTGGACTACCTTGGATCCTTTCACAGCCATTCTTTTTAGCATTTGTTATTTCTTGCTTTAGGCTGTCACATTTTTTAATCTCACAGGACTTTGCTGCCTTAAGAATTTCTTTTTTGCAGGTTCAAGTCTACTGCTACAACAGTGTTTGGAATGTTCTTAATTTCTGGTATAAACTCTAACCTCTTCAGTACCTTGCTTTACCTACACAGTACCTAACTCATTCTCAAAGAGGGCTCCCTTTTTGTTTATATTCCTTTTCTGACTTCTTCTATGCTTCTGGTCTCTCAGAACTTCATGTGTATTGTATTTGCCTCACATAATTGTCCACACACTCGCTATTCATTGATAGACTGTCTGTAGGAGAGGAATCAAACCTGAGGATGTTGACATAGCAAGACATTTTTCTACCATACTTTTCAGAACACAATATGTAAATAGTGTCAGATTATAAGGTATCAATTGCAATCAGATGATTGCTTGATTTCAGCAGGCCCTTTTTTAATGAAAGTGTTTTCTTTACTTATGTACCTTTTATTTAGCAATGATGAATTTTGTTACCATTATATTCACTGCAACTATAGAATCAAGGGAAGTATTCTTGGGATTAAATCAATGTAATCATTATTTTAATCATGAGTGATCCAATAAATTAATATCAGCTCAGATTAATTTGCAGAAATGCTTTTGGTACTGCTGTTTGTGAGATGCAGATGAGTGCATAATGGCTGGCTGCAGCTTTTGTCTTTATGCTTTCACTTCACCCATGAATATGTAATTAATTTCCTTGAGCTGCTTTGTAAAGCTTTTTAATATACACTGTATTAAAAGCGTTCAAAGATCAGTAGAATAAAATGAACCACAAAATAAAGTTCCCATAGCTCCAGGGCCTTGAGTTACACTTGCTGTTACAAGGAACAGGCTAAATAATAAAATGAAAAAGCCATTGATCCATTGTTATGTGCATAGCAGCATCACAAGATGGTTCTACAGTCAACACTGTATTTAGAAATGTTTGTATTTAAAACCTTTTCAATGGCTCAAAGAATCTGTATTTCAGCTACTTATGGAGAGAAAGAATCCATGATTACCTGTCAAAAATCATAATGGCAAAGATGAAGATAACTTGACACTCAGCAAAAGTATAGATATAAGGTTTTCAAAATAAATTACATCTGTATTGTCTCAGAAAAGATAGAGGAAACCACCAACAAAGTTACAAGGTAAACAATGTAATAGTTGTATATTGCCCTTTTCAACGGAAATATAAGTGACAGATTCTGAAGAATGCACCTGGAACAACATGCAGTACCTTTGGGGTTGCTCTAAATTGTATTTATTTGTAACAATCCCCTGGCACAATTATGCTGGCAGGGATTATTAGAGCATGGCTTACTCTGGATACTTTCCAATTCTGGCATTCTCCTATACCAGTGATGAGAAGAATTGGGAGGAGGTGGTTTAAAATGTGACTTTTTAAAAATGTTCTTCCCCTCCCCCTCCCACACGCATTATTGATATTAAGACAATTCTTCTAAGGATGCATGTGCAATCTCATTTATACAAACTGTTTCAATAGTCGTCCCTGCCCTTTAAAGTTTCCAAATTTTAAAAAATCCACCTTTGGGCTGAGACAACACATGGAAAAATTTCAGCCTCAAAGGTTAATAGTTCAAAAATCTATAAACCCACTATAATATCTGACAGGAGGTATCAGTAAATTCAGTATATTGCATAGCATACAAATGACATCAGATTTTTAAGGGCAAGATAATCAAAACAAATTTTGAGAAGACTCAGGAAAACATGATTTAAAAAAAAAGTTGAGAGAGAGCATGCACTCATATGTTCAGGAGAAGGAAAACTCTCTGATTTCAACCCAAGAACATCAGGCCAGACAGTTTGTAAAAGTTACGCCAATCACACATGGTCTATTGGGTCTACACTGCCAACCCCAGCTAACAGGATAAGGCAGTGGCAAAGCATATCCATGCAGAGAAGTCCTTCTCTTATGAACTCCTTTATTATAACTGCTACAGACTAGGGACCGAATGGCTGGGCAGCAGTTCTGCAGAAAAGGACCTAGGGGTTACGGTGGACGAAAAGCTGAATATGAGTCAACAGTGTGCCCTGGTTGCCAAGAAGGCTAATGGCATTTTGGGTTGTATAAGTAGGGGCATTTCCAGCAGATCGAGGGACGTGATCATTCCCCTCTATTCAGCACTGGTGAGGCCTCATTTGGAGTACTGTGTCCAGTTTTGGGCCCCACACTACAAGAAGGATGTGGATAAATTGGAGAGAGTCCAGCGGAGGGCAACAAAAATGATTAGGGGGCTGGAGCACATGACTTATGAGGAGAGGCTGAGGGAACTGAGATTGTTTAGCCTGCAGAAGAGAAGAATGATGGGGGATTTGATAGCTGCTTTCAACTACCTGAAAGGGGGTTCCAAACAGGATGGATCTCGACTGTTCTCAGTGGTAGAAGATGACAGAACAAGGAGTAATGGTCTCAAGTTGCAGAGGGGGAGGTTTAGGTTGGACATTAGGAAAAACTTTTTCACTAGTAGGGTGGTGAAGAACTGGAATGGGTTACCTCGGGAGGTGGTGGAATCTCCTTCCTTTAAGTTCAGGTTTGACAAAGCCCTGGCTGGGATGATTTAGTTGGGTTTGGTCCTGCTTTGAGCAGGGGGTTGGACTAGATGACCTCCTGAGGTCCCTTCCAACCCTGAGATTCTATGATTCTATGATAACATGCACATTGGTACAACCATCCAAAATCTTTGAGCAGTTGTGCAGAAAGGAACTCTCAAGATTTAAAGGTATTTCTGAATTCAAGCTCATGTGCAAAGCAATATCAATCTGATTTCTGTGTCTCCAGTAGTGTATCCAATAGAGAAAGGCATAAAGCGAGATTGAAGGAAAAGATCTGTGAGGTTCTCCTTGTAGTGGTCTTCCTCCCACAGACATAGCCTCTCTACAAAGTCTGTATGCAGATCCCAGTGGTCTTGCTTGCTTGCAAGCTTCTCTAAATTGGCAGCTGCTTCCAACATCCCCTTCCCCCCAAGACTGCTCTAAATTACCCTAGCTCTGTATAGTCCTGGTGGACCATTACATAAATAGTGGATAATGGAGTGCAGGAAAGCCCTGGCCCTTCCCCCACTTGCTCAGTCATTAAGATAAGCTCCATACAAATCATAGATAGAGAGCAGCCCAGATATTGTTGTGCCAATTCTATGCCACTGAAGCACTCCTCTATGCTAGAGTGATATACCTGTGGCTAGGTATGCCAGCTGTAGCCACTGTTTTGTGCTGACTGCACAGCACAGAGTGACTCTAACACGGCAGAAAAGCTGGGCCATTGCTAACTTTTGAGATCTAATTCAATTAATGAAGTGTGAAATAAAAGTATTTCAATCCTGCTTCCCATGTAAATCTAATTAAAACTCATAACTAAAACTCTATACCTCCATAATGTATTTTCTTGTTAAAATTTATACTTGTATCTGGCATTGCTGTTCCTGTTCCCTTAATACAAGCAGTGTGTAACTTCATTAAGAAAAAAAATGATCTCCTGATTGTTTTTTAAGTGTGGGGATGGGGGGGAGGTCTTCTCAAAGCAAGCAGAACATTCTAGAAATGGCATCAGCAGTTCCTATGTAAATCCCTTGGAAGCATTCTGGTTTGGGGTAGCAGGGTGTCTGGAATGCCAGAATGGGAGTTGGAGAGTGGCAGAAGAACAGTTTTGATAGGAAGATGGGGTAAGAGCTGGTTTTAGCGAGAGAAACCAGCAGGGTTTTTATTTTGGGGGTGGGGGGGTGGGGGTTGCGCTTGGGGAGATGTAGGAAGATGTTTTGAGGAATTGAGTAATATAGAACTCTTGAAGATTCATAAAGTTTAAGGCCAGAAGGGATGATTAGATCAGCTATGTCTAATATCTGGTCTAGTCTTAAAGTCCATTATATTTTACCCAGTTACCCCTGTACTGAGCCCAACAACTTGTGTTTTGCTAAACATATCTTCCAACAAGGCATCCAGTCATGATTTGAAGACACACCAAGAGCTGGAAAATAAAGCACTTTCATTGGTAGTTTGTTCCAATGGTTAATCAGCCTCACTATAAAGTATTTGTGACTAATTTCTAATTTGATTTTGTCTGGCTTCAGTTTCTAGCCATTGGGTCTTGTTATGGTTTTCTCCACTAAATTAAAGAGCTGTTTAGTTCCTGAGATTTTCTCCCCCTGACACAGGGGCGGCTCCAGACCCCAGCACGCCAAGCACGTGCTTGGGGCAGCGTGCCGCGGGGGGCGCTCTGCCGGTCACCGGGAGGGCGGCAGGCAGCACTCCGGTGGACCTCCCGCAGGCATGCCTGCGGAGGGTCCGCTGGTCCCGCGGCTTCGGTGGAGCCGCGGGACCAGCGGACCCTCCGCAGGCACACCTGCGGGAGGTCCACCGAAGCTGTGGGACCAGCAGACCCTCCGCAGGCATGCCTGCGGGAGGTCCACCGGAGTTGCGGGACCGGTGACCAGCAGAGCGCCCCCCACGGCATGCCGCCGTGCTTGGGGTGGCGAAATGTCTAGAGCCGCCCCTGCACTGACAGTACCCATAGACAAATTAAATCACCTGTCGATCTTCTATTTCATAAGTTAAACAAATCATGCTCTTTAAGTCTCTGACCCTCAGTCATTTTCTCCAGCCCTCAAATAATTTTGGTGTCTCTTTTCTCTAGCCTCTCAGTTTTTTTAACACCCTTTTTAAAATACAGACACCAAAACTGTCCACGGTATTCCAGTATCAGTCTCACCAATGACATATAATGTGGTAAAATCACCTTCCTATTCCTACTTCCTCTGTTATACATCCAAGGATCTCCTTAGCCCTTTTTGCCACAGCATTGCACTGGAAGCTTATTTTCAGTTTCTTGTAAATTCTTCTCAATTCTTTACTGAGTCACTGTATCACGTTTCCAAGATACATTCCCAACCCCCCCATTCTGTATGTACGGCCTGCATTTCTTGTGCCTAGAGATATAACCTTGCATTTGGCTGTATTAAAACTCCTTTTCTTTGAATGGATCCAGCCTATCAAGTGATCCAGATTGCTCTGCATGAGTGCCCTGCCACCATTGTCATCACTTCAGTAATCTTTGTGTCATCTATATATATTTATCAGCAGTCATTTTATATTTACTTCACATCATTGATGACAATGTTGAATGGTGTCAGCCTTTGTACTGAGCCCTGTGGAACCCACTAGAACTACCCCTATTTAGTGATGATTCCCCAGTGATGACTACTTTTTGAGACTGTCAGTTGACCAGGTCTTAATCCATTTAATACGTGCTCTTAAAATAGTATAGTGCTAACTTTTTAATCAGAATGTTGTGTGGGATTAAGACAAATTTCTTACAACAGACTAAATATGTTACATTAGTGCAGTTACCTTTATCAACCAAGCTTGTGATTTCATGCAAGAATGAAATCAGTTTTGTTAAACTTAGTTTCCATAAAAGCATGTCAACTGGCATTAATTATATTCCTATCCTTTAATTTTTTTATTAATTCAGTCATGTACCATTTTTCCCATTACTTTGCTCAGGACTGATCTCAGGCTAAATGACCTGTAGTTACTCAGCAATGGGGATACTATTGCTAGGATTTCTTTTGTTCCTAATATACATAAAAAAGCCTCCTTTTAATCGCCCTTAACTCTGTCAGCCATGGATTTTGCCCTGATGTTTTTAGGTTCCCTTATAAATTTTTTTCACTTTCATAACTTCTAGTTTGTATTGATTGCTATCTATTCCCTTTTCCTTCCATCTATGGGGATATTGCTTTTTTATTCCTAATGCCTTTATATGATCATTGATCCATGATCAATTTTTAGCCAAAGTTGCTCTCTTTGGGTATGTCTATACTACAAAATTAGGTCGATTTTATAGAAGTTGATTTTTAGAAATCGATTTTATACAGTTGATTGCATATGTCCCCACTAAGCGCATTAAGTCGGGGGAATTTGTCCTCACTACCATGGCTAGCATCAACTTACAGAGTGGTGCACTGTGGGTAGCTATCCCTCAGTTCTGCAGTCTCCACTGCCCATTGGAATTCTGGGTTAAGCTCCCAATGCCTGATGGGGCAAAAACATTGTTGCAGGTGGTTTTGGGTACATATCGTCAGTCGCCCCTCCCTCCGTGAAAGCAACGGCAGATTGTTTTGTGCCTTTTCTCCTGGGTTACCCATGCAGACACCATACCACGGCAAGCATGGAACCCGCTCAGCTCACTGTCACCACTGCTGTTGTGAGCACTGTAAACACCTCACGCATTATACTGCAGTATGTGCAGAACCGGGTTAAGAGATGCCAGCACGAGGAGGATTTTGATGAGGACATGGACACAGATGTGCCTGAAAGCACAGGCTGTGGCAACTGGGACATCTTGGTGGCAGTAGAGCTGGTTGATACAGTGGAACACCGATTCTGGGCCAGGCAAACAAGCACAGACTGGTGGGACCACATAGTGTTGCAGGTATGGGATGATTCCCAGTGGCTGCAAAACTTTTGCATGCGTAAGGCCACTTTCCTGGAACTCTGTGAATTGCTTTCCCCCACCCTGAAGTGCAGGAATACCAAGATGAGAGCTGCTCTGACAGTTGAGAAGCGAGTGGCGATAGCCCTGTGGAAGCTTGCAATACCTGACTGCTACCGGTCAACCGGGAATCAATTTGGAGTGGGTAATCCTACTGTGGGGGCTGCTGTGATCCAAGTAGCCAATGCAATCATTGACGTTCTGTTATCAAGGGTAGTGACTCTGGGAAATGTGCAGGTCATACTGGATGGCTTTTCTGCAATGGGGATCTCTAACTGTGGTGGGGCGATAGATGGAACACATATCCCCATCTTGGCACCGGACCACCTTGCCAACCAGTACGTGAACCACAAGGGGTACTTCTCAATGGTACTGCAGGCACTGGTGGATCACAAGGGACATTTCACCAACATCAATGTGGGATGGCCGGGAAAGGTGCATGACGCTTGCATATTTAGGAACCCCGGGCTGTTTGAGCAGCTGCAAGAAGGGACTTACTTCCCAGACCAGAAAATTACTGTTGAGGATGTTGAAATGCCAATAGTTATCCTTAGGGACCCAGCCTACCCCTTGCTCCCATGGCTCATGAAGCCTTACACAGGCAGCCTGGACAGTAGTAAGGAGCAGTTCAACTATAGGCTGAGCAAGTGCAGAATGGTGGTAGAATGCCCCTTTGGATGTTTAAAAGCTCACTGGTGCTGTTTGCTGACTAGGTCAGACCTCAGTGCAACCAACATTCCCATTGTTATTGCTGTTTGCTGTGTGCTCCACAATATCTGTGAGAGTAAGGGGGAGATGTTTATGGCAGGGTGGGAGGTTGAGGCAAATCACCTAGCGTCCGATTTTGAGCAGCCAGACACCAGGACAATTAGAAGAGCACAGCAAGGTGTGCTGCACATCAGAGAGGCTTTGAAGACCAGTGTAATGAGTGGCCAGGCTTCGGTGTGACAGTTGTGTGTGTTTCTCCTTGATGCAAACCCACCCCCTTTGTTGATTTTAATTCCCAGTAAGCCAATCACCCTCCCACCTTCAAAATAAAGTAACTATTGTTTTGATACCATGCATTCCTTTTTTAATAATTAAAAAATAAATGAGATAACGGACAAGATAGCCCGGATGGGGTGGGGAGGAGGGAAGGACAAGGCCATATGTTTATTGTAGCCACACTAAAAATCAAACTGTTTGAATGACAGCCTTCTGTTGCTTGGGTCATTCTCTGGAGTGGAGTGGCTGGGTGCCCGGAGCCTCCTCCCCCTCCACCCGCCGTGTTCTTGGGCATCTGGGTGATGCAGATATGGAACTTGGGGAGGAGGCCATGCGGTTATACAGTGGATGCACTGGGGGTATGTGCTCTTGTTGGATTTCTTGCAGCTCCAACAGATGCTTCATCATGTCTGTTTGCTCCCCCATTAGACTCAGTATTGTGTCCTGCCTCTGCTCTTCGCACTCACTTAATTCTTTCCTGGCTTCTGCCACTGAATGCCTCCATGCATTAAGCTGTGCCATATCAGTGTGGAAGGACTGCATGAGCTCAGAAAACATGTCATCGTGAGTATGGGGTTTTTTTGCCTTCTAATCTGAGATAACCTCAGGGATGGAGATGATAGGGGGAGCATAGAAACATTTGCACCGGGGGGAAGATAAAAAGAGAGAGTAAAATTTAAGATGATACATTTCTGAGAACAAAAAAGAGACTTTCACAGTGAATTAAGCAATTCACAGCAGACAGCACATGTGCTTTAGGTACAAGGCCGCATTTTGCCTTTTATATTGAGCACCTGCCAGTATGGTGACATATCACACATGGCTGGGCAACAGAATTCGGTTTCCAGGCAGCCTTTTGGGATACGGGGTTGGCTTCTTACACCTTCATAACATGTGGGAATATTTTCAAACTGCAGCACCCTCCTTTTCCAGAGCAAGCAATGGGTTGGGTTTCATATTTAAAAGGAGGGGCTGCGATTTTCGGGTGGATGTGCAGCACACACCTACCCCCACCGCACAGCGTGGCTATTCTCTGGGATGATCCCTTCACCCCTCCCCCCCACCGCGTGGCTGTTCCCTGGGATGATCCCTTTTGGCCAAGTACAAACAGTCTAGCATGAACGGGGTCCTTTTACTGTTCCCTTACAAAAATTCCCCTATTTCACCCAGGTGACCATGAATGATATCACTCTCCTGAGGCTAACACAGAAAGATATAGACCAAATGTTGCTTGAATGTGACCAAAACCCACGACCATTCACTGCCATGCTTTGTGCTGCAATGATTCCAGAATACTTGCTACTGGCTTGGCGTGCTAAAGTGTCCTACTGTGGATGACGAAATAAGGCAGCCCTCCCCAGGAACCTTCTGCAAAGGCTTTCAGAGTACCTCCAGGAGAGCTTCATGGAGCGGTCCCTGGAGGATTCCCGCTCCATCCCCAGACGTGTGAACAGATTTTTCCAGTAGCTGTACTGGTCGCGAATGCATCCCAATTGTTTTTATCAGTGTATAAAAGAGGGGTCGCAGAAGGGGGTGTCTTTCCATAGCCTAGGAGGGAATAAAAAGCCCCACTGTTCACTGAGCCAAGTCCATTGTAACAAGCATGCATGTACCAGTGTAACTGTAGACATTGATCCGGGGAGCTAGGACCGTGCTTCGTTGACAATAAACCTGGCTGAGCGTCTTCGCTGATGAACCGAGTCTGTGGTCTCTTTGGGAAGTTGGATCAAGATCTTCTGGGCCAGCTATCTACAGAGAGCTGGCACAACACAACACACATATGCAGCCACCAATTGACAAGATGGGGTAGATGGACTTTGAAAAGTCAAATAGGTTCCCAGACCTCATGTTTCCAAACAATAACAACAAAAATCAAATCTGCATGTTGGTCAGAAACAGAAGGTTTAAATATTTTGACTATTTCTACTGTAGCTAATAATGGGGTTAACATTTGTTTTTGTTGTATATCTGCTATTACTGAGTCTACTTTTACAGTTTTCTTGTATGATGTTTTCATGCCTTATATCAGTATGGATCACTAGTTATTCCATAGCTTAGTTTATATCATACAGTAACTTTGATTATATCAGTCTCTGGAGATTATTTATGCAACAGTTATTGACTCAAACCAGTTTGCTTGACTGTGAATATTATATTTAAAAAATGATTGTGAGGAACTAATCAGTTGCAATCAGATTGCTGGATTTCATTAAAAAAGGGCCTGCTGAAAGTGTTTTCTTTTCTTAGGCACATTTTATATAATATTGATGAATTTTGTCACCATTAAACTCACTACAACCATAGAATCAAGGGAAGCATCCTCAGGATTAAATCAATGTAATCATTATTTTAATCATGAGTGATCCGATAAATTAATATCAGCTCAGATTAATTTGCAGAAATGCTTGTTGTACTGCTGTTTGTGAGATGCAGTTGAATGCATAATGGCTGGCTGCAGCTTTTGCATACAGTCACTTCCCCACGAGTATGTAATTAATTTCCTTGAGCTGCTCTGTAAACCCTTTTAATATACACTGTATTAAAAGCATTCAAAGATCAGTAGAATAAAATGACCCACAAAATAAAGTTCCCATAGTTCCAGGGCCTTGATTTATACTTGGTGTTCCAAGGAACAGGCTAAATAATAAAATGAAAAAGCCATTGATCCATTGTTATATGCACAGCAGCATCACAAGATGCTTCTGCAGTCAACACTGTACTTTAAAACACAAATATTTATAACTTTTTCAATGGCTCAAAGAATCTGTTCTTAAGATACTAATGGGGAGAAATAAGCTATGTTTACCTGACAAAAAAAATCATAATGATAAAGACGTGGATAAATTGACACATAGTACAAATATAGGTATAAAATTTCCAAAATACAGTGCAGAAGTCATTTATCAGAACAGAAAGAAGAAACTACCAATGAAGCTATAAGTTAAATTATTTAATAGTTTTGTTTATTGTCCTTCACAGCTGAGGTGTGACAGATTCTGAGGGAACTAATTAGGGCATAATGGCTCACCGAGTCCTAAAGTTATCCCTTTCAGTAAATTTGAGATTGACACTATACTCAGCTCTGAATAGAAATGGGGGGCAGGGATAATCTACTACATCCTTAGGTAAATTGTTACAATGATTAATTACCTCACTGTTAAAAACATGCCCCTTATCTCTAACCTGAACTTGTCTAGTTTCAGTGTCCAGTCACTGGATCTTGTTGTGCCTTTTATCCTTTTAATCAGAAATGTACTTTCTATGTTGGTACTTATAGATCATTAGTAAGTCAACTCTCAATTTCTAGGTCATGATTAGGATACTGATGTTGACCTTAAAGGCTCTAAAGAGTCTGGGTCCTGGCTACTTGAGGGACCTTCCCTCTCCCCATGTAATTTCATTGTCATTGCAATCAGCAAGGTGTTTGAGCTAACAGTCTCGGTTCAAAACAGAGGCGTATGTTGGTGGAATATTTTCCAAGTAAGGTCCTTTATTTCAGGATGCTCTCCCTTTTTCTTTCTGTCAAAACCCAACCTCGTTGACCTTCAAGGCAAGCTATATTGTTCATCTCCTTTTCTTCCAGTTGTTAGGGGAAGGATGGCATAATGGGGGGAACTCACTGTCAGAGCACTCCCTCAAACTAGGACACAGGCATTCTTGTATTCCAGCAGCCTCTATTTTCTGCTATTCTAGTTCTATGGTAATCTGCAGTATCTGTGGCCCAGCCGTCCAGCAAAATCATCTTTCAAATTCAGTTCCCCTTCCAGGTTAGCAAAAAAAATACAAACATAAAATACCCAAAGTCTGATGGGCCTTTGTGTCAAGCCCTTTGCCTTGTCTGGGACTTGTCGATCTTTGCCTCATAGTCCTGAGGTTTGAACTTCCCTACTTGCTGGAGAAGGGGAATCCAGGCCCATCCTTTCCTCTGAGTTCCATCCCAGGGACACTATTTTAGGCATGTTGCCATTTTTCAGATTCAAGCAGTTAGTCAAATGCCAGGGTACTGGGGATGTTCCAGTTGGAAGTAGAATTGATGGAGTCTGGTGTTCTTTGATGCAATCTTGTTTCTTTATAGGAAATGTACAAAGTCCTGCTTCTCCAAACGCAAGAGGAACCCAAAACAAAAGGAGCAATTTCTTAGCTTATAGCCCCAAAGCTTTTTAGCCAACCCAAAAGCTCTCTCTAGCTTTTTCCAGGTCACACCGTGCTCACAGGCTATAGCTTGGTTTTCTGGCCTCTCTCTTTATTCTTGTGTTCTCTCACACACCTGGTCACAATAGCCAGTGGAATCTCCCCCCAACATGGTGCTAGTTTCTGGACTGACTCTATTAAGCCGTGTTGTAGGTGTGGCCCCTTTATCTTTCTCTTATAACTATATAATTGAAGGACACATTCATGCATCAGTTTGAACCAAATTTTAACTCAGCTCATAATGAAGTTTCATCCAGTTCATAACAGGAAGGGAAGGATTGTTCCTTACAATCTCTTGCTGCTTCCCTGTGCCGCTCCTATCTTTCTCCCATTTACAATTTCTCTTACAGAGCTGCTGCCTCTCCTACTGCTGCTGCTCTGAAGTTCTGTCTCCTTGTGCAACTTCTTCCCAGCACATTAATGAGGAGCTTCCTCTAGGCCTTTCTCAGCCTCTCTAACAGCACTCTCTACCCCTCCCCTCCCCCACTCCAGAGTCTTCCTCCTACTTTGCCTTGTGCCTAGTTTTAGGGAGTCCCTTCTTCTCAGCTGGGACTGAAATGAAATTAGGCCCGATCCCACCTCCAAGATCTTTTTAATCCTTTATTTGCCAGAGTGGGGTGCACAGCCATCACAGTTCAGTTGAGAGAGAGTGGTCAGAGGAAAACAGTAATTGTTATAATGTTGGAAAGTCCATTTTTCTAGTCAGGATTATTTCATGTGGCAAGCCATTTGGATTGAAAATCCCCTCACCACCACCCCTTTATGTTCTATGTTTTGAATAGAACTGGTCAAATACTATCTTTCAGGTTCATTATTTGACTTTTTTTTCCTTTTGTCCAATAGTTTATTTAACAAATCAGTTTTTAGGTATTTGACCAGCTGTAGCTTACAAACACCCACATCCAAGATACTTTCAAATATAAATAACTAGATCAGTGGTTTGAATCTGGCCCTAAGCTGGAAGTTTTTACCACCTGGTGTATGTTTGGTAGCTATGTTTAACTACAGCTAACCGGTATCCATGACACAAAACCATCATCACAATTAGCACCCATGTTGGTAGTCCCAGTAGCAGGAAGTAAATAGGCATGGAGACTGAACTACTCTCATTGTTACTCCTAAGGGTGGTCTCTCCGCTAAAAGCTGAGCCACTGGGAAGTCTAGGAAAGAAACAATTAGTGTTAAATTTCTTTCATATGCTGGTGATTTAAAGTTGCATTTTTTAAATTTATGCAACAATCTTTTGTACCTTGCTTTTGAATGCCCCATGGAATGTAAAGTTGTGATCACACTAAATTCTTATAACCCTGGCCATTGGGGAAACAGAGAGAGATAAAATTCTTGAAAGAACCAGCTCAGAGACTAAAAGAGAATCTGTATTCCCTGTAGATGTGCAGAAAGTCATTCCTGCAAATGTACAGTAGCTGTGTGTAGTGAAGGGAAGATTATTCTCTTGTTGATGTGTGTACTGAGCTCCCATTAATACTAATGGGAGCTATATTTATATTGAGTGAAGGGAGAATATATTCATAGTGTGCAGCCACGTAGCAAACAGAGGCTTATTTTTAGAGACAACGTGTGACATAACTGGGGAATTCTTAACAGTGGAGTATCCAGGAGCAATGCATATTTCATTATTTCCTTATATTTTTCCTCTGTACTGTTTGTTTTTTCCTGTCAAAAATACCATGCCTCTAACTGTATTTTCTACTGCTCCACTAGCCAGTGTTACAATAAGTAAAAGTGACCTGCAATGGTGTTATTTAAATGACTAGGCCGACAGTATGTGGTCTTGTTATTAAGGCACATGACTAACAACCAGAAGAACTGTGTTCTACTGTTGGCCTTGCCACACAATTCTTGTGTGATTTTGGGCAAGTTATTAAAACTGGGTTTCAGTTTTCCTATCTGTAAAATGGGAATAATACCTATGTTACAATGGTATTATGCTAATTCAGGCTTTTAAAGAACTTTCAGATCCTGACATGAAAGGCACTATGCAAGTGCAAAGCTTTATTTATCATTATAATAATATAATATCACGTGTGTGTATATGTAGTGATATTAAAGTATTCTTTTTCTTCTGACTTTTTTCCAAAGTGTTTTATAAACTTTAATTAAGCCTCACTATATCCATATGATGTAGTATTCTTTTTTCAGGAATGGGTCAAAACAGAACCTGGAATCTGAACCCATTCTAATTAAATTGCAGGAGAGGGATAGGGGATCATATTTAAATCCCTTATTCAGAAGCTATCCTCATGCTTTAGCTTCCATACTAGATCCACAAAAGGCAGGCACCAATTTTTCAGTTCTGGTTCAGATACAACTACGGTCCTGCATGACTAACTGTTTATATGATATTACAATCCAAGATAATGGAAACATCAACCAAAAACTGCTCTCTCTTTTTCTGCAATCCTGTCTCATTTACTACATGACTTCCAACCTCTACCACAAATGAGGTGGAGATACTACAGACAACAGCCTCATTTGCCACACAAACCTGATTCTTTCTCAGTGTACTGTCTGTTCTGTACACCGAATGAGGCAGGAGTTCTATGGAAAATACAGTATGTGATTATGTAATTGGAGATTACACACAAGGCACAGGAAATTTTATTCTGGCATTTCTGAAGAGTTTTGAGTGTTTGATTTTGCAACCTTAACTTTTTTTTTTAATGTAGATAAGCCCAGAGTTACACCAGTTAGGTCTCAGGGTAGGTCTATACCTACCTACCGGGTCGACGCGTAGAGTTCGACTTCTCAGAGTTCGAACGATCGCGTCTAATCTAGACGCGATCGTTCGAACTCTGAACGTGCTCCCGTCGACTCCGGAACTCCACCACCGCGAATGGCGGTGGTGGAGTTGACGGGGGAGCCGCGGCCTTCGATCCCGTGGCATCTGGATGGGTGAGTAGTTCGAACTAAGGTAGTTCAAGTTCAGCTACGCTATTTGCGTAGCTGAACTTGCCTACCTTAGTTCGACACCCCCCCAGTGTAGACCAGGCCTCATTGGGAATGTCTATACTGCAGCTGGAAGGTGTGGTTCCCAGCATGGTTAGACAGATTCATGACACCTTGAACAGAGCTAGTGCACTAAAATAGCCATGTGGATGCCACAGCACAGGCAGTGGCCCAAGTTTGGACTCAGCCGGTTGGGTGGGCTTGGACTTGAAGCCGCTAGCCCAAGCTGCTGCCTGGGCTGCAGTATCACACTAATATTTTTAGCATAGTAGCTCAAGCAGTGCTAGTGCTAGTCTGTCTATCCAGGCTGAGAATGATACTTTCCAGCTTCAGCGCAGGCATAGCTACTAAGACCTAAGACCCCACTTTTGATCTACTATACCAGTCCTGGTCCTACTGAATTCAACAGGTGTTTTACTGTTCCACTAGTATTTGTCCACACAACTTTCTTTAAAATATATGTTCTCAAGTGAAGTTATTCTTAATGACAAATATCCTTCAGTGATTACTCAGGAGAATGTCCTATTGAAATCGAGGGAAACCTTTTTGGAAAGGAATGAATTAAAATAGAACTTATTTACACTATATATATACCACCTATATTTAATATACCAATTTCGATTATGTCAGAATATAGGCTGGGCAACAGAATCACTGAAAGAGATCTTAGGTTTTTAAATGACTACATTAAATATTACTCAACAACCATGATCATGTTACAATAAGGCCAATGCTATATGGAGAGAATCATTAGGAAATCAAATATATATTCTTCTCTATTCAACATTAGTTACCCTTCAATTTGGAGCACTGCTTTCAGTTTTAAAAAGACAAACATACTAAAGAAAGTTCAGAGCGGAGCAAAACCAAAACAAAAAACCTGCATCCCAATGGGCATATCAATTTAAGACCTCCCACTGGGCCTGATTCTTCACTGTCTAGTGCAGTCAAAGTGTGTACAATTGTGCAAAGTGGTTGTAGTGGGGTTTGATTTGTTTTGCTTTACAACCATTTATCACTCCCTTTGCACAATGATTACTCAAGATGTAAGACAGTGGTGAATCAAGTCCATAAGGAATATTGGAAAGAGGATGAAAATATCATTGGCACTTGAAAACAGGACACACAGTAATGGGTCTAAACTGCACTAGAGAAAAATTATGTTAAATGCTATATTAAAAAAACTTTCCTAGCTACAGGAAGAAATACACAACTAAGCTAGCTACCAAAGGAAAGTGTAGAATCACCATCGCTGGAGATATTCAAGGCTGGGCTTGACACCCACTTATCAAGACTGGCTTAGGGATAATGAAAACAATTCTACCCTTATGCAGATGGTAGACTAAATGACCAACTAGCCATTCTTTCCAACTCAAATCAATATATATTTCTTGTCAGTGGGATAAATGTAGGTTTCCAGGAAGCCATTTGATTTTTATAACGCCTTGATCATCACTACAGTGCTGCTCTTTGTACTATATATTGAAAAGTTTTAAATTACAAGTTCTTTTAATTAAAAAAGACCAACAACAACAACAACTTCCTTAATAAGAAGAGATGTCCAGAAGTTTTTAATTGTTCAGTGATAAAATCCTAAACGTGTTGCATGGAAAATTTGGTCCAGTGAAGAAAGATTAATAATATTGGTTTTTATGTCGTTAGACCTTAAGATCCAAATTTCCAATTCTGGGGCAGATTGTTCAGTTCAATAAAACATTATAACTCTTCATGCTGTAAACAAAACATATGACTGAAGACCACAGAAGTGTTTTAGCCATGCAGTCAATAATTAGGGGACAAATAAATGGGTCCACAGAAATTTTAAATTTGAAAGAAAAAACAAAGTTTCTGTAACAAACTGGCAATCCCAATTTTCTCCTAAAGCAGTTCACATACAGAATCTGGTCCAAACTTACTCCCTTGCTGAGGATTCATTTATTGTTAAGCTACGTAAACCTCAGCCTAAGATTTTAATGATTTTGAAGGTCCCTATGGGTTTTCAATTCCTACCCTTAGTTTCTTCTGCCTTGAAGAGACAGTTAAACCCTTATCTGATAATCAGCTGACACTAATAGGATCCAATTGTCTGACATCAGGGTGAGTTAGCAGAAGAGATTTATCTCTTTATGCACTATCCTAGAACCTGAGATCAGGGTAATTCAGCAGAACTCTTCATCTTTTCTGAGGATCCTAGAACCAGACACTTTGTTATAGTTTCACAGTATATCAAAGAGAAGTGTTGTTTACAATAATTTTATATATCTATAATTTCATATTTTATTTATCAGTTTGATTTATTTTTCTTTTTTTTGAGAATCCACATGGTTGATCTCTGTGCTTATATTCTGCTCTCTTGATATGTGCAGAGCACCCTTTAGAATGTCAGTTTCATATATCTAGACAGTGCAGACTATAGGAAATGACATTTGCCATGTGGACCTGAGAGGAGAAGTTTGCCCTAAGATAGTTTTTTTCATTAAGTTATTCTTCCACAGCAGAAGTCACTTCTGTTTTAAATGAAAATGAACCTCATTGATAATGTTATGGAATAAAATTTGCCAATGAATTACCTGGTTCCATCTGCATAGATATCACCATCAAACATTCAATCAATGATACAAAAAAGGGGTGTGTCTGTTCAAAGTAACATGAAAGATCCCAATCTAAGTTTCTCTAATGCAAGTTTCCATTATAAAGAACCCAGTAAAAAAGATTAATCACAGAGCACTTTCAAAATCATAGCATTCCAGATGTATAGATATTTGTGTAGTTGACATTGTTATTTACTATTGCAATTTTGTGGAGCAAGTCAATTTCCAAGTCAATTTCCAAATATGGTTAATTTTGAGAAGCCTCAACACACAAAAATGTGATCACAATGCAGTTTGTCAGATATTTAGGGAAAAATTAGATATATAACCATAGATATAATAAGATCATACTGTTTTCACATATTCAAATTAAAATAATTCTGTTATTTTTAATGTTTAATTTAAAATACAATTTTACCTTTGAATTGATCTGTTTTAATACTGATGGACAAAATGACTATGTTGTTAGGTACTTAATTATTACTAGAAATTATGACTAATTAAATCTTTTTTGTTTTTATTTTTAGTTTGGTAGTCACAAAGGAAACAGACAGTGCAAGATCTCGTAGCATGCCAATGTCGCCATCTGATTTCCTGGATAAATTAATGGGTAGGATGTCAGGCTATGATGCAAGAATCAGACCAAATTTCAAAGGTAATTTTGAAAACTGATTCACTTTAATTTAACATTGTCTTTTATGCAAATGTGTGTTTTGGAGAAAATTTAAAAGCAAAACAAATGTACTCAGCCATGCTCAGCTAACCTTGACTTTAATCATTCAAATTTCAGCAAAAACATGGTCTACTGTTTGTTGAAGTTTGTGTAGATGCCAAAATGCTACTAAAGATTGGTATTCTTTTAATATTTTAGTGTGATATGTATATAGTCTAATTTAAAGAACTAAAAGGAACACATAAGATGTTCACAGCTACATTTTTTTTTCCATATTTTTGGTGTATGCTTATGAATCAAATAGGGATGTGCATGCATCTAAATAATTAGTGCCAAAGTACTTCCTGTATGTCCATACAGGATACAGCATCTAGGACCACTGTAATGCTAGGTCTAAAGATAAAGAGCATACCATGTATTTGATGAATGCATTCAAGATAGAAAACATTAGGAGCTATCCTCTTCCTGTCACTGACTGTATCTATGGCTCTCCAATAGTCTTCTGTCACCCTTTTAATAGGCTTCCAACAAGCTCTGTGACCCTCAATTTGCTTAGGTAGAATGTTGAAACTTTAGGGGTGTTCTCAACCTTACAGAGTTTAAGAATTCTACATAAATTTATGAAACAATTTAAAAATATTTTAATCAATTTAACCATTTGTACCTTCAGTAAAATAAAATAATACTTTTCAAATACAGATTGTGTGTGGAGGGAAAAAAATTACTGCAAATAAAGCCCCTGCTAGTATTCCTTTGTATTAGTTTTTCCTCATCTGTGCCCTTCTTCCTGTTTTCAGGAAGTGTTCTTTCCTCTCTTTTCAAGATATTTTCTGTACATCAGGTTATCTCCACTTCTCAGGACATCTATCTCACCACCCTTCTCAATCTCACCTCTTGTTCATCACTCGTTTTAAAATATTTTTAATTTTACCAGTGCTCAGAAACTTGACTAGCTACATCCCTGAAGTTATAAGTACTGGATGCTATTTATTTACTTTCCTTTGCCATGGTTTGCCCAATGAATCTGTCTGGCAAGAGGAGAATGAGTTGTCTGTCAAACTGCTTCCCAGTCAACCAACCTTAAAAAGATAGAACAGTAAATAAAACTAATCTCAAATGATTTACTTCTATCTGGAAATGTCAAAGTTGCAATTGGTGAGTAGAAGTGAAATTCCTCAGAATATGTTCCTGACACCTTAGTTTAAACAACAAATGTGTATAGAAAATATTCATCAAACAAATCACCCCAAAAGATATGTATTATTTTGATCAATATACAATATTTGCTATGGATAGGAATAAAGTTCCTTAGAGATTGATTGATTGTTTGCCAGTTGCATGCCTCAGAGAATAGAAACTATTGGCTTCTTGCTTAGGAGGAAAAAACCCTGGGTGTAAAACAGAACTTGTACAATAACAATAGATAAGTTCCACTTAAAATATTACTTCCCTGTGTGTGTGGAATCTTTCTATTTATTTGCCTCCTTATTAAAGGTGTTCTCAACTATATACCATAGCTATTCCCTTTAGCATGTAAATTTCAAGTTCAGACTAAGTCTTACATTGCATTGCTTGGTCTTATTTGCTGGAGGTCCTCTTTTGTGCAGCACAGCTTTACTTTAAATCTAAGGTGAAGCTGTGCTGCACAAAAGAGGACCTCTGGCAAATAAGACCAAGCAATGCAATCTCCTCTTTTTCTTTGAATCTTCTAAGGCTCCATGGGTGAGTATTGTGAAAAACTCAGGACAGACAGCTGCAAGGGTGGGGTAGAAAACAGTCCCAGAAGGGTAAAAGGCCCTCCTCCCTATCAACTGAGGAGGGGTGACTACAGGTCAATTAGGATCAGCTGAGAGAGAGTTACCTGAGGTCAATGAGGATCAGCTGATTCCAACTAAGGGCTGGAACCTGAGACCTTTTTAAACCCTCTCCCGTTGGGGAGAGAGATGGGGAAGTCAAGCTGCTAGTAGGTGAGGAGCAGCAAGCCTCACCAGGAGGGGAGGCTGCATTCCCTCCCATAAGGGAGAAAAACAAGCATAAAAGACTGGCTGAGAGAAGGAGCCGACTGCCTCTGTGCAGCCAAGAGGGACTGTTTTACCCCAAGCCTGTCTTGCCAAGGCTAAAAACAGCTGAGGTTGGTGAGACCAAGAAGATGCCTTTTCACAGTATATAAAAGCAAGGATCTTATAACTTAGCAATTCCTTTGGGGATTGGATTTTGATATTTGTCATAGGCACCACGTAATCACAATCTTCTGAGGAGGCTACAGTGTGGAAGGGGCAGATGTTTAGCAATTAGTGGATTCAGTATGGTGCTTCTTGAATATATAATTCAAAGGACTGGGAGACTTTTTTTGGTAACCATCTGACTATAAAGAGTCAAAAACCTAATTCAACATTGATTTGCTGTTTCTTAAAAGTGTACTTTGTAAATTTTCTTGACAGCTATGCAATTTGAATAAATTTGCCAAGAAAGATTCAGATCTATTGCTAAGAATAAATATCTCCTTAAACTACTTTGCCACGTTCTTGCTATTATTATTCTAAGAACAAGTATGAACAAGTGGAACTTCATGCCATTTGGACTTTGTAATTTATCAACAGTTAAGATATGAAACAAGTACTAGTATGAAATCCCAGACTATCAACCCTGGTATAACTAGAAATTGAATCTCTTTCTATTAAAATTCCTAGACACAGAAGATATTATATTCTTTGACTACCAACTGCATGTCATACTTAATCTTCATAATTACACTTTTTGTTTCTGACTGCTTTGTGTTTGTGAAGTAATACACAAGATAATCTTGTTTTTGTTCAATAGAATAGATGGATTAAGCAATATTTTCAAAGAGGTCCAATATTAGTTCTAACTCTAAAATATGGAAATTCGGAAACATCTTTGGGTATGGATGAGAATACAGGAGAAGAATCCCTGGTAAAAGCTTGTCCTAATTATAGAATATTTAAGACTATGCCAAAATTGACCATAGGAAGTGCCTCACTCAATGAGAGGAGGAGAGTCCATGTTATGTTTTTTCCATTCTTTCAGTTGTGGTGAAAAGCACTAGGTATGAATGCATCACTGTCTTCCAAATCTGGGTCCAGTCCTTAAGTCCTTATCTATTCAAAGCTGTCAATGTTTGAATACAGAATTTTCAACAAGTTAGGAGTTCAGGATCAGGCTCTCTGTCATGAACAGGCTTTTTGTACATAGGAACGTGAAGGGATGAGCTGTAGCTATTTCAGGAATAATGCAATGGGTCATTGCAACCGTGCCTCTGTGGGTCATAACTGAGAATAACAAATTCAGGACAAACTGCTTAGAAATAGGGTAGACACACTCCAAAACTGGTGGCTATTCTCCCATAAAATATCCCAAACCAGCAACAAAAGTAAACTTCTGTTTTACCACACTGGCTAACAAGAAGTCAGAAAAGCAGTTTTCCCTGGCGTTCCAGTCCTTGTATCACCACCAAAAACACTAGACTTAAAGATGAGTGGACCTTTAAAACCAATTTAATCAAATAAAAGGTTCTTATGATCCCAAAGGACCAGCCACAAAGCCAGGTCAATATACAATTCAGATCTTACCCAATAATCATTCTGTTGCCAATCTTTTAGTATCTAAATCTAAACATTTATTTATGAAAAGAAAGAAAGAGAAAGAAAGGTGAGAGTTAAAATTGGTTAAAGGATAAAATACATACAATAAATGCAAAGTTCTTGGATCAGGCCTGTAGCAGTGATGGAATAAACTGCTGGCTTAAGTCAAGTCTCTGGTGGCTTCCAAATCATTGGAAGGTCCTCAGTCCCTTGGTTAGAATGCTCCCATTAGTACAAGTTCATCATAGTCCAGAGGTTTGAGCAGGAAAGAGGCAAAATGGAGACTTTTTTTAGGGCCTTTTATAGCTTCTGTGGAGGGAAATCCATTATTTCAAACAAAGCCCTCAACACAGCTAGTGGAAAATTAAAAAAAAAAAAGGTAATAATTGGAGATATTCCAATCTCCTAGAACTGGAAGGGACCTTGAAAGGTCATTGAGTCCAGCCCCCTGCCTTCACTAGCAGGACCAATTTTTGCCCCAGATCCCTAAGTGGCCTCCTCAAGGATTGAACTCACAACCCTGGGTTTAGCAGGCCAATGCTCAAACCACTGAGCTATCCCTCCCCCCTTACCAGTAGAAAGATGGTGTTTGGAGTCACATGAGCAAGTCACATGTCCATGCATGATTTCACTTAGTCACAGCAGTTGTTCACATGAAAGTCCATCAGGCATGGATGGGAGTCTTTCATGGTCCATTGTAAGTTAAGTGTCCCTTGATGGGCCACTTAACTTGAATAGTCCCTTCAAGATGTGTAGGCTAAATACCTTGTGGGCCTTACCACAGGAGCAAACACATTTAAAATACAGGTATAGAGCCAATCTTCATAACTTCAAATATAAAAATGATACATGCATACAAATAGCATAATCATATTTAGCAAATCATAACTTCTCTAGTGACACCTTACTTGACATACTTTTGTATAAGATTTGTTGCAATTATATAACAGTGGTAACAACAATTATCTACGTGGTTACATTTTAATCCGATAATGTTACAGTCATTATCTGCTTTATAATTTCCAACATCTCTGCTGATGATCATGGAAAACTTACAGTAGCATGATGCAAGATGCATTATGTCTTACTTATTATAAAATTTAATTTGAATGGTTTACTTTTAAAAGATAACTATTTTAAAAAACATCAGTCATAAGTTGTTTATTAGGTATTTCATCATAACACTGAGAAAGTATTGCTAAGATAGCCACTGAAGTGCAATAGAGGGAAACAATATTAAACTTTGGGAACACAGTACATGTTTAAGTATTAAAGCTAACTCTGATTTACAATATTAAAATCTGTGTTTCTCTGTTTCTCAAAGCTGATATACTGTTCTGGAATACTTGAGTTAGTTATTCTTATCACTTGGTGGTCAAGTGTGAACACTTCAGAAAAAGGACCTAAAGTTTTGACATAAAGGACACTTGGCCCCATGTGGTCATTCCTGAATTCTCCTGTTTTCCCTTCACCTCACTCTGAGTTAGTCATAGAAGCAAGCACTTCTTCTTTTTCTTCTTCTTCTTCAAGGTTAAACAAGATAAAACTAACTCATCCTGCTACTTTGGAGAGTATAGAAAACAAATTTGTCCCGCAAGTGCAGAAATTTGGGAAGAGGTGGGAGAGCCTTGTTCAATCTAACTATTTCCATCTTTCTTGTCGTATGTTGCTTCTCTTGTATGTAGAGGTTTTGTAGGAGCAAGCTTGCCCCTCCCACCATGTAGCCTCCATCATCTATATACTATATACATCTATATATATGTAGCCTGCTATCACTTCTTAGAATGCAGCAAATTTTCCTCTCACTCTGTAAATCAACTCAGGGAGACTCCGATACTGATAATCTCTGGGAATAGAGTGCTCTCTTCCTGTCTATCAGAGTAACAGTGACCCAGTAAACAATAGCTCTCCAAATCTGAATGTGGAAGTGTCAAGTGAGAATCCTTCCATTCTCAACATTCTGTGAGAGGATTAGATTTGCACTATCTAGACAGAATAAAGCCCAACAGTTTGGCAGTTACCACAGAAGCACTTTTCATATTGATGTAGAGTATAGGCAATGATTTTAATTTTCATTTGATACAAATTGAGATACTTTTCTCTTTTAAATAATTTCATGTACCATCTAGTAAGATCCATACTGGGGGCTTACTCTTTTAACCCATCTGTCCTAATCATTTCTTATATGGAGAGTGACACCACTTTGGATTTTGCTTTACTTAATTTACATTTTTAAAATCCATGTGGTTTCTTCCATCTAAGAATAATCTGCTTGTTTTGCATCACAGAAGTGTCCCTACTTCCCATTTCTTCTGTGTGCATCAACAAAATATAGGAATACACTCCACACGCTATCAACCCCAACTTAGTTAAAATGTTATTTTTCTCTCACCTCTTATTTCCTACCTGTATCTTAACTTATCACATTAAGAAATTCAGATTCAGATCCTAGTAAATTGAACTAAACAATCTAGGATCACTTAGGAAAGCAGGAACATGTGTTAACCTATGACTATAAAGGACATCCCCTATGTATATCTCTCTTTGGTTTCTAAATTTGTTAGACAAATTATTATATTTAAATATTTTGCTAATTTTAATTATGGAACTGTGCTTCTGATCCAGAGCACAGTTGTTGTTTTTCTTCAATAACTGATATGCCATTGGGTACACTATAAAATTCCATTAGGCTCTCTTTTGAAGTAAACAGCTGCATGTTGAATTGGAAATGATAGAATGCACTGATATATAAAAAATGTGATGTATCTTGGAACTGGAATTTACTTTTGCACACACATTGGATAACTTCACAACCCAGTGGCAGCCATTAAGTATGGTCCCCTGAAATCACTTTCCCATTCCCTCCCACTACTTGCACCCTTCCTGGCCCCAGTCATATCTTACATTGAAACTCAAGAAACATGAGATAAGGCAGCTTTAATTTTTGTAATTAGTAAATTAAATGCCATCATTGTCAAAGTGACTGAAAAATTGGTACTTTCTTACACAACAGATCTGCTTCCTGTATGTATTTATCTCAGTGAAGTAAACAGAGAAAGATATCTTTTAGTGCTTTTTTCTTCTATACTTCACTTCAGAGCCTATACAGTTGAGAAAAAGGAGAGCTGCATTCTATTCTGGTTCATGCACCATGAGCAGAATTTTGTTCACAGAAGTGCTGATCCTTCAAACATTTATTACACCAGTAGTCCCATTGATGTCAGTCAGCAGTGAAGCATCAGCAATGACAGAGCTGCTTCTGACTTCAGTGTTACTCAGGATAATTAAACTCTACTCTTATTAGTAAATTTGCAGGATTTGGTCTTAAATTCCAAATCTGGGATCTTTATTACTGGTAATCATATGAAACAAGAAAAGAACCCAGCTTGGCTTTCAAATTCCAAACTGAGTTAAATAATAAGAATGATGATTGGGCTAACGGAAGAAAAATTTTCACTAATTAACAGAGTAACTATGATATGGAAGTAATAGAGAAACTGTAACATCAAATCGCATAATACCACATTTAACATTATTTTAAAACCTTTTTTGCACAAGATGATGATTCAGCTCTCAAGTCAGATGTCAGACTCACAAGCATTGCCCTGCCATTACTGATACTTTGCAAAGTCAGGGAAGATATTAATTGTTGATTGAATACAATGGAGCTACTCATGGTAGAAAGACTATGCCTGGTAGTAAATATTTGCAGGAATGGATCCTGAACAACTGATAAGGACAGAGCAGTGAAATGAGGATTAATACATGGATGGATTTAAGTGGCACGTTGCAACTTCTACTAAACTAACACAGGGGAGGAGTGCTACCCACAACCCATATTACACATAACTGGGGTTAGGCTTTCCTCAGCCTAGCCTGAAGGACGCAACTTGCTCTGAGTCCTAGCATACTCCTTTCCCCTCTCCCCTCTGCAAGGGGGACAGAGAGTGCAGAAGGGTGGGGACCTTGGCCTATGAGGGCAACAAGGTCTAACCTCAGTCTGTGAAGACCACAAGGTGCCACTCTATCCCGTGAGCCCAAGGCCAATCACTAAAATCCAAGCTCTTTTACTGGCCACAGGGGCTGCCAGCAACTAGTCTGGTCACACCCCACTCAGCCACTATGTCTGGTATCACAATTCCTGCCCAATCCATTTCCTCACATTCTGTAGCTATATGTTCGTGCTTCTATCTGACATCATCTCTGAAAAATTCAGGCCAATTGTAAGAGATGCTCACTGCTAGGACTGTCCTCTTTCACTGCCAGCCCTATCAAGTTTCCCCACCTGTGGAGACAGGTGAGTGCCATGTCTGTGGCTGTCACAAAGCAGAATAGAATCTAGCTCATTTTTTTCTTAGCACTGAATAGCCAACACAGCTAACAGGAGCAAAAAGCTCTAATAATGTGCTTTTCTTACTAAAGAAGTAGAGAGGATTCAGAGATTGCAGATCTGTCAAGTAAACAGTTATTTTTTTCCTGGTTGCTGTGAAGAAGGACTGTGATGTATATTCTGTTGTACTAAAACGGAGATGTAACACCTAGATTGTTTTAGATGACATAGTACAAATTCAACAAAAAGCACATTCACTTTTGCATGGCATCTTCCCTCAAGACATGATGAACTCCCTTCTCTTTCCTGAGCCCTAATTGGGATTCCTTCAAATTATAGGACAGTTAATGAATCTCTGAAAAAAATGAACTGAAAAAAATCCATTGAACAGTTAAACTAACAGCGCTAACAAAACACACTCTCACATCACTTAAAAAGAAGTCCTGAATGTAGTCTCTTACTTCTTCCCAAGTGATTAAGTCTTTGTTTTCATCATAGTTTAGTCCAGTTAATATATTTTGATGGTCACACAATATTTTTTTTCTTTGCAGGCCCTCCAGTTAATGTCACATGTAACATATTTATAAACAGCTTTGGATCCATTGCAGAGACAACCATGGTAAGGCAACTTAAAGTAACTCAAATAACTGAACAACAAGTTAGGTCTATTTTAGGATGGAACTAAACTGAGGGGGAAATCATTTTTGTTGTGGTTAAAGTCAATAAACAGAATATTTAACTCAATAGTTGTTTTTTCTGGTAGAAAATCCATAATTTTACTGTTACCATGCTGAAGAGTGTACTTATGAGGGCCAACAGTGATGCTTTTCATATCTTCGGTGATAGCTGTAAGGAAATTTCATAATATGTAATTTTTTTTACTTTTGAATTAAAAAGTTTATGTTCTATGACATTTTATCTTTCTAATAGCACAATTTATGGCTCAAGTAGCTTTGTTAGTTATATGCTACTGTTCCATTTCATATAACAGATAGGGGCATACATTTCACATGATGAATGTCTTTATTTTCTGTAAAGTATAATTTACTATAAATAAAATGTAGCACCAATGTGTAGATTACATTAAAGAAAATCAAATATTTAGATCCAGTCCACCAGAAAAATATCCATAGCTGCCTGAACACTGAAAGCCTTGGAAGGCTATGAAGGCTGGTGACACAATAGACTGATCTTTCCAGGTAGAAAGCTACCTTAATGTTGTGGTTTCTGAGGGGAAATTGTGCATCCTAAACAGATTGAAGAGGTTTCAAGGGCCAGCAGCCATATTTGGGTTGAACAGGGGATAATACAATGCTTAATTTGTAATGAAAAAGGTGGGGGGGCAGGGCTCAAGCAATTTTTTTTACTTTCATAACTGATGTGGCAAGTCCAGAGGTGCCAGGGCTATAAACTGCAAAGCCTATAGGTGCCAGGGGTCAGCCCTAGCACAAATTAAGCACCAGGATTATTTAATCCTTAGCTGCTGTGGAGAAGGACTCCAGGCATGTCTCTCTTTAGCAGCGCAGAGGGCGAATTTGGGGGAAGCCATGGGAGGTGTAGGCTTATGTCTAGTGAGCAAGCAAACTATACAAATTAATTGGCTAACCTCCATGAGAAAGGAGATGTTCAGCAGACTGCAGCTGCTACTATATACAATGGTAGTCATGAATTTGGAGGTGGGAAGGACAAGCCTACTCTTCAGGAGCTGTTTGCTTGGGCTTTCCAGAGGAAATGAGCATTTAGCCCTTAAATTTCAGTGAAATTTGGGTTCTGATAAGGTTTTATCTAAAAGAAAAATGTGAGGAAAGAATGAAAAAGTAACTTTGGAAGTCACGCTAAGTGCTTTCCTATTTCTCTAATTTAGGTATGTATAATATTACAAACACTGACAGCCATTTAGAGGCTATCAAACATTTCTAGAATATTTACACCTGTTCATGAATTTGACATTTTTCGTGTTAGCGTATACACAGAAATGCTTTTATTTAATTTCAGTTCAGAAAGCAGGATTATCTAATGTACTGATTGCAGGCCTGGGAGCCAAAACCATGTGCATTTAATCTCAACTCAGTCACTGATTTGCTAGGTGGCCTTGCCAAGTCTATTACGTTCTCTGTGCCTGACTTTTCATACTTGTAGAATGAAGATACAACAGTGATGAAGTGGAGGTACAGATTGATGTTTTTAAAGCCCTTTTGAAAAGACAGAACACTATGTCATTTCCAATGCAGTTGCATACATGCTAATATAATTACAAATATAAATTGCTTTTGATCCATGGACAGAAACACCACTGATCGCTATGGCAATTCTATGAGTAGACTAAGTGCAGTATGTGGACTTTAGACAAGACAACTTTTATCCAGAAAATAGCACTAAATTTGGGGCCCGATTTATGCCCTAAGAAATAGTGTTCACAAAGCACACAATCCCTGGATAGGGTGTGTTTAGGCAAGGGGAGGACCATCACTTCTCCTACCCATAGTGTTCTGGCAGGGTGGTGGGGCAAGACTTGCACTGTGCCAGAAGGCATCAGAGACCCAATCCAGCAAGATACATAAGCACGTGCCTATTTTTAAGAATGGGATCAGGGCCTTCATACCTTCTATTGGCACAAGATCTCCTGCTCAGCATTTGGCTTTTGAAAGTATTCCCTGCTCACTGTGCTCCCCTGGCTCTCAAAAGCCAGAATTTAATCTTAATTAAAAACATGGTAAGATTTGTTTCATGTACGTTGGACTCCTAATTCTCATTTTAACCATTTCTTCTCCATTATTAAGTTACTTTCATGTTGTAAAAGGTTATATTCTCCTACCAAAGAAGGTGATACATTTTGCTCTGTTACCACCTTGGGAAGAGGTTAGTTAAAACAATTAAAACCTACACATAATATTTAACCTTAGCATTAATGATCTTTGAAAGACACCTTCCAGATAGGAAAATAGTGATCTGTACAATTTGTTCCCAGGCACAATGAGTGCCAATAAATAATACACACTTATCATGGTATGGCATAAATAGCCCAGAGTCACATACATTAGGAAATCCCAAAGCATTGTCAGCATCATGGTATAATATTTATTAACTTTTTTAGTAATGCCATCTGCAAACATGTTAAGGCTGCACAAAAAAGTGCAACCTAGATTACATAGCAACTGCTGATACTCCATAATACTGGTAATTTGTTTGTAACTTATGCACAGATGCTGCTCAGAGAAGACTTTTACTTATGGTCAGTAGTTGTTGAACTCTGTCGGAATGAAATCGGTCATTTTAAAATATGAGCACTCACACATGACTTTATTTGTGACCTGTGATGACGAACAGCTCTTGAAAACTAGGACAGTGTTTATACCTTAACGTTACACTAGTAACATCTGGCATTTTATTACAAACTGGATTTTTTTATGCAACTGTGCTGAATAGCAGTCATATTACAGTATTTTACTATAGTATTTGTTGTTTATTCTGTTCAAGTTACATGAATCATGTGACCAGTTACCTTCTTCTTGGGATTTGTTTTAAATCACTATGTATACAGACAATTTATAAGACTGTAACGACAATGTCCAAAATGTTATTAAAGTATTTCTTTCCAATCTTTATATAAAGGATTTTAAGAGAAAAATTAAATACAAATTAGGGAAATCATTAACTGATATCTGAAAGCATCTCTGGAATTTAAACTTCTAAATGTGTATGAATCTAATGTATTTGTTTTAAATATATTTGCCTATGTTTACAGGAATTCTCTTAGCAATGTACCTATAATCTATACTGTATCAATATACTGGAAATCTATATTGTATTTGCGTTGTGGTATCTTTAAGGTGATCAAAATCTTTGAGCTCCCTCTGCTGGCTTGGCTATATATAACACAAGAGACAATTGGCTTAATTCAGAGGTGATGTCTTCTTCCATATTACTTATACCAGTTTTTACACTAGCACTTTCATTGAGGTTATGTCAGATTTACCCTGGTGTGAAATGAATATCAGGCTTCTTTATACTCAGGTAGGTTCTGCAAGACCAATGGATTCCCTTGGACTGGTATACAAGGGAAGGAGCCAGAAGGTGTAAGTGAAAGAACTGGGTATGAGTTAAATTAGGCTACCTTGTTACCCCTCCAATTAGTTGCTTTGACTTTACACTCATATTTTCTGCTCCCTTAGAATGTGAGTTTAAGTAATGTGAACTCACATTCCCGTTCATTTCATTCTCAGTGAGCCAAAATGAAAGGTTATTTTTAAAGGACGGAGTGCATGTTATAGATTCATAGATTATGTAGGTAAGATCAGTCTAACTGAGCCTATATAAATCTAAGGGAGCCTATGTTGGTGTAACATACATTGGTTTAACAAAGGTCTAAATTATGAGGGGAGGAGGGAGTGGAGAATGAGAAGTGAGTAAGGCCTTCCAAATTTGGCCCATTGTTTGATTTTTTTTTACATGCCCCCACAAATTTGTATTCCTTATTGTGTGATCCTGGAATTTTAAAAGTCAAGCAATGATAGTAGGAGGCAAAAATATTCTTTCTAGATTTAGCCGCACAAAATACTATAAGCATTTTATAATTCAATCCCATTAATTTGCCTAATTAAATATCTAAACAGCTCATGATTGTAAATTACATTGAATTAAATCAATTTCATTTTATTAAATTAAGAGCAGGTGTTTATTTTTAAAATACACAGTAGTAGCATGTGTCTTCAGTGGAATTCTGGCCATAGAGTCTTTATAGGTTTATGCAACTTTGAGACTTAAATATGACTTAAAGGCTTGATCTTGCATGGCACTGGGCACCGTAGCCCTCATCCAACAAAGCACTTAAGCACACGTTTAATTTCATGAATGCGATGAATCAATGGACTGTCCATGTGCTTAACGTTAAAACATATACTTAAGTGGTTTGCTGGCTTGGGGCCAGAGTGCTCAGAATCTTGCAGGATTGAGTGCTGGGAGCCTAAAAAGTTTTAGTATAGTTTGATTTACTTGTTGGTAACAACTCTTAAAAGATAATGGAATCTATGGTGTCCATATCATCCCTGTTCATACACAAAGTTTCTCATGATAGCATGATATGGTACTGTGTAAGATATATCAAGATATTTTAAGACATGTATAGCAATTCAATGTACAGCAATCAGCAGTGCCCAGCTAAAAATTAAAAGTGATTATTGAGTTTTAGTTTAAAGGATGAGAGTGGGCTCATTGTTGACATTTCTGGTTCCAGAGCTTCAGAGATGAAGCAAAGACTAGCAAATATGGTGTAGTTGGTTATAGGGAAGAGAAGTAAGCCAGCATCAAAGAATCTCATTTAGCACTTGAAAATATGATAGGCCAAAAAGGAGAGAATATTTCCACCAAATTTCCTAAAGGATTTTGGAGGTCAAGAAGAGCACACTGATATTAGCACAGAAATAAGCTAATATATTTCTAAGTGAACTAATTATACATGTGCTAAGAGTGCATTGACACTGACTCTTGGAAAGAGGTCTAATGGCAAATGCCATCAAGCCAGCTAATTATCCTTTAAAAGAATGTGTGTCTCCTGCTTATTCCTGCCAAACCTCTGGTCATGAGTATTTCTTGAGTCTGGCTGCAAATAGTAATGCAGCCCAACTATGGGTAGGAACTGGGTGAGCTGCCTCTTTTGCTGCTAGCAGTACCTTCCCTTAAAGCCTGGGATATTATATAGACAAAAACAAGATGTGCTTTTCACCCACACTGAAAAAAAACATTGTGTACCATGTTTTTTGACCAGTCAGCATTACGCCATCTGTTATCCACTTCTTCCGTTTCATCAGCCTGACCTTCTTATAGCTGAGCATATCTATATCTGCCATATTCTGCCATGGGATTGTCTTAAAACACAGTGCTTGAAGTCAATATTCCCTTATATGTATGTATGCTTCCGAGATGTTTGATACAATACAGTCTGTTTAGTTGGTAACCACTAGTGTCTGTGAAATGAGTCTTCCTTTGGCAGAAACATGTATAACATTAGACCTAACAGATCCCTTAATTTGTTAGTGTTTACAGTGATTAATGCAGAGTAGTCTAGTTTGCACATTTTAGATCACAACCCCTATAACCTGAAATACAGGTCACCTTCCAGATTCAACATGCTATAGAAATTCCTTTATTTCTTTATTTCCTGCACTCTGATAATTAAATCTTTCCCTTCTAGAAGGGCAAATAGAAACATCACTTCTGCAATCTACAGATTGATCTTGCACTAGGTTTGAAATTTGTGCTATTTATCTTTCCATATTCTGTATCATGATCCTGCTTCTGCAGTCTTTAGCCTAGGTCACTGAGTCAGACGCAGACAAAGGTCTTTCAAATTCTACTGGGCCAGCAGCTGCTCAGTTTGTTACATGAACAGATTAATCTGTGCAAATCCTCTTGCTGAACCTGCATTCTAATCTGCCATTTTCATTTTATATTTCTTTTCCATAAAAGACCTATCACACACTCTTCATGTATATAAGAAAAAAAGTGTCTAAAAATGCACTCATCTTCTACGTTAAAAAATGTGCACATTAATGAAATGCCACAACAAATGGGTGTTAATCTAATTTGCAATCAGATTAGGGCACTCTTTTTAATCTGTTGTTTTTTAAAGGATGAAATGGGAAACATTCTTTTCATCTAGTAAAGTTGAACGGTGAGGTTTCTAGTAAAAATATGAAAAACTTTGTAATTAGGAATTTTCCCAAAAATGTTACCTTCACTACCACAGTAGTTGCAACACTGAGAGCTAGTATATAGTATTTGTATTCTACACTGGGGTTTACATTTTTGAAAGAATCAAACCACGATGACTATATCTTTTTTTACATCCTAATTATTATTTTTTTGCATCAGATAAGGATTTCAGTGATCATTAATCCATTATTAGTGCATCTGTGTTGTTCTCAGAATTTATGGGTAGAGTAATATGTTTCTTTCACATGGTACCAATTTTCATTTTAAAGACCAACTCAGCACTAAAATATGCCCTGAAATAGTTTCCTCTCTTTAGCAGCAAACACATATTTTTAGACAATCTTTGTGTTTATCATTGATACAGTTGCAAACTGATCTCCAGAGAGGTGATCTGCGGAAAACTATTTGCTGAGGGCCTGCTTGGAAAAGCTTACAGAATCCCTGCTCTTTTTCACTTACATTCAACATCGAATGCCATTTTTCCAGCTTCCTTTCTTCTCATTTATCCAGCCTCCACCTAACTAGCATTTTTACTTCTTCAGTTTTGCCTCATGGGATTAGTCACTTTCTCAATTTCTTCCTCTGATTATTCAAACCCTGATTTAGCCAAATATTTCATAAGGGCTCAAATATTCTAGGGGTTATATCTAAGGACTTAATCCTGTAAAGTGTTCAGCACCCTAAACTCCCATTAACTGCACTGGGAGTAGTGGGTGGACTAACATCTCCTTAGAGCTGAGTGCATTTTCAAGAGGGTAGGCCTTAAGAAAAAAGAAATGTTGAGTCCATAAAAAGAGCACATTTTTTTCTTATGCACAAGTTCTCAGTTTCTGCATTCATTAAGTTGGTGAATATAATAGCCTTAAAGAACAGAAGGGAGAGAGCTTGAGCATAAATAACATTTTCATAAATTCTGAGTTTTTCTAACTCTGTGTACAACTAGATAAAGGCCCATGTCTGTTTTCCTGGTTTCCCACAACTTAGGTTTGTACTTAAATTAATGAAGAATAATGCTATAATGTGTGTGCTCAAGCTAGGGGAGAATAATGATACATGGGTGATACCACTGAAATCTAAAAGGCCAAGCTAGAAAGTGAAATAGATACAGCAAACAAATCAAATGCCTTCCCTGTGAATTGTTTTTTATTTCACCTGTAGAGTTTAAAGATCTAGAGCAGTAAATATGTGTTTTCCATTATTAATTAGCATTAAAGAAGAAAGATGGCCAGTGGTAGGTTCCCTAACCTAGGACTTGAGAACCCTGGGGTAAAATCCCTGCACTGCCACAGGCTTCCTGAGTGACTTTAGGGAACTCATTTAGCCTCTTTGTGCCTCAGTTCTCCATCTGTGAAACTAGGCTAATAGGACTTCCTTGCCTCACAGGGTGCTGTGAGGATAAAATTCATTAGAAATTGTATAAATACATTAGAGACAGCCAGGTACAACAGCTATATAAGTAACTAACACAGATGTTACCAAGCGGTACAAAAACATAATATGGGTTTATCATCCCGAGATTAAATATATCCACCTCTACTGTATAAAAGATCTTTTTCATGTTGCACTAGGCCCTTTTTATAATGTTATATGGTTATAGCTTTTGGTTTATCCTGAGTATATCACATTCTATGATTTGTTGAAATCAGGTCACAACAGGCTAATTCCATGTGTTATCTTGTTTTTGTCTAGCAACAATTTTTGTTCTAA
Organism: Mauremys reevesii; assembly: GCF_016161935.1. Classification (NCBI taxonomy): domain Eukaryota; kingdom Metazoa; phylum Chordata; order Testudines; family Geoemydidae; genus Mauremys; species Mauremys reevesii. The sequence goes on along the minus strand of NC_052627.1, from coordinate 72,803,118 downwards.
TATATATTTATAGTTCTTATTGTACCAAACTGTCAAAGTATTCTTTTAATTTATTGATACAATGATACCAGTGTCAAAGTTATGCATGTAAAAATGAAAGCCAAAGGAAATGAGTTTTCAGATGTCTTTAGCATAGCTGTCTTTGTGTGTGTATTTAGCTAATGGGTGTTAATCTCATCGTGATGTATGGGGATTTTTGCCCTTAACTCCTATTAGCGTTAATAGGCATTAAACCCATAAATCCCCTCCATCCAGATAAGAATATACCCTTTGGCCTTCATTTTTGCATGAACCTACAATTTACCGAAACTCCATTAACACAAAAAGCTACCGTATTTTACAGCAATGTTAAAGGTGAGTCTAAAAATAAGAAAAGGAAGGACATTCAGAGACTGTTTCTCTTTCCTTGTGCACATATGGTGGAAGAGCTTATCAGTGCCTACACTACATCACCATGAGTAGGGATAGAGTGGTCTTTCTGAATTCCTCTCCTCTGATCAGTTTGATTTACCTTAACTTTATTTTTAAATTTAACTTGGATTTTGTGTCTTCACTGTATTCTGTTTTCTTGTTTTTTAATTTTTTTCTTCTGGATATTCAATTTCAGTAGCCAGATCATTTGAAAAAGACATATAATTTTGGATAAGATCTACTTATAATATTTCATGTCAATACATTTTAAAACTCTTGGTTATTTATAATGAGCCCCATTCAAAATAAATAAATAAACAAACATGTTTTTATTTATAGCCATTATAAAAAAGAAAAGTGACAAATGCTGTACAAGACCTAGTTAAAATTGATTCTCTGGCCAATCATTTATTTTTTCTTTTCAAAAGGAAATTCTCAGTGTGTTCATAAGTGTGATTGTTATGGCTTCAGGAAGAGGCATTATTGGCCTTTCCTTGAAGTTTTAAGGCTCTATAAGAGCTACTATGATCTGTGTGTGTGTCTTTCAAGCTGCTCCAAATTGTGTCAGTTCTTGGCACACACTGATAAATCCGTGAAGACTTTATGGTATGGAAAATATTTAATCCACAAATGTATCTTAATATAGGAAATATGCCATGTTGATTGATTCTGAGCAGACCTTAGGAAGTACTGGAATGGACCAGCATGCAAAAGTTAAATGAGCACCACCTACACTTTATAACTTTGAGGTGAATCCTTGGTTTCATTCCCAACAACTATTCACCCTCACTGATGCCCCACTCTTCCCACACCTGGGGAATGCCCTAATCCATTTGACTGATGTGCAGGTGGTTGCTTCTCCCACATGTGATGCAGATAGGTGAGTAGGTGGATAGGGGCAAGGAAAACTGCTTCAGTGGAGGTTTCTAAAAGCTTTCTAAGGGTGCAGTCAAAGGTTTCTCAGTGTAGTAAATCAGGAATTTACCATCTTCCCCAACTCCTACTACTTTTCTCTCTCTCTCTCTCTGTACTATCTCTGGCCCCACACTTGGCTTGTGGTCCTGTTGCCTGGCTATATTATGTGATAAATGTATTCTTGTCAGCCTGGAGCAATTTGTCTTACATATGAATTATTAACCTTCAAAAAAAAAAGGAAATAACATTGGAAATACTGCCAACACAACAATAAGTTTAACACTAGTGGTTGTTACAATGATACTGTGAATACTTCAGGGGCTTGTATTGCTTGAGCAAAATATTCTAGAGGAAAATACTGAAGAGCATACTCAGGCATGGTTTGTCTGGTAATAAATAGTAAAACATTTGCAGAGACTATCTGTAGTTAGTCTCTTCATTTAAAAGAATTGTAGTAAATGCTCATTCCTCTGGGTTTTTTCCCCCACCATAATAATGATATTGCAGCAATGGATAACTTGTGGGAGAGGAGGGGAGGGGAGAGATTACTTTTGTATATGTGGGGAATCAGAACCAATATATACTTGTGCTATTTCTTCGTGACCTTATTTCAACTATAAAAATATATTTTTTAAAAAATATATCTGCTCTCTTTGTAGGAGAGTAAATGATCCCATGTTTATTTCCATGCTTATAAAAAAGTAGTCTTTACATTGTTTGTAAATCTATTGACTTGTGGCTGAAAATGTAACTTTATAGTAACATATGAAAGCTGATTTATTGCCACAACCGGATTAGTTATGGATGAAGAGTTATGGCCTATATTACTGTTTAATGGAATGCAGTGTGCTACCACTTGTGGGATCTAGATTTAAGACACAATCTTTCTCAATTGAGTTAGCAGGGGATGAGGTGTTTAGCTGTTGGAAAGGAAAAAGTGCCTGACATCCCTATGAGCTTTTCAGGGTGAGTACTGATGGCCTTCAATGCTGCATCTAGGCCCTGGTAGTCTGAAGGGATAAAGTGTCACTATAAATAAGGTGTAAGGGCGAAATGCTAAGACACTACAGTAATGGGGGCCATCCAAGAACCAGGTAGACAGATACATACACTATCATTTAGGAGTACCTTAATGCACTGAAATGGTTTTGGGTGGTTTTCTTTAATCTCTCTCTCACACACACACACACACACACAATAATTTAGCCTTTATGTACTGTCTTTTGAAGGTTTGTGTTGAATAGGGCATTGCCTACATGACTTTCATTGTCTTTTATTGGAATTGCCTGGATAAAACACATATCGGGCTAACATTAGTTTCATATTTTTGTTTGTTTTTCATTTGCTGTCTAAATATTAATTTTAATAAGAGACAGAAGTACAAATCCAAGTTGCCTGAAAGGTCAGACAATAGAATTTATACCTTAACTTTCCTATTTCATTTTATAGAACATTATCTCAGTTTTACAGGATTGCCTATATTGTGGCTGATAAAGCTTCTCAACTTAGTAGACATCTTGGCGATCTATAGGTGAAAATTGATACATTTTAAGTATTGTTATTGTCTAGGTCATCTGACAAAATTTCAAGTCTGACTGCCATATTAGACAGTATGTAGTATGTATACTATGGCCAGCTTGTGAGTGGTCCTTGCATTGGTGAGCATGGAATTGAAAGAAACCTACACCTTTCCCCCGCTCTCCCCCCGACTCCTCCCTTCACCATGGGGCCTTCCAGCTTAGGAAAGCTCAACTTTTCAGCTACCCACAAGTACCTTAAGATGTGAGAGTAGCAGTATCTTTATCAGTGACTACTCGTCACCTGCTAGTGCATTAAAAGCTACTACTTGTACACTGAGAAATGTGGCAAAGGTGCATGTAGACATAGCCATTTTATACATTATGTATGGTTGTGTAAATTGTCAGATAAATGTTTCTCTAACTCTTGCCACTGTTGTTCAAAATTAAAACCATTGTAAAAGCTGCTGTCATTTTTCAGTTTTAGCTCAATTAACCTGAGCATGTTAGTGGGATTTTAGTGTAATGCATTGGGAGTTATGAACATGCAACTTCCATTAACAACAAGAGTTATGTTCATACTGTGATAAAATTATATTCCCAGACATCCAAGGAAAGTGTTTGCCACATCTACTATTACTATTATACAGCACTTTCTGATTATACAACTGATAAAAATCTCTCTCCTAGGCTTTAGGCATCCTTGACAGATATTTATAATACCATGCTTGTAAATAATACATCCAGCAACTTAAATTCTGCTATAGCCATAAATAACTAACCAAGAAAAACGCAAAGGAAATAGCTCTATTTCCACCAAAGAAACAGAAAATTGGAAGCGGGAATAGAATGGAACCAACCAAAAAGCTGCCCATCTATTCTGGGTAAAGTTTGTAAGAGTGTCAATAATATTTATGATCAGTGCTAATAAAGGCAGTGATAGAGCTAGTAATACTGGAATGTGCACATAACCATTTATTTAATCACCTGTGCTTTGTAATTGTGCACAAATATACCCTTGACCTTACAGGTGAAATTTTCAAAAGCACTCAGTGTTGGCTTGATTCTGCTTCCAATTAAGTCAATAATAAAACTCACATTAACTTAAATGGGAGTGGAAATAGACCATCACTAAGTGCACTGGGAATCACATCCTACTTGGGTAATCAACAGTTACAAAATATTAAAGCAAAATTTAATTTATATTGGCGGAAAATGGTGGTGACATAAAAGAAAACCCTTGATTCAAATATGAGTGCTACAATGTTTATTGGTTCTGTCTCTGAATTATGAAATATTAAGCCATGCAGCTGTCCTGTAAAATGCATAGATACAGGCAGAGTGTTTGATATGACACACGGAATATGTCTTTATTCCACAATTATAGCAAAATATAGTCTCTCTTTCAGAAGGAAATTAAAAATAAAAGGAGTACCTGTCCACACATTAGGTTTTTTTTAAAAAATTGTTTCTAAAATCTAAGACAATTCCTAGAGGAAAAAACATCATTAAGTTACAGATAATGTTTTAAAGAGATATCAGGTTAAATTACAGCAACATTTTTAGAACATTGCAGTAATATACTTTTTCATGAATTCAAAGTTAAGGTTTAAGTTAAAGAACAAGCAATTGAAAGTTAGAACTTTCTAAATTAAAATTCCACATAATCTTAATCTGACCCCCTGTGTCAATGCCTGTCTCCTGAATAAATACCAACAATCCCCTTATAACTACTTCTCATTCTGCTGAACCATCATGCCTCATGCAATACAGATCACAAAACCTCAGTTACCATATTTAGAGTATGGTAATGTTATAAAGAACAAGCATCAACAGTGTTACCTTAATAGTGGAGGTAAATTATTTTTGTTTCAGTTCATACTAGAAATAAATTGCCATACAGATATTCAAATCTTCCCACCCATTACACTGCAATTAAATATCCATGGCTGTTCCGCGTCAGCTGACTTGGGCTTGCAGGGCTCAGGCTTCGGGGCTCTAAAGTTACAGTATATGCAATAGCTATTCTGGAATAACTCTACATGTGGACACTCCTATTCTTGAATAAGAGTGTCCACAAAGAGTTAATCAGAAACAACTTCACATGTGGATAAATCCTTAATTCCTGAGCAGCAACATCTCTATAGTACCCTAAGGATATGCAGTACAGAGAAGCATATTCTCAAGGATGTTTGGCATTAGTCATAACTTGTTACTGTGTCACAGATTTGGCATGCCAATTAAAGTTAAGTACTCACCAATCAATTTAAATCAGATAGTTTCTTGTCAGCTGTTATGCTGAATCTCTGACAGATTAATGAGTTATAATTAGTGGTGAACATATCTAGCTATGGGTTCACTTGCAACTTCTTTCACAGAAATGAAAGCAGTATGACATGTCACAAAATTTCTATAGTCTTACCGTGTTCAGACATGTAATAAAGCAAAGATGTGATGCACAACAGAGAGGAGTCCCACTGCTAGGAATTCCTTGCCATATAATATATGCTTTCAAAAAGTTCAGGAGACAAAATGAGCAACCCCTCCCTCCCACAAAAATCAGAGAGCCAGATTATTATTTATTATATGTATTATCCTAATGCTTAGTTGCCCTAGTACAGAACCCCATTGTACAAACATATATCTAAAAAAAGAGATGGTTCCTTTCCCCAAAGAGCTTACAATCTATGTACAAGACAAGGGACAGCAGATAGAAGAGTTCATGGAAACAAAGAGAGGATATCAGTCAACGTGATAGGCAGTGGTCTCAACACACCAGAAGCATAACCACTGTCAAGATTTCTGGCATTACAGCAAAGAAGAGTTTTGAGGAAGGTTTTGTAGGAGGATAAAGAGGTAGCTTTTCAGATCTTTACCTAGAGTTCCTTCCAAGCATGAATGGCAGAATGGGTAAAAGCACAAAGGTGCTTCTTTGAAAATTTAACAAATGAGAGATGGAGACTGGCATCATGGGCCAAACCGAGGTGAGCATTTACAGTTCACTAGTAAATGAGACCTGAAAGGTAGAGGAGGGATAGACTGTAACAGGCATTCAGAATGAAAACAAGCAGTTTATGTTAGATGTGATAGAGTTGGGGTGACATGCCCTAATTCACACTGAGTAGTAATTGATTCTGCAAGTAGTCCTATTAACTCCGGTGGGACTGCTCTCAGAACAAAGTACTATCCAACATGAGGAAAGGTAACAGAATCTGGCCCATAATTTCATAAGACAAGAGCCAATGCAATAAGAGTTCTGTGCTTGGAGCTCTGACATCAGAAAAGAACAAAAATAACAGCCCTTACTTCCCCATAGCAGAACCTGTACAATGGGAAATCATAGAACAGTCAGAAACCCTGCAAACAGAATTGTTGCAGCATTCTCCTAATTTCCTTCTTTGATAGGGTTACAAGCCTAGTGGATGGGGGAAGAAGTAGATGTGATATATCTTGATATTGGTAAGGGTTTTGACATTGTCATAAGCAAAGTAGGGAAACACAGTCTAGATGAATTTTCTGTAAGGTGGGTACACACCTGCTTGAAAGACTGTTCTCAAAGAGTAATCATCACTGGTTTTCTGCAATACCGGGAGGGTGTATCTACTGGAGCCTCACTGGGTCTAGTACTATTCAATAGTTTAATTAATGACTTGGCTAATAGAGTGGAGATTATGCTTATAAAATTTGCAGATGACATGAAGCTGGGAAGGGTTGCAAGCACTTTGGAGGACAAGAGAAGAGAGAATTGGCAGAGAATTGGTTTGAAATTAACAAGATGAAATGCAATAAAGACAAGTGCAAAATTCTTCACTTAGGAAGGAAAAATCAAATGCACAACTACAAAATGGGGAATAACTAGCTAGATGGTAGTACAGTGGAAGAGGAACTGGGGGTAATAGTGGATTACAAATTGAATGAGTCAGCAAGGTGATGCAATGTCAAAAAAAGTCTGATATCATTGGGGTGTATTAACAGGATTGTTGTATATAAGACATGGGAAGTAATTGTCCCACTCTACTCAGCACTGGTAAGGCCTCAGCTGGAGTATGGTGTCCAGTTGTGGGCATGGCACTTCAGGAAAGATGTGGACAAGTTAGAAGGAGTCCAGAGGAGAGCAACAAAAATGATAAAAGATTTAGAAAACCTGATATATGAGGAAAGGTTAAAAAAACTGGGCATGTTTAGTCTTGAGAAAAGAAAACTGAAGGTGACCTGAAAAGAGTCTTCAAGTAAATGAAGGCCTGTTATAAAGAGACCACTGATCAATTGTTCATGTCTGCTGAAGTTAGGACAAGAAGTAACAGGCAAAGGAAATTTAGGTTAGATATTAGGAAAAAAAGTTTCTAAATATAAGGGTAGTTAAGTTCTGGAAAGGCTTCCAAAGGAAGTTGTAGAATCCCCGTTACTGGAGTTTTTTTAAGAACAGGTTGGCCAATCATGGATGATCCAGCTTTACTTCGTCCTGCTGCAATGCAGGGAGTTGGACTTGATGACTTCTTAAGGTCCCCTCCAGCGCTGCATTTATATGATTCATGTTTATGAGTCTGTCTTTGAGTTGAGGGTTTTGTTGTTTCCCAGAAAGGTGTGGTGCTACCATAGGCTACTTCTGCTGCACATTTTTATGTTGAAGCCTCATTAAAATACTTGCAGCAAAAGGCCCTTTCCCTCATCCTATGCTCCCCTCCTTACCATGCAGGGGAGAGATTTATCTGGCCCTCATTCTTTATAATTAGTTAATTGAGTTGATAAGAGGAAAGTGTCTTTTTTTATCTGCTGTTCCTACTTTTTTTTTTCTTGTTTCCCATTAATAGAAATGGAGTTCTGAGAGCAGTGAAACAAATTTAAGTTGGTGCTGTGCTCACCCAGAGTATCAGTGCACTTGGAAGTGTATTACAGTTTGTCTACATGATAGCAAGTGAAGTGAATGTATTTAGTTTCGTCCAACCATGCTTAAAACAAGTTCGGACTCTGTGGACGCTGGCTGTAAAAGCCAAAACAGTGGAGGAAGATGTGATGTGGAGGTATTCCTCAAGTGCAGCAACCTTTGAAGGAATTCTTGCTGACGATCAGAATGCTTCTGGGAGCCTTGGCAGTCCCTACACCAGAGTGGGAGCTGTAACACACACTGATAGGGTGTAACATTCAATACTCCCTGGACCAGCTCTGCTCTGCCAGCCAGTGTGGAAGGGACACTGGGCTTGTTTCATTGCTCATAAAGGGGCATTTTTTACCGCAGGTGAACTAACACATGAGCAATCCTGAGATAAAAAAATACAGTGAAGACAAGGCACTTTAGTTTTACCATAAAGTGAACACCTTTATGTACCCCTCCCACATTTAGGGGTTAGCCTTGGTGAGTTTACTTGTGTTTTTTACCTCAGGACAGCTTGTACCTGTTCGTTATCCTGAGGTAAAAAATACACCATTTTTAGCAGTGAAGACAAGCCCGTAAAGAGCTGTCTGCCACCACTCCTGCCTCCTCTTGTGATATCTACTGCTCATATGAACACCCTGCACCCTTTCCCCACACCATATTTGGCTACACATGGTTAGTCAGTCTTTTTAAAATAATAAGAGCTGGGAGTTAAACATGGTGAGTAGTCAGGACCAGAGAACAAAACATTTATTTCAGGAAAGACAATTCTTACTTGAAACCAACATTCAGTTAAAAGCTACATTCGCTGTACACTTTAGTAAGCCCAGGAAACTTCAGCATGGTACTATGAAAGACAGAGAAAGCAGTCTGTAGAAAAACTATACTAAGCATAATAGTCTACCTATATATAATCTAGTACCAACTTAATATTTGATATTATGATTGAATAAGTATATGTGATTAGCTGCAGCCTGGACTCTTTTTGTGTTTGTATCACACTAGTCAGAGGTCAGATAATGAAGTGTATTAGAGCTTTATAATTGGAATCTAAGGAGGACCCTGCATCTCAGGTCTAAGATTGTCTGTCAGGTAGCTAAGGCAAACTGTAGTTATCTGATGTGACAGAAAGTGGTAGGTAGAGATTCAGAGTTAAATACCGTGAGAACTGTAAGCCACAGATAATTAATGTATTATTGGACGGATTCAGCTAACACATACTGTACTGCCCTCCTTCCAACTCAAAAGGTTTAATATGAGATGCCATTGCTTGATTTTTCCAACAGTAAATGTTTTGTGCCAAGCTGGATTGATTCATAGTGACAAGACAGTGTTGGTGTGTGAACACTGTTTGGTATCATTGAAGTGAAGCTGCAACAGAGAGCCATGTCAGGGCACTGCCTTGTGGCATGACAGGGTCCTGCTGGTGCACTGCTCTCAGGTCCCTCATCGCTCTCTGTGGTCCTTGTAAGAAGTTATTCCAAGGCCAGAATACTTTAAGATTTTCCCCTTTACAGGATCTCACTTTTTAAGTCTCTTACAGCTACTTAAACTACTCCTTCACCCAAGCCAACCCTTCTTTTACCTTGATTCAGGGATCCCACAGAATCCCTTTGGGGGGGTCTGGGCTGCTAACTTACATAGTTTTCTCCACCTGGGGTCAGGAATCCCACAGCCTTCATTCTAGGTTCTACACTGATAATTCAGGCCAGCTGTAGCACTGAGTTTCGGCTCTGTCTCCCCGCCACGGCAAAGGTCAGCAGGCTGAAAAGGAACCCTCCTCTTCTCCCGACCCCTTAACTTCTCTGTAGACTTCTCTTTTATTTCCAGGCCAGTTACCATCTGACACAAGCATTTTGGAAAATAAGTTACCAAACTCCAGAACTCTCAGTGGTAGAGATCAGTTAATCTCTCAGTCCTAGGCAGTAAACTGGGGTTCTTTGGAAAGCTGCATCCTGCCTGCAGGAAAACCACTAGTGCTGAGCACAATTGGTACAGGCAGGCCAACCATGCAGTGTTCTCTTGATTAGGTAGATGTGTACGTGGGAGAAATGCTTATAAACCGTGAGCTCTTTTTCTCTATACCCAACCTCTGAGCATAACACTGTATGCTGAACATGCCACTGGTTGTAGACAAACATTGCACAACAAGCTGATTCACAGAAACAGTGTCTCAGTCAGGGCAGTCTCCTAAAATGCTTAATGAATGAAGTAATTCTCTTAGGAAGCCTTCCTCATTCAGTTGATTATGGAAATGTATTTATTTAAGAAATGTAGCAAATCCCACAGCTATGAAAGGCTCACCTGGATTTAAATACTTGCACGGTGAGTTTCTTTTCTTTAAGGGCCTGATTCAAAGCCCATTGAAGTCACTGGGTCCAGCCCTAAATTTTCACACATGCAAGGGAAAACTAAAGAAACTCCATCAATTTACTTAAAATAATTAGATTACCTGATGTGCAGTATAGGTCACTGAACAAGTGCAAAATGGAAAGGCTGTTATTATACAAAGCTTAATCAGCCACAGGGCAGCCTGTCTAATTACACTAATCAAAGCAGCACTAAAAAGCACGTCAAGTTTCATATTTTTCAGGGACCAAGGTAGCAGTATTAGAAATTCTAGCCAGTAAGAACTAAATCCATGAATGTATTTTGTGACATACCAGCGTCTCATGTATAGTAGTAAAGAATCTTTCTTTACATCAGTCTTTATCTTTTCAGTCCCCACATTGTACCTCTCTTGCATCTAGTATGATAAAGACAAAATATTCTTTGGATTGATACAGAACTCATCTTTAGCTTGGTTACTGTTGTAATGTAATACTAATTGATTACTTTAATTAGCTCAAACTATAATTAACCATGAAAGTATGCACACTGCAAAAAGAAAGCTCTGGTTAAAAATTGTGAGATAAGCTTAGATTTAATTATTCTTTTTTCCCCACAGAAAAATACATTCTTTTACTGCACTCATCCAAAGCTTTAATTTCCCTAAGAAATAGCCAGCTTTATATTTCATTCTGAATGTTCATTCACTATAATTATAGCATTCATTTCCACAATATTACATCAAAATGAGAGAGAGAATTGCTGAGGGGTGTTGGCAAGTAGCCTATTATGTTCTTCCTGTTTGAACAAATGATATTAAAATTAGAAGGGTCAGAGGATTTTGAAGATGAAGTTCAAGGAGCTAAAGTTGTTTTTGAAAGAGAAACCACACCAACCAAAGAAGTTTACATAATTCTTGTATGCAACCAGTAAAAGTAGTACAAAGAGAAAAAAGGAACAGGATAGACTAAACACTTTAAAAGTGGTACTGTGAGGGAGATGATAGCTTTGCAGATATTTGAGGCACACCGTGGAAGAGAAAATTATATAAAGAAGTTGAATTATTCCATTTTTGTAGGTGATTTCTAGTTCGGAGGGAGAGAGAATGCTCTTGAAGGCAATATGTCAGAACTTTGGTCATATTTGAAGCCAGGAATTAAAAAGCTGCAGACCCCAAATGAAAAGCTAATGTTATCTACAGCTATGAGCAATGCCCGAAAGGAAAAAATGGAAAAAAATTAAAATACCCACATGTTGTCTGAAATGCTGACAGATGAACTTGAAAAATATATATTTATAAGAGAAAGGTGGCTTTTCGGTGAGAAGGGAAGAGCTACTGCAAACAAAGCTGCTGAGTTTTGTACCTGTATATAAACTGTTACGACCCTGATGAGTCCCACCCTCCTGCTAGACACTATTAGGCTGCTTTACTGAACCCAATACTTGGGTCTCACATGCTCTTGGCTTGCTGTAGCTAGTCAGAGTTTAGGCACGGTCTCTCCAGCCTCAGACCTTTAAGTACGCACACAGATGCAGACCCTGGTCTGTTACCAGCTTGTCTGTGGTGTCCCTGCAATCCACCCCTCAGGTGAACAGATTTCCCCCATCACATGATCCTGTATTGGGTCACCAACCACCTGAAGTCCAGACTGAAAAAAAATCATTTCTTGCAGGTTAGCCACCCTGTTTGGAATATCCAGTGTATTGGTGGGGCAATGTCACTCAATGTTAACAAATTTTTTATTGTCCTGTAGCAACTTCCAGAGAGGATGTGTGATATGAGACATTGTCCATATCAGTAAATGGCTGATTCAATACACAGAGGCACAGTGATAGAGTTCATAAAATCAATCAGAATGCATAAGTTTTACATTGACTCTTTTCCCAAGCTGTCACATAAGCATAGCTGGCAGAAGAGGAGGAGAATGAATTCATGGCTTGAGATTTCTGTGTTGTGAATAAAGCTGATAATTCAATAAACAGTGTATACTGTTGTCCTAGCCTGAGATATCAAAATAAGCTAATGCACAGTAATGCTAGGCCATTAGATTTTAAACAGAAATCCCCATTAAACAAAAAGCATAATAGGACTCTAAAATATTATTACAGTATTATACAGTGGGAGCTAAATTCTCAAGTACTTACTACTTGCTGAAGCAAAGACTTCTTTGGGCAGCTACATTGCTTCCTGGAGCTCTGGGGAATGGAAGTAGTGAAGGGGCCACGTTCATCTGAAAGGGTTCAGCATCGGCTCAATATGTTGGAAGGGTACTGGGAAGCCATTGCCAGCCCCTGCCTGGCTACTGTGGAGAACCTAAGTGGGGGTGCTAGCCTCAGTCAGACATCTTTAGGCTTAGAGAGCACAGGGACAACATTGCCTATCCTGTAGTTTCAAACATTATGAAACAACACTTCTTGCCCCCCCATCATGAGGGTTTTATTAACTGCATTTTTGAGTGTCATGATTTTTGAACTCTTCACAGAACTTAGTTTGCCCATCATGTGTGCATGTAAAGATATCAGGATGGGAATTCATTCTGAAACTAACAAGCCACCCACACAAATGCATGGACTCCCCCTTTTCATCCTGAGACTCCCTTTTCCTCTTTTAATCTTTAATTAAGATCTTTTCCTTCTCTGACCTCATATGGCCAAGCAGACTTGCTCCTACCTACTTTCTAGTCCCATAAATAGCTCAGAGATGTGAAGTTTATTTATAGTGTTTTTTTCTGCCACCTTTACAGTCTGTGCAGCCTCATACTATCAGTAACATGCAACCCACAACTCCAGAGATAAGGGGAAGACTACAGCTCTGACTTTTCTATTCATTCTCTTTTTCCTTTCAAGTTTCTTTCCTGTGTCTTTTGTAGCACTTGGGCTAATGAGTTAATTGGCCTTTTAACTCTCTCCAGCCCACCCCAGTCTATTGCCAGATTAGTGCTCCCATAGTCAGGTGTGCTCTGGGCTGACTAATTGGAGTTGCAGTGACTGGTGAACTGACTCAGCTGCTGTTGCCCACCATTCAGTGCCTTTGTGCAGGAGATGTCTTAGGTGAATTGTGCAAGCTGTATAGTTAGGTATGAATTTGCTGACGTAATTCAACATGACTAGCAGGCTTTGAAATCCCTTTGTATCTTCAGGTCTCAGCATTCAGTACTGCCTGAATCTTTGATTCATTGAGCAAGATATTTTTTTAGGTCAGTCTCTCTCCCGACTATGTTATTTCTGTTGTTTGAAATTGACATTGGTCTTACTCAATTTAAAGTTATTAGCTCTTGTAATCTCCAGTACTCTTCTCAGGCATTCCTAATGTTCAATGTCAGTGCCACCCCAAATTATGTCATCAGTGCACACTTTTGCTCCCACTAGATCCTCTAACATCTGGCTCACTGAAATACTTCTGGGCCAAACATATTCAGAAAGGCAGTCTTAGGAAGCAGTATCTTCCAAATGGTATTTTGAAACTGCCAATCTTGGAGCTATCAGTGTCCAAGGGGATCAACCAAAATCCTGCCACTATATCTAATTTGCTGAAGAATTTGGCTCCAGCCATTTCAGACATGAGTTCACTTCTTGTGGGCAAGTGGAAGTGTTTCTTTTTATGTTTTTGGTCAGCTCTTTAGGATCCATACACAGCTGTGGTCCCCCTGCTTTTTTCTCTACAGTTACTAGGACTGAACCCAACCTGTTGGTTCTTCTATTTGCCTAATGATAACATTTAGTGTCATGTTTTCCAACTCTTCTTCTAGCTCCTTTTTTAAGACTTGTTGAACTTTTCATGTAGCCTGTACTACAGATTCAGTATCTTCTCTTATCCATATCTTAAATATTACTGGAAGAACATATTTTCTGTGAATACAGCTTCATATGATGCTATGAATACTCTTATATCTGGTTCTTTCTTTCTCTCTGTGGAATGCATCCTCTTAATGAGACTAAGGACCTCACATGTATGTAGGACCAAGATGTCTTGCTTGCCTCTGCATACCACCACAAACTCTTTATCATTTCCCCTTTGCATTTAAGTGTCAGTGTGTACTATCCCAACACTGGAACTGTTCCTCTATTATAGTCTTTCAGACACTTTTGATTCTTCCACTTTTATGTGCTCCTTACATCTCTCTACTTCAGTATCTCTAGTTAATTTACTTGTCTCCCCAGAGTCTCTTGTATATCATAAGTGTCATTTGTGTACATTTTAATTAGCTAATCTTTTGTTTTTCAGCCTCCTCTATTATTGTACTTAGGAACAGCTCTTCCTCTTCACTTGTGGAATCCTTTTCTGCACTTTATATATATATATATCCTTGCCTTCTCTGCACATTTTAACATAATGGTTTGGTTTATTACAGTTTCTACATATTTGCCCAGATGATAGGCATTTCCTATACTCATGCTGGTTGCTACATCACTGCAATCGTTTCCAACTTTCCATGTTTCTGTCTTTGGACAATTTAATTTTTGAGAACTTTTCATTTGCTACTTTAGCAATAGTACTCACAGTCATGACCTCTGTGCATTTCTCTCAGCTTTTTATCGAGTTTCTGTTTGTTTGGCTTCTTGGCACATATATATTGCCCTTTCTAGTGTCAGATCCATACTCCTGGGTAACCATTCACACACTTCTTTATGCCAGGACAATCTGGTCTTCAGTGAAAGAGCCTTTAAATATTCCATATTCACAGGACTTATTTTTAATTTTAAATCGGTGACAAACTCCACTATTGTTTCCCCTTTGGTCTGTGTTCTGAACATCTTTCCCTCATAAATAACCTTTTTACTAAGGACACAAAGATCCCCAACCACTCCCATTATTTCTGCAAAGCTTCCCCCTTCCTCTCCCCACCATATTGTATACATCTGGGGCATCTGTGCCTACCATTGTTAAGAACAGAGTAAACTCTTCCTCATCCTCCTCTGGTTTATTTGCCCCCTGTGACATTCATTATACCATTTAAATTGGTGTTTGAAACATTTCCAGCCACATTCAACATTTTCCCCCAATTCTCAGGACGGTTAGGGGAGTTACTTGCAGTTGCACAGGCTCTGTGGCAGCCATTGCAATGTAAACTTTTTCAGTGTGGCTTCCAGCACTCTGTGCCTTCTATTGCTGGTCCCATGTAGTATCATACTGATGAGCAGAGACCTGTGTCAAGATAAAGTCATTATAACAACCAGGAACTACGTACAGACATGAGGTAAAAACACTTTCTGCTGCTTTGTGTAGCTGCAGCCTGCGACTACCCTGTCTGGGCTGCTGTGTTTCATTCTGCCCCAGCAGTCAATGTGACTCAGGAAAGCAAAGACTGCATCTAGAGTATACAGGAAATGTAGAGATACCACATTTCCTGAAGGACTTACTCTATTGCCCAAGTTCCCTCATTCACTTCTCTCTTACAGGCCCCCAGGTATTCCAGCCCTCCACACCTGAATCTGCAGAGGAAGCTGCTCTACTAATGGCAGCATAGGGGCCTGCCCTGCACAAATTGCTCCTATCCATGCTTTGATCCTGGGCTCCTTCCTCAGTTAATTCCTTTGCTGCAGTGTAATGGGTGTGTGGCTGGCAAGGTTACTGCTACCAAGCTCAGTTGCTGAAAGGGAAAAAGCAGCACTACTATGAAGCACCTGTTATGAGACGCTCCCCAGCAAGCAGATGTTGTTTCACAAGCAGCACAGTGCAGCCTTTAGTAGCCAATGGGGAAACTGAGGTAGCTGAGGGAATAGTTCTAAAATTGAGAGCATTGCAGCCACCAAAACAGAACCAGTTCATGACACCTGTGATAACTTACTCAGTGGTGAAAACTCTGCATTATGTACAGCAGGGGAAGTCAATAGGTAGACCATGATCCAAATCCAGACCTCCAGATGCTTTTGAATGGACTTCAAAAATTTATTTACTTATCATGATTGTTATTGCGGTGTGAAAAATGTTTCCCTGGAGTCTGGACCTTGACTATACCTTGACCAAGAAATTTGGACCTTGACAAAAAATAATTAACTACCCCTGGTGCAGTAGGGAGGGGCTTCTTGCACCCTCTCAAGTAATCCTACAGCAATGAAAGGTCAAGCAAAATGGTGCCCAAAGTATGTGAAGAAAAGGAGAGAGAGAGGGGAATTGGGGGGCAGAGGGAGGGAGGTTGGAAAAGTTATGTCCCTTGACTGTTGGTATATAACAGTGGTAGAGGGCCAAAGAGATAAATCCAGATTCACTCCATTTCCATCACTGAAGTTTCTCCAAGTTTACACAGATATAACTGAGAGCAGCATTCAGCCCAATTATGTGTCATTAAATGAAAATTATAGATGATATGTTAGCTCTAAAACAGAGAACTTTTTCTGAATATAAGTGATTTCACTTCAGTTCCCAAGCCTGAACACAAAACTTTTCAATTTCTGTTCACATGCCACCATTCCTCCCCTGACACCCCACAGTTTTGCTTCGAGTTTTTGGATTTGAAACCATGTGAGCTGAAAGTTTCACATGGTGTTGATCAAAAACCATCAATCAGTCCAGTGTCGTTTGAACTACAGGATCCTTTCAATTAAAACATTTTGCATTTGTAATGAAGCCTGAATCCAGGCCTGGATTTTGATTTTTATATAATAATAATAATTTGCATTTAAAATGTTTCAGTCAATATTTCATAATTGGTGAACATGCAGGGCAAAATTCATTGTGTGAATGACATACACGAATAAGAATGGAAAAAATCTGTCCCACTGAGTCTTGTTAATATTCTAGAAATTGTTCAAACCAATGTTACAAATCTTAATATTAGATCTACATAAATACATCTGCTTTCATGCAATGTTAGGTGACTTCACCAGCATTAAAACACTCAAATGTTTTCTTGAGTGAGGTCTTTAAATGGATTTGAGCTAACAATTGCCATAGTTACCAATAACAAAGTTACCATTACTCTTGTGAAGTACATTTCCCACAATGCTATTAACTTTTGTATTCGAGGCGATGTTTGCAATTCCACAAGCTTCTCATGTTAAAATGCTGCTGTGAGCTACCACCAACAAAGCAAATGTACCTTTGTTTCATTTTGAATCAGACAAGTTCAAATTCCTGCTTAGTGTTTGGATATTAGCTGAAATTTTAATGGTACATGAAACTAAAGCAGGTAGAATACTGGGAAAGATCCATCTGTGTGCATGTAAATGTGATCTTTTGGTGCAAGTGTCCATAAAGAATGTGTGCAGGTGATCTGCAAATGAAATTTTGCAAATTTGCCTTTATACACTTATCACTGCAGAGCTGGCAGGATCCCAAATACGATAAGAGTTTAATTTCACAAAGAAGTATCCTCACTACAGATGACTGCCACAGTGTTTACATGAGTGAACAGAAATATTGTAACTACATGTATAAAGTGACAAGCATAGTGATGTGTTCAATATATAATTATAATAACTTTTATGACACCTTAGAAATGTATATTCACAGTATTGCCAAGTCTTTAATTATTATCACTTTATAATAAAGCAATGTGCTAAAATATGGACTTTAATATATGGTATTACTTCAGACAATAATTAATGAGCCATATTGTACTGCTCAGATACAGGTGTTTTAAGCAAGCCTTATTATTTAAGGTGTAACATTAATGCTTATGAAAGACTGGCTACCTCAGGGCTTTGCTAATGACCTCCAAACCTTTAGCTTGGAGGTCATCAGCATGAATTCAACCCAACTCAGTTGAGCTTAAACACAATTCCCATTTAAGGGATGTTTGCTAGCCCCACCTCACAAACTCACAACCGTACTTTGCACTAATTGACACACTCAACAGAAAAGCCAAGAACTGCTTGGATCATGGAGACTGAACTACTCCTGTTACTGCTAAAGGAAGTCCCCCCACAGGTCAGGATTGAGGCATGCTAGCAAGGAAACTTGCCCTGGTCCTGTCCTGTAGATAAACAAAGCATTTTGATTATTCAGAGCTGTCAAGCAGGATAATCTACACAATTTATTTAAGCTAGAGTTTACAGTTATCAAATTTGTTATAAAAACTGAAAAAATAGCCTACAGGGCTTAATTCTGCCCAGATATACACTTCTTGTATTTCTATTTGCTTTAGCAGGATTGCACAGGGTGTCAGTCAGGTAAAAGTTTGGCCCAGAGTGTCACTGCCATTTGAGAGAGGACAATGTTAGATTTTCTATTGTTTAAAATGTTTCACTTGTTGCCTGCACGAAAGTGGGAGAAGGAGTCAAATTACTTCACTGCTAAAGTGATGCTTGTGTAGGCTTTGAAAGCAACTACTTTCTTGACAGAAACAATGGTGTAGGAGGAAGTAAGGGAGGGTACAGGTTTGTTAATAATATCAGCTAATATGAGCTGTGGTACCCAGAAAGAAAGAAATTGTTTATATGTACTGCATTTGTGCCTGTGCTCATCAGTCACCTACTAAAGCAGTAAAATGCCCCACTCCCCTTCAAGAAGAGAGGAAGTTTGAGCAACCACTGGGGAGGAATGCAGTGACCACGTGGGGAGGGACAGAAGGGCTACCCCCCTTTAGTCTGCTCCCTTCCCATTGACTGGAAATGGGAGAATGGGCTTGTTAATTGACTTTTACAGAATATCTTCCTTGCCTGTTTAAGCTACCTGGGCTTTTAAAAAACTCTTTTTCTGGCGAGCTACCCCACACTTCCCTTAATATCCTGTTGATGCTGTGTTACTTAGGATTCTGTGGGTCTGACCGATTGCCCATTTTGGGATCAGGAAGGAATTTTTTCCATTGCACAAAATTGGCAGGATGTCTGATTTTTTTCCCCGTTCTTCTTGCCATTATGGAGGCGCAGTTAAGTTACAATGTTAAAACGTAAAACATTTAACATTAGGGAAAGTAAAATTCTTTCAGCTTGTTGCAACTTGCAGCCAGTGTTGATAAGGATGAAAGGGACCAGCTCCTAGATGGCTCTACCTCAATTTATTGATTGTATGGTGAGAGTCCTGACCACCACGCTGGACTCAGTTAAATGCCTGATATATGTGATTGGGATATGGGGGGCATAGAACCCCTCAACAGTGTTAAATAAAGTTGTAGCCTGCCACTTAAAATCCAGCCCATTTATCTGTCATTCATTCACCTGTGTGTCCTGATCAAAATAGGACTTATGCTGAAAGAACTGGACACTAATTTTAATTGCAGGGGAAATTCTTGAAAGGAACAAAATATCTGGCTAAAAATCATTTTATCATCTTGACAGTGGTAAAACATGGCCAATAATAAATGATCTTGAATCCTTTGAAAGGCAAAAGGATACAAATAAAAATACTTTTGAAAAGATGCCTATTATTTCAATAATTTAGAATTGGAATTAGTACAATCAATTAACCAAGAGAAAATATTGTGCCTAGTATGCTTGTGCTTTATCAAAGGCTTGTAAAAACCTAGACATCATATTTGATAAACTAATGAATTCTTTATAAATCATCAAGTTCCACTGAGAGAGTCAACGTTCTGGTGTATGGTGCCATACTGTGAGATGCTACCATTGTGTACCTCAGCATAGTGAATCAGAAGTTAACAGACCTTATAAAGGCTTGAGCACTACAAATCTTGCTCATGCTGTCACATGGATGGGGCAGTTGGGCCAAGTCATCCACCAAATGTGCAATCTCCCTCATACCACCAATGAAACTGCTGCATCCAAATTAGCAGTAGTGTATAGGGTGGTGATTGGTTGAGTTACCTCTGACAGCACAATGACCTAGGACTGTTGGCATGTCATAAATACATGCCTTGCTGTTGCAAGGCTGTAGTTAGAAAAGTCAAAATAGCTGATAACTTAAAAAATGGATAGTAATAGACTGACTTTTGAACCTGGTGATATTCTAAACAAAAAAGAGCTTTCACTCATGGTTGTAGCTGTTTTTATCACTTCACACCAACTAAAAGGCAGTGTAGGCTTCAGAGTTACTTATTAGATAAGACTTAATATAGTCACACTGATTGCATCAACCTAGTTACAGGTTAGCAAATAGTACTTAGCTAGTCATCCAATTTTGTTTCATCTACTGAAGAAATATGCAAAAACAAGGAATTTGTAATCGCATGTATAGATTCCATTGTAATGGTTGGGTTGATGTCCTAACCTGGTCTCTCTCACACACTGCAAGTACAATTTTGCTATAGAGGGGGAAGGAAGAACAGCAGGACTGACTGTATCTATCAGCCATTGTACACCACAAAACAAGGGCACAGGAACTCTAGGGATTACAGCAACTTTGGGGGGTCAAAGGTGGTCACAGAATCGCTCCACTGTCCTTCCACAGAAATCTTCCCTCCTGGCTTTCTCCCTGCCTCAATGGAGTTTTCCGTGCTATGCAAAGGGGGCAGGATTGGTCCCTATGCACAAGTAGCAAGTGAGAACCGAAGGGGTCCTGCCAACTTTTTCAGTTATGAAAATTAGTAACTATAGAAGAGTGTTATTTAGTAATCCTCAGAGAAAAACGAATTCTGCTCTCTGTTTACACAAAATCATGCTACTTGTTTAAAGCATTTAAGCCTCATGCTCACACTCTGTAATTACTAGCTCAGTACAATGAGCACTTGTTTGTCCTTCATGCAGCACTAGTAAAATGGCTAACCTTTTTTGTACAGTATGATTTTTGATATCTGAAAATGAGACTGCTTCATTAATAGTTTTGAGAGAGGATAACTACTGAATGTTCTTTGACTGCCAAGCAAGTTAAACCAATACAAATTTGATCCCAGCTTGAGAGGGCTACTGAGGCAAGTTGTCATTCAGCATAGGTTAATGTAGTCTACAAGAGTTTCTTTATGTTCCACCATTTGCTTTTTTTATTTATACTTTCCACTGTGAATTTTTAACCTCCAGTTTCCCTTCACTCACCAATATTTAGGGCTAAATTCCACTACCAATATTCACACTGAGTAGCACCTTACTCCACAAATAGTTGCATTGCTTTCTTGTTGTACCCTCTGTGGGAAGGGTAAAGTAAGTAGACAAACACGTTTTACTTGCAATACATATTAATTAAGAGTTAAATAATGGCTTTGTTTTGAGCCCTGCCTAAAGTCTCGCGGAGATTCAAAATCTCCCTCCCAACTTTCTTCTGCTTCAGGTCTATACACAGCATAGTGAACATCCCCACAGCATGCTGGCACAGCTGCAGTGGCCAGTGTACTGGGGGCACAGAGCCAGGTTCTTCCCATTTCCTGCTCACTCAAACTCATGTGCATGGAATTGGGGGGATGCGGGGGGGAAGCATGGCAGCCCCAAAGAGGTCTCTCTCTTCACACACACAGCTCCTCACGGTATGGGCAGAGGAGTAAGGTCATGTCTTATGCCCCTATACTTCCCTACACAGGCATGTAGGATGGGCCACAATCTGTCCCTAAGGGCTCAGTTTTAAATTCAGAGTAAGAAGAAGGCTGGTGCTACACCTAGGAAGGTGTAAAAGCCACAGTCCTGCTTCCACCCTTCCCTTTTTTTGGAGGGGAAGACATCGCCCACAGAGGTACTAGCAAGGAGCTGCCTTTGTTTTCAGGGTTGTCTGCCGCCACTGTGCAAAAGATGGAGGCTTCTTGCACTCTCCTCCATCTCTGCACTTGCTGGGCATTGGTCCTAATATTAAAATAGATGAAGATTAGTACTACACCATACTGCTCCAGCCTTATGCTTAATGATCTGGATGTATGGTTGATTTTGTCACAGAAGGCTGGGAATCATAGAAATATACGGCTGGAAGGGACCTTAAAAAGTCATGAAGTCCAGGCCCCTCTGCTGAGGCAGGATCAAGTAAATGTAGACAAACCCTAATAGATACTTGTCCAAACTCTTCTCGTCGTGATTCTACAATCTGCCTTGGAAGTGTATTCAGAGTTTAAGATTTTCCTAATATCTAATCTAAATCTCCCTTGCTACAGATTAATCCCATTACTTTTTGCCCTACCTTCAGTGGACATGGAGAACAATGGTTCACAATCCTCTTTATAACAGCACTTAACATATATGAAGACTTTTCAGATCCCCCATCAGTCTTCTTTTCTCAAAACTAAACATACCCAGATTTTTTTAACCTCTCTGCAGAGTTCAGATTTTCTAAACTTTTTCTCATTTTTGTTGCTCTCCTCTGGACTCTTTCCAATTTGTCCACATGTTTTCTGAAGTATGGTTCCCACAACTGGATACGATACTCCAGCTGACACCTTACCAATGTCAAGTAGAGCAGGACAATTACCTCCTGGGTCTTACATACAATGCTTCTTTTAATACACCCCAGAATGATATTTGACTTTTTCACAACTGCATCACATTGTTGAATTATTCAATTTGTATCCACTATTACTCCCACATCCTCGTTAGCAGTACTACTGTCCATTATTCCCCATTTTGTAGTTGTTCATTTGATTTTTTCCTTCCTAAGTGAAATACTTTGCACTTATATTTATTCAATTTCACCTTGTTGATTTCTGACCAATTCTCCAAATCATCAGGGTAATTTTGAATTCTAATTCTGCCCACCAAAGTGCTTGGAATGCCTCCCAACTTGGCACCTGCAAATCTTATAAATATATTCTCTATTAGCCACGTCACTAATGAAAATATTAACTAGTACCAGATCCAGGACTGACCCCTGTGGGGCTTCACTAGAGAGACAATCCCAGTTTGATAGTGAACATGGTCTTTGAGAATGATCTTTCACCCAGTTCTGCACCCAGTTTAAAGTAATTGCATGTAACTTGCATTTCCCTAGTTTACTTGTGAGAATGTCCTGCAGGACTATGTCAAAAGCCTTACTAAAATCAAGATATATCATGTCTATTGCTTCCCCCCCCCCCCCCCCGCCATCCACAAGGCTAGTACCCAAAAAGGAAATTAGTTTGTTTTGGCATGATTTATTCTTAACAAACCATGCTGGCTCTTTCTTATGACCTTATTATCCTCCAGGTGCTTACAAACTGATGGAACCAATTATTAAACAAATATATTTCCAGCTATGTAGGTTTGACTGGTCTCAAATTCTCCACCTCCTCTTTGTTTCCCCTTTTAAAGATAAGTACTACATTTGCCCTTCTCCATTCCTCAGGGACGTCACCTGTCCTCTGTGAGTTCCTGAAATAATTACTAATGGTTCTGAGATTGCTTCAACTAGTTCCTTAAGAAACCCAAGACAAAATGTCATCAGGCCTTGCAAACTTGAATACATCTAACTTATCTAAATATTCTTTAACCTGTTCTTTTCCTATTTTGGCTCGTGTGTTTTCCTCCTTGTTTCTTAATATAATTGTGTTGAGCATCTGATCACGGTTAACCTTTTTAGTGAACACTGAAGCAAAATAGGCATTAAATACTTCAAGCTTCTTGATGTCATCAGTTATTAGCTCTCCTTTCCTGCTAAGTAGAGGACCTACACTTTCCTTCATCATCTAATTAGTTCTATTCTCCAGCTGGTCTTGTATTTCAACATACAGTTTTTGTCTGGAAATTTGATCAGGATAGATAATAGGTCTTGACAGGATGGTCCAAGTGCACATTTATCTCTATGGTAGCTTCTGATGATTAAGGAGAAAGATGTTGGTGATCAAAGCCTAGACCCTCAAAGGTAGTTAAGCACCTAGCTCCCATTGAGGATTTGGGCCCAAGTTTTTAGTAACCTGTGGGTCGGATTTAGCCACTATTACTCACATTGAGTAGCACCTTACTCCACAAGTGTCCCCAAATATAACAGAACTACTCGTGGAGTCAAGATGAGTAAGGGTTGGAGAATTAGGTCCTTTTGCATCTATCACCTTTAATTATATAAACATTACCCTTAGCTCCATTACCAGATACTATAAAACCAAACCTTTCAAATAAATTAAGGGTCAAATCCTTGGAAGTGCTGAGCACCTGCAATAGGACTTCAGAGGTATTGATCCCTGACAGTATAGTAAAAGCAGCAAAGAATCTTGTGGCACCTTATAGACTAACAGACGTCTGTTAGTCTATAAGGTGCCACAGGATTCTTTGCTGCTTTTACAGATCCAGACTAACACGGCTACCCCTCTGATACTTGACAGTATAGTTTCCATAGAGGTGATGATTTGAGACTGCCCAAATATGCAGTTTATAAAGATAGGTACATGGAAACATAACATTGAATTATATTCTGATAAATCAATGTTTTACAGAACATTTCTAAGAAGTTCTCTACCTACAATTTTTTAACATAATTTATCCAGGAATTTGGACAGCTGTTCAGATGTTATAAAATAAATCTCTCCAAATCTGAAGCTATGCCAATGTGTTTTAATGATATTACCAAACATAAGCCTACAACTTTCTTTGCCATTTAAATGATCTAATAAAAAATTAAGTACCTGGGGATTTTTCTTATTCCCTTGATTAATTCCCTTTCGAAGGTTAACTTCCTTTCCTTCTTAGTAAAGTGCATAAAAATGTGCTATATTAAAAAGACATACAGTTCAACTCGACATGTAAAGGCTAGCAGAATGAGCTTGTTACAGTGCTTTATTGCTTACTGAGACCATTTTTGTACTTTACCCTCATCATTCAGCTGGAGACTGTTTAATCCCAGAATCAAACTAAAAACGCTGCAGATTTGTAAAGAACGACAGTCCTCAACTTTAAATTGTGTCTTCTGTTATATTAGTAACTGCTTCCCTTTATACGAATGTCACTTGAAAGAGATGGAGTGGAATTCAAGTCAGGTATTAAATCCTTTGATGACTTTAACCTTCAGAAAGTTGTGATGTGTAGTGGTTAAAGCAGTAGTCTGACAATGCTGTGTTCTCCATATCTGCAATGTACATTGTCTGTGTACACCTGATAGCATTGTCTTTGATTTAATTTAAAGAGTCCTTGCAATAATATATTAGTGAAGAAAATTAAGAACATCATGTTACGAGCAATTGTGGATTAAGGCATAAGCAGCATGGAACATGCCTATGACCTCAACTTTTGAAATCACATGAAATCATAATCTTAGATTTCATTTTAAATACAATATTTCTAGCCTTTGTGGTTGTGAATAAGAGCCCAACTATACCTGCTGCAGCAATTTCTGCCAGATAGTACAGATAGCCCAGAATAACTGGAAAGATTTGAACCACTCCATGCATCTCAGCTCTGACACCTGTTGCTTTTAGAGTGCCCTCCAATAATATAATATGATCATTGTATAGTGAGAGTAAGTCTTCCTGCTGCCATTATGTCATGATGATGACTTCCACCTAGTCTGTCAATCATAAATAATTATATTATGACCCCTATTATCATAATATCCTTATACCAACCCTGTAAGACAAGGAAATACAACTATCCCCATTTCATAGATGGAGAACTGAGGCACAGAAAGTTAAGTAATTTACCCAGGTAATGTGTAGCAGAACATGGATCTGAACCAAGGTCCCCAGAAGCCAAGATTAGTGCCCTAATCACTGACCTATCCTTCATCTCATGGGTCAGAGTCCTCTATGTGGGTGGATGCTGAGTCTTCTTTCTCTGGGACACAACCCAGCTGGCCTGAAGACAGGAAGAGGGAGATGGAGAATGTTGTGCCTACAAAAGATAAAAAGGGGCAGATCCCACACAACACCAGCAAATTACTCTTATGTGCTATAGCCCAAGCAGAGGTGGAATGCACCATGGGGTGGAGTTTGAGGTGAGGTCTATCTTTAGCCCTACGTTGCCTTAATGTAGCCCTAGCTGTGATTGTTTCTTGTTGTCCTGAAATGTATCTTTGCTACTATCTATTGTATAACTATTAATCATTACAGGTAAGGTCTCTGTTATACAAGAGGTCAGGCTAGATTACCACAATGGTCCCTTCTGGCCTTGGAATCTATGAAGCAAGGTATCATGCTGGCATTCATGGACATAAATCATTTGTCATCCATTGAAGGTTAGGGGATTACACAGCTAAGTGATAAAATAAAAAATAAAGCCCCTATCCTTGCTAAAGCTTTGCTTGTTTTGTTTTTCACTTAGGATTACCGAGTGAATATCTTTCTCCGTCAGAATTGGAATGATCCACGCCTTGCATATAGCGAATATCCAGATGACTCTTTGGATTTAGATCCATCCATGTTAGATTCTATTTGGAAACCTGATTTGTTCTTTGCTAATGAAAAAGGTGCCAACTTTCATGAAGTTACAACAGACAACAAGTTGTTACGAATTTTCAAAAATGGAAATGTTCTTTATTCTATCAGGTGAGTCTCTGACAAAGGAATTTTTTTTTAATACTTTTAACAGGCAGGGACACTTGGAACCAGATATCTCCAATTGTTATTTATGCAATTAAATTATGCTGTGAAGTCAATGTGAGTTTTGAGTGCTGAATTGGTATTACAATAGCACGCACAGGCATCAAAAGAGAACAGGGCCCCATTATACTGGGCACATAACTTACACATAGTAAGAGATCATCCCTGCCCTGAGGAGCTTATGATCTAAATAGAGAAGACAACATGTGGGAAGAAAATAAAGAATTATTATCCCCCATCTTACAGATGAGGAACTAAATCACAGAGAGATTATGTGGCTTGCCCAGGGGCAACAGGAAGTTTTTGGCAGAGCCAGTGAGAAAATGCAGACCTCCTGAGCATTAGTATTTGGGCAGGGCTTTAAATGAGTTCAAATTCTAGCCTTCATTCTAAATATTTTCCCATGATCACAAATGTTCAGGAGACCAGAGATGATGCTTTTCACATAGTCCTATCTCGCCAGCCATTTCCTCCTTCCTTCACTTAATTGTTGTAGCTGCTCTTAAATGTCAAAACTAGGAACAGTTTAATATATGAGTAGCCACATAGTACTCAAAGAGCTGCTCACATATTATTGGAAGGGGGAACCATCCTGAAGACAGAAGTATTCACTTTTTTTTTTTCTAACATTTTGTGAAACATTTTGGAAGTTGTGCCTACCTAATGTAATGAAACAAATATTGACAAAATCAAGTTACTCTGATGATTACTGCCTTGCTTCTCTTCTCCTCTTTAACACTTCTGCTCTGGCGTTACTGTAGCAGCCAATATTCTCATAAACATCTAAGCCCAGATCTTCAAAAAGTATTTGGGCATCTAACACTGATTTCAGTCCTTAACTAGAGATTACTGCCTTGTACCATTTGAAAGTTAGGCTTTGAAGTTTTCATAAGGTGTATGTAATTGGTTTTAGCTCTAAAACTTTTAAAGGTATCACTCACTACTTATAGAAACTAAGGTGTGTGTAAGGGGGAAGATTCTAGTAATCAAAAAGGTGTGATTTCAGTGTCCCATGTGGTATTTCACAAATTAGCACTAGAAGTCAATAATAAAGTGTTTCAGGAGTCAAGTATCAGAGGGGTAGCCGTGTTAGTCTGCTTCTGTAGAAGCAGCAAAGAATCCTGTGGCACCTTATAGACTAACAGACGTTTTGCAGCATGAGCTTTCGTGGGTGAATACCCACTTCTTGCATCCGAAGAAGTGGGTATTCACCCACGAAAGCTCATGCTGCAAAACGTCTGTTAGTCTATAAGGTGCCACAGGATTCTTTGCTGTTTCAGGAGTGAAGTTCTAGGGCCTAATTTTCCTTTGCATTACATTCCAGTTTTATACTAATCACCATTTCACACTCTTACCTGTGTCCTAAAAAATCCAATCTACTTGACATTTATTTGTAAAATACATCTATCACCATTGCCATATGGAACAGCAATTCAATTTTACATTAACAGCTAACATTTTGATCAACTGCACTTTATCTCATTTTTCAGCATTCCCCTCAATTTTATGATAGTAAATTTCAGAGCAAAATGTACTCCTCTCATTTGGTGTTTCACCTTGCATGCTTTTAAGGTATTGCATTCTACGGGGGGGCCTTTTGGTCTGATAAAGAGAGGAATCTGCATATGAACTGATGCATTAGAAGACTGGACAAAATGCAGTTCTCATGTTTGGGTGTACTACATGGGGAAGTTTTGCTAATGAGTCTATGGAATTTGGTCTGTCTTGTCTGGATCAGATAGAATAAAGTAGTTTGAGTGCACACTGAAAAGAATGTGACACATTACTATACTAAAGGTATAAAAATTAATTGTGCTGAGAGCAAACTCCAATTAGTTCGCACAGTTCTTGTGGTGCCAAGGTAATTCCAGTGATTACTCTACCATAATTTAATTGCCAAAAATTTTCAACAGGAATAACAGACCCAAACAATGAAAAAGACTCAAAATTATATAATCAACATGTAGGTGAATATTCATCTGAATTTAAGGTAGTTTTGCATTTGATGAATATAGAGAAGGTAATTCTGAAATAGTTGTCATTCAAAAGAGAATGTTGAACACCCTTAAAGTGCTGAGTTGTCTTTTTCCAGCCAAACGTAATTGCAAGTGAATAACATATGCAGACCAGAAGTGAATGATGAATGTAGTCACATACATATGTTAGTGCCCATGAAAGAGCCACTTTTCAATTTAGACTTTGTTTTAAATTAGAATTTACATTTAGACTAGTTCTTTGAAAAAGTAAAGACAAGGGGTCAGATTATCAGTCAGCCCCCATAATGGGGACCTTCTGTAACAGGGCAGTTGTGGTTTCCCCTTCTGTAGGGGATTCCTGTCTACAGGGGACCCCAAAGTGGTGTAAAGCTGCATACCTGGCTCTATGCACACAGTGCACCAAAAGTAGGAAGGGGCATGGGCAGAACATTCTGTGCATTAATGATCCCTGGCCAATGGAACAATACCTAATGCCCTCCTATTCTTACTTGCTCTTGAGGCTAGAGTTCTGAAAAGTCTTATTCACAATGCACTGACCTTCTGCCAGCTGACCTGTTGAATTTGACAGCAAGCTGTGCATCTCAAACATCAACCACTACCATTATTGTCAGATAATGCTGCCAGTGTCCTCCTGCCATAAAGCTTGCAGACCTTGCATCTACATTTGCCCTCCGACAGATGTTCTCATGGGAGGTCACTGTGTGACAATCTACTTGCTACATTTACATACCTTTTCTGATTTTATTGGTAGCTACAGAGATTTACTTTTGCTAGCATCTTTCTCCGATCAGTTACAATGATTCTTTATTCAGCCAGGGATGCGACTGTAAAACAAGTAGTCACTGTGAAAGGTCATTTTCATCACTTTCTCCCTGCAAGCCTTTTCTAGGTGCTGGCATGGAGCCTAAAGAAATAATATACACTTTTACTATTATCCGTACAATTAAAAATACAAGTGATCAGCAATAGATAATAAAACCTTTTCAGCGTGCCATTTCTGCAGAAATTTGTATTTAGGTCTTTTTGTATTTAGGTCTATTTAGGTCCATATGTTCAAGCAGAAGCAAACTTCATACGAAGTCAATGGGACTTCTGGGAGGAAAAGGAATTCAGGGATCAGGCCCATTGTCTATATTCTCACATCTGGTCTATACTTAAAACTTAGATCAATATAGCTATGGCACACAGGGGTGTGAAAAGTCCACATCCCTGAGCACTATGGCTGTGCTGACCTAACTCCTAGGGTAGATGCAGCTAAGTCAATGGAAGAATGCATCTGTCAGTCCAACACTGCTCAGGTGGTAGAGTTCCTTCAGCTACAGAAAACCCCTTATTTTGCTATAGTCTGTGTCTACTACAGGCTTATAGTGACAGCTACAGCACTGTAGGTGTACTGCTATAGCACCTGTCATGTAGACATTGCCTCACTCTGGTATAATTATCATGCATCTTGGATAAGAGAGTTTATTAATATACTTTGTGTAAGGGTCAAGAAGAAATCCTATAAGAAATCCTCTTAAATGACACTATTATATTTTCTCTTAACTGAATGTTCCCACTGAGTGGATCCAAATGAAGTTAAAAAATGTTGATTACATTTAGTTCTAATTCAAGGTTCTGTAATACTAAACTTTAATCTAGCAATTATGTCTAATCAGCAGAATAACACAGAGCTCTCTTACAATCAATGCTGTCCACTTTATAACAGCACCACTATTTAGGTATTTATTTATTATGAGTAATTTCCACTTGATTACATATAGTATCATTATTCATAGAAGCAATCAGAATACTTTATACTCACATTTTGATCATTGAATTTAATATTTCTGTATTAGTATCTTTGTAGCAATTTATAACTGAAAAATTAGTCTTGGATCATAAAAAGCTCCCTATTAGTCTGTGGAAAAGTACCCCCAAAGAAAGAGGTAAAACCCTAATTCCTGGAAACACTACAAATTAGATTGGATAAAGTGAGATTTAAAGCAGTGTTTCTCAAACTGGGAGTCTCCAAGGGTATTCCAGGGGGTCCGTGGGCCCTGCTGATCAACTCCTCCCCCTTCACAGCTGTTCTGTGGCATGCAGGAGGCACTGGGAGGGAGGGGGAGGAACGGGGAAGGAGCGCACTCAGGAGAGGGGCGGAATCAAGTCCAGGACCATGGCCCCGCTGATCAACTCCTCCCCATCCCTCCCAGCACCTCCTGCATGCCAGAAAACAGATGTGGCATACAGGAGGCACTGGGAGGGAGGGGAAGGAATCAAGTCTGGGGCTGCCAGGCCTGCTGATCAACGCCTCTTGCTCCCTCCCAGTGCATCCTGCATGCCAGGGAACAGCTGTTCTGCAGCCTGCAGGATGGGCTAGGAGGGAGGGGAGGACCAGAGATGGGGTGTGCTCAGGAAAGGGAGTGGAAAGAGGCAGGAAAGAGGAGCTGAAGGGGCCCAGCTGTGGGGGAAGGGGTGGAGTGGGAGCAGAGCCTGAGGCTGAGTGGGGAACTTGGGGGTCCGCGAAAAATTGTAAATCAAAATGGGGGTCCTTGGGTTGCTAAAATTTGAGAACCGCTGATTTACAGTGTGTGTGTGTGAGGGGTGGAAATCCTGCATTAGCCAAATAAGCCTTTACCATTTCTTGTTTAGGCCCCGAAATCAGCAGTGCATTTAAGTACATATTTATCTTTAAACATGTGCTTGAAGTCATTGGGCCTGTTTCCCATTTACCCTAAGGCATCTTTATACTATGCATTACATTATATGGCCTTTTTATACTGCCAGAGTGGCATAAGGGGGCTGTACTGCAAATAAGAAGCAGCTTGTTGACTTCCATGGGACTTAAACACATGCTTAAGTCCTTTGCTGAACTGGGCTTCAAATGATAGAGCTTTATTGTACCTTATAGCACTGCCCCATGCAGAAGGTGGTGCAGGACTGCACCACCTCAGTGGGAACAGCAGGTCCAGATTGCCTCCAGAGTTCTCCAACACACCAGGGCAGCATGCCCAGAAGATGCTGCCCTTGCTACCTTCTGTGGCTGGCTAGCTCTATAAGCCAGTGTGAGTTTAAGGAGGGGGATGAGGCTCGACCTTTCCGTGCCCCTTTTGGGATGACCTGTGTTTCAAGAGATGCTATTATGGAACAGTCCCTCTGCATATTTTTGACTGACTCCTGCATCGGAGGTGCATACGGAAGGAAGGGTCCTTGTAAGGCTGCTATTCACCCACCCAAAGCTTAGCCAAAGTCTGATCCATACTATATAATTTTCAACAGTAGTCTGTCAAAGAAACTACACAAAAACTGAAAGGCCAATAAAATATCTCCATGATATAATTCACAGTAGGAACTATTAAAGCAAAACTGTTTTCTTTTTCTGTTTCTCTTTGCATCTCTTCTTTCTTATCTGTCTAGCAAGTATTACACTAAATAGAAATGATGGTATTTTAATATTTAAAAATAAGTTTAGTGCCTATAGAACTGCAACATGGTTTACTAGAAATATTGTGGCACAAAATGTGCAGTTTAAAATCACAGGTGCATTTCTTTAGTATAATACTCACAACTGAAACATCACCTTTAACATGTTCATGTTGGGAGTTTAACTGTATTGTCTTTTAGGATACAAATGCTTATATTACTCTGCCAGCATGAGTTGCACCTGGCATCAGTTATGTAATTCCTGTAGGGGAGAGTGTCTTGGTAAATTGTATGCCAAGGATATGAAATACTGTAATATGTTTGTACTTTTAGAGTAATATTAAAAAATGTCAGCACATTTTTGTGGAATACCCACTGAGTTAGAGAATATGTCTGAAATAAATAATATTTTAGAATAGTTTTAGGTTTTGACTCTCCGTGGTTTTTTTTTAAATCACAAATGCAAAGCAGGATTCTTACACGAGAGTCAGAATGATTCAATTGTTTTCATAGGTGTTAGAGTGTTTCTTACAAATACATTGAGTTATTTTCAATTACCACTAACCACAGGTGTGTTAACATTTTTGTTCTGTGCTCCCTATGGTATTTGAGGTATATTTTAATAATGGTTTTGTATTCTTTCAGATTGACTTTAATACTGTCCTGTCCAATGGATCTCAAAAACTTCCCAATGGATGTGCAAACATGTATAATGCAGCTGGAAAGTTGTAAGTGTGAACAAAGTATTCTTCTACGAATAACAGTATAAAAATGACAATACATGCTGGGATAGAAAAGGTGGTAATGTAGAGAATTTTGCATTTTCCAAAATAAGCATGTTTTGGAAGTATTCTGTACAATTATGGCCTTCCCATACAATATACAGCGCTGCTTGAATGCAAAAAAACTTCTTAAGGGCCAGAATCTGCCATCCTTACATTGAGTAGTAGTATTATGCAGATAGTAAATTACTTCTCAGAATGAGTAAGAGTGGCAGATTCTGGTCCATAGGTTGTAAAGTTATATTTGTTTTGTGAGTATTTGGTTCCATCATTCTAAAAGTCACAGATTATTTGAGCTTTGGTGAGTACTTCCATCTTAAATTCAGCCTGATTCCAGGGGCCTGCATTTCAGTATTAATAGTATTCAGTTTTTAGCATGCCTATGCAGTATTTTTTCCTAGAATTCTGTTCATTTTTTTAAAAAAATGTAATACTGTATGTTGGCATAAATTCTCGTTTCTATTACACAAATGTCAGTAACATCAGAATATGGCCCCTTATTCACTACTTCAAAACTACTGTCAAAACTTCTTCTGACATCAAAGGACTGTATAATGAAGACTTACTGATGGACTCAGTGGAATTTGTACCAGATAACCAGCTTGCCATTTAATGTAGCCAACAAAAAACAATAGAGAAAGAAAGGCCTAATAGTATTAAGTTCTTCAACTTCAAGCATTAAAATATATACAAAGAGTAAAGCTTTAACACAAACACAGCATTTATGATGTTCAATTCCACACTGGAAAAAGTAAGCATACTAGTCTAAGTAATTTATATGCTATTGTTAGTCCTCCATTTGAGTATATATGTCTCCATAATTGGAAAAAGATTTAAGACTTCAGATTAAAGGAATAGTTCAGTTGAAGTATTTCTGACCTAGAGAATAATCACCATTCATGTGAAACAAAAACGATGCTTGATAACTCAACTCCCAATATGCTATGCATAATATCTATCTCAAGATGTCCATTGACACAAAATGCAAGATGAATATGTAGGAGCATTATTTCTTTCCACAATCTAAACTGTGCCCATGCTATTTTTTTTAAACACAATTAAGGCCCAGATGACTCCCCCATTGATACATAAATGGAGGGGAGCCTCTGTTCACAAAACTCTCTCCAGCTGTGAGAAAAAGGCGCTTAGTCACCTCCACAGAACCATTCCCCCATTCGGCTCTGGTACCTGCAGAGGTACCCTAAGGTCCCGGGATTTGAGCTAGTGCAGAGGCACAGGACACCCACACAAATGGTTTGGACCTCCCCTAGTCTCTGCTGTGTTTAGTGATGGGCTTTTCTGCAAAGGGGACAAACCCAACACTTACTATGGGATAATGGGGATGTGATGTCTGGAAGAGAGTTCATCCCCCACATCCCTTTCCTGAAGGTGTTTCTACAAGAAGGGGTGATGTGTATCAAGAGAGCCTTCACTGATGAGAAATGAGTCAGTTAAGAATTGTGTGAAAATTAGTGATACACAAAGACAGAAATATTTAGCATAAATATAAATATATATCTTATAGTATCTTCTTTGCTTTATATTTTTAGTATTGGAATTAAAATGTTCATAAGTAAAAGTATTAATGAGATTCCTGTATCTAGAATGTGCATACTGGCTTATTTAGAATATTAAGACAGAGAAGCAGAACAGATGCCTAACTTGATGGATCAGATTCTTACAGTGTTTCAGAACTATGCATATGTTGAAGGGTTGAAAGAGGCATCATTATTTATTTATTTTTTTAAATGGAACAGGGAGAAGGAGTGAGAAAGGTGAATAAACATCATTGGGAGGTGATTCAGCATCACCAAATCTGTCAAAATTATTTACTGTATGATTTTATTGTAGGCTTTTAAAAAACAAATTGCAAGGTGATTTTGAAAGTTAGTCCTGCTTTTTACTACAGTGGGTGGATGGTAATATTGTCAAGTGGTCTGTGAATATCAGATTAATGGCTGAGTCTAACAGGAATTTTCCTGACAAAAAATGGAATGGCAACCTTAGTTACTTGTTCCAAAGGTCAAGGCACTTTAGGTCATACTGCACAATCAGTATTTACACAGCACTTTTCATTGAGCACAATGGGAAATCTTTTTAATAAGTGATGCCATGATCTGGCTTTTTATAACGAAGTGCAACTACAGCAAAGGTTACCAGGAGGCAATTATATTGGAGCGCATACATATGCCAAGTACATTTGCTCTATACAGTAATGTTTCCACAAAGCAAACAAAAATCACATTTCACTGAACAAACAGAAGATATGGTTTACAACCTCTTTTTGCATTCAGAAAGTTTTGAGCTTTAACATGCAATCTTGAAACATTTACTTGATTTAAAAAATTCATAAAACCTTTATGTTTTTCCTCTCTTTTGACCATAGTAAGCATAGATAATACAGCATCTGAACATTCTTATGCAATAGAATCTGCTTTGTTTTATAGAAACCTTTCAGGAGTTCACAAATTCTCACAAACTGCACCCCAAGGAACCAACAAACACTTATTAGCTGAATAGCACTATTGATGTTCTAATTTCCAGCAGAACATTTTGCACTGAAGTCTTCATGTTAATCATCCATTTCAGTGGGATTAAATCCCCTGTTGCATAATCATGTGGCACACACAGATGATATTCACAAAGGTAAAGAGTGTACAAAATACAAATGATTTTTTCTGTTGTAAATACACAGTCTTCCAGTCACAGCAATAAATGGTCTATAACCTTATTAAAAAATGGATAGGTTGTCATAGCTTTTACTTGGTTGCACAAGGAAGTCAGGGGACATACCCCTCATGATCCCCCACTCCACACACACACTTGTTCCCCTGCTTCACCCTGATCTGATTGTGACTCCAGATGTAGGCAGAAGAGTAGGGGATCCCACTGCAGTCAAGTGAGCTGGGAGGGGGAAGAGAAGTTTGGGGTGGGGAGAAGCCCTGGCTCCACCCACCTGTCTGACAGCCAGAGTAGCTGGCTTGGATTTTCAGGAAGTAAACTGCTCCATGAAAAGGTATGAAGTAACTTAATCCCCACCAAGAGCAAGGGAGGAGCAAAAGAGGAATTCTCATAATTCATTTGCTGAGATGCTCCTTCAGTTAAGACAGACTGACAAGTTACGATTTGTCAAAGCATTGTAAATAATACATTCACTACCATTCCACAGAAAATCAAAACAGTAGCACATGAATGAATTAGCATGGATTCTGGAGGTCCTCATTCCACATGTGGTACCCCCAACTGTCTAAGAAGAAATATGGCCCAGTTCATCTGTGCCTTGAATGTAACCACCTCCTTTACCAACAATGTGCCTTTGCTCTTTTCCTATTTAATAAAGGACTTTTAGTGGGTTTACTAGATGGCCTCTTTATAAACTAAAAATATACAGAAGACCTTGATTTTTCTGTAAATATTTAATGAGGACATAGCTGGAACAATCAGGGTTATTTTCTTATAACAAATAACCAG
Organism: Mauremys reevesii; assembly: GCF_016161935.1. Lineage (NCBI taxonomy): Eukaryota > Metazoa > Chordata > Testudines > Geoemydidae > Mauremys > Mauremys reevesii. Next base: position 72,767,169 of record NC_052627.1, on the reverse strand, counting down.
AAATGGTTTTGGACAATTATTTTTTCATCTACTTATTTTCACCTCCATCAGGGTTGAGCCTGCAAACCTTACTCATTTGAGTAGTGCTGGTGCTTGAGTAGTCCCGTTTAAGTCAATGAGACTGCTTCCATAAGGATTACTCACCTGAGCAAAGATTTCAGGGCTCACAGCTATTTATAATAGCAAGCTGCAATATGTATAACTCATTTCTTACTGGAATCTCTCTTAAGTACAAATGAGCTTGTTGTGAAATAATGCTACTGCTTAGTAGCAGAATCTCAATCACTGCTGCTGCTGTTCCCCCTGCGTGGAGGGCTCTAAGTGCAGCACTTGTTTACAACTTTTCTCCCCAAACCATTCCTTGGTGACATGCTCAGTCTTCAGCAGCTCTTGAGACAGTATTCCCAAGGTCTCTCCAACCCCTTGGATCTACAGCTGTGGTATCGGGACAGTGACATACATTATTTATATCGGTAGGCGGTGTAGGACTTTTTTGTATGGCAAATATTTCTGCAATTTTTTAAGAATGGATTTTACCATACTCTTACTGAAAAATAGTTTTATTTATCCTTACCAACTAAAATGAACTGGTTGGGGCTCCTCTTCATCTCCTTAAAGCAAGACTAGATATCTTTTTAAAAGACCTGTTATAGCTCAAATAGAAATGATGGGCTCGATGCTGGAATTACTGAGTGAGACTCTACAGCCTGTGTTATGTAGGAGGTCAGACTAGATGATCAAAATGGTCCCTTCTGACCTCAGATTCTATTAATCTATATATTAAAAAGGAGGAAAATAAATGAATTATAACTATAGTATGAAAAGAGCAGTGTTCATGCCAAGGCAGCTCGAGAGCCTCTCTGATAATTTTATTTCTGTTCTAGTTGAACAATTTATAGAATAATGGTAGCTAGAAACATATCTTATTCTTGTGGCATCTCTCCTCAGCATAATATTTTCCCCTTAATAGAGCTTCTTGTGTCTCTCCCTTGTTAAATTTATCTTTTATTGTATTTCCCTGCATTCCATTTATTCATGGATTAATGTTGTGTTTTATTTGGTTTTATTATACCAGTTGATATTTGGTTTTATTTGGTTTTATTATACCAGTTGATTTATTCATGGATTAATGTTGTGTTTTATTTGGTTTTATTATACCAGTTGATAATCCATTCTGAGATTGCATTGTCTTTCCAATTGCACCTTGCTTAGATTGTTTTATGAATTTCTGTGAACTGTAATATTCCTAGAACCTTAAGCAATAACTAAAGGAAGCTAAGTATCATGAGGTAGCCATGTTAGTCTGTATCCACAAAAACAACGAGGAGTCTGGTGACACCTTAAAAACTAACAGATTTATTTGGGCATAATTTTATCCATGAAAGCTTATGCCCAAATAAATCTGTTAGTCTTTAAGGTGCCACTGGACTCCTGATTGTTTTTAAAGGAAGCTACTGGCTCAGATAAAGATTAGGCCTGTTAACAAGGAAGAAATTGAACATGAAACACAAATATATGTAAGGAAGTATGAAAATGCCTCCATTATTAGATTTTAATTGGTATATCCCTTAATGTTTAAAATGAATCACGTTTTCCCCTTTTATAGCTCCTTAATTACTCAGTCTTATAGACAATGAAGGATAATCCAACCCACCATCTAAACTTTTAGGGGAAGATCCCTTCCACTGAGATGTGCATGCAGAGGAGTTCTCCTATGCAGAGAATTCCCCCCTCCTGCACTGAAGAGTTCAGCTGCTTAAACAGGATCCTTTCTTTCCTTCCTGGTGCCCCGTGGAGAGCACTCCAGGGGTCCAGACACCAGACAGGTGGAGAAGACAGTTTGTACAGATGAAGACGGGAGTGGTCAGGCCAATGGCAGGCCTGGGAGGTGATAGAATGTGCATATTGTTTCTCCACCACCAGTTGATAATCCAGTCTGAGATTGCATTGTCTTTCCAATTGCACTCCCACCAGGAGCAGCCATGCCCAGAGAAAAGGGCCACCATGGGAGCCAGAGCAGCTATAGAGGCACAGGACCTCCATGTGCCTGTATTATGCTGTGGAGAAACCATTGCCCCCACCTTTCCCATATATGACAACGGTGAGGAACTCCATCTCCATGAGAGAGATTTACTCCCCGTGATCCCCTTCTAAGCATTTTCCTGTGAGAGGAGGTGAGCCAACCTGTTGTGTTTTAGTCACAAGAAGAATTTGTAAAGGAATGCTTCAGCTATACATTTAATCACCAGGACTGCAGAGAGAAGAAAGCTCATAATCTTAGACCAGAAGCTCCCATCCAGTGCAGAAAGGTCTCCCAAAAGGAAAAAAAGGTGCCACCAAATCCAGGGCTGGTGTTTGAGCCCATAAAGGCTCTTCCACATTAAACAGCACACAGATGATGATCTGTAGGTATAGAATGGGTGTGTTACATTTTAGGCATGGGGGTACTGAGCTAGGGAGCTACTTTGCTTATTGCTCCTCCAACCCCAACAACATATTCACATGGATTCAGCTGGAAACTATACAATCTGACCTCTTAAAGTAGGGGAGGACATAAGCAGAGCAGGAGACCATGGTGGCACAGCTCCAGAGGGAGACATTTTATCAGAATGGCTTAGAGGGCAGTGCAAAGGAGTAGGTATTCACAGGGATCTACAGGCTTGGTGCTTAATTTTCCTGGAGCTAGTCAGGCTCCATGGGACCTGTAGACTAACATTGTGATCTCAAACCATCTCTCAGACCCAAAAGAAGAACATAGTGGCGATGGCACAAGATTGTCCTCTGTAAGATTTTTCAATAACTGTTTCTCTTTATATGGATTTTTTTTTGTGGTATTGGTGCATTTACTTAGCCCTCAGGGAGCTGCATAATTGATAATTTCATTTTAAAAAAGAAATGAATATATAATAGACTTAAAGAAAGAATTACATATTTAACACTTTATTTAACAGTTTATTTCTTAGGCTGAACCCTGACATATCAACATGTAAAATCCTTGGCCTGCTCCACTGATTCTACATGGGATCTCAGGTCAAAGTTCAAACATCTTCCATATCTTTAGCTTTAGGAATTATAATCTACAGGAAGATTCTCATTCTTTCCTTTCTCCTGCAAGCACGTTATTGGGTTGCCTTGCAGGAAAATAGTAAAAATCACCATGGTCAAAATAATGGTATTTCTTACCTCAACTGGATGCCTAGAGGATTGTTTGGATTCAGTCATCAAACCAAGGTTACTCTTGAACATGAGCCTTAAATAGTAATCATAAAAAATAATGAGAGAAGAACTCAGATAAGTCATTGTGACTAGGAGAACTGGAAGGCAAATGTTTAGTCAAGCGGAACTTTTCTGTACGGAAACACTAGAGATCTTTGGGTTGTTTGAGACCAGCTGTGTGTTTGTTAATAAAAAGGAAAGGAGTGGATTTTTATGAAGGTAGTGGCCAATATTAGGAGATGTAAAAATCATGTCTTGCTCCAGTAAAATATATCTGGTGAAATCTCTACCAAATGAATGAATATTCAACCACTCCAGATTAATTTACTTAGGTGCTTCTTCTGTGTGTGGGAAGCCTATTACAGGGGATGTTACAAGGAAAGCATCTAGCAGAGGAGCCCCCTGTTGCAGAAAAGGGGATAGCATAATGGAAAAAACCATTGGCAGTTTGGAGTCAGCGAGTCCCCAAGGAGCTGCAGTTTATGGAGAAATAAGCATTTGCGTATCCTCCATGGGGTCATCTCCCAACTACCCTGTGAAAGGATGTGTAGTAAACTCTGAAATGAACTTTGGAGTTGCCTTTCCACTATCTGGGAGTAGCCTGCATAGGGGATAATAGGGTTTAAACTGCCTAAAATGAACTAATTAACTAAAAATAAGTTACCAGACAGATCTAGCTGGCATAAATTAGTTTAGCTCCATTAAGATTTATAAAGCTGTGCTAATTTATGCTGGCCAGGGACTGGCCCTTTATTTGTACATTTCCCCCCTATTTAACATACTTTCAAGCCAAATTAAGATGACATGTTATAGAAAAAAGGAAAATACGTCCCACTCTGTCCTTTTACATTTTGGTTTCCTATCAGGATGCTGATATTTTAGGACTAGATTGTAGCATTTAACCACTGCCCTAAGCAGGCAACAATGCAGAGCCATGCTATCTGAGAGGTCACTTGTCGAGGCCTGTGCTCAGAGAGCATAAAGGGAGATCACACATTGCGCCATCCATTGGGTTGTAGCATTTTGCTCCCCTCTCTGAAGCTGGCTAGTTCCTTCGACTGGTGCTGCAGGAGAAGAAAAACCACAGACTCACCTTTCCAAACCCTTTTGGGGATTTGCATCAAAAAGCACTAGGGTGACCAGACAGCAAGTGTGAAAAATCCGGACGGGGAGTGGGGGGTAATAGGAGCCTATATAAGAAAAAGACCCAAAAATCAGGACATCTGGTCACCCTAAAAAGCACACAGAGGGAGAAATCACCACTTGTGTGCTATAACAAGCAGAATATTTCCAGGGGGCAGCGCCTCTGACATGGTGACAGTTTCTGTGCTCTTTGTAAAGATAAAAGCATGTGTTATTTCCCTCATCACTGCTCCATTGCTTCTACATTGGAACCCAGGTCACAAAGACCCAGGTCATATAGGGGGAAATAGTGGGAGCTATGGCCTCACTGCTGATAGCCGTGCTGTGACTTTCCCTCTCGTGTTCCAGGAGTGCAAGGGCTGGGATTATGGCATTACATACAGAGGAGTCAGCTTTAATTTTGAACCAAACACTCAAAATAATACCATTTTATTGGTTTTCCTTCCCATTCAGTTTGATGACTACACTGCGTAGGCTTTGAGTAATTACCAATACTTTTTAATAGTAATAAATTAATCTTCCTGGAAGGTATATAGAGTTGCTTGCATTAAAAAAAATCAACACACAAAAATGTGAATTATGCCTTTTTGTTCTTTCAAAGGCAAAATTCTCCTCTGAGTCATATTGTAGGTTTTTTGCTTGTTTTGTTTTTTTGGGTGGTTGGGTTTTTTTGTTATTTTTACCACAGTCTGAATGGCTGTTGAGTGTACTGCCTTTTATCCACTTGCAGACATCCCAGGGATATCAATGAGAATTCTTTATGAACTTTATATAGCTCTCCACACTAAGGAGAATGTTGCCCTTATTTTGGATATTTTGAATGGAACACCTCTGACTTTTAAAATCACAACCTGAAGCACTTGTAGCTATTTGAGGCTCTTTCATTTATTCAGTGCCAGAATAAGTAAAGCATTTGCTAACTATGGCATCATCCATGAAGCTAGACTTTAAAAGATTTATTACGAAGAGGTTATAGATGTTTTTTCAAGAGAGAGACTTAGGAAAACTTTAGTTGTGCAGAATAAAGCAGTGTGTTCAGTCCGCTAAACAGAGGAGGGGGGGAAGACTATGAGGAGAACTTATTTATGATAATCCTAAAGAAAAGAACTGACTGACTTGTTAAATTAAGCACTTGTATTACAACAATTAAACTAGCAGCACTCTGTGCTTGCTTAAATATTTAAAATGTTACGTTAAAATGGTATGAGTCTCCCTCACACACAAAGAAGTCTGCTTTCCCCTCAGTCACACATGCAACTCAGACACATTGTTAGATATTTGTAGGGTGTTAACACATACTAAACTTCCTCTGACCATAGCCTGAACAGATATTCTTTATGTAGCTTGCTGTAAATAATTCCCAGAAGGCTTTAAGTGACTCTCATTGTGGAAGTATTTGTAACTTTTAGAATAAAAGTAGTTACTACTTTTTAAGTTTTGTGATTACTGTATAGAAGAGGTAAGAAATTGAAATTATATTAAACTATTTATGATGTAGTAACTGGGAAAATATGAAATTCATTTTAGCTTTTAATCAGTAAAAGTTATTATATAGAGTAATCCTATTTGGAAGCATATATTATGGTGAAGAGAGACAAGCATGATATTGTTGCCCCTTTGGCCCGAGGGGCTAGCCAATATTCATGGCCTTACAGGTTAAGAGGAAAAAATGTTAATATGAATCAGGTATTTCTTTGGTGTAATTGTGTTTATTTGCAAAGAACATACACAATGTCCTGTTTCCCTGAGCACAGTAGAAACAAACAGCCTGCAGTTTCCTTGCTCCGGAATCCCCCGGTGCCCCTCCACAGAGCGCTGTACCCAAGAAGCTCCATATCTCAGCCTCCTCTCAAGGTTTCTTCTCCAGGATCTCTCCTCTTAACACCCACAGCCTGCACACCATACTCAGAGTCCCTGCATTTTCAGTCAGGGAAATCCCTGTTAAACTGCCTGGAATAGTTCCACTCAGGTCTAGCAATGTGAGATAAGGAATAGCCTCCATTGTTTCCAGCTGTCTCACTACATAAAGGGGCTTAATTATTTCTTCCTTTGAGTTTGAAAGAATGCTTTAGCAAGGTCTGTGATTGTCTTTGGATCAAAGATTCACTTAATGGAATCCATTAGAATCTTCCAGCATAACAAATTTATTTGAGTTACTTCCTGATGTTTCTTAAGACCAACAATAAATGATATTTGTCAAATTGTCACACTAAAAAAGGAAGTAAAGATATCCTGTTGACACAGTGGCAGAATATCATGCTGCAGTACAGGAGAAGCAGATACATGTGTAGTTTGAAGGTCTGTGTCCTGCAAAGCTGGAATAAAAGAACATGGAGATAGCAATGGAAGTAGCATGCTTAGTCTCCATAAAGAATGAGGACACCAGGTACTTAGGCACTGCTCTAAAGCCCACTGAAATCTATGGAAAGACTCCTATTGATTTGAGAGGGATTTGGATCTTGCTCTTACTGTACTCTGCATATAATCCATACCAATAGTATGCTCTCCAGAAGACAGTTGTTCAACTTGTCCACCCAGTCACAAATAAGATGGTGTCATAGAAGCTATAAGAGAACTAGGACATATAATTAGGCAAGGGTTGGGGGAGGGGATTTCCCTAGGGGAAGGGAGTTAAACTCAAAATTCATCCCTGCATCAGTTGCCATTTAAAAAAAAAAGTGCATGAAAGGGAGGATGGAGACCCAACGTATTTTTGGCCAAATATCAATGTGGGAGATAATGCTGGTGAGACAAGCATTAATGCCTTTGCAATTTTACCCTTTCTAGAGAAGGTAAAACAAATATAATAGCAAGGCTCCTGGAGAAACTTTGCTGGCAGATATGACACTGAACCTGAAGAGCAATGCAGAAGAAGTGGCTCATTGCATGTTTGGGAATTAATTTCCTTGCAGATGCTCAGATGCCTAGGTTATATCAACTTCCCTATCTGCATGTTTGTGTAGCTTCGGGAACTTCTCAAGATCCCTTCTAGATCTAGGTAAAACTTGGTTTTCTCATCCCTCACATGTTCTTGAGATTTCACAAATGTTCCTTTTCCGGCTTGGGATAAATATGAGACCACCCCAGAATAGCCACTAGCCCAGTGGTTAGTGCATTCACCAGGGCACTATATAATTCAGATGATGATTTGAACATGGGCCCCCGCTCCCCACTTCCCAGGCTAGCAGTGTCCTAGTCACTGTGCTGTTGACTATCCTGGGGTCAGGGTTTCACTCTATTTGCATAAGCAGCAAAGAATCCTGTGGCACCTTATAGACTAACAGATGTTTTGCAGCATGAGCTGAAGAATCCAGAAGTGCCACTGCTTGCATCCGAAGAAGTGGGTATTCAAGCTCATGCTGCAAAACATCTGTTAGTCTATCAGACTAACACGGCTACCCCTCTGATACTTGACTCTATTTGCATGTGTGTGTTTAAATAAAAACTTAAAAACTCCAAAATTACAGTCACAATGAGGACAAATCATGGATACAAAAAGAGACCAGCCAAACCCACCCCACCCCAGACTCTTTGTTCTCAAAAGTAAAAGGTCAATTTGATATCCTAGCCCCACCCCCATGCTGACCACCACTCCACCAAACTCATCTGTTTTTTTTTTCTCTGCCACTGCCAGCAATTGAATGAGTGCACAAATAGTGTGGGCTAGAGGTTCAGGTGAGTTGTTCTGTGCCTAAAATCAGTCTGAACAGCAGCTTTGACACAGAGTACAACACCTCTGCCTTAAAAACTGCCAGCTTCTCAAAGAAAATATGCTGCAAATGTCTGACCTTCCTTATCGAGGAAGATGCCGAATCCTGTGGTGCATGAAAACATCCAAGAGCCAGTTGTTCATAAGTCTCGCCACACAACAGTGGGACTTGCAGCTTTGCGAGCATCATCTCCTAGCTCAATAAAGGACAATAAAGGAGCAGAATAATAAAATGTGTTCCATTGTCTCCTCTGATCCAGAGCAGGCTTCCTGGCAGCAGCCTTTATCTGTGTTTCCCTTGAAAGTTACCTCTGACATACCAAGTACCATGAAATATCAGCCACTGTGAAGGGAACTCTTATTTCAAAGGTACAGCAATCACTCACTGAGACAATCTTCTGGGCAATTCAGTAATACTGCCAAATGGTGTTCTGAAAAATATTCCTTAAGAACCCCTTGGCATAATGTTCTTCTTAACTATGAGCCACCAGACTGGAATGCTGTTGCCTGAATTTGCCAAATGTCAGAAGATACATCTTAATGCAAGTTGTATGCAAGAGGGACCCTGCTGGGCTGTTGCAGGAAAAAAAATATGTTTTTTTACGGGCTGCATCCCTTTTCCCCCTACCAGCTACCCCATTTCTTTACCTGTGACATTTCCCATGAATACTCGAAAAGAAGTGGCTATTTCCTATCTCACCACATGAAAAAAAACAAAAACACTATAATCAAAAAAATAATCAGAGAATACCATCCTCTACCCTTCTTTTAACTGGTATGTAGACTATGCATCTCTTCACTAGGTTACATTTATTGCCCCAGAGCATCTGAAAAAACAACCCTGTCAATTTGACCTACCATTTTCTAGGGCTGGATACACACATGCCATGTATATACAAAGACATAACAGGAATGTTTTACTTATCACCACCCTTTCTGCCAACATCAGCGTCTATCTCTCCCATTGAATCATCTTAACCTGGCTGGAGGCAAACTTCTTCTCCCAGTTCAACTCAGCAAGTGAATCACCACAGAAGATTAGGCCTAGAATATCTATAACCCCAGGGCTCATTATTTGCAACTCCTCCGGATGAGACAAAGAGCACTTCAAAATCCTCACCCACAGAGCCTTGCTTTTCACTACTCCAGGTGCTAAATGTTTAAGATGTCAAAAAGTCCATATCTTTTGTACTGCCTGGAACCACTGTGATATTATCCATGGGTGAAAATAGTCATTGACAGAGTAAAAGTCATCTCCCCCTTAATCCATGCATTTAAGACCTGAACCCCCTGATATCACAGACTGCCCACAGTAAAGGACCCAAAGAAAAAGAATATAACAATGGACTCAAAGGACAATCTTGCCTTACCCCAGTATGTATCTGTATAGCCTCTATTCTTTACCCATTTACTAAAGGAATACATAGTGCATGAAATCTGTACAAAATCTGTAGCCAATTAAGAATCTGTGAAGGAATACCAGACTGAGACGGGACCAATCATAAGTAAGGCAGTTTCACTCAATCAAAAGCTTTGGCTGGATCCAAGGCCAAAACATAACTGTGACGGGGTCTGCTTACCCCGCACTAGCCCAGACAGGGTTAAGCCCATGGTATTGACAGCGGAAGTTCCGCCTCCCTGGCAAGACTGGGCATGCTCCAAGTGCTCTAGTAGTATAAAGGGAGGGAGACCAGCTCATTCTGGGCTGGAGGCCACAGGGGAAGGACCTGCTTGGGAAGCTTCCACAGAGAGCCAGCCACAGCCTCTGACTGTACTGGGAATTGAAGCCGTCCATGGCTCGCCTGCACCCTGGTGACTGGAGGAAACCCTGGAGACGACTGGCCCTGCTGAACACATTGCACGGGAAACCCCAACACAGACTCTGGTAGGAGGTGACCCAGGGAGGGTGATGGAGTGGTACCTCCCCCTCCCCTGGGGAAACTCAGTGTGTTTTGGTAGGACACCCCCACCCTCCCTGCTGAGTCAGTGGCAAGCTGTTATGCCACTGTTAGGGCCCTGGGCCCAGTGGAGTTGGGTGCTGCCACATCCCATAAGGGACACCCCAGTGCTATAAACTCTGGCCATTAGGCAATGCTGCCTTGCACCGAAGGCTGGCGCTATAGACTCTGGTCGGTAGGCCACTCTGCCCTGCCCTGAAGGGCTGCTTTATGGACTGTGACCGACAGCCCATGCTGCCTTGACCCTAGGGGCGGACTGTCACAATAACCCTACCATTCTCACAGTCACCATGTTCACCCATTTTCAAATACTTCCCACAATTTACACAAGATCTGCCATTGTATGACTTTCAACTGCATTAGACTGACTGGGTTGCAATAATTTCCCTGCTATTTTCCCCTACCTCCTGGCTTGAATGAAAGTCAAAATTTTATAATCCATGTCCAATCGAGGAATAGGCCTCCAATTCCTGATAGCTGAAGTTCCCCTTTTTTTGGAAGAAAACAAACCAACCAACCAACCCTTTCCTCAGCTTTTGACCCTGATGGTAACATAGATGGTAATACAACAGTACCTCACACTAAAATAACAGAAACCGGTAATAATACCCTTCCCAGCCACGGTTCTCATATTGCTTAAGTATAAAACAGTAACCCTGTACCATCATAAGTATCAGGTCCTATGAATCAAATAAGGTCACCTTCTTGTTAACTGGTTCATTATTCTCAACGAGAGGGCCTCCTGAGTCCCCAGATCCTGATCCTAACTCTAATGGTTCCTTCTCAAGTTAATCAAACTCTATAACCTTTGCCGCCTTTTCCTCCCAATAAAAGCACTTGTAACATCTCTTTCTGCTGTTCCTTGTCCGCAACAGCACCTAATACAGAAAAACGATTATCGGTTGGAACAGACAATGCTGTGTGATTCACATAGTTGTAACCACCTTCACTCTCCTTGGATCCCTCATTCCCTGTCTGATTTCAAGAAAAACTCTCCCATTTCTGAAGCGGAGCACATCAAAATCTGCTCCCCAACTATAGAGTCTGCCATACATGTAGCCTGCCAATTCCTCCCAGGTGATTGGGATTCCTAAAAAAAACAATTATGCCTGTGGATGTTCCTTCCCCAGTTTCTCTTTTCCCCTCCCTGTCTCTGACTGCCTGCCCCACATTACCAGTGTTCATGTCCCCAGCTGTGTCATCCTGACTCTTAATGGTTCCCGCTCTCTCATTTCTTCCCAATCCTGGATCAGTAAACAACAAGGCAAGTCCTTCCCCCAAAAGCAGAAAGGCACTGTCACTTCAAATGGGGCCCTCATTAATCTTTGCAGGGCTGCTTAGAATCCTCTGATGGTTGGTGCCAGGAAAGATACTTGTGAGACTGGGAATGACCTCTTCCCCTATTGTGCCAGGCCTCTGGGAACTACCACTTTTCCCACACATATTGCATCTAGTGAAGTCCCTGCAGTCCTCAGCCTTGTGTGCATTAGAACCACAGTGCATGCACTTCCTCACACCACAGCCCACACTAAAATGCTCTGTGGAGCCACAGGTAAAACAAGTGTGTGGCTATCCAGGATAGCCCTATTCAGAACCTAAGTAAAATATATTGGGGAGATGTTTCACTGTATTATTTACCTGGAAAAGTTCAGTGATGCCTTTAAAATTCACCATTCCAAACCCTAAATCGATCAGAAGCTTTACCAGGAGGCTGCAACACTTTAGCATAATGTGAAACCCAGTGCAGAAAATCTGCAAAATGTATATTTTCATTGCAGAAGTGTCACAGGCTTACTAGCAGGTTGGAATAAAGAAACATCTACTATGCCATCCCATTCCCTACACCTCTTCCTAATTCCAAACCATTTCCAGAAAAATTCCCATTTCACTGTAGGACTAAAAACTGACATCAAAATTCTCTCTTATCTGGCAGGTGTATCACAGCTTTCAGTTGTGCTGTCAAGAATTCTAAAGATTTTAACAAGAGAGTCCCAACAACAAAATTCCAAGCAGCACGTGTCTATTTCCCCTGTGTAGTACAACTGAATCACATATCTGTGCCAATGCATCCTAGGATAATGCTTCCATTGGGAGGAGTCTTACCCAGAAGCTCAAGCCTGGTCAGCTGTGACTGCTGCATAGGACTTCTTCCTAAGTAACCTCTCAGAAGATCCAGGGCTGGAAATAGACACTTCAAGTCCTCCTTGTTTGTCACTATTTCTTCAATTGCTCGCTCATGATAGATCTTTGTGCCCCTGTATCATCACTGGGGCTCCTCTTTGTTATAAAGAAAAACAAAAGACGCCACTTTAGAGTCTTAAAAAAAATGGTAATAGCAGTAGCCGATGGGCCATATGCCATTGTAGGCAACCTCACATCCCATCCCCTCCCCTCCCTAAACTTATCAAGCTTAGTCTTGAAACAAGTTAGGTTTTTTGCCCAGACTGCTTCCCTTGGAAGGCTATTCCAGAACTTCACTCTTTCGATGGTTAGAAACCTTTGTCTAATTTCAAGCCCAAAGTTGTTGATAAGTGGTTTAAACCCATTTGTTGTTGTGCCAATATGGGCCCTTAACTTAAATAACTCCTATTCATAGACAGTGCACGACTCCTGTATAGCAGGTAGTTCTGTGTACTTTTAAAATACATCTTTATTGAAATGAGCATGCAAAGTGCATTATAGGGATCCCTGCTCTGTTGCCACATCTAGTGGGATTTCTATTTTTTTAATTATTATTACAAACATTGGCCCCAATCAGAAAACATATGCACATGAGTCACATTAAATTATATGACTAGTCTCATTAGATATCACTGGGTTGAGTTCACTCAGATTCTTCAAAGTACTCAGATACATAAATGTTTACAGAATTAGGGACTATGTTTGTAAAAAAAAATCTCACACAGTAACTACAGTTGTTTCTATCTACACATCAGGTTTTATTTCATACACCACACCCAATACTATGGCACTGGAGTTCTTAAACTGAGTGCTATTACACTACACTGTGACAATTTCTGACATTTTAATGGCAACTACTAGGTCTATGATATAGTTATATCACAAATTAAAAAGAATAGTATCCCTCACTAATTAGCTCACATCCAGTACACACAGCCTAGTCAAGGTCATTGTGCTCTATTGTCATTTCAGCAACTCTTTACAAAATGCACCAATGCTCAAGAATATTTTTCTGGCAGTGGTATCATGGAAACTCAGCTATCCCCTACATTACTATTCCTCTGCAAGGAATTCTGAGACAAAAGGAATGTAGGTGTTTTTAGCTCCCTAATGTTCAAAATGCTGTTGAGCAATCCTCTTTCTGGAGTTTGGAATTGTTCTTGCACAACTGACTTACTCTCACAAATGGATTGCATATTTTCTGCTTCATCTCCACAAATAACACCAGATCCTCCTGTCACTATTCCTGCCTTCTCATTCTCCAGGGGTGAAAGTAACTACAGACGCTTACCGGTACGGGGCCGGGGCCAGCCCCCGGGAGGGGAGGGGCCTTGGGCAGAAAGGGCAGGGCTGAGGGTAAGAATCCCCCAGCCAGCCCTTCCAGGCTGCCTGGCCCACATCGTCCTGGGCTGCAGTGGTGATTTAAAGGGCCAGAGCCCCAGGCCCTTTTAAATCGCTGGCCCCGAGGCAGTTGTTCCCTTTGCCCCCCATCCCATCTATCGGTGGCCAAGGCGGGGGGGAAGGGCAGGGATGTTATAGCGCTGCAGGGTCCTTTGCCATGGCAGCGCTTTAATGTTGCTGTTTCTCCCCTCCCCCCAATCAGGGGCCGCTGATGGGGGGGAGGGGAGAAACAGCAACATTAAAGCGCTGCCATGGCAAAGGACCCTGCAGCGCTATAACATCCCTGTCCTTACCCCCCGCCTCGGCCGCCATCAGGGGCCGCTGATGGGGGGGAGGGCGCAGCAACTTTAATGTCCCTGCCCCTTTTGCCTCCCCTGTCTGTGGTCCTGCAAGTATGGACCCTACAAGCAGGGCTGCCAATGGGGGAGGCAAAAGGGGCAAGGACATTAAAGCGGTGGGCCTCATACGAGCTGGTGCAGGTTCTTACCGGTACGCCGTACCGGTCCATACCGGCTCACTTTCTCTCAGGTTCAGAGCTACACTGAACTAGAAATAACTACCTAGCAAATGGGAATTTCTGGAGGAAAGAAAAGAAAAGAAAACAGAAAAGTCCAGTTTATTTATGTCACAGCTCAGGACACCTGCACCTGTATTCCCCCTCTATGGTTTTCCCAAGGGTACCCTTTCCAAGGCTTCTGGCCCCCAGTGATCACCTATGTTGAATACAGATACATGTTTCTCTCCCTCCTGACCAGGGTATGTCCAAAGTGGACAGTTCCAGGCGGTACTGTAAATTCCCCAGCAAGTCAGACTGCCTGAGCAGCCTGCTTTGCTTTTCTCCTCAGAGGCTATAAATAGCATAACTCTTCACAGTTATAAGTTACCTCTTCCTAAGCAAGCGCATTCACTCTTAAGGTGAAAATATTACAGAGAAAACATTAAAAACAATAAAAACCTACATGCACATTAATAAGCTTACCAGAGATCATTCCAGTTGCAACAAGGACTCTGGTAGGAGTCAGTCCTTCAAACCCCACCAAGGGTTTTTTCTGTGGTCACAAGTTAAAAGCTATTAGCTCAGAATTGCCACACCCATGACTTTCTGAGTCACTCATTTATACAGTTTGGCCCTCTGATCTTTTCCTCACATAACAAGTGGTCAGCAGACAAAAATCCTCTCCTGATGGCAAAGTTTCAAAAGGCTGAGATCTTGAATAACCAGGGGGATACATTTGCATTTTAATACAGTGAACTCACAGGATACTTAAACTTAATTCAGTAAGGTTTTCCAGTATATTGAAGGAAATTCCCATATCTGTCACATTTTATTTTTGATTTTAACAAATAGGAAATATGCTGTCAACAACCCAAGGGCATCTGCCAAAGTGTACACTGCTCACTGGCCAAAATTCAAAACCAAGTATAAATTAATCTACAAGAATCAGAGATGGCATAATGTATACCTTCTTATCATCCCTGTGATATAAAAGTTACACCATTTTAACCTTAACTCAGAGGACCAAATTTAAAGGCAATGAGTAAAAAGGGTATAAGTTACACATTAGTAAGGGATCTAGTCTGGATAAGAGGTGGGAAGACTGTGTATATTCCATCATTTTAGATTCTTTTACATGAATTTAGACTCACCTCTGCATTTGGCCTTTTGCACTTTGATATATTAATTTATCTTATAAACATAATGTAGAGCTATAAAACTATATTTGTAATATTGGAAAAAGCCAAAGCTGTATTATTTGTATAGTTAAATAGAAAAACTATGGTTAAAAATATTGTATCAACACTTAAAATATTAACAATTTATGCTAAACATATTGTATAATATAAAAATAGATGGCCAAGATAGATAGTAATTAAAAACATGCATTATAAATGAATGGCTTTGATTTAGTGAAATACATTTTGACACAGCAGTTGTTTCTTGTCAGTTCAATGACTTTTCCTCCAGGGATATTTCTCCTAGCTATAATGTACATGCTTCAAATGATAATCTGTTTATACACAGAGATGTTTTTTGTCTGAATGCATGCAAAGTTTTATAGAAGCTATAGTTTTGAGGTTTCATAGTTTTGAGCCATCAGTGGTGGACTTTAAAGCTGGTTATATTACAGAATGTCATGTGTGGCAAACAAGACAGAAAAATAAGAGTTTAATCACAAATGTAATGAAGAAATAAAATGAACTCTATGACATGAGGTCTAATCTTAACTATGGGTATGTAATGCGTCTACTTCAAATACATTTCTGTGGTCTCTTCTTCCACACACTCCTTGACACCCCCCCCCCCCCACCCAAGATAACAGTTTATCAAATAATTGTGACACGGAATGTTTGTGGAGAATTTGTATACAATGCTGCCCAAGGGAAACACGAGGAACAGTTGGAGGCAGAGAAGTGTTGAGAATTATGGCAAACTGTGTTAAAAGGATTTAACTAGTGTGATGTATGAACACAGTCTGGCTATAGTACACAATAAGTGGTTTGTCTCAGACATTTCTTTCAGCTGCTAACTCAGACTTTCAGTATATTATGTCTAAGTATGTATATCTAAACATTGGTCAGACAAGTAGTAATTGTCACCGAATGGTGAAGGAGACAAAACTCATGGATTTTCTCACACATCAGGAAGTCATTAAAAAAATTTCCTTGACTGAGACTCAGAAGTTTTCAATGTTTGGGGGAGAAGAAAATTTTGAACATATATTGTAAGACTAAAAGAGCTTTCCAGTTCTCCGTGGTTGATGCGAACAGTATGTCGTCTTTCTTGCATCTGACTAAGGGCTAGTCTACACTTACGAGCCGGGTCGACGCGGTGAGTTCGACTTCTCGGAGTTCGAACTATCGCGTCTAATCTGGACGCTATAGTTCGAACTCCGGAAGCGATAGTTCGAACTCTGGTACTCCACCACTGCAAAAGGCGGTGGCGGAGTCGACCTTGGAGCCGTGGACTTCGATTCCGCGGCGTCTGGACGGGTGAGTAGTTTGAACTAGGGTACTTCGAATTCAGCTACGCTATTCACGTAGCTGAATTTGCGTACCCTAGTTCGACCCCGCTTCTTAGTGTGGACCTGCCCTAAGTCAGCATTCTAAAAAGGCTAAAAAACTTTTAAAATTAGAGATGGGCTGAAGCCACATAATTCAGAATGGACTTTGAACACCTAAAGTCCCTGGTGGTTCAGTCCATCATAATGAAAGGAGCCACTTGTGAAATTTGGATCTGGGTTCCAATTTCCATTTTCCTATTGTTCAAGGCGGTTAGGTTTTGGGAAAGGCTACTTTCCAGCACTGATTTTGGGTGGGAAGGAGGGAGTTAGCATGCAGAGTTCAAAACCATGAGAACTCCATCAGCTCCTTAGAAGGAAATTTAGAGAACAATTCAGCATTGTGCAGGGAAGGTATGTTGGAGGTTTCAGTTCTCTGGATGGAAAACCCAGCTGGAATTCTAGCAGGATCAGAGGTGCCAACTCCATGGGTGCTCTGGGGCTGGGGAACCCACAGGGAAAAATTAGCAGAGCACCCACTGGCAGCCAAGTTCCCCTTACATCCCTCCCCTAGTGTGCCGCATCCCTGCTCCTCCACCTACCTCCCAGCACTTCCCCCAGCCTCTGCCAAACAGCTGTTTAGAGGTGTTCTGGGAGGGAGGGGGGAGAAGCAGGAATGTGGCCCCCTCAGGGGAAGAGGTGGGGCCAGGATTTGGAAAAGGGATTGGAATATGGGCAGGGAGGGGGCGGAGACTTTGGGGAAGGGGTTGGAATGGAGGTGGGGCAGGGCCACATGGAAGAGGTGGAGTAGGGGCAGGGCCAGGGTAGGGATTGAGCACGCAGGAGAAAGTGGGGAAGCCGGCGCCCATGAGCAGTATTTCTTCTAGAAGCTTCTGGGGCATGCTGGAGCAGTATCTTTGCTGCCCTCACAGAGGGTGCCACATGCTGCTAGATTCATATCCAGCCAGTTCTGGAACATAGGATTGGAGGGGAGGGAGAAATTAAAGGAACATATCCCCACACATACTTTGCACCTCCCCACTCATCTTCAGAAAGTGAACACCTGCAGTGCACAGAGAGAGTAGGGGCTGTTTACCCCCATGGGATTCCAGGAAGCTACTAGGCATGGTTTGTGTGTGTAGCTCCTTGTGCTCTCCCTCAACTTGGCCACCTGCTGACAAATCAGCCAGAATCTGGCCCTGGGTTAATATTTCCACTGTCTGGCCATGACACGGATTGTTATACCACTGATTCTGTGTAAACAGCTACTTGGACTGACTTATACAGTAAGAGGGTTTTTTTTGTTTGTTTTTAAACATATTGCTGTGGGGATAGGGAGGCAGGCATGTAGGAATATTATCACAGTCTGATACTGATTTGGTAGTTAATCACAATAGTTTTTCTTCTGGTCTTGCACCTGCTTCAAAGAAAAAAATATCTTTTCAAGCCAACTATGGCCTTACTCCTGGAAAGAGAACTGCTGGACTCACCTGTATATTTTCACCTGATTGGGGCCTAAATTGTTTCAGAGCCATTTAGATCCAGGAAAAATAAAAGAGTGTATAAAGCACTATTTCAAAACTATACTACAGCTTCACAAGATTTAAATCAACGGGCCTGTATTCTCCATAATAAACAAAGGGTGAGGTTTTCAAAAGCACCCAAGGGAGTTAGGTATCCAACTTCCTTAGGCACTTTTGAAAATCTCCCTCTCAATCTATTTGACCATATGTTTTTAGGAGGATCCACATAAATAACTGTCAGCCTAGATCTGCATGACTGAGATGAGTGCTGATCCCCTTTGGCTGACTGATATAGTGGAACCTGCTATTTTTCTCATCTCATATAATTTGTATAGGACATTGGTATTTGGTGCATCACACATTTTAAAAACTTTGCAGGAGATTTATGGGTTGTTGTTCTGTTTGTTTTTCTAGTTGGATATACAATGAACGATCTCATTTTTGAATGGCAAGAAAAGGGAGCTGTACAGGTAGCAGAAGGGCTCACTCTGCCACAATTTCTGTTGAAAGAAGAGAAAGATTTATGTTATTGCACCAAACATTACAATACAGGTAGGAGAGTTTCTTAGTCCATTACAACTGGAAAGACAGCTGCTGCTATTTTCTGTTGTTTTAAATACATCATTTAACTCATCTGAAGGTTATAACACTACAAAACACACACACACACACACACACAACTATGCCCTGAAAGCATTAACATAATGAAACAAAACAGTTGCCCGATGGTTGAAAAGATTTCTAAATTTTCTTATAAAAGTTTATTTAGGAAAGATAGACATCTGAAATACATTAGTTATGCAGAGATGGGTCAGCCAGGCTTCATTGTTCTGCAAGTGACTATGAGGGCAGAGCCTTGTACCTGTGTGGAGCCGCATTAACTTCAGTGGGGCTTCATGTGGGCACAGGGGTCTTCCTACAAAGAGTCCTTCCTACAAAGAGTATGGCCTTATACTCCATCACCCCCAGAATTATTTGAAAGATGTGTCGCAGTAGTTAAATCTGTATATAGAAAATACTAGGCATTGCTTTTTCAATACTAAAAGTATAAAATAGTCATTTATTATTTGTCATTGTATAAAAATGTGACTGTCCAATTCTCAATCCACAAGTACAGTCGTTATTAAAAATACACATAGCAAAAGCTAAAATCCCCAGGATTCCACCCTCCCTTTTTTAAAATTTCGTTTAAATAAATAAAAAAAACACCAATAAGTTTTGTCCAGTATATTGCAGGAAATTGCCATGTCACAATTTTTTATTTTATTTTAACAAGTAGGAAATATGCTTTCAGCAGACTTTATTCCTCACCCTCACAAGTTCCAGCTTGTGTCCCACCTCTGTACTCCTATAGATGATACCACTGTGCTTTTAGTAAATAAAGTATTATTGTCCTTGTTATTACTAATGGGGAAACTGGAAAAAAACAACCTGCCAAGGCCCAAATGTGGGATTCAATGGTCAACAAAGACTTCAAGTCTTTGAAGTCAATGCAAAAATTATTCATGCAGGAAACAAACTATTGTGGGATTCAATTCCTTTAGTGGGGGGGGAGGGATCCCTAACTTCTTTTTTTGTGATGGAAATAATTTTCAACAATTAACGTGAGAGAACAACCAATTTGTGTGGGATGTAGTTAATTTTGGGACATGAATCACGTCCTTTCAAATTATGGACTTCTGAGAAGTATGGCGCAAAATTAGGGATAATATTTTGGGTCACCTAAATATGTTGACTGTTACTTAATGGTTCCTTAGAGGAAGGGGTGTAGTGTGGGCAGGCCTGAGGCGGGGGGTCAAGCACCCCCCCCCCCCGGGTAGAGAGGAAGTTGGTGCCTATCCATTCTAGACTGAGGAGCAGTCCATAGGCAACTGTGAGGAGACTGCATTACATCAGGAAGCACACTGTTCCCCAGCACAAGCAGAAACCGGGCAGCACAAAGATAACTTAAAAAGTCACCTTTGTGTTCACTCCCCCCAGGCTGTGCCTTCAGGACACACCTCTCAGGAGGTCCAGCTCATGGTCTAGCCTGGAGGCTTTATTTTGTTTTCCAGTCTTCATCTTGGGGTTAATGCCATAAAACTGGAAGATTTTTTTGTTTTTTGGAGGATGGGGGAGGTTGTTTTAGTCTTTACATCTTTTTTGTCTTCCATTTTCTACAGTGGGTATCATGATTATCCACTGTTGTGTGGGCAATAATAGTTGCTGGCAAGAGAATCTAATAACCCGAGTGTTTCATTTCCATCCATTATGTTATGCTAATATGTGATCACTTATGTGCAGTTTGTGCTTGAGGACTCATTGTTTATCTAGGGCACTTAATGTGAATCTGTGCACTGATACTCCATGAAAAACATAGTATGAGGAAATCATTTTTGAAAACTAAAACCTCTCACTCAAGCATACATCAGAGTCGATTTAAATGGGTTAATTAAAAAAAGATGCTTCACAACTGCAGATAGCTGGGCACTTAACAAATGCTATCATTTCAATATAGATGTAGTTACAACACATGATATGAAGCTCTTTTCTGTGGCCTGGTCTACACTAAAAAGTTAGGTCGAAGGAAGCCACCTTAAGTTGACCTGTTAATGTATGTGTCTACACTACCGGGCCCTTTGCGACGACCTAAGTCACCTCTAATGTCGACTTCTGTAATCCACTTCTGCGAGAGGCATAGCGAGAATTCCATTTTCATGGGTCAGCTGTGAGGTAGTGCAGATGCAGTGTTGTGTAATTCGACTTAATTGGCCTCAAGGTGGTGTCCCACAATGCTCATCTGTGGCCGCTCTGGAGATCATTCTCAACTCTGCTGCACTGCAGCCAGGTACACAGGAAAGAGTCTTTCCCCTGCTAAAGCCCTGGGAATTTTTGATTTCCCATTTCCTGTTTGATCAGCACTGAGAGCATGCCAGCTTGAGCACAGCTGATGATGGAGACTACATGCCCCAAAAGTGCTCCAGCCTGGTTGGTGGATCTCACTACTGTGTGAGGAGAAGAGTCTGTGCAGGCAGAGCTCCGATCCAGCAGAAGAAACGCTGACACTATGCAAAGATTGCTTGTGAAATGGGGGAGAAGGGCTACATGAGGGGGACACAGCAGTGCCATGTGAAAGTAAAAGAACCTCAACAAGCGTATCAGCAGACAAGGGAGATGCATGCGATTCTCGTGGGTGACCCTACCAGCACTCCCACAAGCAACGTGGACACCTCACAGGTGTGTGAGTCTAAGGACAACAAGGAGGACGATATGGTATATGTGGATGAGGAGAAAGAGAATGGGAGACAGGTGAGTGGTGGATCCATTCTCCCAGAGAGCCAGGAAATATTTTTACTCTGGAGCCCTGTGGGTCGCCGGACATCACAGTGGCTGACCATGATGTCAGGGAAGGCACCTCTGGTGAATATACAGTTACAATCAAAGTCCAGTTAAACTTTAGTGGGCACATACATTCGGTGGTATTGCATGTTTACTGTGAAGAAAAAGTGAGGTACTGTGGTTCTCTGCTTACAAGAGGCCACTCCAGCAAAGACTGTTTATGTGAACTTTGATAGCTCAGGAATCCTCCATGGATATCTCTAGGAAACTTTCATGGAAGTACTCTGCAATCCTTTGCAGAAGGTTTCTGGGCAGGGCAGTCTTATTTCTTCCACCAGGATAGGACACTTTCCCACGCAACTCCTGAATAAATTCTGCTGGCATCATTGCAGTACACAGTATAGCAGGATAAGGACCAGGTCTATACCCATATGCTTGCAGCATGTCTTTCATTTCCACCTCTGTTACCCTCAGGAGACTGATATCACATAGGGTCACCTAGGGGAAATGAGAGTTGTTCTCATTAAAAGTGCTCTTACAAGAAAAAAAAAGGGGGGGAGCATGTAGACCCACCCCACCCCCAGACATTCCAGATCACCAAACCACTAATGTGCCTTTACTGTGCTCAGCATGGGTCGGCAAGTAGTTTAAAGTGGCTGATAAGGGACTGTGGCCCCTCATGAGAGAGTCCACAATTTGGGAGTGAAAACGTTTTCCCCCGCACTCCATTCATAAACAGCTTCCCATGGTGCTATGGGGAAGGGCCATTGTTCGACTAGCTACCTCTGCTCCTGACATGAGCCTGCCATAAACTTCATTAAAAGTGCACTCACCTATGACCGGGATGGGGGCTACTCGCCATGGCTGGAACAGCAAAATGTCACAGTGAATGGTTATGGATTCTGATTATGTTACGGTTTACACCTAGTGTAATAAGGGTTTTTTTAAATTTTATTTATGTACAATGGTTCCTTTATTTTTCCCCCCATGACTGACAGCTGGAAATATATCCTTCGGCATGTCATCAACACCTGAAAGCAGACTTTTGCTGATTAGAAGGAGGAGATAGAGACTGCGGGAGTACATGTTCACCAAGATAATGAATGCCTCCGGGACAGCTGACACAGAGCTGAGAGCATGGAGGATTTCACTGTCCAAGAAGTTAGACATGGAGAGCAGGAAAGCTTCCAATGAGCAAGAGTGTGTGGCACAGGATGAGATGCTTCGGATTATGAGGGACCAAGCAGACATGTTGAGGCATCTGGTTGAACTGCAGGAAGAGAAGGAGAGTAGAGTCCCTTTGCAGACCCTGATGGACAGCTAGCCAGCATCGGCTGGTGCAGAATCACCCTCCCCCAAGTGTTCCCTAAGGCATGGGCAAAAAGTCCATTATCTCTTTCACTTAACTCAGGGAAAGGTACAGGGAACAGAAGGCGCCCATTCACAGACCTTTGATGGTCTGGAATGCGATGGTATATTACACAGATGAAAATGTTTCTCTTGTTCCAACTTTACAACCCCTTTTCCCCAAGGTTACCTTTTTTTCTGTTCTCTGTCTTTACTTTGTTTGTTAAATAAAGTAAATGGATTCAAGAAATAAATGGTTTTTTTTATTGAGTAGAAGCATTGGGCTTGGGTGGGGGTTAGCTTTACAGGGACACTGATACAAGCCGGGTCAAGGTTTGGAAAAGCACAATGCAGACAAGCAGCTCACATTACTGTGACTCATTATTGAAATGGCTTTTCAAAGCCTTGCGGATACTCAGCACTCCTTGCTGTGCTCTTCTTATCGCCCATGTGTCTGGCTCCTCAAAAATGGCTGCCATGCAATCTGGCTCAACTGCCTACCCCTGCAGAAAATTTCCCCCCTTTTTTCCCCCACAGATATTATGGAGAACACAGCAGGCAGCTATAACCCTGAGGATGTTCTCTTCACTAAGGTCAACCTTGTTAGTAAACTTCTCCAGCGCCTTTTGAAATGACCAAAGGCACATTCAACCACCATTCTGCACTTGCTAAGTCTATAGTTGAACTGTTCCTTACTGCTGTCCAGACCACTGGTGTATGGCTTCATAAGCCGTGGGAGAAAGGGGTAGACTGGGTCCCCCAGGATAACTATCAGCATCTCCACATCGTCAATGTTCATTTTGTGGCCTGGAAAGAAAGTCCCAGATTGCAGCTTTTTGAACAGACCCAAGTTCCTAAAGATATGCACATCATGAACCTTTCCCAGCCATCCTACATTGATGTCAGTGAAATGCTCCCTGTGATCCACCAGCACTTGCAACACCATTGAAAAATATCCCTTTCAGTTTATGTACTCTTTGGCAAGGTGGTCTGGTGCCAAGATGGGGATATACATGCCATCTATCGCCCCACCGCAGTTAGGAAACCTCATCACAGCAAAACTATCCACTATGTCCTGCACATTTCCCAGACTCACTACCTTTCATAGCAGAAGTTGATTAATGGCCCTGCACACTTGTGGCACAGCAGCTCCCACAGTTGATTTACTGACTGCAAATTGATTCCCCACTGATCGGTAATTGTCTTGCATTGCAAGGTTCCAAATAGTGATTGCCACTCGCTTCTCCACTGTCAGAGCAGCTCTCATTTTTGTGTTGGTGAACTGCAAGGCAGGGGAAAGCTCTGTACAAAGTTCCTGGAAGGTGGCCTTCCACATTCAAAAGTTCTGCACCCACTGCTCACCATCCCATACCTGCAAAACGATGTGGTCCCACCAGTCAGTGCTTGTTTCACGGGACCAGAAATGGCACTCAGAGTGCAGCTGCTCTGTGACTGCCAGCAGCAACTGTGAATTTTTTTCCAATGTCTTGCAGCAGGGCTGCTCGCAGGACATTACTATGTTCTGTGAGACGGACCCTACTTTGGCCCTGGAAATACTGCAGGAGAAGGTGTGAGGTGTTTGAGATGCTCAACGAGAGTGCATAACTGAGCAGGCTCCATGCTTCTGGGGTTATGGCATACATGCGACAGTTTTAAGGCACAAAAAATGCTGGGTTGTTTTCCATTGAGCACAGCGCATTATGGGATTCCGATGCAATGTTCCCATTCTTCCATGTGACGGTGTTTTGGTCCCATAAGGCATTGCACAAACTTCTCAAAACACACTGCAGCAAATTGCACTTTGGGACAGCTACCCACGATGCACTGCTTTGTGCATCAATGCAGGCACTGAGAGTGAGGACGCACTCCATTGAGACAATGAGCATGGTGTGGCCACGCACAATTGACTTAATTAATTCAGAGGCTCATGGTTGAATTAGATAAAGTTGACTTAATGTGTAGACAACGCCTGAGGTTTGCTGTAAATAACACAATCAGGAGACAGCCTGTGAGATGTATTAACATTAACTGCTGAAGTTTCAGCATGGTATGCAGAAGCAGACTTGTCCGAGTCTCCTGGGTGCTCTATGTGTAATTGAAAATGTACCCCTCTAAGTACAGATGGTGAGGGACATTTGGAAACTTATAACTGCTTCCAAATATAGGAATATAACAGTTCCAGCAACAGAACATAACAATGGCCAATCTCATCCTGTTTCCAACAGTGCTATCATCACTCAGCAACATCCCTGCTCACTGCCCTTTGGGTACACATGACACTGCTGCCAGTGATATCCAACGTTCCCATTCATTGCTCCACAAAACATACAATACCAACACAGGCATAATAACCAGAAAATGACTAGTTCAGTTCCCACCCACTTTTTGCAACCTACCGAGATGGTTTTGCCTTCCTCACATTACCTCATCAATATATACCACCTACAGCACATATGCCTCCTCGCTTCATGGTCACATAAAAACATGCAAACTTAATGCTGACCACAGACAACTATTGAAAAAAAATGAACAACGCACACCATACTTCCTTATTACACTACCCAAATAGCACTACTACATACTACAAACAAAAATGTCCCCAAATTGTAAACCTCGAGCCACTACAAACTGTTTCCACTTAAAACAATTCCTTCTATCCAATACAACTCTTAAACAACTTAAAATCTGCACTGCACATTCCAACCACCCATTTTAAGGCTATAACTGTTTATTATCTGAGCAATCAGAAAACATCAGGTTGCATGTTTTCCATGAAGGGAGACTGGCATGTGTTTTGTGAGTAGATGTGGGCAATGAAGTGTGATAAAGATGAAATCACGGTTGTAAATTGTAATGGGTAGGTGAAGACTTAGTTTCCAGGCTTTTTTGTGGTTGCATTGGTGGTTTATGTGTTTGAGTAACCTTAAATAATCCTTAATGAAGTTTTACAGAAGTTGTTTTGTTTTTCTTGTGAAATTTTCTGACAGGGGAGAAGGAGGAGGAGGAATGTTCTTATGCAGCATTTCAGAAAACGACAAGAACAGAATAACTCAAACAACCGCAGGTCATTCTGAGCAAAAATGTATTTTTACTGGCCACAGTAAACTCAGCTAACTCATTTGCCTAACAGTGACACTGATAATGGCTCAGTGAAGAAAGAAAGGAAGAGCAACTGATCTTCTTTTGACAAAGGAGGATTGATGCCAGTCACAACTATCTGTTCATGGACCTTGGCTCATTTTGCCCCTACTTCCAAAAAACACACACACACACACACACAACTGATTGCTGCTGGCTGGCTAGATAGTAGAAAGAGAAATCAAACACCTGTATGTCATTTGGACACAGCAGTACATGTACCACCATTGATCCAACAACCACATGCCTGTGTCTTTAACCAAGAAATCCTCAGTGAAGAAAAACTCCAGATTATAAATAGATTTTCAAAGGCACAAAGACCAGGTAGGAAGCCAACTGCCATTGATCTTTGTGCTTTTGAAAATCTCCCCCTCTAGAAACACATTTTTCCTCCATTCTCCCTTCTTTCATATCCTGTCTTTAAAGTGACTGGTTGCTTGTTATGTTGATGCTGAAGCTGATGAGACATTAATTAATACAAATGGCTGAACATTTTCTACTGAAAAAGTGTATTTTGATGAAATATTGGGTTTTCAGCTAAATAACATTTTCCATAAATAGTGTCTGCTTTGCATAGAAAATTTTCATTTTTGGATAAAAACAAACAGTCAAAACCAACATATTTTGATACTGGAATGTTGCTTCAGTGCCTCATGGGAGTCATAGTTTACGTACCTTATGCTTCCATTTTTCCTGCATGGACCAAGCTCCCCAGCTGGACTTCATCTCCCATGATGCATTGTGGCCATACAACTGTCACTTTCTCTCACCAAGTGGGAAGATCATCATGCAACAAGGAAGATGTAATCCAACCAGGGAGCCTTGCCCATATCAGAGAATGGGAGCATGAGGTACCTAAACTATTGTTTCCTGAGGCAGCAATTTAGGATTGAAACATTTTGGTTTTCAGTTGAAATATTTCAGCTTTTAGTCAAAAAATGGGTTTCCAATTTTGGCCAAAACCTCAACGTTTTCTTCAACAGGAAAAAAAAAGTATTTTCCAAACAACTCTAAAATCAGACAAATCTGAAATAGAACTCTTTTGATTAATACACCAATCCAGGTTCTCTGAAGGCATTTGGAGTCACTCGAGGCCCAGTTCTGGATTTAAGTTGTGCAATTTGGAAAGCCTTCTATTGACTTCAGTGGACTTTGTGAAAGCAGAGGAAAAATGATCTAATACATTTCAGCTGTGTACAATCATGGTATGGATGCCAGTATTAATCAAAGATTTGTTAGTACAAAGGTGAAGCTTTACACAGTTTCAGTCATTAGAAGTAATGGCTATGAGGGCAGAATTGGGCCCCTCAGAGTGTAAGCATAAAAAAACTACAAAAGCAGATTGGCACGTGTGTATCCTGTATCAGCTGAATACACTGATCCAATTAAAAAGTATTCAAAATGTGACCAATCATGTAACATTTTGAGAATTCCAATCTCATTTGCTTTGAGGTTCTGGTGTAAGCTAAATTGAGTGAGAAAAGAAGCATCCTCATTTGAGAGTTTTTCTCTAGGATGGTACTCCAGCCAAAGCTAAGTGTTGCAAAGCTGTAATTTTTGGATATTTCACATGTTGAAAAGTCAGGTACTCCATTGCTTATAAAACCACTCTCAAAACATCTAAAACAGCAAGTAATGGGTAAATGAGTATTCTAACAAACCCACACATTTACAGTCCAAAATGCTATAGAGCCATCAACCCTGCCTCTACTTCGTCAGTGATGCCAGCTTTGACTACCCGTTTGTCAAATTTTCTAACAAGCACCTCTGTGCTTCCTCCCATGCTTCTCTCATGCATGAGAGAAGCTCCCTGTAAAAGCCTTCAGAACCACTATATTAACCACTTTCAAGTCTCTTCTTAAACTCACTTATGCCACGATGCCTTCAAAACAACTGATTATATTTAGGGAGCTCGTGTCCTGTAGGCTTATTACATTAATCAGAATCATCTCACTGTTACCTGCGCTCCATCTGTCCACCTGCCATCTGTTTGTTGAATCCACCTGTTGTCTCTTGTCTTATATTTAGGTTATAAGCTCTTTGGAGTGGCAAGCATCTTTTCTGTGGAAATACCTATTTGTATAAATTCCCTTAGCAAACAGTTAACTCCTGACTCCAATATCAATAGCCAATAGCAGTATCTTCCTCCTAGTTCCATTCCACTCATTAGCATAATGAGTCACTTAGGCTCACTACCCTTGCTTTGCCAGCTGAGGTTTTTTGGTAGTGTTTTTTTGTTTGTTTTTGTTTTGATAAGTGCCTGCAATCGTGGTACTACCACAAGAGACTCTCATACTGCCATCACACTAACAGCCATTAGCATGTGTGAGTCATTACACTGACAGCATTCAGTAAACAAACAATACTAATATTAACATTCTGTGCTAGTTTCACAGTGGTTAGCCTGCATGGCCTCATTCTCTCAATATACACACATGCTCCCATCAGGGTATCCCAGCACTAATGCTGATAACAGTGAAGTCCTGCCTCTCCATTTTAGTACTAGTGCTGATATTACAATGGAAGTATGCCTACATCTGAGAACATGCAAAGCACCACTGTCTGCACACACACAGTATTCCATGATAGCAGAAGTTGCTGCCTTTACTGTGCTTGTAGATTCAGCCTTTTAACCTCCCTGTAAAAAAGTGTCTCTGTGGCACCACCCTACATGGGTTGGGGCCCCCTGCAACAATCACTTCATAGACTCATAACTTTCAGGTCAGAAGGGATCATCATAATCATCTCATTTGCCTGCCTGCACATTGCAGACCACAGAACCTCACCCACCCATTACTGTAATAGACCCCTCACCTCTGCCTGAGGCGCTGAAGTCCTAAAATCATGATTTAAAAAGACTTCAAGTTGCAGCGAATCCACCATTTATACTAGTTTAAACTTACAAGTGACCAGTCCCCCACGCTGTAGATGAAAAAGAACCTCCCCCGCCCCAGCACCAGGGTTTTTGTGTCACATTGCTGCTTAACTTAAATGACTCCTCTCCCTCCCTGGTATTTATCCCTCTGATGTATTTTCAAAAGAGCAATCTCCTCAGCCTTCTTTTGGTTAGGCTAAACAAGTCAAGCTCTTTGAGTCTCCTCTTATAATGTAGGTTTTCCATTCCACGGATCATCTTAGTAGCCCTTTGCTGCACCTCTTCCAGTTTGATTCATATTTCTTAAACATGGGAGACCTGAACTCCACACACTATTCTTACCAGTGCCTTGTATAATGGTAGTAACACTTTCCTGTCTCTATAGGAAATATCTCACCTGATGCATCCTAGGATTGCATTAGCCTTTTTCACAGCCGCACCACATTGGCAGCTCATAGTCATCCTATGATCATCCAGTATACCCAGGTCTTCCCCTCCTCCTGTCACTTCCAATTGATACATTCCCAGTTTATAGGAAGAAATTCTTGTTATTAGTCCCTAAATGCATGACCTTGCACTTTGCACTATTAAATTTCTATTACTCCAGTTTACAAGATCATCCAGATCTTCTTGTATGATATTCTAATCCTTCTCTGTATTGGCAACACCTCCCAACCTTCTGTCATCCACAATTTTTATTAGCACACTCCCACTTTTTGTGCCAAGGTCATTAATAAAAATGTTAAATAAAATTAGTTCCTCAGAGATAGGTTTTGGAACCACATTGGTAACCTCTTTCCAACCTGACAGTTAACCTGTCAGTATTACCCACTGTAGTCTCCCCTTTAACCAGTTCCTTAACCATCTTTCAATTCTCATATTAATCCCCATCTTCTCCAATTTAATGGATAGAGTTCCAAATGGGAAATTACCAAATGCCTGACTGAAATCCAGGTAGATTAGATCTACTGCATTTCCTTTGTCTAAAAAAATCAGTTATCTTCTCAAAGAAGGAGATCAGGTTGGTCTGGCATGATCTGTCTTTTGTAAAACCATGTTGTATTTTATCCCAATTACTGTTCACCTCTATGTCTTCAACTACTTTCTCTTTCAAAAATTGTCCAAAATCTTGAATACGACTGAGGTCAAACTAACACACCTGTCATTTCCCAGATCACTTCCCCCCCCACCTCTTAAAAATATGAATTATATTAGCAATTCTCCAGGCATGGGGTATGATCTCTGAGTTTACAGCTTCATTAAAAATCCTTGCTATTGGGCTTGCAATTTTGTGTGCAAATTCATTTAAGAATCTTGGATGGAGATTATCTGGGGCCCCCCGATTTAGTCCCATTAAATTGTTTGGAGTTTGATTTCCACCTCAGATGTGATAATTTCTACCTCCATATATCCTTGTTATCATTAGCCACTGTGCTACTATCCCTAAGCTCTTAAAAACTTAGGCAAAGTGTTTAGGTGTTGGGTCATACCTATATTTAGGGATTAACAACAAGAACTATTGTTATAAGCTGGGGAACCATCAGTTGGAAGTAACAGAGGAGGAGAAGGACCTCGGAGTATTGGTTGATCACAGGATGACTATGAGCTGCCAATGTGATATGGCTGTGAAAAAAGCTAATGTGGTCTTGGGATGCATCAGGCGAGGTATTTCCAGTAGAGATAAGGAGGTATTAGTACCATTATACAAGGCACTGGTGAGACCTCATCTGGAATACTGTATGCAGTTCTGGTCTCCCATGTTTAAGAAGGATGAATTCAAACTGGAACAGGTTCAGAGAAGGGCTACTAGGATGATCCGAGGAATGGAAAACCTGTCATATGAAAGGAGACTCAAAAAGCTTGGCTTGTTTAGCCTAACTGAAAGAAGGCTGAGAGGAGATATGATTCCTCTCTATACATATATCAGAGGAATAAATACCAGGAAGGGAGAGGAATTATTTAAACTCAGTACCAGTGTGGACACAAGAACAAATGGATATAAACTGGCTATCAGGAAGTTTAGACTTGAAATTAGATGAAGGTTTCTAACCATCAGAGGAGTGAAGTTCTGGAACAGCCTTCCAAGGGGAGTAGTGGGGGCAAAAGACATATCTGGCTTCAAGATTAAGCTTGATAGGTTTATGGAGGGAATGGTATAATCGGATAGCCTAATTTTGGCAATTAATTCATCTTTGACTACTAGTGGTAAATATGCCCAATGACTTGTGTTGGGATGTTAGATGGGGTGAGATCTGAGTTACTACAGAGAATTCTTTCCTGGGTGTCTGGCTGGTGAGTCTTGACCACATGCTCAGGGTTTAGCTGATCGCCATATATGGGGTTGGGAAGGAATTTTCCTGCAGGGCAGATTGGCAGAAGCCCTGGGAGGTTTTCACCTTTCTCTGCAGTGTGGGGCACAGGTCACTTGCTGGAAGATTCTCTGCACCTTGAAGTCTTTAAACCATGATTTGAGGACTTCAGTGGCTCAGACACGGGTTTGATACAGGAGTGGGTGGGTGAGATTCTGTGGCCTGCATTGTGCAGGAGATCAGACTAGATGATCATAATGGTCCTTCAGACCTTAAAGTCTATGAGACTCTATGGGATTATCTTTCATCTCCACCCCATCCTCAGTGCTTAGCAGTCCCACTTCTTCTTTCCTTGTTTCTTTCTTACTTATATGGCTATAGAACCGTTTCCTCTTGGTTTTAATTCCCTTTGCAAGGTCCAACTCTGCTTGGCTGATGGTAGTTCTCACTTTATCCCTGCACTTTCTGACCCACACAGGGTTAGCCAGGACCAGGCCCCAGCCCCTTTGTCCTTGTAATGAGCCCCATCCTTGCAGGTCTGCTTACTTTGTAACAGGTGGGGAAAAGCAAAAATGCAAACAAACAGAGATCAAGCTCTTCCTATTGTCAACAAAAAGGTCAGTGGCTCTGACCTTACTTCAGGGTGTCTGGGAAGCAACTTTACTGGAGTCCTTAACACCCAGGTATTCACACCAGTCTCTCCCTATTGGGCTTGGTCCTGGGATTCATTGGACTCCTCTGAGTTTTTGTGGGGAGTCTCTCTGGCATGGATGTTCCTCCTCTGGCTGGTGAAAGAATCGTTCCTTTCTCAGGGTTTCCCCCTTGCTGACTACAGCTTCCTCCTTACCATGCATGATTGGCAGGGCCAGAGAGGTGGGGCTATCTTAGCTCACAGAGCATCCCTAGCCCCTAATCCTCGGTGCAGGGTTTCATACACCCCTTTCCACCCCCCAATTTACATGCTTTCTCAGACACACATGTGCACAGCATTAGGTCTTCCTTGACTACTAATGTTATTTCCTGGTCAGTTACAGAATTTGTTTGGAAAGAGAATCCTTCTAGCAGCTGATTTTCTTTTCTTTTTTGGGGGGGCGGGAGGGGGAGCAGGATTCCATCATTTTTCCTTCCATTTTTCTTCCTTTATGTTCTTATTTAACATTGGCTGTAGGATTTTTTTTTTGCACTTAAACAAAGCCACTTCACACATCAGCAGTAATTGTCTGAAATGTCACCCAATGCCATGTCAATCTTAGCTTGATCATAACCCATCGCCATTTCTCCCTTTATTAGAATCTCTTCTATTTGCACCCTTCCTTTCACTCGTGGCTCTTTTGCTCATAAGAGGTTCTGTTCTCTAGCCCCCTAGCCCTCTCTCCTCAGTTCAGACAATATTGTCAAACCTGCAGTTGCAAGGAGCCACACCACACCAGGGCTATTGTGATATTTATTGCTTATGCTCCAATACCACATGTTCTGAGCTGTGTGGTGGTAATACTTTGAGCCCTCCTGGATAATTAGTGTGTCTCCCCCTTTGTCACACCTCTGTCTGGAGTATAATGCAGTGTCACCCTCCTCATGATTATGAGGAAAAATTTAATAAGTGATTGTCCCAAGCCCACAGACACATACATCAGTTATGGCGGCATTATCCATTCTACTGCTCTTTGCCCCTCCCATGCCCTTAGCTGCCAGCTAGAATGGAAAAGGAATGAGGGAAGTTGGAAGAGGATGCTAAATCTCACTCCCTACAGCCCAAGAACCCTATTTAAATGACTTTGCAGAAAGCCTAGATTTGCTTGAACTTTCACTTTCTTTTTATGACCCCCCCCCATGGCATATCAGACACTCTATACTACCCCTGACTGTGTTTACCACCACCTCTTGTTCAGACATCACTGAGCCTGAGGCCTGCTAAATCTGACTAGTCTACTGAGAAGTGCTGTCACTCACACACTATTCCACTAGTTGTAAGTATTACAAGGCACAGCCTTAATGGAGACATTTCTTTTTATGGGTCCTTAAGAAATTTTCAAGCATGTTTCATCCAGAATGCTGCCCTGTCCTCAGTAGCTGCTATCTAGACAGCACCATAGAAATGCAGGGCCCCTTACAGACAAGTATTAAGAAAGATCCCTGCCTCAAGGATCTAATTCAGATACAATATGCAAAAGGGATGACAATGAAAACAGAGCTGTGAGATATTGGGGAGACATGAGATACAATAATGTTATATACAAAACTTGTTACCATAAAGGTTGTGAGGGTTTTTTTGTTGTTGTTGTTCTGGTTTGTTTTAATAAGAAGTGAGATACCTAGGTCAAGATTCGAAAATGGAGGCAAAAGAAGGGAGTTGAGAGGAAAAAGGAAAACGAGGCTTTATGGCATACAAAATCTGGATGGCTTTTCTAGCCAAAGAGGACTGTTTGAGGAAAAAGAATGGGATTGCTGATTGGAGAAGGAGACCAGGGGACTGTTAAGGGGTATTGAGTTCTCAGAGCAAAGGTAACAAGCATAGTTGTGTAGAACCTTCAAGACAAGGA
This sequence comes from Mauremys reevesii, assembly GCF_016161935.1. Taxonomy (NCBI): domain Eukaryota; kingdom Metazoa; phylum Chordata; order Testudines; family Geoemydidae; genus Mauremys; species Mauremys reevesii. The sequence goes on along the minus strand of NC_052627.1, from coordinate 72,733,512 downwards.
TGCAAAAGTTTAGAGCCAGTGCAGACATTCAAGTAGGTGGATGGAAAAGGTGAAACTGCTAAGTGAGATGACTTTATCTGCAGCATTTTGAATAGACTGGACGGAGAGATGTGGGGTGAAATCTTGACCCCACTGAAGTCAATGGTAAGATTTCCATTTACTTCAGTAGGACAGGATTTCACCAGTGGAGCAGAGAGGCCAGAGAAGGGGAGGTTGAAAAAGTTGAAACAACGCAAGGCATGTGCCAGGGTTTTATGGTAGGATTGGGCTAGAGAAATCTGCACTACTAGAGAATTCTCTTTAGGAGTTACAGACAGAGATTATGAGTGAAGCGAGTGATTGAGCTGGTAGCTATAAAACTCCTTACAATTATTTTCTCTAGTTTTAAAATAGAATTTTTTCATTGAACAATTGAGTCCCATCACCATAGTCTTACTTAAATCTGGACACTTGTGTTACTTCACAGAAATAGGGATTACTCTCCATGAAATTTACTACAAAATCTACAGACAAGACTAATGGCTTTATAACAAAGCTACCTTAAGGAAAAATAAATGACACACTTTACCAGTCATTTAATTTGTCCAAAAGTGGAATATGTAAGACATTTTAACTCAGCTTCATCAATTGGAAATTGATTTCTATATGCTAGATAATGCTGTTTCAGTACAAAGATAATACAGGATGGTACATGAATGTGATAATACGCATGGGATTTTGTATAAACGTGTGGGTAAAAATGGGTCAGAAAAAATAATTGGTATAACTTATTGGAAATCACATCTTCTGGAATAACTGCACACCTTTTAAATATTAATATAAATGCATCCATCCAAAATCCAGAATGATTAAAATGCATTCATTCAAATAAGCACAGAGATCCATGGTGAAATATAATTTCTGCTGTCAATAAATATATCAATAATATTGCCTTCAAATGCTAATATTTAGTAGAAACAAAGGGAATTACAAAAGGAGACCACCACAAGGTCAGGAACAGTGACAAATTCTGGCATAGGAGCATTAATACTTTTTTGTTTTGTTTTGGTGGCAACAGTGATATTCTACTTCCACGGGTGAATACATTTCCTGCTCACTTTTAATCAAGTCAGTGGGTGCTCAGCACTTTGAAAAAAAACCAAAAACCATTTATTCAGGTTCCTAAAGTCCAAAAGTAACTTAATTAGAAGCCCAAAGTTTTGAAAACCTTGATAACTAGGTTTTTAAGTTAGAACATTTTGGAAGGGGGATGAGGCATACATAACGGGTCAGCAATTATTACCCTGAGGCCACCCTCGCCCCCCAGATTTCCCTTTTAGGTTATGTTTGAGAAATAAAATTAAACTTCAAACTGAGCCATGGGATTGCAAGTTTGATGGCACAGGAGAGCACAATGTCCTTCTGCAGATGGCAGTATCTCTAAATAGCAACTCAGATGGCAAAGGTTGGAAAATGACCTGTTGCTCATTATGACCATTATGTTTAGTGTGTTTCATTATGATAGTTACTTTCAAAATAAGCACAATTCTAGAGCAGCTTACTGAATTCTACAAGCAGAGAAAATTTTGGAAATTCAATTTCTCTCTCCAAACAGATGTTCCTATGGTGATGGGGAAATTTATGTACGCTGAAAGAGCAATCAAAACAGTTGTAACTCCACTAGAAGACAAGTCTAGTTGAACTGCTCATATAAATGTTTTATTTAGAGTGTGTGTTAGCAACGAAAATAGCTTTCCTATTTTCATGAAACTTTTTTTTTCTTTTGGGTTACAACTAGGAAAGTTTACATGCATTGAAGTCCGATTCCACCTTGAAAGGCAAATGGGTTATTATCTCATTCAAATGTACATACCGAGTCTCCTGATTGTCATTCTCTCCTGGGTGTCGTTTTGGATCAATATGGATGCAGCACCAGCCAGAGTGGCTTTAGGTATAACAACTGTACTGACCATGACAACACAAAGTTCAGGTTCACGAGCATCACTTCCAAAGGTAGGCAAAAAACTGCTTTGCTTGTACAATACCAGAATCATTGTGTTAGTACAAATGATGATTCTGTATGGCTGTCAGAGGCCTTCAATAACCTTTACAACATGTGCTCTTCTTATTAACAGATAAATTTGTTCATTAAGGATGAACAGAAGGGAGATAAACCACTTTGATTTGGGGTTTTTTTTAATTTTTCATTCAACAGAACACATTTTACTTCTGTACCAACTGATCTGTTGAGCCAAATTCTCAGCTGGCTTAACTCCAGTGACTTCAATGATACAGATTTTGAACCTTGAAGAAACAGTGTTCTTCACTGCTCCACTAGTGTTGCCCAGATTTTTATATGCTGGTCTGTGATGAGTTTGTCCCTTTCTCCATTGTGATACAACCAATGTATTTAGCAAATATTGAGAATATTGCAGCTTTCCAGTCTGCCGTGAGTAAAAGGGCAGCATGTAGCTGTACTCTCCCACAACGAGACAAATCAAAAACTATGACTTACAGAGTAACAATCTCTTTCCAGCTCCCCATGCTGGTTGTGGGGGCACAGCAAGTTATTTCTCTTTTCATTGAAGAGCTTACTATATGCATCTCGTCAGCTATTCTCATGGATCCAGGGCTCATCCTTAGAACACCCCTTCTCCATCCTCTTACAGTGAGGAGTATTGGACAAGTATCACCTCCACAGCCACACACTGAGTCAGAGTGACAGTCTAGCCCAAAGTGTTTTACAAAGGTGTCTGTCAGCAGCATGGGTGAAATCCCCAGAAAAATTTATGTTGTCCATTTTTAAATTGCCTAAGTGTCATTACTTAAATGTTTTCTTTTACAGGAAAGACTAATCACCCTGAACTCCCACTGAAATCAATGGGAATAATTTGATATGTTTGTTGTTACCTCTCTTGTTTTTGTATAAATATTTTCCTGGTTGTTGGAGCCAGACTTTTTGTCCTCTGATCAAAATAAATATGCCTTTGGTTGCAGAGAGAACTTAGTGTCCCACAGTGTAGGACCCTGCTGCATTAATTTTGATGGAATATATGGGCCCAAAGAGTCAAAAGTATGACCATGACCCTATACTGTCCAATACTGAACAGTTTTCACCAAAGGTTTTGGGTTTGGGTAATTAATCAGCCAGTTAATTACCATGGCAAACACTAATAAAAAGTTTTAAAGATTTTTAATAAAGATAAAAAAGAAAGAAAAACAGCAAAAGCATTTAAAATGTAAACTATATAAGGAATACTTGTTCCCTTTCACTGCATAGGATCTATAAACAGAAAATAAACCATGTCTGACAGTCTTTAGACTGTTTTAAGCTCAAAAGCTTGTCTCTTTCATCAACAGAAATTTATCCAACAAAAGATATTATTTCACCTGCCTTGTCTCTCTTATCTCCTGGGACCAGCATGACTACAACTAAACTGCAAACAGTCTTTTAGATGGTATTATAGGTGGTAATAACTGTTCTTTTTTGGGGGGGGTGGGGAGGAAAAATGGAGACGGGCAGGAGTTGTTGTTGTTAAAGTCCAATCCAGTCTCCTAGAAGACATAAGATAAATACACAAGAGGGGAGAGAAAAACACACAGTAATGATAGAAAATGCAGCTTCTGCCTTTGGTGTTGACTCACTCTTGCAACTTCTCCTTTGGAGAAACGCGGGCATGGCACACAATCTTATTAGCCACTCTGATACCTGGTGAACTTGTACCAGCATCAGGCTATTTGGGGCATTGTTTTTAACCGTTTCTTTGGTCACAGGCTCAGAGCAGTGTTGCAAAATGTGCAGCCTCAGCAAGCTAAGCCAGACTCTTATTAAACAGACGGCAAAGGGACAATAGGAAAGACAAAAAAATAAGGTAGGGAAGGAAAAGACACAGAAGTTTGGGGGAAGTGTAACAAAGTTTCACATCTCAAATGGTGTTTGCCATCTCCACTAGCTCTGGCTAAATCCCAGTGTTATCTGGGTCCCTCTCTCGGACCCGGCCTGGTTAGGATATCTCTCAGGATCAAGACAGTGAAGGACCAATGCTATTACAGTGAATCCTGGGGTTTAAGGAAATGGATGGGGGTAGCAGCCATCATGGTGAAGCTCACTCCTTTCTATTCTTTTATCTTTCAGTCAGGCAGCATCCGCCTTCAATTTCCCCCCAAAATCTTCTCTTAAAGATCCCAAAGGGGAATGATGGGTAGAATAGCTCACTCTCATTGTTTCATCTACCAGTAGGCCTAATTTCCCACACACCAGTTTGGGTTTATTGGTTTCCAAACCCACATTTCTCTTGTTTACATGAACTTAACACTGTCTTTGGGTTATATTAGCAGATCTTTTTGTTTGGACTAGGTCAGTCTGTCTCCCTTTTGCACCTTGCTCCATCTATATTTATTGCTGTGAGTTATTGTAACCCTTTATACACTCTTACTTTCCCACAGTTATGCTTACAAATGGGGTAGGCCTAGAGTTACCGCTTTTGACATGCAAAGAAACCGGCACCCACCCACCCCAAAAAGGGAAGCCTGCCACAACCCCAACCCCAAAATCCCCGCTCCCAACACACATATAGATAAGATTGAGAACAGCATTTTTTTACTTAAACTTCAGAAGTGGGAACACTGCAGCATTGTCAGCTGTACACAAACACTAGATATCCCAGTCCATCATTATGATAATGCAAATCTTTAGCCCCATTTAAAAAAAAGTCAGCAGATTAAATTAGTTTTCTGGCAAATCCATTAAAATAAACAAACCAGCCAAGCCAGTCAAATACCAGCCAGGTTGTAACCCTAGGTAGGCCAACTAGGCCCCAATTATTACAACATCCCTATAATAATAGATACTTAAGAGGTAGAAAACTAAAAGATTCAACAACTGGGAAAACAACTACACTACATACACATGAAAAAAGAGAACAAATTATTATTATATCTGATAAAACTGCATACATTTAAAAATCGCATATTTGGGGTCTGCTTCTGGTTGGATTAAACATCAAACCCCTAACTGGCTACAGTCAGAGCAGGAGCAGGCCCTGGATTACAGAGCCAGATTGCATCTGTGACTGTGCTCCACAGAAGAGCAGCAGCACATGAGGGAATGGCCAACGTGCACTTCCTCAGTGCTAACAAGAGTTAGTGCAGCTGAGGGGCTGTTTGAATGGACCCAAAGTCAGGAGAGTTCTGCTTTATTACAACCTCTTCTTTCTCCAACACAGCCCCTAAACTGCATTAGCTTTATGCTACTGGGGAGTTCCCCTATGCCAGAGAAGTTTCTTGCTGGTCAGTTTTAGCTACGTGCTACCCTTTTTGTGCTGTTTGAGCAGACGTCTGCAGAAAATGGACCATACCCATCCAGAAATTTAAAAATTTCTAGATCTTTCTGCTTTTCCCTTTACATTATCAGGGTTTTGATTAAATGCAGTGTACAGCAGATCATGAAGAAATGTTCATGAAGTACTAATCATTTGTGCAAAGATTTGCTCATAAAGAGGCAAGAAATATATTTTCCCATGAAATTAAATTGTAGGGAATAAAGACTGAACCTTTTGTCCTCTGTTATATAAGCAGCTTTCATGCTAGTGCTTCTTTGGTAAAAATAGCGCGGTGGTCTGGGGACACTAATTTATTTCCCCCTGGTATTATGAGATACTGAAATTCACATCTGTGTTTCTAATATTTTCATTCTCTTTCTCCATAGGTTTCATATGTGAAAGCTATCGACATTTGGATGGCAGTATGCCTGCTCTTTGTATTTTCTGCACTTCTGGAGTATGCAGCTGTAAATTTTGTGTCAAGGCAGCATAAAGAGCTTCTGAGATTCCGCCGGAAGAGGAAGAAGAACAAGGTAAAAAACAAACAAACTAGCAATACTCACATCTTTGAGAGAGAGAGAGATGGATTTGCACTAAGAAATGGCTTTGGTTGGTAAGGATGGCACTGCTTAAAGTGGCTGTAGAAATAAAATGGTAACATAGGGTGAAATTCACCCTGGGCAGTGGGTCAGTACAAGGACCACACAAAAATTCTACTTAAATCCTCAAAAGGGGGATTAAGGAGGATTTAAATTGTGGATGAGCCATGTGCAGGCCCCACTGTCCAGGGGTGAATTTCACCCTGTGAAAGCACGGTCAAAGTGTTCCATGATTGTGGATGTTGCTGGCACACACAATTGCATGGAAATTTATTAAATATAGTTTCTTAATTTGGCCCTAAGGACTTCTATTGAGCTCTAATGATGTATCTGATCTAAATACAGTTTTTGATAAAAGTTCACTTTTTATGAGTTTTTCTGCTGGTAGAAAGTACATTTTCTGTTAAACGCAGCTAAGTCTGTTTTTCTTTATCATAGTACTTGAGTACCAGATTGTGCCACCTTTACTCATGTGGAGGTCACATCCTCAGCTGGTATAAATTGTCATACAACTATCACTTAACTTCAACAGAGCTATGATCTGCTGAGGTTCTGTGCCCTCTGTTGAATCTATTGGGACTACTTGTGAAGTATGTTGCTATTCATCACAAGTAGGGTTGGTCCAAAGGTCAAATCCTGCAAGTCCTCTCTTAACAAAGAGTAAATGTTGAGCAAAGGCTTCCAGAATTTGTGCCACAGTTCTCAACTCTGTGAGTTAGACTTCCACTACTCATTGCTGATTTTTTAATAGGGGAAAATGGTGGAGACATTACTTTTCCCCCCAGCCTTTCATCAAGTACCTGATCCATCTTCTATTCAAGTCAGTAAGAATCTTTCTTTGGCTTTTACAGGAGTTGGATGAGGCCATTATGTAGAATATTGCTATGTATCAGATTTCAAATTGTATTAAAGGAGAGCATGTGTCATAAACAGATAGTTAAGGGTTAATGTCTCTTTTACCTGTAAAGGGTTAAGAAGCTCAGTAAACCTGGCTGACACCTGACCAGAGGACCAATAAGGGGACAAGATACTTTCAAATCTTGGTGGAGGGAAGTCTTTTGTTTGTGCTCTTTGTTTTGGGGGTTGTTCGCTCTTGGGACTAAGAGGGACCAGACATCAATCCAGGCTCTCCAAATCTTTCTGAATCAGCCTCTCATGTTTCAAACTTGTAAGTAATAGCCAGGCAAGGCGTGTTAGTCTTATTTTTGTTTTCTCAATTTGTAAATGTTCCTTTTTGCTGAGAGGATTTTACCTCTGTTTGCTGTAACTTTGAACCTAAGGCTAGAGGGGGTTCCTCTGGGCTATATGAATCTGATTACCCTGTAAAGTATTTTCCATCCTGATTTTACAGAGATAATTTTACCTTTCTTTTTAAGAACCTGATTGATTTTTTCCTTGTGTTCAGATCCAAGGGGATTGGATCTGGACTCACCAGAAATTGGTGGGGGAAGGAAGGGGGGATGGTTAAATTCTCCTTGTGTTAAGATCCAAGGGGTTGGATTGGTGTTCACCAGGAACTTGGTGAAAAGGCCTCTCAAGGCTGCCCAGGGAGGGGAAGGTTTTGCGGGGACAGAAAGTGATCCAGACACTGAAATTTCTGGATGGTGGCAGTGTTACCAGATCTAAGCTAGTAATTAAGCGTAGAAGTGTCCATGCAGGTCCCCACATCTGTACCCTAAAGTTCAGAGTGGGGGAGGAACCTTGACATGGTGAGCAGCGGCGAGGGATTTTTTAGGAACCAAAAGCCAGTAGGATTTTTTTTCTCCTTTCTAGCTGCTTAGAAAGCAGCCTGAAGGCAGAGGTGTTACGTTTTTTTTAACAAGGGTCTTTGTTAAGAGGAGGCTTCAAGCTGTGAGCAAGCAGCCAGCAAAAGGAATTTACAAGCTGAATTGTTTTCTTTCTTTCTACCTCTTGGGTATAGCTAGTTAGAAAGTCTCTGTTAACCAAGCAGCCCTGAGCTGAGTGCATCCCAGTTTCAGTGAACTGCAGAGGGGTGTGGCCAGCACAAGAAAGCAGGAAAATGAGTACCAGTGGAGCAACTAACAAACTAGAACTGGCTAGGCTGGAAGCAACAGAGAAAGACAACGAACATAAGAGACGGATGGAACTAAAACAATTAGAAATTAATGCAGAAATAGCCAGGGAAGAAGCGGCCCACAGGAGAGTTATGGAGATGAAACAAATAGAGATGGAGGCAAAGGAAAAAGAGAGAGGGAAAAAGAGAGAAAGCATGAACTGGAATTAGCAAGGACTAAGCAGGACGTACCAGCCAACCCTAACAACCCTTCTCCAGATACTGTTTCCCATCCCAGAAAATTCCCCACCTACAAGGCAGGTGATGATACTGAAGCCTTCTTAGAAAATTTTGAAAGGGCCTGCCTTGGGTACAGCATCTCTGCAGACCAGTACATGATAGAGCTGAGGCCACAGCTCAGTGGACCCTTAGCAGAGGTGGCGGCTGAAATGCCTAAGGAACACATGAATGATTACAAACCTTTTTAAACCAAGGCCAGAATCAGAATGGGGCTAACACCAGAGCATGCCCATCAGTGGTTCAGAACCCTAAGGTGGAAACCCGATGTGTCATTTACCCGACATGCCTACCACATTGGAAAGAATTGGGAGGCCTGGATATAAGGAGCAAGTGCTAACTCTCTGGAAGAACTGTCCTTCCTAATGCAAATGGAGCAGTTCTTAGAGAGTGTTCCTGAGGAAATAGAAAGGTACATCCTAGATGGGAAGCCCAAAACTGTAACCGAGGCGGGGGAGATTGGAGCCAGATGGGTGGAAGTGGCAGAAAAGAAAAAAACTACTAGCAAGGGGAGTGAATATCAGAGGGGGCAAACCGAAAATAAACCCTATCACCGGGGGCAACCCAAGACCCCACCTACAACCCAAGGAAAGCCCCAGGCCCCCTATTGTCCCACCTCACCAGTCTCCAGCAACCCACCTCGGCCCAGTGACCAGTCAGCTGGGCGATGTTTTAAATGTAATGAACTGGGACATATAAAGGCCAACTGCCCCAAAAACCCCACCGATTACAGTTCATTACACCACAATCACACCAAAGATCCCCAGGCCCAGATGCCTCTCAAATACCCTCGGAGCGAAGGGAAAACTTGAGAGTGGGCGGAAAGAAGGTTATCGCGTGGAGAGACACTGGGGCACAAGTGTCAGCTATCCACCAATCCTTAGTGGACCCCAAATTCATCAACCCAGAGGCCCAAGTGACAATTCACCCATTCATGTCAAAATCTGTAAACTTGCCTACAGCTGAGTTGCCTGTCCAGTACAAGGGCTGGTCAGGAATGTGGACTTTTGCAGTCTATGACAATTATCCCATCCCCATGCTACTGGGGGAAGACTTGGCCAACCATGTGAAGCTGGACAAGAGAGTGGGAATGGTCACACGCAGCCAGGCAAGCAAGCTTCCACACCCATCCCTGTTCCTGAGCCGTCCACAAGGGCCCCGTCTGTGTTACCAGAGACCCAGACCGAGGTGGTGGAACCGGATCCCCTGCCAACACCTAAAACAGCCATAGTGCAGCCAGTCCCAGAACCGGAACTGGAAAAGCAACCAGCACCAGAAGCGTTGCCAGCACTGACTCCAGCGCTTGCAAGCCCATCTACAATTCCAACGCCAGAGGGCACCAGCAGGCCTGAAATGGCAGAAGCAGCAGACAACCCTACCCAAGAGGCTCAGCCAGAGCCTGAAATATCACATAGTGCACCAGCAGAAAGCGGTTCACAATTAACGAAAACAACCTCATCATCTACATCGCTTCCACAGGGACCAAGCCCAAGTCCACAGTCTAAGGAGGAGCTGATGTCTCCAGCATCAAGGGAACCGTTCCAGGCTGAGCAGGAAGCAGATGACAGCCTTCAGAAAGCTTGGGTGGCGGCACGGAGCACCCAGCCGCCTCTCAGCTCTTCTAACCAATCCCGGTTTGTTGTAGAACAAGGACTTTTATACAAGGAGACACTTTCTGGTGGACGCCAGGAAGACTGGCATCCTCAAAGACAGTTGGTAGTTCCAACTAAGTACCGGGTAAAGCTCTTGAGCTTATCCCATGATCATCCCAGTGGTCATTCCGGGGTGAACAGAACCAAGGACCGGTTGGGGAAGTCTTTCCACTGGGAGGGAATGGGCAAGGACGTTGCTAATTATGTCCAGTCTTGTGAGGTGTGCCAATGAGTGGGAAAGCCCCAAGACCAGGTCAAAGCCCCTCTCCAGCCACTCCCCATAATTGAGGTCCCATTTCAGCGAGTAGCTGTGGATATTCTGGGTCCTTTCCCAAAAAAGACCCCCAGAGGAAAGCAGTACATATACTGACTTTCATGGATTTTGCTACCCGATGGCCGGAAGCAGTAGCTCTAAGCAACACCAGGGCTAAAACTGTGTGCCAGGCTTTAGCAGACATTTTTGCCAGGGTAGGTTGGCCCTCCGACATCCTTACAGATTCGGGAACAAATTTCCTGGCAAGGACCATGAAAAATCTGTGGGAAGCTCATGGGGTGAATCACTTGGTTGCCACCCCTTACCACCATCAAACCAATGGCCTGGTGGAGAGGTTTAATGAAACTTTGGGGGCCATGATACGTAAATTAATAAATGAACACTCCAATGATTGGGACCTAGTGTTGCAGCAGTTGCTTTTTGCCTACAGGGCTGTACCACATCCCAGTTTAGGGTTTTCACCATTCAAACTTGTGTACGGCCATGAGGTTAAGGGGCCATTACAGTTGGTGAAGCAGCAATGGGAGGGGTTTACGCCTTCTCCAGGAACTAACATTCTAGACTTTGTAAGCAACCTACAAAGCACCCTCCGACACTCTTTAGCCCTTGCTAAAGAAAACCTAAAGGATGCTCAGGAGGAGCAAAAGGCCTTGTATGATAAACATACCAAAGAGCGTTCCTTCAAAGTAGGGGACCAGGTTATGGTCTTAAACGCGGTACAGGCCCATAAGATGGAAGCATCATGGGAAAGGCCATTCACGGTCCAAGAGCGCCTGGGAGCTGTCAACTATCTCATAGGATTCCCCACCTCAACCCTAAAGCCTAAAGTGTACCATGTTAATTCTCTAAAGCCCTTTTACTCCAGAGACTTAAAGGTTTGTCAGTTTACAGCCCAGGGAGGAGATGACGCTGAGTGGCCTGAAGGTGTCTACTACGACGGAAAAAGTGACGGTGGTGTGGAAGAGGTTAACCTCTCCACAACCCTGGAATGTCTGCGGCGGTAACAGATCAAGGAGCTGTGCACTAGCTTCGCGCCAATGTTCTCAGCCACTCCAGGACAGACTGAACAGGCATACCACTCCATTGACACAGGTAATGCTCACCCAATTAGAACCCCACCCTACCGGGTGTCTCCTCATGCCCAAGCTGCTATAGAACGGGAGAGCCAAAGCCTGCTACAGATGGGTATAATCTGCCCCTCTAACAGTGCATGGGCATCTCCAGTGGTTCTAGTTCCCAAACCAGATGGGGAAATATGTTTTTGCGTGGACTACCGTAAGCTAAATGCTGTAACTCATCCCGACAACTATCCAATGCCATGCACCAATGAGCTATTGGAGAAATTGGGACGTGCCCAGTTCATCTCTACATTAGACTTAACCAAGGGGTACTGGCAAGTACCGCTAGATGAACCCGCCAAAGAAAGGTCAGCCTTCATCACCCATGCAGGGGTGTATGAATTTAATGTGCTTCCTTTCGGGCTGCGAAATGCACCCGCCACCTTCCAAAGATGGTCTCCTAGCAGGATTAGGAGAATCTGCAGTTGCCTACCTCGATGACGTGGCCATTTTTTCTGATTCATGGGCAGAACACCTGAAGCACCTGGAAAAAGTCTTAGAGCGCATCAGGCAGGCAGAACTAACTGTTAAGGCTAAAAAGTGTCAAATAGGCCAAAACAGAATGACTTACCTTGGACACTAGGTGGGTCAAGGAACGATAAATCCCCTACAGGCCAAGGTGGATGCTATCCAAAAGTGGCCTGTCCCAAAGTCAAAGAAACAGGTCCAATCCTTCTCAGGCTTGGCCGGATATTACAGGCGATTTGTACCACACTACAACCAAATCGCTGCCCCACTAACAGACGTGACCAGAAAGACACAGCCAAATGCAGTTAAGTGGACTGATGAGTGTCAAAAGGCCTTTACCTAGCTTAAGGCAACACTCATGTCTGACCCTGTGCTAAGGGCCCCAGACTTTGACAAACCATTCCTAGTAACCACAGATGTGTCTAAACGTGGTGTAGGAGCAGTTTTAATGCAGGAAGGACCGGATCAAGAATTTCATCCTGTCGTGTTTCTCAGCAAGAAACTGTCTAAGAGGGAAAGCCACTGGTCAATCAGTCAAAAAGAATGCTACGGCATTGTGTATGCCCTGGAAAAGCACCGCTCATATGTTTGGGGACGGCATTTTAAGCTACAAACTGACCATGCTGCGCTAAAGTGGCTTCATACTGCCAAGGAAACAACAAAAAACTTCTTCGATGGAGTTTAGCTTTCCAGAATTTTGATTTTGAAATTGGTGGGGGAAGGGAGGGAGGATGGTTAAATTCTCCTTGTGTTAAGATCCAAGGAGTTGGATTGGTGTTCACCAGGAACTTGGTGAAAAAGCCTCTCAAGGCTGCCCAGGGAGGGGAAGGTTTTGGGGGGACAGAAAGTGATCCAGACACTGAAATTTCTGGATGGTGGCAGTGTTACCAGATCTAAGCGGGTAATTAAGCTTAGAAGTGTCCATGCAGGTCCCCACATCTGTACCCTAAAGTTCAGAGTGGGGGAGGAACCTTGACAGCATGTCAATTAGCTCAAAAGTCTTTCAATTCCTGGAGACCTGAGCTCAAATTATTATTTAGGTCACAAGCGTAAAGTGATTTATCAGCTTATTCCCCTTATATTGCTAACATATTATAAATCTATTACCCAATACACCATGCCTGGAGATTCCTGTCCTCAAGAACTAACCCTACACTGGTAAGGTTTGTAGGGAAGGATTGGTGTTTACATAAAAAAAGCTTGCAATGGCTTGTTCCAAACCCATGCACTTTGTCCAGCATTTTCAGAAATTCCACTCACATAAGACCCAGTTCCTATATTTTATGTAACTATTTTCCAGGGGCAACTTTAGCCTGGTTCCATGGGTTCAACTGTATCTACAGCTATCATGAAACCAAGGGAGCCAAACCTGAGTGGTGCTGCAAACCATGCATCAGGTCACACCACCACTCACTTAAATTTGGCCTGGTCAAACCCTCTGTCATGATGGAGGGGCAGCCAGGCCACATATGAGTGGCACTGCAACCCTGTGTGCCAGGTCACAATGCCTGGAGGGAGAGCTGGCCCAGCCCTGCAGGAGGGCAGCCACCACTGTGGGGTTGGTGCAGGGTGGAGCAGGCTTATTCTTGAGTATCTCCCACCACTCCCTCTGCACTAGGGCAGGATTCAGGTTGCAGGTGCCAGGGTGCAAAGTGCTGCTGTAGGTGGCTAATGCCCCTCTTGACTACAACTCAAATTCATGTCCAAGAAGATGCCTCCATAGAATCTGGTGGCTACTTCTGCCCAATACTGGGTTTGCTCCTGTGCCCACTGAGGCTGCCCACCAAGGGCTTTCAGAATCTAGCCCTGACTGAACATGAGGAAGAAAGTGGGGGTGGGGGGAGAGAGGAGTATTGTCTATTGTGCTGACTAACACAAAGTGCACTTCCCCCAGCCACATAGGAGGAAAGGCATTTTTGTGGCAGGTTATTTTTTAAATAATAGTTTGAAGTCTTAGCAGTGGGCCTGAGAGAGAGAACTAGGAAGAGTGCAGGTCAGGTAAAAATTAAGGCATCATGGAGTATTAATAGTTATATTGCATGATCCATTATGTGATGATTGTTTTGGTCCATTTCTCTTGCTTCTCTCAGGTAGAAGCTTTTGCAATATTGTAAATGCAAAGTTTACTTTGGGTCTCAGGCATGCTAATTTCACTTAATTGATTTCAAATAAAAACAATGGAGGAGTCCTTGTGGCACCTTTGAGACTAACAAATTTGGGCATAAGCTTTCATGGGCTAGAACCCACTTCAACTGGGTTCAACAGATGCATGGAATGAAAAAATACAGTAAGCAGAATATATATATTACAGCACATGAAAAGATAGTTGCCTTACCAAGTGGTCGGGGGATCAGTGCGAACAAGCCAATTCAATTAAGGTGGAAATGGCCTATTCTCAACAGTTGACAAGAAGGGGTAAATACCAACGGAGGGAAAATTACTTGTGTAATACTAACAGAGGCCAATGCACTCAAGGTGGCCCATTTCCAACAGTTGACAAGCAGGTGTGAGTATGAGCAGAGGAAAATTAGTTTTTGTAGTGACCCATCCACTCCCAGTCTTTATTCAGGCCTAACATGATGGTGTCCAGTTTGCAAATTAATTCCAGTTCTGCAGTTTCTCAGTGGAGTCTGTTTTTGAAGTTTTTTAGTTGAAGAATTGCCGCTTTTAAGTCTGTTATTGAGTGTCCAGGGAGCTTGAAGTGTCCTTCTAGTGGTTTTTGAATGTTATGATTCCTTATGTCTGATTTGTGTCCATTTATTCTTTTGCGTAGAGACTGTCTGGTTCGGCCAATGTACATGGCAGAGGGGCATTGCTGGCACATGACGGCATATCTCAGATTGGTAGATGTGCAGGTGAACAAGCCCCTGATGGGGCTCATGTGGTTAGGTCCTATGATGCTGTCCCTTGAATAGATAGGCGGATAGAGTTGGCAACAGGGTTTGTTGCAGGGATTAGTTCCTGGGTTACTGTTTTTGTTGTGTAGTGTGTAGTTGCTGGTGAATATTTGCTTCAGGTTGGGAGGCTATCTGTAAGCGAGGACTGGCCTCACTCTCACTTATCCCTCACTCTCACAGACCTTGGGAGACAGACCAGTCCTCACTTATAGACAGCCCCCCACCCTGAAGCAAATACTCACTAGCAACTACACAACAAAAACTGATACAGACTAACATGGCTACTACTCTGAAACCTGATTTCAAATAGTGTCTTTTCACCACATGATCAAAGTCAGAGTGAAAAACAGATTGGGTATTCTAAGCACAAGGGCACAGGCTGGTAGAGTAATATATTTCCTTCCTCCTCTAGAATCAAAATAACTTCATTTACATCTACCATTTTTTAAGCAAGACTTCAGTTTCCCCCAATACAACTCTTTAGCAGTTAATCCAATTCAAAGGCCTTGGGGATGGACTCACAAGGTGCTGAACATTCTTGCACTTAACATTGAACATTCAACCACTTAAACATGTGCTGAACTTAAAGTACAAGCATAGTCTCATTGATCTGTGCTTTGGTGGATCAGGCCAGAATACTCAGTGCGTTACCGGTACAAGCCCTTGAATCTCCAACACCTCCGGGGCCTGGTTCTGATTTCATACTGCTCCTACCCCAGTCTACCTCCTTGAAATTACTTCTGTTACAGACTGGTATCAGTGAGCTCAAATTGGGCTCCAAGGCTGCAATATAGGACCACATTCCAGAAGATACTGACTTAAATATGTCAGTTTTGCCTGAGTAAGAGTTGTGTGCGCATATTCCAAGGCAGCATGGGGCAAAGAGTGTAGTGACAACAATATTAACAAATATTTAAGATTTTAAAATATGTAGCATTGAATGAGACAAATCTATTTCAGCAATTTACATAAAATGACAATATTCACTTTAATTGCATTCATACATAGAGCAATTACAGAGAAAAAAAATCAATGCCACAGTAAAAAATTCAAGTATTTTATCATTTTAATTTTAGTTATTTCTTTAAAATATTCCTACATTTTATCCATTACTTTCTCTAGCTAGTCTATGCCTGGATTTCCTTGTTCTATGCATTGAATTGAAAAGTGCTAATGATGGAATTTCATACATACTTTAATTGTTACACTTTAAAAGGTGGATGATTGAAAAAAGCAAACATGTTGACCATTTTTGCTAAATATTACTCTGATAGTTCTAGTTTTTTGGTTTTTTTTTAAGAATAACTTGCAGTGTGCATTTTCTCCTTTTGTTGTGTTTTTGGGTTTACATTTTTGCTTTTTAAAGAATGTGTTTCATTTCAGTGGTGTTAAAAAACAAAAACCAAAACACAACACTGCTTAGCCCCTCTGCTTACTGCATTTTCCATCCCCAGAATTTGTTTGCATCTTTTCTATTGAAGTCAATTTTTTCTATAAGGGAAGGCAGGCAGCTCTATTTGCAATTGACATTGATGCTTTTTGTGGCTCGTGAGCAGAGGATGCTATTGGCTAATGCTTATATCCACCTCCAGGGAAGTGGATTCCAAACCGACCTCCAGATTTAATTCTGGCTTGCAGGTCTGGAGACAACTCTGCCAGTATCCCTTTTCTTACAGCCTTATTTAACACTTTCTTATTGGGCAACTGTAAAAAGGACTGGATACATTTACTCAAACGACATTGCTCCTTGAGAAAACATTTGATAGATCACTAACACTGCTAACAAAAATAATTGAAGTCTTCTGGATTAAAACAGAGTTAAACAGTCTTTCGAACAAACATGATTGTTTCAGTACATTTTCTAAATATAGCATTTATGTGCAATTGTATTTAGTAAATTAACAAATACACTTTAACACTGTGTTATGCTGGTTTCCGCCTATCACTTTCCCACTCAGCTACTGTAGCCAGTGATTATAAAGTTTAGTGTACATTTTGACTCATTTGGCAAAGGTTAACAATCACGGATTCCCAGGAATTAAATTTTATTTTACTTCTTTTTAAGATGCATCATATAAAGAAAACAACTTTCAGTGACCTTTATTTAACCAGGAAATCAACAGGAGAATGAAGAGAAATTAAATACCAGGATAGGTGTTCAAATAACCTGACTTTAAATCCCCTCTTATCATGATTTAGAGCTGCCATTCTGTTCCCTATTATACCTAGGTAGATTATAGAAGCAGGGAGTTTAGGGATGAAAAAGCCTTTTAGGCAACTCTGTCCATCTATAATCTTGGGAAACTGACAGGTTTACAGGGATGGAACTTTACCAGTTCCATAGGGTACAGAACCCCCCTCCTAACAAAATGACTTTCCATTTGTGGAATCAGTGTTGTCTAACCCCTACTTGGGTTTTTCTGTACAGGCAAAGCATGTGGCCCAAAGCTTTGGCTGTTTTAATTTTTAATACTGCAAATCTATAATTTACTCTAAACTGTCTGCAACATTTTTCAAGATGAAACAATTTTCACGTCTAGATTTTGGCAAAAACAGAATCTGGACATTATTGTGATTTATATTGTGGTAGTTAGAACTGGTTGAAAATTCAAAATTCACTTTTAATTAAAAACATTGACAATTTTCACAAAAATATTTACCATTTATCATCAACTAGCTCTAGTGATAGCTCCCAGTCACGACTAGCCCCCTTGTGCTAGATGCATGGAAATATATGAAAATGAAGTCCTTTCTTTGAAGGCCTTACAGTCTAATTTGAGACCAATTGAAACAAGTGAGTTTGATGAACAAAAGGAGGATGGAGGTAGGGAGACAATTGTAATGGAGATAGTGATTACAGTGGTGTGATCTTAACTTTGGTTCCAAATTATTTAAAGATTATTTTGTTTTTGAAGACTCAATCCAACTCTCATGGGAAAGTACAGAACAAGTCTACTGTTGACTTTTACTTATGTGTGTGTATTATTTATAGCCCAATCTTACTTCCATTCAAGTCATCTAAACCAACATGTCATGTATTCTAGTCACTGTTGCCTTCCTGATAGATATCATAGCAGAAGTAGGTTGCAAGGATGGATTTGAAGGAGTGGATAATGGCCTTATGAATAGATTCCTGGAGAACATTCCATGCATAAAAGAGAAGCATGAAGAAAAGTGCAGAGATGTTTGTGATAGGGCTAATCCACACTTACCGTCCGGGTCGACGCGGTGAGTTCGACTTCTCGGAGTTCGAACTATCGCGTCTGATCTAGATGCGATAGTTCGAACTCCGGAAGCGCCGTGGTCGACTCCAGTACTCCACCACTGCAAACGGCGGTGGTGGAGTCGACGGGGGAGCCGCGGAGTTCGACCCTGCCGCGTCTGGACGGGTGAGTAGTTCGAATTAGGGTATTTCGAATTCAGCTACGCTATTCCTGTAGCTGAATTTGCGTACCCTAATTCGAACCCCCTTTTTATTGTAGAACAGGCCATAGAAACAGACAAATGACTATTCGAGTCTATCATCATTGATGCAGTGGAGAGAATGGAAATGATGAGATTTACCCTTCAACTCCATTCCTGACTGAAATTGTTTTAAAAATATTTTATAATGAACAAAAAACATTGGCCACCTTTGGACCAAGTATCACATGAATTAAAAACACAACTGAGACAATCCCTGAAACTGGAGATAAACATTAAGTTCCAAACCTGAGAACTGCTACTACAGTCCTTATGTAGTCAGTGATTGTTTTGCCTGAATCAGATGTGCAGGATCTGGCCTGCAACAAATCATTTTCAATACACTTTAATTTATTTGATCTGAACTTTAAGAATTAAAAACCACTTACTTTATAAACTTTTGTTTTTAAAAGCACCTGAATGAGCAGAAAGAGACAATAGAAGAGAGACAGAGTTAGAAGCATCATACATAATTGGTCCATATTGAGTTTATTTTTCTTGTTATTTCAAAAGAAGCAAGCACAGAGGAATATTGTACATATACTGAAAAATACAGTTTCTATTTTTAAACTAAATTCTAATGCGATATACTTCTCAGGAATATTCAACCTTTTTTATTCTGTTTTCATAGACCTAAAGATCATGGTATCTTTAATAATGAAAATAGATGTACAGACAAGTTTAATTATACCTTTTAATGATAATCACATTTATTTTTGTTTGTTTTCCTTTGTTTTGCTTTTTCCTTTTTGGTCTTCCCTTCATTTTGATGAAAGTATTTTGGGGGAGTGCTTGATGGAAATGAAATCAATGAATCATTGCGACGTAGCAATGGCTTGAGAAGTGCAGAACATATAGACGGGACTTTGGCTCAAATCTACAGTACAAATTTAAGGGTAAACTATGTAGAAGATGTCCCATTTGTCATAATGTGATACACAATCATTAACAAAGGCCCTGTTCTTTTGTCTGAACTGATGTTTTCCCCCATGTGGACTCATTACCTGTATGTGATGATGTGAAGTGTTATTAAAAAGGTACCTGTTTTGTTAATTCTGTAGTCGATATTGACCTGTGTACATCTGGAATTAAAACAGGGAATTAAAATTTGACTTTCTGCTATTCCAAGGAAGGCTTAAAAATTATCAGAGCTAAGAGAAATAACTTGATTGGATACATATTTAAAAAAAAAAAACCTATTCAGCTTTCAACTATAAATGCTTTCTGCAAAAAAGTGTGGAGAGTAAAACATTAAAATGTTCAAAATAACTCAAAGGTTATAAATACATCCTAAAACTATTAGTATTACTTACAGCCAAAAAATATAGCAAAGATATTTCAGCAAATGTGTGTTATTCCTCAGGAAGATTAAATTATTGAAAGCATATATCAAACAGAAAACATCTTGAGCTCAAGGTAATTTAAATGTTTTGATCATTTTATGCCTAGGTATTTTATATAGTGATGCTGATATGCAAATAAACCAACCCAGCTCACTGCCTTCAAGCCTGTAAGGATTCTGGTTGTGTTTCAAAAATCTTTACCTATATTTAGGAGCACTCATTAATATTTAAAGAGGTGCTAAAATATTTATACTAATAAAAATATATGTAACTAGACTTTGAACAATTTGTAATGATTAATTTGTTAAGCAGTATGCATGAAAACCTCTTGTTTATATTAAAACTTCAGCAAAGGCTTCTATAAATAAGTGTTAATTCATTTTTTCCTTTTTATCAATTACATAAAAAGATGATGCACCAGACAATCATGTAAAGGAAAAGAAAAGAAAAATTAGGTAATAATTGGAGTTATACCAATCTCCTAGAACTGGAAGGGACCTTGAAAGGTCATCAAGTCCAGCCCCCTGCCTTCACTAGCAGGACCAATTTTTGCCCCAGATCCTTAAGTGGCCCCCTCAAGGATTGAACTCACAACTCTGGGTTTAGCAGGCCAATCCTCAAACCACTGAGCTATCCCTCCCCCTGTGCTTCAGTGTGACATCCTAAAATGAAGACTTAAGTTTTCAAATCAACATTCAGTGCATTTTGAATGGGATATTCTATGGTCCAGATCTTTAGGTGTTGTATGTCAGTATACCTCCAACTGAGTGGCTTCACCAGCTGAGGAGCTGGTCCATTTAATTATATATAAATAAAACTGGGTTAAAAAAGAATTAAATAAGTTCATGGAGCATCGGTCCATCTATGGATATTTGCCAAGATGATCAGGGACACAATCCAATTATATTTCAAAGAGAAATAACAGAAAAATCCACCTATGAAAACAAATGGACCATCAGCGTTATTTGAGATGATTTTATTATTTTCAGATATCTTTGAGGGAGCATTCAGAAGATTAATCTTAGTTAGTAACATAGAACAGAGTCTTGTGTCCCATTTTAGAGCCTGATCCTGCAGACACACTCCAAGAGTTAGTCTTTACTATTGCAAGAAATCAAACGCTAATTTTAGGTCAATGGAACTACTCACTGTAGTAAGCCCTACATCCAGTAGCAAGTATATGGAGGGCGAGGCCCTTAGTCAGGTTCTGGGTATTTAAAAAAAAAAAAATCTGTTGGCCAAATTCATCTTACATGTAACTCCACTGAAGTCAAGAGTTACACAAGATGAATTTACCACTTCATATTTCACCTATTAAAAGTATTACAACAAAGATGTTATTTCCCAGGTTTTTGGTACCAGAGTACTTAGTTTAAAACAGTTTTGTTTAATCGTGTCATAACATTTGTACCCTGCTATCATTTTATATTTCTGTTATTCATCCCCATGTTTTATTAACCTACTGCTGTTTTCTTGCTTTCATGTTAATTTTCCTTTTTTTGTTTACTAGAGTGCATTACTAATTACAATAAAGCCACTATAGAAGTGTTATTAAAACAGAGAACTGTGAATAAGTTTATAGGATTGCAAAAGTATAAATTTAAAAAGCATTTCAGTGGAATGGCAACCATTCTCAGATTCCATTACTGAGATTTTAAAATCCCTGAGGTGACTGTCAGCCTAAACTTTTCAATTTAACTGAATGTTTGTGTGTTTTTTCCAGAATATGCTGATTTGTTGACATCAAAACTGAACACAGGAAAGGAAAGGTTTTGACAAACTTCTTATTTAAAAATTTTTTAACAAGCTTTAAAATTTTCAAGACAATCCATTTTGACATTTTCAAAACAAAAACTTCATTTTTTTTGGTTCAGAAGGACTTTTGGTTTAGAAGTTTGTAGAAAAAAAACATAAGTCTAAATCAAAATGAAATGTTTTGAAATGAAACATTTCAATTGATCTGATAGGATTCTGTCTATTTTTGGTTCATGAAAAAAATTAAGATTTCCACTTTTCATACTAATACAGAACAAGGGCTTTTTTTGAAAGCTCAAAAATTCTCATGGAATGGGAAGGAACTGATTTTTTTCTTCCCTAAGTCTAACTTGTAACTTTATTTTCGTCTAGTCTTTTAAGGCAACAGCTTTCCTGGACTACATCATTATTTGAGAAATAAGATGTGAATACTTTATTTTTTATTATTTTGTTGCACTTCAGAGATCTTAAAAGCATATAGTTATAGAGCACTTAAACAAGATCAGATAAGAACAAGAAATATAGAGTTTAAATTAATTCAAATATGAATTCCTCAAAAGTAATTGGATTACTCTTCAATAGGATATGTATTGAAGAAAAAAAACCACATAGTTTGAAGGTAAAGGAGACTTTGGGATATACATTCAGTCAGTTTTGGACCTGGTCTCAGTTCCTGTGTAGAATTTATATATCTATATTTGCACCTGCAGAATAAGTTACAGCAGCAAATTTGAGCCTGTGCATCTCTACCTACCTGGTACCCGTAATTGGGTAAGTAGTGATGCAAAATGTGCTTACAAAATGAAAGCCACATCTTTGGACATGTACCACATCCCCATGTATGTATATAATTCTTCTTTTCCATTCAATGGATGTAGAACCAAATTCAATTCTCATTCACACATGAATAAATCCAGAATAACTGCATTGACATCAATGGATTTTTTCTGTATATATAGTGGAGAAACTGCAAAGAATATGGCCCTTAGTTTTGATCCCTGTGCCTTAGCCTTCTCTACTTATAATATTTTACTTACAATTTCCCTTCATTTTAAAAAAGAATTCTTTTTATTTGATGTATCTATATGAAACTATAGAAATAAGGCATAACAATTAGACTACAGTATTCAAGCAGGCAGAATTCCCAGTAATTTAATTGATGTCAACATGTTATATGTACTACGATAGCACAATGGGGCTATGTACACGACAAGTGATATGGTCCCTGTCTAAAAGAGCAACATGAGTTTTGCTTGGCTGAAGACCAGGGAATTGGGCTCTAAATGGGAAAGAACAGAGTAAATTGGTATTTTGTCCAATCACAGATCATTAGAAATAATGGAAGTTAAGTTGAATAGATTATGTATTTAAAAATGCCAGTTGGTGAAATCCCTCCCTCCTTGATTTCGATGGACGTTTTGCCATTGACTTCAATGGGACCAAGATGTCATCCAGCAAATATAAAGTGGTGGGTTAAAAAAGCCACTGAAGTAAGGATGCAGAACTTTGTTTTCAATAGATTCGAAATTTATGTAACTGAAGAACTTCCTTACTTTTCTTGCAACAGGACGATGAGGTAAGGGAGAGTCGATTCAGTTTTACAGCCTATGGAATGGGACCATGTCTACAAGCAAAAGACGGAGTGACTCCAAAGGGGCCAAATAATCCCATCCAAGCTGCACCAAAAAGCCTCGATGAAATGAGGAAGGTATTCATTGACCGAGCCAAGAAAATTGATACCATTTCCAGAGCTTGCTTCCCATTAGCCTTTCTGATTTTCAACATTTTTTATTGGGTTATCTATAAAATCATTAGGCATGAGGACATTCACCAATAACAAGATTAAGGCTTGTTGTACAAACTGTTGGGGCTGGCATGTTCAGCAAGAGGTTTTCCATTACAAATGAGCATACAGATGCTTACTGGGATAGTTAAAAGGCACAAAGAAAAAGATCCCATTTGACTTGCTATGCAGAGTCACTATTGGACAGATGACAAATGACACCCAGTGAAGGTATATCTGCTATTACTAAGTTTCTACTTCATACTAACTAAACAATCAACTTTTTCATAGTAAAAATCACAACACTATACTACAGCTTTACTGCCAACGTGTTTATACATACTTTTACATTGTGGTACAATTGTACAGTATTCTTTAAAGTTCCTTACAATTTTTTAATTCAACTGTATTTTTTAAAAAAAAATTACAAAAATGGGTCTAATGTCTTAGATGACTCCCAGAGTAACAGATTAAAGGAGGGTCAGAAATTTGAATATAAAGTTTACAAAATGAGTAATGAATTACTGATTTGAGTTTTAGAGCTCAAGCACATTGGGTTTTATCAAGAGCACAGGACACATTACGTTCTTTAAAAAAAAAAGAAAAAGAAAAGAAAAAAACAAATTTACTCATACAAAGCACTTCATAAATTGATTATGGTTCCCCTGGAGCTTAAAAAACATGGCAATGTAATACGCAAAGTAGCACCAAATATCTATTGCCCAGTCTGAAGCGACCCACTAGTCAAACTTTCTGGTACTGTGCATATCACAATGGGAACAAGGTACTGTTTTTAAAGGATTGTTGCCCTTAAGTACTTTTAATTACTCACAATCACCCTTGGGTAAATTGAAAGAGAAAATAAAAAAAAATCACAACAATAAAAAGATGTTTCTCTCATCAGGTAAATGTTCAGAAACCACAGTATTTGTGGAGACAAGCCAGACAATTAAAAATGACATCAAAATAAGTTTGTGAAAAGTGACATTAAAAACAAAACAAAAGGGATAAGTCACTTAGCCTATACCTATGATAAAAGTAATTTATGAACTTTTTTGAAGCTGACTATGGCAACATTTCTGCACAGATACTTCCATTATCATCAGTGAAAGTTTGATATACAAGTACCTAAAGATAACCAGGTCAGTCTTTTCTTAATTTGAATGATTTGTTCAATGAGAAGATTCTGACATGACTTCTTGGACACTGGCAGAAAATAGTCTGTATCTTAGAAAACACTAAACAGTTCTTCTAAAAATATATCAGGACAATCTTATTTTTACTGCACTTCATGGTAAAAGATAGGAGAAGAAATTGAAACTGTTGGAGCAAATTTTCCCTACTTAGAATTAGATAGATTACATTAATTGCTTCTTTCAAATTATTACATAATAGATCTTATATCGTTTAAAAAAAAATAAACTTCCAGTAAATAATGTTGCCACTTCTCTAATGAAAAGCAAAAAAAAAAAAAGTTCTAAAATGTGGAAACCGATAGACAGCTACAGGCAAGAGCATACCTGATGCTTTGAACTTGTAATGGAATCCAATAGCTAAGACAAATTATTGAAAAGTTTCTTTGTTTGGAGCACATTTAAAATTTTCAGTTTGCTACAGCTCAAAGTGTATACACAAAAGCAAAACAACTGGAGGCAAACATCTGCTGCATTACTAGAGGCATATTGCATATGAACTAGTCATAGCAACATATCCTTGCATTGAAGATTAGAACACAACGTTGGTTTTGTTTGAGGATTAGCTAGGGGGATTTTTAAAAGAATGGCAATCTGGTTGTGCTAAATTGTCTCAAAACAATTGCATAACCCTTTTTAATTTTGAATATGGTCCTATTTAGGTTTTCTCCCTCCCACCCCCGGTAATGCATAAAATAGATTTAGAGCAATTGTTTTGGGATATGTGATATAATTTTCACAAATATATTTATATATCCTGTCCAGAAAAACTCAACTCATTAACTCTCATGTGTGCCTGTGTGTGTGTGTGTGTGTGTATTATATACACAAGAGTGAGAAGCTGGCCAAGTGGCTTTTGTCTCCTGCAAACTATTAAATACTATAATCTCTGGAAAGATTTGTTGGTGCATTTCTGTGCCCATTGTATTCAGTGGTAAAGTGTCCCATTTATTTCAAGACTAGGATTGGGCCCATTATCATGAGGCATTCATAAAATGTTATACTCTTCTCCATGCTTGCCTTTTGTTCTTTTCTCTTTCCTATTTAAAACAATGATCTTCCCCTCCAACACCAATAAAGGAAATCTGGATGAATCAGTATATAAAGTGTACTGGGCCAGATCCTGAGCTGGAATAAATACTGTCCCTAGAACTACACCAGTTTACACCAGCTGAGGATCTCACCCAGACTTTCCAAAGAAGTCCAATAGGCTGAATATTATGCATCCACAAGTTGGTTTTGAAGACATTTGAACAGAGCTGAATAACACAATTACAAAGTTAAACATTCAATAGTGGGAGAATACTAAGATTTAGAAAAGAGGTTATCAGATGAAAAAAAAAAGACAAAAAGTCTTGAGAGCAAGATAGAAAATGGAATAGGCACTAAAAGTGGCAAAATTGTGTGGCGGGACAGAGAAAAGTAGAGAAGAGCCAGATAAGATCAATAATTATCCATGAACACCCTCCTCCCCCCCTTGAGTGACAGGGGGAAAGAAGGGGAGAGGAATCAGTGTATCATACTATTTCTGCAACTACTGTATGGTAATCAAATTAGCAACTACAGTATATACATTTTAAACCCATAAACCTTCCGTATGATTGCTTTTCAGACATCCCTAATGGATTAAAATGATGTGTATTTAATATGTGACAACAGGCAGTGTATTACATTGATACTAATGGGAGCCATGTATTGAAGGGAGTATATACTCCTGTAGGGGATTGCAACGTATTTCTAAATGTATATATTTATAGTTCTGTATGTTATTTAAGAAATAGGAGAAATTGGTTATTGGATTATTTCTGGAATGTCTTCGCTTTAGTAACAGTACTAAGAACAGAAATGGTTGAGACAGAAGGGACAAGCTACAGTGATTTATTTTGTAACTACTAAACAATCATCCAACAAGTTGTGATTTTTTTTTTCCTTGGAGTGAAGTCTTGCCCCACTGAAGTCAATGGGGTCAGGTTTTCTCCCCCAGAAGACAACTTCACATTTTTTATGAGATCTTTATGGTAACAATTGTCTATGTAACAAAGGCCTTTTCAATCAGCTAAGAAACATTTATAGCTAAGAAACATTTATTTCAGCAAAAGGCACTGTAGCCAGTCAGCAATTTGTAGCTTAAATTTTATTCAAAGTATTCATATTCCATTGAATATAAAAAAAATAATCATAAGATGACAGAATTGTCAAGTAAGATTTTAAGTTGTCTCATGTTACAAAATACCAGCTACCCATTAGTGCCTATGGAAAAAAAGAGTCCAAAATACCAGCAGGCATGCCAACCAACCACACAAATCCAGGAATGATCTCTCAGAGCCAGGGGCTTATCTGCTAGGAAGATCTTAGTCTTAAAACAGATTATTTTTATACCATATAATGCCAGGCTGGACTATATAGAGGGGGTGACAAAACAGCACAGCACACCTACCCTACACTCATGTTAGGCAAACCAACCTTGGAAGAAACTGTAAATGTTAAGGAAGAGATTGGGATATTTATGCCACAGGTGTGTGTAGGGAGCAGTACAAAGTCAGAGGAAGAGAAGTGAGGAGGTTCCTGCTGAGTTCTAACAAACTGTTTCCTATGCACAAAAATGTTCATGATTTCAAAATTATGTTCTGATTTGGGATAGGAAAAAGTTGAATATTGAAAAGCGTTCAAGAACCAAAAATCCCCCCAGTAAAAAAAATTTAAAAAAAAAATCAGTTCAGGTCAGCTGAAATATTTTGATGATTTCAAGATGTTTTGACCATTTACAAACTATAATTAGCTGAATGAAAAAAAGGTCATTTCAAATGGTAACACTGGAATTTTTCCTTTCTAAAAGTTTAAATGTTTCATTTTGATATATTTCAAGAAAAAAATTCTGATTTTTTTCAAGTTGAGAAACTGACCCTTTCCCATGAAAAGTTTAGGCTTTGATGAATCAGCACTTTCAGGCCAAAAAAAAAGTTTCAATTTTTCAATTCCTCAACCAGCCCTACTTGTTATGCCTCAGGCAAAGCTTCTCCTTGCCCCAGAGATGTTAATCTGCTGCCCCCAATGCACTGGCCATAGTGTCCCTGTGCCCTCCAGAGTGCCAGGACTGCTAACGTAAGAGGCCATTGGTTAACTGCTCAAGGAGGGCAGGTTTCTTGCCCACGTAAAGCCCTGTGTCTTCCATACTGTTTGCAAGTCATCTTGTGTACTCCTGCTTTCTGTGGTTGTGCCATGTAACTTAAAGTTAGAGGACCAAAGTAATGCATTGAGACTAGAGAAATAATTTGGGGTCCATACTAGTTACACAGGTACAAAGAAATCCATTTTCATAGAACTGGTGCAGGCATAATGGAAAAGGAAGCTGTGATCATGTGGCTTGCTCCTCATGTTCCACAGTGCCACCGGATCTCCTCCATGCATTTGGAGTGCAATGTGTCTGGGGCAAACTGCTGACCTTAGAATAGGTGCTGTACGCTACAGTCACCTTTTAAATGGCAGATTCCCATGAGGAAGTAAAAGTTTATACTGTTTGGACCAGCACTAACTCCCCTTCCATGCCTTCTTCCTCCCCCAGAGGAAGGGGGATAAGGCAGAAGTGAAGGAAGAGGAGCCTATGGCTGCATGGCTCCAGAGCACTAAGCCAAAGGTTGGGGAAGGACAGAAAGCAGTGTGGTAGAAGTATCTTGCTCCTTAGGTGGTTGCCCCAAGATGCATAATCTTGGAACCTGTTTTCTTCAGGAG
The DNA here is from genome assembly GCF_016161935.1 of Mauremys reevesii. NCBI lineage: Eukaryota > Metazoa > Chordata > Testudines > Geoemydidae > Mauremys > Mauremys reevesii. Next base: position 72,705,628 of record NC_052627.1, on the reverse strand, counting down.
GTTGAAGACTGGAGTTTCCAGACCACACCACCTGTTAAAGCCCTCCATTCTTGAGAGAAAACAAGAGGAAGTGCCATGAGAACTGTGTATCATATTGTATTCAAATACCTACAGGCCTCCTCAGTTTTTTAGCAGCTAACTCATAGTTAAGATGCTAATTGAATCACAAGATGATCTTCAAAATAATTGCCACTGAGTTGCGGACAAGATGTGAAAAAGTAATAATGGACCTCTATAAATACTGGTAATTTGGAAAAGCCATATTAGACCTATTTAAAAAAACATTGCTGGAACAATATAAAACATTAAAGTATTATATTATGACAGCTGTTTTTAAAAATATACGACCAAACATTTTGCTGTAACTATATTACATTCATTTAAAAAGTGACCGGTACAATATAAAATTCAGAAGACTAAGTCTTACAACTGCTATAGAAATCAAGTCCAGTCACTTTAGCCTTTTACAGGCATTGAATGTTAGTGCAGTGCTAATTACATACTCAAAATGTATACAGAATTGTGGATTGCAAAGTAAGCGAATTAAAATCAAAACTGCAGTGAAAGCCTAGTATTGCAGGATCTGCCATATCGCAAAGGATGTGGGGCCTTACTCAGTTAAATTCCTCAGTGTAGCAGCTTAGAATATGGTTACATGCCACACCTTGGCACAAATGAAACCTAAACAAAGCAAACCTCATGTTGGTTTTAATAGATACTTCCAATAAGAAAACATTAGTGTTCATTGTTTCCTGATGTTTCTAAGATGATGGGGGCAAAAATAAAATAGTCCTTTTTTATTTATAAGTTACCTATTCAAAGGCATATTTAAACTAACTCATTGCTTTCACCATATTGTAGCTTCAAGAAACCTTGACAGCAGGCACAAGTTTTTTAAATGGATTGGTGGAAGTCACAAACAACTTGATGTCCCCTGCCTTTTGTCCTAGATCAGCTGTATATAGTCTCTCTGAAGTGTTTGCCCTCTCTTAGCTCTCTGCTTCTCTCTTTGGTAATTTGTGAAGCACTTTTCTTATGAAAAGTCCAGTTTAAAACCCTAGATATGCTTCTGTTTAAGCAATTCAGATATGCCCTTTAGACTGCAGGAATGAAGAAATGCTTCCACTTTGTACCATGGTAAATTCCAGAACTACTGTTCGGTAATATAGTTGAAACCAAGATTCAGAGTAAAAACTCATACACAGTTTAGAACAGCTAAAGATAAAAAGTCTTCTTTAACCCTAGAAGGATTCAAGTGTATTCTTTCTATCAATAATTTTGTATTAGATGAAAATGAGTTCATATGATAACCAAGCCCAATTAAAAACTTGTTGGATGCAAGAAAGTGGTGCACTTAGTTTTACATTTAGCACTTATTGTCCTTTTATGTGTAAATTCTGCTCTCATGTAGACTATTGTAGGAGTTAATCTGATCTAACAGAGCAGAATTTGGCCTTATACCTCTAAACTGCTGATCTAATGAATTCTTACAATACCCCTATAAATTAGCAAAGTATTTTTATCTACAAGATGGTACATGATTATTTATAAGACAATTGTGTCAGACAAGCATAACTTTTGTTTTTTTAAAGGCTAACATGAAAAATATTTTTTTTAAAATATCACAAATTAAACTGCTTGTTAGCAAGTAGTAGATTTTTCTTTTTGCAATGGTTATAGAAATGGTGCCTTCAGGCAACATGTTACATACAGTTGATCCTGAATTATCATCAGTTTAGCAGGTTTGTGAAAGCAGGTTAGATTACTAGAAGCAATAGGTGTAAAACTAGAAGAGTGTCAGCTCATCCTGCATTCTTGACATGCTTGAATATTATTGCACTTCTTCACTTTCATCTTTGTGAAATATGCAAGAGACATTTCTTACATTTGTAATTTAAAATATATGATAGAATGAAGTTAATAGATAAATGGACTAAAGTAAATATTGACATTCCATGGATATGTAATTGTGAGTTGTATATGAAGAAATTGTGCCATAAGCTTTCAACATAAAATTTTATTATATACAGTAGCTTGTGTGATAGTGATCCAAGCTTTTTTAAAAGGCTAAATAAATATATATTAATATGAGTGTATGAATTACTTGTCTGATTTTTAAACATATCTTCCTGTGAATTCTGTCTAAAAAGACAATGGCAGTTTTCATTTAGAAGTATTTCTTTTTAGTAAAATTCTATAAAAAGTGGCATGCATGAATTTGATTAAATTCCTTTGTATTATAGTACCTTATATTCAGCACTACAACTAACATTCTCTGCAGACAGAGATGTTAAAACATGTGCAGTTTATGGTATTCATGTTATTGTAGATATTTTGTTCAAAAAAAATAAAGTTAACTTTTTTTCAGAATACTGCTCAATGTTTTCAGGTCTCAGTTCTGTTTGATCCACCCAGCAGATCTCGACTCCAATAGTCGGCTCTCCCTGCATACAGAGAATGTCCCTTTAAGAACAGATTATTTGTGTTTGTAAGGAAAACAGAATTCCTAAATGTGACCCCAGCAAGTGGATCTAAAGGCCTGATTCACAATCCTTAAGTCTGTGTCTCAAGTGAATAATCTTGCCCTACTACACTAACTAATTTATATTTTAAAAAGAACCATTTCTATTATACTGGCCTTTGACAAGCTGCAACATTTTTTTCCTACTTCTGTAATGCAATATTGCTGTGGCCTAATTAAACCACATCCAGTGTCTCCTGTCTCCTTCCAGCATTGCCAATCAGGCTGAAACTATTTAAACTAAGAGGACATTTAAATTACTTTAAATAAGAGCTAGGAAACGGGAGTTTCAGAGGGAGAAAAAAAAAAGATATCTCCCTGCTGAACAATATGTTGAATACTACTTTTTGGGTGAGTTTGCCTGTTTTGGGTTTCTCTTGTTCAGGTTAAAAGTTACTGTCAGTTGGGATTGTGTGTTTGGGGATGGTTTGAGCCTTTGTTCCCCTTGATCAACTTCAATCAGCCTTGTAATCACCTTCCCCCTGTGTGATTAATGAGGGGTAGGATTGACCTAGGACAGAAAAGCTTAAAAGCCAGAGGCTAAGCAACCAAGGGAAGCTAGCAAACGGGACAACAGCAGGGGAATTTGTAAGAGGAAGTCATAATATAATCAGTATGGTTAGGAAAGGCCCCATTGCCAGTGCCATCACAGCTACTCTCTCCGCCACCTGAACCCATATCCAGATAGAGAACCTGACCATGGAAGCCTCTACCCAGATCCTGGTGTGGCTTTGCAGAAACTGCGGCCTGCCTTTCCATTCACAGAAAAGCAGGGTCAGGAGACCAACCACTGTGAAAGGAGGCTGCTGGTGGAATTTCTCAGGAAAGAAGGTGGGAGAGCTACAGGAGGAGGTGGCTAGGCTGATAAGCATCAATGCACACAAGGAATTCATCAAGTGTATTCATATGGAGACCTCCAAGGCAGAGGAAGCGATCCAGTGGACTGCTGTCATCACTGGGGGAGGAGGATATGGCTCTGTCACAGGGAGGACACTGGCTGCTAGTTACTTCTGATGCCAGGCAGTGCTCCACTCCTACTCCCAACCCACCCACCATAGTGATGAAGAACAGTTATGCTGCCCTTGCAATGAGTGATGAGGAATCACCACGCGCCCCCCCACCCCCCAAAAAAAATGGAGGAAGAGAAATTCTGTACTCCCAAGGCTGAGAGGAGCGTGGCCACCACGCCCAAGAGGAAACATAGGGTAGTGGTGGTTGGTAACTCCCTTCTGAAAGGGACAGAGGCACCCATCTTTCAGCCTGGCATGGTATCCTGGGAGTCCTGCTGCCTGCCAGTGAGCCGCATCCAAGATGTTAGAGAGATTGTTGAGTATCATCCAACCCTCTGACTTCCCCCTCCCATGCTACTCATCCATGTGGGACTAATGATACTGTGAGGTATGACCCTGAGCAGATGAGAAGTGACTACAGGGCTTCAGGATCGAGGTGCAGATGGTGTTCTCTTTGATCCTTCTGGTCAAGGGTAGGGGCATCCTGTGAGGTGAATGCCTGCTTGTGTGGATGGTGTTGCCAGGATGACATTGGCTTCCTTGACCATAGGATGCTGTTCCAGGAAGAAGGACTGCTGAGCAAAAATGGGTACCACCTACAGAGGAAGGGGACGAGTATCTTTGGATACAGCCTGGCTAACCTAGTGAGGGGGGCTTTAAACTAGTTTTGATGGGGGCTGGAAACAAAAGCCCACTGGGAAGTCAAAACTGTGGAGACTGGAGAAGGGTCAGATTCTGGGAGGGAGTGTGGGCCATTATAGCAGGGACAAGGGAGAGACAAGAGGGGGGAAAAAATCAAATCAGTGTATTAGAAGTCTGTATACTAATGCAAGAAGTGTGGGGAATAAGCAGGAAGAACTAGAAATGCAAGTGAATGATCACAACTATGACATATTTGGCATCACAGAGACATGGATTGAATACATGACTGAAATATTGGTATAGAAGGGTACAACTTGCTCAGGAAGGGCAGACAGGGGGGAAAGGGAGCTGTTGTCTTGTGTATCAAAGATGTATACATTTGGACTGAGGTTGAGATGGAAATAGGAGACCGACTTTTTGAAGGTCTCTGAGTAAGGATAAAAGGGGTAAAAAAACCAAACAAGGTGTCATGGGGGGGGGTTCTAATACAGACCACCTAACCAAGAACAAAAGGTAGTGGCTTTTTAAAAAACAAAAATATCCAAAGAACAGGTCTTGGTGATCATAGGGGACTTCAACTACCCAGACATCTGTTGAGGAAATAGTACAGCAGAGAACAGATTATCCAACAAGTCCTTGGAATGCATTGGAAACTTTATTTCAGGAGGTGGAGAAAGCTACTAGGGGAGAGACTGTTTTAGATTGGATTTTGACAAATAGGGAGGAACTGTTTGAGAATTTGAAAGTGGAAGTCAGATTGGATGAGAATGATCATGAAATGATGAGTTCATGATTCTAAGGAATGATAGGTGGGAAAACAGCACAATAAAGAATGGACTTCAAGAAGGCAGACTTTACCTTCCAACTCCCTGAGTTTGCTAAGATCCCATGAGAAGCAAGTCTAAGGGGGGGGGAAAAACAGCTCAGTCATATTTACACTTCTAAGCATATTTCTATAAAGCATTGTGGGGTGCAACGTCACAGGGTTGCAAGTGCTTTGGAGGATAGGATTAAAATTCAAAATGATCTGAACAAACTGGAGAAATGGTCTAAAGTAAACAGTATGAAATTAAATGAAAACACATGCAAAATATTCCACGTAGGAAGGATCAATTGCACACATACAAAATGGAAAGTAACTGCTTAGCATTGAGTACTGCAGAAGCGGATCTGGGGGTCATCGTGGATCACAAGGTAAATATGATTCAGTGTAACACTTTCAAAAATAAAATAAAATTTCTGGGATTTATTAGCAGGATTATTGTAAGCAAGACAAGAAATAATTCTTCCCTTCTACTCCATGCTGATAAGGCCTCAGTTGGAGTATTGTGTCCGTTCTCAGTGTCTCATTTCAGGAAAGATATGGACAAATTGGAGAAACTCCAGAGGAGATCAAAAAGGTCTAGAAAACATGACCTATGAAGAAAGATTGGAAATAATGGTTTTATTTAGTCTGGCAAAGAGAAGATTAAGGGAAGAACATAATAGTTTTCAGCTACATAAAAGCCTGTTAAAAGTAGGAGGGAGAAAAAAAATTGTTCTTAAGCTCTGAGGATAGGACAGACACAATGGGCTTAAAATTGCAGCAAGGGAGGTTTAGGTTGGACATTAGGAAAAAATTCCTAACTGTCAGGGTGATTAAACGCTGGAACAAATTACTAGGGAAGTTGTGGAATTTCCATCACTGTCTAACGTGTTCTTTAAAAAACAAACAAACAAACAAACAAAAAACCTTCAAACACCTGTCAGGGAGAATCTAGATAATATTTAGTCTTGCCTTTAGTGCAAGGGAGTGGATTAAACCTCTCAAGGTCCCTTCCAGTTCTACACTTCTAGGATTAATAGTATAGGAAACTAACCCTTATAATCACTCTCCTAGGCTTGTTGGTTGTACTGCTTAACTTAATCACATAATGGTGATTATGGCCTCATTTTCCAGTTAGTAAATAACATTTTAATCAAATTTTTAGTGATTTCAGAATTAAACATGTGGCTCCTCATTTAACACACATTTTTCATTCTCGGTAAACTCTTCATTGTTCTGAATCTTTGTCAGTAGCATTGTGGGTGAGCCACAAGATGGCTCTCTCATATCTCTTCATGAGTACTATGCATGCCCATTTTAGTTAAATGAAATAAGCTAGTGTAAAAATGGTAAATGCTCCAAATACTAACATTCATTATTGAAGGGATGTTAGAAATGATAAAGCACTAGACAGATACAACTTAGATAATGTTTTCACCCCTCAGCCACGAGGCCGAGAAGCGATTTAAAAAAAAAACTATTTTCAAAATAGCTAGTTTTCAAGGTGATGTAAATAATCTAAGAAAAGGAGTTAAAAATCATTGTCAGAACTGAGATATTAATTCTGCTAAAACCAGACCTATGGGCATTGTAACAAGTAAATGTAAAGTATTACGTTTGATATATTTAATTTATAAAATAAATGTATTTGTAAAACCCAAAAGCAGTAGTTTAAGAGGATTGCAATTAATTGTTCAGCATTGATTGTTGGATACATTTGTTCTTAATCAGAAACACAAGAGTGGATTTAAAGAAGTTGCTCAAAACAGTCTTCAAAAATTTCAGTGAATTTAGGGCTTGATCCAAAACCCAGTAGAGTCAGTAGACATCTTTCAGTTTATTTCAGTGGGTCCTGGATCTGGCTCTTAGTGCTGGGTATGTTTGCCTGATTCAGTCATGAGAGAGACTAAAATGTCCTATTTATCTACAGAACAGGTACAACATGCGCAGCAGCAGTACCAACTTCCCATGTTGCTTTGTCAATGTACCTCAACTTTCACCTGAGAGGACTTTGGACACTGAGGATAAACTAACTTCTCAATCTTTGACTTCTGTGATTAAATTGCTATTAAGGTTGCCAACTCTCGTCTTGTTTTTACGATATGGATAAAAGTCAACACAGGACATGGAGACCATTTACACTGAATCTAGTAGCAGTCAATGCATTGTTTGGCAGAAGTTATATAACTATTGCCACATTTAGGGAGCTGTTCATAACTCTCAGAGCCTTTCCTTCCCCTCTCTCCCACTCCAAATCAGTCTTTACACGCTTGATTTGTTCATTGATGACTCAAAATGAGCGTTTGACATCAGAACCAGTTTCACAACTGAGGGTTGTCATCAACAACGTGCTTCGTGTGGTTCACTGAATAAGACAAGGAAGAGGGGGATGAGTACAATAGGCACGTCTATCTTCCACACAAATATGGAAATCAGCACCGTGGGTAAAGGAAATACAAAAAACCAACAGTTATATGTGCCTTGTATAAGATAGTTTTTGAATGTCTGCTGAAGTGTGGAAATGTTCCTTTAAATAAATGCCTTAATATACTCAAACTTGGTCACAGCTGAACTGTCTTAACAGTCCATTAACGCTGGAGTTAATTTAAAAAAAAATGCTGGAAGCTATTTTCATTAAGCCTTTTATTAATTACAATACACCACGAGGATGGTGTCTCAGAGTTGACTTTTCTGACCCCTGGGTAGCTGCACCCCCACTGTGCTGCAATCATTTTTGCAACAGAGCCAAATTTTCAGAGATGGTTCTGCACCTCTGCTCACCCTCTGAATATCTGTCCTCCTGCATCAGTCTGAATATCTCACACAGTGGCCGCTCCTCCATGCATCCTGCCAGCAAAGGTACATCCTCTGTACCATGGTCTATCAAATCCCTACACTCCTACTCCTCATACTTCATTTATCTTGATACTGCTCTGCCTCCTGATTCCAGCCTGGCCCTGCCTAGAAGAGGAAGGAAGGCTGGCCCAGTGGTTAGGGTGCTGGGCTTGGGACACCCAGATTCATGCTCAATTCCCAGCTCTGCCATTATTCCCACTTTACAGATGGGGACAATAGCACTTCCTTACTTAACTGGGATGTTGTAAGGATAAATACATTCAAGATTATGAGGCATCGAGCTATATTATAGTGATGACAGCCATAAAGCACCCTAGATAGAGGCTCCCACGCTATCTATTCCAATCTGTCCTCTCACTGGTTTCCCCAAGCTCCCACTGATTCACACAAACATCATATAGATACTGTGCTGCTGTGTGCTCTACAAACTTTAAGACAGATTCCTGAATTTGAAAAAAATCTTTAATTAAAGGGTTAATTCTATTCTCTTTTCCTCTGATGCTAAGGAGTCTGTACTGCACAAATAAAGCCAAGGTGCAGCCAATAGTTACTGCCCTATGGATTTTTATAAAGTTAGTCAATTTTTATCTTTAAAATGGAATATTTTACCATGACAACCACAGCAACATGACACACGCTACTTCTGGCATATGCAGAAAATTCCTAAACAAAATGCATTCACCAATACCAATGAAAATGGTAATGTTTTTCATTATAATTTCTTCCATCATATTTTCCTGACTCAGAGCCAATTTTTTCAATTGAGCTACTAAGTTTGCAAGTATAATTTTCTCTCTCAAGGTTTTCTGTCCCAGGTTTTCACAGTGAGCCAATCACAATAGCACTGAGGTGCAATTTTGCATGCATAGTAGATTTTGCATATGAACCCAAGGTTTGACAGAGCAGATCTATAGCTACCTATATCTTGTGAACAAAATGTTTGTCTATGCAAATTTAGAGGCTTTCACTGTTCCTATTGGAGAGAGTAAGAGAAAGATATTCTGTCACTGTTCAAATGCAAGAATGTATCATATGGAGGTGTGATCTAGCTTTCATTAAGGTTAATGGCAAGACTCCCATTATGCAGCAGTGCAGATCACCCAGGAAATTCTCCTCCACCTTCACTACAGTTTTTCTTCAGTTTGAGGCCTGAACTGTTTATTCAGATCTTGTAGAGCTAACACAGGTTGTAGCAGAAATGGGTAGTACTTATGAAATGCACTATGCGGTACTAGCCTTATTCAATGGTTGAGAAAGACCGTTTGCATATGTATGTGCCTATTAGCTCTCAAGTTTGCTTGCATAATTTCAAGTAACTAGTGTTTCATTGGGCCTGTGACTGTTAGTTGATGTAAATGTTGAATTATATCCACAATTATCCAAGTTACAGCTCTAACAACTTCGGTGTTTTGAGGACATTTATACTCAGTAGCAGCATCTGAATTTGAAAATCTGAGTTTTAATTAACGTAGAAGCAAGCAGTTCTGGCCAAATCTAACCTCACTGAAGTCAGTGGAAAGGTTTCCATCGACCTCAATGGGAATTGGGACATGTCACTGACTTAGACACGAGATGCAACTGTGTTTACCAAGCACAAATCAAACTGCCATCAATAGTAATTGTAGCAAGTAATATAGAACAAACACACACACACACACACACACACACACACACACACCTTCAGCTGTCAAACCTTGCAGGAGAGTAATTGTGACATTGCACGCCATGTGTTTTATGGAAATATGTTTATAAATGTGAATATAATGTAACTGGAATATGCTTCATGCAAAGGTTTCTTGTAAGGTATCATTACAAAGCTTATGACCTACTGAGTGTGTTCATCCTATTTGTTTGCATGTACTATTTCTATGTCTGGAGTTAGGAAAATAAGATATAGACTTGTATTACTGATGTAAATATGTTAAGTGGAAGCCATTAAGAGTGCTGCAGAATCAAGTAACTGTGAATGGGTTTGTTTACCTGCAAGCCTTCCTATGTACATATCTTCCAGCAACTAGGTAATGAAGAAGAGGTCTTACAGTGACATGTGATCATGTCAACTCAACTGGAATCCATCTTAAACCTGGTGCTTTTCCATTTAGAAGGAGGGGTGGTAATGCAGAAAGACAAGATTCCTGCCTTGTTCCAAAGCTATAAAAAGGGGGTGGAACAGAACAAAGGGAGCAGCCAGTCATGAAAAATCCCTGAGTTACCACCTGAGCTGGCGCTAACAAGGAATGCACCAGGGGAAAGGATTGGCCCCAGACTAGGAAGGAGTCATCTGTGAGATAAGCTTATTGGAACATCTCTGAAGATGAGATTTACCCGTATTCAGTTTCTTAATGTATTAGGCTTAGACTTAAGTGTTTTGTTTTATTTTGCTTGGTAACTTACTTTGTTCTGTCTGTTATTACTTGAAACCACTCAAATCCTACTTTTTATACTTAATAAAAATAACTTGTTTATTAATTAACCCAGAGTAAGTGATTAATACCTGGGGAGCAAACAGCTGTGATCTCTATCAGTGTTATAGAGGGCGGACAATTTATGAGTTTACCCTGTATAAGCTTTATACAGAGTAAAACTGATTTATTTGGGGTTTGGATCCCATTGGGAACTGGGTGTCTGGCTACTGGAGACACCCAGTACAGGAGTACTTGCTGAGCAGTTTTCAGTTAACTTTGCAGCTTTGGGGGCATGGTTCAGACCCTGGGTCTGTGTTGCAGCAGGCTAGCATGTCTGGCTTAACAAGACAAGGTTCTAGAGTCCCAAGCTGACAAAGAAAACGGGCTCAGAGGTAGTTTTAGCATATCAGGTGACAGTCCCAAAGGGGTGTCTGTGACCAAACCTGTCAAATATGATGGTTTATTTTACCTGCTAAGATAGATTTAACTCTGCCACAAAGGCTTTTGAGGGCTGCAATTATCACCAAGCATATGATTTTACAAAAGGTGGAAAAGTAGGCTTATGCCCAGAATAGAGCAGTGGCATTCTGATCAAAGAAAGGATGCTTATCACCTCAGAACAGTTAAATGAATTTGAAGAATTTTGTACCATGTTTCTAGAAACATTTGGATAGAAGTGTTAAAATGGTTCAAAGAATGCCAGATCCCACTTTTTCCCCTCCTTTCCTACCTCTTCATGTAAGACTTCTATTTCATGGCTGTAACCCCACCTTAACATGTAGTGTCTGGTTATACACCTACACTTTAACAGATATTGCTATCTGCATTCTGTTAGCATAATTCTACTGGAGATCCCATGAAGTATATGGTATTTTGAAACCTATGCAAGTTGTATGTCAAGCAAGATCAGTAAGAATATTTTTTTCTACAAATTCATAGCCTTTCCCTTCTTCCATTCCCATCCCTTCTTTGTCATCTTCACTGTCACTTCACTTGCAGTCCTACAAAAATATTCTGTACCCTAGGTACCTCTGTGGAGGGGAGAAGGGACTCTGCAAAAGGGATGAAACAAACCCTAGATGTATTAACTTTCCTGAGGAATCACCATTTCTTCCTGTCTCTCACATAAAGGTTTGAGATAACTTGATTGACAAGCTCATCTAGAGTCTATTTTTACTTGCTATGTACATGATTTCTAGCAAAATTAAAACACATTTAATATCAGGCACTTAAGTCTACAAGCTGGCATGCTAATGCATTTGGCAAGTCTACTTTGTAGGTGGGCTGTTGAAACACAGCTAAACGATACTGTGTCTTTCTTAGGGGCTCAGTTGCTACAGACTGCAATTAGATAGCAGGGGAAGTGCTGAAGCCTTTCTGATCTCTTTGAGGTTTACTCACCTGTGTAAGGACCTAGGCCATAATTGGTCTTGAGGAATTAATTTGAATGCTAGCCCAACTAGTTAGACCCAACGGTCACATTTACATAGTTTTGAAGGAAGGAAGATGAAAGTAAACAAGTGTTCCCCCCCCCCAAAGAACATGTAATTAACTCTAATTAGATATTAAATGACAGAAGTTACCATATGGTTTTTGAAGCAAAACAATGTGAGATAATGGAGATTTGCATGGTTTGCAGAATTATCAAAAACCCATTCACAGAAGTTCTTATGAAAGTGAAGATGTGTTATCAATTCTCACCATGTTTTGCATAACACAATGGTCCTTGATCTGTACAGCAACAGGCTAAGTTCTTAGCTCAACTGATTTCAAACAAACCGAGCATAGCAGAGGAAAAAATATTCTGTTGTCACACCAACATTACTGAGTTCAGCAGACTTGCTCCAGATTTACACCAATATAACTGAGTGAAGCCCTATGACTTCTTGCCTCTTCCCTTTAATGTGTAATACTGGCATAGTTGCTATCCCCACCTCATACCAGAAAACAAATGTAATATAACCCTTTTGCCAGGTGTTGTTGGCAACTAAAAGTAATGTTCAAATATCTAGGACTTCCTCTTAAAGTTAACAAAGTCCTCTGGCTCAAGTCTCCACAAACGAAACTGGGTCTCCTTAACAGGCAATACTATCCATCTTTTAAGCACTGAGTCTGTGTACAAGACAAGGAAATCTTTATTAAGGGGGGAAAAGGAACACTATTGTTTTCCCAAATTAATATAATTGAAAAAAGAATCATCCCCGCAGATTCTTTGGCAGTAGTCTTTCACCTCAGATTCCCCACCTGATAGCATAAACAATACATCACTTTCCCCTCTGCTGTCTCACACTCACAGTTTGCGGTCACTGGTTAGTCCAAAAGTATGGGCATATACTCAGGTTCATTTCCAGCCCCAGCAAGCATGCTGTCTGACTTCCATGAAGACACCTTGCTACCACCTCTCTGCCATCTCCCACTGAAACGTTGTCTCTGTGCCATACTTCACCATGCCACAAATAGTTTCTAGCCAGGTATGGCCTGGATGCTTAATCACCTAATCCAGCTACAGTGACAACTTGAGCAGTACTGGGTAAGGAGAGCACTGCTGCTTGCTTGGTGAGTTTGTCCTTTTCCACCTATAACACAGTTATATGATTTTAGCCATAATGCCACCAGATAGGGGGAATGTTTACCAGAGTTCGCTCAGCTCTATTGTTACAATGTGAAAGGGGGGGAGGGCTTCAGTAGTACATAGTATTGTGGAGAAGATGCCTTGCCAACAGGAATTTATACTTTCTAACCCCCTTCTGTTTGGTTTAAATCTGAGCTCACTACCGAGCTGTGCAAGACTAAGATTTTAATTATTGGGATTCTGCACTCAGGGCACACCAAGTACAATTCTGTTGATCTTTTAATCACACAACAACATTTCTTTACCCATACAGCTGAAGTTTAAAGAGAATTTTAAACCAAACAACCAAAATGTTCATACTGGGTTGGTGGGTAAGAAACATGCAAATAAGGTTTGCTCATTGTCTCTTCCTTTGATTCACTAATAGATGGCAGCAAAGAGTTCCTTCTTGTACAACCTCAGACCAACACACAGACCAATGAGGCAGCTAAGTTGCCCAGTGGTAGTTTACTACTGTGCAGTAGTCTGAAGTTTAAATACTGATCTCTATCTAGGGAGTGATATGAAAGCAATGCACTCAGCGTCTACTACTGAGGAAGAAGAGACCCTTGTTAAATTTCCACCACTGCACTGAAGGGAAGATTCAAGGGTGACATTGCTATTACAGGGGGAGATCTCCCCATCTTCGGATGCTACTAAACCATCCCTTCTACAGCTGATTTACATTACTTCTCAGCAGGAAATAAAATTAGATTAACAGTATTTTTCAGGAAGAAATTATAAACATTGTTGAGCTTTTTTGTTTCCTACTAATCTCTCTCTCTCTCACATACACACACACTATGAGGTTTATCACAAGGTACGGAGGACTGTTGATGTTAGAGTCCCTTGTTAAAATATTGGCAGTGCAGCACCTTGGAAAGAGGCCTTCATGTTGTTTTCAATGGAAACTGCTGGTGATAAAGGCTGGCAAGGACATGGCCTTGAGGGTGTGGTTCCCTCACAGCATTCCAGCAGACTCATGGCTCCAACACTATTTAAAACATATATACGCACACATCCTGATCCCACAATTGAGTCTATGCAAGTGGGGCCACACAGAACCATGCTGCTTTCAAAGGGGTGCTGCAGGAACACTGGGGATCACCTGAACCAAACGACAAGATCAGAGCCTCTAAAACAATAAATTCTTTTAATCATCTGAACAATTAGAAATTAAGTTTGATGCATCAATATTCAACTCACTTTGAACTAAAAATTTGTTTTAAATGATTTAATAAATCATTATGGTTGATTTTATAAATGCATCATTAAATCATAATACTGTAGTTATAAACATGTTAACAATACAAATATGTGAAACTACTACTGAATAAGAGGAATAAGGAAAAAAAAATCAAGAAAAAGTTGAACTTTCTGGTTTAGTGGCTCTGCTTCCTTGTACAATTAGTATCAGAAAGGAGATCACTTCTCAAGAATGATAGCTGAAGGCAAAAGAATACTGATTTACTCAAAATGCTAATTTCAGTTGTAACTGACAATTTATAAATTATGAGCAACAAGGCATTGCTCTAAGTGAATTCACCTTTTAACACTGGTTTTGACCTTTCCCTGGTCCAATAGCCAAATTTTTATCCTTTTACCTTAAGTTACTAAGGCTGCAACTACAGAAAAAAACCTGAGGAATATCAAAGCTCACATATAATACCATGTTTCTGCCTGCTTCTTACTCATGCTTTGAAAAGTACTGCAAAAAAAAACTGTTCTGCTACAATGAAGCTGATAGAAAAATTTTAAGCAGTCAGATGTTAAAAACTGATTAATTATTATTCACTCCCTTCATGTTTTTTGTAATAATTTGAATCCTGATAACCTTACTAATATAAATTTAGTTCTAAAATTTTTTTCACTGTAAATGTTCACTGCCTTCATTGCTGAGGGTGGTTGCAGCTAGAGGCTGATACCAATCATATATCATATACCAATCATATATCAGCTTGGTGTACCCTTGGCAATCAATATAGCAAGATTTCCCTCTGAGAATATGTAATTGTTAATATTTTGTTGATCTCTGACTATGTAGATAGACTATTCCTTGTAAAATGTACTCATGGGTACTAAATGATTGGCACTCAAGACAAGATGACAGGTAGCTTATGAATATCTATCATAACTTTCATAAAGTTCAGCAAAGACTCAAATAGACTTAATATATAGAACTAACATTTAAGAGAGACTATAGGCCTGTAATTTATAAGAAAGACTCAAATGGACAAAATTAGTGGTAGGCTTTCAAAAGGGCAGCATCCATTTCATCATTTGATGGGGTGACTCAGCAAGCTCACACCCTATAAGAGCAGGGGCATGGAATACCCTTCCACCACAGCCATTGGAATAAACACCACAGGGACACTCTACCCCATTTTCACTTGTATGTCCATAAACAGAAATGAGAGGAATCTACGTCCTGGTAAGTGTCATAGGGCAGGACTTCTCCCCACCTTCCAAGCACACATACTGCCATACCCATTCTCCTTAAAGTTGGCTTATTTTCTTAAAACAGACAAAGAACAATCCTTTACCTTACTCCTTTGTCTCAGACTTCAGGTCCACCTCTCCCAGGGATCTCTAGTACTCCTGGTTCTGGCAGCTACCCAGTTCTAGCCAGCTCTGCTTCCTTTCTGGAGCTGTACCCCCCAGGGCTGTTTCCCTGAGCACCTAGCCTCTTGCTTAAGATACCACCCCCTGGAATAAGCTCCACTGCATTGTGGCTTTGCTTCTCTTCCCCAGGCTCAGCCTATGTCAATCATCCTGCCATCACCTCTCATTTCCAGGCTTTTGTAGGCTCAGGTATAGACCAGCCTGCTTTAATTGAACTGCATGGGCCCACCTGCTCTGACTCAGCTCTACTCACAGGGCCCAGGTACTCTATGACACGCCTCCCCTCTTTTCAGGCAGGAAAACAAAACAAAACTCCACAACCTTGTTTTTTCTCTGTGCTGTTTACAAAGACATTCTTTATAACACACTTCAGGATCCCAAAGTTTCCCCAGCCTAACCAAAACACTCCCCTTAACCTTTCACCATATCATGAATACCTCACACAGCATTTCACCTAAATTCCTCTAGGTCATGGAGTGTTCTCCCAGTCCCAGTTTTCCTAGCACAGTCGCTCCAGCACAAACCCTACTCCCAGTCACACAGAGTCTTATACAGTGGGGTCAGAGTCACATCTCCAGATTCACTAGACACAAGAAACATGAAGTCAAGTAGTGCAAACTTTAAGGTCCCTGCATGCATAAGCCTTTCTCTGTCTGAGTGCAGAATTTCTACCTTAATCTCAAGTTCATGAACCATGAGGAGGAAATGTCCGTTTTCCTGCTTAGTGACCTAGAGATCTGTGGCAATTTGTTCTTTCTTGAGTTGGAGGTTCTGTAATTTGCATTCTGCTACTTCCAATAAAGCTATAAGCTCACCACTTCAGGATAGGCACCATAACATGGGTATCCACTACTTCCTTCCCCCTACCAGAGCCCTATTTCTATTCCTGACCCTTCAGCTGGGTCTCTGTTTGTTGGAGTGGTTCTGTTTGAATCCCCACGCTAGTTTGCTTAGTGCAGAATCCAATCTGGATCTTGTTGTGACTCTTTTGGGGCTTCTACAGTACCCTGCCAAGTTTGGAAATCCATTTGCTCTCCATGGTACCTTGCTGAGTCTGGGACTCTGAGTCCCTGCAGTTTCCCACTGGGTCTGGCACTCTGTTTAGGTCCCCATGGTACATTGGTGAGTTGCAGATTCAGCTTGGGTTCCCATTAGCCTCCATTCATTGATTCTTGTATGTCTGGGGCCAGCCTAATGTTTTCTGCAGGATAAAGCACTGTTACTTCTCTTTCTCAGCCTCCACCTGAATGTGGTCTAATTCACCTTCTACCACCACTTGCTGGTTAATGTTCTGTCCCCTCCCCCCGTGAGGTGCTTACATCATCCAACTCTTGTCTACACTTACTAAGCTGATGATTCAGTCCTTGGGAATGGTCATACTATCCATCTCAGCCTCTCTTTGCCATCTTTACTCTGGCTCCTAACACTCTTATTTCCTTTTCTAGTTGACCTCAGACTCCCTCAGTCCTGCGTTGTTCTAGTCCCAGCCATATGAGGGCTGAGAAATCTAATCAGTCTCTCCCCAGAAATATTGGCCAAAGGAAACTCTTGATCACCCTGACACACGGTTGAGCTCTCTGACCATGAATGTTTGACTTCTGCTGTTGGATAGACATGAATCTCGCATAGGTACATGAGACATGTACTGAGAGATGTGATCTAGATTTTTTACCCCAACTAATCTTTCTGGGCAAAAGTGTACCCACAACCCAAGTCCACAAGTCCCTTAACAACTGTTCCTCCCAACCACTCATAGCCAGGCCTCCCAGACTTTCTGAATGGAACCCTGCTACCTGGTCTTGCTGTAGAAACAACCTAGGTAATCACATTCCATCACCAGACAATACCATTTAACATGCCCAGGCTGCCCCCATCTGACATCTATCACAGCCCCCACCGCTCCCCCCGGTCCATGCTCACAAGTGTTTCTGCTACACTGTGGGGCTACCCAGCACCCTTATAGATCCTGTGTTTCCCCAGGTTCTGGCTACTCAAGGTCTTTCCCCTGTTGATCCTGCTCAGTGCCATACTGTCCCGACTGCTTGTCTTCTTTGGCATCAAGGAAGCCCTCAGCTCATTTCACAGTCCACTGAGGTCAACTGGAAGCATATTACTCAGCTCTGTGCTCCCATGGGCAGAACCTTCAGGAACTGCTCTAAGACAATGTGGTCCACAACGGTAACACAGGCCATACAACTCCCAAAAATAATTCCCAGAGCACATATTTTAGAAAAACATCCAATCTTGACTTAAAACTTGTCTGTGTTGGAGAATCCCTCACAGCCCTTGATAAATTGCTCCAGTGGCTAATTACTCTCACTGTTAAAAATTTACACCTTATTTCCAGTCTGAATTTGTATAGCTTCAACTTCCGGCCATTGGATCATGTTATACCTTTCTCATCAAAGCCGTTCCTATACCCCCAGCCCCCGACCCCCACCCAGATCTCCAAAGTGATTTTGCTTTGTGTGTGGAGCGGGGGGACAAATACTTAAGCAAAGTGTGGCTTTTTTATTTTGACTGCTCACCTCTAAAATACAGCTTTAAGCCAAGGAAGAGACATATGATCCTCATGGTGTCGCTCTTTTTCATTTCTTCAGCCATCAGACAGCAAGGGAAGAAGACATCCTTTGGTTTTGGTCACTGGAGTTATCTGATGTTACCCTCAAAGTTCAGTGCCATTTATGGAATGCATGGTGGACAGAGTGACTACTGAAGGAATGGGCTGTCCCTAAAGCATACAAATGAGCATTTACCATTGCAGGATTTTGGACATTCAGTGTATTTACTGCTTGGGCCAGCTGTCCAAATGAGGCATTAGAGTCTTTTGAGTTTTTCACATGATTCCAGAAACCTACACTGTATTAAATTTAGGACAAAATTTCAGTGTCCACATGCGTGGGTTTTCAAAATTTATTGTATGCTTCTACTGTTAAGGGGAAAACAGTGTTAAAATCACTACTTGTTTCTTTAAATGACTTTCTTCTGGGGGCCCACCAAATGGATCTGCATGGCAGGAGTTACTGATGATATCTAAGAGGACTGCCAGTCATTGCAGAGAGCACATGGAAAAATACAAAGTAGCATTCCAAATTATTTTATTCAGGCAAAATAAAATCATGCTTCTTTTGGCACAAACTCAAACATCTTAAAAAGTTTATTGGCCCAATTTGAGGGGCTTCTCATGTAGCACTTAAGCTAGAAAAAAGACATCAGGCCTGATTCTCCCCTGCCTTGCACCCAGTATAGTCATTACACTTGTGCCAGCTGGATGGTAAAATGCTACCAAATCAGAATAATGAGGTGTTAGGCAGTAGAGAATCAGGGCCAGTGCGTTCAAGTTCTTTTAGGCGGAATATATGCCTGATCTAGAGGTTTAATCCTGGTCTGAATGTATCTCAAGCCTCTCTCTATTATAACTGATCAGAGCCTCTCCTTTTTTCCCCTTCTCTTTCCCTCTTCCAGGCAATTACAGATTAAGGAAAATCTTCAAGGAAGGCATTAGTGACCATCTGCAGAAGAAATCACAAGAATTAATTGAAGAGGGGGTTAAAACTGTCCCTGTCTGTTCCCTTGTAACTGAACACACCTGCCCTAAGCTATTCTGCAGTTTGAGAGTGGGAAAATCAGGAACAGGCTGCGTGCCTCTGGAAAGTAGAATGACTGGGGGGAGGAACAGTTTATTAGGAATTCTAAGGCGGTGGGGGAAATGTTTGCTCTTTTCATCTGGATTTATCTTTCTTATGAGGCTCAAGATCTGGATTTAAAAGGACTAAAAGGGTTTAGGGATTGTACAAGGAACTGTATTATTATTTCCGCTTAATACCTGAAATGGTTTATTGGATCCATTGGAATTACAGCTTAGCATTATAGGATTGGTGTTTTGTGTCTGTAACTGAGAAATAAAAACTTGCTAGCCCTTTGATAACAGAAGGTTAGATGGCATATATTGTAAAGCACGATACAAAGAGCTGAGCAGAGCTCTCTGGGCCTTATTTCCCCCAGGCCTTGATCCCTTTGTAGTGAGTCACAGTTTTGCAAAGTGCTTGTAAAATGCTACCATTCTGATTTGGTAGCATTTTACACCCCTTTTGTACTGGTGCAAATATCTACACAGGGTGCCAGGCAGCAAAGAAGGAGTCTCTCCAGTGCAGGGCTGGCTGTCCTGGTAACAAGCCTAGGCAGTGCCACTAGCCAAACAACTGGAAGGGGGAAGAAACTTATCTAGGGACTAGAGAGCAAAAAGCTGCTTGTAAATGATCTTTAACTTTACCGAGGGTCTGCTTCCTGTAATTTTTCCGAGGGTCTGCTTTCCTCTACTTTATAAATAAAAGCGGATGAAGTGCAAGGAGAAAAAAAAAACTGGCTGAACCTTTCACGACTCTGCAAACCCAATAAAAACCTATTTTTCTGAACATGGAAACTCACTGGGCGATTCTCTGAGCACCCCATGCCAGAGGGATTACCAGGAACACATAGGTATATGCTGTTAGTAACAAAGATTGTTTCTTATGGCTTGGGTTAAGGGGCTGTTTAATTCCAGAGTAGGCATTTGGGCTTAGGACAGAGCCCAGCCTCTGGGACCCTGCAAAATGGAAGAGTCCAGAGCTTGGACTGCATCCAAAGCCCAGACATCTACATGACAATTAAATAGTCTCTTAGTCTGAGCTGTAAGAAACAATCCTGCAAGCCCAAGTCAGCTGGCACAGGCCAACCATGGGAATCTAATTGCAGTGTAGACATACCCTTAGAAACGGCTGCAGCGGATAAATTAGATCTTATAGTAATAGTGCAGTAATTGTGCAGTTGATTCCTTTGACTACTTTAAACTCACACAGCCTGATGTAAACTTGGCATTATCCAGTACACAGTCATTTCTATAACTCTTTCTAGCAGTTTCTTGGGGAGCATTACTGTGTGAGCCTGTTTGTACTTCAGAGTTCCAAATTGAAGCCTCAAGTAGTGAGGAGAAACTGAGTGATAGTTGGGGGTCACCTTGCCCTTTCTGCCATCAGTTGGGAGGCACAAGGGCACTCAAGGTGTAGGCTTGGTCCCCAGTGGACACTGTAAATCACAGCACTCAGAAGTCAAATGCACAGGGTACAGATGCTCCATCAGTGAAAAATATATGGGAAAACACTCAAAGAATCTGCAGCTTCTGAATTAAAATATCTGGAAATGTGTAAGTCAGTTTCTAGGGAATTTGAAACTCTCTGGATAAAAGGTGTAGTACTATTCCTGCATAAAATAGCATATAGTTTACACCCCAGTGTACATTCATTTATACAAATTCCCTACAACCATATTTTCTGAAAGAAGGGATGGATTTTCGATGGTGACAACAGCTACAATGAAAATGGAAGAGAGGAAACGTGAGGATGTCTGCAAAATCTTTCCTTGCTGACAGAATTTGGCACAGTGACTACGTGTAACACACACAAGCAACAAATAATCTCAAAGTAGATGTGTGAAATGTTTACAAGAATACTTGAAATTCATGTTTTCACATTTCACTAGTGTTTTACTTCCTGTTACTGACAAGCAAAAGAGGTATTTTGGGTGTGGAATGGGTGACCAAAGTCCAATGAGGTCAATAGGAGTCTTTCTATTGACTTCAATGGGTTCCTTATCAGACTTTTGTCGTACAGTAAAGAAAAAAATATATATAACAATTCCCACAGAGAGTAAGATGGGCAAAGATTATCCAATAAATTCTTGGAATGTATTAGAGACAATTTTTTATTTCAGAAGGTGGATACAGCTACCAGGGGAGAGGCTGTTCTAGATTTGATTTTGACAAATAGGGAGGAACTGGTTGAGAATTTGAAAGTGGAAGGCAGATTGGGTGAAAGTGATCATGAAATAATACAGTTCATGATTCTAAGGAATGGTAGGAGGGAGAACAGCAAAATAAGGACAATAGATTTCAAGAAGGCAGACTTTAGCAAACTCAGGGAGTTGGTAGGTAAGATCCCATGGGAAGCAAATCTAAGGGGAAAAACAATAGAAGACAGTTGGCAGTTTTTCAAAAAAGACATTAAGGGCACAAGAAGAAACTATCCCACTGCATAGGAAAGATAGGAAGTATGGCAAGAGACAATCCTGGCTTATCCAGGAGATCTTCAATGATCTAAAAATAAAAAAAAAAGAGTCCTACAAAAAGTAGAAACTAGGTCAAATTACAAAGAAGGAATATAAACAAATAACACAAGTATGTATGGACAAAATTATAAAGGTCAAGGCACAAAATGAGATCAAAATAGCCAGAGACATAAAGGGTAACAAGAAAATATTCTACAAATACATTAGAAGCAAGAGGAAGACTAAGGACAGGGTAGGCCCGTTAGTGAGGAGGGAAAAATAATAACAGAAAATGTGGAAATGGCAGAGGTGCTTAATGACTTCTTTTTTTTGGTTTTCACCAAGAAGGTTGGTGGTGATTGGATGTCTAACGTAGTGAATGCCAGTGAAAATGAGGTAGGAACAGAAGAGTCTAAAATAGGGAAAGAACAAGTTAAAAATTACTTGGACAAATTAGATGTCTTCAAGTCACCAGGGCCTGATGAAATGCACCCTAGAATACTCAAGGAGCTGACTGAGGAGATATCTGAGCCATTAGCAATTGAGAAGTCATGGAAGACATGAGACATTCCAGAAGATGGAAAAGGGCAAATATAGTCCCCATCTATAAAAAGGGAAATAAGGACAACCCAGGAAATTACAGACCAGTCAGCTTAACTTCTGTACCCAGAAAGATAATGGAAAAAATAATTAAGCAATTGATTTGCAAACATCTAGAAGATAATAAAGTGTTAAGTAACAGTCAGCATGGATTTGTAAAAAAAAAAACCTGATAGCTTTCTTTGACAGGGTAACAAGCCTTATCAATATGAGGAAGTGGTATCTTGATTTTAGTAAAGCTTTTGATACTGTCTCACATGACCTTCTCATAAACAAACCTAGATGGAGCTACTATAAGGTGGGTGCAAAACTAGTTGGAAAACCATTCTCAGAGAGTAGTTCTCAGTGGTTCACAGGCATGCAGGAAGGGCATAACGAATGGGGTCCCACCGGGATCAGTTCTGAGTCTGTTTGTGTTCAATATCTTCATCAATGATACATAATGGCAGAGAGAGTACACTTATAAAGTTAGCAGATGATACCAAGCTAGGAGAGGTTGCAAGTGCTTTGGAGGATAGGATTAAAATTCAAAATGATCTGGACAAACTTGAGAAATGGTCTGAAGTAAATAGACTGAAATTCAATAAGGACAAATGCAAAGTACTCCATTTAGGAAGGAACAATCAGTTGCACACATACAAAATGGGAAATGACTGCCTATGAAGGAGAACTGCAGAAAGGGATCTGGGGGTCATAGTGGAACACAAGCTAAATATGAGTCAACAGTGTAATGCTGTTGCAAAAAAAGCAAACATCATTCTGAGATGTATTAGCAGGAGTGTTATAAGCAAGACACAAGAAGTAATTATTCCTTTCTACTCCGCACTGATTAGGCCTCAACTGGAGTATTGTGTTCAGTTCTGGGCACCACATTTCAGGAATGATGTGGCCAAATTGGTGAGAGTCCAGAGAAGAAAAACAAAAATGATTAAAGGTCTAGGAAACATGACCTGTGAGGGAAGATTGAAAAAACTGAGTTTGTTTAGTCTGGAAAAGAGAAGACTGAGAGGGGACATGATAACCTTTTATATACTTGAAAACTGTTGTTACAAGGAGGAGGAAGAAAATATGTTTTTCTTAACCTCTGAGGATAGGTCAATCAGCAGTGGGCTTGAATTTCAGCAAGGGAGGTTTAGGTTGGACATTAGGAAAAACATCCTAACTGTCAGGGTAGTAAAGCACTGGATTAAATTGCCTACGGAGGTTGTGGAATCTCCGTCATTGGAGATATTTAAGAGCAGGTTAGACAAACACCTGTCAGGAATGGTCTAGATAATATTTAGTCCTGTCACCAGTGCAGGGGACTGGACTAGATGACCTCTCAAGCTCCCTTCCAGTTCTATGATTCTATGTAAGGAAAGGAACTAAGTGGGGAAGGAAGGGACACTTGTACACAGATACTCACTGTTTACCATTTAAGACAAAACCAAACCAAGTAACTTGCTGCCCTTCGCTAAGGACTATATAGAAAAAGTGCCATAGACTTCTGAGAACAGTCTATGAACTACTTTATGATGTATATCTGGCATGTAACTGGATAGTAAGCAGTCTATTTATATTTGTACCACTATCATATTACCTGTAAGAAATTAACTTTTAAACTGTGTGCCTAGTATCTTGTTTAGATCTCAACTTTAAAGGATGTTCTCGTTACCTCTTCTTTTGACCTGCAATTAAAATGTATTACCAAAAATACCAGTAACTATTTCTCTTGTGACTTCCTGTCCTGGCAGCCATAGAAGAAATAAGAAAACTCATGTTTTTTTAATCTGAATTGGATACTTCCTGCGCTGATTTAAAGGACTGACTATGGAAGATGATATATTGGGCAAGGCTTAATAAATTCAGCTCTGTAGCTGTTCTAATCCTCATGGGGAGCTAGCTAAGAGAATTATTACCTATTGCACTATTTCCTTCTGACTTACAGTAGTAAAGCAAGACTCACCCAACTTATCATACAGCCCTATGTACAGACATCAATACATCAGATAAATTACTTGTCATTTTTCTACAGAAGTTATTCTCACAATCTCCAATCAAGTTGTGACAGTTTTAAGGGCACCTAGGAATGAGAGTCATCCTTTTAAATCCTGCCTTCAGTGAGAGGGAGCCTTTCTTGTGGTTGGTCAGTATCAGATCCCTGATCCCACCAACCTTTCAGCCATTCAAGCGCTGTCCTCTGGGCTATTCCAGCTCTGTCCTTGCCTTGCAGGTTAACGATAGGTGCACCCCAACCCCCAAGTCCCTTTGAAGCATTCCCTTGTGATATCCAGCCCCGGCCACTGGCTACTGACAGAAATTCCAGATCTTCTGCACCCAAAGGTGCAGTGTATCCTAGTTTACCAGTTCTACATCAAAACACCACTCCTGTAAACTAAACACAGCACTTGTGAGCATTTATAATAAAAGAAAGGTATGTTTATTTATGAAAGAATAAATATTTAACTAAAAGTGAGAGAAACAACTGGTTCCAACACAAACCAAAATCATAAAACACAAACCTGGGTCTATACTTATCAACAGTTATCTTTTCTATCTCATAAAGTAAATTTTCCCCCAAAGTTTAGTCTGTTGCAGAGTTGGCTGGCTTCATAGGAACCAGGATCCAAATTCATGAAAGCACTCCTCACCTTAAGAGGTTTCCAGCATGCCTTTCCTTACACTATGTTATCCTGAAACATTCTTGTATCTTTATTAATAGCCAGGGTGATCTTCTGCCTGCTATAATGTTCCTTTTCATCTCCAAGTGGGTTTTGATTGTTTGCAATGGTCTTTGACGGTTTTCCATTGACGGTTCTGGGATGTGGTAAGGGTAGACAATAGAACATCGCATTACCTTTTAAGCTGGCTAGGGAAGGGTGAGGACTCACCCTTGCTTGAATCTGTCATCACCAAGACACATTACCTCCCTGGTGACTAATTTCTACTCCAGATCCATAAAGCATACTTTCAATATAAAATACATTATTCCTGAAACATTAACTGTACATGCATCTCTCAGTGATTATGAATCTTCACAAGTTATGAGCTTTCTGTAGTTATCTTACTTTACTGTTTATGGATAACTATACTGCAAGAAATGGGTTTCGTTTAGTGAGTTCATCAGGTCTGAAGTAAGAGTTATTTGCAAAGAACAGCGGGCTATTTGCCAAGGGGGTGCATCTATGTCACAGCTGAAACTAAATAGGTTATTAACTATCAGTTTACAGCCAGCTGAACAGTATTAGATAGATAATACAAACGGCTAAAATACCTGTTTATTTCTGTATGCAGTGCAAAAATGACGTATGGCTAACATTATTTTATTTGGTGTCTGAAGTGAGGCTCCTAAATTGCTATATAGACACCTAACTAGAAACAACCTGATTTTTGAAATTTACTGAATAGCTTCGAGTGACTACAAAGACTGCATTGATTTTAATGAGTTAGATTGTGCCCTATTATTTTAATTATATATTTATATGCAATGGTACAGCCCTGCATAACATATAAAATGTAGCAGTATGGGGATCTGTTCTTATATAGAGCAGGGGTCATTAAAACAGATATTCTAATGCTGGCAGGTGTTAATGGCTGACATCAATCACAGACCTGGTTAAAGCTGGTGGCTGTGCAAACCACCTTTCTTTTAGTCTAAATAGAAGGAGCAATTACGTCCCTTTATGGAAATAGCTAAAAACAGTTGAAACAACCACCCTAAGCAATTGGTCGCATGGCAAAGCCTAAGCAGTGTTAAGCTATGTGGTCTGAAGGGTTTCCTGAGTACTAGTTACAAAAGCAGGAGCTAGGGAATTGTTTGGCAAACTGTGGATGTGAGAGGAGAGAAAGCCATCAGACAGGGAGAGAAGTATTAATGAGTATAGTCCTGAGAGGGAGCAGAGAGACAGAGCTCCTTTGGTCACAGGCCTGGCTGGAAAGGCAGCCTTGGAGATTGTGAGCAAGGAAACTGCCTGCTGTGTTCAGGGAAACCGGACTTTGCATACATTCTTTGTAAATAAGCAGGACTGCACCAAAGAATATACCTGATTTGTATAATCCATTTCTCCTTTCAGTGAAAGCAACCCAGCTAAGCCCGGAATACTGAATAATACAAGTACAGGCCAAAGAGGCAATGATATTTACTACATCCCAGTATTTGTTGTAATTTGTAGACTTTTAATGGGACATATCACCATAAATTTAATTACTGTAAAGGGTAAATGTCCAGTGTTTAATGGTATTTATTAGATTCTACAATTTATTTTAGTTCTAATTTATTTACTGATGAATAGACTTTTCTGTTACTCTAATTACCATAGAATTTGAAAGCGTCACAAACTGAATTTATTCTCTTATGAGACAGGGAGGTATTATCATCACCTACAGTTCACAGATGGGGAACTGAAACACAGCAAGAGTAAATTATTTTAGCATCTCAGAAATAACCTTCAAGGAAATTAACAGACAGAAGCCACAATTCTACAACATTTTACTCATAACTAGTAGCACCTATTCATGTAAGCTGTCCCATTGGCAACCACAATGTTTAAAAATCATGATTTGTTTATATTCACACTCAGAAGTTCTTCACTTATACAGAAAAAATGTAGATTCTAAATTATACCCAGGGCTTAGGTCTAAGTGAATTGTTATGATGCTATTAATGCTATCTGACAGGTGTCATAATATGTTATAAAAGTGGCAGACACCCAGTGTTGTACAGAGGATCCACATAGAAATATTCAGGGCAGCCACTTAGTAGCCAAGTCAAAAAGTTTCAAATGTATCAATTCAAAATAAAACTTGATACAACTTGCTCAAACACAAGAGAAATGGAAGTTACTTTCATGTGTTTAAAACTGCATATTTTGTCAATAGACTATGCCTTCTCTTGACATATTAATCACACCTTTACTTTCTTAGGGTGTGTACACCATATGCTCCAGGAGTCAGATTCAGGAAGTTAAACTTGCCTTTAGATGCCAGGTGTCTTGCTATAACATAACTTTCTTTCACTTTACAGAAAATAGAGGAAAATCTTTGGATTGGACCTATGAGCATTGCAGTGTGGAGCAGAAAAGATAAAAATCCATCACTGACCTACTTCAGCTTTGAAGATGTTTGTAGAAGTTGATCATAAAATTAAAATATTCTGAAAAAAGCAGTAATAGATGGGAACTATCTGTGTGAACTATCAAAACCTTGTGTAATAGCAGCTATATCCATGTCATCTTTGTTTCCATGAGTAGTTATATCTATTCTGGATACAAAATCACAAATAAAATGTGCAAAAAGTTCAGAATACTTTTGCCATTCACAACTGAAAGCCATGTCATGATCATACTTTACAGTGCCTATATCTGTCTGTTATGCTGATTCTTCAGGATCTAATACACATCTAGAAATAAAGGATTACATTAATCCTTACTTAATCAGATTACAAATGCTATTTTTCAGGTTTTTGTATTTATCTACTATCCAGAACTTTTCTGTGTGTAACTATATATTTACAAAATCATTTAATTTTTCCCTTCAAGTAGACTTTGCTGTTTGGAAGTCCAGCATGATCAAAATTAATTGTTTATAGAAAAAAACACAATGAGATGAGATCAAGTGGAAGAAACTATCTCTGCTGTTACAGTAGTTTCCATTTATTTTTATAGGTGTGGAAAATATATTATATATGGTACACAAGGCTGGTGAATTTTCATATTAATGACTAAGGATTCCAATTACATTTAGACTTTACTGAAACTCTAGACAAAAGGTGTTTTATCCTGGACAAGCAGATCACAGGAAATCTGAGCCCACTCCAATATGGCAGGTGGGAATTTGCTGAACAGAACCTGAACATGACTGATTCAGATCTGCAGACTTCCTATTTTTGTCATGACGTTGAACACTCATCCTGTTAGGATGCAAATGTCATATTGTTGAATACTGTGTTGTATGAATTGATGCCTAGAATTCATAAATGGTAGCTGCTTCCCTATGACACCCCAGAAAGCCTGAAGCCCTACAAAACACCGGTTCGTGTGGAATTGTAGAGTGGTGTTTAAATCGTATGTGTAAACACAATCAAGTCAATTTTAGGAATGCTAGTAACCAAATCTCTGGGGGTTTCAATCCCTTTTTCCTCATCACCATTAGTAAAAGATGTGTGCATTCTGCACCTGTCAAGGAGGAGCAGTGTGTGCTCAGTGCCATTCCCTGCAGAGCAAACAAATAAAAGAGTTAAAGCCAATGGCAGTAACCATTCAACTTTTCAAGAGCATATTTTAGGGCCACAGCAATCTGTTAGCATGCATTTTAATAGCTCTGACTTTGATTTAATAGAGTGCCTTCTTTTAGTAATTATTATATTTTAAACCAGTAAGCTTCTGCAGTTCTTATGCTCCATGAGTCAACTTTTGTTTTAAAGATGGAGATAAAATCTGTACCTCTATACCAGCTGGATACTATTCTGTATTAATTGACTCTGCAAAGTCCAGCTATAGGCACATCATATGTATCATTCTGAAAAATAGCTTCTGAGAACACTTCATCTCTCCTTGCAACTAAGGTTACCAGACAGCAAGTGTGAAAAATCAAGAAAGTGGGTGGAGGGTAATAGGAACCTATATAAGACAAAGACCCAAATATCGGGACTGTCCCTATAAAATCAGGACATCTGGTCACCATACCTGCAACTATTAGATCCTGTGGGTCTCCAGAATTTTGCTGTATTTGTGTGTTTAAATGGTGGATTGCAGTCAGAACTCTCTTTGAGTATCTCCTGTTGCACTTCCATTCTCCACTAAGTTCTCCAAATCCAAATTTCATATTCCTTTTCGCTGAGAGGCCTGTCAAAGTGGATAGAATTAGCCACAAACATTCATTCTACAGGTGATTAGAGGAAGCAGAGTTTGCATCCTACATGAGTTATGTTTAGGCTATGGTTCAGATTTGATGGAGTCAAAATTTCACAATTTGTTCTTAAGAGATTTTAGTTCCAAATAGTGAAATATCATTAGTGCATCTGTTTTTTATAGATTTTATAAGGTTGGTTGAAATTTCCCCAATGGTTTAACAGCCTCTTAATTACAATTGGAAAATATTCCTTTCACTCCCCTTCTATGTTTGGGCCTGACCTGTAACCTCAGATCTAGGATTACAAATACTAGAAATACATACATGAAATCTGGAGTAAAATTTCTTAAAAATCTAAAGTAGCCTGTTGTACTTATTTTGATGGAGTAAATGGGCCCAGGAAGTCAAAGGTGTTAACATAATCCTAAAATTGCCCAATATTAAATAGTTTTAAGCAAGGTTTAGAATACAGAGACCCCATCCTGCTTAATACCATGGCAAACACACTATTAAAAATCCCTTTAAACATTTTATTATTATCATCATTATCATCTTGTTATCATTTCGCTTCTGGTGTTTAGGACAGTGACGAAACTCAACCACTCCTGTCTGTTTCTGGCGTTTTATTATAGTTACAGAAAAAGGAAAAAAAGCTAAAACATTTTAAATGTAAAGTATTAAATAAGGCTTTCATAATAACAATATCTCTTGCTCCCTTCAGCTGGAGAGAGTTTAAGAAAGAACCCCCCTCATCTGACAATCTCTTGGATTAGAAATGATAAAACCCGTTTTTTTGGAAAAAAGAGAATTTAGCTGAGATGTGCTGGAGATGCTGCTGCTGTTAAAGTCTGATCCTGTTTCCCAGAAGACAAAACAAGACACACACAAAAGAAAGGGGAAAGAAAAAGAACAGCAAAAATAGAAAATGCCTTTTCTGTCACTGGTGTTGATGTTCACTTGTAACCCCACTGCTTGAGAAACACAAGCATGGTACGTGGTCTTGTGAGCCATTCCAACACCTGGAAAACTTGTACCACCATCAGGCTATATAGATAATTGTTTTTACTTGCATCTTTCTGGTCACAAACTTTCTGGACAATTTTGTAAAATACGGTCTTGGCCAGCTAAGCCAGATTCTTATTAGACAGAAGGCAAAAGGAAAGAGAGAAAAAGTAACTTGAGGAAAGGACACTAGATGTGTGGGTAGGGGAGGTAAATGACTAAATCTCACATCCCAGATGATGGGTTGGGATTTAGCAAAGCCACTGGACTTGGCGATATCATCTAGGTCCTGCCCTCTGGCCCCGTCTGGTCTGGACATCTCTTAGGATCAAAACAAAGAAAGCTCAATAGTGTTACGGTAGATTCCAGGAGATGGGGGGAGGGGTTGCAGTCATGATGGTAAAGCTTGCTGCTTCCCTTTCTTATACTGTTGCACTTGCTCCTTTTTGGTTTTGAAGACACAAAATGGGAGTGATGGGTGGAATAGCCCATCCCTCTTTATTTTGTTCACCACCTAATTTCCAACATACCGATTTTGGTTCATTGATTTCTGGTCCCACACTTTTCATGTTTACCAAGCATGATCTTAACACAGTCCTTGAATTATATCAGTAAGCCTTTTTGTTTGTACTAATTCAGTTGGTCTCCCTTTTCCATCTCCCCGCTCCCATCAAAATTTATCATTATATGTCATTGTGACATTTAATGAACTTTCACTTCTCACAGCTAAACTCACAGTTAGGGTAAATTGTAGACCCAAATTATTACAACATGCTCTTAGTCAGAATAGCATGTTCTTTTGGTTCCTCTTTCACATGTAGTTACCAAGAGCCTTCTGGCTACATGTGACTTTTAAATATATATATATATCAATTAACATAAGATCCAAATTCTAAACATAGTACATCAACTTCCCTATAATAAAAGAGAAAGCCAATGGCCTTTACTCGCCTTCCATTCTTGCCATGTTCAACCCCGTTCAGGCCTACTGCTGCCTTCATACACCCGGAACACCCTGATTGCATTGGAGGAGTCATAAAAGGTCATCTCTCTGAAGAGTGTTCTGGGTAGAGGTGGACTGTAAACCAACAGGCCAACACAGTGCATTAAAAATAGTTCCACAGCTTACAGGATTATAATCTTTTTCTTCAAGGATGGGTTTATTTCTCAAAACTAAAACAGTCCAACATAAATCAAACAGATAAACCAGCTTTTGCTGCTTAGACAATTTCCAGGTCCTTTTCCCCTGAGCCAGGACCTCCCTAGAGGTGTCACTCCTCCAATTGGGCTGCTTATTGGCCTCTTATCTAAGGACTAAATGACCAGCAGGCTATCACCTACTAGACAGCATATTAGTCATAAGTGGGGGATAAGTCCATCTCTACCATAAAGGCTATCCCCACTGTGACAATCACTATGGCAGTGCTGGGCAACCTGCAGCCCATCAGGGTAATCTGCTGGCAGGCCGCGAGACAGTGTTTACATTGACTGTCCACAGGCATGGCCACCTGCAGCTCCCAGTGGCCATGGTTCACCATTCTCAGTCACTGGGAGGTGCAGGCAGCCATGCCTGCGGACGGTCAATGTAAGCACTGTCTTGCGGCCCGCCAGTGGATTACCCTGATGGGCCGTAGGTTGCCCACCACTTCACTATGGCCATGCCTCACATACATGGAGAAGGAGAAGGGGGAGAAGAATTCCCCCTACATCCTGAAAAACCCATCAGAATGCATCAGTGCGTGATGAAGGATATCAGCGTATACATTTTAAAAAATAGACGTTATTCATATCGACTTCTTTTCAGCTAAAAAATGTAAGCATGTCTATCATTTCCACATCTATCATTTAAAGTTAGAGTTAGTCCCATTTGACTCAATGCTATATAAATCAATGTCTCTAGTATGAAAGAAAAGAGCAGTTTAAGTTCATTTGTTATGATTTTAATATAAATTTGTATTCAATGTTGCCAAAAAAGTGTTTCCAATGGACTTAGAAATATGCTAAATTGCAGCCATAAAAAACAGGATATTAAGACTGTTGCTGATAATTTTGTTTCCTCTGAAACAAATAAAAATGGAAATTTATCTTGGCCTCTCATATGGTACTGACCATATGTTTCAAATCACACTTCGTTATCACTGCTAGAAGCACATATGAAATCACTAATATGTACAACAGATTTTGTCAGCTATGTTCCAGAACTAAAGGTTATACTGCTTGAGCTTCCTTTCCAACATCTTTTATTTAATGTAAACTGTTTTGTTTCTGAGCTAATCATTGTTAGAAATCCATTACAGTAAACAAATATCTTTATATTAATAGGATCCTTACAAAATATAGGATTTCTGGGTGAAGACAAACTCATTTTCAGTTAGGCTCATATGGAAAGCAAAGCAAAGACAGATGTGAAATGAATATATGCAATCTTAATATTATGATGTATACATATTACAGAGTCATCTTGAAGTTCCTATCAGGATTAGGAGCCATTACGCTGGGCACTCTTTATTCTACAATCACAGCAACACTCCCAGTTGAAGTATACAATCACAATAATGTCTACTTCCAAAATACTGATATTTATCAGTGTGTTTATATACACATGCACATCATACACATTACAAAACAAAAACATATACATTAATTAGAAATGTGTATATTAGGCCCTGAGAGAGGGCTACGTTTTGTCTTGTTGGCAGTCAGCACTAAGTCCATTTTGATTGCACAAGATATGTTTATCTTCCATCCACTTACAGGGCCTAGACTAAACTTATAGTGTAACTCCAAAGTCAATAAAGTTACCTGGGGATTGTTTGGTATAAAGGATCATATAAGTTATACATCATTCAGATGCTGAGTGGAGCAGTAAAGTAGTGTACCATGAATGCATCATTTTCGTATTTAGTGGGTATGCAAAATGAATGTAACTTTTCCATGTCCTGTTCTCCACCTCATACCTTTCTGTTTGTTGGTTTTTCCCATCCAACCTTCCACTGCATAAGTAACTCACTCTGAATACCTGTTCAATGCCATTTCACTCCTTTCAAAGTAGCTGCTGTCCCAATTTTGGAAAAAAATGCTCAAGTTGCATTTTAAGCATTACTAATATAGTTTACAACTACTATGATGCTTATAACAATTTCATCTCTACCTGAGGAGTTGTCCATTTTACATACATGGAGTGGGTTCCCTTTTCTTGTAAAATTGTATCATTTTATAAAGTAGGGGCCCAATTCTCCAACTTGCTCTTGGCACCTGGGCCAAGTCCCATTGACACGAACACACAAAGAACAAGTCATGAGATCAGGGTGTAAAGCAGCATGATATTTTTCCATTCAATGTGTCAGTAAAACTTATGGAATAGAATTAAAAGTTGAGATGGGGAGGCTAATTAATAGAGCAGTACTGGATGTAGGATTTTAGAAAGGCTGGGAAGGATGATTCAGGGATTGTGACTATATATATGGCATGGGATGTCTCAGGCAAGAAATGACTCCATGTTATTTGTTTGCTTTCACATTTGTAGAGTAATAAAACAAATAATACTAAAAACTATATTCTGCAGAAACACATGAGAGTAGTTCTGGTGTGTTCTGATATGCAACATTTAATTTGGTTTCTCTGTACTGTCTCTTTGCATTTCTAAAAATTCTGACTGCCAGGGCAGTTGCCATTTTGGGGGCAGAGATGACACAGAATGGTGTATGGGAGAAACACTTTTCTCATTGACACTTTATTCTTTTTTACTGTGTTGTTTCCCTTAATCCAAAATGAGTCTCTCAGGAAAGCCATATAGTTGCTCTCTGTATATTGAGAAACATGACAGGTGTAGAGAGGCAGCAACTGGTGAAATTATGTCTTTTCACAAGGATACTTGGGTCATCTTCATCTGAACTTTACAAAGCATATGCCAAACTCTGACTTAAGTGTATGTATGTAGTCCAAAATATGTGTAACTTCATCTCTGGGCTTGATTCAGTAAATATTATCTGTATCATACAAAGATGTAAAAGCCAAGTAAGGTCAGAGATACTGGCTTTGCAGCATAACCAGAATATGCTAGCATCACATGCATTTGGGTTTGGGGAGTTTTTTTGTTTTTTGTCATTTATATAATTATCAACCATCCAAAAGGGTCTCACGAATCCTTTCAATTCCAAAGATATCATTACGGGGAGGAATTTTTTCAAAGTCTTTTATTAAAAACAAATTGAAGCAAATGCAAGCTGTCCAATGACCAAGCAAACCCATAGAGCCACAAGGGTCCGAAACCTCATACTAATCCTCAGTGTCTCAAGAGTGCTAGGCAGAGCGCCAGCACAAGGATCCACTCTGTGCTGGAACTTTACCCAACTCTTTTTATATTTGGTTCCATCTCTTTCCTGTGATCCTATGGCAATTGATTTTAATGATAGCACTTAGCCAACACACAAACTAAACAAAATTACTAGTACTATCTTACCTTGTTTTAGGAAATCATTAAGTTCTAAAAAGTTTGAGTTTTAATCCTGGCTGTGTCACTGACTTGATGCGTGACCTTGAGCAAGCCACATAGTCTGTATTTTTCAACCATGGGTGACTAAAGAAAGCTAAACATAGTTATCTAAAACAAAAGTGGCTTGAGCCAGAGGTGTTGGCCATTGGGAGTTGTGAGTGCTCAGCACTTCTCAGGATCAGGCCTTTAATAAAATTTTAGCAAAAATCTTAAGAAAAACTCACACTATTTCATCTTTGCTCTAAAGACTATTTGTATGCATACTTTTTGTAGGGAATTTGAGCATGGGTCAGAATAAAATTATTTAAACCTTTGTTTTGTATACATAACCCCCCCAAATAAAAGTGAATGCTGGAATCTTTGCTTTCTGAAAGACTGATCTATACCTTTTAGGTATTATAATATCAGAGGGTTTAAACTGAAATTAGAATGAAGTATTTCCAGCATTAAATGGAAGAAGATGCACAGTGTGAAACTGTCATCTCCTTCATGCCTTTAGCACTGCTTAGCTTTTTCTGCATCATTTCTTTTGAGTACACAGATAGAAACTGCTTTTGTATAAGCTACAAATTCACAAAACTGGCCTTGCACTTCTTGACCTCAATAAAAATGTCAGCCATATCTGACATTGCATTCAGATATGTGAAACTTGCATGCAGCAATCAGGCAATATTGCTTAATGCAAGGACTCTAGCAAGCATTTGAAAAATGCTTAGACTGGATCAAATCAGTAGACAGTCTTCTAGAATTGTAGTGTTGGCTACAGCAACTGTCAGTGTTTTGTTTTTTTAAGAAAAAGTCACTTTACTCAATTACATAGATCTACCATTATAGTGTGACCATTGATATATTAAATC
This sequence comes from Mauremys reevesii, assembly GCF_016161935.1. Classification (NCBI taxonomy): domain Eukaryota; kingdom Metazoa; phylum Chordata; order Testudines; family Geoemydidae; genus Mauremys; species Mauremys reevesii. Next base: position 72,670,293 of record NC_052627.1, on the reverse strand, counting down.
ATTTTTTGCAGCTTTCTGTAACAAGAAGAAATGTCACTAAGGGCCATATTTAAAAAAAAAAGTATTTGGGAACCTAACTTCCATTTACATCAATGAGAATTAGGCACTTAAATCGTTTTTAAAATCTAGCCCTAAATTCCTGGCTTGTTTTTTTCCCCCCCAAGCCTGGTAAAAAAGATCATTTATATAATTATGACGACACAGCCAGAGCATGACTCCAGTTCCACAATGACATTATATGACGCAGCATGTGTTGCAATGGGAACATTACATAACATTTCAAATCAAATTTAGACTATGCCATATGTGCTTTATGGGCCTGGTTCTGCTTTCACTTGCATCAAAGTAAATCAAGAGTAACTCCACTCTAGTCAATGCAGTTACACCAGTGTAAAACCAGTGTGAGAGAAGAATCAGTCCTTATGTGTCCAATCTCTTGTACAAACATTAATTAATCCCTGTAAGACAAGAGGCTGGTAAGTATTATCCTCATTTTACAAATAAAATGAGATTCAGGAAGCTAAATTCAGAACTCATTTGCAATAGGTGCAACCCCTCAGTTAAGTACACACCCAACATCAGAGCAAAATTTGCCCCAGATTGCCCAAAGCAGTGTGTTTGTTTCACTATCACCAGAACTCAAAAGTTCCTGGCTACACAGTCATGTCTTGGTGTAGATGTCTATATTACTTTATCAGGAAAAAAGGGATTTAGAACTTGGTGTCAGGGGTAATAACAGTTGAATTTCTATAGATTCCTCATAAGTATCAAATACGCTGTGTGGTATTAAACCACTGAACCATGTATTCCATATGGGCAGAGGAAAAAAGATTGCTTCTTTTGAATTGGGCTATGTGTTCTACATTTCTTCTTTTCTTGGATTACTGTTTAAAGCCATTGATGAAGGCACAGACAAACTCCTGAGCCTTCAGAAACTGCAGGCACTAAACATCACTCACAAAGAATTTGATCCTGCCCCCACTGAAGTAAACGGCAAAACTGTCACGACTTTAACAGACATAGTATCTGTCCGTAAGCAAATAATATGAACCTTATCCACGATGGATACTGAACTAGTTAAGTAACAGAACTTTCAGAGTATCTACTCCAATACTGTGTATTATTTCTTCATTTAGTAAGCACTGTCTGTCATAATGATTCATATATTATCAAAATGCATGTTTAAGGTAATTAAACCTCTGATAATTGAGTAGGCCACTAATGTGAAAGGCAGACTTCAAAAACATGTTTTTGCTAGAAATGAGATGGCATAGTTAGCTGATAGGATTACATGTAGCATTTCTATAGTTTTGAATTTAACCTGTCTATTCTTGTGCTATCCATTTGTAAACAATACATCTCTTTTTCAATTTATTGCATTAATGTACATTGGAATATTTTGATTCTTTTAAATAAATGAAGAAAAATTACATGACTTTGCTCCTTGAAAAGTTTTTATGATTATTATAATTATTATTTTGTCCCTTGGAAGTATTTTCCATCTCTTATAGGCCTATATGAGGCTGATATTTTATTGTTAATTACAGATTATCACTACATGATAAAAACAGAAAAGGTGCAACCTGATTGATAATGCCTACCAAGGCTACCTCCCTTAGCTTCCTGGCTAAAGTACAAAATAAGTATCTTTCCCCATCTATATTCTATTGGTGTATCCCATACTTGTAAACGAGCACAGTGAGATAAGGTCTCTCCCTATTGCTTGTTTTTCTTCTTTCATAAGAAAGAAAAAAAATGAGAACTCCGTCACCTCATTAGACAGCTATTGCAAAATTAGGCTTGAACTGTCACCTACTGCAAAAACATTATTAATTGCTCCTGGCACATGTTCTAGAAACAGCAGTTGGAATCGTGCCTGTAGCAGGGGTCAGCCATCTCCCATATGTCTCCCTGATGGCCAGGGATGCTTCTACAGTGCCTTGCTAACCATTTCTTTCCTCTTCATGGCCTTTCCTCTACATTCCCACCAAGCAAACAGTTTCACAGGCCCTTCTGGCCAGGCTTTTATTTCCTTTTTTCATTTTCCCAATACAACAAACAAACAAAAACATAACAATTACCCTGCTGGTCTTGAGCAATTATTAGGGACATCCCTTCCCCAGCTTACTGCCAGACCCCTGGCAACCTCAACAATTTTTACAACCCAACCCAACCCAACCTCACTCCTGCAGCTTCCTGATATTCTTATAGTGAAACCACTTGATCTAATCCAGGTGTGGTTTCTTCGTAATCAGGAGTACCTAGCCCTAGGCTCTCCAGCTCTTAAGTGCAAGACATCCTGTAATATTAGCCTTTTTCTGAGCTTTGTTGCATCTTGAAAATAAGGGACTGATAACACTGATTAGAGCTGAAGGACCAGCTCATACCACATTCCTACACTGTGCTAGCAGTGCCCCTTTGTCTGACCTGTGACAACATTATGACTTTGTTCATTAGTTTCTAAAAATGTCCCCATCAGAACTGTCTCCAGACACGTGCATATTTTAACAAGAACACCAGAAAACTAACTAGCGTTAAAGGTAAAGAGACAACACAAAAAAAATCTAAAATTAAATAAAAATATATATTTTCCATCCCTTTGGGCAAAAACCTGAGAAAATGAGTGTATTTTACATTGTGTCATCAGATTTGGGCTTTATCAGACCAATGGAGGACACAAATTCCACAGTTTAGGCCCTGATCCTGCAAAGCATTTAGCATGTACTTAACTTCAAGTGAGTGAGTCCAAATGACTCTGTGCTTGATTCTGCACTATTGAAATGAATTTGAGTTTTGCCAGACCTAGGCTATGTCTACACAGTAGACTTCTGCCTGTGTAACTATATTAGTTGGGAATATGAAGAGGTGTGATCTCTGATGGGCAGAATTCCCTACTGTAGATGCAGCAATGTCAGCAAAACTGAGCTTTTACAGGTATAGCTTGTTTCACTCACGGGGGGTTGTTTTACTATATTGGTACCGAGCACAGTTTTGTCAGAGTAGCTGCGTCTATACCAGGAGCACTTTGCCGGTGTACTATACCAGCATTCCTATACTGGTAAAGTGCTCCTATTGTAGACATAGCCACAGAATCAAACTCTTTATAGGACACATCTTCATTGGGAAATAAGGTATGTTCTCAACTCACATTAGGTAGCATGTGGTAAAATCTTAGTGAAAACAAGGCAGTTTCTAGTTTTTCACGTTAGCAGCTCAAGGTGAAGAGGATGGAGGAGTCTAGGATTTACCTCAACCTGCTAATTCATGTTAAACCTACAAATTGCCTTGTATTCACAAGGATTTTACCTTGTGTTAGTTACTACATTAGCTATCATGAATTAAGTACATGCTTTAATTCTTTTCTGGATTGTGGCCTATACTAGGATTCGCCACTGAAAACATTCAAATCTAGTGACTGTTATGCTGTATGTCAGTTGATCTATGTAATCTCAGCCTTACACAGAAAAGGACAATTTCTCATATTGTTAAGACTAGAGTTGGTGGGAAAGGTTTTCCCATTATGTGAATATTTTTGAGAGCTTGAGATTTTTTTCCCATCTCGAGTCAGCACAAAGTCAAAACCTTGAAAAAGATTCATGAACCAAAAAACCAAAAGGTTTTCATTTGGAATCAGTTGAAATACTTCATTTTTAATAATTTTTAAGTATTTTATTTCCGTGTTGACCTTTGTTGTATGTATGTAGCCTTTTCTTTTCAGTCCAATTAGCTTATATTTTCAAATGAAATGGCATTTTTAAGTGGAAAATCAGAACTTTTCATTTCATTTCAGAAGTGTCAGTTCACAATTTCAAAGATTTCTTCCTCTACTCTTTTTTTTTTTTTTTTTTTTTTGAGATGGGAAATTTGTTGAACCTGAACTTATTTCACAAACAGCTTGGGTTTTGACAAATCAACATTTTTTGATGAAAAACGTTTTGATGAAAAAGCTCTCTCTTCTTACTTTCATTTAAAAATCAAAATCAGATTTCAACTAATTTACCCAAGTCTCCAGAAGAAAAGGACCTGCCCTTTCAGTATATGTTTTCGATGTTCCTGGAATCCTGCCTTTTCTGTGCAAGGGTAAAGGCCTTACCTTCTCCACAGAAGAAGCGAATTTTCTCCTTGGGAAAAAAACAGTGGAGACAAGGTATTACGTAAACTAGGTGAGGTTAGTACTGTGTCTTCACCTTGGATAGCTCATGCATGCTGGTTACCCTGAAGGGAAAAAAATACACTTTTCTGAGCAATGAAGACAAGACCAAAGTTTAAGTGATTTCATTTTGTGGGTAAATAGTTCTGAGTCATGCTTTGAGTCATGGTCATAGCTGTAACAAGTCTGTCCTCTGTTCAGGTTCACATAAGCCGTCTGCAGTCAGCATTAGAAATCATATTATTTAGCAGATGCTAGCAAACAAGTTCTCTTTTCCCTAACAATATAAGCCAGAGATTGAACCAAGCTAAATTATCTGTTGCCTACAGACAGTAAGTTCTTTCCAGGTCATGACTTTAAGTTCACTCTGATTAGGCAAGATGAAAGCAGCACTGTGCCTTGTCCTGACTGTACCACACATGTTCTGTGGCTCCTGGAGGGAGGAAGCAATGTTTGCACAAACACAAAAGAAATAACTGTACAGAAAATGTCACATGCTAACTAGTCAATATTTATTAAATGGGCTGGGAAGTTGTTTGTTTTGTTTTGTTGTTTTTTTTATAAGTCTAAGCAGCATGGTTCTGTGGCTTGGTGTGTCCACTCTGTTTCCAAATAATGTGTCTCCTAAATTCATGTTCATATCTAGACAAATATTTTTGCTTTGACATTTTTCTTCTTTGCATTCAATTGATTAGACAGTTGTATTGCCTGCTTGTGTACAGTGGGCCAAATTTGGTTCTCAATTACATTGGTGTTAATTTCAATAGAATTGGTCCAGATTTACAAAAGTGCAACTGAATTTGTTTATATACACTAAGATGCTGATTCTGCAAAGAAACATGTGTGTAACTTTACTTACATGAGTAACCGCATTGAAAGTTATGAAGCTATTTATCTGGGTGAAGTGACACATGCATAAATGTTTGTAAGACTGGGGTCTAAGCTCTCACCTATACACGGGGACAGATTCTGCTCTCATCTAGACCAATATAAATCAGTCATAATTTAGTTGAACTGTAGTGGCCAGATTCTCTGGTCTTCTAAGGCCACCCTGTGCTATGTAAGCAGAGGAAATAGGCATGCTGGGAGAATTCCAGGGGCAGGGCAACAAGGAGTGGAAGGGGAGAGCCGAGGGGAGCTATGTCCTGGTGGAGGATTGGAGCTTACAACAGTGGTGTAATGTAGAGCTGTTTCTGTGCAGCTCTAACTTCTGACAAGGCTGGATGGTTCCGAACTGGTGGAACTGCAACTGGCTCCTGGCACCTCCCATCTCTAGTCTACCTAACTAGAGTTTCACTGGTATAAATGAGCTCAAATCTGCATGGTTTTCTCTTTTGATATGCTTGACACTTCCAATATTATTTGTACTTTGCATTGGTTTTATTTCTTTTCTGGTTATATATTTCATTAATTTCATAAAATATTAATTTCACTCAAGTTGGATATTAATCGATCCTGCAAATACTATTAACTGCCCCCAGCTGACAAGTTTTATTTCACTTCCTTTTTCTAGAGATAACCTCTATTTTACATCCACTCAGGAAGCAAGCTGCTTCCTTGGCCTTATTGAGATTTGGAAGCTTTCCATGCCAACATAATGCTTTATTTTCTAAAATTAAAATAGCTTTTGGCATTTCAGCATTCAAATCTTAGAAAGTAGCTTTATTTTGCAGTTATGGAGAAACATATACAACTAGCTGGATTTTGAAATGCAATGTATTTCATAAAGAACTATCATATCATAGGGCTGAACACACCTATGATTTTCTTCTTTTTCTTTTATTAAAATAATTCAGACAACTTTCCTGAAATGAGCTCATAAGACAAATGATCTCATGAGAGTTAATATTTGTGCTGTGCTATCATTTTTTAATACTGCCACCATATCATTAGACCCATGACAACTTCCCTGCCCCATGTCAAAGTAATTTATGGGAGATAGTTATTTAAGGGGATTAAGAGGGCTTTTAGATATTTACTGTGAAGTCAGGAGGCTGATAACAGAGGCAAATAATAAAAGCTCTGATCCAAACCCTTTCACATATACCATTAAAGAAGAAAAAAACAAGTTGAAAGAATAATTCAACTACATGGACATATGACATTTATCAAAACATCCGTGTTAGAAAGAGCGTAGCCATTTCAAACAATAGATCCCCTCCTAATTGTTCTGAAATGTGAATCTTACAGTTTGTTTAGTTACAGTTTTCATTACTTATTAATAAGGAATAGGGATGTTTTATTTATTCACTCAGATTTACTCTTCATAATTTAATAAAGTAGAACAGACAGAGATGAGTGACATGTTAACTACTGGTGAGAACTAAGGCCCCCGTCCTATAATTTATTTGATGCAGAACCCTGGTGGCTTCAACAGGCTCCAAATGAGTTCAGGAGTCTGCCCACATGGAACAACATTAGAGCACAGTTGATTAACAGAACTGTTTTTAGCAGGCAACCCTTGTTTAATATGACACCTTGTTTAGTACCTAGGGTTGCCAACTTTGGTTGGACAAATTCCTGGATTTCATCACATGACATAATCTTTAATTAATGATTAATCTTTAATTCCCAGAGATTCCAGAACAAGCCTGGAGAATTGGCAACTCTAACACCTTTATATTGTAGATTTCGTTGGGGTTTTGTTTTTTTTGGTGTGAATGTTCACTTGTTTATTTGGCTGGGGGGAGGTGTTGTTTGTTTTGTAATTTGGCCATTTTACACATAGACACTTTGGATTTACATAGCGTGTTTTCTGCAAGTGCTTTGGAAGAGTTACATTTATTTAATGTGTAATCATACTAGTAGCAATGTTCCTGAAACCACTATCAAAATATGAGAAGTTATAAGGCTCACCACAGTTGGAACATTTCACCTCTGAAATACAGTGTACTCCACTTCCCAAGACTTCTCCTCTCTTTGATACACAAGAGAAATCAATCGACCAGTGATGATTAGGCAGATGGAGATAAAAGATAAATCTTTATATAATTGCAAAACTTGTATATGCATGTGTGTGAATAAAATCTGTATATGTGCCTCAATGTTCTCTCACTTTCTACCCCACCCTTCATCTGTTGCTCATTTTTTTAAGATTTCAAGCTCTTCAGAGAGACTCCAGGTTTACCTATTTGTATATACAGCACCTAGCAAAAGGGTCCCTATTCTGATCAGGATCTCTGGGCATTACCACAACATAAATATTTAATAATAATAATGTAACAAGAACACCTGTATAAACAAGGCTTTGTACATGCCATAAGAACTGGGTCCCATTCTTTGCATAGCTGTTGATTTGCTACCTGACTTTGGTCAAGATACAGCATCTCTCTATGCCTCAGTTTCTCTGATAAGTATAATGATATTTAGTCACATTTGTAGAGTGCTTTGTAGATCTATAGAAAGCATTATATAAGTTTAACTATTATAATACTGTTAATCAAGAAGTATTTGTCATAGTTCAGGGCAACTGTACCTGTATTCCCCCTCTGTGGTCCAGCAAAGGCACCCACTCAAGGCTTCCAGTTCCCCAGCTACTGCTTCTCTTGGGAGGAAATATGCAGCTCTCTTCTTTCTGACTTGGGTATTTCCAGGCTGCTCATTCCCCTGGCTAGACTGTGATGCCTAAGCAGGATTTTTTTGCCTTCTCTTCAAAGACTGTTAAGAGTGTAATTACACAGTTAAGTTACCAAACAGATCTTTCTAAACAAGTCCATTTTATTCTTAAGGTAAAAGCAATACAGAGAAAACATACTAAAAACCATAAGTGAAGCTACACGCATGCCAGTATGCCTACTAGAAATCACTCCAACACTTTTTAATGGACTCTGGCAGGTGAACAGTTTTTCAAACCCCAGCCAGGGGGTTTCCTAGAGTATTATGTACATCATGCTCACAATAGGAACACAGCCTTATGGGGCCTCAGTAAGCCAAAGTCCTTCCAATCTTTCCCTAATGATTGGGGTCCTCCATTTGCTGGATCAGAAAGAAGACCCTGAATCAGTTTACAACCAGGCTATTTAACCAAAAATCTTTTAATTGTCTGTTGGTCCCCGGAGAATCCAGCTTAAAGCAGTATATGTGAACCTCTCGGGGGGGGTGGGGTGTTCTCGAGAGGTGTTACAACTTGAATGACTTTGACTAATCACCCCCCACTGCTCTGAGTTCTTGGGAGAACTGTATTTACCTTTCCCATGGAAATATATACAATCACTGGCACACAAGGACATATACACCATTCATTTAATATAATGGACTCCAAACACATTAAATTTAATTCAATAAAGTTCAGCCAGGATATTACAGAAGATTGCCCTATTTGTCACAATATTATTGTAATACTGTTAATCAAAAAACTATTTATTTGAGATGTCTCCCAAGGGACAGATGTAAGATTAATAATACTTAATTGCAATGACTGGTATTTAATGGGATTGCCTACAGGTGATCTATTGCTTCATACGTATTTCAGTCTTGTTATGATTTTGTTCGTTTGCTCTACTTGCAGCTTTCAGTCCCTTCTCAGACATATTGGATGCTGAAAGAGCATGAATAGCTTCTGCACAGACAATTCAATTCAATAATACTTTGTTGACATGACAAGCTATCCAAGGGAAGTTACTCTAGACACATGGAGTCAATGGAGCTATATTGGACTTATACTGATGAGCTGTGATGATGAGCAAATTGGGTCCAAGGCTATAAAGTGCAAATGAAGTGAGTGTCTTAGTTCTGATATGTACATGCAAGAGGTTTAAAGGGGGAAATGTTAATTGGGTACACAAGTCAGCATACAAATACGCAAAGCAGAAGGTATTCTAAATCATATACTTTCCTGGGGCACAGAGAATCCTTTCCTGGGTGCTGGCTGGTGAGTCTTGCCCACATGCTCAGGGTTTAACTGATCGCCATATTTGGGGTCGGGAAGGAATTTTCCTCCAGGGCAGATTGGCAGAGGCAATGGAGGTTTTTCGCCTTCCTCTGCAGAATGGGGCACGGGTCACTTGCTGGAGGATTCTCTGCACCTTGAGGTCTTTAAACCATGATTTGAGGACTTCAGAAACTCAGACATAGGTTACGGGTTTGTTACAGGAGTGAGTGGGTGAGATTTTGTGGCCTGCATTGTGCAGGAGGTCAGACTAGATGATCATAATGGTCCATTCTGACCTTAAAGTCTATGAGTCTATTATCTAATAATGCAGTACTTGCCACTTATACAGTAGTTTTCTTCCTTAAATTTCTAAGTGCATTACAAGGTGGGTAAGCCTCATTGTTCTATTTCATTGATGGGGAAACTGAAGTTCAGAGAGGCTAAGTGATTTGCCCAAAGTTGCACAGCAAGTCAGTGTCAGAGATTTGAACAGAACACAGATTTCCCAACTCCAAGCCTATCCTCTTCTTTCTGAATCATACTGTCTTCCTATACATACGTTGATGTAGATGATTAGTGCACAATTGTTATAGCCCAGTAGAAAAATGTGTGCTTGTTTCTACATAGACATTCAAGGTGGCATTATCTATGGATAGGATTACAAGCACATTTTGCAGGAATTGTCTATGTGGTGGCTAGGTGGGGAGGTATTCTGTACAGGTGTATATATTTGGTGTCTTGATTGTTACACTACCCTTACGGGTCTCATGAGGCCCCAATCCAACCTGTAGTTCCCTTATCAAATATCCATGGTTGTGGAAGGAGAAAAGGAAATGTTAAGGAGTGAGAAGATGCGGTAACTATGTTTGATAACCAATTAGGTTAGAATGCTAGATATAAAGGGTGGCAGCCTGGTAGGGGAGACACCAGACTCTAGAAAGGAGGAAATAGTCACTCATGCTTTATTTGTCTGTAGTTTGGTTACACTCGAAAAAGAGCAGGGCCTAAGGTTTTGTTTGAGGTGCAAAGCTCACATCACTGAGGAGGGAGTGAGTTTTGCTTCTACTATACAAAGGTGAGAACACTGTTCAATCACTTTGGCTATACATTTCTCCACAATAAGGGCACTGTTAAGGTAATTATTCCATGCATCAGAATGAGTACATCTCTTCAAAAATACAAAAGAATAAAGTTCCAGTGCTACATATTCATGGTTGGATATGTCAGATTCTCCACAGTTTGGGGAGCCAATAGAGACAGTACAATAGTTCTCTAATTTGGTTTGCAGTAATTTCCATAAGCCTTCATTTACAAAATGGAAAATGGAAACTAAGGTTTCTGTTACTTCATTGTCAGTGGTGACTGTGTGAGACCTTTCTTAGAAGGGCCATAGTTAACCTGAGGCATCTATACAATCAATTAAAACCCAGTGCTGTAATTTCTTTAGCCAATTCAAGACAATTAAATCTAGCCCTGCCTGTTCTCTGTGTAGTATAACACAATGACACAAACATCAGCCATCATGAAATATAACCATATCTTGCCACCAGTGTCTGGAAGTATAAAGGAAGAATATAGTTACTGTATATTAACCCAGAGCACTAAAGATAAGTCTAGTCCTTTTTGTACCTGTCTTTTCTTTCTCACCCCACTTCCATCTTCACTTCTGATACTGCTACAACTGCTTCTGTTACTGCTGCCTCCCAGCCAAATACCGGAATACTGACTGCTGGCCTTGTCTCCCTGTATAAAGCCCCTTTACTCTCTGCATGAGCGCTCGTTTATCTATATATGGGTATGTCTACACTACAAGAGTAGTTTGATTTAACTTAGGTCGAATTTGTGGATTCGACCTTATGAATTCGAATTTGTGTATCCACACTAAGGACACTAATTCGACTTTGTGAGTCCACACTAACGGGGCAAGCGTCGACATTGGAAGCGGTGCATTCTGGGCAGCTATCCCACAGTTCCCGCAGTCCCCGCTTCCCATTGGAATGCTTGGTAGAGTCCCCAATGCCTGCTGGGGGAAAAATGTGTCGAGGGTGGTTTTGGGTAACTGTCGTCATTCAGCCGTCACTCCCGCCCTCACTCCCTGAAAGCGCCGGCGGGAAATCTGTTACCGCACTTTTCTGGTCAGTGACAGCGCGGACGCCACAGCACTGTGAGCATGGAGCCCGCTGCGATCATCGCTGCACTTATGGCCGTTGTCAACTCCTCGCACCTTATCGTCCACCTCTTCCACAGTCAGCTGCTGAGAAATCGGGCGAGGAGGCTCCGGCAGCATGGTGAGGACATGAAGTGTCAGAGTGGCACAGACCTCTCACAAAGCACAGGATCCCGCGCCGCGGAGATCATGGTGGCAATGGGTCACGTTCATGCTATGGGACGGCGATTCTGGGCCCGGGAAACAAGCACGGACTGGTGGGACCGCATAGTGCTGCAGGTCTGGGATGAATCACAGTGGCTGCGAAACTTCAGGATGCGTAAGGGCACTTTCCTTGAACTGTGTGACTTGCTGTCCCCTGCCCTGAAGCGCCAGGACACCCGGATGCGAGCAGCCCTGACCGTGCAGAAGCAAGTGGCCATAGCCCTCAGGAAACTTGCCACGCCAGACAGCTACTGGTCAGTAGCGAACCACTTTGGCGTGGGCAAATCTACCGTGGGGGTTGCTGTGATGCAAGTAACCCATGCAATCGTTGACCTACTGCTCTCAAAGGTAGTGACCCTGGGAAACATCCAGGTCATCATAGATGGCTTCGCCGCGATGGGATTCCCAAACTGCGGTGGGGCTATAGATGGCACTCACATCCCTATCCTGGGACCGGCCCACCAGGCCAGCCAGTATATTAACCGAAAGGGCTACTTTTCAATGGTGCTGCAAGCACTGGTGGACCATAGGGGACGTTTTACCAACATCTACGTCGGGTGGCCGGGCAAGGTTCATGACGCGCGTGTGTTCAGGAACTCTGGTCTGTTTAGATGGCTCCAGGAAGGTAGTTTCTTCCTGGACCACAAAATAAGTGTTGGGGGTGTGGAGATGCCTACAGTGATCCTCAGGGACCCAGCCTACCCACTAATGCCCTGGCTCATGAAGCCCTATACAGGCGCCCTGGACAGTGACAAGGAGCTCTTCAACTACCGGCTGAGCAAGTGCAGAAGGGTGGTGGAGTGTGCTTTCGGACGTCTCAAGGGGAGATGGAGGAGCTTACTGACTCACTCGGATCTCAGCGAAACCAATACCCCCATTGTTATTGCAGCTTGCTGTGTGCTCCACAATCTCTGTGAGAGCAAGGGGGAGATCTTTATGGCGGGATGGGAGGTTGAGGCAAATCGCCTGGCTGCTGATTACGCTCAGCCAGACACCCGTGCGATTAGAAGAGCCCAGCGGGAAGTGCTGTGCATCCGGGAGGCTTTGAAAGCTAGGTTCCTCAGAGAGCAGGGTAACCTATGACTGTCCAGTCTCTTTACAGAGAAGCTGAACCTGCCCCTGTTTCAGTTACTATTGACTTTTTTCAGGGTTACATACCCCGTTCACCAGGTTTCCCCCCTTCCAACAGACGTTTAAAAATAAAGTTATTGGAACATTTTTAATTCACAAAGTTTTCTTTACTAACGAATTCGCGTTAAAGGGTTCAAACAGGGATGCAGACTGTGGTGGGTATGGTGTGCAGTGATGTACAGACCGCTTCTACACTCGAGGACTGACAGGCTCCTGCTCCTACAGCGGTCTCTGGGGGGAGGACGGTTACAGGAGGGTGTGCAGGAAGGGGTGGGTTTGCAGGAAGGGGTGAGGGGTGTGTGGGAAGGGTGAGTAGGTGTAGGGGGATGATGGCTCTGGCTGGGGCTCAGGGCATCGGAGAGGTTCATGGCTAGGGTGGAAGGGCATGGTAAGGGCAGCCTGCCTTGCCATTTGTGGATGCCAGGCGCTCAGACCCTGGGGCAGTATACACCTCCCAGACTGACCTGGGGCAGCAGACACCTCCCAGAGTGACCCGGGTGCCTAGTGACTGCACTCTGTGTGTGACCTGCTGTTGATCCTGCCCCCATGTCTGTACCCTGGTAATGGTGGCTGTCCTATGCAATTAACAAACCCGTATCTCCCCTTCACACAAAGTCTTCTGCAAAGAAACATGACGGAAACAGTAATTAACAGCAAACTCTTTTTAATACTCAACTACACAGTTGGGGGATGAAACTGGGATTTGGGATTGGGTGAGCCAGGAAGGGAAGCAATTCTCATACTTCAGGGAATGAGAGCTGTTTGGTACATGAGCGCTCTGCTGGGGTGGAGTGACAATTTTCACAGCCCCTAGCGCCCCTCCTTCTTGTGATTTTGGGTGAGGGGGGGACAGGATTTTGTGGCGGGGGAGGGTGGTTGCAGATACAGTTCAGGGGGGCTCTCTGCTCCTGCCTGCGGTCCTGCAGAACATCCACAAGGTGCCGGAGCGTGTCCGTTTGCTCCCTCATTAGTCCAAGCAGCGTTTGAGTCGCCTGCTGGTCTTCCTGCCGCCACCTGTCCTCCCGTTCGCTGTGTGAGCGCTGCTGCTGAGAGAGGGTCTCCCTCCACTGGCTCTGCTGGGCCGCCTCGGCTCTGGAGCAGGCCATCAGTTCAGCGAACATCTCGTCCCGAGTCTTTTTCTTTCGCCGCCTAATGTGCGCCAGCCTCTGTGAGGGGGATGCCGGGGCAGTTCGGGAAAGAGCCGCAGCTGTGTGATGGGAAAAAGGAAGTGATTTCCTTGCAAAGATACATGTTTGCGAAGAGTAAACACAGTCTACTCAGTTTCTGTGAACAAGACCATACAGGGCACCTATCTCATGTGCTCTCAGGACAAGTTCGAATTTTCAGCATTCGCTTTCATTGCCTGGGGTCTTGCACTGGAGATCGGACAAGCGGGGCAGGACAGCAAAATCCATGTAGCAGCCAGGCCTGGTAAGCCGTAAACTTTAGGCTGCTTAACAGTTAATGGATAGCAGTGCCCTCCTGCTGCAGGCAATCTGGAAAGCATAAAGTCTGACCCTGTTCCAGCCCCTCGCGGCTGTCCCCGGGAAAGATCCCTGTATGCTTTTCCTCTGCAGCCTCCACCACGTGGCTGTTAAACGACGGTCATTGTTATGCAAAGGAAAAGTCAAGCATTCACAATAGTAACATTACAGTAATTCCCCTAATTAGATGCAGCAGTCGCCGAGCGAGATCACCCTGTGGCGAGTCACTAGGAGAGACAGAGAGCGCATGCTGCGTGAATCCCTGCACAGACCAGGGCCCTATGCTGCCATGCTGGTTGAGGCAATGCTCACACTGTACCTCAGGATGGCCTGGCACGGAAGAGTGTGCTTCCACGGAGCACCCAATAAGGCACCTCTCCCCAGGAACCTCCTGCGGAGGCTTTTCGAGTACCTCTACGAGAGCTTCGTGGAACTGTCCCAAGAGGATTTCTGTTCGATCCCCATAAACATTGACCTTCTTTTCATATAGTTTTTATTCCTGTTTTTTAAAAAATAAATGTTTACATGTTTATAGCACTTACCGACTGATCCTTCCCCTGATTCAGAGTCCTGGTTAACGGCCAGGGAGGGTTGGTAGGGGATTTCTGTGAGGCTGATGAAGAGATCCTGGCTGTTGGGGAAAGCAGTATTGTAAGCGCTGTCGCCTGCCTCATCCTCCACAAACCCTTCCTCATCTTCCCCATCGGCGAACATCGCCGAGAAACTGCCCGTCGACACTATCCCATCCTCAGAGTCCACGGTCACTGGTGGGGCAGTGGTGGCAGACGCACTGAGAATGGCATGCAGTGCCTCATAGAAGCGGCATGTCTGGGGCTGGGCTCTGGAGCGTCCGTTTGCCGCTTTGATTTTTTGGTAGCCTTGTCTCAGGTCCTTGATTTTCACACGGCACTGCGTTGCATCCCGGCTGTATCCTCTGAGTGCCATGGCTTTGGAGACCTTCTTGTAGGTCTTTGCATTCCGTTTTTTGGAGCGCAGCTCCGAAAGCACAGACTCATCGCCCCACACAGCGATCAGATCCAAGACTTCCCGGTCAGTTCATGCTGGGGCCCTCTTTCTACTCTGAGATTGCATGGACTCCTCTGCTGGAGAGCTGTGCATCACCGCCAGTGCTGCTGAGCTCGCCCGATGTCCAACCAGGAATTGAGATTCAAACTGGCCAGACAGGAAAAGGAATTCAAATTTTCCCGGGGCTTTTCCTGTATGGCTGATCAGAACATCTGAGCTCGGACTGCTGTCCAGAGCGTCAACACAGTGGTGCACTGTGGGATAGCTCCCGTAGCTACTAAGTTAGATTTGCATCCACACCTAGCCTAATTCGACATAGCCATGTCGAATTTAGCGCTACTCCCCTCGTCGGGGTGGAGTACCGAATTCGAACTAAAGAGCCCTCTAGGTCGAACTAATTAGCATCCTGGTGTGGACGGTTGCACGGTTAAATCGAATTAACGCTGCTAAATTCGACATAAACTCCTAGTGTAGACCAGGCCTATCTGTCTAGAGAATTAAACCGTACTCAAACTTTTGATGACGTTTTATAAGGCAAGATCAGTTACAGATTCAAATTAGAATGTACTGGTCATGTTTTAAATGCTGTGATCACAAAAATAAGCATATTGGGATGGGAAGAGAAGTAAGATCGTGTCAAAAGATTTCAGTTTACATGAGCACCTGTAACCATATGACTAGTCTCAATTTAATCAATAAAAATGACTCACATTCTTCAAGTTAAGCATTTGCAGAACTCCAACCTTATGAGGGTTTTTATGTACTTTCTTGTCTTAATTGAGAGTTAAGAGGATTCATTCATTCTTTTCTTGAATAAGGCAGAAAGAGGTTTTTCAAGGTCACAATGCAAGTCAGTGGCAGTTTCCCAATCTGTAAAATGAAAATCTGTTAGCAGTGTTGCAAGCTTTAGTTAATGAACAGTGATGAAGTAATTTGAGATCTAAAGATAAAAGATGCCATGATGTCCCTCACTTACTTTACAAAATAGTAAAATGTAAGCATAAAGCTTTAACTTCCAAATTTATTCTACCTGTACTGCAGCTCTTCACAGTAATAACCTTGTGCTGGAATAGTTTTGTAACTGTAACAGATTAAGTCAAATTCTACTTAAAGTAGTGTAAATCTGGAATAACTCTATAGAAGTCACTAGATTTATCGCATGTTTAAACTAATGCAAATAGCAGAATTTGGCTCCATGTCTTCATCTACATGCATGTAGGGATGAAACCTAAATATAAAGCAGCTGATGATTCTGCAGATAATTTTCATTTCTTTTCCCCTTTAGAAGACAATATTTAAGGTTGTTTCATTACGTTGTCAGTTTGAGAAGTGGAGTGGGGAAAGGATCATTTATTTTTAGTCCTCACAGTATTTGACTGACAGCACTGGCCACACAGGAAGAACGTCAGTCTGAGTCATCCTTATTCCTGAGCAGCATGTTGGGCATGGCTGTAACAGGAAATAGATTATCTTTAATCCCATAATTGCTATGACTTTTCTTAATTCTTTTTTGGATGACAAATATGAGATTTTGCGTCAGTGAATGGTGCATGACATGGGGAAATAGCTGGGCAAGCAGTAGAACTAGCTACTGGAATGAATGTTCAGTACTACAGTAATAGTGGCAAAGGCAGGCAGGCAATTTAAATAAGCATTCTGTCAGAAAAGTACAGGAAACCGTAGCCGGGGAAAAGATACCCCCACAACTTTGAAATTATTTTATTGTATACATGTATTTTATGAAACCTAGTTTTATAAGGACTGTGTTAAGAGAAAGAGGGCAATGGCCACCCAGCCCAAGAGGTGTGAAATATGCCCCCAGCCATGTAGAAAAACATTTTAAAAATATTTTATTAAAGGAGATCTGAGTTTAATTTCCCACCTCTTGGTATTTCAGTGTTAGGGAACCATAATAATATTACCCACTTTTTTCTGGTTTATATGCCGGTTTGTGCAAATTACAAGATAATTCTGCCAACACTCAATACCAAATATAGTGTTTATTACTGTTCATTCTATTAAAGGCAGTTACAAACACTGTAATAGTTTGTAGTGAATAGTACCATTCAAGTCATGTGCAACCACTTGGGCTCCAATCCTGCAAAGATTTATTCACATTCTTTACTTTATGCACTGGGAATAGTCTGACTGACGTCAGTGGAGCTACGCGCAGTGCATAAAGCTAAATGTGCACAATCTTTGCAGTATTAGGAGCTTACTACCTACTGAGTGTAGTGCTAGCTACTGTGACTAGTCCAACTGAAGTCATGGCAATAAGCACTGCATCCAGTAGTAAATGTTTGAAGAATGGAGCTTGAGTTAGACACGTTAGACAGAAAATTTTTGTTGGTTTTAGTTTTACTATAGCTCCTGAACTGTCTAATCCATTTTAAATTGAAGAACTAGTTCAATTTCACAGTTTGCAACATTCTGGGGCATTACATTATTATAATAGTACGGTATTTTGCATCTAATCTCACGGTCTGACCAAGACGGTCCTTCCTCAAATATTGAGAAGTGCTTGACAAAGCTTGACACGTGTCTGAACAGTATATTCTTCACTCATTTTTATCTTAGTAAGTGATATATATCACAAGCAGCCCTATAATATGCAATAATTGAGAAATGATATACAGTTTCCTCCAAACTCCTGATTAACATACCAAGGCTTACTCAACAGATGTTTAGCTTGCACCAATGATACACAGAAAACAAGACAGGTGCAAGAGTTACAACGTGTTCCTCCAGGTCTCATAGAAGAACAAGAAGTTCTTGACGTTCCTCTTTCTCCCTTATTAGCACAACAGTGTAACTGTACTATACTCTGTTACTCTCTAACAGCCAATACACTTTAGCACACACTTCCAATAACAAGATGAATTGCATTATTGATCAAGATATGCAGGAAAATAATACAGACATAGGGGCTGATTTTAAAGTGCAACTTCATTAAATTAGAGGGCTAACACTCTCCCAATTCCAAATACCAGGCATTTATTTTGGTATAGTGTGGTGTTAAATGGCCTCCATGCTAAATATGTAGGCTTGGCAAAATTCAGTTTTTATATTTTCATAATTTGAATGGATAATATCAGTTTATTTTAAGCATCTTTTTCTATTTTTATCAATTTAACATTTTCACAGTTGTGCAGAATTCTGGGTTTGAAGCATTTTTTTTTCAATTTTTATCAGTTCAAATGTTCACAGTTACAGAAATTCATGGTAACATTCAGCTAACAGGGGAAAGGTCAGATAATTATTTGATGGCAGTAGACATTTAGATTCAAAATGTAAAATCTTTATAACCATTAAAAAACACAACTTGTCAACACTACATATCAAAATATACAACATGAATATCCTTAAATCAAACTCTAGTAAGTTCTCAAGCAGCATTTTTCTTACTTTGCCATCTGGAAATTTCTGTTCTTATTGACGGAGTGTGTGTGGTTGCAATTGGCTTTTACTGACATTAAAAAAACTTAATCCTTCCAAACTATAAATAAGCAATATTCAGGATTGGCCCCCTCCAGCTTAACCCCTAAAATTTAGCCCATCTCTGAATCCTCTCACCTCCCCTGTAAGAGGGAGTGAGAGTACGTACACATGAAGAGGAACCTCAGTCTGCAAAGACTTAAAAAGTCTTCCCTTCTTCCTTCATGCCAGTAGGGTCCCACAGGAATCTACAAGTCTCATGTAACCTTTAGGCGTTGGCCTTTTGAGCTTCACCCACACTGGGCATTATGGCACGATTTCAAATTCTACTTTTAAAACTTTTAGATCCTGTCCTAATTCCTTGTTAATCCAAAGCTGGGCCTCTATGATGCTGTAAGGAAGGTGAAAAAACCCACCAAACACCTTGTCAGTCTTGCCTGGAGGGAAAAATTCCTTCCTGATCCAAAAACCTGGCAATCAGTCAGACCTTCAGCATCCTGGAAACACAGTTCAAATTATATCTCCGTTCTATAGGAGGGGCAATGGAGCATAAACTTCTGCTGCATATCCTTGTGGGCTTCACATACAGGAAGGGGAGCGGGGTAGGGCATGAGCAACAATCAACTCTCTCCTCCCTCACCATAACCCAGCCAATGGAGCAGAGAAACAGAGAATTCTTTCCTCCTCCCCTAGCCCACTTCTGTCAGGATCCTCTGGGTTGTCTTTCCCCTGCTGATCTGATTTAACATCCACCCCCCCACCCCCCACCCCGAAGGCCAGGGTGGTCATTTTCAATTAAAAGTGCAAATATCCTATGTAGGGATCTCTATTAAAGTTATTTAGAAAACTGCTTTAACCTTTTTACAGGTTGTTTTTTTTTTGGTATTGAAAACATTATTGGTCTGATTCTCCCAGGTGTTGGGCAACAAGATGGAAATCAATAGGAGCTATGGGTGAGCACCTCTGAAAATCAGGTGAGAGTACTTTGTGTGTTTAAAACAGCTGCTGCTTAAGTGCAATAATAGTTCAAGTGCTAAAACCCCAAAAGATGTGCATTACTCTTGCAAAGACTGTTCACTCCTTGGATAAATCCTGGTCCAATTAAAGCCAATGGCAAAAGAATGAAGAGGGATTTGATAGAAAAGAATGAGGGAGGATTTGATAGCTGCTTTCAACTACCTGAAAGGGGGTTCCAAAGAGGCTGGAGCTAGGCTGTTCTCAGTGGTACTGGAAGCAATGGTCTCAAGTTGCAGTGGGGGAGGTTTAGGTTGGATATTAGGAAAAACTCTTTCACTAGAAGGGTGGTGAAGCACTGCGATGGGTTACCTAGGGAGATGGTGGCATCTCCTTCCTTAAAGGTTTTTAAGGTCAGGCTTGACAAAGCCCTGGCTGGGATGATTTAGTTGGTTTTGGTCCTGCTTTGAGCAGGGGACTGGACTAGATGACCTCCTGAGGTCCCTTCCAACTCTAATCTTCTATGAATCTATGTAAAAGGGGCAATATCACCGACTGTCTGCCTTTGTCATCCCTTTCTTTTCCTCACCCTCAAATGTCTCCATGTGACATTAGAGCTTATCGAACAATGAAAAATTGTTGCAAATAAATTGTCTGTTTTCATTACAAAATATTCAAAACATTTTTCTGCTTTTTCAGAAAAGATATCTAATATATTCTCAAAAAGGTTATCAACATTCTTCATTTAACAAAAAATGGTATTTTGAGGTAAATATTTTAAAAAATTTAAAATAAAAAGCACACTTTTTGCAGAATATGAAAAATATTTTCATTTGGTTTTGAAAATAGGCCATTTTCTTATGAAAAAACCTTTTGCTCTGAAAATTTCTATCAGTTCTAATCAGAGTCTAGTTCTATTGTGCTTCTCTTAAGGCCTGGTCTACACTACGGGGGTCGAACTAAGGTACGCGACTTCAGCTACGCGAATAGCGTAGCTGAAGTCAAACTACCTTAGTTCGAATTTCCTACCTGTCCAGACACCACGGGATCGAACTCCGCGGCTCCCCCGTTGACTCCGCCACCGCCGTTCGCGGTGGTGGAGTTCCGGAGTCGACGGGAGTGCGTTCGGAGTTCGAACTATCGCGTCTAGATTAGATGCAATAGTTCGAACTCCGAGAAGTCGAACTCTCCGCGTCGACCCGGCAGGTAAGTATGGACCTACCCTTACATTAGAGTTATGCCCAATAGTAAGTATGTTGCAAGATCAATCACTAGATTGTAAACAGGGTTAGGGACCCCATTTTACTTTTGTAAGGTGCCATGCACATCTGTGGTTTTACAAAAGTAATAAATAAGATCCCAAGAATCATCACTGGCATGTTAGTCCAGGCAAAGTGGGGAATCACAAGGATTTTACCTTCCTGTTTGTTAACAGAAAGCGTTTTCATGTTCCTTTATTTCACTGTACTCCTCTCAATACAGCTTGTATCTTGGCACTTTTGTTACTTTATTTTTTCATTCAGCAGATAATTCTCATTGTCTGCAGGACAAAGGCTTTACATATAAGGGCAAGATAAGGTCAGCACATGTCACTCTCTGCCATATTTAAACTCACATTATCATATTACAGAGAAATCTGGTACTCAACTTCATAACAATAACAATCTTCACATATATCATTTAGCAAGAGACATAAATCTGTCATCAGTGAGCAGCCAAAAGTAAACCTGCATAATATATTGTAAAGGATCTAGCCTTAAAGAGCTCCCACATACTGTCCCTTTGTAAACATCATAACCATATTCAATGGTTGTTTTCATAACTTAGTGAATTTTGGCAACAGAAATTCTATGTGTTTATTTTTTTAAAATGTGCCTATGTGATATGTAGCAATAGAGCAGGCCTGATCCAAAGCTCATTGAAGTCAATGGAAAGGTTCCCATTGACTTCAAAAGGGACTTTGATTAATAGATTTTAAGATCAGAAGGGATCGTCTAGTCTGATTTGTTGCACAACACAGGCCATAGAACTTCACCAAGTACTTTCTGCATCAAACCCATAACTCCTGGTTGAGCCAGAGCACATCTGTTAGAAAGACATCCAGTCTTGATTTAAACTCTTCACGTGGCAGAATTCAGCTTCTATCAGCTACAGCTAACACTTAAACATATTAAAAAAATAATCAGAATTTAAGCTATGAAAAAAGATTTCACCACAAACAAGGTAATTGGCTCTTACCATTTTGAGGGAAGATTAACTGTACTTCTCTCAGACAAAGGCCCTGATCCTGCAGTCTGATCTATGCAGGTGGACTTGTGCACCCATGAGTCCCAGTGGTGGGCAGACAACTGCCCAGACAGATACCACAGCAAGATTGGGTGTTCATGTACAGGGATGATAAAGGTGAGAGAGTAATGCAAGATTGCTGAATCCTCTGGCCTTAACCACAGTAGCATTATCAGCAATGCTTGTTCATACAGTAATAAACACTTGGAAGGAAACAAAGACTTGGCAGCATCCAAGAACACAACAAATATAAATCCACCTATAGTAGTTAAAGTACCCATTCTTTTTTTAGTGCCATTTAGAAAGATCGTGTGCCGGTTTTTAATTGCTTTATTTATTTATTATTATAATGTAAATGCTGAAATATGAAAGAGTGTGAGGGGCTACTTCCATACACTGGAAACAGGCAAAGGAGAAGCAGACATAAATTAATCAGGTTCCCAAACACTGTCATATACATATGAAAAGATTGCAGTTTTAGATTATTATTGTTTATTGTTAAAAGCAGCCAGCTCAAAGAAGCTTGCCTTGATAAGAAAACAAACTAAGCCTATGTCTTCACTTCATGCTAGCCGCAAGGCAAACAACTGAGGGGTTACTAACCCATGGTAGCATAACCCATAAGAGCTCAACCACATGTAGTGTGCCGTCACTCTCTACCTCTGCACTGGCACCATATCAGGGTGTGACAAACAATACAGCTATCTGGGAGTGTATCCCAAGATGAATAGTGCCACACCTCACTGTGTCACCCCATACTCACATTTGCAGGGTGTAATGGAGCAACTTGTCTGCCTACTCTGAGGATTCTGGGAGGCTGTTTAATGGAGAGAACACTTGAGTAGATTCCTTATGTGGGTATATAGCAAATAACAATCAAAAGAAGAATTGAAGTGAACTAAAATAACACAAAATAGAAGGATGTGAGTCAAAGGAAAACAAAAATGAATTATAAAGTATTTTCTTAATGATCTGTATGATTATGATCTCCATTATGAGGAGAAGAAAGTTCTTTTAAAACCTTACACTTTCCTATATTTACAAGCTTTAAATTTTTGAATGAGCCAGCCTTGAGAACATGCTAACAAGGGGTCACTAGCTCCCACTAAAAATTCATCGGCAGGCACTAATGTAGTGTCAGAGAGGGGGAGAAACATTTTGGATTGGAAGGTTTTAAAGAAGTAAGAGTTTCACTGTTCCAAGAGTTTCACTGAATCAAATAGCAGAAATGGATGAAGCTAGAGAAACACAAGCAGGCAAACTGCAAGCTGGACACTGAACAGAGGTAGATAGATAATCCACGTCCGGTGAAAGCACAAATAGATGGCCAGATAGTATACAGGAATGGGTGCCTAGAGGACTTATGGAAAGGGATTGGAGAACAATCACATCACAATCATTGTGATTGCCCATGGCTGCACATTTTTACCACAGTTACTTTGGGGTAGCAATACACATTAACAGCCACCATGGGCTGCCGATGGCTAAGGGAGTGGTGGCTACCTTGCTGTGTCATACAGATACAGGCAAGTGCATGTGTTAATGCAGAGCCTGTTGAGGAAAAAAATGCAGTTGAGCTTGAGGTAAGTCTACAGTGAAGGCAAAGCCTAAGAATTTCTTTTCACTGCAGTGTTAGCTCAAGGTATAACTTGGCACTTCAGCATGTTACTAGGGTCCCAGGAGAACACAACTTGTCAGTGCCACTGACTGTGCTGCCCCATCAGTGGCTTCACTGCTATCCTTACTTGGGCTATTTTTAATATAGCTAGATCCTAGCTAGCTCAAGTATGTCTACATGTGCTGCAACCACACTTCCCGACTCCAGTGTGGACAAACCCTTGTTTTCCATAGTGCCAAACCTTAGTTATGTGCTAAACTCTAAGCACGTGACTAGTGTTTTTAACTAGAGCTGGTTGGAATATTTGTCTAAACGTATTTTTGTCTAAATATGCTGTTTTGTCAAAGCTGAAATGTTTCACAGAGACTTATCGGGTTTTATGAAATTTTCAATGAAAGTTTTCAAGTCATTTCCACTGTGTAAGAGCGAGACCTAAATCCAAAACCTCCCCTTTTTGTTCCAAAACCAGATGCTTTCACACAGTTCTGTCTCACAAAAATATTCTAAATATTTTAGTTTTGTTCCAATGTGGAATGAAAACAAATTTTGAAATCTCAAATGTTGCTGTGAAATGGAATTGTTGTCCTCCGGCTGACCTCTATGTTTAATATCAGCGTGACTAATCATGTTCTTCACTTTAAGCACATACACATAAGTGTTTGCAGGATCCTATTCCTGTGTGGTTATGGGTGCCTTTAACAAGAGCTGATGGCAATGGTTAGCTCGGTGTATAGCAGGAGCTACCCAGTAGAGTTTAAGGTGTTTCAGTTTCAACATATGAAGCCCTAAAAGGACTGGGACCATGCTGAGCCAGAGAGTCTCTCTTTCCTCAAGCAATACTGGAGCAGCTGAGGTGACTGAAATGCAGCTTCCTTGATATAAGCAAGAAGTTGCTTCTGGGAAGCATTCTCTGTGAAGGCCTCTGAGCTTAGTATTCACCTTCCCCCGACTCATCAAAGCCTGGATTTGTTAGTTTTCTAGACACACTGGCAAAGAAAATGCACCTGACATATATATGGGATGACTATAGGTTGAGGCTGGTCAGGCATGAGTGAGGCATTTATAGTGTATTAATATTTCTGTGTGTGTGACTATTTAGGAGATATGTACAGTTTATTGTATTTTGTTTTATTTGTAAATGTGCTGTAAGTTTTCATTATTGTTAAAGCACCCAGAACAACTGGAATGGCTGTTATTGACTAGCTATTATTAACCGGAATTAAAAATGAAACAAAGCAGTTAGTCATATACACACAATCCAGTTAATCAAAACGATGTAAATTGGAGGTGATTATAAAATGAATGAAGCATATTTTCCTCCATTAAAAACATGTGGGGCAGAGTGGGAGGACTGAAATTAGTTGGTAAATTTAATCCAGTTCATTGTAGGTAGGTTATAAAGACCAGAAAAACCAAATATAGACTATCATTACAAAACTGAAACTGCCAAGCAGTCAGCCATTCTCATAAGACAAATAGTTCCTAAAAAGGATTTCTATTAAACTTATCATCACCTTTTGTTCCTTACATGCAATTTCCAAGTGTAGTCATTTGGCATTTACCCTGAATCCTGACCATTGTCCTGCAAGTGATACAATATATTGGAGACAACTTCTTACTACCAAGAATCCTGAACAGCCTGGGATCTTTTAAGTATTCCTCTTTTGTTATCTCTTCTTTCAGTATGTCCACACTTACAGTGGTGTGCTGAGCACAGACACTGCATGTCCAGCTATCATAGATATAAATCAGACATGCCAAACCCATGAAAAAAAATGCAGAAATTTGGGCTTGTTTTTGGCTTAATTGGCTTGTGAGTTGCTTGTTGGCTAATTTTTTTTGCTTGTAGCTTGATGGGCTTTTTTTGAGGACGGGGGTGATTGGCTACCGGCAAGCAGGGGTAAGCGGGGAGAGAGTCAGGGGTGCACAGAAGGCCCACCACAGTCCCAGACTGCAGGCCGGGGGGGATCTAGTCACATAGAGTGTTGGGGTTCTTAGAGATTGGCTTGTTTTGAAATGGGATTAGCTTGATTTTTGGCTTATTGTGAAAGTCAGGGTGTTTATTTACTGTGTGAAAGTTGGCAACTGTGATATAAATAGCGGTGTAGATGGTGAGACACTGCTTAGGCAAGTAGAGTAGAGCTAGGGTGCCCTACATAGCTGAACCCAAGGGTATGCACGCTATAGGGGCTCCCTACAAACCCAAGCAGTGCATCCCACATCTACACTGTTATTTTTAACAGCAAAGTGTCCCACTGCCATCCCCCTGCTGGAGCCTTTCCCCCCTGCATCCCTCCTGCCAGAACCTTTCACTGTCTCAGGTAGCTACCCACTCTCAGCTGATTGTGGATGCAGCCTGACTTTCACTGTGGCATGTAGCTACATGTTCCCTGCACACCACCACAAATGTAGACCGTTCTTAACCTCTCCCTGTTGGTCTGCATGAAATTCCCAATTAGAAATAATAGACTAGCTTCTCTGTTGCCTTATGTCATTTACACCGGTACAAAGTGAATACAATGTGGGTATAAAATTTTACCTAATCAGAATGACAACATTTGACAATTTAAACCAGCTGAGGATCTGCGCCATGGTTTGCCTAACAGCTCTAATCTTCTGCTCAGCAAAAGCTATACTAGATAGGCACAACTCATGTCATTACACTTTCAAAACAAAATGTTATGACTTTCCATTTTGAAACTATATTTTGTTTTGAAATGTATTAACCAAAAATAAAACAAAGGATAAAAAAACATTTTCTTTTATTTTGGGTTGAATGAAACATTTTGTTTTCAGCCAAACACAACATTTCATTCAACCCAAAACATTTTTTTTGGTTCAGCCACCAAATCGAAAAAACAATTATTCACCCAGCTCCAATTTACATTTATAAAGAATGCCTCTCTGTGCTGCACATGTTTTTTTCTCCCTGACTTTTTTGGCAAGCAGCTTGTCAGTCATTATCTTTGCTTTATTGGGTAGATAATGTAGCCCCCCTTTTCCCATATCCACCAGTTATAATGTGTGCTCCATTCGGTCTTAAAAGTGTGACCCTGGATATTCTAACATTAGGCATCCTACTGATAACTCCCTCAGAACTGACATGGCCATCTTATGACGTGTCTCTTGCATGAGTCTTCAACCAATTCAGAACTGTGTTCCTCATTTTCGACAGCTTTGTTCCTGGTTTTTTTCAACAGCTTTACAAATTCAAAAGGTCATCTGCTCTTTGTGCTATCTTAATGAATGTGCTTTTGCAAGCTAATGGTCTTGACTGGAGCTGTCAGCCTGAAGTCAGTTCCATCTGTTTTTTAAGGATACAGAGTGTATATAATTCTTTTTCATTCTCAGCATTAAATCTACTCTATATGAAGCATGAATTCTGGACAGATTAATGCCGACCAGTAACAGTTGTGATTGACTGTGCTTTACAGGCAGTTTGAATACTCAAATCTAATTTGTTCCACATGATTGACCTTTTCCAGCCCCAATCCTTTTTGTATCTGTTTTGTGTGATGGGTTAGTGCAGAGCTATTTTAATCATAGCTGTCATTTTTTAGTTGTTTTTGAAGGACGTTTTGGTTTATTGGGATTTTTTTCTTTTAAAATAGATTTTTTTAACAGTATCTTCTTCTTCTTGCTCTCCCAAGTTGAGGTGATGTGAGGATATGAGTTCTGACTTGGCAGGATGGAATTTTATGTGATGCCAAGGAGCCAATACAAATATGTCAGTACTAAAATAAGAAGCACATGATATATATATAAACCGAGAGATCTTTGCTAATTATTCTCCCAATTCTCACCCTCATTAGTCTAGAAAAAGGGCAGATTTATTATAGCATTGTTTTCCTTACATCCAACATCTATCCTTTTGCAGCCTAGGGCCACTAGCAGAAATAACGACTAATTCTGAGAATAACTGACCATTTCTTTCAAGATGCTGAATGTATTTAATACACATGGAAACTCAACAACTTGCTGGATTGGGCCTTTAGAATATTCTGTGCAGAACTGTTCAGTTACTGAGAACACATTGATAAAAGCTGGATGTGGACTGAAAAAGTAGCTTTCTATTTGGGAATGATGCACTTCCCTCACAGGAATATAAAATTTAGGAGTCTTATTTGATAAACAAAACTGAGTGAGTAATCAGGTGATTTTAAACGTAGTGCAATAAAAGGATCTGTATAGCAACTGTTGGTATACAGAGTGAGCACAGCTAAGCAAGCTGCTAGTAATGAACCAATTCAATAAACTGAGATGAATGATAAACGAAAATATTCCAGATGCAACAAAGACTTTTTTTTTGTAAACCTTCCATCTTCCAATTCCAAATGAAATATCTTGTTGAATTCATCCTGAGCTAATCATTTATCTCGGACTGTGTAGCTGTAAACAACCTGGTGTATTAGGCACATATTTAAATTATATTATTCTAGATTAATCACCTTTGTATTACGTCAAGATGACTATTAGGTTTAATTTCAAAATATTTTGCAACAGATTCACCATGACTTTAACATGATTTCATGCATTTTATATCATCATGCCCTTAATGATTCCCAACTATCAACCTATGTTAGGTAGAATTTATGTATGCATGTTATTTATATATATAAAGCTGGTTTGCTCAGTTGTCCTAATCCAAATGATGTGCCTGATTATCAAGGGTGCCTGAAGGAGGGGAGAATAAGTGGTTTTCCTCCCACCCTTGGTGTTAGAGGGCAAATTAGAATAGTTTCAAGGCTGCTACAACTTGCATCAGCTGAACCATCACCTTAGGCATGTTCAACTAATCCAGAATAGCCACAGTATTATACAATCTGATCCATGCCCCTGTTCAACACTGGCATGCTCATAATGCCCAGAAACCAGACACAGATGGAGTAAATACAACCATCTGTCACAGGGTGGCTGGGCCCTGTAAATCAAGTAGATCCAATGCCCCTGTGCCAGGACAGGTGGGCTCATTTGGCAAATTAAGAGAGCAGAGCAGCTGCTGGGGGCTATAAAAGGTTGGAGCATGAGCTAATAGAATGATAGAGACCTGGTGAATCAGTCAGAAAGAGCTGTCTGGGGAAAGCTGTGGAAAGTAGAAAGCTCTCTATGGGCCTTGGCTGGGAAGGGGAAGTAACGTGTTAAGCGAATGCATGTTTGGGATGTGGGAGAAGATGGAAGGCAGGAGATAAGCAAGAGGGGTTTGCTGGCTAGCATCCCTGTGCCCAAGAGCCAGGTCTTTAGAGGGCTGAAGGGCCAGGGCAGCAACAGAATGAGGCATCTGGTGGCTATAAGCAGAGAGTTGGAGCCAAGGACCGGAGAGGGCTGAAGATAAGGGAGCAGTAAAGGAGCTTTGCCACTGACATCTCAGGGGAAAACCAGGGGAACTGTGAGAGGGCCAAAGGGAGCAAGGGATTTTCCCCTTGTGAGTTTAGTCTCTAGCAGAGGCTGTGGAGGGTCCCTCAGGGAAGAGTGGGGTTATACCTAGATGAAAGGGCTGGAGTGATTGTCCTGGCAGAGGGACAGAGGAGGACTGAGAGAGTGTCTGAGACACTGGAATGCAGTAGGTGTTGCATAGGATGACCAGATCGCAAGAGTGAAATATCAGGACACATTGGGTGAGTGGGAGGGACAGACACAGGTGCACAGCCCTGACCGGAGCCAAATGTACACTGGTCTGCCTGGCCCTGTGCTACCAGTGCGCCCCTTCCTGTTGGGGGTGGACCCATGCTGCACCACACAGGTCCCCTGCCTAGTGCCCCCTGGATCCACTATGCTCAGAGCCCCGCTACAACCCTTCCACCACAAATGCACAGTGCTGTGCACACACACACCGCCCAGCACCCCCCTGCCCACAGCTCCACCACAACTGCCCAGCACCCCACACAGAACCCCCCACTTGCTAGTTTCTCAATACACACAGATTTTCCCTCCCTCCCTCCCAGTGCCCTTCCCCACAGCCCCACCACCACAACTACACAATGCCCCACACAGACCCAAACTGCCCGGTGCCCTGAAACAAACAGATCTCCCCCACTGCCCAGCACCCACCAACAGGCCCCCACTGTCTAGCACCCCAAACCTCTCCCACTGCCCAGTGCCCTCCACACCCTCACAGCCCAGCACCCCACACACACCTCCCAGACACTCACTCCATCGCACCCGGCCCCCCTTCCCTGGCCACACTCACCAGCCCTGCTAGGAGGTCTCTGGCTCCTAGGGTGAGAGTGGTGAGGGGAGTCTCCAGACTCTCCATGTACTGCTCCCTCCACAAGTGCGAGCTCCGTGGCTCCCATTGGCCGGGAAAAGCGCCAATGGGAGCTGCCAAAGCCATGGAGTGGGGCTTGTAGGCACCGGCAGCATGCAGAGCCTCCCCCCGACCCTAAGAGCCAGAGAGACCTGCCAGGGGGTGAGGTGCGGAGTTCCGGAGGTGCTTACCTGAGGCGACTCCCATCCCAGGAAGCATCTGGGCTAACAAGATAGCAAGTGTCAAAAATCAGGACAGGAGGTCGGTGTAATAGGTGTCTATGTGAGAAAAAGACCCAAAAATTGTGCTGTCACTATAAAATCAGGACATCTGGTCACCCTAGAAGTATCTGGCAGGCTGGTCCCTCTGGTTCCTAGGGTGGAGGGTCGGGTCGGGTCGGGTGGGGGGAGTGCCTGCTCCTGGTGCCTACAAGCCCCGCCACTGAAGGACAAGGCACTCCTGCTGGTGGGCGGGCGCCGGGAGCAGCCCCAGGAAGCAGTGAGTGGTGGCACTGCAGTGCCGCGGCTGCAGTCCGGACGGTCCCCGATATAGGGACAAAGGGCATCCTGACCGATGTAAGGTCGGGACATGGGACAAATCCCCTAAAATCAGGATGTCTGGTCACCCTAGTGTTGCATCAATGGCTGAGAGGATATGTAACATGTTTAAGGATATTTGCAGCAATGTAATAAATGGACTGTTTTGGGGTTGTTTGGGGGGACTATCTATGCTATGGTTTTGATAATAAACTGGCCCAAGGAAGGGTATTATTCCATCAAGAGAGCCTGAAGTGGAATCCCTGTGTTACCTGAGAGGGGAAACTGAGGCACGCATGCCTGTCGTGTTGTGTCTTGCTGCAAGAGAGCCAGTCAAGATGGCTTTATGGACACCATCTTTATGCCATGCAGGTATTCACTTGCTCATGGGGAATTCCCAGTTGCTCCACTACAGCACCTGTCTGTCTCATTTTGTCATTGGACTGGAATGCAAAGGGGATGGAGTGAGGGCCAACGATTGGTCCAGTAGCTTGTACTCTGAACAGTGATTGTTTTAGAGGGGAATTTTCAAGGCATAGCAGCTCCCCTAGAAGCTTTCCCCATTTTAAAACAAAATCAGTGTTCAGAATTCAAAGTATTCAGCCATTCTAGTGGGTCAGCAGACACAGGTGACATTAACAAAATGACAGTTTCATATTTTCTATTGTCTGACAACTAAAGAAAAAACAAAACAAAACTTGGAGTGAACACTTTTATTGACTAGTGATCATTGGCTGGTGATGACATACAGGATGCTACATGAATAAAGGCAAATTAACTCAGCCTGTGAGGTTGTTTCCTTTTCTGAGTTAACTTGGATAGTCCCGTTTTCAGCTATATTGTTTCCCAAACACCTGGAAATGGGATGCAAGATGTTCTATTTTCCTTTGGAAACGTGGAAAAAAACAATGAGCCAGCTGTACCTTTCTGATCATAAAGTGGTCCTTCTGGATTTTGCCTTTATAATTTTCTAGACTATAGTTATCACATACTATGTGTTTCCTCTGCCCATTTTGACCTTTACTGAATGGGGGAGACAATATAGTGACAGATGATGTGGAAAAAGCTAAAGTACTAAATGCTTTTTTTGCCTCGGACTTCACAGACAAGGTCAGCTCCCAGACTGTTGCACTGGGCAACACAGTATGGGGTGGAGGTGAGCAGCCCTCGGTGGTAAAAGAACAGGTTAAGGACTATTTAGAAAATCTGGATGTGCAGAAGTCCATGGGTCCAAATCTAATGCATCCAAGGGTGCTGAGGGAGTTGGCTGATGCGACTGCAGAGCCATTGGTCATTATCTTTGAAAATTTGTGGCAATCGGGGGGAGGTCCCGAACGATTCGAAAAAGGCAAATATAGTGCCCATATTTTAAAAAGGGAAGAAAGAGAACCCAGGGAACTACAGACCAGTCAGCTTCACTTCAGTCCCCAGCATAATCATGGAGCAAGTCCTCAAGGAATCCAATTTGAAGCACTTGGAGGAGAGGAAGGTGATCAGGAACAGTCAACATGGATTCACCAAGGGCAAGTCATGCCTGACCAACCTGATTGCCTTCTATGATGAGATAACTGGCTCTGTGGATTTGGGGAAAGTGGTGGACATGATATATCTTGACTTTAGCAAAGCTTTTGATACGGTCTCCCACAGTATTCCTGCCAGCAAGTTAAAAAAGTATGGATTGGATGAATGGACTATAAAGTGGATAGAAAGCTGGCTAGCTTGTCGGGCTCAATGGGTAGTGATCAATGGCTTGATGTTTAGTTAGCAGCCAGTATCAAGCAGAGTGCCCCAGGGGTTGGTCCTCAGACCGGTTTTGTTCAACGTCTGGACGATGGGATTAATTGCACCCTCAGCAAGTTCGCAGATGACACTAAGCTGGGGCGGAGGGAGAGAGGTAGATATGCTGGAGGGTAGGGTTAGGTTCCAGAGTGACCTCAACAAATTGGAGGATTGGGCCAAAAGAAATCTGATGAGGTTCAACAAGGACAAAGGCAGAGCCCTGCACTTAGGGAGAAAGAATTCCATGCACTGCTTCAGGCTGGGAACCGACTGTCTAAGCAGCAGTTCTGCAGAAAAGAACCTGGGGATCACAGTGGACGAGAAGCTGGATATGAGTCAGCAGTGTGCCCTTGTTGCCAAGAAAGCCAATGGCATATTGGGCTGCATTAGTAGGAGCATTGCCAACAGATTGAGGGAAGTGATTATTCCCCTCTATTTGGTGCTGGTGAAGCCACACCTGGAGTACTGCATCCAGTTTTGGTCCCCCCACTTCAAAAAGGATATGGACAAATTGGAGAGAGTCCAGCGAAGGGCAATGAAAATGATTAGGAGGCTGGGGCACATGACTTACAAGGAGAGGCTGAGAGAACTGAGGTTATTTAGTCTGGAGAAGAGAAGAGTGAGGGGGGGGGAATTTGGTAGCAGCCTTCAACTACCTGAAGGGGGCTTCCAAAGAGGATGGAGCTAGGCTGTTCTCAGTGGTGGCAGATGACAGAACAAGGAGCAATTGTCTCAAGTTGCAGTGGGGGAGGTCTAGGTTGCATATTAGGAAACCCTATTTCACTAGGAGGATGGTGAAGCACTGGAGTGGGTTACCTAGGGAGGTGGTGGAATCTCCATCCTTAGAGGTTTTTAAGGTCCGGCTTGACAAAGCCTTGGCTGGGATGATTTAGTTGGTGTTGGTCCTGCTTTGAGCAGGGGATTGGACTAGATGACCACCTGAGTCTCTTCCAACCCTAATAGTCTATGATTTTACGATTTTTAATGCCTGTCTCTTTGTAACTCTAGAACATGCATTGGCTCTTTTATTCTATGTTGTTCCTGGCTGTCCATCTTTTGTAATTATAGAATTGCAAGTTAGCCCATGCCAGATATATGGAATACAGACAGAAGTTGTCTCAAAGTAGGCTGCTGGTAAGCTTGATTTATTTAATTCAAGATTTTTAAAGGGGGGTTCATAAACAAGTCATGACCATATAGTACCTTCCCTGTCTTGTTGTCGAAGTTCCTAGGTGAAGTGAACAACAAGCCAAAACAGTTTTCTGCTATTTTCACAGTCACTGAGCTCTTTTGTCTACCCACTATCTACTTCAAAAGACAACTTTTGCAATTTTTCCCATTACTTCCTTTTATGTGGTTTAGAATGTCTGATTACCAACCTCTTCCTGAAGATACTTAACCCTCAGTTATCACTAATTGTGTTTCCTAGCTAGTCCCATTTGAAAATTCCAGGAATTTCTATGCTGATCACTTAATGTGCCATACAGTAGGGAAGCAACACCTAAACTAGGATTTAAAGGTGTGATGTTAGCCTGTTAGCTAACATGCTAACTGGCATGTTTGAAAAAAGTAGTGTAGACTTGAAATCAGTGGACTTTGCATCAATCCTCTAATCCTGTTTCCACTGAAGTCAATGGTGAAAGAGAAGAAAGATGGCTGCTGATGCTTAGCCCACCAAATTGCTTAGATCTGCTCTGAGACACAGTGGTTAAAATGCCAGCTGTTGATCTACATGAATGCTCTTCTTGTGTGTACTACTAGGCAAAATATAGGGGGGAAAGGCTAGATAGAGATCTGATTATCAAGTTTGTTACATAACTGTAAATAAGAAGTTTATGTAACAAACATATATATTACGAGATTAAATTACTAATTATTTCCCAATCATTACTTTCCTCCCATTTTGCTGAGTTCTTCACCTAACTGCTTCTCTATAATTTGTTAAAGCTTTAGTTTTGCTTCATTAGACATATGCTCAACTAACTGAATCAGCATAAATTAATTCATATCCACCTGAATTTCATGCAACTATGTTTCACCATGAAATAGTTGATTTGTCTTAATTCCTAGGATATTATTTTGAATTTGTACATTTTTTTTCTCTCTGAATTTTTGGAAATCTTAGTTGGCTGTTGAGAGATTCTGCCTTGAACTTTCTGTACTCCAAGTTAGACCCCAGGAGACATAAGACAGCCAGAAGAGATCTAGAAAAGGAACTCTCAGTGTTTTAGAACAGGGGTAGAACTCAAAATGTGTAATGGGGATCCTGAAAATAACAAGCACTCCATCTGTGGGACAAAAGCTCCAAAGAAAATGACCTTAGAATTACCTGTCAAAAAGGAAACTGGAAGCTCCATCTTAGCTGCACCTTTTGTACTCATTAGCTGTCTTTGCTAAAGGCTGTGATTCAGCTGAAATGAATTTGGTCCCAATC
Source organism: Mauremys reevesii (assembly GCF_016161935.1). Lineage (NCBI taxonomy): Eukaryota > Metazoa > Chordata > Testudines > Geoemydidae > Mauremys > Mauremys reevesii. The sequence goes on along the minus strand of NC_052627.1, from coordinate 72,635,975 downwards.
ATTAGCCCTTGGAAACCTCCACAATTTGCTTAATGAGAATGGACTTCTGCTATGTAGAAACTGGATTTAAATTTCATTTAATCTGAAACACAGAGAAGTAACTGAAGTCCACATGGCTAGACCAGAACTCCAGTATGGAATGAATAAACATGATCAGGACTGGATTATTCCATTTGAACAAGCAGAATAATGCAGTGTTCTTCTCCCCATTTTCAAATAATTCACTTGGGGTGGGGTGGTTTTTTTTTGTTTGTTTGTTTGTTTTTGTTTTTTTGGACTGATGCAACTAGACCAGGCAGGAATATTTAGGAGCCTAATATATATTGAATATTATTATATTTTAAATGACTTATAACCAGTTAATTGTATATGTAGTTAGTGTATAAAACCATGTGTTCGTGTCACTGATACAATTGGAAGTGAAGATAAAAGTATATTGCATCATTACTTAAACTGAACTAGACTGTAAGTCCTTCAGGTCAGGCCCCAGGCAGGATTCACAAACTAGATATTCTCCCACCTATCTCCCCAATGGGACTCGATCCTGTAGGCATATTTACAACATGCCTAGCCCACACAAAAGACAGCAAATTAGTGATGGTTCATGGCTCTGAATTCTGACTGGAGGAAGATCCATCCCTCCAAACTGGAGTTAGGCACAAGCTCCCTAAGAGACATTGCAGAGACTCAGGATATTTCCTCATTTTATTTGTTTTCCTTTCTATACACACATACTAGAAGGGGAAAAAATATGAACTAATAATTTAGTTGCTGAAAAATGCACTTTTGGTTGATCTAAATTTATTTGTAAATTTGTGTCAAGTTCAGAGAGTAGTTTTGATTGAACTGAAAAATCAAAATGTTTCAGTAATGTCATGCCAATTTACAGTCATTCACATGGATGAGGAATGCCAAGGTGCTGATGTGCAATCCACCGTTAGCAGATACACGCTGCTACCCAGGGCTTGTAATAACTTTTGCATTGGCTCGTAAAACTGAAATTCCTCCATAGCTATATTAATAAACACAAAAATGGATCTGGAAACTTACCCAACTCTAAGGTGACTTCTGCTTCTTCAGTTTCTGCTGCCGATTCTGCAGAAGGCCACTCTTCCATGGGTTGGGGAGGGTAACCATAAAACTCCTCTAAGTATGACCCCAGGATGTGCTACAACTGCTTCTGCAGCAAAATCTTCTCGGGGACTGGTTTCATCACCAGAATCACTGGCTCCAATTTATTTCCAGGATAGATTCTGGGGTCAACATCCTTGCTGACCAGATCATTGTGCACAACTGTTGGCCCCGTGCTAGTTGCAGTACCCAGCACCAGTCAAAGTCCTCGTAAAATAGGCATGTTGATGGCAATTTCCCAGAGATGAAGTTCTAGTTCCTGTCTTTGCCACTTAATCCACTCACTGCACTGGTAACCAGCCCAGTACATTTCCAGTGCTACCAGCTCCTTTGCTATTTGCTGTCAGGTGTAGTCATTCCCAGTACTCTTACTAAAATCCAATGTTTTACTTGCCTCTCACCAGAGAGTCACCAAAAATTGGCTGTGTTCCTGCAACCAGAAAGCAGTGCACTTAGGAAAGGACTTCTTCAGGTGAGTGGCCATTGCAAACACGTGTCTGGGCTGAGTCCAGCATGACTGCATCCACACTGCAAAATGCTAGGGCTTGAACACTGGGTCCCAGCTAGACTTAAACTTAGACCCTCAATCTCCAAGGGGTCCTAGGACACTGAGTCTGAGTTTGAGAGATAAGTGTATAGACAGAAGGAGGGAAGTTAGGATTTGAATCTGAGGCCGAGCTTACGCTGCAGTGTAGAGATACTCAGAGATCAAGTGATTTGCCTAAGGTCACACAGGAAGTCTGTGGTTGAGCTGGGAATAGGATAGAGAATAGGGAATAGATGATTTTTTAAAATCCATGGAATAAGTTTATAATAAAAGTAATAATTTTAAAAATTACCGGTACCTTTATCTAGAGAAATACTTGAAAAACCTAAAACATCAAAGAAATTGTCTTAATTTACCAGAGCTGGCTCCCAGAACAAGGATAACTTTAACACACAAAACTGTGCGTAGCAATGTGTGTGCCTGTTTGAGTGTGTTTATCTTCCTCTGTGCAACCACTGCCTCAGTCAGGATGTTGACTGATTCCTTACTCCAACTCACCAGTGAGCCAGATGCTGTTGAGCCGTACATTGAGTCTCACTATCTTAAACGGTACTTCTACAATTCCTTCCACCTCACTGAGTTTATGAAAACTTAAGCCATGGCTACACTTGCAGATGTGCAGCACTGGGAGTTACAGCTGTGTTCGTACAGCTGTGTAGGGAAAGCGCTGGTGTGTGGCCACACTGACAGCTACCAGCGCTGCAGTGTGGCCACATTTGCAGCATTTGCAGCGCTGTTGGGAGTGGTGCATTATGGGCAGCTATCCCAGCGTTCAAGTGGCTGCAACGTGCTTTTCAAAAGAGGGGGGTGGGGTGGAGTGTGACAGGGAGCGGGGGAGAGAGAGAGAGTGGATTTTTGGAGCCGACACTGTGTGTCAGCTCCCTGCCTTGCAAAGCCTGCCTTGCAAATTCTGTGTCAGCTCACTGCCTTGCAAAATCTGACCATTTCCTCGACCCCTCATTCACTCTTAAATGCAAATAGCCTGAAGACCACAGCTGCTCCAACGGACTCCCTTTCTCCCCCTCCCCCCCCGCTGCCGTGCTGTTTCTCTCCTCAAGCAAACACTAGCTGTAGACATTCATCCCCCTGCCTGCCTCATTCACAGCAAACAGGAGCTGTGTTTGTTTTTTAGATAAGCAGCTCCCGGAGCCCCGAGTTCACAACAAAACAAAGAGAGGCATCATAACAAAACAAAGAGAGTAATTTAGTTAAAAGCATTATGGGAAAATTCCGGAGGTCAGTTACAGCGTAGTAAGATTAATCACTGTTTGCACTTGCACTCCAGTGCTGCATCAGCAGTGCTGCAATAGTTATACCCGAGGCAGAGCAGGAGTACAGCCAGCGCTGCAGCCAGGGAGATGCAGCGCTGTATGTGCCTTGCAAGTGTGGACGGTGACTAAGTTGCAGCACTGTAAAGCCTCCACCAGCGCTGCAACTCTCCAGTATAGCCAAGCCCTTAGTTTCCTCATCTCCCTGTCTATGTGTTAATCTTTGGTATTTATATATTTTCTTGACCAATATTCCAAAGCAAGTCTACATCCGTATTTTTCTAAATGTAATTGCTCAACACACTAATTTGATGTAATGGAACACAAAACATCACTTTTTAAATTCTGCTTACATCACACAATTTTGTTACAAGAGCAGTGTTTGCTGATGGAGGTGGTATTTTTAAATGAGAAAGCCAGTCTGCAAAATCCAAGTTGAAATTATGAATTTAGCAATGTTGGTGAAATAAAATAGAAACATTCGTACAGGTTCTTATTGGTCCTGGGGACTGAATCCAGATTTCAGAGTTCTGATTAAAGTAGAATCAGTTATAACCTATTCAGATTTCTCCATGTTATAATGAAATAAAAATAAAAAGTAAAAAATAAAAATGGAAAGAGAATATACAATACCCCACACTAGAGAATAAAATGATTTTATGACAAGACTAAATAGAAATTGAAAACTTTTAGGATTAATTGTCATGAAGAGTACCATGGTATTATAAAACAATAGTCTGAGGCATTATAAAATGTTGCCTTAGGGCTCTTCTCACATCTTTACTCGGGTAAGCAGAATTGTAAGTGAAGCTTTTGAGACAGGCAGCTATTTCAAGGCCCTCCCTCCCAGAATATTATTTATCTATTAGCTTTTATCCTATTATATACACAAACCTAAATTAAAATAATGTTAAGGTTGCAAAATAAGCCCGTGCAATTTTAATTTAGTCCCCTTGTGCATATGATGATAGTCTTTAATTATGTGGTCACATGCTACTTTTTCCAACAAACCCTGCAGTGACTATAGAATGTATTACATTTTCTCAATGGATAGCGTATGGCATTCATTACTGCAGCAGCTGAATGCTTCAAAAACATGATCAATATATCTTTGCAACACCCCTGTGAGGTAAAGTGGTATTACTATCCTCATTTTACACATGGGAAATGGAAACCAGTTCTTCGGGTTGGCACTGAACTGCCATAACCAAAATGACTATGTTTCCCTAATCTCATTCCTTGTCCTCACTAAACCATTACCTGCAACTTTCAAAAAACAATTCAGCCTCACACTCACCCATCGTGGAAAACTATACCCCAAAGGGATAAAGCTTGTTAAAGTTATAAGAAATTGAAAACAGGATAAATTATAATGGGAAGTGTCAAGCAACCTTAATCCTAAGCATCACTACCAGCTCCACATAAACACTTCTAAACATATATGCTTTGTGTCTGCTTTAATAAGGATTTATACTTGTAATACAAAAAACATTCTAAACATAAAGAAAACAGTTTGTATACATAAAATTCAAGCTATTCAAACCAATCCATTCATTGGTATTACTTCCTAGTAGTGGTTTTCTACAACTTTAGCCTACTTCTACCTCCTTTTTCTCTGTATGTACATTACACCCTCTATGTAAGATTTAAACACTTTGACTGCATCAGCTGCTCCTTGACTTGCCTCAGAATGGACTCATACAATAATAAACCTGTGTTCATATTTTTTCTTTGAATTCAAGACAATGCTATTGATGGGAAAACTTATAAATATTTAAAAAATTATAGGTTAGGTCCTTAGGGTATAAATTGGCAAAGCTCCACTGACTTCCATGGAGTTATACTGACAAACAAATGAATATCTGACCTAATATCTTTATAGTGAGACAAGGCAACATTTTAATGGTTACATGGAAAACTCATATAATCCAGCAAATCTTGCTGGTTTTCTTACTAATACATTTTTTTCCAATAGAAGTTTTATTACATTTCTAGTTTTTATATGGGTTGCCTCTCTGGACATTTTATAACTCTGAATTGCCCGGATACAAAATTCAAAATTTTCATTGCTAACCTGTACTTACGTCAATAAAAATAATTTCCCAAAAGAACCAGAAAACTGCTCTGCCTTTTTTGTTTGTTTCTGCAATGTGGTCTAAGGATGCCCTGCAAAGGTAAGTAACATTATAACATAATATCTCAGTCAATCAATCAGTTTTCTCTAGAGCAGGAGCCGCATGTGGCTCTTCAGCCTCCTTGTTGTGGCTCCCTTTGGCCTTGACAAAAGAAAAAAAAAAGAATAAAAAAAAATAACGGTTATTTATTAATTTACTTTTTATTTATATATTATTTTATTTTTGTTTATTTTGTTGCACAGTTATCTTGGAGCTCGAGGTGATACTTTAACATCGAATTTTTAAAAAGTTTTTATAATTTGTCAATTAAAATATGCATCACATCCACGTCTATAGCCCTCGCCTTTACCTGCAGGCGGCTTCTTGAGTGTGCGACCCCCGCGGTAAGCTAACCATGAATACATCCCAAAAAAGAAAAATCTCAGAAGAAAATAGAGAGTTTAATTCTGCATGGACAGATTCCTTTGCCTTCACTGCCAATGACGCTGGCTTACCTGTGTGCTTGATATGTGGTGAGAAATTAGCAAACAACAAAAAATGTAACGTTGAAAGACATTTTCAAAACAAGCACTCAGCATTTTCTGAAAAGTACCCAACTGAAGATGGGTGAAAGAGAGCGATTTCGGAACTACTACGGAAAGTTGAGCAGAGCAAACATACTTTCAAGAAGTGGATCAACTCTCCAAACTCAACTACAGCTGCTAGTTTTGTGGCAGCTCATGAGATCGTAAGGAGGGGGAAGCCGTTCACAGACGGAGAATACATGAAAGAATAGTTCATAAAAATATCAGAGCATCTATTCTCCGAATTCAAAAACAAACAGGAAATTATTCAGAAAATTAAAGAAATGCCTCTCTCTGCAAAGACCCTCAAGGACAGGACCATTAAAATGGCAAAAAACATCACCAGTAAGCAAACTGATGACATCAATTCAGCTCATGCATATTCAATTGCCTGTGATGAGTCAAGTGATGTAAACAATATTGAGCAGACAGCACTGTTATGCAGATATGTGAACTCTGATGGGCTGCAGGAAGAACTGATTGAACTCATACCGCTAAAGGGCCAAATGCGGGGACAGGACATTTGTGAGGCTGTTTTGAGTTGTCTAAAAGCCAAAGGAATAAACACCACTCACCTGGTGTCAGTGTCTACTGATGGTGCACCCAGTATGAGAGGAGCACAGAAGGGCTTTGTGAATTTACTTCAAAAGTCGCTGGATTGAGAGCTGATGATGTTTCACTGCATCTTGCACCAAGAAGCACTGTGCGCTCAAACATTCCCCCCTGAATGTGTGGAAGTGATGAACCTCGTTATTAAGATAGTGAACAAAATAATTGCAAACGGGTTAAACCACCGACAGTTTTGTTCATGGTTAGATGAAGTCGAGAGCGCATATTTGGATCTCCTGCTGCACAACAGAGTTCGGTGGCTGTCAAGGGGAGACGTGCTGAAACGCTTCGCTGCTTGTCTGGAACATGTGAAAACCTTCTTGGAAAGCAAAGGCCTCAGCTATCCCGAACTGGGAGACCTCGATTGGCTGGAAAACTTTTATTTCATGGTGGATATGACAAGTCACTTAAACATGCTGAATAAAAATCTCCAGGGAAAGGGAAGCACGGCCCTGCAGTTGCTGGAGGATGTTCTGGCGTTTGAGCGCAAGATAACAGTGTCAAGTATCAGAGGGGTAGCCGTGTTAGTCTGGTTCTGTAGAAGCAGCAAAGAATCCTGTGGCACCTTATAGACTAACAGATGTTTTGTAGCATGAGCTTTCGTGGGACGAAAGCTCATGCTACAAGATAACAGTGTTTGCCAGAGATGTACAGAGAGGTACGCTCTCTCACTTCCCCTCCCTGAGAGAGTTCAAAGAAGAGAACAATCACATAAATTGTGATTATTTACACCGTGCAATTATGGCAATGCAAGCTGCATTTGGAGAAAGATTCAGCAAGTTCAGAAAGGAAAAAAACACTCTGTCCTTCCCTGTCACACCGCTGACAGCGGATCTCAAAGAAGTCGCCCGTCAGAAGGCCACTCTCGCTAAAGAGCACAAACGGAATGATATTGAAAACCTCCCCAAACCCGACAAACTTGTTTTTGAAACATGGAGTGCCATTCCCGACACGTATATGAACATGAAAAAGTATGCATTTGGAGTCCTGTCCATCTTTGGCTCAACATACTTATGCGAGCAAGTTTTCTCGAGCATGAACTTCATAAAGTCCAAATATCGCTCCCGCCTCACAAATGAGAGCCTACAGACCTGTGTGAAGATCAAAGTCACATCTTACAGCCCCGACATAGGGAAGATCAGCATCGAGCTTCAGAAACAGAAGTCACATTAAACAGGTGAGAACACTAGCATTTAATAGGCTATTATTATTATTCAGAAAAAAACATTTATTTCAGACCCGGAGCTGATGTAGTTTTTTATTGTATGTTCAGGTGCTTCGGTTGATTGCTGGCCAAGAAAGAAACCCAAAGAGGATGAGAGCACACTGAAATGGACTTGTCAAAAAACGTTCCTAATTTTATGTTTACTTTTTTAAAACTGCTAAGCTGCAACTATATGTTTTTTTATATTAAAGTGGGCTACGTTTTATTTTAATTTTACACAAATACGGGAAGGACTCAAAAAGGTCTGCACAGTTCAGTGTTTAATTTATTTCAAAGTAGGCCTACACATGCACACTGCACTTCTGTTTGTTGTATTCTGTTGTTGTAACAGGTAAAATTAAAAAAAGATTAAAACTTTTAAAAGTTTATAAGCAGTGTTATGTTTTGCGGCTCCAGACTATTTTTCTTTAGTGGAAGAGGAGGCAAAATGGCTCTTTTGATAGTAAAGGTCGCCGACCCCTGCTCTAGAGGGAAGTTATTCCTTTCACGTATGAACATATTCATTACTTCGGCTTCTGTTCATTATAGAAGCATTTGCAGCCAAAGCCCATATTTAACTCTAAACTAACAATGAAAAGTTAAAATATCACTATAGCAAAAGCCATTGAGATAAAATTTACCTGTAAGCCATTTATAACTAAAAGACCACTCAGTCCAATCAGCCTACAAAATGGAGTAGTAATCACTACATCTTTTAAATCAATTTTTTTATCTGTTGCATAACTACAATAACAGTGCCTCAACCACCTCCCCTGGTAATTAATTACAACATGCTTCAGAGGGAATGAACAGAATAGGCAGGGCAATCTATCAAGTGATCCATCCTGTTCCCCAGGCCCAATTTCTGGCAGTCAGAGGTTTAGGGACATCCAAAGCGTGACTAATACTCATCGATGGATCTATCCTCCATTAACTTATCTAATTTTTTTTAGCCCAGTTATACTTTTGACAGTCACAACATCCTCTGGCAACAAGTTCCACAAGTATGTATGAAGTACTTCCTTTTGTTTGTTTTAAACCTGCTGCATATTAATTTCATCCTCTACTCATTGGTTGTTCTGGGCTTTAAACTCAAATTATGCAGATCTATGGCTTCTAGCTCTAGTATTTCTCTTGGCTAGAGAAGCCTCTCTTAGAATTTGTGGGTCATTTTCTTACTAATTTTACAGAGTTTATTGTGGCCCTAGATCCACATTTTTTTTGTGGGGGGGAGTTCCAAAGGACCTTGGGAAGCTAGTTTTAATGGAATTGTATAGAAGTTTTTTGTATTGCATTACAAAGTCGCTATGCCAGCATAGCTATGTCCGTGAAATTTTAATTTTTATAATTTAGGGGTCAAAGATATCACTTCTCCACCAGAGAAAGACCCTTTCAGAAGTCTTTAATTCTATGAAGAAGTGACACCACCTGGTACGTTTTAGAAGTTTGGGTTGGAAAAGATCTATTAAGTCATACTCTGTTGTCCAGAGAAGAATGTTGCTATTCTTATAATTCATTGGTATCTTATAGTTCAGTTCAGTACAACTAATTGAATCAGCTAGAAATCTCAGTCCATTCCTAATGTTCACATCACAAATGTCTCCACTGCCACATCTGGCAATTAATTAGTACCTTTTTCATAGTCACAAGAGCTTACCATTTGTAAGTAAGGCCTGATCTGTACAGATTTTTGTTCCATTGTAATTATTTGAATTAGGGATATAATTGTATTGAAATAGTTGTACCAGTACAATCCCTAATGTGGATACAGTTATACCATTATAAAGGTGTTTATACCTGTATAGCCTATTCCTCTTCCCATAAGAGAGTTACCTTAGTTAAGCTGTACAACTTGTGCATATAAATAAGGTCTATAGGGTGAAACATGAAGTATTTCTTCATGGAGCTTAAAGTCTGGGACAACCAGTGAGTAGAGGATGGAAGTTTATCTTGTGTTTCAACAAAAAAAAAAGTTGATTTGAGAACTTATACTAGAAGTTCATAATTCAGTAATAATGATTTGCTATTAGTCATTCTTTATTCTCTAGTTTTAAAAGATCCAATCAACCAATCAGAGAGCAGAAACAATACCACGAGTGACCTAGTACAAATTGTTAATTGTTGATGTAATGAATTCACACGCAACTTGTGTAAAAATTGTTTATAAATATTTGGCTATCTATTATTTTTGGTTTCTGAATTCACAGCATTCTATAATAATCCTTTTTGTAACAACTGTTCTCCTGAATCCCAGACATTTTTGGCTACATTTTACTGGGGCATTTCTAACAGAGATGCCAGAGAGTCTTCATTTTATCCCTTGGTAATACAAGGAGTTATACTTCTTTAAGATATGTAGAACTTAATTGATCTACACTGTTACATAAACCTGTGTTTACTTACTTACTAAAATGTACCTATTTCATAATTCTGTACAAATAACTAAGGAATTAACTAATTAAAAAATAGAACTTGAATCAGAAAGGTGCAGCCTATGAGTTGTTATGATGACACTTCAGGTTTCCAAGTTATTTACTAATTTCCTCTTAATCTTTAGGGTCTGCATTGATAGCAATACATTAAGTAACATTCACTTTAGGTCTTTAATCTTTAAACTGGTATTAGATAGCTTTTGTTTTTAGCTTATTTATGTAGACACTAATATTTTGGAAGTTTTCTGCATAATGAACACCTAGTGAACATTCTAGTTCCCAGTACCATTCTATGTTTTCTTTACCAAGCTTATATATTATAATTATACAACTAATCTATATTAAAGTACGTAAATAACTGTAGGAAAGAAATTTCTGGCCAGCCTCAAACTTTTTGGTTTGACCAGGCTTATAGTCAATATGTTGATGTAATTTGCTTCATCGCCCATGCTTCTAAACATCCCTTGGAAGAGGTGTACAGAATAAAATAAAGGTATAGTCATATAAATAAATTCCATTCTAGCCAAATTGTCTCAAAGATTGGATAGCCACATTTAGCCAAATCCCTCCTGGTTATTACAGGAGTCACATATAGTCATCATTTCATATACAGAGAACTTATAAAGTTCAACAGCAGGTCCACAACCAACTACACAAAAGGAACATCTCTGCATGCCTGTGCTCCATACAGTTTACTTCCTTGCCCTTGTATTGTATCCAGACACCAGGTGGCAGGACCTGCTGCCTCCATCTGAGGGTAAAGTTCCTGATGAGAAATCCTGTATTCAGCCTCCATTCTATGGCCTTCCAGGATATTGTTAGTAGCTACTCAGTGGAGCCACAATCATGGGCACATTGTTGTTATGTCTCACAACTTTCTCTAACACTTGCCCTCCATGTGATGAAAGGAAGACTTTGACACATACCTACCTCCAGTGTACCAATCTGCAGCCCCTTTTCTGCATCTTCCAGAACCTGCTCCTCTATTTTGGATTCACTTTTCCCTTCATCTTTTTATTTTTGGACATGGCTCCACTAAGCCATCTCTAAGTCCAGGAAGCGGAAGCTTGACTATTGCTGGGCTCTCTCTGACTTTGGGATCACTTTCCTCAGAATCAAATTTGCTCACATTTTGTGTGGCGATCCATTGTATGGCATCCACTGACTCTCTTGATATCTTCTCAGAGCAGGGGGCACTGTCCAGAGTTCTCTACTTGCTGGCCCCATTTGAACCCTTTTGCTGCCCCTTTGACTCCCTTCCCATTCCTGCACTTCTTGAATTGTTCCAAGTTATTAGTTAACTCCCATTCTTCTGACTGGCAAAACAGGAATTGTAAGAGTCATTAGCATGCAAATAGCCTTTGGCATTTCAAGTTGTGTATAGGCCAGGATTTTTAAGCACGAGAAGTGTCAGAGTTCTCTGTTTTACCCAAGACATATTTACAATGATAATATTATAAAAGACACGTTTACATCTCATAGACACTACGCCACAAAGATTAGGTTGACAACCACAACTAAATTAATTTGTCAATTTCAATGGAAAAAACAGGATAGATACAGATTCTTAGACCCAAATTTGTAAGTTAGAATCATGGTCTATGGTGAAATCCTAACATTACCATGAACAATGGAATGCATATATATTTCAGAATATTTTTGTTTGGCATGGATGCTGGTTAATTTGTAAATTTGTTAAATCAGTAAAACATGCAACTACGATGAAAACTATCAGATCTTGGAAATCATATTTCTATCATTTGTAATATTTAATTATTCTGAGTGAATGTTCTGAGACATGAATAACCATGTAACATTCTTCTGCACCTTTAGCTCATAAATATTGTAATTATCAAACATTGTAAAACTCTGCTTATGTTGGGGCTTTTAATTATATGTCGGATAGAGGATTACTTTCTTTCATGACTTAATTCTTCCTCTGCTGCATATGTAAGGAACCTCAATTCTGATCTTCCAGCTCCCATACAGCTATCGACTATTTTGTAAGACCTCTATTAACTAGTTATTCTGAGTGCCCAAACTGAGAGAGATACCTGCCTTTTGGGCATCAGTGATGGGGTCTTAAAAAAACCCTACTGGACATAAAGGCAGAAGTGGAGTCTCTCTTGTTTACAAGAAAGCAGCTTGATCATAACCCCACAAAGCTGCCAGAACTGCCAGTCCTGGAGGTAGGCACCCACTGCTACAACCAACAGAGGAAACAAGACCTTCTAGAAAGGGGAGAGCACAGAGAAGGAAAGGGAGGCAAAAAGGCCTGAGATAGCAAAGGGGTGACAGCTCTGCATCAGGCTCCCTCCAAGAAAACAGCCAAGAGACTGCAAGGCTTAAAATTGCAGTGCAGATTGACTTAATTGGAGGCGAGACTCCAGGAACTGACCTTCTCAAACAAGGAGGGCTAGTCAGGAGAAGCTGAGATCCCTAGAAAGGCTGCACCAAGAGGAGGTGACAGCATCTTTCTAGTGTTATCTACCATCTTTTCTTACTGCCCACATTGTGGTGGCTATTGACATGCACCATATACTTCAGTGATTTAAGTGCCATGCAACCCCGCTGATTTTACTAAGATTGTTTATGGTGAAAAACAGTTTGAATTTGGCCTAGTCTCCATTGCCAAGCACATGCTGCAGCAACTGTGTTGCAGCCTTTCCTTAGACATTTCTGGACCATCAATCCACTTGTATGTTGATTAAACAGACGTGCCATATTCTGAAGAGGTGACAGCAGAAAGGTGACTTGGGCTGTTTTATTGAGAATGCACTCACCACAACCTGAATGCAGGGTGGAGGGCTTTGGCTGGAAGAAAAGAGATTGTGGCTCTTTTGAGATTCCCCACTGCTTTTGGATTATGAGGAGTGGGGAAAGGGGGTATTTACCTAAGCCAAGGATGGACTGGAAGAGGCTGGCTCAGGTGAGACAGTGACCCACCACACACAGAGGAAGGGAAGTTATTTATACCTTGTTCCCTACAGACAGAATCTTCTTTCATCACAGACCAACAGCAGGTACTCATTCCAGGGTGGGTCCAGGTCCCTGATAAACTGTAGTTGGAAGTGAATTTAGGGGAAAGCATCCTGAAAGGAAGCTGAGGAAAGAGGACTGAGGTTCCTGGAGTCTCGTATAGAGAGGAATTAACCCCCCTTTTCCCACTCTCCTTAGCCCTCATACAAGGAGAGAGTGGTGGGGTGCCAGCAATGGGCAGGGATCAGGTTGGGAATGGGGAGGCCTGATAGCAGCCATCCCAAATACATGGGAATGACTAAGGAAAGGATGATGATCTGTATGACTTATTGCTGGGTATTTCCCAGGTGAGTTAATAAAGTCACAGCTTGATTATAGCACATCCCTTGTATCTTGTCTTTCTTTCTGCATGTTCAAGACAATGTACCACTGAGTGGGGAGAGACAAATGTTTCAGAGAGTGATTATAAAATAAACTTTCTCCTCTTTCCCCCGCCACTTCTCCCCACACTTTGGACAAGAATTAAAATGTGACAATCTGATGTCTGGTTCCTTGCATCCTACTAAAGCTGCAGTGTGGAATTCAAACCCACAGGAAAATGAAGAGGGGAAAAGATGATTGGAAGGAGTGGAAAAGGAGGTATTGAGGCAAAGAAAGGCAGGAAGGAAAGGAGATGTATAGTGATAATGAAAATTTACAATGGGGATCGTGTGAAGGCAATAAAGAAAAATTATGTTCCTCATTGTGGATGGTTTCTATGTCCTGCTTTGCAGAAGGAGGCTAAAAGGCTTAATCTGATAACAAGAATATCTAAAAACATTCTTTGAGTATTGCTAATTATAAATATGTTTGAATGAAAGGTGCAGATTAACTATAAAGAAGTACGTGCCTCTCAAAACATCCTGTCAAAATGTTTAATTATCAAAACAGTATAGGACTATCTTAATACCTTCCCATACTTGTGATTTTTTATAATAGTTCTTTGTAGTAGTTGAACGTTTAACTGACACATAATATGTCATGAATTTGCAGATGCTGGTGTACATTCCAACAGAGATGAAGGTATGTGTGTGTGTGTCTGTATATATGCTTTGTTCATGCCAATGTTATGATTAAACTATGCAATGTGACTAGCTTACACTAACTCATTCCTTTTTGAAAATTAAATGTTTGAGCTCCTTTCTCACAACAAATAAATAAAATTAGGAATATAAACCCTCATGCTTTAGGGCATAACTGGTGGGGTTTAGGAAAAAGAGTGCATTACAATTCATAATGGTCCCCAATGGAGTTTTTTCCACCTTTACGGTCTATTGTCAGGATACAGATGGACCACTACCGATTAGATATGACAACTCCTATTATTAAAACTGAATGCTAAATTCATAAATGTTGCCATTAAGAGTCCTGGGGAAAAGGAAGTTTTGTGTTTATCTGCTACAGCTCCAGTAAAAACACTAAATGCTGCAAAAAACCAAGCAGCTGTTAGCCTGAGTAACCTTTAATGATAAATTGTTTATAAATAGTGTTTCCAAAGTAAAATGCAACTTTAGGGCAATATTTTGTCTTTTGTACCAGTGGCCATATTGTGGTGAAGGAAGACCAAACTGTAACAAGGGCCCCAGGAATAATTCTAGCTAGCAAGTGCTGCTGCAGCAATTCCATCACCTTTTGCATGAGTGCAGAAAGTACACTCCTTGGTACTCAGTCAGCTCTGCCAGCCTTGCAATGAGTCACAATTTTACCACTACATGCACCTTTTGGAGACTAACACTTCCTGTTGTTCTGACCAGAAGCAGTCTCTCCAGACTCAAATGTATTGTGCCCATACCCTGTGCAGTGTGGAGGGGGGCGGGGGAGGAACTTCCTTACCTCATCTCTTCCCTCCCTACGCACCCACACAGATGGGAAAAGTATAGCTCACTGGACTCGGCATCATCATCCATACCCCAGTTTAGTGTCTTTGGGTTAGTTTACTAAATTACTTTTCAACAACCTCCATGCATCATGTCCACAGCCTTGTGCAGTCAGATGATTCTTTGGGACACTGTTATGTAAGAAGTGTGGAATCTTAAACCACTTCAACTGTCCCAGAAATGGTGGGACTTCAGCCAGGGTTCTTACAGAACCCAAAGGCCAGCTTTGGCTGGTTTCATGGGGTACTATGAATCATGACCGTCGGAAAAATTAATGAAAATACTTTCCAACCTAAAAGTTTAATTATTATTCTTCAAATTTTCAAGAACAAGGATTACAATAACATGACCATTTGGCTATTGAAGCAATGTAGGTGCCTGGATTTTCTTTCAGGGTTTTTTTTTGGGGGGGGTGGGGGGGTTATGGTAATCAAAAACTTTTTTCCCCCCAGGTAACATGAAAGAATTAGGTTTAAAGAGGGCACTACACGCACAGCAGAAGGGACACAGCTGTGAATACAAGGAGGAAACCGAGAAGTCATGGAGGCTGGTGTCACTGGAGTAGTAGAGGACCAAGGAAAAACAGTGACACGAGTTGTTAGAGATGGAAACTGGGCTAGTGCCTTGAAAGCAAGAGCAAAAAGATTAAACATAATACAGAGGGCAATAGGGAGCCCAAGGAAGGATTCAGAAAGGGGGAGATGATGGTTATGGCCCCAGATGACTGACAAGGAAGATTATTTTAGTAACAGCATATTGGACTGGGCTTGACACATGCCTCTTATGTCCTGCTTCAGAGTGGTGGACCACCTGGTTCTCAATGTGATAGTGGATTGTAATAAGTGTGTAATGACCATCACAAATTAGTTCTGTCTTTTTGGTCACAGAGACTGATTTTATTTACATTATGGAGATCCAGAACATATTTGTTGTTCCATCAGGTATATGCAGTGGCATGCAACAGCAATGTTGAAATGTTCCTTTGTTCAATTCTGTGGGCACTTTTCTTTGTTTTGTCTTTGTTACTGAGCTTGCATGTTACCTGAAAACTCCAAAATCAAGTAAAAGAAAACAGAATGTGTACCTCTAGGGAGCAAAGTCCAAAGTTCAAGCAGTATGTTTCAGATCATGTGCCAGTTATAGTATTACTGTATCTTCTTTAATAGGGGTGTTTATTAATTTACAAATACAATAAAGAATGGTCTGAGTCTTGATATTCCAAAGTTCAGTGATAACATGGACTCTGAATGGTATCTCTATTACACAGTGACTTAGAAAGTCAACAATTATCTCACCACAGTATTTAAATATTTCAGCTGAGTTTTATTTCAGATATCATAATTAACTGATGTTTGCAACCCGAGCAATAATCTCAGAAAGAATCTTATTTGTTGTGGGGCTGTCAGAGATGTCAGAACCACTAAAGACTAATTCATTAGACCAGCAACTGAAATTAAAGCCAGGACAGGGATCTGCCAAAAGGCACGTTACCACACACCCATTGCCTCAGCCATGAGAATCAGAGGTAAACAATTCTACCAGCGATTTGAACAGTGTCACTGGGAACAGAGAACTGAGAACTCAAGGGGATGCCAGGAATATTAGAGTCATTTAGCTATGACTAGCAGTGTGGCCACATGGTCTAATGTGCTAGACTCAGTTTAATGAGGCGAGATGGTCCAGTGCTTAGGGCCTTAGTCTAGACTTTGGACAGACCTGAGTTCTATTCCTTGCTCTGCTAGACTTCTTCTGTGATGTTGGTCAAGTCACAGTCTCTGTGCCTCTGTTCCCCAGCAATAAAATTGAAATAATTGTACTTTCCTACCTCACAGGCTTGTTGAGGAGATAAATACATTAAAATTGTAAGGTGCTTAGATATTACAGTGATGGGGGTCATTTAAGTACAGTACCTAAAATAGATACAAATCCAAATTCTTATTACGAAACCATCAGACTATCTTGGTATTTGTGGTACTGCACAGTACCACAAATACCAAGATAGTATTGGTATTGGTATTACATGCCTGAAGGAAGCTGCATTTCCTTCCTTCAGGCATGTAATTTTAGAAGTACCTCTCCAAACTGCTCCTTACTAAGTAAACATTTGACTATGTGTGAGTGTGTGTAATATGGTCCATTCTTCAGGGTTTCCAACCTAAGTATAAAATGAGAGACAAGAAGTGGTTACAACACCGAGACAGGGGAGCACAAGGTAACAATGTAAAAGTTCCCAATGATTAGAAATCATCACAGCACATCAGATTCCTTTTGTTGTCAAGATTTTTGTAAGCATCATGGCAGAGGAGAGTTTAAGGAGGGATATGAAGGAACATAGACTCATACTCATAGACTTTAAGGTCAGAAGGGACCATTATGATCATCTAGTTTGACCTCCTGCACAACGCAGGCCACAGAATCTCACCCACCCACTCCTGTAACATAATGAAGTCGTGCTGAGGCTGTTTACAATAAGCTCCTTTCATGCATAAGAGGCAGCATGGAAGAACATGCACAGGCTCTTGAAAAATTTGATAAATGAGCAATCAAAATTATTGGCAGAGCAGAGATGGAAGTCAACCTGTT
The DNA here is from genome assembly GCF_016161935.1 of Mauremys reevesii. NCBI lineage: Eukaryota > Metazoa > Chordata > Testudines > Geoemydidae > Mauremys > Mauremys reevesii. The sequence continues at coordinate 72,618,608 of NC_052627.1, read as the reverse complement.
GATAGTGTATAACAGATGAAAGGCTGAGGATAAACAATGCCTTAAAATAAAGACAATCATTTCTGCTCTACGTGATGGAAAAAGCAGAGCCAGTGGAAGGATGCAAAGAGAGAGATGACATGGTCAAAATGATGAGCCAGGAAAATGATCTTTTCAGCCGCGTTCTGAATGCAAAGTGGGGCAATATGGCATTTGTCAAGGTCAGAGAGGAGGAACTGCAGGAACTGAGACATAAGATGAAGATCTGGATGAGTTTTAGCTATGTTTTTGAAGAAGAAAGGCTGGATTTTGGAGCACAGCAAGAAATGACAAGCTATAACCTGGAACTGTGGGGCTAAAGAGAGATGCCTACATTATATGCCTGAGGCAGGGGGAAGATAGTGGTAATGTCCACCATAACTGAGAAAGGAGGTCTTGGAGGCAGGAAGGGAAATTAGGGGCAAGTTAAGAACTCTGTTTTGGCATGTCGAGGTTAAGCTGACAGCTGGACACCTACAAGTCAGAAAGAAAGGCAAAGATTTTAGCTTGACAGGAGATAGACATACAGTAGAGAGTTAGATCTGTGAGCAGTCATCTTAAAGAAAATATTTCAACTCATGTTTGTGAATGAGGTCAACTATAAAGACAGAGCGTAGAAGGAGAAGAGGAGGGGGCCAAGAATGTAGCCTTGTAACCTTTTTGATCATTATTTTTGAAAGTTCCTCCTCTTCAGAGCCAAACAATAAGTGAAACATCATTTAAAACACAGAAATTGCCCCAACCTTCCCTTTCAATGGATCACAGGACTTTAATAAGGGGCTTCTGAGAGACCCCTCTATCATATCAGTGGTATGTAACAAATATAGATAACCCAGATCTGGCATTCATATAAATAACAAAAAGTGTGGGCCTGAACTATTTGTGAGTTTTCCTTTAATGAGACTGACAGAATATTATCAGTTACAATTACACTAAAATCCTTATAACCCTAACAGAAATTAATTATTCTGGTAGGCTGATCTCCTAATTTTAATCAAACATCCTAGCTTGTTAAATAGCCTTCTCACAGTTCTGATATACTTTGTGCCTTAGAACACAACATACATACATTAAAAACACAGTCTAAATTCATTGCTGTAGGATCTGATAGTCAAGTCAATAGAACACAGAGCTCCTTATAGTGTGTGTTGCCAAAATTGGAAGAGGTGAGGCATGGGAGGGGTTCACATATTTTTGTTTTGCTTTTATTCCCAGCTGCCATACTACTGTACTGTTTAAAGATTGTGCCAACTATTGGGGGTTTAAAGGTTCTCCTGTAATCATATCAGGCAAAGAGAGGGCAGAGATGATTCAACACCAATACTCAACTGTTATCCAAAATCTTTCTTTACTCATTCAGGGCCTGACCCCAAGATTGAGGGCATTCAGCACCTTGCGGGATTAGCCCTTGTCAGAACCAATGTGCAGTAGTGCTCACATACAATGATTTTTTTTAAATATGCAATGCGGTTTTTTAAATATACTATTGTTTATACTGCATAGAACCGAAATAGTGACTTTTAACAATTAATTTAGGTAAAGACACCCATCATTCTCATTTATGGTACTAGTACTAAGATAATTTAATAGTTTGGCTTTAAAAAAATTACAATTACATTCTAATAGACTATAACTCCTCAAATATTTGGCCAACCAAAAGGAGGCCCTACCTTCAACTCAATGGCATTTCCCTATCTGTAGTGCTATAACTTTTGTTTATCACCAAAACCACCACTTGGTCACTCTGGATATGATGGTGAGACAGAGAGCTCAGAGTTGGGTTTAGTGTCAGGCTTATACTAGAGAGTAGGGCACCAGAGATCTTCCTCTGCCTGCAGCACCAAGTGGGCACACTCTGTGGGCCAGATTTTAATGGAAATCTGCTACCCATCTGGGCCCTCTCTTTACCACTCTGGCCAACTACTACCATGCAGACCTCTCACCTCCACACTAGCAGCATGCTCCCCCATCTGGGACCCTTGTCCCCAATCCAGCCAACACCCTAACTAGAATCCTTACCCCACCCCACATCCAGATTGATGTTGGTGAAAATGGGAAAACTGGAGCCTGCTTTTTTGACTTTCACAAAAATCATAGAGTTCTGGCCATGGGCAGGAACCGGGGACGGGGCCAAGGGGCTCAGCTAGGTGTACAGCTCAGCCTATATAAACAAAGTACTAGACTCTCTATATACATAAGAAATGTATATGCCAGCTACAAAATTACTCTGATTTTGTATCCATCTATCTATATATTAAAAAAGCATAAAATGTATTGGATTTAATCCTTAATGCCTGTACACTCAAACCTCCCATTGGAATCAATGGGACTACAGGAATGCAAGAAATTCACTCCTGGTGTAAATACTTTGATTTACATGGAGTTACACCAAGCATGGATTTGCCTCAATGTTTCCCTCTTCTTACTGAAACTACTTTGGTTGGCTTTGTAGCACTTTATTCATTTAGAAGTATGTTATTTCAGGTTTGCTTGTTGTTAATTTTACATTTTTAACTCTTCAGACTGTGTTTTCTGTGGAGATGCAGACAGTACTTTATAAATAAAGTCCCTTTAATAAAACCTGGCTTATATTTTGTGATGAATCAATTATGGCAGATTTAATTACACTTTTAAAAAGTATCTTATTTACCTTAGTAACCTGATAGTTCGAACATTTCTAGAAAGCAGTGGCAGAGACATGATAACCAGGGGAGAGGTATGAACACACAAGAGATTCCCTCAGCTGGAGTCTGAGGAGAGACTCCACACTTGTTATTGTTTCGGGATCTGAAACTTGTTCCAATTCTTTAGCCTGCTGCTGATACGAAATGGGCCAAGCAAAACGCACAAAACCTGAGCAGTTGCCAAGAGACCTTATCAAAAGTCCCCTAACTTGTTCTCACGCCATTTGTCCAGACGCAAAGGGGAAGAAAAGAGGCAGGACCTGTCCCCAGAGTCTGCAGCTCGCGCTTTGTTTGTTTAGGGAAAAAAAAGCGAGAGGGGGAAGCTGAGCGTGCAAAGCGCCCCTGCTGGCCCTGTCAACCTGGGGTTCATGAGGCCGCTCTTCCCAGGAATGACCTGCGCCACCCCACAGACACGCCCTGGGCGGGTGTCAGCGCTGTCCCAGGACAAGGGAAAGTGGAGAAGGAGCCGCAGCAGCGGCGGCAGGAGGAGGAAGAGGGGGAGGGAGGAAGTGAATTACAGGGCAGGTGACACCGAGTTAGGTTCCCCATCCCCACTGTGCTTGGCAGCTTCCTTCTCGCCTGCTGCCCACGGAGGCACGGCTGTGAGGAAAGATAAAGGAGACAGGGGCTCTATAAATACCCGGCGTGAGAGCGCGCGCCCCAGAGCCCTGCGAGCCCCGGCGAGGGACAGACAGACAGACACCGGCGCAGCGTTCAGCCTGTAGCAAGCAGCGACCATGCACGTGAATGGCAAGGTGGCTCTGGTGACTGGCGCGGCGCAGGGCATAGGCAGAGCCTTTGTCCAGGCGCTGCTGGAGGAGGGCGCGAAGGTAAGCGCGTGTGTCCCTGGCGCAGCCCCCGGGGGCTGCATGCGGGGCGCCGGGGGGACACCCCGCCATCCCTGAGCCACTCTCACCTTCTGAGGGGGTCGCTTCCACAGAGGCTGCTGCTGCTGCTGCTGCCTTCTAGGAAACCAAGAGCCCCTCCCTCAGTCTCCTTGCACGCTGTAGTTACCTGCTGCTCTCGGGCAAGTTTTCCTTCCCGCGGAGCGTGCAGCTGGGGGGTGCAGGTTGGAGCAAGAGGGGCCTTAGACACGTCTCTTCCCCGGCAGGGAGAGGGCTGTGTAGTATGTCCCGCTGAATTTTCCTTGCCTTACAAATGCGGTGTTCATTCCTCTCACGTGCATCACCTGGCACAGGTGGCTCTCGTGGATCGGAACCTCGAAGCCGGTGAGGAGAGCAAAGCTGCCCTGGATGAGCAGTTTGAAGCTCAGAGGACTCTCTTCATTCAGTGTGATGTTACAGATCAGGAGCAACTGCAAGGTAAGGAGGGGAATCTGTCAGCATTCTGCACTATCATAACATGCAGCAACCTGAACAAACCTGGGCTACTGAACCTATAACTGTGCAATTAAGGTTTCTGGAGGGCAGCCTATTTCTGATCCCTTACTAGCGTGACTCAAGTAGGATCTGTTTCTCACTCTGCAAAAGTGAAATATACTACTACCAGTGTGTGCGCCTTTGGCTTTAGGACTTGGCACATAGTAAAGACAGGATAAAGAAGTCACTGAGTTTTTTGTGATACTTTTGTATGAAAGCCTCTGCATAAGATATGGGTTATTTAATGAGTAATGTATTAAACTTTAAAGTACAGTGTTTAATAAAGTAGAGTATTTACTTAATAAAATATTTAAAGTGTTTAATAAAGCTTCATGGCAGACTCAAAAATGCAACTTTCTTCTCAACATGAAAGTGATAAGTTTCTGCTCTGAGTGATCTGCAATAGATACTTTGAAGTACAATGGAACTAGTCTGAATTTAGGTTGCTATTGTTCAGATCAGAATCTGGCCTTAAATGCTGAGGCTGAAATGTTGCTCTTTAAGATAAGAAATAAAATTTAAAAAGCTGTATTATAAGTTAACTTAAACCATTATAGATAAAAAGGCATCAACTCCTGGGATTTGTGATTTTGTGCATGTCCTTATTCAGGAATAAACCTCTCTATCAAGCTCTGGATAATATTTACTTTTTATGCAGCATTTCACAACAGACATCTCACAAACGTTTCATAACAACATCCCATGACTGTTTGCACAGATTCATTCAGAGGTAGAGAGTTAGGTTTTAAAAAAAAAAACTTGGGTCACTTATGTGAATGTTCTTTCCATGGAAAAAGATGTCAGACTTGATATAAACACATAGTTTCTGTCTTCTGCGTCATAAATTCTACTAACTGCACCTTTATCACATGATAATCTTCACAGAAGCAATGTGTGATTATTTTACTTCTTTCTTCATAAAACTTCAGCCATTTGCAGCTTGTCCAGAATGCAGCAATCTGATTGTTTACTTGTATAAGTGAGCATAACTACACTGTGCCTATCCCCAACTTTTTAATATGGGTTGTCTGTCTATAAAGGAGATCAATTAATTTAAATTGGCTCTATTAGTTTTAAATTCCTTAGCGGCTACCTACTCTGTAAGCTTTTTTACTGACAGTGGTCCTCATACTACAATTTGTTCAGTGTGGGCAAATCCCTATGTCGCTTCACTGGAGCTCTGTATGGACATGTGACTGCCCTTATGAAACAGGTTGCAGGATGAGGAACACAGTCTGCAGCCACACTGTGCACACTGTTCAGGGTCCCACTATCACATCTGCAGTCAGGTCACGGTCATGCTTTTTGCTGTGCATGACCCAACAGCGTGGAGCGCTCTCTCCACAGACATCTGTTTTATTTTGTCTCAACCTACTTTTGAAAAAAAAAATCACCTTAAAACCATTTTTCTCCACAAAGCAGTTTTGGAAAGATCAGCCTTGATCCATATTTATACCCACCTTCCACGCCTTTTCATATCCCCTTTTTTAAGTTGGATCCTCTCATTTATTTTAATGTGCTTATGTTTTCAGAGGGTAGTATTTTATATTCTGCTAAGAACACAGGCCAGATGGATGTATATGCAAAATAAATACAATAATTAAATTACTAATTATCATAATGCTAACAAAATTATTTTGTTTCATATGGACATGTAACAAGGCAGGCCTTCTCCCCATCTCTCAAAGACATAGTCTCTCTTCAGCAGTTTTATTGTCCAAAGAAACAAAAACAGTTCTTCAGCTCACCCTGGCTTTTACTCACAGGATACTTTTCCCCTTTACCTCTCAGGCTCTCACTGCCTCCTCTCCCAGCTGTGTCTGTCAGTTTTGCTGTTCCTGCTCATGTGTCCTGTTCCCTGAGCACAGCCACCCAAGGCTTTTCTCCCTGGAGGCCCTTTTTCTAAACAGTTCCTTTCGGGTTCTCCCTGTCTCCTGTTAGAGGACTCTACCAGCCCTAATTCACCAGGTCTCTTCCTTTCCCAGGTGCAGGTACCCTGTTTTAAAGCCTAATCTGGATCATCTGACCAGGCACAAGGTGCACTGACTCTGCTCCCTCTTAAAGGGCTAGTGCCACCCTGTGACTGGAGCCTAAACAGATGTGATCACTGTGGCCTGACAAACCTGTTGCCAGCAATAGACTACATGAACTAATCAACATTTTTTTTCAACACATCAATATGAACAGTTGAAAAGTATTTGGTTCTTTTCCTTGTGTGGTCAAGATGATTTGTATAGTTATAGGTATGATACACAAATAATTAAGAATAAGCCAAAAGTTTTTTGTTTTTGTTATTTTAAGACAGAAGACTTCCAATGCTATGTGTCAAGGACAGTGTTATTGAACAGCTTCCGTGGAGAGCAGGATGAAAAACAAGTGAAGCATAAAGCCAAATTCTGAAATTGAGATCAAATTAAGGGCCTGATCCAAAACTGCATTGATTCCCTGAGTGACCAGTTCTGCTCCCACTGAAGTCAAATAATTTCAATTAATTTTGATAGTGCAGGATTGGGCCCCAAAGGAAGTAAGGGAAACATGGTTAGAGAATGTTAGGTTCAGAGAATGAAGAACAAAATAGGCAATAATCTTAACACAAAACAGAAAATAGAGCCCTTAAAATATCAAAGCATTATAGTGGAGGATAATATCGTCACTAACTCTGAAAGGTAAGGGAGGTTAGATGAATGCAATCTTTGCTTTTAGCTGTTTTTAACATGACACAATGCTCTTGTGTTTAAAAACAACTATTGTACCATATTCTGACCCCTTCTAAAATTGCTGGGCAGTGCTCTGGCAGCCTTAGCCGAATACCTGGTGATTCCCCTAATTAGGGAAATCCTGAGTGGCACAAACCTGATGCTGTTGACGCTATACCTATTCAGGTGTAAGGGTGTGGCCAGAGAAAAGGAGGTATTGCAAAAGTTCTGTTGTAATTTTGAGTATTTCTGTCAGCCACAATGGCCTGCTGTCTCAAGAATATCTTTCAGGGAATCTGATGTGGCCTGGGTTTTCATTTCATCAAATTATTTTTATTACAACAATATTTTCATTCAATATATTTTTGCTATGTAGTATTTGTTTGATGTTTGCCACTGACAAACAATTCAATGGAACAAGTGTTCAGTGTGATGAACAATGCTTGGAGGAAAGAAAAAGTAAAATGCACAGAGACACCACTCAAAACTGTTCTTTTGTTCAAAGAAAATGTAAATGACGCTTATTCCGTGTTTTATGGTAAAGCCCTTAAGAACACTAAATTGCTGGGAAATATGCACATACTGTTGTTGAGTCAGATTCTGACAGTACAAACATCTGTGCACTTTCTTTTTTAAATGTATTTTTGACCATGAGTATTTTGCAACCCTGAAAAAAAACAGGCACCACAAAAGTGTTGTAAGCTTTTTATTCTTAAATAATTGCCCCCTTTAGGGACCCACAAAAGGTGTCTATAAGCCACTTTTGGAATTTCCTACCAACATAGGTTGTGCTGAGCATAGAGGTCCTGAGGATCTGGACGAATAATTTTAATTCTGACTGATGTAGAGAAACTCTGTGGAGGCAATTTGCCAACAATAGAAGGAATGAGACTGAATCTGAGAGGCTATGAGTCAGTAACTTTAGAAATAGGGTGCACATCAATTACTCCTAAATAGGTACAATTCATCAAGGAATACAGTGAATTATTGATCGTTTAAAGATTTACAATATTTATTAATTACATTGAGTAAGGATATACTCATTCTTAAAATAATTTGAATTCAAACTCAATCATGAGTTTTTCAGACTGTAAAGTTTTTCTTTAAAATAAAAGATACACAGAGGGAATCAGAGCCTGAATTCCTTGAATACCCAAACTAATGCAAGATCAAGCAATAAAGACTTTATTTCAGAAGGTACTGAGTGAAAAGGTTGTACTATTCTAGTTCCATTAACAATCTTAAATAGAGTAACTGTTAATACTTGTTGAATAGTTAGACAAGTGTTGTATTTGTTAAACATTAACAAAGTATGTGTTTAACATTAACTGTTTAAAAAAAATGATGAATTAACATACTTTGGTAGGGTAACAAATATTGTGCCTTGCGTTCCATTTGTAACATTTAAAATATATGGAAAACAAGACAGCTAAGTAATTTTCTCCCTTGAATTTTACTGTAGGTGCTTTTAAAAAAACAATTGAACGTTTTGGAAGGCTGGATGTTGTGGTTAATAATGCTGGAGTGAATAATGAAAAGGACTGGGAAAGCACTATACAAATTAATTTGGTAAGCATTATCTGTTTTAAAATGTTCATACTGTATTACCTAAAGCTGAAATTTTCAAAGAGGCCTAAGGGAGTTAGGCACTCAACTCTAATTTAATTTTCCTCTTTGAAAATCCCAGCCTATAGTGCTTGATTACACATAAGGTGAAGCTTAGGAAGAAATTATGTGCTGTGGATTTGTGTGAGACTGTTTTTGGTTCATTGATTTTTGTTTACACTGAGCATGTATGTCCTCCTGGAGAACATCTAAAGAAACAAATTTACCATTTGAAAAGTGTGTTTCAAAAACAGTGTTTAAATCATGTTTAGATGCACCAGTGCTCTACAGTTACGTCTCTTTCATGGATCATCATGCTTCTTCACATTAAAAGTCCTATATTGCCCACAACACATGCACGCACATACATATACACCCTGCCTTCCAGTGACATGAGTGCATTCATGGTCAGTGTATGGCACGGCCCTACGTATACATACATGAGTCACTATAGATAATTATACTAGCACATAAGCAAGTACTATAATTGTAATACTAATCTCAGATACTGATGTATCTTAACAGTTAAGAATAAAATGAATCAATTATGCTATGACAATTCATTAATTGCCCTGTATCTGTACATTATTAATGTTAATGATGGCTAAATACTTACTGGTTATATGGAGTTATGGACTTTAGTTCCTTTTCTTTTCTCTACTTTTCCTACGTTGTACATGTAGAGAAATAGTCTTCCCTTAAGACCCACACACCAGACCTTAAATATAGTCTTTTGCTATTTGTTCATACACATTTCCCACTGATTGTTCCATATATAGATGGAAAGCAGACTGCTGGAACTGGTAGTCAGTCATACAACTCTGAAAAAAAGAATAAATTAAAATATTATTGGTAATAACCATGTTTTATAGTAATAGTATTGTTAAATTATTTTTATCTGAGTATATATTACATTACACTACTAGATTCTAGTGACTATTATAATGACATGCAAGGCCTAATCCCACAGACTGTATGGTACCTGCAGCATACTGAACTATGAAAAGAGTGAAAAGTCATGGTGGCTGTCTCTGGTAGACAAGCCTATCCAAGGTAGCAGTTGTCTTGTAGCAGAGAGAAATAAATATAAACAAATAAGCTCTGCAGAAGTAAGTTTCCCAAGGAATGGAAAGTTCATGAGCTCTCTGCCTCTCTTACTTCACAACTCATTTCTCACATTCTTCACTCCAGCTGAATCTTTGCAGCTTGTAAACCTGGCTACAAATATAGATATCGAGATATATAGAATAAAAACATTCCTGACTGATGAGGATCTTTGATCCCTGAAAAGCCATTATTTCAGGCTGAAAGCAATCACAACAAAAGTTATATTGGTCTACATTACCAACAAACCACTAATGTTATTAATTGTTTATTCTTTGCCTCTCTATATTAGATGTGTGAGAAAAATGTGTGTTCTGGAGAGTGGATCTGTTTAAACCCTCCTAATGCTAATCAGTTAGAAGGTAACCTGGAATAAAAAGGTAGTTTGAAATAGTAGTAAGCCTCTGAAAAGTCCAAGTAAACAAACATGTATGAAAATAGGAATATCGTGCATAAAAGATGGAGCATGAATCACTTATAAACAAGATCAACATAAAATAACTTCTTATTGGCCCATATTTAAAACTAGAATATACACAATAGACCTACTTTAGTCTCAGTCTTCACTGGAGTCCATTTCTATGCAAATGATTAAGACACAGCAACTGTTATTGAGGCTCAGCTGGCATACCCATGAGAAATAAGTTGCCTGCTATTAAACAATTTGTTTAATCTAAGGCTACATATTTCATTTTCTAAAGGCATATAGGCTCCAAGTTCTTCACATATGAAATATTTTCACCATTCCCCATGAGTTGGAGAACATTCTTTCAGCTCAAGAGCAGCTGTCTAGCTGAAACCCTGTAAATTCAGTGACTTTGCAAAAGAGGACTTTCAAACATGCATTTCTGGTTTCTCACATAACATGATGTCACAACTTGTTCATTAATACATGACTACCATTCCAATGCCATCCCAACTTCCCATTGCCAAATAATGTTGTAAGTGGGGGTTCACTTCTTGGAGGCTCACTTCTCAGTCACCATTTCTGGGTGGTTCCGTTTTCAAGCCACATAGCTTGGAGATCTGAATGCCAAAAGAGCTGTCAGTCAGGAAGGACTTACTTTATGGCCTGACCTTTCAAATTCTGACAATCATTCCATTATTTAGGAAAGACCTGCTTCCATGTTAGGATTCAGTGTGCCTCTGTACATCACTCCCATGAACTCTAATGCCAAATATAGTGATTTTCACCTGCAAACAGGGCAGCAACAGGAAGCTTGGAAGAGGGGTTGATATAGAGTTTGCATGGGATTACAGCCATGAAAGATATTTTTATGTCAGGAGTACGTGTGGCACTTTAGAGACTAACAAATTTATTTGAGCATAAGCTTTTGTGGGCTATAGCCCACTTCATCGGATGCATGCAGTGGAAAATACAGTAGGAAGATACAGTCAAACCTCGCAATAATGCACCCCACCATAACGCAAAATTGCATAATGCGATCACATGTTGGCTCCCCTTTAAGGCATAATACAGTACCGTACTGTACCAATGGTCCCCAACACCATGGCAGGGGAGAGAAGCTGCAGCCCCGCACCTGCCAGGGACAGAGAACTCTGAGGCTGTAGGCGCCGGTGCTCTCTGTTCCCAGCAGGCGCGGGGCTGCAGCTTCTCTCCAGCTTCTCTGGGGCTGCGGGCGCTGGTGCTCTCTGTCCCCGGCAAGCGGGGAGCCGCGGCTCCTCTTGAAGCCGGAGAGAAGCCGTGGCCCAGCACCTGCCGGGGACAGAGAGCACCGGCGCCCACAGCCCCGGAGTTCTCTGTCCCCGGCAGGTGGGGCGCCGCGGCTCCTCTCCCCTGCTGGGCACTAGGCAGCACCCATCAATGCACCACGTTGGGGACCACTGACAAACCCCACTATACCGCGACCCCGCATTTAGCGCGATCAAAGTTTTTGGACCCCAAACATCACGTTATAGCAGGGTTTCACTCTGTGTGTGTGTGTATACACACACACACACACACATATATATATATAGATATATATATATACATACACACATACACACACACAGAACACGAAACAATGGGTGTTACCATACACACTCTAAAGAGAGTGATCAGTTAAGGTGAGCTATTACCAGCAGGAGAGAAGAAAACTTTTCATAGTGGTAATCAAAATGGTCCATTTGCAGCAGTTGACAAGAAGTTGTGAGGAACAGTGTGGGGGGGAAATAAACATGGGGAAATCATTTTACTTTGTGTAATGACCCATCCACTCCCAGTCTTTATTTAAGCCTAATGGACCACTTTGATTACCACTACAAAGGTTTTTTTTCTCTCCTTCTGGTAATAGCTCACCTTAACTGATCATTCTCATTAGAGTGTGTATGGTAACACCCATTGTTTCATGTTCTGTGTGTGTGTGTGTGTGTGTGTGTGTGTGTGTATACATACATACACACACATACACACACACACACACAATCTTCCTACTGTATTTTCCACTGCATGCATCTGATGAAGTGGGCTGTAGCCCACAAAAGCTTATGCTCAAATAAATTTTAGTCTCTAAGGTGCTACAAGTACTCCTGTTCTTTTTGTGGATACAGACTAACATGGCTGCTACTCTGAAACCTGTCATTTTTATGTCAGTCTTCCAATGAAGGATACATATGCAAAAAATAATTTCAATCATCATTTCTTAGGATAATGACTTTTTATACATGAGGATGTTTTAAATTAGATCAAAACACATACAGCATGAAACAAAATCACATGGAAACTCTGTTGGAATTTGGCAACTGGCTTATAGAGCAAGATACAAGATCTAAAAGTACAGGGCTAGGTTATGGATTTTACAGCCAGAGGTGCACTGGAAAGGGTGAAGAGTGGCCATGCTAAAGCAGAAGTCGCAGAGGGATTGCTAGCTGGAAATATCTTCTGGGAGCCTGAGGGAGTGCATGTTGCTGGGCAGCTCTAGTGGCTAGTACAGGTGGAGAGCAAGGTCATTGCCCAACCTCACCACATCCTTTCTTGTCTCATTTCATATTGTTAGTGTTGGCATTGGGACTCTTCAATGGATAGTATCTAACTCCTATATAGGGGAAATAGATGTTGATGAGGGAGACTCCTTGAGCCCTCTTTACTGATATGTTAATATCAAAAATGGATTCATCCACAGACATTTTGGTAGAAGTGGCAGCAGAAGTTATTTTGCATAATTTGCTGAAGCTACCTTTTAAATCACTGTGTCACCAAAAGAGAAAACAAAGTGTCCCAAATGAAGTATTTCTACAGTTAGTCTTCTAGGGCCAGATTCACAAAGGGACTTAGATGTTACAACACCTGCCTTTTTGGGTACCTAGTCCCTCTCCCCACCCCACCGCATCCACAGTGGAATCTACAAAGCCTGAGTTAAGCTCCTAGGCTCCCTATACAATACATGGGGAGAGAAAAATGCCTAAGAATGGGATCCACAAAAGCTAGCATGATAAATGAGGAGCTGCTTAAGCTAGCCAATGGCAGATGCCAATGAGAGGGATGTGTCCTAAACCCTGTCCCGCTCAGGGATTGAGGTGCACATGCCTGGGCGGGAGAAAGGTGTCTATTCTACAGGTGGGAACCCTCTCCTGGAGTCAGGCACCAAAGACATTTTTTGCAAAAGTGGCAATGATATAGGCTGAACTCCACACAAAGCAGTTGTGCAGGGAGGGAGGAAGGAGGAGATGCCTGTTCCTTATAACCTTTCACCCAGGATGCTGGAGACCCTGGTTCAATTCCCTCTTCAACAGAGGAGAAGGGATTTGAACAGGTGAGTGTCCTAACTTTCAGACTAAAGAGTCATTCTCACTCTCTCTGGCTCAATGTATAAATAATTAAATATGCAAAGTGGAACAGCTTAAACAGGAGAGATAGGGAGACTCACATCAGTATATCCCCATAGCCCAGTGGCACTCACCTGTGCCATCTTCTAATCTGGCAAGGAGGAGAATTGAACCTGTGAGTGCCCTAATCCATGCAAGTTCCCTAATTTCAGGTCTAAAGGAGGCTGCCTCCTTTCCCCACTCCCTCCCATTTTCTGTGGAGTTAGGCATGTTCTAAGCCTAACTACTGGATCAGGCCCCACACACAATATAGGTTAGGCAACACCTCTCTTCACCTGGTTTGAAGATCACATTGGGGCTTAAGCATAAGATAAGTGTCTGGCTACCTAGCTGAGTCAGCAGTGCACATGCCCAGAGGCAGAAATTTAGGCCTCTAAAGGGACTTCTCCAGTGGAAATTAGGTGCCTACCAAGAAGGATTTTTATGTATTTCAGTGGTACCTAAATCTGGGGGCCTTAATGACCTTTTTACTTTATGTGGTAGAGTATAATCAGTACCAATTAAGTCTGTGCCCTGCAGAAGCTTTTCAAGCCCTTCAGGATGGATGCCACTGAATTCTAATGTGTTCCTGACAAAAACATCAGGGAAAGTAGACTTTTAAATGACACGGACTGTACTATAGCGAGTTATAGAAAGCTCATACTATAGGTGCAAAATCAATTATGATTTAAAAAAAAGACAGGAAAAAAACAGATCAGCATGAAAAACAGACTGACATCTCTACAGTTTAAATTACATTCTTGTTTTCCTTGATTCCTACAAGTCTATCCACACTAGTCTGCACCAGACTGTCTGTCTCAGTACAGGCTCAGCTGAGATCCCAGGATAGGGTTCCCAGCTTAAATCTTATTTAATAAACTTACTTTCTTTCCCATGGCACTGTAATCAAATACCATTTTTAACATACTGAACTATATATATTACTCCATCCACTCCTCTTTCAAACTCTTATGAATCATGCTAGGAGATTAACATCCAGGATATTTTGCATTGTGAACTGATGACAGTATCTCACAAGAAGAAATGATGACAACAACAGATTTGTGCAGAGTCAGTATAGACATACACAAATGGTCTGAGTTTAAAAAATAGCCTGTAATTATGCCATGACACAATTGACTGTGCCTTTATTTTTATGCTAGCAGTTAACTCAGAGTATAAATGATTGTAGTTGGCCATCTAACTACCTAATTTGGAGACACAAAATCAGGTAGTCAAGACAGTTAACTATCATTTGTGTCCACAATTAATTGTGCACATAAAAATAAGGATGCATTTAATCATGGGCATAACAATTTGGCAATAAGTTTAGAGGCTTGATTGGGGTCCATTTAGAAATTTTGCTCAATAAATGCAGACATTGATTATCTGTCAGCCATAAGTCTTCAAGATATTTAATTTTGTTTTATGATAGAGGAAGAGGCAACAGGTGTTGGTGTGGGCAAACCTGCTTATGTAAAGACATTTGGTGATCTAATTGATCAAATTATATCTTTGTTATTGCTGTACACTAAAGCAGATATCTTTTATATGTGTTTTACTAAGATGAATCTATTAAGATATGCAATAGGCAGATGCATCAGAACCACACAACTAATTGATATGTCATAGAAGGAGGGACAGCATGTACCCTAATTCCAAAATTGGTTAAACTTCCTAGGATTACTCAAAATTAAAGTAGACTGAGACCTTGTCATGATATCATCTGAAGAGATACTTACCATACTTAATAAGGAAGCTATATTTGTAATGATTTTTTTTTCTTATGAATAAGAGAAGTCATCACAAAGTTCTATCACCTCTCAGTACAATGAATAAAGACAAAACATTAGCACTTCCAGGTCGGTTGTTTCTTCAAGACACACTAATTAAAGCCTTCTTCAAGAAACTTCCACGTGGATCTGAGACATCACTTCCATGCCCTAACAAGTTACATTACTGGGCACAATATGCTAGAACATAACGTGATCTCCATGGAAGGCTCTTTACAGTTAAATCACAAAATTCACTAGTTTAGAGGTAGGCACAGTCCCTGTGGAGACAAAAAGCAAAGAGGTTTAAGTGCAAAACGTATGTGATATGTCATGTGCAGTGTATGAATATGATGTTTCAAATCTAGTTTTTAAAACATAGACAGCCAGATACTTTGCCATGCACTTTCACATAAGACAGGTTTGCTACCAGGCAATGATCTGGATGTAAGTTCTCTTCTCTCTGCCAGATTTCTAGCATCAATTATAATATGCTGAAAGTGAAATGAATAGTTTACAGTTTGATTGCTCATAGATTATGCCTAGATCTAACCAATGTATCATTCTCAAAAGCATTAAACTCATCCACAAAACCATATTTTAAAATGGAAAATAACTATTTAAAATTATAAGCAGGATACATTAACTATGATTATTTGTTAAAACTGGAATCATGTACTTTATTTTCTTTCTTTGATGTCATTAACAGTTTAAGCAACCAACATTTTATTTAACAAAAATCATATTTTTTAATAAAAGCACAAAACAATACTGAACAAATAGAACCACTGGAACTGCCACACTGGATCAAACCATTGGCTGTCATATCAAGTACTCAAATGGTAGCCAGCTTAACAGGAAGTGGAATAAAACTCTATAATACACTCAGGCAATTGTGGAATGTTGTATATAAGATGAACAGGGATGAGTAAGAGTGTTGACTAATGGTTTGATCAAGAATTTGGAGCTGGGAATCCTGGCTTATCTTTTCAATTTTGATATTCACTTGCTGTGTGACTTTGGGCATGTCACTTATCTAAGTTCTTTGTGTAAGGTGTTTCTAGAGCACCCATTACCATAGTTTCTGAGCACCAGGATGTAAACTCCCTTTGCCTCAGCTTATCCTCATCTTTGAGAGTAAAGGCAAGAAGCTTGATCTAGATGTAGAAAGAGTGGCAGCCAATGAAAAGATTCCCATGGCAGTGAATTCCATAGATTAACTCTACTCAATGCAACTGTTTCCCTTTTAATAGTGCTACAAAGACTTTTTTACTTTAACTGAAAAAAACCTCCCAACACTAAGGGTTAAATCATTTTCCTCTGAAGTCAACAAAAATAGCTACATTGATTTCAATTACAGTTGTATTGAGCTTCAGTCATCTTGACAGAAAAAATGCTTTGTTTTGGAGTACTGAGTTAGAGAGTCTAATAATGATTCAACTCTCTCAACATACATGATATGTGAGTAGGGAATGCCAAATTAAGCTTGCCACTGTACAATTTTTGGATCTTTATTCAACCTCTAGACATAATGTCAGCTTCCCTTTGAAGACATGCAGTCATAGCCACAAATACATTATGCATGTAAAGCTGTACATTGTCTTGGGCTAGAAAAGACCCATAAAATATCATAAGAAGTGATTACATGTGTTAACCTCAAATTTATGAATCATTCGGTAGGAAAATGTTTGTTCACTACTTTAAATTATGGATAGTAGACTCTTAATATTTTAGTTACCATGCATATTAAACATTAATTTGCTTTTCTGACTTGTGAGAACAAGAATTATGAGCAGTATTAAATAATGCTACTTTATAATAATTAGACAAGAGCATAAACAAATAAGATAAAGAGGCTAGGGCTGTAATAAAATGTTCAGCTGAAATATTTGCCATTAAAAAGAAAAACTTAATTTATCACCACTTTTAATTTTTAATGTTTTTGAATATATAGTTATCCTTTTCTGAACATTTCTGAACTTGATTAACTAAGAAAAAGTATGTGTATGTTTGTGAGGCGAAGGGAGTCTAAGACGGGAAGGAAGAAACCTGATGCCTTACTCCACTAAAGATTTGAAAACTAATTTAGTTGGATTTATTGAATAAAATATATTTAGGAATTCTTGTTCCCATATTTCACTGCATGTTTTACATATATTTCACTGGCAGCATTAGAAAGCTCAGATATTGCAGTTGCCTAACAACAGTTATTAGAAAGAGGCAAAATTCAAATACAAACATAGAATTTGTTCAGGCATGCAAGAGTTTCATTATTACTGGGCAGAACTTGCGAGAGGCTAGCAGACATCATTAGAACTGTCATTTTACATTTTTTTTTTCATCTCATTTATATAAACTATTTATACAAAGGTAAAAATTGTCTGAGAACTGAGATTGGTGAAGTTTTCTCCATTTCTAAATTGAAGCCCGGTTAGTGTCACAGTCACTCAGGGCTTGATCCTACAAAGAACTTAAATAGCTTGGTCCTGCAGAAAGAAGAACGGAATAGTGCTTATCTAACTCCTGATCATATGAGCTACAAAAAAAAATAAGCCACTGTGCTCAGTAACTTTGTGGATCTGCAGTTTAAAGAAGTATAACTGATAGTATTGACAGAACATTTGATTCAGTCTCTAGTTCTGGGGTTTCCCTTAACCTGTTTACACCCTGGTGCAGAATGTATTTAATAATAAATACAGTCCTGTGAAGGCAACTGGGTTATTATTTTCAAGCAAAATCAAAATTTACAGGTCATTGAAATGCCTTTAAATCCTTAAGTTACAGACTCCACTTCATCAAATGACATTTATGGGGGCAGGAGAGGGAGCTCCCCAAATTTTGACATTCATATGCTTACTGTCTTATGGGTCAGGGTTTTGCTGTGTGTCTTTCAATGAAGCATGTCACAGCTTTGCCCATTCATCAGTCCTGTCAGATTCTATCTACTTAAGATACTTATATGGCCCCCATTAGTGTAATAGCGAAACACCTCACACTCTTTAACATATTTATCCTTACAACACCCTCGTGAGCTAGGAAAGTGCTATTATTCCCCAGATGGAGAACTGAGGCACAGAGAGACTAAGTGACTTGCCCAATGCCACACATTGAGGGTGGAGCAGGGAATTGAATTCCTGTTTCCCAAGACCCAGGCTACCACCCCACTGGCTCTCTCTTTGGGGGACTATTTTAGACCCACTTCCCAGCTCTGTGGGAGCTGGAATTACGGAGGCCATCTCCAGACTCAGCTCTGCCACTGTTGCTGGCCCTGCTGTTGCTTCTCTTCCCAAAGCCTCAGCTCTACTAAAAAATCCCAACTTCACACAGATAGCATGAGGTACTCTACCACCTCCCTAGCCACCCACACATTCATCCTATAAACTCTATGCTCTGAGGTCTTTTGACTGGAAACAAGGATGAGATGTTCTACTAGAATACACCCCTAGCTGCTATGATCTCTCCCACTTCCTGTTACGTCTTCCAGTTCCCCAGAAGATTCAAGCATGCAGGAAAAACAGGGAACTTGACAGGTCAGCCATTTCCCAGTTACTGCTAAAGATTCTGGGTTTAGAATGCCACCCATGGCCCAGCATTCATAGAGTCATAGACTTCAATGTCAGAAGGGACCATTATGATTGTCTAGTCTGGCCTCCTGCACAACGCAGGCCCAGAATCTCACCCACCCACTCCTGCAACAAACCCCTAACCTATGTCTGAGCCACTGAAGTCCTCAAATCAAGGTTTAAAGACTTCAAGGTGCAGAAATCCTCCAGCAAATGACCCATGCCCCACACTGCAGAGGGAGGCAAAAAAAAACCTAGGGCCTCTGCCAATCTGCCCTGGAGGAAAATTCCTTCCTGATCCCAAATATGGCGATCAGCTAAACCCTGAGCATGTGGGCAAGACTCACCAGCCAGACACCCAGGAAAGAATTATCTGTAGTAACTCAGATCCCACCCCATCTAACATCCCCTCACAGGCCATTGAGCATAATTACCGCTAATAGTCAAAGATCAATTAATTGCCAAAATTAGGCTATCCCATCATACCATCCCCTCCACAAACCTATCAAGCTTAGTCTTGAAGCCAGATATGTCTTTTGCCCCCACTGCTTCCCTTGGAAGGCTGTTCCAGAACTTCACTCCTCTGATGGTTAGAAACCTTCATCTAACCAATTCATAAATTCAAACCAATGCATAAATAAAAACTCCAGTGGGCTGACTTCAGCTGCAATCTCTCTCCCCTCTTCTGAAAGCTAGAATAATGTCAAGTGTTTGGAACCCATATTAATAAAAAATACTTTTAAGAACTACACATCACACTGGGGATTGTGGAAGGAATCTTGAATTAATACTCTCATCCATTCAAATATCCTAGCCAAATGCAAGACAAAGATTATTTTACAGACTTGGCTGAGCTTCTTAGTGTATGGTCACTAGTCTGTTGTCATGGGACCCAACCACACTTTCAGGTGCTGACCTCCTTTCTAGCACCTCTCCTTGTGATGTGGGACTCCACAGCCCAACTGCCTTAGGCCTTGAAACCAGTGCTGAACCCTCTCGAGCTTCCCCAGTCACTTATGCATATTCCCCCAGATTCCACTCCCATGGGTGCACTGGATTATAGTTTAACAATCTTCAAAATGGTGATTACGTCAAAGGAAAAGAACAATTTCATAGCCTTGTGCTTGACTGATTAAATGAACCCTTTTTCTTTTTTTAAGTGATGCTCTCTGAAAAAAAGTAAATGGCATAGGTAAAGATTTAGATCCTTTCTGGAATCAAGCCAATAGCCTACTAGTTAATAAAAGAGAAATCACCCTTGCAATTCAGTAGCTCACTAGTACTCTCCCATACTAAGTCAATGCTCCAGATAGGCTCAGGCCCATGAAGAGAAAACTATTTCTATTAAAGTGATTGTGATTGCCCCATTGAAAACAATTGCAGCAGGATCAGACCATATGCATAAAAAGAAATCTGCAAGCTCTGAAAATAATCATATCTGTGACTCACATGTCGTGGATTATGGAAGAACACATAAGAAAAAGGCATGCAGATTTACCTCAGTAATTGTACATTAAGCATCATCTTACTGGTTTATGGACTCTCAGTTTATGCTAACAATGACTAATGTTGAAGCAAATGCTACACTGAGAGGCAAATTGTTTATAGTGTAATGAGAAACTGTTTAAACCCTGCTTCCTAGAATGTAGTATTGAAGCCCGAACACTGACAGGATCAACCCTCCCCCCGCACAAATCCCACCCTGGAGAACAGCAACATGTTGTTTCCTCCCCTCAGCTGACTTGGGCAGTGCAGATCTTACCAGCAGCATTTAGTTTCAAGCCTCACAGGTACCTCATGCATTATTCATTTACTTTATGTATAGCTCATGAAGTATGATGGCAATCAAGCAACAAAGAAAATATTAAAGTCAAACAACCAAGGTTCAAATTCCAGTTCTCCAGTAACTTGCTTTATGAACTTTCCCACATCAATTGTTTTCTCTTAACATAGGGTAGATTGTTTTTGACACATATAAAAAGTGTCTGGAAGGTAAGGAGATAAAGGGGTCTATACATTTTCCCAAACACATCAGTTGCTTTTTCATCTTTGTAACAACGTAATAGTCATCTCCAGTGTTACAGGAATGCAGGAAATCATTTCTCAACATGAAATACTAGCTTTTCTAGGTAAGAAGGTGTGGTGTTTTACTGCTACAAGGAGCTAGAGCAATAAGATTGAATCCCTGTATCATTAGAAATGCCTCATATATTGAGTTAAGAATAAACATTTGTCAAATGTAATAGCTGATAATGAGGTTTTTAGTAGTCAGTGAAAATGGACACATTTTTGCCCTGGTGCTTATAGATCATGCTAGGAAGTTCATAATGATATAGAAATAGCATGTGAATTTGAATTAAAGGTGATAAGTATGTCAACGTAGCTCAGTATTACACAACATTGAATAGGCATTTTGCTAGAGCCAGGAGAAATGTGTCAGGCTTTGCTTAGATACAGCATGTCAGAATATTTTCTGTTTAGTCATATAGCTAAAACTATAAAGCCACTGGAGGGGAAGAAGATTACAAGAGGAGGTTAAGAGTTTGTAACTTTTGTTTTTGAGCTTGTCATTTACACATAAATGACCAGTCAGCATGTTAACTAGGGTCATTAGTCATAATATATGGTAGGGATTTGAGTCCTCCAACAGCTACATTGAGGTGTTTTGCTTCAGTGTGCAATTATTTACTTTGCAAAACAATGGCATGCTGTCAGGGATTTACTTTCGTCTTTATTAGTGTTTGGTGCTTTGGCATGCATGAAGTACTCTCATCCAATTCTGTCATTAGGATTGCAGAAGTAAACTAATATTACATTAAGACAAGTTTCTACCCTCATGATTATAACTTTGCTGAACAGTAGCATGGTAAATACGCTATCTATTGGCAGCTGGTGTAGTGCAATTGCTTTTATTGGCAGAATACTCAGACCTGTAATAGTGTAATGATGAGTGTCCTTATTATTCATTATAAATCAATGTGTATATTTAAGTAAGAAAACTATCATCACCACTATGGAGATGGTGGGTTTTTCTGGCAAGCAGTGAGATTACTTTCAGAACTGATACTGATAGTGGGTTTTGGTAGCTAGGGGACAAGTGCTGATGTTTCAGCTTTGTTAATTTTCACTTTACCTGCATTTAATAACTGTTTGGTTTCTAATCTGAACAGTTTGCTGATCTTTGTTGTTGAAATTTTTATGCAGAATATCCAAGATGCTGAATACAATTGTAAATGGATTATTTATCACAAGTCACTTTTTCAAGGGAAACATACTTTATCTTTTGACATGATTTCTGCTGCATGTAGTGGATTAGCAGATATACATTAAAGCAATTAGAACAAAAACAGGTTTTTAGTGACTTTTTATTTTCAAATACAAAAAAAATACAGATGAATGCATTAATTTAAGAATTATCAGTGATTAAGAGTAAGGGTCAACGTTTCTTTCTCAAAGTATGTAATAAGAATGACCAAACCAGAAGGCACTTCTCTCCTCACATGCTCCCATTAGTCCTACATCAGTGCACTGAAGGTCATATTACAGAAAATATTTATACTTGTCTGGCTTGGAGGCAATTTCAGAAATATCCTTTTGCCTTATTATCCAAAACTGGAAGCTATGTTGTTCAGAAATGTGAAGGTTGTTCTTTGGCTGTTTGGCTTTCCATCAACCATATTTTATAGTATCATCAAGCAGTATCTGGGAGACTTTCCTCCAAAATGCAGCCAAAGTGTTTCTGGTTGATACCAAAAGTGGGAGTTCAAAGTTGCATTTCCTGAGGGATAAAGTATGAGGGGAGCATTAGGCTGTAGAGTGACATACCAGCAATAGTGGAGAGTACAACACAAAGGCAAAACAAATACTATCTCTATTTAAAGCACATGCTTTTCTGCAAGGAGTTTCTTTTTCTGGCTTACTTACAGGGTATGTCTTCATTGCAGCGTTAACTTGAGTAATCAGCACCTGGGTGTGAGCATCTGGGTTGGCTTATCCCGGGTGTGAGCAGCCACAATGCAAAGCCATACTCCAGTGTTTTCACTCAGCTGCATCCACTCTGGTGCTGCACTCACTTGTGTGCATCGCTAGGACTTGTGGGGGAAGTATCCCATGGTTATTTGTATTAGTCAGCTGAGACATTCCATGATTCTTTCCCAGTGAATTGTGGGACAATTTCTTTGTCATTCTGGTCACATGCAGGGAATTGTGGAAAGGCATTGGAAGACCATCAGCACTCGAGTGGCTTAGCCTTTGTCCACATTTCAAAATGAGTGGGCTACCAACCCAAGTGTGAGCAGCATTCTGGCTTTAGCTTCTACCCCCAAATGGGGCATCTAGCTCAGGTGTAAAGCCACATTACACATAGGGGAGGGGTTGTTATCTGTGGATGTGAGCCAGGTTAGTGACAACACTCGAGTCAGAGTTTGGAAGAGTCACTTCCAAACACTTGCTGGCTTGCTTCAGCCAAGAGAAATATTAATAGTATTAATTTGGTCTAGGAAGGTTTGCAATCCAGTGATGTTAATAAAGCAGTCATCTACTTAGGGTCTCCCTGCTGTATGGTTAGGACTTGGTCTGGGAGTCATCTGGCTCTATTGCTTCCTTGAAGTAGGGAGGGAAGGGATGGGGGGAGGAAGAGCACTTCCTTAAAAAGTCTCGAGCTATTTCCCTTTCCTATTTGCTTATTTCATTTAATTATCCCATGTGGGATTCTCCCTTTCCACCCTGCAGGCTGAACAGCTTCTCTAGGACAGGATAGGTCCTCTATCTGATTCTCTCTGGGTAGGACCCTACCAAATTATGGCCGTGAAAAAAGCGTCACGGACCATGAAATCTGTATAGTATAGGGTAAAAGTACACAAAAGACCAGATTTCCCAGGGGAATGAAAGAACCCCCAGTTTGAGAAATGCTGGACTCCCCCATGAAATCTGGTCTTGTGTACTTTTTATCCTATACTATACAGATTTCATGGGGGAGACTTCTGCAGTGCAGAAGTATGGGTGGCAATACTATACTATGATATCCTTCCTTCTGTGCTACTGCTGGTGGCGGCGCTGCCTTCAGAGTTAGGCTCCCAGCCAGCAGCCGCCGCTCTCCAGCCACCCAGCTCTGAAGGCAGCACCGCCAGCAGCAGCAGTGGAGAAGTAAGGGTGGCAATACCGCAACCCCCCTACAATAACCTTGTGACCCCCACCCCCAGGCCCATTTTGGGTCAGGTCCCCTCCAGAACTCCTAAGCTGGATGCATTTAATCACAAATGTCTGAGAAGAATACTGAAAATAACATACAGAGATAGGAAGACGAATGAAGAAGTCAGAAAAATTACTGGACAAGGCACCCTCTCACAAATAATCTACAAAAGAAGACATCAGTAGCCAGGATATGTGCTGAGAATGGGAAAAAAATGCTTACCAAATACCGCCTTTGAATGGAAGCCAGAAAACACAAGAAGAAAAAGAGGAAGACTGCGAATAACATGGAAACAAACAGTTCTGAACAACATGAAGCAACTCAACATGAAATGGGAACATTTGGAGAGAAGAGCAGTGGACAAGCAAGGATGGCAAATGTGGGAAAGCCCAATGTGCAGCAAAGCATGGGACCAACTAAGGTTTAAGGTCTAAAAAAGTTTAGTTACAACACCATGAAATTTCAGATTTAAATAAGTGAAATCATGAAATTTATGAATTTCAAAATCCTATGACCGTGAAATTGACCAAAATGGACCATGAATTTGGTAGGGACCTACCTATGGGGCTTAGTGTGGGCTCTGTGCAACCTATCACATGTATAGAACATTCTTCATCTAAAGTCCCAACTAACAGATCTATTAACAGTTTAGCTGCTTTCACCTTATATATTGTGGCTACTGTTTATCACCAGAATAATTATACCTTAGGGCAGCACCATCAGGCATAAATGCACATAGTTTTAATAATTCCTTTGATGGTTATATAGTACAATTAACATTAAATAGCCCTACTGTTCCTTTAAGGAGTATAAGAGAGTACATAAGCCTTGCTCCTATAAGGCATCTTCAGTTCCCATTGACAGCAGTAGGCATTGAAGTTGCTAAACACATCATAAGATTGGGCCCAAACAGAAAAGTGTATGAGCATAATGATCCTATAAACAGAAGGCAGAATGAGGAAGTCAGCAATTTTCACAAATATTAGGGAAGATATTTATAAATGTGTTAGTTGCAAACCTAAAGACTGATAAGTGTCCAGTTTACAACTCACCTAGGGTCAAAATCAAAGGCTACTGACATCAATGGGTAGTGTGTGCTGTGGGCTGAACAGACTTTCAATTTACTTCCAACATCTCAGCTGACACTTTGGCAATGCCCAGTCTCTTACATATTGGGCAGGGAAATTAGGTTTTCATATGTCTATCTGCTGTTACAGGTTTTGACTGATTGCGTAACAGGGTATTGTATATTGTCTTTAGGACACACTGACGATAGTAGGGGCTGATCTCCACTACAGGGAGATCAGCGCTGCTGCAATCGATGCAGTAGGGATCAATTTCGCAGGTCTAGTGAAGACCCACTAAATCGATGGCAGAGCTCTCTCCGGTAAACCCCAGTATTCCAGCTCTCCAAGAGTAGCAAGGGAAGTTGATCGGAGAGCGTCTCCTGTTAACTCAGCACCATGAAGACACTGGGGTAAGTCAATCTAAGCTACAGTCGACTGCAGCTATGTTATTCACATAGCTGGAGTAGTGTAACTTAGGTCGACTTACCCTCGTATAGAAGACAAGCCCTAGATCTGTTAGTTTCCACATACATATTCATTTAAAATAGAAATAAGCTCAAAGCAAAACCTTGGATCAGAACTTTGATGTTGAAAATCCAAATCCAAACTTTCCCTACATTTGGGAGTATTTACATTTGGTGTCTATATTCAGCCCATTTTTAAGAAATAGATGAGCTATGGAACTCTCATCTAAACCTGATTTAGATAATTTTTAAGTACACTGTAACACTAGGTGTGGTGGCGTGTGCCTGTACTCCCAGCTACTTGGGACACTGAAGCTGGTGGATTGCTTGAGCTCAGGGGTTCTGGGCTGTGGTTCGCTTTGCTGATCGGGTGTCCAGTGCCACTGACAGTCTGGCCAGCGAGTGGCTGAAGGACTGGCTAGAACAACACAAAAAATATATTGTGATCTGTTCTCTCTCTGTCAGGGCTGATGGACCAATCAATGAAGGTGACACCTGCAACATGCAGTAGATATAATTATAGCTCTTTCCTTGAAACTTGTGGCAATATTCATCTGCAGACTTTTTGTGTATTTTGAGATTAAAATCAACAATATGCCAGTATTTCCTACAGATTTCAATTTTTCCTTCAGTAAAAGAAATCAGAAACACAAGGATGCATATTACCATTATGCATTGGGTTAAACCTTGCTGTAGTAACTGTCGCCTTTCATTTTGGATGAATGTAAAGATGACAAACAGACAGAGCCTGGACAAATATGGAGTGTGGCCCTGAGAAAAAGCCTAGAGCTTCTGGGTCTGGTGCTGACTAAAGAGGCTTGGGGCTGTAAGCAAAGAAAATATTTCCTGTTTGGTTCCTCCTGTGTTCAGGGTAAACAGGCTTGGCACATTTTTTGTAAATAAACAAGATTGCATCAAAGAAAACACCTGACTATCATTAATTTCTTCTCCTAACTGGAACAACCCTCAACCCCAAATTTAGCTAACTACTCATTTTGAAAGGGATAATAATAATTTAATATAGGTCACATACAACGTAAACATACAATCCCATCAATAGTGAACAAAATAATAATAATTAAATATCTGTGTTGTATTTAAAAAAAAATAAAGCAAACTTTCCCATAGTTGTACATTGTCCCTACTTACTTACCAGTAATGCACATCCTGGAATTTCTTGTTACGAGTTGGGGAAAAAATCAATTATTTTACACTTGAGTGCCTCACATGCTCCTGGGCACTGTAAAAAGTGTGTATGATAGAATACAAAACTTGATCCTGCAGTCTTCTCACATGGCAAAACTCCTATTAAAGTGAACCAGAGTTTTTCCTGTATAAGTATAGCAAGATCTAGACCATGATTTCTACATGACATTTTATAGTGCGCAGCTAAATATATCTACTGCATTTACTGTTAAAATAGTTTATAGCTGAAGAATAAAAACATATACAAATACCTCACCTTTAAAATCATTCCAGTTTGGTATTTGCAATTTAGATAATGTTACTGAACTAGTGCAAAGTAATTAATGTTCTCATATTTTAAGAGGTTTTTGTTGTTGTTGTTTTCCCCAATTTAACTGGCCACTCCTTACAAGAAGTTTAGTTGGAGGCTGACTGGTTTTGACTTTACATTTCTATTATTTTGGGGGCTTTCCATCCTCCCCATTTACAGCTAATTGTGAAAACCTTACCTGCTCAGAACTCTCAATGAATTCACTAGGAGTTACATGTGTAGAGGGGTTGCAGGACTGGCTGCTTTGTCATTTGAACGCCTTAATTTAAAGTGGGGTCCTGTAAAGAGTGCTAAACATGAATAATATTTATAAAACATCTCATTTAAAAAGTGAAATAATCTTCCTGACTATAAGGCATCCCTTTTGTTTGACTAACTAAATGGAATTGGGAATATGAAAAATCACTTAAGTTAGGATTCAATTTTAGGAAAAACTGGAGGTCAAAGGGAGATCTAGACAAAAGTCCACATTTGTATTATATTTAATTAAAAGGAAATAGTTTTTAAAAACTTATCACTAAAGCAGTAATGGTGAAGTTCTGCACTGGCATGGGGAGTTCTTCAATTGGGACCTTATCCTGGAACTCTAAGTGAGTTCTGACTGCAAGAGGAGTGCAGTAATGGATCTCAGTGAGACAGAATTATGCAAGGCCTGAGTGTATCAGTTTTCCTTCCCTCCAATCCCTCTGGAAAAAGCAAACACTCTCCCGTGTAGCCTGTAACTAGGTTATATAAAACATTATACCATCACCATCCTTTTGTTTATATATTTTTATGTTTTACCTTATAGATCTTCTTTGGGTCTCCCACTATGCCTTGTTCTTTGATCCTTGAATGTATAGTCTTTTGGGACTGATCTTATCCTATAGAAGCCAATGGTAAAACTTCCATTAACGTTAATGGAAGAGAATGAGGACTTTAAATTCTAAATTCTTCGGGACAGGGACTATGTCACTAAGCCAAATCCTGGAATGTGCTAAACATATGAAACTCCAATTGGAACCCTGAGAGTTACAGGGCTCAGGACCTCTCGAGGATTCAGTCAGTTACTTGTATATTCTTCAATGCAAAACACACCATCTATGCATAATAAATAATACTAATGAATCCCAAGTCCAAAGAAAAGTTTAATTTATTGATCACTTTCATTCGCAAGCAAAACACTTGTATAGCATATCAATAATTAAGCATACAGTATTTGTTTCAGTGCTGTTATTGTTATGTCAACTGCAGCAGTTCTTCTTTAATGCTACCCACTATGGGTTATCTATGTTATAACTTAAAATTATAAATAAAAGCCTCAAAAAAGGACAAAGTTAGAATTTATTTCCCCTTTATATTTCATATATCAGACTTCTGTGATCAGAGGAACATACATTGGTCTGGAATACATGAAAAAAGGAAATGGAGGGGTAATTATTAATATATCATCTCTGGCAGGTAAGAAAATCTTATATCTAAATCCTTGCTGGTACTTTTTAAAATAAATTAATCCATATTTATTCCTTATTCTTTTCTTTCTTTTTTCATGATCTTTTTGTTGTTTCTTCATACTTGTACAACATCTACTTATCTTGCAGTGACCTCCAAAATGAATAGAGAAGGGGTACTGTTTTTCCCAGACCAGTTGGGCTATGTAATTGTACACTCAGTAATTTCCTGCACTATTAGTCTCAGATCCCACAATGATGAGTATGGTATAAATATCTAATTTTTTAATCTTCCCTTCAAGGTTACAAAATAATTGTAGATTAAGTGAACATCAGCTAAGCTTAATTCATTATATTTCACTAATATTTTATCTTGCAAAGCCAAAAACTGTATTTGAAGCATACTGTGTGTTTGAAAGGATAGTCTTCAATATTTATAGACCCAAAGAGGAAACATTTACATTCTGAGTTTATTTTGCAAACTGTTTAATTTTTGTAGTATATATAGATCAACGGGAATTAAATTTAGAGAGCAGGGAAGTACCAGAAAATCCTCTATAATGGGCCAAAAATCCATGAGAGAGAGGGAAGCTGAGCAAAAGAAGCTGTCTCCCTCTTTCCTCTACCCCTTTGGAAGCCCCATTAGGTTGTACTAGCTCTGTTGATACTAAAAAGAGTTGCTGGATGAGAATACTTGCAGGAATTAATAGCAACCCTGTCAGCATTGATTCCAGCCTGGTCCCACTTCATACTTTCAAACCATGTGATGAGAATTTGAGGGTAAGAAAATAATCTTGTGTTTTATATATAGATTGTAAACTATTTTGGACAGGGACTGTCTTTTTGTTGCGATTGTACAGCATCTAGTACAATGGGATCCTGGTCCATAACTAGGGGTCCTAGGAGCTACTGCAACACAAATAATTAAATGAGGAGGAACTGAGTATAGAGTAGAGGAGGAGGAGGAGGCACTGAGTGAGTATAGGGAGTAGTGTGATTGGATACCCTGAGTTCCCCTGCATATCAAGATACCTGCTAGCTAAGAAAACCAAGTCACCCCAATTATATTATGCATTGGAGCTTTGTGAGTTTAAACTCATAGTTTGACATACACACACACCACAGCCTCACATGAGTTTTTCCATTACATGTCTTCATGTAGCCCTAACTCAGCATTGATAATACAGCCTGATCCAATTCCTATTGAAGTCAATGAGATTTTTTCCATCAACTGCAACAAATGTTGGATCAGGCACAAAATATCAACTGCTTATGTAACACAAGGAACCATCAGCCCTAGTGAAAGATTAAACAGTTTCACACAGTATATAAACATATAAAAAGAGGGCAAAGGTAGAGTACTGCACTGTGGGGCCTGAGTCGGCAGTACTGATATGAGTCTTGCCTTCAGGCTTGCAGGATCTGAACTTTTCCTAGTGCATTACAACATGATTTGATTTTTAAGATCTAGTAACCCAGCCCTCTCAGGTTTTAATAAGCTTTTACAAATGTCTTTTTAATTAATCAATTAATGTTTTATTTATTTACTTTTACATTTTTTTAAATGTGATCATCGTGCTCTAATGGTTATGACTATCTCTTTAAAAAACAAAGTGTACTTTGCTTTCTTTACTTTTACATAGCATGAGTTTAGCAATTGTTTCCAAGGTCATCAGAAAAAGCAGATTATAAAAGTTGACACAGGCTTTTTTTATTCCTATTTGTATATTGTGATTATACTTTCTTTTTTAAGACTCTAATCCTGCAGTGACTGCACACATAAAACTCCCCATTGAGTAGTTGTTTAACACTCACTAGAATGAGGGGTTGGCTACACTTGAGTGTTGCAGCGCTGGGAGTTACAGCGCTGGTTGTACAGCTATGTAGGGAAAGCTCTGGTGTGTGGCCACACTCACAGCTACCAGCGCTGCAGTGTGGCCACATTTGCAGCATTTGCAGCACTGTTGGGAGTGATGCATTATGGGCAGCTATCCCAGCGTTCAAGTGGCAGCAATGTGCTTTTCAAAAGAGGCGGGTGGGGTGTAGTGTGACAGGGAGCGGGGGAGAGAGAGTGGATTTTTGGAGTCAACACTGTATCAGCTCCCTACCTTGCAAAATCAGAAAATTTTCCCAACCCCTTACTCTTAACTGCAAACAGCCTGCAGACCAGATAAGCAGCTGCTCCAACTGACTCCCTTTCTCTGCCCCGCCCCCGCTGTTTCTATCCTCAAGCAAAAACACTCATCCCCCTGCCTGCCTCATTCACAGCAAGGTAGTGGGTTATCTCAGTTGATTGTTCAGTCAGTTACAGATTGATCACAGCAAACAGGATCTGTGTTTTGTTTTTTAGATAAGCAGCTCCCAGAGCCCCGAGTTCACAACAAAACAAAGAGAGGCTGCATAACAAAACAAAGAGAGTAATCAGTTAAAAGCATTCTGAGATATCTCCTAATACCCTGGAGGCCAATAACAGTGCTGGTGTGTGGCCACACCTGACAAGCAGCGCTGCATCACCAGCGCTGCACTAGTTATACCCCAAGCAGACCAGGTGTTCAGCCAGCGCTGCAGCCAGGGAGTTGCAGCGCTGGATGTGCCTTGCAGGTGTGGACAGTTACTAAGTTGCAGCGCTGGAAAGCCTCCACCAGCGCTGCAACTCTCAAGTGTAGCCAAGCCCTGAGTTTCATTTTTTTCCCCAGTTTTTTCAGCAGACTTAGCTTCTGTTGACCATTAACAAACCTGTTTCTCTATTACTTTTGTTTTTCTTTTCAATTCTCTGTAAGTATGTGTTCATCTGACAGGCTCCACACCTAGCAAACATCTTTGTCTCGCATTGTGTGCAATAAGAATAGTCATTTAATGCTTATTTAACACTGTATGTTCAAAATCCTGTACACACACTAATTAGGCTTCAGTTCTGTTGGAGTTTTGCCACTGATTTTAATTAGAGAAGGTTCAAATCCTAGAGCTCAGTCCTGCAAAGTGAAGTCAATGGAACTACTCACATTCTTTACAGTAAGTGCTTTGCTGGATTGGGGCCAGATCTTTACAGAATCAAGGCCTTGTTCCTTACCACCCCTCTGTGAGGTAGGTTGAGTTAGGAAATAGAGGGAGCAAAAGACTGATTTGCCTAAGGCCACACAGCAAGTTTTTGGCACAAAAGGGAGTAGAACTGAAAAGTACCTGACTACTAACCCTCTGCTTATCCCTGAGCGTGCTGCCTTTCAAGGCTATAAAGCTTCTGATAACTTTCAAAGGAGTTATGCAGTCATATAAAAAGAGGAAGTTATACCACTAAGCCTCTGAGACAATGGGAGTTTTGTGTGTGTAGTTGCGGAACTGGCCCCATAGAAGAGAGCTTGCCACAGGTTTCTAAATGAATGCATTATCATAAATATCACTTGACATTTAAGGAGAGTAACACAGGTTAACCCCTCTTGTAGGATACTGTTAGAGTATAGTTTTGAGGGTTGTGATTTTTGTATAAATTGGTTTTATACCTACCTAGAGAAAATTGATACAATGTTATGTGTAACTACTAAGGTTGACGACAAAAACTGAAAAGGATGGTTGGGCTAGGTGAGTTTCTGTTGTTGGCTGGGGTTTTGTTGTTTGGTAATGTTGGCAGATTTTATGCTGTCATGAAGCTATGGTATACACTAGGCCCTTTGAGCCATCTGGATTCTGAAAGGAAAAAGCAAAATATATTTATAGAGGACTTAAAAGTGGGTACAACAGTTAGTGTAAGAACATACTGACTTGTTAGAGTCCTAGAATATTACATTAGAAGGGACCACCAGATCATCCAGTCTGACTTCCTGTATATCACAAGCAGGGGCGGCTCTAGGCACCAGCAAACCAAGCTGGTGCCTAGGGCGGCCAAAAAGGGGGGCGGGCGGCGGGGGGTGGTGCAGTCATGCCTGCGGAGGTCCCACGGGCTGCGGACGACTTGACCTGCGGCCGCAGGCATGAGACGGGGGGGGCGGGGCTGCGCTGGCTCTGGGACCTCCGCGCAGCACTGCGCGCTCAAGCGAGCGGCCGCGCCGCGCGCCGCGCGCCGCAGCCGCGCCGCCGCGGGCTGTTTCTCCCGCGGCTCGGTCCGGTGGAGGAGCTCCAGCAAGCGCAGGTCGGCGGTCGTCCCGGGGCCGGTCCGGACTGCGCCGCGCGGGCGGCGGAAGAGCGGGAAGGAGGGGGACCGCGGCGAGGAAGGAGGGCACGCGCGCGCAGCACCCCGGGCTGCCTAATTTCCCTCCTAGAGCCCTGATCACAAGCCACCAACACCACTCAGCAGCACCCACACACTAAACCCAACAACCAAAATGAGACCAATGTATTACAACATACAGGAGACTAGACTATTATGTACCACAGGCAATGAATAAGAGAGATCAAGGTGCACCCATGCCCGAGGCTCTTGCAATAGCAGGGAAATGATTTAGTGAGGTATATGCAGATGATCCCTGCAAGTGACCTACACTCCAGGGTGCAGGGTCCACAAGTTGCCAGCGTGGTGCTTTTTCCATAGGATGTTTCTCCAGAAGACAATGCATTGGGTATTTCAGAAAGCACACCAATTTAGGCCCCGATCCTGCAAACATTTACACATGCCAAACTTTGCTATCATAAAAAGTGATTTCAATGGAAGACTCATGGAAGTAAAGTTAAACATGTATGTGTGTGGTTACAGGATTGGGATTTTAGGGTCAATACCTTAAAAAGAACTGTGATGCTCTCAGACAAGAAAGGGAAAAAAAAGGTTGTGCTGACCAGAAGTCAGGGTAGGAGCTCTGGGAAAGACAAGCTAACATGAATGGGTTAGGGACTTTGATTTTGCTGCTTGTAAAATGTCCTGGAAGGAATGCAGCAAGGGACTTCTGCAAAGCTGGTGTCTATTTGGGGTAAACAGGAACCCCTACAATAAAGTCTACACAGGGAGAGTGAACTGTGTTCAAACCAGAGCCTCTGGTGAACCCTCTCTCTGTCTCATATTATTCAGCCCATAGCACAGCTACAAATCCATCAACTCTTTAATTTGTTTCCTTTGTTGGACCTCTGTTGGTCCAAAAGAGATTTTGACCTTCAGATCATACTGCAAGTTCATTCTGTTTTTCAGCTTTTTGTCTGAGGAGAAGGAGGGCCATTGAGTTTTGTCTTGAGGCTTGGAAATTCTACTTTTTAAGTTGGCATTACAACAATCATTCACTTTTTAAAAATAATTGTTATACATGTTCCTATAGGCTTTGATAAGCATCTTTTATAAAATACACACAAACAAACATGGCAAAAAGTCTGTTATAATGGAAAAATTGGTCAACATGTTACAATAATACTTAACAGTTTGCTTCTAAATAAATTTCATCATTTTCTCAAAACTTGTCCTTGATCATTTTCACAAAAACTATTTTATAATCAGTGCAAATTTAGCAAGACAAAAGTAAGTGGGTGACATACAAGGACCCATTCAAACTTAATATATAACACATTGAATATATATACTTACTGTGGTATTCTGATAATGATCTCTAACACAGTATATTCTTGGCACCAACCACTATCTTCTGATGAGCTCTCAGCTTCCACTGAAATCAAGAGTAGCCATATGAGACTGCATAATTTGGCTCTTACTCTTTGCAACATTCTAAGCCATAACAACTTTAAGATTATGAATAAAGAGAATCACATTTTATTGCAGGATGGCTAGCAATGCAGCCACGGACAAAGAGGGGATGAAAGGCCAACTACATGCTAATAAATGGTATTTAAAAAGGGATGCTTGTTCAAATCCCAGTGGGAAATCCCTGTCCATGGGGGAAATATATCTAGGAGGAAATGCTTAATTAATTAATATTGTGTATTCACCAAACCTGTTCGATAGACTGAAAGAAAGTGGTAATATCAACAAATGCAACTCTCACATTCAGCCTTTATCTTCAATGCTAATTTCCCAATTTGTGGATCATGAAATTTAATTAAAACTATTGACCATCACAAATGAACAAACAGATTTAGTTAGAAGTCTCACTTCACATCTAAAATGGTAACGAGTGATCTGGACACCCTAAAAACAAAGGGACTAAAGTATAAACCAAGAAGAGGAGCTGCCTCTTTGTCAGCTTGCCAAGAAATCAGAAAGAGAGTAAATGAAAGGAAAATTTGCTCTGACTTGTAGGGTTAGTGAAACTGTCTTTTGACATTTAAGTGAGGTGTTGTGCCATCTTCCACTTCATTCTCAGCTAGGTATGCTTTTTAAATTTATTTTCTGATTTTTATCTGTTCTCTCTCTCTCTCTCTCTCTCAAATAAACAGTAACTTGCTTAAATAATCTGTAAATCCTTCTTCTGGATTCCTAACGCATCCTGTCTTGTATCTGCCTTTTCAACTGTAAATTCATTAGGATTGTCTTTATCTTTATGTTATTTACAGTACGTTGTGGTATTAAACAAATAAGTTAGGTGTGATGGATAATACTGATAACTGGTGCTAACTCTACATCACAGGAAGTAAGAAATGCTCTACTCTTGGAGGACAAACCCAAATGGGAGTAAACTCATTGACAACGCTCCAGAGTCATAAAAAAGCATGGTTTAGAAAGGCCTATGGTTCCTGCCTAAAGGGATGTCACAGATGGAGTTCAGAAACAGAGCAAGCACTCTTTCTATAGAGGTGCCAAGGTACAGTGATCCATTGTAACAGCTTTCAAAAGCATCCAAAGGCTGGATCTTTCAATCTGAGTTGGGGAGTTGCACAAACTTAAAAGGCACCACCATTCATTGTAATACATTATTCATCCCGCCAAGGTGAACAGTGCTAATAAAAGTGCTGTTTTCACTGGATCAATGTAGCATTTAAATAAAGAAGAAATAAAGATGTTTTAAACACTGAAATATTGTTTTTCATGTCAGTGTTGTAATTTTAATGCTGTGCCTTATCAGAAAATTATTTCCTTTGGGTGAAATTGACTCCAGAGCAGAGAGCCCAGACCACACCCTATGCACCACTTAATATCTACTGAAATCCCACATTAAGGATTTGAGTAGTACATAGATCCTTGCATGAGTCCGCTCCACTGTGGTGAAACACACCCATTGTTGCTGATATTACTTACCAAAAACAAAAGGGAAAAACAGATTTTTTTAAATTGGGGTGATTTCCATTAGTCAGAGCTAAACAACAAACATTAGTGCAGTAACTTTAGCATCCAAGTTTTATGACATCTCCTTTCAGGAATGTATTTGAGTTTTATCTTTCTAATTTAGGACAGGCTGTGCTTTTCTGCTTACGGTTATATAACTTCCAGCTGTAGTTCGCAGTCCCTTTGTATTATAATTTAGTCAGTATGCCTGTTAGCCCCCTTGTGACTGAAATCCCTGTAATATAGTGGGATTTCTATATAATTGCCAGTGTAAATAGATTCATGGTCTCTCTGTCATCTCTTGATTATCCTACTGCTAATGTCAACTCAATTGGGCAAAAACTGAACTCCTAATCTTTCCTCCCAAACCCTCTTCCACCTCCTTCCTTCTCTATTGCAACTGATAATACCACACCCACCCCATTCCCACTGTCATCACACAGAGACACAACCTAGGCATCATTTTCATATTGCTTCTCTTCTTTTCCAAATATAGCATATGTTGGTTCTTTTCCCCACAATCTCTGAAAAATCCAACTCTTCCTCTCCTTACAACTAACCCATTTGTCCATGCTTTGGCTATTACATCCCATCTCTCTTTGGCTTCCCTCAAACACCTCTTGCTCCATTCCCACATACATGTCATGATGAAAATCATCTATCTTGTCTGCTGCCCAGAACATCATTCCCTTTCTGAATCTGTCCATTGATGTATTATTTTACCAGAGGCCAACTGAGAATGGGGCCCATTTGTACTAAGCATAATAAAAAGGGATGCCTTCTACATCTTATTTAATCTTGTCTTCTTTCTAAGATGCTTCAGAACTCTGCCCAGCCTGTTTCTCTGCTCTCATTTCTTCCTGCTCCCCATCTTGAGCCCTTTACTACACTGTTCCCTGTCTTTTCTCACTCTCATTTCCATGCCTTCTTCACTTAGATATCTCATGTGTTTCCCAGTGCCACTCCTTCTATCATTAACTCAGAGGTGTGGTGCCTAGAATAGGACACAGTACTCCAGTTGAGCCTTATCAGTGTTGAATAGAGTGGAAGAATTACTTCTCATGTCTTGCTTGAAATACTGCTGCTAATACATCCCAAAATGATGACCACTTTTTTTGCAACGGTATTACATTGTTGACTCATATTTAGTTTGTGATCCACTATAACCCCCATATCCTGTGCTGCAGTACTCCTTCCTAGGCAGTTATTTCCAGTTTTGTATTTG
Source organism: Mauremys reevesii (assembly GCF_016161935.1). Taxonomy (NCBI): domain Eukaryota; kingdom Metazoa; phylum Chordata; order Testudines; family Geoemydidae; genus Mauremys; species Mauremys reevesii. The sequence continues at coordinate 72,581,958 of NC_052627.1, read as the reverse complement.
TGCAAGTGATCAATCCTGCCTAAGTGTAGTACTTTGCATTTGTTCTCACTGAATTTCATCCTATTTATTTCAGACAATTTTTCCAGTTTGTCAAGATCATTTTAAATTCTAATCCTGTCCTCTAAAGCATTTGCAACCCATCCAAGCTTGATATCATCCACAAACTTTATAACCCTTTTATGCCCTTTCTACACCATTATTCAAATAATATATGAAGCTATTGAATAGAACCAGACCCAGCCCCAATCCCTGCAGTACCCCACTTGACATGCCCTTCCAGCTAGACTGTGAACAATACTGTTCTCTTCTTATGCGTCTCTTCCTGTCTCCTTATTCTCTCTTGCCTTTTTGTTCTTTTCTGGAGTTTTTGTTTGTTTGTTTTTGGCTGGTCTTTTACCCTTTCCTTTTCCCCAGTTTGACCTCAAAATTACAGCTAGAATTAAGAAATTTTAACTAGTAATGACTGCTACATTTGATTGTGCATGTTATAATCTTAACAGGTATTGATTATTAATGTGTATATTCAACTCTCTTTTCATTTTTCAAGGACTCATGCCTGCTGCACACCAACCAGTGTACTGTGCTACAAAGCATGGCATAATTGGATTCACCCGGTCTATAGCTGTGAGTATATGTAGCCAAAAACACTATCAGCAGTTCCTTGAGAACAAGCTTACTTTCTCAGGTTCCCTCTCTATAGCAATGCAAGTGAAAACAGTGCCTACAGAAGTGCTGTGTGGGGTTTGGTTTGGTTTTAATAAAAGCTTTTAAGGTGGTAGCTGGAGACTCCTTCATTTTACAGGGGTAACACCAAGAAGGTAATAACGGAGGTGTATGTGGGGTTTGTGATCAATACAAGCTTTGGGCAATACTCTTCTTAGGTAAGGGCAATGAGGGTGATATAGAGAAAGGATAAAGACAATCAATCAAATAGACAACCTTGGACAAATCATTTTAGTTTCTCCATCTGTAAATTGGCAAATGTGGGGGAAATGATTTGAATATGAAAAGTGCTCCCCATTATTAAGGCTGACTCAGGTATTCTGATTACTTAACATTGGTGTGGTAGTAACAATGAAAGGCTCCGATTCAGGATGGAGCCTATCCTGGCTGTTGTACAAAGAACTTTCTCTGAATACCCCAAATACTGTCAAAAGAAACTTCTGTCTAATTTATGGCAAGATACTAGTAGAAGGAAAGGGCTTGAAGGAAGTATGAAGATAACAAGATCATGTATTTGCATTGACCAGTTGTGTGCACAATTTGAGGATAGCCTCTTCACGTGAGATTTCTAGTCAAATTTCCAGCCCAAAGAAGCTGATATATATTTGGATAAGCATGCAGACTTTTTAAATGTTTTCCCAAACCTCTGAATCTTCTAGGGTTAACTAATGCAGATCAGTTTGGGAATAGGAGTCATATATCACACCTTGGCCACAGTCTGAACATGACAGTATATAATTTAATTTTTTGCATGATTTAAAAAATATATCATCATTCAAACAACAAAAACTGTGGTAAAATGAGAGCGTATGCTACTTCCTAATGAACACAAGAAAATAAAACACTGGAGAAACACAATAGAACTTAAAATATTTACCAGATAACAGAGAAGAAGGTGCAGCCTGACACAAGCAGGTGAAATTTAGAACTTTTAGGACTCTAGTTGATTGTGCCAGACTTAGGAGGACAGCTCTTAAAGAAGATTCTGGATAAGGCTCCAATAAAAATGGTAAACCTCAGATTAAACAATTTAGTGGTGAACAGGCAGTCAAAAAGAAAGTCATTCCAGGGCAAGGGATGGAATCCCAATTTTTTGTGGTGAAGGAGTTGAGTGGAAAATATTCAAAAGTTTAGGGCTGGAATTTGGTGTGCTTTGAGATAGTCATGTTATTTTGTTTTCTTATGAAAAAGTTTTTTATATATTAGGAAAAAAAACAAGGTTTTCTGGGGTTACTTTTAGGATGTCAACTGCTTCTTCTGTATAAGGTTATATCATTATACCAGCCATAATGCTGATAGTTGTAGCTGACATTGCTGATGAGAAAAGATCCAAAAAAAAATCTGTTTTAAGAAAAGAAAATGTTCAGATTTCTGTCAGAATAATCCTCAGCAAAATATGGGGTGTATGCAAGGTCTTGACTTGCTAAAGAATATATTGTTCAAACTTTTCCTGAAACATTCAAGCATCAATACCGCCATCATTTCTTTAGCTGGTAATGATGCCAAGAAATCTTGAGGTACACAAGCTAAATTTTTGCTAGTAACCTGAAGTAGTCTTGTCCAGGAGCTATTAGTATAATTGTTCACCTGACTTTATAGATTAAGGAATACAATCTAGAACGTAATCAAGACTCATATGCATTGATGCGAGTGACACTCCTTTTTATGGCCTTCATCCTCTTCATGTCGACCTCACCCAACCAAGAACCAAATTAATTTCTGCTTTGAGCACCAATTTTGTGTAAAACAATTTTATATATATATAAAATAATCAGACAGACACACGCACACCTATCATAAAAGGCCATAAATAAGACCAGGATCAATACCCAGTTTGCCACCCTCACAGCCCTTATATGCTTTTTGCCAACATCAACCATTGATAAATAAAGGGCTAATATGCTACTGTTAGTTTTGCTGATTGTGTCAAGCAACATGTTTACTAGCCTTTGTAAAGATTCACAAAATGCTGAAAATGAACACAATGTGTCTGACACTTTTGTAGATGGCGGCTCAAATGGGAAATTATGGCGTGCGACTAAATACAATTTGTCCAGGTTTCGTTAACACACCAATTCTTCAGTCTATTGATAAAGAAGAGAATATGGGACAATATTATGAATACAAGGATGAGATCAAAGACATGATGAAGGTCTATGGTATTATGGAGTAAGTGAAGCTACACATAATATTATTTCGTCTTCTATAGTTGAAGGGAAAGTAAGTAGTAGTGCCACAGGCAGCTGATCCACAGCAGGCAGCATAACCAATGTCTGTATTTCTGCACAAACCACACGTGAGACAAAAGAGAAGGCAACTGAAAGAAAGGGACTCAACCATGTTATTGTTGTTGTCCCTTTTCAACCCAAGCAGCTAATCAAATTTCAGGGCCCTGGGGTTGTTCCAGTTGGAAGTAGAAATTGATTGAGTCTGGTATTTTCTTTGATGAAATCTTATTTATTTACAAAGAATGTACAAAGTTCTGCGTCTCTGAATACAAAAGGAATCAAATAGCAGGAAGCAGCTTCTTTTCCTCACAGCAGCAAGAGCACTCTTCTCAGCCTGCACCACTAACTCAAATCTTTCCCCAGGTCTCTTCCACTGTCAAACGCCATGCTTTCAGCTGCTCCTTCAGGCTGTCTGTCATTCTGAGTCTGCCAGTTTTCTGCCTTCTCAATTGCTATGTGTTCTTCCTTCCCACCTAATCATAGCCAAACCCCTCCAGCCCACTCAGTCCAAACTCCTGGGAGGATTCACTATCCTCTTTTGCCTTAGGTGGAGCAAAGGTTATGGTTAACTCATCCTGCCAGTTTGTTAACAGAATGGTATATTCACACCCAGTCTCAAAGATGATAGTGATTCATGCAGTCACCAGTACCTCAAAGCATAACACCATAGTGGTTTGCCCATGTTTTTTCAGATGTCACTTGCTTTCACTGAGTAGCATTAAACTTTTACATTCACTATTGCAAATTACAGAGGGCAAAGTTCTCCTCTCTAATTTACACTGCTCTCCAGTTAATGTCAATGGAAGCATGTTTGGGGAAACAAATACAGAATACATAACAGAGGAGCTCTGTAGTGTAGTAGAGTGAAGCATTTTCCTATAGCATTTATCACACTCAGGAAATTTTGATAGTAATCTAAGTGGCAACTAAACATCTGAAGTATTTACCAATGACTAGACCTATAAGGGCTCATTTGCAAAGTTGCAGTTTTATATTTTTTGCATATCCAAATTATGATGACCCCAAATCCTTCCAGAAATACTCTTGCTACTTCTGCTATAGTTCCAAAAGACTTGGAAGTAGATCTATACAAATTGTTGATGGTTCATTTTGCAAGCGTTTATGCAAACCTTTATTTATACTTAGTTTAATACATACTTTTTCCACAATCTCCAGTGCATTATGCTGTCAAACTAAGATAACCAAGAAGGTATTCTGTGCCATGTCTGATTTTCAAAATGGAAAAATTGTTTATTTTTCTGTAGCCCATCGCTAATTGCCAAAGGACTGTTAATGATCATTGAAGATGATGCTTTAAATGGAGAGGTTATGAAGATTACAGTATCCAAGGGGATTCATTTTCAAGAATATAGTCCACTTCCTTTTCAATCAGGAAGGCTATAAATATAGTTCTGTTATCTTGGCTCTAAATTAATGTAAAAATGTGTTTTAAACAATTTTTTAAAACAAATGTTTGTGTCCAAAGAATGACATGATTTGAACTCTTTAATGCAATAATGTACAGTTGTGTAGTAATATGATTTCTTACTTTGATTTTAAGAGCTACTGTTGATATTCTTCATTTGGTAGAATAAGCATATTGCTCAAAAGATATTCAGTGATGCAGTAATAAGGGTCAGATTCTGCCCATTGGTAATTATATGCTTGTGGCAGGCTGTTGCCCTCCTGACCTAGTGTGGCACTGCAGGCACCCCTGGCTTCAGTTGCCCTTCTGTCGGGATTCTTGGGAATGTCACATAGCTCAAAAGGGGACAAGACAAAATTCCCCTACTGGGATTCTACTTTATTAAATACAAATAAACTTGAAATAGAAAATCTCCCCTGGGCTTCAGAAGTCACATAGCCCTCCTCCTTGGGGCTTGTTCCCTCTCAGTCCTGGCCTCTCTGGCCTGTAGTCTCTCCCACTGGGTTCAGAGTTGCGTAGCCCTCCTCCTTGGGGCCTATGTTTCTCTGGGAGCTTCCCCCCCCCACACACACACCTTCTCTTTGTGAGCACCATTGTGCAATTGAGCCCTGATTACCTTTATAGGGTCCAGGTGCTGGTTATTCAATTAACTGCCTAGACAGGCCATTACATATTGATGTAAAAACATTTACCAAAAATATATTCTCACTTTGACTTCCAATTCTTTTAAAACTTAAAAGAATTGATGAATGAACAGTAAATGGCTAAATATTTAGCAGCAAGGGGTGACTACAGGACATCTGATGAGAGTAAGGGTGCCCAGCTGGCTCACGTGGTTACTCCAACATGCCAGAAGAACAGTACTTGCACATCTTCCAGACATTTTGCACCTTCACAGCTTTTGATATTGTACCTTTACTTGGGCAAAATGGCCATTAACTTCACTGCAAGGTTGGACCAATTAAGAGTATGATCAGACCTTTCTTATATATTTATCTGATTTGTGTAATAAATTGTGGATGAAGATAGTACCGTTAACTATGATAGGAGCAATTCACTAAGATACTGTCTGACTATAGAACAGATGTTTTTAGGCATACTGGGCAAATTTACTAATAGTGTAAACTAGCACCACTCGATTCTCTTTAATGAGTTGTGCCTGTTTACAAATTGGGCTCACAATCCTCAAATTTGATTGTACTTTAGTATTAGTTGGTAGCCAGAGATGTCTTGTAGGTCTATTTACAATAGTTTTAGGTTCTTTTATATGACCAAGCAGACAGAATAGCCTATGTCTATTTTCCATGTGTAATATGTGTTGCATCTTTTTTCTGTGCTGCCTGTAGAAATATTACCATAGTACTAGCAACTTCCCATCTTCTTTTGATTATACAGTAACACAAGCCATGCTAAACATAAAATCCATAGTTATAGGATAGTGCAAAGTTAAAGTACGAGTATCAGTGAAAAAACTATTTTAAAATGAAAAAATGACCTATTGCAAATCATCACCAAAGTCTGTATTATTGTACTTTCTATGGATAATTGGGGGTGGGGAGGAGGAAATCACTCCGTAATTAGGGAGGAAAACATCTTTGTTTTTGGAAGGTTTTCTGAGCACATCTGCTTCTTAATTGCACTCAAAGACTAAAAACGAAGTTTGAACAATACAAATTCCAATTACTTTTATTTACAAATTAGAAATATGGATTTTAAAGACTAGGAGCAACTACAGGAATCTGTTAAATGAACTTGTCTTTTTGATATAGCATTGTCCTGTATTTGTTTTGCCTGTAATTATATTTTGTGTGTTTGGAATTTTTAAAAAAATATGTACTTCTCAATAAATAAAAACAAAGTTCTATTGGAGTATTTCTTCTTTATAAATGGAGTTTTGAAAGAAGAGCTAAGAATGAAGAAATGAAGAGCTGAGAAAAGGGGGGAGAAAAAGATCAAACATGTATCCCCACTTCCTCTCCTCTCTTTTCTTTCTTTTCCCTTCTGGCTATGTCAAAACTGGCAGTTCAGCTTTTTTGAAGCCTATTTCAAATCCTTGGGCCCCTACAGTAACATCAGCATCTTCCAGACACCTTTACAAGAGCCCTAAAATAGCCTCTCACCTCTATATATGTAGCATAAAAATCCAAGAACTAATATCCCAATGCAGTGATTTAAATTCCTGGATAAATTTCACTTGTACCAGAAAGTATTTTAAACCTTGCCTACAAGATATTAGGAGACTTGGTTTTTACTAGCACTTGCCTGTGTAAGGCAAAAGCTGATGTAAAACTTAAAATAAAATAATCAACATGCTTCATTAGGTAGCTAGGCAACCCTAATATCCTTTGCTCCTTTCCTTGTCTAGAAATATTTCACTTTAAGTAGTTTATAAACAAAGCAAGTTATATTAATAACCATAATATGTTCAAACTATGTAACTAGTAGCAACCACAGGAATTTAGAGAAGTGGCCAGATCTTCAAAAGAATGCAGCTATTAGCAGCTACCATTGAGAACATATTTAATTCAGAAAATACTCAGAACACTACATAGTTTCATTATATACATTGTTTACATAATCACCTTGATTACTATGCTCACCTCTGGTAACTACATCTCAAAAAAGAAATATTTAAAAGATTGAGATGGTTTAGTCTGGAGACAGGACCAATAAAGGGGGATATTGAGGACTGTACATAGTGAATGAGGTCCATCAGGCACTCCTATTTACCTTTCATATAAAACAAGACCAAGTTGAAACTGAAAGGCAACAAATTTAAAGCTAATTAAAACTGATGTTTTACACAGTGCATAAGCCTGCGGAACTCACTGCCACAAGACAGTATTGAGGCCATGAGTTTAATAAGATTGAACAAAATATTAGACATTTATATGGATAATAGCCTCAATTACGTGAGACAGAGCTAAAATGTATAACTCCTCATGTTTCAGGATTTAAGACAATCTAATCTTAATTGGCCTGTGGTAAGGAAGAAACTTTCTATAAGCAGTTTATTCTAGAATTGTTTTTAATGAGGTTTATTGCACTTTTCTCTGAAGCAGCTGGAATGGGTCACCACCAAAGACAAAATATTGAGTTAGATGACCACTAGACTAGGATATTTCTAACCATGCCTATCTTTAACTAATTAGTTTATTAAACAGTTGCTGTTTTCCAACTGGACTAACTCATTTGTTTCAGTTGATTAGTATAATACACCAAACTTTTGATATGTGTCTGTTATTAGACAATATACATTCAACAGATGTCAAAATCCTAATTTACAACATATGATAACACTATTAGAACATGCTCCTTAAAGAAAAAAGAAGTTAGATGGGTTGTATAAATATCAGTATTTCACTTTCTGCTAGAGATCAAGAGACCAAACCTGAAGCACACAGTGATTTAGGAGGCAAGTTTTCAAAAATGGAGAACTGAGGTCCATTATCAGGTGCATGCCTAAATGTGTGTGTGTGTAGCAGGATGCTGTAGCCCCCGCGCAGTCAGCTCCACTCAAGGGAAGCAGATTGGGGCTGCTGGAAAAGGCCTGAGAATTGGCAACACCTGCAGGCCTGACAAGCCAAAGGCTATAAAGGCTGGGAGGGAGCCAGCCAGGGAGAAGTCAGTCAGGGAAGGAGCTAGAGGCCTCTCAGCTGAAGGCTGACTCTCCCTGTAAAGGAGGTAACCAAACCTGTAAAGTTGTATATAGATGGACACTGGTGGTGCAACAACATTAAGTAAACAAAGACATGGGTGTTGCACAACCCTGAGGCCTCTCCGAGCCCTATTGGTGGGCCCCAGGAAGAGGGGCAGGTCGTGGACCTTGTTACAGTGTGCAACTATTGCAATTGTGAACACATCAAATGTGTTTGTATATAAAAAATAGCCATTTAGATTCTTTAAAAAAGAGTGTACAAATGTGTATTCACAGTTGTTTATGCAATTGGACTCAGGGCACTCTTAAAAAATCTCTCTCTAAGGTAGGGAAGGACTAAAATTGTATCTTACTTTTATGTACAGGTCTTTCTAAGTGAGGAATCAGCTAAGTTCAACAAGTTTTTCCGGACTACTTTTTAATTTAAAGAGACAGCTTTTGGAATGTAAGATACATAGAGTAAATTTTATATTACGCGCACACACCCACAGACACAAGGTACAACTGAGCGTTCCAATAAATGGAAGTGCTATTAAGTAACATAGGGCTACATGGGGGACAGACTTTGGACTCAAATAACTAGGGTTTTCAGAATACAGGAATTAGGGTAACTGGAATTAAACTGTATATACATATACAACTGATGTCTGACAATCAGATATGAAGGCTGACAAGGCAATATTTAATCATTTGGTAAAAATCACATTTACAATAAGAAAGCTATTAAAGCATTATCACAAGTTGGATCTTATTGAAGACACTCAGAAGATAAGAATGAGGTAGCAAATTTGAGCAAACTCAAAGCAAATGTTCATGGGAAAAATAGCTAGCTAGCCTCTATGTCATAACTAAAAAGACATGTCTAAAAACAAATATTACATCTATAGAAGTTCAGTTCCTTGTGAAAATAGTAAAATGTATCTGAGGGTTTTATCTCCCATGAAGAGAAAGCCCTAAATATCTTTAGGAAAGATTTCCTGTAAAACTTCCTCACAACATTTGGAAGTCTCCCAAAGAGCAAGAAAACTGTGTTTGATCTACACAGGTACAGTAGGCAGAAAGATGAGTGGAAAAAAGAAAAGAAATGGTGACCTTAGTTTCCATGCAATGACCTTAACAAATTTTAAAAGATCTTAAACATCATCTCCAATTAGAAGTCTTGACATCAGTCCAAATCTTAATGTATTTTGCAAAAGAGCTCATAGTTTTTAAGAAAACTGGTCCATATTAGTAGGAAAATTCAGCCAAAAGAAAAAAGAAACCTTAGAAACAAAAGATACTAATCGCCAAGAACCAAAAATGAAGGGTTAAGAGAGAACTTGAATCATATGTTGAATATTATTTGCAATGACTTTCAGTGTTACGGTCCAATAATCAGACCTAATATATATTTCTTTCTTGGTGAGTTCTCAGAGCTTTTGGATGGGAGCATTTTTAATGAATAAAACAAAGGTAACTGATACCCTCCATTCTTTCCTCATGGTGCCATTCGGTCTATCTTAGGCTTTCATATGGTGCCTATTACTATGGTATAGAAACATTAAATGTCCAAAACAAAAGGTGTTTTTCTCTTTCGGTATTAAAGGGTAATGTTACTGTATGGGCATAATTTTTCTTAGAACATTGATTCAGATTAAATCTTTTTGGAAAACATATGTTATTATTAAGGCTCTATGTCTATTACGGAGGTCATGGAAGTCACGGGCTTTCTGTGACCTCTGTGACTTCTACAGGGGCCAGTGTGGCTGACCCCAGGGCAAAACCAAGCAGCTGGCTCTGCTCAGGTGACCCCGGGACAGCCACACCAGCCACTGATGGAGCAGCCCTCAGGACAGTCAGAGCAGCTGCTGCTCTGGCGGCTACAGGCAGCTGGTGCTGCTGGCCCCAGATGTCTCCCCTCCCCCAAGATTTAATCACAGGTATTTTTAGTGTAAGTCATGGACAGGTCATGGGCCATGAAGTTTTGTTTATTGCCTGTGACCTGTTCATGATTATTATTAAAAATACCCATGACTAAATTGTAGCCTTAGTTATTATTTATTTTTGTAATATTACCATGCCACTTAGGAGCCGCTGTCACAGATCAGAGTTCCATCATTCTAGGCACTTTACAGGCAGAACAGAAAGGCAGTCGCTCTTCCAAAGAGCTTACAATAAGTATAATACAAAACCGATGAAGAGAGAGACAGACAGGGGAGTACAGGAAACAATGAGACAATGTTGGTCACCATAATATGCCGTGGTCTCAGCACCCCAGCAGCCTGACTGTTGTCAAGTTTTTTGTAGGAATCACAGAAAAGGAGAGTTTTAAGAAGGAATCTGAAGGAGATGAGGTAGCTTTGTGGATGTTTACAGGGAACTCTTCCCAGGTGTGAAAGGCAGTGTGGAAGAAAGCACAAAAAAGTGCTTGTTTATAAATGTAACAAGTAGGCAACAATGGAGGTTACATTTATAAACAAGCATTTTTGTGCTTTCTTCCATGCTGCCTTTCACACTTGGGAAGAGTTCAATGTCCTGATTGGAGAGGGGAGGTGACATCTTGATCATGAATGAGAGGTGGATGGGGAGAGGCCAGGAAGGGTCTTAAAAAAGTGAAGACAAGTAGCTTAGATTTGATGCAGCAGAAAAGGGGGAACCAGTGGAAGGAGTCAGAGAGGTGACATGGTCAAAGCAACAGGTTAGGAAAATGATCTTTGCAGCAGTATTCTGAATGCATGTGAGTGGGGAAGTCTGTATTTGTCAAGGCTAGAGAAACAGATATTTCAGTAATCAGAATACAAGATGATGAAAGCCTGTTCTATACCTTGATCTGAATATAGTCAACATGAGGGCTCAGCCTGATCTCTTGCAGTGAGTCCCACACCCTGTGTCTTGCTCCCAATAATGCAATCTTCCAAGTGCTGCTTAGAACCTCCGTCTATCCATCTGCATCTTCCCCATAGAGCATATTGGCCTTTAGGAATCATGAAGGCTAAGATTGTTTTGCGGTTGCTAGCAAGCACTCCATAGCAAGGTACTGTCAGCCAGCTCCAAATCATATAGAAAAAGGAAATAAAGCCACTGCCTCATAATAAGTCATCATTCAGAAAGGAAGAGTGAATCAGGGCATTTGTCACTTGGGAAATATACACATGCTGTTGGCAAGTGTGGGAATTAGATTGTTGACAGTCATCAAGGCTTGTGCCAGGGAAGAGTTCTTTGATTGTATTTTCTGATATTATTAAAAGCTACTTTATCGTATATAATAAATGGGCTGGGCAAAGCCCTGAACTCAAATTCCAGGAGAGGGAAGGATAGGTAGATGCATATGGCCAAAAACCAACTTCATATGGACCTATTTTGGAAGTAATCAACCCCTTGGCACATGGAGCAATGTAACCTACATAGCAAATCATGAAAGCAGTCTTAGCTTGGATACAGCCAATAAGGGGAAAGCAACAACCAAGGTCTGGTGTACTCCATGGACCCATTCTGGAGCAAATTTCCTACATTCAATTCAGGTAAACTGTAATAAGGAGGTTTAGATTAATATATTAAATATATTAATATTTATATAATATATATATATATATGAATATATTAAATATTAAAATGAACACCACAATCAGTATAGCAGCCCCTATGTTATTTATTTTTATATTAAATATATTTTATGCTGTTCCACATTTTCAATATGCCACAGAATGTCATCTTGAGATTTCAGATTCAACAATGCAGTTGACACTTCTAAGAAGTATTGGCTTAGAAACCTTTTTACATCACCTACACTCAGATCACATTTTCAAGTTTTTCTTAGCAATCATGACATCTAGAAACAAATCTGTTTCAAAATAAAAGCTGAAGGAGCACAATTCTGTGGCAAGAAGTGAAATCTGTTGCCACAGAATACATAGAACCCTAGTAATAACCTTAACAACAGAAGCCATGTGGACTGCAGAGCTGAGTTTATCACAGGGTTTGTCCTCAATAAAAGAACTTTGATTAGTAAGTGTTAAGTAAGTGTTAAGACAACACCTCACATGTTCCTTTAAACAATGGAGTGAAATGCTTGTTTTAATAAATCTGTTTGCTATTAGCTTATTTGGACTTTATGCTTTTTTTTTTTACCTGCCTGTTTTGTACTTTCTAATCATACCTTCTTATTTATTTATTGTCCCCTTCAGCTGATCAGTTACAAAGCTGATCTGACATTAAGCTGTTCCTTTTTTGTACCAGAAAAGTAACAAAAAAAGCTAAATCATATGATATTATCCTTCACTTTCTTTGAACCATCTGGCCTGCTGGATCAGAGCCCAACACTGTCAAGATTTCATGATGAAAAACTAATACACTTAGTTAAGAGGGGAAGTTAAAGTAGGAGTGTCGCCCCATGAAAAGTTTGCAGCAATTCAGAGGTGTCCCTGTGAGTTATGTTCAGCCATGGAGGAAGGAAGTAATTGTCCTCAGAACAGAGCCCTATCCTGGCAGTAGGGCCTTTAATGCTTCCTCACATATCTATGACCATTCTCTTCAGCGTAAGGCCTGTATTCAGGCCTGCAGAATATAACAAAAAACATAGTTGCTGAGTTTTTCTAGCTTGTTCTGGCTTCACTGCATTTGATACAGAAGAAGGAAGGACAAGCCTCTGTGTCAGTGCTTTCTGTAATCACAAGGAAGCTGAAAGGAGGAACAATGGTCTCAGCAATCTGTTGACATTTGCTATATTGAATAATCATATAAATAATATAGGTCCAATTCTGGATCTCACGGAAGTTAATGGGAGTTTGGCAGTTGCCTTTATACACAGACAAGATTTAACCCAGTGTTTAAGATCCAAGTTGGCTAAATGGTTAGTAGGACTGAGCCAGGCATAAGGGGAAAGACAGATTAATCAGATATTTCTAGGACAACCTGCAGCTGAGTACTTAATACAATAATTAAGATTTGCCTATAACTGTCCATAATGTATTCTGCTCTTCATCTCCACTAGATGTTGCAGCTTTGTTTATTGTTTTCCTCCTCACTCTCACTATCTTCTTGTTTTATTTTCTTTTATGCCACTTTTCCTGGTGAGGGTTGCACTGGCAGCATGGAGAGTAGGGAGGATCAGACCTCTTTCCTCCGCAACAGGTTCCAGCACTTCCTGGGATCCCCCAGCATTCCCAGGCCAGCCAGGAGATATAATCTCTCCAACATGTCCTGGGTTGGACTCAAAGCCTCCTTCCAGTGGGAAGTGCTTGGTAGACTTCCAGGAAGCCCCCAAGGGAATCCTTATCAGGAGCCCAAACCACCTCAGCTGGCTCCTCTCAATCTGGAAGAATAGCAGCTCTACTACGAGGCTTTCCCAAAGAGCCGAGCCCCTCACCCTATCTCAAAGAGTAAGCCCAGCAACCCTACAGAGAAACTTCATTTCCACCACCTGTACCTGCAATCTCGTCCTGTCATTACCCAAAGTGCATGACCAAAAGTGAGGATAGGGACGGAGAGTGTAAACCGAGAGCTTCATCCGAGAACTCAGCTCCTGCTCCACCATCACCGATCGGTACAGCACCCGCATCACTGCCAACGCTGCACCAATCTGCCAGTCTCTCACTTTCTTTGGTTTTTAATTGCTTATCATTGATCACTGTGGGAAGGCTTTTGTGAAAAAAAAAAGTGAGTCCTGCAATATGCTGTGGTAACCATTAGGCTGGGACAAAATTCTCTCGTTAGTCAATAGTTCCGTAAGAGCTTGATTGAGAGAACCTTACATTTGGTTTTTCAAGCTTCATCATATGTTCCTTAGCTGCATTGTCCAAGAGAAATGCAGCTTATTCAAAGGCATCCTGAATAGAGAAGTGGTCTCAATCATTTTGCTAGAATCCAACAGAGGATGCAGGCCACTAGTCTGATGCATTTCTGGTGGTGTTTCCTGCTAAGTAGTTGGGGTGGCTCATTCTTCACAATTTGGAGTCTCTACATTCAGTCCATCTTTATCCATAGATACAGAAAGTTACAATGATCCAAAATCAGAGATGACAAGCGCATGGATCGCTGTGGCCTGATCTTCATATATGAGAGCGAGAGAAAGGGGTGCAAAGTATTTCTTGCCATTGTTGCTACTTGGGCATCCAGTGATAGTGATAAATCCAATGGGTGCAAGGCTTAATACTATCCTGAGGAACAAATGGAGAGAAGATACTGTGGAGGAAGGAGAGGTGAGTCTCTTGACTATCTCTTCCAAGTGTTTTCTCCTTCCTACCAGCATCATCACTTCATTTTTGCCTGGGTTCACCCAGGTGCTGCTTTTCATCCAGGTGCTGATCACCACAGGCATTGTGAATCTGTGTGACATCATTGGAACCTCTGCCAAAAAGACAGTCTCTCTCCTCCTGTCATAGTTCACTTTCAAGATGTTTAATTACAGCACAAACAGAAACTGCTTTGATCTAGAAAAGATAAGCTCTTTCAATCACTATTTAGTAGCACCTGCCTTTTATATGATTTAAAAAAATAAAATGAAATTAAAAAATAAGATATCACAACTGTTGTCATATTGTGCACTGCTACTGCTGTCATATAATGAAACAATATAAAACTAATATTAAAATAACATATCTTATAAAATAAATTTCAAAACTTCAAAATATTTTTCCCAAATTGCCAGTTGTTCTGATTTAAAATAAATATATATAATTTGTTTTTGTTCCAAATAAGAACAAAAATACATTTTTAAAATCACACACTGAAAAGAGTTAACTGTAGACTACTAAGGTATTTTTCACCATTTCTTAATCAATTTCTCATTGTATGAGCCTGATCCTGAAACTGTTACTCAAGCAAGTAGCCTGATTTCAATATGACTATTCATGTTAGCGTACAAACTAAACAATAAAATTGGAATTCTTCCCAATTTTTCCAGCACACAGTTATGGCTTTTTGCTGTAAGGTAAGTTACTGAGGAATTCTGAGTTCTGACATATTTTTTTTAATTATGTGAAACAACCTTGAAGCATTTGTACTTTTAAAAACTACACGTTTAGCCAATGACAATGAGATTCCAAACAGAAGAGGGCATATCATGGCTTAAAAAAAATCCCAGAACTGTCTACTGACATCAGTGGAAGTCCTGCTTAAAAACTGATGGCACAATATGATCAAAGCAAAGTAAAAAGTAGGTCAAAATTGGGACCTTCGACACCAGCACTGAGACAGAGTGTGTTCTTAAAAAGGAATCAAATACACCAAGTCACTATTATTTGGCCTCTTGATTTCTTCTGAAATGTCATGAGTTTAAAAAGAGCAGATAAGAACAAACATATGATAACAGTTTTGGCAAATACTTTGGTAAACAGTAAAATAAGCATTATTTAGGCAGGAGATTTGGGGAGAAGAAAAAAACATCTCTCTTCCATTATACATCTAGTCCATGGCACAATTTTGTGGTTGGAAGCATAATGCATGTCTTTAACAACAAAATAACACTGCCTGCATACGTACAGGGATAACTAATGAAGTTGTTTTTCTGCTGCTAATTTTTCTTTAGCTTGATGTCATATAATAAGCTGTTGAAGAAAGAACTCCCACATATCTTAGAGACAGATAGTTCAGAAACTGCTCAGTGTTCTCTGGCAAAACAAACAGAGATTCTAACTTAATTTCCAAGGATGAATCTCGGAGGGCTGAATTTATTACTGTATGTTTTATGGGTACGTTAAAATGCTTCAGGGTGAAATACAAGATCTAGCTATTCAGTGAGGTCTTTGATTTTTAATTCATTGTAACAGGAATTTACTTATTTTGAAGAATTTAACTTTGATGGCTGTTTTAATTGCTGCAAGTCAGTGGGCACCATTATTAATATCCAGATAAATGAATCATATTTTACTTTATTTACATTTAAAACTTTATTTAATGAATTCACAGTAAAACACTTATATACACAAATTAACTCCTGCTTGGCCATTAAGACCTAACATCCCCATGAAGGGAAGCAATCGCATTCAAGACAGCACTTCAATGCATGCTTAATTTTAGACATGTTTGTAAATCCCGCTGATTTTAATGGGACTTAATCCTGTGTTTAGTGGTTGCCTGAGTCAGGGCCTAATTTAGCATTAACCCACATATCAAAGTAGTGAGACAATGTACACAACTCTGGGGTCTTGATTATGCCCATCCTCACAGCAGTGTGCAAATAGAGAAAAGGGCAAGGAACTTTCCTCATTCCTCAACCCCTGTGCAGAAGCCAAGCACCCTCACATTCAGGGAGGACAAGGACTATACAAGTTTGGACATCTCGAAGAGAATGAGTTAAGACTTTCTCTCCTCTGAAGCAAGGAGAGACACACTACATTTCAACCTGCACTCCTGGAGGCACTGGGTGTTAGTTACTCTTCAATTCCACTTTTCAGCTCAAACTCCTCTTATTTCTGATTAATCATAGCAATGTTAATATATATATTAGTTCTTATTGTGTCCTGGGCAAGTAAAATCCATCTCTCAACCTCAATAAATTAAATCCAGTGCCTGTAGGATTTACATGTTATGTTGAACATTTTCTCCTGAATGCAAAGTTCAGTCATGCTATGAAACTATGGTGTAGTTACCACAGTTTCACAGTATGACTATACACTGCATAAGATGATGCAGTTAGAAGAAACTGCTGAGCTTTGTGGACTTCAACTCCATCTAAAACTGCTCACTGCTCAGGAATGTTCATAATAGGTTCAAGATCTCCGATAAACCAGATCCTCAATCAAGTAAAAACTTCCAAAAGAAATTCCAGTGTCAGAATTAGCCAGCCATAAAGACCTCCATTTGTAGACACCTCACTGCCAAGAAGAGAGAACCTGTTACTCCCAAACAAGGAGTCAAGGTCATTGCAGAAGGTGGTCAGTGAAAGACAAAAGCTGTCGCATTGCAAGAGCCTGTAGCTACAAAATGGTCACCGCTGCAGATCAACGAAAAAGCCTACAACAGAACTGCAAGTAAACTCCCTACCTAGCATTATGACAAAAATCATCTGAACTTTAAATAACGTATAGGTCATTAGTTGAGGAGGTTTGTTATCAATTAAATAGGCAGTTGCTTAAGGTCATTAATGTATATTAAAGCAAAGGTAGCTTTAGATTCCCTTTCTAGCTAGCCAGGAAAAATTCTCCTTTGAATTTATAAAAGCATTCAATAATGCCATAATGAATCCTTCTCTCAAGGTTGAGTTATCTTACAGGCGAGTCTAATCTTATGCGCATTTAACATACACGAATTCAGCTTTGCGCGGTTGGCAAACACAAAAAACAACAAAAAAGAGAAAAATAACAATTTAAACACTGTACCTGTAGTGTGGGCGATTCCGCCCGCCATTACACTCAATGTAATTTTGACTATACGCGATTTTCACTTTACGCGCTGCCAGTGGAACATAACCCCAGCATAAGATGAGACTCACCTGTACAGTATTACAGCTTCCATCAAAGCAAAGAGTGGTGATTTGAATACTGGGTTGTTACTTAATGGTTACTAATTGCTAGGCTCTTTTTATTTATTTTCGTTTTTTTCTCTTTTCTTTTTTTAATTTCAAATCAGTCAAGATGCTTGAAAAGATATTCTCAGCATCAAATATGTAACATACCATGTTGTTCCTACAATATTGGATACTGATCATTAAAATTGGTCTACATATAACAAGTGTGCAATCCATTGATATATTTGATCAATAACTCTGACAGTGATTTATAATGCAGGAAATGGATACATCAACCTTAAAGCAGAAATTATATAGATAAATAGTTTTTGATTTACAAATCTTGATTTTGGATTTAGGATAGATCAGTGACTGGTTTATAATGCGCAATCATTACAATTACATTTCTAAAGCCTACTCAAATTTGATAACTCATAACTAATTTATAAATCTTGATACATTTTTCACTCTCGTAATTCTCTAAAGCCATTGTTAGAAATGAGCTACATAAAAAGTTCTGATTTGCCTGCTGCAATCAGATTCAGTAGCTTTGTTTATATGACAGCTGCCAAGACTTCTGAATCATTAAGTCAGACTGTGACATGCCCGCTTGTATAACTTGTATTTATTGGCAGGGTATGAAGGTTTTGTAAACCTGTTGTTGGATGTATAAATCTAGTCTCATGTCCAAAACCGAAACAAAATGATAAACATGTACAAAAGTAGTTTTAAAGCCATGGAGCCAGATTCACTCAATCTGATGCATGTAAGTGTAATTTACACCTTCCTGCCCCCTAATTCTCAGGGGCAGAGAGAAGATTCACCATAGGGGTAGCAGACAGTGACCAAACACCTCAGAGTTTCTGCCTAGATGGAGCAGCTTTAAAATCCACCAGGACTCCACACGTTCCCTGCTAGCAGGGAATGAGGTGAATCAGTGCCTCTCAGGCTGCAAGGGGCATTTCAGATATGTCTACACAACGTTTTGGAGCAAGCCTCCCTGCCTGGGTTGAGAGACTCAAGCTAGTTGGGCTCACATTAGCGCTCTATAAACAGCTGTGCAGACAGTGCTTTGAAGTTGCAGCTCATGCTGGAGCTCAGGCTCTGAAACATGCCCAGCCCTCTCCCTTGCCACCACCACTTATTTTGGAGGATGGGCTGGCTCTCTACAAGCCTCATTCCCACAAGGAAGAAAGCTGTGGCTGCTTACCTCAACTGGTGGTCTTTCCATCACTTGAGAATCCCTAAAGCCCATTCAGTGCCTAAGCCCATAATTTCACGGTCTAGCTTTTAGTTATGAAGTGAATAGAACAGATCCTAGGACAGAAGAGAAAGAAATAACTTCTCTAGGTATCATTCACCATTGCTTCCAACTATTGCTTAAAAAGCCCCCATCCCACCCACCCCCAAAAATCCACTGAACACTCTCTCCACACCAATTAGTTATGTGTTATCAAAATATGGTAGAGTTGAGGTATCCTAATATAGTCTAAATCCAAAATCAAGATTTGCAAATTAAAAAACATCTATCTATATTACAATTGTAGGATCAGGTTCTTAATTAGCAAAGTCTAGTGGAACCTCCAATTTCCTTTAATCCATATTTATCTTAAGACAGGGGTCCTGTTTCCTGTGTTACTATCATTGGCAAAATGCTTTTTCCAAAGACCTAACAAAACAAATGTAAAAGACATAGTATTTCCATTTCAGAAAGGAAAAAAAAACAAAGAAATAATGAAAAAAATTCAAACTGAAGATTTAGCAAAACATGTCACTTTATTTATGTAGACCCGATTTTTGTAGACCCAGTCTATTTGAGGCTAAGAACATTTGATGCACTTTGTGCTTTTTCTTAGCAGGTAGGATACGAGGTGCCAAATAAAATGTTCTGTTGTACATGCACTTTCCGTCTTGCAAGTAGTAGATTCATGTCCCTTGCAGAAAGTATTTTCAGCATTACCTCTGATCTGGACTAGTCTCCACAACCCATGAACTATTAAGCACTGCAACTGACTTTGGTGCCGTTTCAAGAAGACACGAATGGCATATTCTGCCATCATGAAGAGCTTGTATTTTGCTGTCACTGAACCTTGGAGGGAGCTATTTTTTTTTAAATTACTTCTCCCACTAATTCAGACATTTATGTTAATACATCATTAGCAATCATGTTTCAATATGGAACATATTTAGGAACAAAGGAAATCATTGGGAAAGAACTAGGTTCACTTATTTTTGCTATTCAAAAATCCAGGAATACATAGGTATACTGATCTTTTTCTACCTTTCATTTGTCTTGAGAGAGAAGCATTTCAAGTATTCAATAAATAAGGCTCTCAGTTTTTCCCACCACTGTTAAATACTGTTGTGTTTAAGCCTCTCTTTTAAAACCTCTGCAGTGTTCTTTGTTTGAACACTCAAATGATGATTAGTTACATTCTGCTTTCACATGACTAAAGTAGAGACAAACAATAGCTAAATAAAGACACAAAAATATTAAATATAAACTTAAGGAAAACTACAAGGGCCTATTTTTCCACAAGGCTCTTAATTTGGCATACAGTTTTCTGCCCCCATGCTGTACATAGCCATAATTTAGAAATCTAATATATACACACACACACATCTAAACTCTATTGTTTGTGTCCTCCTCTGCTTGGGACAGCTTTGCAAATTCACAGATGCAAAATTAGAAGCCATTTTTGAAAACTGTACCTTAATCTACAAAATATATTAACAAATTATTTTACTGAGTATTTGGGAGCTTCAGTCTGTACCTACCATTTCCATACTTGTGGGGTTTAATAGCAGTTAAATGTGCTAGAACATTAACATTATTTTGAAGTTCAATTCCACTTTGAAAACTGATAGTAAAAATAGTAATAGCCTGTGTTATATGGAAGGTCAGACTAGATGATCTAATGGTCCCTTTTGGTCTTAAACTCTGTAAACTAAGTTCTAACTGCTAGTACTACAAATGCAGGTAGCATCTGAAAGCCAAGCTTCATCCTGAGTTTAACCTCACTGGTAACAAAGACTATCTAGCTCTTATATAGCACCTTTCGTGAATAGATCTCAAACCATTGGCAAAGAAGGTCAGCATCATTATCGTCATTTTACAAATGAGGAAACTTAGGCACAGAGAGGTCAAGTGTCACCTAGCAGGCCAGTGGCAGGGCTGGGAATAGAACCCTGGTGCACTAATCCCAGTTTAGTGCACTAGACAATGGGGTCCACTTACCTGCCCTGCATAAAGATTCTGCAATCTAGTGATGATGTGCAAACCAGAATCCAGCTCACTTTCTTATCATTCCAAAGCTCTTCCACTGCTTCTCCTACCACTGCTGCTCCACAGCCTCCTGAAAACACACAGGCCACCTGACTCAGCTCTGCTTCCTCTTTCTCTCCTGAAAAAGAATAGGTTGTTCAGCAATCATTCACCCTGTTCCTTCTCTTTCCATTCCTTGCCAGATCCCATTCTCCTTCCCCTACACCCCCAAACTCTCCCACCAGGACCTCCTGTGCCTAGTCATCTTATCTCAGTCTTCCTATCCCACCAGATGATAAGCCCTCACCCTCCTCCTCCTCCAGCAGATTACACTGCAGGATCAGAACCCTGTGAATGTAAACAGCATCCAGTGGTCTCCCCCAGTACAGAAAAACATGGGGACTGAAACACGTGATGCACCAGCTAAACATTTACATAAATAATAGTTGTTCTGGAAAAAAAGCAGAGAATTTTTTCAGTCTATTTACTGAAAACTCGTATCTCAGAATTTCTCACAAGTTTTACTAAGTTTCACTGGTGGTCACTACTCTGCTGTAAAAACACCCTGCAGGAAAAAAGATATCCTTTCATGACAACAGTGATAGACCCTGCAGTGACTACTTCATAGTCCTCTGCTAACTCTTCCACAAGCTAGTCACACCACTAGAAAGATAGTCACTGTATTTAAAGTATATTGTTTATTTCCACTACAACCAAATTTTAACTACTAATATCCTTCATGGGACATGAAGATCACATATTACACTGTAGTGTTGGTATTTTCTTTCCCAGAGTGTCTACTACATCCTTCATGGAACTGTGAGGATTCTATAAGTTTTTCTGCTTTTCCCTCATCATCCTTGGTGTTCCAGACTGAGAGACGACAAGACAGACTTCCTAAGAGCCCAGTCTTAAAGCCACTCTTCATCCAGCCCTCTGTCTATCTAAGGTACTTATATGAACCCCATTACCATATCTGAGCACCTCACAATCTTTAATGTGTTTCTCCTCACAAGAACCCTTTGAAGTTAGGAAGCACTATCATCCCTCATTTTACAAGCTAGGAATGGCAGCACAGAGACACTAACAAGGAAATCATGGCTCCACTGAAGTCAATGGGAGTTTTGCCATTAAATTTCAATGGGATCAAGATTTCATCTTAAGTGACTTGCCCAAGATCATACAGGAAATCTGTGACTGAACAGGGAATTGAACCAGGTCCCAGGCTAGTTCCCTCTCCACTTGACATTCCTTCCTTTCCCCACAAATGTCCCTGGTTATTCTGTGTATGCAATAGCTGCAGCAGCAGCAGCCGCCCCTTGATCAGATG